>NC_054471.1:29583130-30916077 GCF_017639515.1 Carcharodon carcharias
CTCCAGACCAAAGCAAAGTGGTTGACTCTTAACTGCCCCGAAAGCAATAAATGCTGGCCTAGCCAGCGACTCCCACATCTTATGTACCAATAAAAAAAAGTGCATCGACAGAGTGAAGGTGTCCCTAGGTAGCAGCAACCACAATCTGATTGAATTTTACACCCAGTTTGAAAAGGAGAAAAGAAAACCAAAAAATTGTGGATGCTGGAAATCCAAAACAAAAATAAAAATAAAAATACCTGGAAAAACTCAGCAGGTCTGGCAGCATCTGCGGAGAGGAACACAGTTAACGTTTCGAGTCCGTATGACTCTTCAACAGAACTAAGTAAAACTAGAAGAGAGGTGAATTATAAGCTGGCTTACAGGGGTGGAGGGTGGGGGGTGGTTGGGGTTGGGTTGGGACAAGTAGAGCTGGTTTGAGGGCCAGTGATTGGTGGAGATAGCCAAAAGATGTCATAGACAAAAGGACAAAGGGGTGTTGAAGATGATGATATTATCTAAGGAATGTGCTACTTAAGGGTAGAAAGCAGGACAAGCAAGGTACAGACAGCCCTAGTGGGGGTGGGGTGCAGATAGGCCTAGTCAGGTCTAAGACCAGTATTTTAACTTAAATGAGGGTAACTACATGGGCATGAAAGCTGAGCTAGCTGAAGTGAGCTGGGATACTCGACTATGGGCGAGAACAATAGAGAAGAGTGGCTGACATTTGAAGGGGTATTTGAAAGGGGCATTTGAAGGCCTTTACCCACAGTGCATGTGACTCCTTCAAAGAGCTCCAAACATTTGGGTAAACATGATTTCCCTTCCTCAAAACCACGCTGACTCTTCCCACTTACCCTGAGTTTCTCTTAGTGCCCAGATATAACCTCCTTACTGATCAATTCTAACACCTTCCCCATGACAGGTGTCAAGCTAACTGGCTTATAGTTTCCTATCTTCTGCCTCCCTCCCGACTGGAATAGAAGGGTTAAATTTGCTACTTTCCAGTCTGATGGAACCTTTCCAGAATCTAGCAACTTGTGCAAAATAAGCACCAATTAGCTCATTTGCCGCCACTTTTGTGACCTGAGGGTGAAGTCCATCAGGACCCGGAGACTTGTCAGCCCGCAGCCCCATCAGTTATCCCAATACCGCTTCCCTAATGATTGCAATTTCACCAAGTTCCCCTCTCCCTTCCACATTCTGATTTACAACTATGACTGGAATGTTTGTTTGTATCTTCTTTAGTGAAAACAGAGCAAAATATTTCTTCATTTCATTCACCATTTCCTTATTATTTACTATTAACTTCCATTCTCACTCTCTGGAGGACCAGCACTCACTTTACCTACTTTTCCTTTCTAAATACCTGTTGAAATAGAAAAACATAAGAACTAAGAGCAAGAGTAGGCAATTCAGCCCCTCGAGCCAGCCCCAACATTCATTCCGATCATGGCTGATCTCATTTCAGTCTCAAATCCAATTTCCCGCCATCTCCCCACAACCTTCCAACCAATTACTAATTAAAAATATGTCCATCTCGTCCTTAAATTTATTCAGCACCCTGGCATCCACTGCACTCTGAGGTAGTGAATTCCACAGATTCACGACCCTTTGAGAAAAGTGATTCCTCCTCATCTCTGATTTAAATCTACCACCCCTTAGCCTAAAGCTATGGCCTCTTGTTCTTGAATGCCCCACAGGGGGAAACATCTGCTCCACGTCTACTTTGTCTATCCCCTTTAGCATCTTATATACCTCAATTAGATCTCCTCTCATCCTTCCAAACTCTAGCGAGTTTCGGCCTAAACTGCTCAATCTCTCCTCATAAGACAATCCCCTCATCTCTGGAATCAATCTAGTGAACCTCCTCTGAACCACCTCCAGTGCAACTACATCCTTCCTCAAGTAAGGGGACCAAAACTGTGCACAGTACTCCAGGTGCGGTCTCACCAATGCCTTGTACAGTTGCAACAACACTTCCCTATTTTTATACGCTATTCCTTTCACAATAAATGCCAAATTTCCATTTGCCTTCCTTATTACCTGCTGTACCTGCATACTAGCTTTCAGCAATTCATGCACGAGGACAACCAGATCCCTCTGCACTGAAGCATTCTGAAGTTTCTCTGCATTTAAATAATAAGTCATCTTTTTACTCTTCTGACCAAAATGGATTACCTCACAAATACCCATGTTAAAATCCATTTTCCAAATTTTGGCCCATTCACCTAACCTGTCCATATCCATTTGTAAATTTCTCATTTCTTCATTGCAACTTCCTTTCCCACCTATTTTGGTGTCATCTGCAAATTTAGCTATAGTACCTTCTATCCCTGAATCCAAGTCATTAATAAGGATTGTAAATAGTTGGGTCTCAAGGACTGAACCCAGTGGCACCCCACTTGTTACAGCTTGCCATCCAAAAAAAAGACCCATTTATCCTGAGTCTCTGCTTTCTTTTGGTTAGCCAATCCTCTATCCAAGCTAATATATTACTCCTAACACGGTGCGATCTTATCTTGTGTATTAATCTTTTGTGCGGCACCTTATCAAAGGTCTTCTGGAGGTCCAGATATACTACATCCACAGGATCCCCATTATCCACATTGCTTGTCACATCTTCAAAGAACTCTAGCAAATTAGTCAAACATGATTTACTCTTCATAAAACCATGCTGCCTCTGATGGATTGCATTTTGACTTTCCAAATGCCCCATTACTACTCCCTTAATAATGGATTCCAACAATTTCCCAATGACAGACGATAAACTAACTAGTCTTTGGTTCCTAATTTCTGCCTTTCCACTCCACCACCGCACCCCCCTCTTACTTTTTGAAAAAGGGTGTTATATTAGCATTTTCACGATCCACTGGAACCTTTCCAGAATCGAGGCAATTTTGGAATATTATAGCCAATGCATCTACTATCTCTGCTACCACTTCCTTTAAGATCCAGGGATGTAGGCCATCAATTCCTGGGGACTTGTCACCGTTTAATCCCAATAGTTTGCTCAGTGCTTTTTCTCTAGTGATGGTGATTGTTCTAAGTTCCTCCTTCTCTATATCCTCTGCACTACCTGTTGCCATTTGGGGTGGTACTAGTGTCCTCCACTGTGAAAACTGAGGCAAAATAATGATTAAGCATCTCTGTTGTCTCGTCGTGAAGACTTGGAGTTTGGTTGGGGGAAAGAATTGTTCATTTCCTTGTTTTACCAATCTCAGCCCATAGAAATTGGTTCCTGCCCTATTAAGGATGGCAAAGCAGGTGATGTGTCAAGGCTGCAACATGTGGGAGCTCCTGGATAACATTGTGATCCACGACAAACACGTCTGAGGTGAATGTTTGCGCCTTGAGGAAATTCCGCTCAGAGTCATTGATCTGGAGGCTGCAGACTTTGCAACACATCAGGGAGGGGGAAATTTACCTGGATGCTTTATACCAGGAGTCAGTCACACCACTTAGGATAGGGTCTTGTGATTTGGTCAGTGGCCAGGGACAGGAGGGTAGGACTGCGAGTGAGGCAGGCAAGCGGACCCAGAAAGTAGGAGTGTGAGCCTCTGCAATCGTCCAATAGGTTTGCAGTTCTCTCAATTTGTTTGGATGAGAGTGGAGGCTTCAGGTGGGTGAACAAACTGACCATGGCACCGTGGTACAGAGAGCCATTCAAGTGGGGGAGCAATAAGGAATGTAGTGGTAGTAGGGACAGCAGAGTGAGGGGGATTGACACCGTTCTCTGTAGCAAAGAGTAAGAGTCCAGACAGCTTTGTTGCCTGCCTGGTACCAGGGTTCGAGACATCTGCTCAGGGCTAGAGATGAACTTGCAATGGGAGGCGGAGGGTCTAGTGCTTGTGGTCAATGTAGGTACCAACAACTTAGGCATTCAAAGCAAAGCAGATGAATTGATAGCGCAAATCAAAATAAATAAGTACAATCAGATAGCCATTATAGAGACATGGCTATGGGATGTCAAAGTTTGGCAACTGAATGTTGAAGGGTACATGACATTTAAGAAGGACAGGAAGTTAGGAAAAGGTGGAGGGCTGGCTCTGTTAATTAATGATGGTGCTAACACATTAGAGAGGGATGACCTAAGTTCAGGAAACCAGGATGTAGAAGTGGTTTGGGTTAAGATGAGGAACGTTAAAGGCAAGAAGTCACTTGTGGAAGTGGTGTACAGGCCTCCTAATTATAACTACACACTAGGACAGAGCATAAAAGAAGAGATAATGGGTGCTTGTCAGAAAGGTACAGCAATAATCATGGGGGATTTTAATCTGCATAAAGACTGGAAAATCAGATGGGCAAAGGTAGCGTAGATAAGAGTTCATAGAATGTTTCCAAGATAGTTTGTTAGAACAGTACATTCTGGAGCCAACCAGAGACCAGGCGATACTAGACCTGATATTGAGAAACAAGATTGAATTAATTGATAACCTCCTAGTGAAGGCACCCCAGGTAGCAGCGATCATAATATGATTGACTTTTACATACATTGTCAGGGAGAAACGAGTGCGAACAAGACGAGTATTTCAATCTAAAGTAACGGCAATTATGGGAGCATGAAAGCAAAGGTAGCTAAAGTGAACTGGCAAATGAGGTTAAGGGATCAGTCAATAGAAGTTCAGTGGCCGACATTTAAAGGGATATTTCAGATACACAGAATATAAATACATTCCAATGAGAGAAAAATTCCAAAGGGAGGGCCCACCTTCTGTGGTAAACTAAAAAAGTTAATGACAGTATCAAACTTAAAGAAAAAGCATATAATTACGCAAAGATGGGTGGCAGGTCAGAAGATTGGAAAGAATATAAAGTATGACAAAAAGTTTAAGGAGGGAAAATTAGAGTATGAGAGAAAGCTTGCTCATAATAGAAAGGCAAATAGTAAGAGGTTCTTTTCATATTTAAATAAGAAAAGAATTAAAAAAGTGAGCATTGGTCTGATTGAGAGTGTGTCTGGGGAATTGTTAGTGGCAAGTTGGGGGATGTCGGATGAATTAAACAGATATTTTGCTTTGGTATTCACTGTGGAGGATACAAGTGACATTTGGGAAATAGCTGTATATCAGGAAATGGAAGGGAGAGAGGAACCCGGGTAAATTTCAATCACCAGGGAAGTGGGATTGAGCCAACTGTTGGGGCTGTGGGCTGACCAATCCTCAGGTCTGGATGGACCTCACCCTAAAGCCTTGAAAGAAGTGGCTAATGAGATAGTTTATGCTTTTGTTTTAATTTCCAAAATTCCCCGGATTCGGATAGGTTCCATTAAATTGGAAAATAACAAAGATAACTCCTTTATTTAAAGAGGAAGGGACACAGAAAGCACTGAACCAAAGGCCAGTTAGCCTAACATCCATCAGAGGAACATAAGATGTTATTAAGAAAGATATAATAGCAGTGCACTTAGAAAAATTCAATGCAATCAGGTAGAATCAACATGGTTTTGTAAAAAGGGAAATCATATTTAACCAATTTTTTGGAGTTGTTTGAACGAGTAGCAGATGGAATTTAACCCTGAAAAGTGTGAGGTGATGCACTTTGGAAGGAATAATTTGACAAGGAAGCAATCAATGAATGGCATGGCACTAGGAAGTTCTGAGGAACAAAGGGACCTGGGTGTGTGTGTCCATAGATCTCTGAAGTTGGAGGGGCATGTTAGTTGGGTGGTGAAAAAGGCATATGGGACACTTGCCTATATCAATCAAGGCATAGATTACAAAAGTAGGGAGATCATGTTAGAGTTGTATAGAACCTTGATGAGGCCACAGCTGGAGTACTGTGTGCAGTTCTGGTCAACACATTATAGGAAGGATGTGATTGCAGTGGAGGAGGTGCAGAGGAGATTCACCAGGATGTTGCCTGGGATGAAACATTTAAGTTATGAAGAGAGGTTGGATCGACTTGGGTTGTTTTTGTTGGAGCAGAGAAGACTGAGGGACAACCTGATCGAGTTGTACAAGATTATGTGGGATTTGGATAGGGAGCAGTTATTCCCCTTAGTTGAAGGGTCAGTCATGAGGGGACATAAGTTCAAGGTGAGGGGCAGGAGGTTTAGGGGGAATGTGAAGAAAAACTTTTTTAACCAGAGTGTAGTGACGGCCTGGAATGCACTGCCTGGAAGGATGGTGGAAGCGTGTTGTCTCACATCCTTTAAAAAGTACCTGGATGAGCGCTTGGCACTTCATAACATTCAAGGCTATCAACCAAGTGCTGGTAAATGGGATTAGGTAGGTAGATCAGGTGCTTCTCATGTGTTGGTGCTGGCTCAATGGGCTGAAGGCATTCTTCTGCACTGTGATTCTGAGTCACATGTGCTGTGGATAAAGGGGTAAATGTAATGTACCTATAATTTCAGAAGGCATTTGATAAAGTGTCACAACAAAAGTTATTGGAGAAAATAAATGCTCATGATGTAGAGGGTAACATATTGACATGGATAGAAGAAGCTAACAGGGAGCAGAGAGTTGGTATAAGTGAATCTTTTTCTGGTTAGCAGGATGTGACAAGTGGTGTGCCACAGGGATCAGTGCTGGGGCCTCAACTTTTTACAAATTATGTAAATGACTTGGATGAAGGGACTGAAGGAATGGTTGCTAAATTTGCTGGTGGCACAAAGATAGACAGGAAAGTCAATTGTGAAGAGGATGTAAGGAGGCTACGCAGTGACCTGGAGAGGTTAAGTGGGTGGGCAAAGATCTGGCAAATGGGTTATAATGTGGGCAAAAATGAAATTGTTCATTTTTGGTAGGAAGACCTAAAAAGAAACTTTTACCGAAACAGTGAGAGATTGTAGAGTTCTGAGATTCAGAGGGATTTGGGTGTCCTAGCACATGAATTATAAAAGTTTAGTATGAAGGTAGAGCAGGTAATGAGGAAACATAATAGAGTGTTATCATTTATTGTGAGGGGAGTTGATAACAAAAGTAGGGAGGTTATAAATCAGTTGTACAGGGCATTGGTGAGACCACATCTTGAGTACTGTGTACAATATTGGTCTCCTTATATAAAGAAAGATGCAAATACGTTCTAAGCAATTCGGAGAACGTTTACTGGACTAATGCCAGGAATGAATAGCTTGTCTTATGAGGAAAGGCTGGACAGGCTAGGCTTGTATCCACTGGGATTTACATGAGGAAGAAGCAAATTTATTGGAACCTTTAAGATCCTGAGGGGTCCAGACAGGGTTGATGTGGAGAGGATGTTTCCTCCAGTGGAGAATCTAGAACTAGGGGTCAGTGTTTAAAAATAAGAGGTAGCTTATTTAAGTCAGATGAGGAGAAAAGAGGGTTGTGTGTCTTTGAAACTCTTCCTCAGAAGGCAGTGGAAGCAAAGTCTGAAAATTCTTAAGGCAGAACTGGATAGATACTTGACTAACAAGGGGGTGAAAGGTTATCAGGGGTATGCAGGAATGTGGAGCTGAAGTTACATTCAGATCAGCCATGATCTTATTGAATGATGGGGCAGTTTTGAGTGGCCTACTGCTGTTCCTAATTCATAAGCTCTTCTGTTCATGTGTCTGACTGAAATATCCTTGGATAGTTTCATTAGCATAAAAGGGGCAGATGTCATTTAGGGTGTGCTGTGATTTGGTGCCAGAGAAGTCAGAATGGTAAGGTTGTATTAGTTACAGAGTTGAATTGCTTTGTAAATGTAGTGATTTTTTGTAGCCACTTTCCAGACACCAGTTGATTGCTCTGTGATTAATTATCCCCAGAGAATCAACATTGGACCCCAATATCACTATTGCTCCAGTTCTCTGCCCACTGCATGCAGGTGTAATGAAAGAAAGACAAAAGCTGCATTTACACAGCACCTTGCACAATGTCTCAAATCTTCTTTTTGCCAATTGAATGCTTTTTCGTTGTTGTCACTGTTATGATTTAGGGAATGTTATTAAATGGCACAGCAGGCTCAACAGGCCAAATGGCTCACTCCTGCTCCTAACAGTATGTTTGTGTCATTCTGGACAGATCAGATGAGCCAGTCTCAATGACCTTTGTCATCCATAATTATCTTGCGTTCAGAGTATTGAATAATTGCTGGAGATCTGTTTATTCTTTTGCTAATGGTTCTTTACTGAGCAAGTTTTGTGCGGTGAAATTACAAGGACACAAGTGGACAATGAGCTCATCATGAATCATTAACTTTTTTTATGGTCTACATGATTCTCAAGGTTCTTTCTCATTTTGTCTACTCACCTATTATCCCACTCTATCCTGGTGCTTTTTTGACTCTCTGGAGGCATTGAAATATTGTGATAAAGTTGCGTTTCACACCAGATATAAAAAATAACGAGTAATAAGAAGCAGCAATCAGAAGAGTCTTCAGACTTGATGATCAAGAAACCCAATACAAATGTGAACCATTCAGTCTTTGTCCCCTGGCCTCTGAAAAGTTGTGTTACAAAGAGACACATTAGGGCACCAATGCTTATCACTGATGGTGAAGACTTATGTTGTTCAATCATTTCACTTTGTTCCTCAGGAGTTATTTGACATTTCTAGCCTGTGAGATCACTGGTATAGTAGAATCCAGTTACAGCTCTTGTGTGAAATAATTATATTGAATAATATCATGCACCCAAGGCAGGATAAATTCTTCTACATCTTCTATGAAATGGGGAAGATCTTGCGCACTTTTTTTGGGTTGCAAGTTTTGAATCTTTACCCTAGATATTAATTTACTGTTAATTTACTGTCACTGCTTCCATAGGACCCAAAGTGCAGAATATGTTAATGAGGTCTGAGGCAGTGAACAAAATCAGTGTTATCGTCCACAGTGTTATAAATAATTAATAGGATATATTGCATGATGCTGTTACAGTAAAATTTGTAATCTCTTGTCTGTTTAATGGTCGTGGTAGGATCACCTTTTGGGTGCACACAAACTAACACTGCATTGTATCATTGTAGCTCTTACTATTATTGACCCATGCAGCATAAATATCAGTCAATGTTGGCATCTGGCTGCAAATAATGGGAGTTTTCATTTTACTGGGAACTTTCTGTGATTGATTGGTGAATGTTGAATGGGGATAAATGACCTGCATGATTGAGTGGGGAGAGTGTCTTTGGAGGGGAAGTATGTGGGTTGTTGGTGGGGGTGGGATTAAGGGGCTCAGAGACAGGAGGAGCACTAGGGCTCATGACTTCTCTCTCTGACCCTGAGAACACACAGAGGGATGTGAATCAGTGGAGAAGGCTGTCAATAACACTCTGTTTTTTATTGAATACACATGGGGAGGAGCAAGGCCAATAGTGCAGGACAACACTAAAGTTGAAAGACTGAACGAGAAAGGAAGATGAACCAGGAAGTGTGAATGCCAAGTATTCCATCAAACCTCCTAACTCTCTTTCAATCCCAGCCCATCCAGGACATGAATGCTGCTACTGCACCTGAGAAACCAGGATGTACACTCAACACTCGTGCTTTACAGGGGTAGTTCAGTTGTATCATATAATAATACATTCTGCTCTTTCTGTTTTAGAATTATGAAGAGGTAGAATTCCAACATGTCCAATGGGTTGAAACAACAGTTCATGGAATGGATATGAATCATGCAATAGAGACCGGCCTGGACAAACTTTTCAATTATTCACATTTCGCTAATGCTGCAGGTACGTCAAATGTAACAACAGACTAGAAAACAACCCTTCAACCTTTGATATCTCTTGTTTAAAACTTTGGCTGGGATTTTCTGTGCCCGCCGGTGTCGGGCATGTTCGATGGCGTGACCGGACAATATGGCGCGATTGGTTTCACAACCAGGTGAAACCCGTTTGCGATTGTCCGCTCAGCCCACCCATGGGGGGGCCGTGTTCCCTGCCATTGGACGTCGGGAACCTCATTGTGATAGATCAGCAGATGTTTATAAGCCCAGCCAGCCGGCATCATCCTCCCCTGCTGGATCGTCCGCCCATGTTGGCTGGAAAACACGCTGAAGTGTTTTACAACAGCACATAAGTGATGTGCACCTGGTAGGCTCCACACTGTCTGGATTTAAAGGTTTGTTTGCCTACCTTGCTTTGGGCAGCACTCGTAGTCATCAGCGCCAGGCTTCACAGACAGCACCACATCACTTTTAGTGGGGCTCATGGGTAGGTCTCGATCTACTAGATCAGCAATGTGTGGGTGGCTTTTCAATGGCTGCAGGGCTAGGGCTTGCTTGAGGAAGGGGGAGAAGTGGCCTCAGGCAAGGGGAGAGGCTGCAGAGTGAGAGCTGCACTGGGAAGGAGGGTATCCCAAGGTGTGTCTGAGGGGCACATGTTGATCTGTGCAATTGGCCTCAAGATGGTGAGGGCTGAGGAGGCAGTCTCCAGAAGAGATGAGCCCAGATGGACATATGAGGGTCTGTGTGTGAGAATGGGTGATGATGTTCCTTGAGCTGGCAGTGAGTGAGATGCCAGTGAATGTGTGATGGATCTGAGGGTGTGAGTTTAGAGTGATGAGCTGGTTGCCATACCCTGGCTGAGTTCATTCATCCTCCATCTGCATTCAATGGCCAACCTCTTCTGTGCATCAATAGCACTGATCGCCACTGCCATTGCCCACCAGGCCGGAGTGCTAATGTAGCTGCCCCTCCTGCGTCCAGAGCAGGGGTAGAGGGCATCACTGTGGGCCTCCAGTGTCCAAAAGGCGCTCGATACTGCAGTCTTTTTGCCTTTAGTTGCCCTGTCTTCTTTGCTGCAGTCTTGAGCTGAAAGCACTGAGTGCAGCTGTACTTTAAATGTGGTGCCTGGTGTGATGAAGCAGCAAGGTGATGGCGTTGCAGGTGAATGAGAGCCTGCCCCCCATGGAAACAGTGTGTTTCCCAGAAATGCATTAATAGTGCATTGGGCATGGGACGATACAGGGGGAAAACCTGCCATCACGACCGGCAGGTAAAACATCATTTTATTTGTCCGCTACTGAGCTGAGGGCATATCTGGGACAATTACGCCTTTGGTGTATAGACAGAGACACTGACCACGCTGACAGACACACTGTTCCCCCTGACGTCATTCCGCGTCATTTTTGTACCGGCGAGCAGGCCCTATCCCCAGCTCACCGACGGAAAAATTCGGCCCATGGTCTCACCAAGGCCCAGTACAACTGTAGTAAAACTTCCTGACTTTTATATTCCATTCCTCTTGCAATAAACACCACATTCCATTTGCCTTCCTAATCACTTGCTGTACCTGCACACAAACCTTATGTGATCCATGTATGAGGACATCTAGATCCTTCTGTATGACCAGGTTCTGCAATCTCTCTCCATTTAAATCCTGTCCTGTGTTTCTATTCTTCCTGTCAAAGTGAACAAGCTCACATTTACCCATGTTACACCTAATCTGCCAAAATTTTCCCACTCACTTAACCTGTCTATATTTCTTTGCATATTTACAGCCCCCTCTTGACAACTTACTTTCCTACATACCTTGGTGTCATCGGCAAATTTAACCACTATACATTTGTTTTCTTTTTCAATTACAGGATGTGGGCATTGCCAGCAATACCCACATTTATTGTTCATCCCTAATTGCCTTTGAGAAGGTGGTGGTGAGCTGCCTTTTTGACCTGCTACAGTCCCTGTGGTGTAGGTACACCCACAGTGCTGTTAGGGAGGGAGTTCCCGGATTTTGACCTGGGGACAATGAAGGAACTGGGTTCACATTCGTTAACTTCAAGCAAGTCATTGATATAGATTGTAAACAGCTGATGCCCCAGCACTGAACCCTCTGACACTCCACTAGTTGCAGCTTGCCAATCTGATAAAGACTCATTTTTCCCTACCCTCTGCTTCCTGTTAGCCATCCAATCTTTTATCCATGCTAAAATGCTACCCCCTACAGCATGTGCTCTTATCTTGCATAGTCACCTTTTGATGTGGTACCTTATCAAATGCCTTTTGGAAATCCAAGTACAACACATCCACAGGTGCCCATTATCCACCTTGAATGTTACTTTGTCAAAAAATTTGAACAGATTCATTAAAAACAATTTCCCTTGCACAAAGCCATGTTGGCACTGCCTGATCAACATCCTTAATAATAGATTTGAGCACTTTCCCTATGACAGATGTTAGGATAACTGGCCTGTAGTTTCCTGCTTTCTGCCTCCCTCCTTTCTTGAATAAAAATGCTACTTGAGTTGTTTTCCAATCTGCTGGATTCTTTCACAATCTAAGGCCAGGATTTGGTTCTCGTCGGGCGAGCTCAGCCTGGGTGAGAGGAGCGGCCACGAAAGCGACAGCTGCCCTGCCTGTGTGGGGGAGAAGGGCGAGCGTGGAAGTTGGTGTTGGTGTGCGCAGGAAAAGCTCCCTGAAGCACAGAGCTGCCTCAGGGAGATGAAGATTTTTGAAAATAAAACAATGAAGGTTTAAAAAAGGTTAACAAGATGTCACCTCATGAACAAGGACATGATAGAAATTGCAGCGAGGTCGGGAGTTTCCCCCGATGTCACCGCACGTCATTTTACCTGTGCGTGAGTGGGCCCCACCCCCGCTTGCTGACATGTAAAATCCTGTCCATATAATTTTACAGAACATTAGTGAGATCACATCTCGGATACAGAGTACAGCTTTGGTCTACTTATTTAAGAAATGATATCATTGCATTAGAAGAAATTCAGAGAAGGTTCAGGCGACTGATTCCTGGGATGAGGGGTTATCTTATGAGGAAAGGTTGGGCAGGTTGGGACTGTGTCCATTGAAGTTTAGACTGAGGTGATTTTATTGAAACATATCAGACCCTGAGGAAGCTTGACAGGGTGGATATTGAGAGGATATTTCCCCTTGTTGGAGAGACCAGGACTAGGGGACACTGTTTAAAATTAATGGGTCTCCCATTTAAGAGAGAGATGAGGAGAAGTTTTTTTCTCTCCGTGGGGCAGTGAGTCTATGGAACCCTCTTCACCTGAGACCAGTAGATGCAGGTGATTAAATATTTCTAAGGCAGAAATAGATAAATTCTTGACTAACAAGGGAGTCAAAGTGTGCAGGGAGTAGGAAGGAATGTGGAGTTGAGGCCAAAATCAGGTCAGCCATGATCTCACTGAATGGCGGAGCAGGCTCGAGCAGCCAAATGATTTACTCCTGCTCCTAATTTGTATGTATGAATGTAAGTAAGATAAGGCGATTGCTTTGCTGAACACATCCCTTCAGTCTTCAAGCCTCTGGTCACCTGTCATTTTAATTCTCCACCTTGTTTCCATGCTGATAAAAGCAAAAATCTGTGGATGCTGGAAATCCAAAACAAAAATAAAAATACCTGGAAAAAGTCAGCAGGTCTGGCAGCATCTGCAGAGGAACACAGTTAACGTTTCGAGTCCGTATGACTCTTCAACAGAACTAGGTAAAAATAGAAAAGAGGTGAAATATAACCTGGTTTAAGGAGGGAGGGGTGGTTAGAGCTGGATAGGGGGCCAGTGATATGTGGAAATAGCCATCATAGAAAACAGGTCAAAGAGCTGCTGATATTATCTAAGGAATGTGCTAATTAAGGGTAGAAAGCAGGACAAGCAAGGTACAGATAGCCCTAGTTGGGGTGGGGTGGGTGAAGGGAAGGGATCGAAATAGACTAAAAGTACAGATAAAACAATGGATGGAAATACATTTAAAAATAATGGAAATAGGTTGGAAAAGTAAAATCTATATAAATTATCAGAAAAAAAATTGGGGGGATCAGAAAGGGGGTGGGGATGGAGGAGAGAGTTCACGATCTAAAATTGTTGAACTCAATAATCAGTCCGGAAGGTTGTAAAGTGCCTAGTCAGAAGATGAGGTGCTGTTTCTCCAGTTTGCGTTGAGCTTCACTGGAACAATGCAGAAGGCCAAGGACAGACATGTGGGCATGAGAGCAGGGTGGGGTGTTGAAATTGCAAGTGACAGGGAGGTCTGGGTCATGCTTGTGGACAGACCGAAGGTGTTCTGCAAAGCGGTCACCCAGTCACCCAATGCAGTCTCCTCTACATTGGAGAGACCAAACGCAGACTGAGTGACCGCTTTGCAGAACACCTTCGGTCTATCCTCATAGATAGACTTGGATTGTTTTCGTTGAAGCAGAGAAGACTGAATGGTGACCTGTTCGAGGTGTACAAGATTATGAGGGTCATGGACAGGTTGGATAAGGAGCAGCTGTTCCCCTTAGTTGAAGGGTCAATCACAGGGGGGCATAAGTTCAAGGTGATGAGCAGGAGGAAAATCTTTTTACCCAGAAGGTGGTGATGGACTGGAATGCGCTGCCTGGGAGGGTGGTGGAGGTGGGTTGCCTCACATCCTTGAACAAGTACCTGGATGAGCACTTGGCATGTAATAACATTCATGGCTATGGGCCAAGTGCTGGTAAATCGGATTAGCTACGTAGGTCAGGTATTTCTCATGTGTCAGTGCAGACTTGATGGGCTGATGGGCCTCTTCTGCACTGTGATTCTGTGAATGAGATAGTATTATCTAGAGAGCACTGCTTGAACTGGTGGTGAAGCAAATTCAAAAGACAGTTGTTGAAATTCTTTGTGTGTCTGTGGGAAAAGTGGAGCTCAGGGTGATTAGTGGAATAAGTTCACCAAACAACACAGGAGCAGCCTGCCTTTAGGCTGCATCATTCTGTGTGTCTACAATTCAATGCCCACATCAGTGTTTTCCACATCTCAGTTTATTCATCTCAGCTTTCACCTTCCAAGCCCATGAGCACTACCATCTAGAAGGACAGGAGCAGCTGATAGAAGGGAATATCCACCAGCTGGAAGTTCCCCTCCAAGTCACTCATCATCCTGACTTGGAAATATTTTGCCATTCCTTCATTGTCGCTGGGTCAAAATCCTGGAAGTACCTTCCTAACAGCACTGTGGGTATACCTACACCACATGGACCACAGAGGTTCAAGAAGGCAGCTCACCACCATCTTCTCAAGGGCAATTAGGGATGGGTAGTAAATGCCAGCCCAGCCAGTGAAGGCCACATCCCGTGAATGAATAAAAGAAAAGCAAAGTCACCCTGTCCCCTCAGCTGTAATTTCTGATTCACCATGAGCAATGCTGTAACAATGTGTTTCTTTGTCTACAGGTACAATTATTCCCATCTCTGCACCTTGGGGAGTTCACGGAGACATTGTAAATGGCAAAATGGACCAGGCATTCAGGGTATATGTTATGATAGTTCCTGAAGTCATCAGTCCACCGGAACCAACGGATCAAACGGTCAAAATAGCAAGAGTACCTACTAGTTCGTTCTATCTCAGGTGAATTTAGTTACTGATATATTGTGTTGACATTTCTTTACGTCAGCCCTTGTGCCAAAATCAACCAAGATTTGGACTGTGATTATTGGGCTCATCTGGGTACATGGGAATATTGGTCAATATTAGTTGTATAATGGAGTGATTCATATCTCACAATCTGTAGTTCCTTCTTCTGAGAACACAGCGAGATCTCCCCATTCACATTAGTCAGGTTCATATGAAGTTGGCTTCTCTTTTTCTGACATTCTCACATCCACCACCTTGTGTATTTTTGATAGACCACTTTCACATCTTTTAATCAGTGCCTCAGCCAAAACAAAATATCAGCTCATTGAGATGTTTGATGTTCTTTCTACTGTAATTAGTTGAAATGTCTCTTTATTTGCTCCTTCTGTGCGCAGTCATAAATTACACAGTTCCAATGTTACTGGACCCCCTCCCGTACCCTGTGGAGGGGATAATTTCCTCATAGGTGTCTCGATGATGAATGTTGGTGTGATTTGCTGACCTCAGAGAGGATCAAGCTGGGCCCAGTCCTTTCCTTGCTCAACTCTCACAACTCACCAGCTCACACTCCCAGTGAAGGTCACAAGACAAGATGATCTACAATGTGGACATTGTCTTCTTGCCATAATGAACTGTGATGCTATTTTGTCATCTGTAGAGTTTGCACATTGAGCTTTCACAGTGAGCAGTTGTGATCACAGAGATTGCTGTTTAGGAAAATTATGGTCTAGTTTTCACTTTGTTTAAATTATTGACAGAAGGTCAGGGACTTGGGGCCTGTGAATTCCCAACCAGTGACCCCTGTGAACAACAATTCACTCCAGGAACTCATGATCAGGGATTCTGTCCTCATATTTTAAACAGTCAAAGAAAATGGAAGTATTCCCTTCAAAGAGCAGAAGTTGGGTGGGAGGAGTATCTGAGATATCAGCTGGGTGTGGGTCATCCTTTATATGGGTTGGCAGTATGTGACAGAGTTGTAGAGAGCAGGAAATGCTGCAGGCAATTTGTGCACAGCAAGATCATACAAACATACAAGTTAGGAGCAGGAGTAGGCCATCAGCCCCTGGACCCTTCTCTGCCATTCACGAGGATCATGGCTGGTCTGATTGTGGCCTCAATTACACTTTCCTGCCACCTCCTATACCTTTGACTCCTTTAATAGTCAGGAATCTATCTACCTCTGCCTTAAATCTATTGAATTACCCTCTTTTGCTATCTGGGGAAGACAGTTCCACTGAGTCAAGACCCTCTGAGAGAAAAAAAAATCGCCTCATCTCCATCTTAAATAGGAGAGCTCTTATTTTTAAACTTTGCTCTCAGGTTCAGGTCTCTCCAACAAGGGGTAAGATCCTTTCACATCCACTGTGTCATGTCTCTCCAGCATCTTCTATGTTTCAATAAGATCACCTCAATCTTCTAAACTCTAATTGGCCCAACATGCCCAACCTTTCCTCATAATATAACTCGTCACAGGAATCAGAGTGAACCTTCTCTGAACTGCTTTGAAGGCAATTATGTCCCTTCCTAAATAAGGAGACCAAAACTGTTCACAGTACTCCAGATGTGGTCTCACCAATGCCCTGTAGAACTGTAGCAAAGATCCCTACTTTTAGATTCCAGTCACCTTGCAATAATGATAACTTTTCCCTTCCTAATCACTTGCTGTATCTGCATACTAACTTCTTGTGATTCATCTGTCAGGACACCCAGATCACTCTGAACCTGAGTCCACAATCTCTCTCCATTTAAACAACATGCTACTTTTCTATTCTTCCTGACAAAGTGGACAAGAGGAATTGCATTCCCTATTTTCTAGCTAGAAGGGAGCCTTCCAGAATCTGGGGAATTTTGGAAACTCAAAACCAATGCATCTACTATCTCAGCAGCCATTTCTTCTAAGACTCTAGGATGAAGTCCATCAGGGCCTGGGGACTTGTCAGCCTTTAATTCCAATAACGTTCTCAATAGTCTTTCCATGGTGATTGTAATTGTTATAAGTTGCTCCCTCCCTTGATTCACAATTATTCCTGGGATGTTACTTTTTTCAGTGTAGTGAAGACAGATGCGAAATAGCATCTGTTAAATTCATCTGCCGGGTCCTCATTTTCCATTATTAATTCCAGACTCACTCTCTAGAGGACAAACGCTCACTTTAGTTATTCTATTCCTTTTTGAATACTTGTCGACACCATTACTGTATATTTTTATATTCCCAGCAAACTTTCACTCATTCTTTAATTTGCCCTCCTTATTCTTTTAGTCATTCTTTGTTGTTTTTTTACCCAGTCTAATTTTCTGATCTTCATGGAATTCTTTGCTCTTTCTTTCAATTTGATGCTACCTTTAACTTCCTTAGTTAGCCACGGATGGTTTGTTCCTCCCCAAGAATTTCTCTTTCTCACTGGAATGTATCATTACTGAGGGTTATGCAGCCCTTGACTGAAGGCCTCAGGAACTCGCTGCAATGCGTATTTCTCACCCAGCCCGAGGTGGAAGCTCGGGTGAGGAAGGTACCCACATAGACCAGAACCACTGGATCCTCCACCTCCCACTGCAAGTTCCCCTCCAGCCCTGATCAGGTGTCCCGAACCCTGGCACCAGGCAGCAATCCAGCCTTCTGTACTTTCACTCTCAGCTGCAGGAAACTGTGCCTATCACCCTGACTATACTGTCCCCTACACCCACTACATTCCTATTCACTCCCCCTATTTGACTGTCTTCCTGTACGATGGTGCCATGGTCAGTTCGCTCAGCCATGCTGCAGTCCCCACTTTCATCCCTACACACTGCAGGAACTCAAATCTGTTGGACAATTGTAAGGGTTGAGGCTCCTCCACTTCTACCTTCTCGATCACTTATCTGCCTCACTCACAGTGACACCCTCCTGTCCCTGACCACTGACCAAATCAGCTGATCCTATCCTAAGGGGTGTGATCGTCTCCTGGAATGAAGAATCCAAGTAACTTTCCCCCTCCCTGAAGCTTCGTAGTGTCTGCAGCTCGGCCTCCAGCTCAAAGACTCTGAGCCGAAGCTCCTCGAGTCTCTGGCACTTACTGCAGACATGTTTGCCCTGGATCACAAACGTGTTGACGAGCTACCGCATTCTGCAGTCGCAACACGTAGATCCCACGAAATTCCCACAAGGGACATTCTCTCAATTTCTTGAAAGTACAAAGCTCCCTCTATAAACTGGGAATAAACTTGTGATTCCTTCAGGACACTTTTTTAAAAAAATAGCTGTTCCACGATTCATGTTTGTAAATCAGATGTATTAGAAGGAAAGATGGGACTGGGTTTTTCTCGCAAAGGTGGAGCTAAAGTAAGTAGATAGAGTAGAGGTGTGGATTATACATTTATAGGGCGCTATTTCAATGGAGGTGATGGGGATCTCAGCTAAATAGCTGTCGAGGGCCCTGCGTCACCTCATTTAGGGAGGGCCTGATACATTAAATGCCTTTCAGGCGGCCAATGACAGGCATTCCCTGGGACCAAGGAACCCAGGGGGCAGAGGACTCATTCTCCAAAAACTGCTGGCCAATCAGAGGCCAGCAGCTCTCAGCGCTTGTCAGCATCAAGAAGGTGTAGTGGCTGCTGTTGGCTCTGTTCCTGAGAGGCCTAGGATCAGTGCTGGATCCCAGGATAACAGGTGAGTAATGGGAGGAACAGGATCGCAGCAAAGGGGGTCATGGGGGAGGGGGTGAGTGTGTAGGAAAAAAGGGCAAAGGGGTGGCTTCCTGCAGCTCTGCTCACCTTCCTGATGCCAGTCCCTCGACAACAAGGTGCTCCCTGCCACGGAAAGCAACCCGAGTAGTGCCTCTGGGTTAATGCCTTTGGCTGCGATAAGAGGCTCTTAGGTTGACATGAATTGTCCACTTAAGTGCCTCCATTGATGGTGGGTTGGGAAGGGTTGGGATGGCCGCCCACAAGCGTCCCCGCACTGGATTTAACCTTGGTGGATGCAGCAAGGCAGCAGGGTGCCCACCTGTCACCCTCACATACAATTAAATGCCCTGTCCATGACCAAACTTGCCTGAAGGGGGCATATTAAATTTGGCCTAATCCTCCCTTTAACCCTGTGACCCTGTAAGTTTATTCCACTCAAATGGCCATCCAATTTCCTTCTGAAATCATTCATCATCTCTGCTTCCTCCGCCCTATTAAACAGTGAGTTCCAGATCATTACCACTCGCTGCATAAAAAGGTTTTTCCTCAGATTCCCCCTGAATCTCTTGCCCAAAGTCTTCTATCTGTCTCCCCTAGTTCTTGTACCATCAGCTAATGAGAACAGCTTTTCCTTTTCTACCTCACCAACCCTGTCAGAATCTTGTACAGCTCTATCCAATCACCCCTCAACCTCCTTTACACCAAGGAGAACAACCCCAGCTTCTCACTCCAACCCAACACTGTCACTAAAATCACCCTCCCCCCAGGTAACCATTCGAGTAGGTCTCCTCTGCACCCCCTCAAGGAGCCTCACCTCCCTCCTAAAGTGTGGTGACCATCACAGGATGCAATAATCTATTTGTGGCCTCTCCAGAGCGTAATAAAGGCTCAGCTTCACTTCCCTGCTTTTGTATTCAATACATCTACTTATGAAACCCAAGTTCCTATGTAGTTTGTGAAACATTTTCTCAATATGTGGTCTCACCTTCAAAGATCCATGCACCCCAAGGTTCCTCTGTCCCTGCACACTCTTTAGAATTGTTCCATGCAGTCTCTATTGCCTCTCTCTATACCTTCTGCAAAATGCATCAGCTCACTTTGTTTTATTCATGGAGTGTGGGTGCTGCTGGCTAGGCCTGCATTTATTGCCCATTCCTAGTTACCCTTGAGAAAGTGATGGTGAGCTGCCTTCTTGAACCGCTGCACTCTATGTGGTGTAGGTACAACCACAGTGCTGTTTGGGAGGGATCTCCAGGATTTTGACCCAGTTATAGTGAAGAAACGGCAATATATTTCCAAGGCAGGATGGTGAGTTGCTTGGAGGGGAATTTCCAGGCATTGGTGTTCCCAGGTATCTGCTGCCCTTGTCCTTCTAGATGGTGGTGGTTGTGGGTTTGGAAGATGCTGCCCACGGAGTCTTGGTGAGTTCCTGCAGTGCATCTTGTAGATGGTACATACTGCTGCCACTGTGTCAGTGGTGGAGGGAGTGAAAGTTTGTGGATGTGGTGTCAATTAAGTGGGCAGCTTTGGCCAGGATGATGTCAATCCTCTTGAGGGTTGTTGAAGCTGTAACTCTTTCGAGTACAAACCCATTTCCATCTGTTTCAGATGAAGTTACATTGTTTCATAGTTTGCCATTGTGAGATTTGAACTCTTGATCTTGGGGTTACAAACCCAGTACCATAACCACTTGGCTATTTAGGCCAAGCTTGTTGAAGCTGTACTCATCCAGCAAGTGGAGAGTGTTCCATCACACTCCTGACTTAGGCCTTGTCAATGGTGGGCAGGCTTTGAGGATTCTGGAAGTGAGTTACTCATCACAGGATTTCTAACTTCTCACTGGCTCTTGTAGCCCCCATATTTATATGGCTACTCCAGTTCTGTTTCAGGTTAATAGTGACACTGAGGATGCTGATAGTCGGGGATTCAGTGATGGTAATGCCATTGAATGTCATTTGTCTGTACTAAATCCAATCTGGCAATTGTCTGCCCATTCAGCTAGCTTATCTATTATGTTACTACAGCTGTGGGTGAACTGAATGGTGGAGGGTCCTCAGTGGGCTGAATGGCCAACTCCTGTTCCTATTGTCCTGACAATCGACTTGGATTTCAGACAGGATTTGTCCGGAGGAATAAAAATGAAAATTATATATTCTTAATTCTGTTGCAGGACTATTGACAGGAAAGTTGATGAGCAACAATATGAAGAACTCGTGACTAAATTCCAGCAGGACTTGGAACAAGACAATCAACACTTTTATCCGAGTTTTTTCATTGCTTTATATAACACACATGGGCTCATGCAAATAGGCTTCTTAAAGAAATAAAATCCTCTTGGGTAGGTTTTGTCACCTCCGTAGACACCCACAGTGAGATGTGCTTAACTCATTCTTAAACTGATTGAACCTTCCACTAATTACATTTTGGGTTTAAGCTGGAGCACTGTGCAAAGTTCTGGTCTCTTTTCCTAAGGAAGGATATATTTACCTTAGAGGGAATGCAATGACTGTTCATTGGACAGATTACATATATGTGCTGGTATTGGGGTTTTGAACAGTTCCACCAATGACACATTCAGTCCTGAGACCCTGTTTGGAAATATTAATTCTGACTCCCACACACACTGATGCATTTAATCTTTATTCAAAATTATACCAACACATGAGCATCAAAAGTGAGCAATTCTTCCCCATTTACATTCAGTGGTTCCTTTAGTTGTTTAGTTCCATCATTACAAACAATGGATCGTTCCATGTGTCCAGTTCTATGTTTCTCCATATTGTCCTGAGACAGACAGATCTTGTTTCTCACCAAATTCGACTAAAAACAGGGTCTGTTCAATCCTGCTCCACCATTCATTAAGATCATAGCTGATCATCTACCTTAACTCCACCTTCCCACACTATCCCTCGAGTGTGTAATCTGTCTAATAAACAGTCATTGCAGTCCCTCTAAGGAAAGTTCATCCCTTAGGTAAGGAGAGCAAAATGACGGTTTTACCCACCTAAATAACTGAAGTAAGATTTCACTGCTGTTTACTCCCTTTGTAGTAAAGGCTAAGATACCATTTGTTTTCCTTATTGCTTGTTGTAACTGCATATTACCTTTCTATGCTTCATGTGTAAAGACACCCAAGCCCCTCTGAATACCAACATTTTCCAGTCACTCACCGGTGCAAAATCTTCCACTTTTATATTTTTCCTATATTTGACTGACTTCACACGTCCCCAAATTATCTTCTGTCTGCCACATTCTTACCCATTCACTTAACCAACCAAATATGGAGAAACCACATGGTCTTCGATCCACACGTTAACCAGACATGATGATCCAGCCCTGGCAGATCTGACTGTCTCTGACAGAGGAGCCCTGACTGCTGCTGTTGCTTTTCATATTGTTTGTAATTAGGTTCCTCCTTCAATTCCAAATTATTTGCTCATGTTTCAGGTTCATTTCTGACTAACCACCTCTGTGGGCAGCAAAGGTAAAATGAGTCTAACATCACCACACTGCACATACACAGGTCTAATCCCATTTGGACATGGGTAGTGGGCCCTCCATTGGGGAACAGGGATTAATCACTGCAGTAATTTGCCTTTTCTGTAATCTTACTTTAAATGAATCATGAACAGACTGAGATTGAGATGGTCTTAGTGACTGAAATAGTTCCAGAACATTCTATCTTGACACAGCAATGGATTATATTTATGTTTATCACAGTCATGCTGATCAGAATGTTTCAAGGTGAAGTGAAAAGATCGCAGTGAAAATGGGATGTGTTTCAGAGCACAGAATTGAAGTTGTTACAAATGAAATTATGAAGTGGTCAGATGAGCTCAGGGAGAGGAGCATGAGAATGGCAGCTTGCATTGTGGCCCAGGACTGGATCGAGTGACTCAGTGTTGGAGGGCTATGTGGAGTTGAGTCGGGGGTCTTGGGTATGCAGAAGCTAAAAGGTGTGTGAGGTGCTCGGTAGTAGAAACAGCCAGAGACACCTAGAATTAAAGTGCATGAGCAACATGGCTCCTTTTATTAAAACATGTTCTTCAGACTTTTTACTTCTTCCTGTAGACTCCCTCTGTGGGTATAATTCTGTAAGGCAGCTTCCAGTGAACAATATGTACAAATTGAAATTTCAAAACAGTAATCAAAGACAGAAAGTTCCAAGGAGGGCAGAGGGTGGAGTTGGCGGCAGGGAGGGGTGAAATAGGAGGGGCCTGGTATCCTGGGTCTGGTAGGGGTCGGGGTAGGGTTGCTGGGGAAAGGGAGTTTTTGATCAGAAAACGAGGGACCTAAAATGTCAGGACATGTGTATCCATTTCTAATTGTTGATTGGCTGAGTCCTTGAGTTCACCTACAACATTCCAATTACCCTTGCTGAGGGTGATCTCAGACAATCTCCTTTACAATGCATAGAAGGGAGAGCCAGCTGAGCCAGGAACTTCAACCATGTTCCCCAGAGCAGTGAGTGCAACCCTGGACACTAACATAAACATTCAATAAAGAGTGAACTAAAAGACACCTTTATTTTGGAAGAGATAATATTGTATCTCCCTAATTCCTCTGTAACCATCAAGATGTGGCAACTATGAGCTGTGCCAGGACATCGAGCTTTCTGATTAAATTAGTCTCAACAAATAACGATGGTGCCAACATGAATAAAGAGAAACCAATGTAATGTGAAATACTTACAAGTGAAGTTTAAATTTAAAAAACAGGCTTGCCGCCTTTGTGCTCTCAATAATTCTCCTGTTAGTAGCAATAGAGTTGGGCAGGAAAGTTGTGGCCATGATGAAGATCCTCCCTGTTTCCCCAGGAGGCTCCTTTATAACCCACCTGTACCTGCTGCATTGTCAGCTGACAACAGTATTCACCACTGAAAAGCTTCCCCGCAGCATGAGCACACACGTCTCCCATGCACACCACCAACACGTTAAATTTTCATTAGAATCGGGAGGAACCTGCAGTGGAAATTTTACAGCTTAAAACTGAGAAAGAATCTCAATCTAAAATTAGAATCCAGAGACTGAACATGGAATAAGGTTCAGATTCCCATCTCCTCACACCCACACTGGGAGCTCACATTCGGAACATCGACAAACTGAACCTGTGATTGAGAACATGATCTATTCAGATATTACCCCTGTTAACAGGTGACCCATTCAAAGGCTTCTCTCATGGAGTAAATTAGCCATTGTCTTCTTGCCTTTGTTTGTCTTTTATTTTTCAAACTGCTGGGAATGTATTCTCACTGTGAAATAAAGAGGGTGATGCATTTCAACTTTTGGTGTCACGTTAGATTCTTCCTCAGAAATAAATCTGGGTCACTCATTGGCTATCTTTGGGGAGATAGTGGTGTCGTGATAATATCACTGAACTAGTAATACAGAGACCCTGGTTAATGCTCTGGGTGTGCGTGTTCAAATCTCACCATTGCAGCTGGTGGACATTAAATTCAGTTAATGAAAAGTGGAATTAAATACTAGTTTCAGTAATAGTGACTCTGAAAAAATCATTGATTGTTGTAAAAATCCATTTGCTTCACTAATGCCCTTACCTGGTTTGGCCTCCATCTGACTCCAGGTCCACAGCAATGTGGCTGACTCTTTACTGCCCTCTGAAATGCCTAGCAAGACTCTTAGATCAAGGACAATTAGGGATGGGCAACACTGTGTGAGCCTTGCCAGCAACACCCAAATCCCATGAAAGAATAAATAAAAATATTAGATAAACTCTCCGCATTTCAATGAAATGATTCTGTCAAAATATTGAGGTTTAAAAGGAAAGAATGAAGAGACAGAGAGTAATTTCTTGAGAGATGTGATTCTTGGTAAGTGAGCTCCATATTCTCCAGGTGACAGCTCACACCCCGTGCAGCCTGACATCAACCTGTCAAACTCCACTCTGAACAGGGTTTAAAACTCTCTCAATCGGATTTCTGTGATAAACTCCCAGGATAGACCGAATCCAACACACAATTCATGGATCAATCATCGGCCGGGTGTTGTGAAATTCTTCTTTCTTGGAAACTCTCCCAATCTGGGCAGGTAAGGGAGGATTCTGGGGAGGGACCTGGTTTATCCGGGTCTCATTCCCCTTTCCTCACTTGTTCAAATTTCCACCCAAGAAGGGTCTGGAATTCCTTCCCTCCACACTTTCCATTGCAGGGGTGACAGGAAGACGTTGAACTGATGGTAGAATCTCATCAATTGGGATTTCTGTCACTTCCACCTCCATTGTGTGAAAGCTGCTTCTCCTGTGAGAAACTGGGAGGCTAGCATTCCAGGGCCTGATCCTGGCTGGAGTGAGACCTGCTTTCCATCTAAAGGACACTTTTCCTGCTGCAAAAACAGAACATTCAAAATCAGCCGTGTTTTTTCTCAAGGGTCTTTGTTCCAGGGAAGAGGCCCCACTTACACAGCAGCAAGATAACACAGTGATATCCCTCCAAACCCCACTCAGACAGACACACCAGTTAGTGAGGAAATCACAGCCACAGCCCCAATATATTCCAATCATCCTGATCCTGGAATTCCAGGCAGGGTGGCAGCATATCCATGGGGCAGCCGGATATCCTGCTCCATGATGATCCTTCCCAGGAAGCAATCACTGAGTTGAAGGATGAATCCCAGAGGTTGGGAGCTAGGGCTCTCACGATTGTGTTTATAGTGTCGCCTCCAACAGGGTCCAAACTGGTTCAGGATGAAGTGGATTATAATCCTAGCCCCTCTTTGGGGCTATTCTGGATCAGATGCATGCTCGATGATCACTCTCACTTAAGGTAGAGAAAAACAGGCCTCACAGATATTTAACTGTGCCTGAAGAACTGATCTATCTCTCCCCAAAGGAAAGGAATTAACAGAGATTATTACCATGCTCCAGATAGCCTTTTTAACAAGTTTAAAGCTAGATTATAACAACCTGGATATTACTGGAGTCTGGGCATCTCTCCACAACAATATACCTTTCCACTGAAGATTGCATGGAGATGGGTTTTTTGAGTTGGATACAGAAGACAATATGAAACTATACAGTTTCAAAATTATATTAAAGTTGTTTTTGGAACTGAAAATGCAATTCACTTTTTGTGGTAAATCAATCACAACATTAACAGTTCTAGCAGAAGTAAATATATTCTTGACTATAATAGAAAATCCAGATCTTATTCATGTTACAAAAAAAATGATATCTATTAATATTTGTAGTTGTTTTGTAGTAGAGAACATGATCATTGCTAAAACAGAAACATGTCAAAGTTTATAGTATTACACTCATCAGGACACTCCTCAAGAATACCAATATAAGGGGAAAACAACTGTTTATACTGTATGAGAAGAGAGTGCTGATTGGTTGGCAAGTGGACTCTGATTGGTAGAGGCATTGATATTATGTGAATCGGCATTCATTGAACTTACGAACTTGGCAACGTATGCAGTTGATTTCAGTTTTAACCACGCCACGCATACTCAAATAGATGGTGTAGCCATAAGATCCCCTCTAGGCCCAGCTTTCATAAATAAATTTGTTGGGTTCTATGAGAAACATGCCTTTGATGTAATGACACCGAACCATCTACATCTCCCACATTTCTAATATGTGGAATGTACGTTTGCCATATTTAAATCTGCAGCTGCATATAATAATTTCCTTACACATATTAATGGACTCCACCCCGTGCTCTGATTACCTTGGAAGTGCAAGTTATCTCAATAATTTGTGCAGCAGCAATAAGAGTGGTATTCGCTAGTAGCAGGATGCTGCCATCAAGCCAATAGGTCATTCTGCCTATCACACAAATGAGTGATGTGGTATATGATTTCTCGTGCCAGTGTGATGCTAGGTATGTAGGCCGGACGTGCCAAAGACAGGGGATCACATCAAACAGCATGTCACAGCTGCTGTTCACAACGGGCAGGGTACAGGCCGTATCCAATCAGCCCTTTCTTGCAAAAATCAAAACACAGTGTCCAACATTAGATGTGATTGGGTGAATGGACAACATTTGCTAATTAATTCTCAGTGTGCTAAGAATGACGCTGACAACCAATTGACTCCAAACCCACAGCAATGTAGTTGACTCCTAAATACCCTCTGAAATGGAGCCACTCAGTTGTATCGAACTGTTACAAAGTCTCAAAAAGGAATGAAAACCGACAGACTTTTCAGCATCAGTCAAGCAACAGCCTGACATAGTCATACTCACGGAATTATACTTTACATATAATGCCCCAGACACCCGCAGCAGAGGTGGTGGTACAGTGGTATACAGGTGTGAGGGAGATGCCCTGGGAGTCCTCAACTTCAACTCAGGACCCCATGAAGTCTCATGGCATCAGGTCAAACATGGGCAAGGAAATCTCCTGCTGATTACCTCACACTGCCCAACATCAGCTGATGAATTAGAGCTCCTCTATGTTGAAAACGACTTGGAGGAAGTTCTGAGAGTGCCAAGGGCACAGGGTATTCTTTGAGTGGAAGACTTAAACGTCCATCATCAGGAGTGGCTCAGTTGTAACACTAATGACTGAGCTAGGCGAGTCCGAAAGGGCATAGCTGCTCGACTGGGTCTGCAGCAGGTGGTGAGGGAACCAACAAAAGGGAAAAACACACTTGATGCTCACCAACACAGCTATGTCCATCCATGACAGTATCGATAGTAGTGACCAATGCACAGACCTTTTGGAGACGAAGCCTCATCTTCACATTGACGATACCCTCCATCATGTTGTGTGGCATTACCACAATGCCAAGTGGGATAGATTTCAAACAGATCTCGCAACTCAAGCATGAGCATCCATGAGGCATCCAAGAGCAGCTGCAGAAACCAGCTAGAACACAACCTGTAACCTCCATGGCCTGGCATATCCCCGACTACCATTACCATCAAGACAGAGGATCAACTGGTTCAATGAAGAGTGCAGGTGGGCTTGCCAGGAGCAGCACTAGGCATGCCAAAAAATGAGGTGTCAGGCTGGTGAAGCTATAACACAGGGCTACTTGCGTGCCAAACAGCATAATTAACAATTGATGGACAAAGCTTAGCGATCCCACAACCAGTGGATCAGATCTAAGCTCTGCAGTCCAGCCACATCCAGTCATGAATAGTGGTGGACAATTCAATAACTCACTGGAGGAAGAGGTTCCAAAAATATCCCCATCCTCAATGATGGGGGAGCCCAGCACATCAGTGCAAAAGATAAGTTTGAAGCATTTGCAACAATCTTCAGCCAGAAGTGCCCTGTGAATGATCATTCTTGGCCCCTCCGGAGGCCCCCAGCATTACAGATGCCAGTCTTCAGCCAATTTGATTCACTCCACAGCTGAAGGTACTGTATAGAGCAAAGGCTGTGGGCACTGAAAATATTCCGGCCATCGTACTAAAGACCTGTGCCCAAGAACATGCCATGCCTCAAGCCAAGATGTTCCAGTACACCTCCAATGCTGGCATCTATCCAGCAATGTGGAAAATTGCTCAGGTATGCAAGACAAATCCAACCCGGCCAATTAATGCCCCGTCAGTCTACTCTCAATCATCAGTCAAGTAATGGAAGGGATCATCAACTGTGCTATCAAGCAGCACTTACCTCGCAATAACCTGCTCATTGATGCCCAGCTTGTGTTCCTCCAGGGCCACTCAGATCCTGACCTCATTGGAGTCTTAATTCAAACATGGACTAAAGAGCTGAACTGCTGAGTTGAGGTGGAAATAACTGCCCTTGACATCAAGGCTACATTTGACCACATGTGGTATCAAGGAGCCCTCACAAAACTGGAGTCAATGGGAATCAGGGGGGATATTCTCCACTGGTTGGAATCTTACCTCACACAAAGGGAGATGGTTGTGGTTGGTAGAGGTCAGTCATCTCAGCTCCAGGACATCACTGCAGCAGTTCCTCAGGGTAATGTCCTCTGCCCAACCATCTTCAGCTGCTTCATCAATGACCTTCCTTCCATCATAATGTCAGAAGTGGGAATGTTCGCTGAAGATTGCACAACGTCCATCACCATTCACGACTCCTCAGATACTGAAGCAGTTCCATGTCCAAATGTAGTAAAACCTGCACAATATCCAGGCTTGGGCTGACAAGTGGCCATAAGACCATACGGTCTAGGAGCAGAAATTGGCCATTTGGCACATTGAGCCTGCTCTGCCATTTAATGAGATCATGGCTAGTCTGATAATCCTCAACTCCACTTTCTTGCATCTTCCCCATAGCCCTTGATTCCCTACCTTATTAAATATCTGTGTATCTCAGTCTTGAATAAACTTAACAACCTAGTCCCTACAGCTGTCTGCGGTAAAGAATTCCACAGATTCACTAGCCTCTGAGAGAAGAAATTCCTCCTCATCTCTGTCATAAATAGGTGGCCTCTTACTCTCAGATTATGCCCTCTGGCCCTAGACTCGAGTACAAGGGGAGACAATCTCTCAGCATCTACCCTGTCAAGCCGCCTAAGAACTTTATCTGTTTCAATAAGTTTGCCTCTCATTCTTCTAAACTCCAGTGAGTACAGGCCCAACCTACTCAACGTCTGCTCAGAAGAAAATCCCTCCATACCCGAGATCAACCTAATGAACCTTCTCTGGGCTGCCTCCATTGCCAATATATCTTTCATTAGATAAGGAGACCAAAACTGTTCATAGCATTCCAGGTGTGGTTGAACTAGGGCCTTGTATAGTTTTAACCAGACTTCCTTATTTTCATCCTCCATTCCCTTTGAAATGAAGGCCAACATTTCATTTGCCTTCCCTATTACCTGCTGAACCTGTATGCTGGCTTTCTGTGATTCATGCACGAGGACCACCAAATCCCTCTGTGCTGCTGCTTTCTGCAGTCTTTCTTCATTTAAACAATATTCAGCTCCTCTCTTCTTCCTGTCAAAGTGCATAACCTCACATTTTCCCACATTATATTCCATTTGCCAAGTTTATGCTCACTCGCTTAACCTGTCTATATCCCTCTGTCGACTCTTTGTGTCATCCTCACCACTTACCTTCCCACATTTTATTGTGTCATCTGTAAACGTGGCGATAGTACATTCACTTCTCTCATCCAAGTCCTTAATGAATGTTGTAAATAGTTGTGGCCCCAGCACTGATCCCTGTGTTACAGGTTGTCATCCTGAAAATGCCCCCCTTGTCCCAACTCTCTGTCTTCTGTTCGTAATCCAATCCTCTATCCATGCGAATATACCACCCCAAACACTATGAACTCATTTTATTAAGCAGCCTTATATGCGGTACCTTATCAAATGTCTTTTGGAATTTCAAATAGATTACATTGACTGATTCCCCTTTATCTATCCTGCTTGTGACCTCAAAGAATTGCAATAAATTTATCAGCCATGATTTCCCCTTCATGAAGCCATGTACACTCTGCTAGATTATATTATGCTTTTCTAAATGCTCTGCTATTACTCTGTTTATAATAAACTCAAAATTTTTCCAATGATAGATGTTAAGTTTACTGACCTTTAGTTACCTGTTTTTTCTCTCCGACCCTTTTTGAATCAGGCTGTTACATTGGCAGTTTTCCAACTCTCTGGGACTTTTCCAGAATCTAAGGATTCTTGGAAGATTGTTATCAATGCATCCATTATCTCTGTAGCTACTTCCTTTAATATCCTAGGATGAAACCCATCAGGTCCAGGCTATCAGCCTTTAGCACCATTAGTTTTCCTATTACTATTTGATAGTTATTGTATTCATTTCCTCCCCTGCTCCCCCTGCTCCCCTCTTTTCCCCTTGATTATTTAGTATTTTCGGAACACTATTAGTGTCTTCTAACGTGAAGACTGATGCAAAGTACTTATTCAACTTCTCTGCTATTTCCTGGTTCCCCATTATTATTTCCCCAGCCTCATTCTCTAAGGGGCCCATGTTCACTTTGGCCTCTTCCTTCCTTTTTATATATTTAAAGAAACTCTTACAGTTCATTTTTATATTACTTACTAGTTTACCCTCAAAGTTCATTTTCTTCCTCTTCATTTTGTTTTGGTCATCTTTTTTGGGTTTTTAAAGCTCTCCCAATCCTTTGCCTTACCACTAATCTTTGCCACATTGTATGTTTTTTCTTTCAATTTGACATTTGGCATTGGGACATGTCCATCATTCTCTTGTAAAGGAAGGTCACTTAGGGCATCGGTATTTGCTATATGAATCCCTGGTCTATGTACAAAGGTGCATTCATATGCCTCCAAAATCCGGTCCCATCTTTGTATTCTTGCAGAGGCTCTGGGTGGTATAAGGTTTTCCTCGCTAAGCAGACCCAAACTGGTTTGTGTTCTGATGCTATCATGAAATATCACCCGTGCACGTATTGGTGGATTGTTTTTACACCAAAAATAATCGAAAGACCTTCCATTTCGATCTGAGGATATCATTTCTCAGCTTTTGTGTCCTGGGTACACAGCCTATCGGCGTCTCTGTGCCATCGTCCATTATGTGAGATAGTACCGCTCCCACTCCACAGGGAGAGCGCAGGTCAGCTCCACATCCTTCATCTGGTCATAATGCACTAAAAAATTTTAGGAGCATGAGTGCTGTTTTGCTTTCATGAAGGCTTCTTTTTGAGGGGCCTCCCAAAACCAACACTGCTTTTTCCTTAGCAGTGAAAATAAAGGGATTAGAATTGTGGACAAGTTTGCTAGAAATTGCCCATAGTCGTTTATCATCCCTAAAAGTGATTGAAGTTCAGACTTGTTCTTGGGTGCAGGTGCCTTTTTGATTGCTTTAACCCTATCTTCAACTGGGTGTAACCTTTAGGCATCTACCTGGTGCCCTAAATAAATGATGTCATTTTCTTCAAGCACACTCCTGCTTCTAGAAATCGCTTCAGGATTTCCTCTAAGTTAACCAAGTGTTCCCTTTCAGTGAATCCAGTTATCAGCACATCGTCCAGGTAGACTACAACCTGAGGTATTCCCTGTAATAAGCTCTCCATTGTCCTCTGAATAATGGCACAGGCTGAGGAAACACTGAAGGGCAGGCGTGCGTATTGGTATAACCCTTTGTGGGTACTGATGGTTACAAATTCCCAGGAGGTGTCACCCAGCTCCAGTTGCTGATATCCATGACTCATGTCAAGCTTTTTATACATTGTCACTCCTGCTAGTTTAGCACATGAGTCTTCAGTCTTAGGAATAGGGTAACTGTCCAGTTTGGCTGCTCTGTTGATCTTTAGTTTATAGTCCCCACACATCTGGACGTCTGGTCTGATTTAAGGACAGAGACTATGGGTGCTGCCCACTCTGAGAACTGAACTGCTTTTATGACACCCAGTCTCTCTAGCCAGTTCAGCTCAGCATCAGCCTTCTCTCTCAGGGCATGTGGCACCTGTCTTACTTTCAAGAAGTGAGGGGTTGCTTCTGGGTCGACATAAATCGTGGCCTGTAGGCCTTTGATTTTTCCCAGGTCATCTTTGATGATGGTGTGATTTTTTTTCCCAGCACTGGTAGCACATCTGCTCGCAACTGGAAGATATCAGACCAGTTTAATTTAATCTCCTTCAGCCAATCACGCCCTAGAAGGCTTGGCCATTCTCCTTATACCACCATCACTGGGAGCTGTACCGGTTGGTATCTAGAATGAACAGTTACTCTGGTGATAGCTTTTACTTAGATTTCTTCGTCTGTGTACCTTTTCAACTTGGCAGATGTTTGTTTCAAATTTAATTGTTCATTACCTTTATTTAAATATCTGAAAGTGTGTTTTCCTATTCCAGTGGTAGAAGCACTCGTGTCTCCGTCTACTTTTAATGGTTTACCATTCACTTACACTGTAATAAATATTGGCTCCGTCTTCCCAACTCTAATGTTGAATAATGAATAAATGTCAGAATTGGCTGCTTCTGGCTCTTCTACACTAAAGAGTTCATTGGATTTTGGCTGTTGATTGGAGGCCTGTTTAAATCTCGCTTTGTACTGTGACATTATTAAGCTTGATTTATGCTGTTAATTCATTTATTTTGCCCCAAATACTATGTACATTTAAATGAAGTGACATTAATTTTGCTTTTTTACTATTTGTTTCACCCTTTGACCTCTTTGCTGCTTTTTTTTAAATGTTTGCACACTCTGTCCCTTCCTTTCACACGCTAGGTATCAATACATCAATAGCTGCCCTATTGTGCTGTCAAATCCTTTTGCTTTGTAAGCCTAGGTATCCCCTCTTCAGAACAATCCCAACTCTATCCAGTTTAAGACACGTAACATTTGCCCCATACAAGTGCCAGGCAATGACCATCTCCAAAAAGAGAGAATCTAACCATCGTCCCATGACAGTTAATGACATTACCATCACTGAATCCCCCACTATCAACATCCTGGGGATTCCAATTGACTAGAAACTGAACTGGACTAGCGATATAAATACTGCATTGACAAGAGCAAGTCAGAGGCTAGGAATCCTGTGACAAGTTACTCACCTCCTGACTCCCCAAACCCTGTCCAGCATCTACAAGCCATAAGTCAGGAGTGTGATGGAATACACCCTACTTGACTGGATGAGTGCAGCTCCCACAACACTCAAGGAGCTTGATATTGTCCAGGACAAAGCAGCCTGCTTGATTGGCACCACGTCTACAAATATTCACTCCCTCCACCATCGATGCACAGTGGCAGCTATGTGTACCATGTACAAGATACACTGCAGGAATTCACAAAGGCTCCTTAGGCAGCACCTACCAAATCCACAATCACTACCATCTAGATGGACGAGGGCAACATATAGATGGGAATACCACCACCTGGGAGTTGCCCTCCAAGTCACTCTCCATCCTGACTTGGAAATATATCACCGTTCCATCACTTTTGTTGGGTCAAAATCCTGGAACTCCCTTCCTAACAGCACTCTGGGTGTATCTACACCACATGGACTGCAGCAGTTTAAGAAGGGAGTTGACCACCATCTTCTCAAGGGCAACTAGGGGTGGGCAATAAACGCTGGCCCAGCCAGTGAAACTCACACCCACTGAAGAAAAAAGATACATTGCACCTGTCTCAGCTAAACAAGATAAGAGATGCTATTCGCTGACTCATGCTTCAAGGTAATACCTTCATGAATAAGGGTCAAGCTGCCTGGTTTAAATTTCAAACAATGCTTGGCAATTAACTGTCATTCACCATCACTACTGCATTCCCCATGGAAATGCCTCAACCAATCAGAATCCACTTGCAATCCAACCAGCACTCTCTTCACACTTATTAACATTTATAGTAATATTTACCTTAAATCCTCAAGCAGAAAACTGCCAAGTCTAGCAAGATGCCTCAATCCAAGTTAAGGGGTGAACTATCATCACTACACTATAGCAGCATACCTTCACCTTGAAACATGCTAGAGTGAATCCAACAAATCTAAATATCCTACTGTGTAGTTCCAATATATGTACACGAACCTATGAACAAGGAACAGGAGTAGGCCATTCAGCCTCTTGAGCCTGCTCTGCCAGTTAATAAGATCATGGCTGATCTGATAGTAATCTTAAATCAGTATCTCACATACCGCAGATAACCTATCACACCCTTGCTTATTAAGAATAAGGGGGAAGAAGGTAAATGAGAATTTATGGTAAGGGACAATTCATTATAAGGGAATGAATTACTTAAATTAGAATCTACAGGCAGGCCAGCACAAATCAATAAATCAACAATTAAACAGTTAAACCAGATGAATCTTATGCGCTCCCAAGCTTTGTGCACCCTCAGGGTTTGCAATCACCAGCAAGGTCCTGGGAGTTAGACAGGAGCCAGAGAATGGCAGTTATATAGGTTAAGTGTGCTCTTCAACAGATAGGGGAAGGACAGATGGTCCCAGCTTACATAGGAAGGCAGGTCTCTACCTGGGCGAAAGTAGGGTCAGATGATGCATGTCCCTTTGTACCCTTTGTTACCAGAGACTTGTCTGTATAATGTAAACCTATATGTTGATAAGATGGGAATCTGGAGGATGTTCTTATATGTGACCAATAATGTGAAAATATGGTGAACACGTGTAACTTAGCAGAGTGCTGTCTCAAGCTGTATTGAGAAGGTGCTCTCCTTGCAATTGATCAAATAAACAATCGTAACCTGTACCTGAGTCTCCTAAGGTCAGTTCATCAAAGATACCACATCACTATCCACCTTGGCCTTAAAAATATTCAAAGACTCTGATTCCACCACTTTTCCAGGAAGAGAGTTCCAAAAACTCACGACCCTCTAAGTGAAAAAAAATTGTCACATCTCTGTTTTAAATGGGTGATCCCTTCTTTTTAATCAGTGACCCTTAGATCTAGATTCTCCCACAAGAGGAAACATCCTCTCCACATCCACCCAATCAAGGCCCCTCAGGATCTTGACGGGTTCTCAAAATTCCCACATTTTTCACATCATCAACAAGGATATGACTTTTGGACAGTTATGGCAGAGGACCCAACTGCTGAGTAAAGTGTAGCACCCTGCAGACAGGAGGCAAGGCCCATGAAGGCCTGGGACTGGACATGCCCCGGGCTTGTTGAGTGCAGTGTGGAATGTTGCCTGGAACCAGACAACGAGAGAGACAGAATACGCATTCTTCCCTTTAAAACAATCAACCTCGAGAAAGACTTCATCTTCCACAAAACTAAAACCCATCAAAATCTTGCATAAATAATCGCGATTAACTACTAAGGCAGCAATCAATGTAATTGTGCGAACCTATCAATACTCCACATATACAATAGCTTGCAGTTCAAGACTAGTGACAGGGACAAGAAGACAACGATAAACAACATGTGAGCCCATTAAAAACGAGACAACAATCACTTGAAGAAGCCCATGAAAATCATACAAAGAACGAACCTTGATTTGGTTTCAGATAAGCAATTTGAAAAACTGTATAACTGGGGCACCAGTTACGAAGGGGAGGAGGATGAGCAGTTTTGGAGCAGTTGAAGCAGAGTTTATGCAGGGAGAGGTAGCTGAGCCAAGTGGAGAGAGGAGATCTGGAGGTTTGCAGACCCGCAGGTAACATCACGGCGAGGGGCACGGGGTGGCAGGCCCAAATGAAGACAACAAGGCCGCAACCGCAGCCCTCCACGAAGATCGACCACCCACAACCGCACCCTACACCCAACTGAAGAACCTTCGCAGATTCCACTGACCAGGACCACGTGGGGACGGTAGGTCCCAGAGGACACAAAGAGTGTACCCCAAAACTGCAACCAGCTTACCTGGCTGGATTTTGAACTGTCAAGGGACCCTGGTTGGTGAGCATGAACCCTGACCTCTCCTGGTTCAATTTAGTTAGGTGTTGGAGGTGGGACAAGAGTAAGGGGATTAGTAGCGTGATTTTCCATTGTTATGCCGTGTGTTCCCCATTCTTAACTAAGTGTACTTTGTAGGTCTGTATAATCTCAGTGTAATCCTAATGTTATAAATTCATTTGTGACTTCAATAAAACCAGTTTTTTTTTCTTGCACCAAAACCAGTTGTTTGCTGCACTTTGTCACAACCCCCAAATAAGTCCAAGGTCTAGAACTCAGGGAGTGGGAGCGATACGGACCACTCAGAAGTCAGAGGTGAGGCTGACACACACACCACCACCCCCTACATAACAGACACCACAGCAGGACCTTGGCAAAAGGGATGCGATGCAGTGGACACTGATTTGGAAGTGAGAACTGAAATGGAAGCGAGGATTTCAAATTATGTAAGGTGAATATGGAAAAGAAATGGGTCACTAATCTGTTAAAGGCTGGGCGCCCGGTAGATGCTGCAGCTAAATGGACAGAAGGGAAGGATCATAAAAAGTCCATAGAAAAGGCCGTCTGGCTGATGTGCTTCAAGAAACAGATGCAGCTTTTGGACGGGCTCGTTGAAGCACAGGCAGCTGAGATTCGGGAGTCAGCCCTGGAAGTCCAAACAAAGGCCCTAGCAGGGGAGAAGTTACTGTTAGCATTGCAGGCTCTGACCCAGGAAAGGGTGCAGTTAGTGGGGGAGCATAAGACCCAGCAGGAATATTTACAGTGTCAGCTCACTGAGGCCAAGAACAATGAGCTGGGGTTGCGGGAAAAGAATGCTCGTCTAACAAGACAAGTAAGAGAACAGGAGGAGAAAGTAAAAGGCTTACAGGCAGCCTATAAGATAGTGAGTGCACCAGAGTTTTGAGGATGCAGACCATGGCCCCTGTCAGAAGCAGATAGAGAGTCTGAACCTTGCTCTAAGGATGGCAAAAGGCCTGGTGTGTCTCATAAGTCCTAGTGCAGCCCAGGTCGACTTCACAGGGAACCTGGGGAGGACGGTTCAGACACCACAGGTAGTGCCAAGGGACCACCCGGCTGAAGAGCAGGAGGGCCCATGACCACCACCCGTAGCGCCAAGCTTTAGCAAATCTGGCAGGAGTGGGGGGGGGTGGCGGGGGTTGAAATGGGGGCAGAAGCTGAGGAGGAAAACCCACAGCAAGAGATGCTGGGACCGGGGCCGATGGAAGGGTAGGAATGGGACACGGGGGAGTGCAGGGATAGCTTTAACCCTGGAACTTAAGACTGTCCAAACACAAGACCTCGTCCTCAAGGTAGTCCTCAGTGCAGTGGTAGAAGGGAAATGGGTCGAGGGCCCTTACAGCACAGCAGCCCTCTCTGTAAAGGGGGGCATGCTGTTTAAGGGAGAGCAATGGGTAGTACCGCAGCAGTCAAGGAGGGAATTCCTTTAACTAACCCATGAGGGTGCCGGAGCGGGGCATCCCAGGCCTGAGACCACCTGGCAGTGGGTGGAACAGGCAGGATGGTGGCCAGGACTCAGGGAAGATGTCCGCGAGTTCTGTGCCAGCTGTCTGGTGTGTGCTGCTAACAACCCTGACCTGCACAAAAGGAAGGTAAGTATGGGACACATCAGGAGGGCAGAGGGAACATGGCAGTCGATTCAGGTCGACTACATTGGACCCCTACCCACCGCCCAGCGAGGCTATAAGTACTGCCTAGCCCTGGTGGATGTGTTCGCAAAGTGGGTAGAAGCCTTCCCCTGCTGAACAGCCACGGCTCTGAGTACGGATCCTGGTCAGGGAGGTGTTCTCACGATGGGAGCTACCACAGTACATGGAGTCTGACCAAGGGAGCCACTTTACCGGGCAGGTCATGCAGAAAACCCTTATGGTACTCGGCATAGAGGGGAAATGGCACATTGCACACAACCCACAGTCCTCAGGGGTTGTAGAGAGGATGGACAGAACCTTGAAAGAAAGGCTGAGGAAAGAGACGGTAGACTCACCTAGAAAGTGGGTAGAACTTGGGTAACCAACGTAAGTTGTTTAAATCCGAGAGAAGGGAACAGCCAGTTGGGGCAAGGTCTGCGGATAAAAATCCTCAACCTGCAGCAGGAGCAAACTCACAGACTGCACAAGCTGGTGCAGTGGCTTGTTTTAAGGGAAGGGCCATCCCACCCACCGTTCGGGACACTCCCTCACTCATCTGGGACTCAGACGAGGTGGGACTTGAGGGCAGAGAGTTCCCTGCCCCTGACACAGGTTTAGAAGAGGTACAGCCTGAGGATAGAAATCCCCAGCCAGCGGCAGTGGAGATTCCACAGACCGCACAAGAGGGGACAGTGGCTCGGGTTAAAGACCCATCAGCCAGAAAACCCCCACCAGCCAGAGTTCCTAGAAGGATCCCCCGAGCGCCATGGCCAAAGAAACCATGGTCACCATCTCCCCAGTTTAAAAGGTCAGCCCCTCACGTCAGGGATCGATCTGAGGACAGAGGTCCCCAGCCAGCAGCCGCAGGCCGTGAGGGACCAAAGGTACAGGACAGGGGGTCCACATCGAAGGGAGTAGTGTGCTGTAGCCCGAACAGGGATTAACCTGGCCGCTCGGGGATGGGGGGCAGATAAACAATAATACTTAAACTACCAAACACCTTATTTAAAATTTAACTAAAACACCCAAACTTAACAATCTCAAAATTAAATAACAGAAGCTATGTACAAGAGTGTTTGTACTGAGTAGAGGTCGCAAGACTCGACTATGCTTTACCCAAGCCAGTGAATCTGTTAGGGAGCTGGTTATATGCTCTTATGTCTCCCTACAGAAAGGATTTCGATAGGATGGGGGGCATACTCCTACTCGCTCAGGGGAGAGAGCACCGGTTGTGACTGCGAGGGGCAGTGAAGGTAACGTGGAGGAGATCACTACCTATTCCCATGTGGGAAGATGGGCAGGGCGGCTGGGATCTAACTCCACCCAATACTCCAGTCAGACCGGGTTCATCTACGGGGAGGCCTCTCTCCCCTGCCCCAGCAAACAGGTTGTGGCCACACGGGTCGGGGTCACTGAGGGGAAACGTGTGTGCCTGACCTGCAGAGGGGGTGGGGGGGAGGTTAGGTGAGCGTGTGCTGGGACAAGTGGTGGAAATCGGAACAGGGAATCTATGTCTGCATGTGGGGATCACGGAAGACCTGCCCCACGGGCGTACCCATTATTTTTTCCGCAGCATGGCTGGACAAGGGGAAGGGGGTGGAATGGGATTCCTACCTACACACTTACATAACCCCATCCTCTCCAGCCTCAGTTAAGGCCGCTGAACTCGTGGCACGCACCCAAAAGCCCCTGCCCACTGCCTCGACAGGAAGGACACACATGGAGAAGAATCCTGCCACCACCAAGGGACCAGGGAATGGGCTGGTACTAGTGCCAACCGAAAAGTTGCTCAGATACTGAAGCAGTCCATGTCCAAATGCAGCAAGGCCTGGATAATATCCAGGCTTGGGCTGACAAGTAGCAAGTAATATTAGTGCCACACAAGTGTCAGGCAATGACCATCTCCAACAAGAGAGAATCTAACCATCGCCTCTTGACGTTCAATGGCATTATCATCACTGAATCCCCCACCAGCAACATCCTGACCAGAAATTGAACTGTGCTAGCCATATAAATACTGTGGCTACAAGAGCAGGTCAGAGACGTGGAATCCTGCGACAAGTTACTCACCTCCTGATTCCCCAAAGCCTGTCCACCATCTACAAGGCACAATCAGGAATGGGATGGAATACACCCGACTTGCCTGGATGAGTGCAGTTCCCACAACACTCAAGAAGCTTGATATTGTCCAAGACAAAGCAGCCCGCTTGATTTTCACCACATTCACAAACATTCACTCCCTCCACCATTGATGCACAGTAACAGCAGTGTGTATCATCTACAAGATGCGTTACAGGAATTCACCAAGTTTCCTTACACAGCACCTTCCAAATCCACACCCATTACCTTATAGAAGGACAAAGGCAGCAGATAGATGGGAACACCACCACCTGGAATTTCCCCTCCAAGTCACTCACCATTCTGACTTGGAAATATTTCACCATTCCTTCAGCGTTGCATTGGTCAAAATCCTGGAACTCCTTTCCTAACAGCACTGTAGGTGTACCTACACCACATGGACTGCAGTGGTTCCAGTAGGCAGCTCACCATCACCTTCTCAATGGCAACTAGGGATGGACAATAAATGCTGGCCCAGCCAGCGAAGCCCACTTCTCTTAATGAATAATTTAAAAAAAGCTTTCCTGGCAATGCCTCTCACCGGGTTACTTTATCCCTGGCACTGCCTCTCACCAGGTTACTTTATCCCTGGTACTGCCTCTCACCGGGTTACTTTATCCCTGGCACTGCCTCTCACCGGGTTACTTTTTCACGGGCACTGCCTCTCACTGGGATTTTGTTTCCTGGCACTAACATTCACTCGGGTGATGATCCCCTGGCATTGATCCCACTCGGTTTCTCTTTCCCTTGCATTTCCTCTCACTGTGTTACTTTTTTACTGGCACTGCCTCTCACTGGGTTTCTGTTTCCTGGGCACTGCCTCTCACTGGGTTTCTGTTTGCTGGGCACTGCCTCTCACTGGGTTTCTGCTTCCTGGGCACTACCTCTCACTGGGTTTCTGTTTGCTGGGCACTGCCTCTCACTGGGTTTCTGTTTGCTGGGCACTGCCTCTCACTGGGTTTCTGTTTCCTGGGCACTGCCTCTCACTGGGTTTCTGTTTGCTGGGCACTGCCTCTCACTGGGTTTCTGTTTGCTGGGCACTGCCTCTCACTGGGTTTCTGTTTGCTGGGCACTGCCTCTCACTGGGTTTCTGTTTCCTGGGCACTGCCTCTCACTGGGTTTCTGTTTGCTGGGCACTGCCTCTCACTGGGTTTCTGTTTCCTGGGCACTGCCTCTCACTGGGTTTCTGTTTCCTGGGCACTGCCTCTCACTGGGGTGCAATCCCCCTGACACTGACTGACTGGGGTAAAAGGGAACCTGCAATGGGGGGCACAGTGTAAAAATAAGGAGAAGCCTAGGCATGTACATCTTTCTAATGTTTTGAAGGCTGCGGAAATAGGACAGGGATAGACAGTACAACCCCTCAAGACTGACCATCCATTCAGGCCCAACAGTCTATCAGAGTGTCACTCCAGGATCCTTATGTTTTCCACCTCCTTTTCCACCTCCAGTTCAGGCATCCCTTCACCTTCCCCAAATCCAATCATTTCCAGACCTTTTCCCTGACCACTTTACTAATGTCAGGGATCATTCTCTCCAGTCTCTGGTCGAAGCCTTTTTAATTTTTCTGTTATTTTTAATTCCCGACAAGGTAAGCTAATGCCCTTCAACTTAACGCTAGCTTAAAGTCCCAGCTAGAAGAGGTTCTAAGCATTAAAGGAACATAATCTTAGACTGGGTCCTCAAATACAAACCCTCTGCTCCAGGAGTCTCAAAGCTCACAAAATTATTGCAGGACAGGACATACATTGAGTTCTGTCTTAGCAGACCAGCTTCTTTGAAAGTCAAACAATATCAGCTCTTAGAAATCATAATAAAACTTCTGGAGTAGTGTATTTATGTGGATTGCTAAGATAATAAATATTTTACATAATTAAAGTGAAACATAACGTGTAAATAATAGACTTAAATACATGAAATTTATAAATCCAACTTACCTACAAGTATTGTTGGATAAATCAAACAAACAGTAACAATTAATAAAGATATTTACTCACGAATTCAATATGGTGATATTGAATTTTGATTTTTCTCTGTCTCAACCCGGGATAATTCTCAAAAGGGAACACTGACCCTTTATGTTCCAAAGGTGCCTGACTGACCTAATCCTCATGGTGTGAACTTTTAAATGCAGTGGGTAGAAACGTCTGTGCCCGCTGGCGTCGGGCATGTTCGGTGTTGTGAGCGGACAATATGGCAAGAAGGCCAAAAATTGGTTCCAGGGAGTTGTGAAACCAGTTTGTGATTGTCCTCTCAGTCCATCGATGGTGGGCCGCATTTCCATCCATTGGACATGGGGAACCTCAATGTCGTACACCTACATATCATTGTAAGGTTCACCTGTCAGACTCATTCGTCCCCCGGCCGGATCGTCCACCCACGCTGATGTGTTTCACAACAGCATATAAAAGGCGGGCACATAACAGGCTGCACTTTGAGGCAAACTTGGAGGCGAGTGCGCAGTTACATTGTGGAGCACTCACCAAGGACACCTGTTAGACTTCAAGTTTCAGGCGTGTTTTTCAGGGGGATTGGGGAAAAGGCTGCTCTACAGCTGAAGGTAACACACAAGCCCATGTGGGGTGGTGGGTGGGGGAGTGGGTGAGGGAAGCGGTCACACATTAGGGACATCTTTTATAAAATGGCCCTTACTCTGCAGCTGAGACAGTTCAGGAGCAGCCACACTGATATGATTGGAGTCGGGCCTCGAGCTTATCTGCCCACTCAAGCAACATTAAAGTGGCACATAGTGCTCCAGAGTTTATTACCCCTCGGGCACAGACTGCAAACTAATGAGTGTTCTAGTGGACTGCAGAACTGTTGGACGAATGGGCACATTGTACAATCTCCTTGCTAAAGCTGGCCATGGAGCAGTCACTAGTGGAGGCGCTCACAGCCCTTTGCATTGTCATCATCCCGGTTTGGACCGGTCTCCCCCATGGTACAAGCTAACAGTGCAGCCTTGCAGCACGGGTTAGGAGAATGTCTGTGCCTGAGCTGAGAGCACAACATGCAGTCCAATGGGCAAAGCTGCCGCCAATCGGCCGGGTGGAGTGGGGCGGTGGAAGGTGGGGTTTCAGGCAGCCATGCAGCGCAATAATCTCTGGCCATCCAAGTGGTGTCCAGCTCCCTCCGGTATGTGTTAAGGGGAAATCAAACTTAACCAAGAGAGGTTCTTAGTACACCCATGCTGACCCACACCTCTCTCTCTTTCATCTTGCAGGAGGAGGACATCAGGGTCATGGAGCTTGGTGAACTAGCTGTATGCCTCATGGCTTACAGAGAGCAAAGACAATGGAGAAGAAAGTGACTGAGGCACTGGCTGTGCAGAGAGAGGAGTAGCACCCTCAGGAAGAAGGGGTGACTGGGACTCCCGCTCACGCTGCTGAAGGGCCACATTGAGCCATCGCTGGTTGGCACCGAGCTAGACCTAGGGACTATATGAGAGCCAGGATGCAAGAGTGATTAGATTTGTCCAGGTCTCAGGTTTCCCACAGGTGCAGGTTGCCATCGACTGCACTCATGTGGCACTGAGATCTCCTTCGCTACACACGGTCCACTATGTGACCCATAAGGGATTCCATTCGCTGAATGTGCAGCTGATGTGCAACCACCACAAACACATCCTGCAGGTCCGTGCACCGTTTCCAGGGAGTGTTCACAACTCCTAGATTCTCAATCAGTCACAGATCCCTGATATCTTCCAGGGTCCACAGAGGCTGCAGGGATGGCTCTTCAGGGACTAGGGCTACCCACAGAGGACGTGGCTGATGACACCCGTGCGGCGGCCTCACACTGTAGCAGAGCAACGCTATAGTGAGGATCATGCTGTAACCTGGTGGAGCAAACCATCGGGATGCTGAAAAGGAGGTTCCGGTGCCTGGACCGGTCTGGAGGAGCCCTGCAATCCAGTCCCCAGAGGGTGTCTCCCATCATCCTCGCCTGCTGCACCCTTTACAACCTGGTGCTGCAAAAAGGAGAGGGGCTGGCTGAGGAGGAGATGGAGGAGCTGGAGGTCTCCTCCTCCTCCACCACCTCTGAGGACATCGACTGTGATGAGGGTGAGGAGGGCCTTGAAGGCAACCATGACTAGGATGAGGCCCTCGCACTGGCCAGATGAGACAGACGTGCTCGGGAGGCCCTCACAGCCTCTAGACTTGTGGAGGATGATGACAACGTGCAGTGGAGAGACACCATAAGATCCTCACATTACATCTATGAATATTTGAATCCAGTCTGGCTTATGGCAGGACACATACCCTCTGTGATAATGCTCCTGTCATGGAGATGCAGTGGAGGCCCTAATAGTCACTTGGCTGCAGGAGGATGATGACAACATGCAGTGAGGACTCACCTAATATCTTTACATAGCCTCTGAGAATGTCTGACTCCTGTCTGGCTAAGGGCAGCTCACTTCCGCTCTGTGATCAGGGTCATATCAAAGAGACACAGCCCTGAAACTTAAGGAGCATCTGATCCTTTGTCTGCCTTCAGCACCTGAGCCCTTCAGGAGCACAGCCTCACTGGTCACAGATGCTGGGGAGATGGGGGCCAGCCCCACCTTAAAGGTGCTGAGAAAACACAGAGAGAATGACGGATCTCTGGGACGCCTGCCCACAACATTCCAGCAGCACTAACAAGCACAGCCGAGGTGCAGGCATCAGGAATGTGTCCAGGGAGCGTGAGGACACAGCATTACTTTGGTCTGAAGGCTGCACAGGGCACAGGGAATAGGCCATGGACTGAGACTCCCGCCTTTATCTTGTGCAGAAAGGTTTCATATCTGAGTGACATGAACAGTGCTCATCAGAACAAGGAGACAGAGGATTGGCCTCCTCTGGAGGCTGAGACCTGGAGGGTCCTGGCCTGCTTTCGGGGTCCTGCTGTGTGGTGCTGGCACCCGCATTGGCGTGTGCAGCTGGAGCTGCTGAGGCCATAGGAAGAGGGGATTGAGACATGCTGGACACTCCCGAGTCACCTGGATGGATGGCTTCAGGCTGTGCACCTGCTGATCCTCCCCCCTGTGGGTACCCAAGGGCCCCTGGCTGACACCTTGAGGAGAAAGGGTAGACTTACCCTGGTGGAATGGGGGAGGTCATTCATCCTCTTGTGGCACAGGGTGGCAGTCCTCTTGTGCAGGGCATTGGAACTGACCACGTTGCCACAGCCTGCCAAACCGGATTGGTGATGTTTCTGTCCATCCTGTGGCCAGAGTGGGGGTTAGAGGACATCACGGCGACTGTCCAGTGCGTCCAAAAGGTGCTGGAGAGACATGTCATTGAACTGGGAGGGCTGCAGTCTTTTTCCCATTCAGGACTATGTCTTCTGTGCAGCAGCCGTGGGCTGGAAGCACTGAGAGGTTTTGCTGCAGTGAACCTTTAAATATGGTGCCGGGTGTGATGAAGCGGTGAGATGGTGGTGTGGAGGGTAAATGAGAGGCCGCCTGGCATGGAAACGGTGTGTTTCCTGGGAATGCATAACTAACACGGTGGGTTTGGGACAATAAGCTGTTTTCCGGCCGATGGTTAAAATGTCATTTTACCCACCCGCTACCGCACTTAAAAGGTGATTCCGCCTGGTGCCTCCAGAGACCAAACAAGCTCCTATTGGCTATTTTATTAATAAATCTTATCATTGAAGTATTAGTGAAAGCTAAATGTTTTCTTTCCAACCTGTGTAATGGGGTGTTTTGAAGTGATTGGCTGGTTGGCTACATTCCAAAAGTAATTTAGCTTCAGGGTTTAGCTGTACCCTGTGTTTCTTTCAATTTTGGCTTATACAAATGAACATACGATTTAGGAACAGGAGTAGGCCACTCAGCTCCTCGAGCCTGCTCTGCCAATCAATAAGATCATGGCTGATATGAATGCAAACTGAACCCCACATTCCTGTCTACCCCTGAAAACCTTTTACCCCTCTTTTTAAATCAAGGATCTATCTAGCTCTGCCTTAAAAATATTCAAAGATTCTGCTTCCACTGCCTTTGGAGGAAGAGAGTTCCAAAGACTCACAACTATCTGAGAGAAAAAATCTCTCCTCATCTCTATATGATTTGAGCTGTCATTACTTGTAAACAGTGACCTCTCGTTCTTGATTCTCCCACAAGGGGGAACATCCTCTCCACATCCATCCTGTCAAGACTCCTCAGGATCTTAAAGGTTTCAATAAAGTCAATCCTTACTCTTAAATCCCAGTGGATACTAGCCTAACCTATCCAGCCTGTCCTCATAAGACAACCTGCCCATTCCTGGCATCAATCTAGTTAACCTTCTCTGAACTGCTTCTAACACATTTACATCTTTCTTTAAATATGGAGAGTGTTGCTGTTCACAATACTCCAGATGATTCATGCACTAGGATCCCCAGATCCCTCTGAATCTCAGAGATCTGCAATCTCTCACCATTTAGATAATAAGCTTTTTTCTAATTCTCCCTGACAACATGAACCTGTTCACAGTTGCCCACATTATACTCCATTTACCAGATCTTTGCCCACTCACTTATCCTACCTATGTCACTTTGTAGCCTCCTTACATTCTCTTCACAATTTACTTTCCGATCTATCTTTGTGTTGTCAGCACATTTAGCAACTATTCCTTAGGTCCCTTCATCAAAGTCATTTATATAAATTGTGAAAACTTGTGGCTCCAGCACTGATTCCTGTGGCACATAGAAACGTAGAAACTAGGAGCAGGAGTAGATCATTTGGCCCTTCAAGCCTGCTCTACCATTCAATATAATCACTACTGATCCTCTATCTCAACACTTTCTCTCCATACCCCTTGATGCCACTAATTTCCAAAAAATTATCAATTTGTTTCTTGAATATACTCAGCGGCCTGGCCTCCACACCCTTCTGTGGTAGAGAATTTCACAGATTGAGCATCCTCCGAGGGAAGGCATTTTTCCCCCTCTCAGCCCTAAATGGCCTGCCTGTATCCTGAGAGTGTGGTCCCTGGACTCCCCAACCAGGAGAAACACCCTCTCTGCATTCAGTCTGTCTAGCCCTGTTAGAATTTTATATGCTTCAATCAGATCCCCTCTCATTCTAGTAAATGCTAGTGAATACAGGCCCAGTCAAACCAATCTCTTCTGATGCGACTGTCCTGCCATACCTGGTATCAGTCCAGTGAGCCTATGCTGCACTCACTCTATGGCATGTAAATCCTTTCTTAGGAAGGGAGACCAAAACTGCACACAACACTCCAGGTGTGATCTTGTATAACTGCAGTAAGTCATCCCTACTTCTGAACTCAATCCTCTTGCAAATCCTCATCCCTCCCAATTGCTTGCTGCACCTGCTTGTTTACTTCCATTGACTGGTGTACAAAGACACCTAGATCCCTTTGTACATCTACATTTCCCAATATATCAACATTTAAATAATACTCTGCCTTTCTCTTTTTCACACCGAAGTGTATAACTTCACATTTATTCACATGATCCTGCATCTGCTATGTCTTTGCCCACACACAACTTGTCTAAATCACCCTGAAGCCTCCATGCATTCTCCTCACAACTCATAACTCCGTTCAGTTTTGTGCCATCAGAAAACTTGGACATATTGCATTTGGTTCCCTCATCCAAATCATTTATATTTCTCCTGAATATCTGGGGCCCAAGCACTGATCCCTGCGGTACACCAAAAATCACCGCCCACCATCCGGAAAAAGATCAATTTATTCCCCCTCTCTGTTTCCGGTCAACCAATTCTCAATCCATGCCGGTATGTTCCCACCAATTCCATGTGCTTTAATTTTGCCCACTAGCCTCATATGTGGGACCTTATCAAAAGCCTCCGTGAAATCCAAATGCATCACATCCACTGGTTCTCCCTTAACTATTCTACTAGTTACTTCCTCAAAAAACTCCAGTAGATTAGTTAGGCATGATTTCCCTTTCAAAAACCAATGCCAACTTTGTCTATTCCTGTTAATGCTTTCCAAGGGTTCTATGACCATGTCTTTTATAACAGACTTTAGCATTTTCCCCACTAATGATGTTACACTAACTGGTCTGTAAATCTCTGTTTTTTCTCTCCGTCCTTTTTTGAATAGTTACATTTGCCACCCTCCAATTGTAGGAACTGCTCCAGAGTCTATAGAATATTGGAAGGTCACTCCAATGCATCTAATATTTACGGGGCCACTTCCTTTAGTACTCTGGGATGTAGATTATCAGGCCCTGGGCATTTTTCAGCCTTTAAACCCATTAATTTCTCTAGCACCGTTTTTTTTACTGATACTGATTTTCTTCAATTCCTCTATCTCACTAGACCCTTGGTTCCCTAACATTTCTGGGAAATTATTTATGTCCTCTTTAGTGAAGACAGAACTAAAATGTATGTCTAATTCTTCTGCTATTTCTTTGTTCCCCATTAGAATTTCCCCCGCTTCTGACTATAAGGGTCCTATATTTGTCTTTGTTAAACTTTTTCTCTTCACATGTTATAGAAGCTTTTACAATCAATGTTTATGTGCCCAACAAGTTTACTCTCATACTCCATTTTCCCCTTCTTGATCAATCTTATTGTCTACTTTTGCTGAATTCTAAACTGTTCCAAATCCTCAGTCTTGCTGCTTTTCCTGGCAATTTTTTATGTCTCTTCCTTGCATCTGATATCATCCCTAATTTCTTTTGTAATCCATGTTTGAGCCACCTGTTATTTCTACTCTCGCTAACATATGGCACTGTTAATAATCCTGAAATTCCTACATTTGAGGTCTTACTTTTTAATTTACATCCTAACTCTCTATATTTAGCTTGTAGGAATCATCCCTTTACTTCACCTATGTCGTTGGTGCCAATATGTACCACGACCACTGGTTGTTTGCCTTCCTCCTTCAGAATGCCCAGCAGCCTCTCTGAGACATCCTTGACCCTGGCACCAGGAGACAACATACCATCCTTGAGTCTCTTCTGCGGCCACAGAAACACCTGTCTGTTTCCCTTACTATGGAATCCCCTATCACTATAGCCCTGCCACTCTTCTTCCTCCCCGCTTGTGCAGCAGAGCCACCAGTTGTACCATGGACTTGGCTCCTGCTGCTTTCCCTTGAGAAGTTGACTCCCGCAACAGTATTCAAGAAGGTATATCTGTTAGAGAGGTGGATAAACATGGAGGTCTCCTGCACTACCTGCCTTCCTCTACTCTGCCTGGTGGTGACCTATCACCTTTCTGCTTGTTCAGTCTTTACCTGCAGTGTGATCACCTCAATGAATGTGCTGTCCACACAATATCAGCATCGTGCATGTGCCACAATGAATCCACCTGCAGCTCCAGCTCCATAATGCAGTTAGCCAATAGATGCAGCTGGACACACTTACTGCACACATGGTCACCAAGGACACTGGAAGCATTCAAGTCTTCCCACGTACTGCAGGAGGAGCATATCACGGGTGTGAGCTCTGCTGCCATGACTTCCATTTCAATTAAGCTCATTAGTTACTCCCTTTAAAGGATACTAACTATGCTAGGGACATTATTCTACTGAAATAGCCCCCCAACAGTCCAAAGTCCTCACCTTATTTTGTTTAAGCTAATGAACTGCAGCAGTTTAATTAGTAGAAAAAGTAGAAGTAAATGAGCTCACCTGACCCTAATTACCAATCAGCTGCCTCCGCTGTGTCGTGTCACTTTTTGAATCGTGATGTCACTTCAAAATCCACCGCTTGAAGGTCCTGAGGGTACAGCTCTCCTCTCTGGTCTCAGCTTCTGTTTCTCATGCCCTTTTATACCGCTGTCGCTGGCCTCTGTCTCCGGTCTAAAACTCACCTTCCTCTCACCCTAACAGCAATTTCTAGTTAATTGTTAAATTAAAGAAAGACTAGAATTTAGATAGAATTTTACCCTTAATTTAACCCTTATACTCCCTCAGTCATCAATCTCCAACTGAAGCTCTCTACTGCAGCCAAACACAACACTCCAGTGCAGACAAAAGACCACTCGTCACATCCTGCCAACCAGAAAAAGACCCATTTATGCAAACTCTGCTTCCTGTTAGCTCGCCAATCTTCTATCCATGCCAATATGTTACCCCCTACACCGTGAGCTTTTATTTTCTGCATTATCATTTGATGTGACACTTCATCAAATGCTTTCTGGAAATCTAAGTACAGAACATCCACCAGTTCCCCTTTTCCACAGCACATGTAACTCCTTCAAAGAACTCCAATAAATTGGTTAAACATGATTTCCCTTTTACAAAACCACGTTGACTCAGTTTGTTTGCCTTGAATGTTTCTAAGTGCCCTGCTATAGCATCTTTAATAATAGCTTCTAACATTTTCCCTATGACAGAGGCTAGGCTAACTGGCCTTTAGGTTCCTGCTTTCTGTCTCCCTCCCTTTTGGAATAAAGGAGTTAAATTTGTTATTTTCCAATCGAATGCAACTTTCCCCAAATCTAGGGAATTTTGGAAAATTAAAGCCAATGCATCAGCAATCTCACTAACCACTTCTGTCAAGATCTCACAGTGAATTCCATCTGTACCTGGGGATTTGTCAGCCCACAGCCCCAACAATTTGCTCAATAGCACTTTTCTGGAGATTGTTATTTTTCTGAGTTCTTTCTCCCTTCCATTTCCTGATTTACAGCTAAGCCCATGATGTTACTTGTGTCCTCTATAGTGAAGATCGAAGCAAAATATCTGTTTAATTCATTCGCCACCTCCCGACTTTCAATTATCAATTCCCCCGACGCACTCTCTAAAGGATCAACACCAACTTTGTTAACTCTTCTTATTTAAATATCCATAGAAACACTTACTATCCATCTTTATATTACGAGCTAGCTTTCTCTCATTCTCTAATTTTTCCTTCCTTATTAATCTTTTTTACAACCTTCGCTGTTCTTTATATTCTTTCCAATCTTCTGACCTTCCACCCATCTGTGTGTAATTATATGATTTTTCTTTAAGTTTGATGCTGTCTTTAACTTTTTTAGTTAATCACAGATGCTGGACCCTCCCCTTGGAATTTTTCTTTCTCATTGGAATGTATATATTCTGTATATTCTGAAATATCCCTTTAAATATCTGCCACTGAACCTCTATTGGCCTATCCCTTAGGGGGTGGTGAGGTGCCAGAGAGAATCACAAAGGTACAGAAGACCAATTGGATGACCTGTTTTAGGGTTTTGTCTTATATGCCAAAGGGGAAGCGGCAGGAGTCAGAAAAAGTGTATAAATGTCAGACATCAGCACTGCAGGTGGAGGATAGGGACCTGGTCAGTCACTGGGAGATGTGGGGAGACATCGTCCAGCGGGCCGACCACCTGAAGGGTGACCCCATGCATGGGGAGTCACCAAGCACTCGGTACAGTGAGTACGAGCTGTCACTAGTGAATGAATAAAGGTTTCGCACCTGAAGTAGAAATTGCATCCAAGACTGGTTTTGTGTTGTTGATACCCAGAGAACAGCTCCCGAACCTGCTTCTTTTAGGGGGACTTTTTAATTACGTTTATCAAATCTTTATTTATTTTTTAAATAAATGTTAGGGGGAATATAGGGGTACAGTAAGAATTTATTGAAAGGGAATGAATTGCTTAAAATCTCCGGGCAGCCAGTGCTACCAAGCACATTAAAAGTTAAAGGTTACCAGGTGAACCTTGCACAGCCTTAGGGCCTGCAAACAACACAAAGGATTTGGGAACCAGACTGGAGTCAGAGGATGGCAATAGCATAGATTAAGTGTGCTCTTCAACAGAGAGGGGAAGGACAGATAGTCCTAGTTTAGGTAGTGGGGAAGGTCTCTGCCTGGTTGAAAATAAATAGAGACATACAGTGCATGTACCTGTTACCAGAGATGTCTGTTTAAAGTAAACATATATGTTGATGTGATCGGAATCTGGAATCTGTTCTGGTACATGACCAATAATGTATAAATATGCTGAACACTTGTAATTTAGCAGAATGCTATCTGAAGCTGCATTGAGATGGTTCTCCCTTTGCAATTATTCGAATAAACGATCGTGACCTGTATATGAGTCTCCTGTGGTCCGTTTGTCAAAGTGACCACAACAAAATGCTCCATGTTTCTGAGGCAGCTCTGTGCCTCAGGGAGATTTTAAATCACTCACTCGTGCCCATGCGTGAATTTAGCGCTTGGCCTGCTCACCCTCCTCCCCCACCCACAGAAGTAGCGCTGCTGCTGCCTCTCCTGTTTCACGCTGGGCGGGCCTTCATTTGGCGGCCATCGTGAAGTTACTGTCTGGCCCTGATCGCAGGCAGCAGCCGGCTCTCCGACTGCCCCTGTCCACCCCCGTCGAGCTTGCCCGTCAAGGGCAAAATTCTGCCCTAAGACTTCCTCTGCAGCACCTCCCAATCCCACAACCCTCACCAGCTAGAAGGACAAGAGCAGCAGGTCAATGGAACACCGTCACCTCCAAGATCCCCTCCAAGATCTCAATCTCTATTTTCTGAATGTCGCTGCACTCCCACATTTACAATGACCTTGTTTTTGAGTGAGGTACTCAGCTGATTTTATTACTTTGCATTGAGAGAGCAACAAGTCAAACTCTTGTCAGTAACATTTCTTTTCTCAGTAACACTTACAATGTGCTTTGCATCTTTTTATGTAGAACTAATGAGAGATGAAAAAAAAGCAGCATCACAAGACATAAAATGACTTCATCTGCACCTGGACAAAATAAATACTTGAATTTTAATAACTGGAGATTTTACAACCTGAGACACAAAATGTACCTGTAATTCTCTCTGAATCTTTATTCCCTGATTAGTTACAAAGCTTGTAGTCAAACCCGAATCTAACAGACATGAGGAGGTGGGCGGTGGGTAGCAGTGCGATTGCACACGGCATGAGGCTGTAAATTAAGTTACAGATCAGGTGGCAAATCTAAGATTTTAATCTGTTAATCCCACGATTAGCAACACCAGATTAGCAGCATCAGGTTAGCAACATAAAAAGGCAGAATCGACTTTAACTACTTAAGATGGTTGATAATTTGAATTGTTGCCAATGTAACAGAAGAATATAAGAACAAAAGAAATAGGGACAGGAGTAGACCATTCAGCCCCTCGAGCCTGCTCCACCATTTAATAAGGTCATGGCTGGTTTTCTTGTGTTTCGAATTCCACACTCCCATCGACCCCCGAAAACCTTTGTTTCCCTTGCCTAACAAGAATCTACCTCCATTTTTGTTAAAAATATTCAATGACCCCACCTCTACCACTTTCTGCGGCAGAAAATTCCAATGTTGCACTACTCTCTGAGAGAAAAATTTCTCCTCATCTCTGTCCTAAAACGGCACCCCCTAATTTTCAAGCAGTGACCCCTAGTTCTGGACTCACCCACAAGAGGAAACACCCTTTCCACACCCACCTTGTCAAGGCCATTCAGGATCTTGTAGACTTCAATCATGTTAGCCCTGAATCTACTAAACTCCAGTGGAGACAAGCCCAGTCTCTCCAACCTTTCCTCATCAGACAAAGGAAGCTTCAGATGGTGAGAAATTAGAATGTAGCCAAAATAGACATTTACGCTCAGAGTCAGTCTGAACATGAAATCACTTCAGATAAGCAAACACTTTTTAAAAGTACAGCTAAACCTTGAAGTGAAATTACTTTTGGAAGGTAGCCAACCAACCAGCCATTTCAAAACACCCCATTACACTGTTTGGAAAGAAAACATTTAGCCTTCACTAACTCTTAAATTGATAAGATTTATTAATAAAATAGACAATAGGAGCTTGTTTCGTCTCTGCAGACTGTCTATAAAAAGTACACACCATTAGCTTTCGGTCAGTCAGCCATCTTTGGAACATAAAGGGTCAGAGGGCAGTCTTTTGAGAATTCCCCTGGGTTGAAACAGAGATATATCAAAAGTCCATATGACCATAGTGAATTTCTGAGTATATATCTTTCTTAATTGTTACTGTATGCTTGAGTTATCCAACAAATTTGCTGATAAGGTAGATTTATAAATTTTATGCATTTAGGACTACATTATTTACATGTTATGCTCAGCTTTAGTTATCATTTATAACTTAATGTATAATCTATAATCTACAATGGGCTTCAGTAAAATGTATATGTTTTTGAAGCATATAGAATGTGCAATGTGAAATATTTATTATCTTGCCAATCCACATAAATACATTATTCTAGAAGTCTTAGTAAGTTTTCTAAGAGCTGATATTGGTTAACTTTCAAAGAAATTGGTGAACTAAGACGTGCCTCAATGTCTGTCCTGTCCTGAGATAATTTTGTGGGCTTTGAGACTCCTGGAGGAGAGGGCTTGTATTTGAGGACCCAGTCTAAGACTATCTTCCCTTAATGCTAAGAACCTCTTTTAGTTGAGTCTTTAAGCTGGCAATAAGTTGAAGGGATTGCCTTACCTTGCCAGGCGTTATAAATAGTAGAACCATTAACAGCTGGCACCCAACGTGGGGCTCGAGATAATTTTAATGAAAACCATCCAAAACTAGAGTTATCCTCTGAGAGATAAGGGCCCGGAATTTCCAGTTGTCGAGTGGGCATGTTGTTCACCAAGCAAATGTCCCTGTCAGGTACTGAATATGGAGCCTGCAGGCCTGGCATTTGCTGGTGGTTCTTCTTTGGTAGTCTAGCTGATGGACTGTTGGATCAAAGCCTCCTGGGTGTCCCTGCCTCCCTGGAGATTACCCAGGTCAGTGTCTATCCCCACAGCGTTGTCCTGACCGTGTTCGTCCTCAGACTTATGATTTGACTCATCGTCTGCAGCCAGAGCAGCTGCATCAACATCTTCTTCTTCTACTGTGTCCCCCCTTTCCAGCACCAGATTGTGGAGAGCGCAGCGTGCAGCCACTATCAGTGACACACGATCCAGGGGGTATTGCAGTGAGACCCCTGAATGGTCCATGCATCGGAATAGCATCGTGAGAAGACTGATGGTTCTATCTATCACCGCCCTTGTGGAGGCATGGCCCCTATTGTACGGCTGCTCGGCCTCTGTTCTTGGGTGATGGAGGGGCATCATGTGCCACCTTTTGAGAGGAGAGCTCTTACCGCCCAGGTGCCATTCATCCAGCTGGGCTGGAGCACTGAAGAGCCTCGGCACCTGGGAGTGTCTGAGGAGTGGAATCCTTTCCTGTTGACGAAGGCACCCGGATGACCAGTAGAGAGAGCTGGTTCTAAAACAGACAGTATTCTAGGCTTCATTAACAAGGGCACAGAGTACAAGAGCAGGGGGCTAATGATGAACTTATATAAGTTACTGGTTAGACTCAGCTCGGCGAAGAGCAGTGGGAAACCAGGGGATTGGAAAGCCTACAAAGACCAACAGAGGACAACTAAAAATGAAATAAGGAGGGAGAAGATTAAATATGAGCGTAAACGAGCCAGTAATATAAAAGAAGATTGCAAGAGTTTTTTAGCTATATAAAGAGTAAGAGAGAGGCAAAAGTGGACATTGGAATGCTGGAAAATGATGCTGGAGAAGTAGTAGTGGGGAACAAAGAAATGGCGGAGGAACTGAATAGGTATTTTGCGTCAGTCTTCACAGTGGAAGACACGAGTGACATCCCCAAAGTTCAAGAGAGTTGGGGGGCAGAGGTGAGTATGGTGGCCATTACCAAGGAGAAGGTGCTAGGAAAACTGAAAGGTAAATCACCTGGACCAAATGGATTATACCCCAGAGTTCTGAAGGAGATAGCTGAAGAGATAATGGAGGCGTTAGTGGTGATCTTTCAGGATTCACTGGAGTCATGGAGGGTCCTAGAGGACTGAAAAATCGCTAATGTAACCCCCCTGTTTAAGAAGGGAGTGAGGCAAAAGACAGGAAATTACAGGCTGATTAGCCTGACCTCGGTCATTGGTAAGATTTTAGAGTCCATTATTAAAGATGAGATTTCAGAATACTTGGAAGTACATGGTAAAATAGGGCAAAGTCAGCATGGTTTCATCAAGGGGAGGTCATGCCTGACAAATCTGTTTGGATTCTTTGAGGAGGTAATGAGTAGGTTAGACAAAGGAAAGCCAATGGATGTTATCTACTTGGACTTCCAGAAGGCCTTTAACAAGGTGCTGCACAGGAGGCTGCTCAGTAAGATAAGAGCCCATGGTGTTATAGGCAAGGTATTAACATGAATAGAAGATTGGCTGTCTGGCAAGAGGCAGAGAGCGGGTATAAGGGGGTCCTTCTCAGCATGATGACCGGTGACTAGTGGAGTTCTGCAGGGGTCAGTGTTGGGACCACAACTTTTCACTTTATACATTAATGATCTAGATGAAGGAACTGAGGGCATCCTGGCTAAGTTTGCAGATGATACAAAGATAGGTGGAGGACAGGTAGTATTGAGGAGGCGGGGAGGCTGCAGAAGGTTTTGGACAGGTTAGGAGAATGGGCAAAGAAGTGGCAGATGGAATACAACGTGGGCAAGTGTGAGGTCATGCACTTTGGTGGGAAGAATAGAGGTATGAACTATTTTCTAAATGGGGAGAGAATTCAGAAATCTGGAGTGCAAAGGGACTTGGGAGTCCTAGTCCAGGATTCCCTTAAGGTTAACTTGCAGGTTGAGTAGGTAGTTAGGAGGGAAAATACAATGTTGGCATTTATTTCGAGAGGACTAGAATATAAAAGCAGGGATGTGCTGCTGAGGCTTTATAAGGCTCTGGTCAGACCACATTTAGAATATTGTGAGCAATTTGGGCCCCATATCTCAGGAAGGATGTGCTGGCCCTGGAGACGGTCCAGAGGAGGTTCACAAGAATGATCGCAGGAATGAAAGGCTTAACATATGAGGAACGTTTGAGGACTCTGGGTCTGTACTCGATGGAGTTTAGAAGGATGAGGGGGATCTGATTGAAATTTACGGAATACTGAAAGGCCGGATAGAGTGGACATGGGGAAGATGTTTCCATTAGTAGGAGAGACTAGGACCCGAGGGCACAGCCTCAGAGTAAAGGGAAGACCTATTCGAACAGAGATGAGGAGAAACTTCTTTTGCCAGAGAGTGGTGAATCTATGGAACTCATTGCCACAGAAGGCTGTGGAGGCCAGGTTATTGAGTGTATTTAAGACTGAGATAGGTAGGTTCTTGATTGGTAAGGGGATCAAAGGTTATGGGGAGAAGGCGGGAGAATGGGGTTGAGAAACGTATCAGCCATAATTGAATGGTGGAGCAGATTCGATGGGCTGATTGTCCTAATTTCTGCTGTTATGTCTTATGATCTTATGGATTGAGGCATTCAAGAGGGTATTGGTTGATTATTTAAATAGAAACAATGTGCAAGGTTACCAGGAAAAGGCAGGAGACTGGCCCTAAGTTAAAATGCTCAGAGAGCCGGTGCAGACATGATGGGCTAAATGGCCCCCTTTTACAGTTTAACAATAAAATTCATGCTTGAAGACTAAGGGGCATCCCTCACGAGTGCGCTGCAATGTTTCTGTGCACTCACCTCGGAGTCCCCTCAAAGTGCAGCCTTTTATCTGCTGTTGTGAAACACATCGGTGTGGGCGGCTGGTCCAGCGGCAGGGGGAATGAGTCCGGCGGGCGAGCCTTATGATGATGTGCAGATGGACCACAATGAGGTTCCCAACGTCCGATGGAAGGAAATGCAGCCGCTATCGACGGGCTGAGCAGACAATCGCAAACTAGTTTCACAACGCCAGAGGGTACAGACGATTCCACCCGCTGTCTTTTAAAGTACACACCATTAGCGTTAGGTCAGTCAGCCATCATTGGAACATAAAGGGTCAGAGTTCCCTTTGGAGAATTTCCCTGGGTTGAGACAGAGATATATCAAAATTCAATGTAACCACATTGAATTTGTGAGTAACTAACTTTATTAATTGTTGCTGTTTGTTTGAATTATCCAGCAATATTTGCTGATAAGGTATATTTATAAATTCCATGTATGTAAGACCACATTATTAACAAGTTATGTTAGCTTTAGTTATCATTTATAACTTCATGTATAAGCCACAACTTATAATGAGCTTCAGTAAAATGTATTTGCTTTTGAAGCATATAGAATGTGTCGTCTGAAATATTTATTATCTCAGCGATCCACATAAATACATCAATCCTGAAGTCTTAGGACGATTTCCAAGAGCTGTTATTGGTAAATTTTCAAAGAAGTTGGTCCACTAAGACATGCCTTAATATATGTCCCATCCCAAGATAATCATGTGGGCTTTGAGAGTTCTGGAGGAGAGAGCTTGTATTTGAAGCTAGCAATAAGTTGAAGGGAATTAGCTTACCTTGCCAGGAACTAAAAATAGTTGAACCATAAAAAAGGCCACCATTTGAGAATGGAGGGAATTCCCTGGCATTGGGAAAGTGGTCAGGGAAAAGTTTCGGAAGAGATTAGAATTTGGGAAGGTGAAGGGATGCCTGTACCGGAGGGTGGACAAAGGTTTTGAATGGATCCTGGAGTGACACTCATATAGACTGGAGGGCCTGAATGGAGGGACAATCTTGAGGGGTTGTGCTATCTTTTCCTGTCCTCTTTGCCCAGTAGGGAGACTTCAAAACATTAAAAAGATGCACATGTCAAGGCTCCTGCTAATTTTTACACTGTGCCCCCTTGTTCCAGGTTCACTTTCACCCCTGCCAGTTGCACCCCAGTGAGAGGCAGTGTCTAGGAAACAGAAACCCAGTGAGAGGCAGTGCCAGGAAACAGAAACCCAGTGCGAGGCAGTGCCAGGAAAGCAGAAACCCAGTGATAGTCAATGTCCAGGAAAATTAAAAGCCAGTGACAGGCAGTGCCAGGAAAACTGAACCCAAGTCAGAAACTGGACTTCAGTGAGAGTTGCTACAAAGGGTTATGTATCTCTGCCAGTCTCAGTTACCTCAGGAGAGGAGGGGAAGAAACAAACAGAAACAGTGTGAAATGCTCAAGTCATTGGGCCGTGAAACCCACACCAGCTTCACCTACTCAGTGAGGAAATGGTGGTCTGTCCCACGGCTGGAGTGCAGCATGGCCACTGGGTTCCCACTTTCTGCCGGTGCAGGAAACCCAAGAAATGAAACTGTGCAGACATGAAACCCGAATGTGAAATTGTTTTCTCCCGGGTCACTAACACCAGTGACCGGCAGATCAATCTTCCATTCCAGGCGACTCCCAAACAGAGAGGGTTGACAATCCTGAGTGTGTGAATGGGAATCAATTGTAAAATAGCTTCCTGAGTGCTCAGACTTCCTGGGAACCGGCACTCAGAGAGTTAATGGTTTCTAATGGAATCAGCAAGTGCATTTCTTCAATACATGATGTTCCTGCCTGCAGCTAAACTTAATTCAAAATCATCTTCATAAAACAGTATAAAAAGACCTGAGCTCTCTGCTCAATCTGCAGATCCACCTGAAGGTGCTGAGAGTCATTCAGTGTGTTCACCAGTGATCTGAGTAGACACCAGGATGCTGAGACTCTTCCTAACTGTGTCTGTCCTCTTCTGGCATCAACTTGCTGCAAAGGATGAGGTGGACAACTTCTGTCGTGAAAAGTACTGCACTGAGTCCGCAGAAGTCATTCAGCACAAGGTAAGTATAGTTCAGATAAAAGCAAAAAACTGCGAATGCTGGAAATCCAAAACCAAAAAAAAAATTGTTCCAGTGAAGCTCAACGCAATCTGGAGGAACAACACCTCATCTTCCGACTAGGCACTTTACAACCTTCTGGACTGAATAATGAGTTCAACATTTTTAGATCATGAACTCTCTCTTCCATCCCCACCCCCTTTCCGATCCCCCCTTTTTTTTCCCAATAATTTATGTAGATTTTTCTTTTCCCACCAATTTCCATTATTTTAAATGTATTTCCATCCATTGTTTTATCTCTACCTTTTAGCCTATTTTGATTCCTTCTCTTCACCCCACCCCACCCCCGGGACTATCTGTACCTTGCTTGTCCTGCTTCCTACCCTTAATTACCACATTCCTTAGTTAATATCACCAATGCCATTCCTGATCAACAGTGCTACCCCTCCACCTTTACCTAGCTTCCTATTCTTCTTGAGTGCCCTATTCCCTTCAATATTCAGAACCCAATCCTTGTCATCCTAGCAGCCGCTTCTCTGAAATGACCATGAGATCATATTCATTTAATTCCATGTGCGCTATGAATTAATTTATTATGTTCTACAGGCTACGTGCATTCAGATGCAGAGCCTTTAGTTTTGTTTTTTTGTTCTCTTTGTAAAATCTAGTCTTGACTGTTGGTGAACTATTAGGCTTTTTTCTCTCTGTCCCTGCCATTCTCTGGTCCTTATTTCCCATATAACTATTTTACTCGTCAGCTTTGACTCTACCCAAGCTTGGTCCCTCACCCCATACGCCCATCCCCCAATTAAGGCCCATCCAGCATGAAAGGCGGCTCCGCACTGGTCAGGAAAGGCCGAGTGGGGGTGGGGTCCTGTCGGCTGCTGGGTCCAATGGTGACCCGGGAACCTGTTTAAAATCAGCCCAGGCAGCCCCTGGAAGGCTGGCTATGGAAGGACGTCTGTTCTGTGGTGTCGGTATCGAAGTTATGAAGTTGAGTGCGGCTGGACATGGCAGGCGGGAGGGCAGGTCGGGTGGGAGCTCGGCCGGCAGCTTTTCCGATGAGTGTCTCACCGTCCTGCTGGAGGAGGTGACTCCCAGGAGGGACACCCTTGTCACCAGAGATAGGAGGGGGAGTCCACAGCACCCCACAAAGAGGGCATGGGAGGAGGTGGCAGCCCAAGTGACCAGCCATGATGTGGTGCAGCGCACACAGGTGCAGTGCCAGAAGCGCTTCAATGACCTGAAGCACTCAGGAAGGGTGAGTACCATGTTGGCATGGGTCAGTGTGCAGATGTTTTAAGGCCTGGCCGTCCCCCTGTAGACCTCGGTGGTGCTAGAGTCTGAATGCTAACTGTCAATGACACCAGAATTGGCCAAGGGGGTGAGACCTAGCTGCTTGGACTGAGTGCCTTGCGGCTGGAGGGCCATGACTCAGATGTGCCCTGTGAGGGGTTCCTCAGCTGGGGTTGGCCAGGCTGCATTAGAACTGCAGGTAGAGAGTGGACTGATCAATGCTCCTTTGTCCGTTCAAGAGAAGACAATCCATCACCAAGCAGAGAGGTCACGTACAGGAGGAGGCCCGTCCAACCTGCTGCTTCTCCCCCCGGTTCGAGCAGGACACCCTTGAGCTGGAGAGCCAGCACCCACCCGTGTAACTGGGCATGGAGAGGCGAGGGTGCCAGATGAAGGTAAGAGCTCAGTGCACAGGGTGGTCCAGGTGACAGCAGCAGCTTCTCCGCCCCTCCACCAGTGACCATGGCACCAGATGAGGCTGTGGCGATTGGAGAGGTGCCAGCTGTGGCACTGGCCGCTCCATCCCAGGCGGGGCCAGCATGGGCGCCACTGGCCTGAGGACAACCGACAAGGTCATCAAGGCCAACAGCACGGCAGGGTCATCAGGCTGTCTCCGATACCAGTGCCAGCGAGGGGGGGGCAACTAGAGAGAGCACTCACAAGTGTAAGTTAAAGGCACGTGAGCACAAGAGGGACAGGTCAAGGGTGATTTTATGTTCATTTATATTTAGTTAATGTAAACTGCTCTGGAACTTAAGACCAGTGAGTTTGATGTAAGTAGCCTGTACTTGTCAAAATGATATAAATCTGCTTTTGTCATCATGGTCTGAGTATCTTCACCTTTTAATTCATTGTTGTGTGGAACGTCAGTATGTAATTCTGGACGTAGGTGGCTGAGAACTTTATTGCTGAGTGTTCTTTGTGTTGTAATGAAAGAGTCCTTTCAGACATCAAGGGTTGGAGGACGCAGCCCTGGCATGAATTTGAAGCTGATCTTTGGTAGCCTCGCTGAAGGAGCGTTGGATCAAGGCATCCCTGGTGTCTCTGCCTTCCTGGAGGTTACCAAGGTCAGGCTCCACACCCGCAGTGTTCTCCTCTCTGTGCTCATCTTCCAACTCACCACTGGACCCATCATCTGTGGCTTATGCAGCTGCATCAAGATCCCTTTCCTTCAGTGTGACCCTCCCACCCACCCTTGCTAGAGCCAAACCACAGTCCCCATTTGCAGAGTCAAGGAAGGCTGTCTGATACCTGGAAAGGTCCACATGGTTTGAACCCTCCTGGCAGACAGCAATGAGTCCTGAAATGAGGCCGGGAAATGCTAAGAATGAGGCCCTGAACAGAGATGAAGCTGCCAAATACCAATAAACAACCAGCTGCAAACTATCTCCAAATTCCTCACTGCTCACACCAGCAATGCTGCTGACCCTTTTTATCCTGCCCTTAGATGAGGTTTGAGGAAATGTCAGCTGGCCACCTGCCTGTTTTGCCCGTGCAATGTGCAGAAAATCACTCGGGCAATGAAAAATCTCAGACAATTGCATTGTTCAGGGCCTTGAGTGGCTTGTTAATTAATGGTGGGCACCGCTCTGGCACCCGCATGCACCCACCGGGTGAATGATCGCGAGAGAGCGCGGTGACATAGGGAGGCTCGCCCAGGAGGGAAACATTCTGCCCTTGGAGTTTGGTGAGAGGGGAGTTTTCAGTGTTAATTTTGTTCTTAAGTTTTGCTCTTAGAATCGAAACTAATCTGTAATTAGCAGTAACTGGAAAGTGCTGTGTAAGCAGGCTAAGTTCTTTCTTGCAGTTTAGACACGGTAAACTCACTCTCGGCTGTAAGAGCTGAGTAGTTAATTAGCTAACTGGTTCAATCTGGTTACTGTTGCCCCAGTTCAGTTTACTATAAATTCAGGGTTCTTTCATGCAGCTGACAAACTGAGTGAAGATTTGGAGTTTGGTTGGAGGGAGGAGTTGTTCATTTCCTCTTTCTGCTATTCTCAGCCCATAGAAATGGGTTCTTGCCCTACGACAGGGAGAGGAGCGAGCTGTTTGGTGAGTATCTGGTAGGTGGGTAAGTTCTATTCTATTGCGAATGTTTAAATTGGACATAATTTATTGGTAAAGTTAATTAATAAGTAAGAAAGCCACATTAAACAAGTGATTAATGTAATTATTTAAAACATATTAAGGATGCAGTACGTGGGAGCTCCTTGATAACATTGTGACCCACGACAAACACGTCTGAGGTGAGTGTTTGCACCTTGAGGAAATTCCGCTCAGAGTCATTGATCTGGAGGCTGAGCTGCAGACTTTGCAACACATCAGGGAGGGGGAAATTTACCTGGATGCTTTATACCAGGAGGCAGTCACACCACTTAGGATAGGGTCTTGTGATTTGGTCAGTGGCCAGGGACAGGGGGTTATGACTATGAGGCAGGCAACGGGACCCAGAGGGCAAGAGTGTGAGTTTCTGCAATCGTCCAGTAGGTTTGCAGTTCTCTCAATTTGTTTGGATGAGAGTGGAGGATTCAGGTGGATGAACAAACTGACCATGGCACCGTGGTACAGGGAGCCATTCAAGTGGGGGAGCAAAAAGGAATGTAATGGTAGTAGGGACAGCAGAGTGAGGAGGATTGACACTGTTCTCTGTAGCAAAGAGTGAGAGTCCAGACAGCTTTGTTGCCTCCCTGGTTTCAGGGTTTGGGACATCTGCTCAGGGCTAAAGGTGGAGGGCTAGAGATGAGCTTGCAATGGGAGAGGGAGGATCCAGAGCTCATGGTCCATGTAGATACCAACGACGTAGGCATTTAAAGCAAAGCAGATCAACTGATAGCGCAAATCAAAATAAGTAAGTACAATCAGATAGCAATTATACAGACATGGCTACGGGATGTCAAAGATTGGCAACTGAATGTTGAAAAGTATGTGACATTTAGGAAGGACAGGAAGATAGGAAGAGGTGGAGGGCTGGCTCTGTTAATTAATGATGGTGTTAACACGTTAGAGAGGCATGACCTAAGTTCAGGAAACCAGGATGTAGTAGTGGTTTGGGTTAAGATGAGTAATGTTAAAGGCATGAAGTCACTTTTGGAAGTGGTGTACGGGCCTCCTAATTGTAACTACACACCAGGACAGAGCATAAAAGAAGAGGGAAAGGAACAGTAATAATCATTGGGGATTTTAATCTGCATAAAGACTGGAAAAATCAGATAGGCAAAGGTATCGTAGATGAGAGTTGATAGAATGTTTTCAGGATAGTTTGTTAGAACAGTACATTCTGGAGCCAACCAGAGAGCAGGCGATGCTAGACCTGATATTGAGAAACAAGATTGAATTAATTGATAACCTCCTAGTGAAGGCACCCCGGGTAGCAGCGATCATAATATGATTGACTTTTATGTTCATTCTGAGGAGAAACGAGTGTGTAGAGATGAGTATTTCAAACTAAAATAATGGCAATTATGGGAGCATGAAAGCAAAGGTAGCTAAAGTGAACTGGCAAATGAGGTTAAGGGATTGGCCATTAGAAGTTCAGTGGCAGATATTTCAGATACAGAGAGTATAAATACATTCCAATGAGAGAAAAATTCCAAGGAGAGGGACCATCTTCTGTGTAAACTAAAACAGTATCAAACTTAAAGAAAAAGCATATAATTATGGAAAGACAGGTGGCAGGTCAGAAGTTTGGAAAGAATATAAAGAACATCAAGGTCTGACAAAATGTTGAAGGAGGGAAAATTAGAGTATGAGAGAAAGCTTGCTCATAATATAAAGACAGATAGTAAGAGCTTCTTTTGATATTTTAATAAGAAACGCATTAACAAAGCCAGTATTGGTCCAATTGAGTGTGTCTGGGGAATTGATAATGGAAAGTTAGGCCATGTCAGATGAAGTAAACATGTATTTTGCTTTGGTCTTCACTGTAGAGGACACAAGTAACATTCCGGAAATAGCTGTTTAATAGGAAATGGAAGGGAGAGAGGAACCCCGGAAAATTACAATCACCAGGGAAGTGGGATTGAGCCAATTGTTGGGGCTGTGGGCTGACCAACCCTCAGATCTGCATGGACTTCACCCTAAGGCCTTGGAAGAAGTGGCTAATGAGATAGTTTATGCCTTTGTTTTAATTTTCCAGAATTCCCTAGATACGGGATGGTTCCAGTAGATTGGAAAATAACAAATATCACTCCTTTATTCAAAGAGGGGGGGACACAGAAAGCAGGGAACTTTTGGCCAGTTAGCCGAACATCTGTCAGAGGAACATGAGAAGTTATTAGGAAAGATATAATAGCAGGGCACTGAGAAAAAAATCAAGGCAATCAGGCAGAGTCAACATGGTTTTGTAAAAGGGAAATCATAGTTAACCAATTTATTGGAGTTGTTTGAAGGAGTCACATGTGCTGTGGATAAAGGGGTAAATGTACTGTACTTATATTTTCAGAAGGCATTTGATAAAGTGCCACAACAAAAGTTATTGCAGAAAATAAAAACTCATGATGTAGGGGGTAACATATTGGCATGGATAGAAGAAGCTAACAGCGAGCAGAGAGTTGGTATAAGTGAATCCTTTACTGGTTAGCAGGGTGTGACAAGTGGTGTGCCACAGGGATCAGTGCTGGGGCCTCAACTTTTTACAAATTATGTAAATGACTTGGATGAAGGGGCCGAAGGAATGATTGCTAAATTTGCTGGTGGCACAAAGATAGACAGGAAAGGCAATTGTGAAGAGGATGCAAGGAGGTTACGAAGGGACATGGATAGGTTAAGTGGGTGGGCAAGGATTTGGCAAATGGGCAAAAGTGAAATGGTCCATTTTGGGTAGGAAGACTTAAAAAGAAACTTTTACCTAAATGGTGAGAGATTGCAGAGTTCTGAGATTCAGAGGGATTTGGGGTTCTAGCACATGAATCATTAATGTTTAGTATGCAGGTAGAGCAGGTCATTCGGAAACATAATTGAATGTTATCATTTATTGTGAGGGGAGTTGATAACAAAAGTAGGGAGGTTATGATTCAGATGTACAGGGCATTGGTGGGACCACATCTTGAGTACTGTGTACAATATTGCTCTCCTTATATAAACAAAGATGTAAATGCGTTACAAGCAGTTCAGAGAACATTTACGAGACTAATGCTTGTCTTATGAGGAAGGGCTGGACAGGCTAGGCTTGTATCCACTGGGATTTACATGAGGAAGAAGCAAATCTATTGAAACGTTAAAGATTCTGAGGGGTCCAGACAGGGTTGATGTGGCGAGGATTTTTCCTCTCGTGGAGAATCTGGAACAAGGGGCCAGTGTTTAAAAATGAGGAGTCGCTCATTTAAGACAGATGAGGAGAATTATTTTTCTCTGAGGGTTGTGTTTCTTTGAAAATCTCTTCTTCAGAAGGCGGTGGAAGAAAAGCCTTTGAATATTTTTAAGGCAGTGCTAGATAGATTCTTGATTGACAAGGGGGTGAAAGGTTATTAGGGGTAGGCAGGAGTTACATTCAGATCAGCCGTGACCTTATTAAATGATGGGACAATTTTGAGGGGCCGAATGACCTACTGCTATTCCTAATTCATAAGCTCTTATGTTCATATGTCTGACTGACAAATCCTTGGATAGGTAAAAGGGGCAGGTGTCATTGAGGGTGTGCTGTGATTTGGTGCCAGAGAAGTCAGAATGGTAAGGTTGTATTAGTTACAGAGTTGAATTGCTTTGTAAATGTAGTGATTTTTTTTGTAGCCACTTTCCTGACACCAGTTAATTGCTCTGTGATTAATTATCCCCAGACAATCAACATTGGACCCCAATATCACTATTGCTTCAGTTTCCTGCCTACTGCATGCAGGTGTAATGAAAGAAAGACAAAAGCTGCATTTACACAGCACTTTGCACAATATCTCAAATCTCCTTATTGCCAATTAAATGCTTTTACATTGTAGTCACTGTTATGATTTAAGGGATGTTATTAAATGGCAGAGCAGGCTCAACAGGCCAAATGGCTCACTCCTGCTCCTAACAGTATGTTTGTGTCATTCTGGACTGATCAGATGAGCTAATCTCGATGACCTTTGTCATCCATAATTATCTTGCGCTCAGAGTATTGTTTATTTTTTTGCTAATGTTTCTTTACTGAGCAAGTTTTGTGGGGTGAAATTCTAAGGATACAAGTGGACAATGAGCTCATCATGAATCGTTAACTTGTTTTACGCTCTACATGATTCTCAAGGTTCTTTTCCATTTTGTCTACTCAGCTTTTAGCTCACACTATCCTGGTGCTTTTATGACATCCTGGAGGCATTGAAATATTGTGGTAAAGTTGTGTTGCATACCAGATATTAAACTAAAGAGTAATAAGAAGCAGCAATCAGAAGAGTCTTCAGACTTGATGATCAAGAAACTCAATACCAATGTGAACTATTCAGTCTTTGTCCCCTGGCCTCTTAAAAGTTGTGTTACAAAGAGACACGTTAGAGCACCAATGCTTATCACTGACGGTGAAGACTTATGTTGTTCAATCATTCCACTTTGTTCCTCAGGAGTTATTTGACATTTCTAGTCTGTGAGATCACTGGTAAAGTAGAATCCAGTTACACCTCTTGTGTGAAATAATTATATTGAATAATATCATGCACCCAAGGCAGAATAAAGTCTTCCATGGAATGGGGAAGATCTTGTGCACTTTATCTGGGTTGCAAGTTTTGAATCTTTCCTCGAAATATTAATTTACTGTCACTGCTCCCATAGGACCCAAAGTGCAGAATATGTTCATGAGGTCTGAGGCAGTGAACAAAATCAGTGTTATCGTCCACAGTGTTATGAATAAATAATGGGATACATTACAGGAAAATTTGTACTCTCTGGTCTGTTTAATGGTCGTGGTTGGATCACCTTGTGGGTGTGCACAAACTAACACTGCATTATATCATTGTAGCTCTTAATAATAATGACCCATTCTGCATAAATATCAGTCGATCTTGGCATTTGGCTGCAAATAATGGGAGTTATCATTTTAATGGGACCTTTCTGTGATTGTTCGGTGAATGAATTGTTGAATGTTACATGGGGATTAATGACCTGCATGATTGATGGGGAGAGTGTTGTTTGGGGGGGAAGCACTTGGGGTGTAGGTGGGATTGGGATTAAGGGGCCCGGAGACAGGAGGAGCACTAGTGCTCTTGGTGTCTCTCCCTGACCCTAAGAACACTCAGAGGGAAGTGACTCAGTGTAGAAGGCTGTCAATAACACTCTGTTTTTTATTGAATACCCAAGGGGAGGAGCAAGGCCAATAGTCCAGGACAACACTAAAGTTGAAAGCGTGAACGAGAAAGGAAAATGAACCAGGAAGTGTTAATGCCAAGAATTCCATCAAACCTCCTAACTCTCTTTCAATCCCAGCCCATCCAGGACATGAATGTTACTACTGCACCTGAGAAACCAGGATGTACACTCAACACTGGTGCTTTATAGAGGTAGTTCAGTTGTGTCATATAATAATATATTCTGCTCTTTTTGTTTCAGAATTATGAAGAGAAAGAATTCCGAAAACTCCATTTGGTTGAAACAAAGGTTCATGGAATGGATACGAATCATGCAATAGAGGCTGGCCTGGAGAGACTTTTCAATTATTCACATTTCTCTAATGCTGCAGGTACATCAAATGTTCCATCAGGGTAACAACAGACTAGAAAATAACCCTTCAATCTTTGATGTGTCTTGTTTAAAACTTTGGCTGGGATTTTCCGTGCCCGCAGGTGTTGGGCGTGTTCGGTGACGTGAATGGACAATATGGCGTGACCGGTTTCACAACCACGTGAAACCTGTTTGCGATTGTCCGCTCAGCCCACCCATGGTGGGCCATGTTCCCTGCCATTGGACGTCGGGAACCTCATTGTGATAGATCAGCAGATGTTTATAAGCCCAGCCGGCCGGCATCATCCTCCCCCACTGGATCGTCCGCCCATGTTGGCTGGAAAACACGCTGAAGTGTTTCACAACAGCACATAAGTGATGTGCACCTGGCAGGCTCCACTTTGCTCAGGACATAAAGAACACAGAATAAAGAAAAGTACAGCACAGGAACAGACCCTTCGGCCCTCCAAGCCTGCGCCAATCATATTGCCCGTCAAACTAAATTATTTTGCACTTCCGGGGTCTGTCTCCCTCTATTCTCATCCTCTTCATGTATTTGTCAAGCTGCCTCTTAAACATCAATATCGCACCTGCTTCCATCACCTCCTCTGGCAGCAAATTCCAGACACTCAGTGCTCTTCGTAAAAAAACTTAACCCACACATCTCCTTCAAAGTTTTCTCCTCTCACCATAAATCTATGTCCCCGAGTAATTGACTCTTCCACTCTGGGAAAAAGCTTCTGACTATCTACTCTGTCCATGCCACTCGTAATTTTGTAATCTTCTATCAAGACGCCCCTGAATCTCCATCGTTCTAGTGAGAATAATCCGAGTTTCTCCAACCTCTCCTCATAACTAATAAACACCAGACCAGGCAAAATCCTGGTAAACCTTCTCTGCACCCTCTCCAATGCCTCCATCTCCTTCTGGTAATATGGTGACCAGAATTGCACGCAATATAGGTTTGTTTGCCTACCTTGCTTCGGAGAGCACGCGCAGTCATTAGCGCCAGGCTTCACAGACAGCACCACATCACTTTTAGTGGGGCTCCTGAGTAGATCTCGATCTACCAGATCAGCAATGTGTGGGTGGCTTCTCAATGGCTCCAGGGTTAGGGCTTGCTTGAGGAAGGGGTAGAAGTAGCCTTAGGCAAGGGAAAAGGCTGCAGGGTGAGAGCTGTACTGGGGAAGGAGCGTATCCCAGGGTATGTGAGAGGGCATATGTTGATCTGTGCAAGTGGCCTCAAGATGGTGAGGGCTGAGGAGGCAGTCTCCAGAAGAGATGAGACCAGATGGACATATGAGGGTCTGTGTGTGAGAATGGGTGTTGATGTTCCTTGAGCTGGCAGTGAGTGAGATGCCAGTGAATGTGTGATGGGCCTGAGGGTGAGTTTAGAGTGATGAAATGGGTGCCATACTCTGGCTGAGTTCATTTATCCTCCATCTGCATTTGATGGCTAATGTCTTCTGTGCATCAATAGCACTGATCGCCACTGCCATTGCCCACCTGGCCGAACTGCTAATGTAGCTTCCCCTCCTGCGTCCAGAGCAGGGGTAGCGGACATCACTGTGGGCCTCCAGTGTCCAAAAGGCGCTCGATACTGCAGTTTTTTTGCCTTTAGGTGCCCTCTCTTCTTTGCTTCAGTCCTGAGCTGGAAGCACTGAGTGCGGCTGTACTGTAAATATGGTGCCTGGTGTGATGAAGCAGCAAGGTCATGGCGTTGCAGATGAATGAGACCCTGCTCACCATGGAAACGGTGTATTTCCCAGAAATGCATTAGTAATGCGTTGGGCGTGGGACGATATGGGGTGAAAACCTGCCATCGCGGTCGGCAGGTAAAACGTCATTTTATTCGTCCGCTACTGAACTGAGGGCAAATCTGGAATGATTCTGCCCTTGGTGTTTAGACAGACACACTGACCAAAGAGCTCCACCATTGTCAATCTCTGAGGGATACTCGTTCACATGTTACTAGTGGGCAGAAATCCCACTTGGGCTGCATCTTTTATGCTCCCAGAATCTGAAAGTTTCCCACATGTGGTGGGATGGGATTCCAAACACATGTTCCTACTCCAGCAGTGACTGCTGAACTTTTCTAGTATAATAAAGGCTCCATATGTCAGGCATGAATCCCACTACTGGAGTCGACATGTACCCTTGTGGAAGCTGATACATTGCATCTCTCTCAGGTTACTGGATGCTGCTGGAATGCTGGGTCCAGACTGAGACTCAGTGGCAGGAAATTCTGTCTTGTTACAGATAAATCGTGTTTGACTTGCTTCATTGAGATATTTAATGGTTAAAGGTGGATGAGGGTACAGTTGATATGATGTACACATACTTTCAAAAGATGTGTGACAAATTACTATATAATAGACTGTTAGCAAATTAAAGTCCATGGGATTAAAGGGATTGGCAGCGTAGATACAGAATTGGCTAAGTGACAGAACACAGGGTAGTAGTGAACAGCTGTTTTTCGGACTGGAAGGAAGTATACAGTGGTGTTCTCCAGGGGTCAGGGGCTATTACACTTTTGGAATCGAGGACTATTACACTTTAATAAATATTAATGATTTGGAATTGGGTATGCAAAACAGAATGTCAATATTTGTAAATGGTAACAATTTTGGGAAATGCAGAAAAAAATAAGGAGGATTCTAACAGGACATCCAATAGGAAAATAGGAGCAGGTATAGGGCAGGAATTTGGTACTTTGAGCCTGCTCCACCATTCAATAAGATCTGGTTGTGGTCTCAGTTCCACTTTCCTGTCCGCGTCTCCATAACCCTTGACGAACAGAAATCTTCTGACCCTGCTTTAAATCAATTCAAAGACCCAGCCTCTACTTTCTGGGGAAGAGAATTCCACACACCAACAATCCTTTGGGAGAAAAGGTTTCTCCACATCTCTGCCTTCAAAGGGAGACCCCTTATTTTTAAACTGTGTCCCCCAGTTTTTGTCACCCCAAAACAGGAAACATTCTCTGGGTATCCACCTATCATGTCCCCTCAGGATCTTGTATGTTTCAATAAGATCAACTCTCATTCTTCTAAACTCCACTGGATATGGGACTAAGCTGTTCAACCTGTCTTCATGAGACAACTCATTTCTGGAATGAAGGAGATCACTGAACCTTCTCTGAACTGCTTCCAAAAAAATTATATATTTTTTTAAATAAGGAGAACAAAGCTGCCCAGTGCTTGAGATATGGTCTCACCAAGGCCCAGTACAGCTGTAGTAAAACTTTCTGACTTTTATATTCCATTCCTCCTGCAATAAACACCAACATTCCAATTGCCTTCCTAATCACTTGCTGTACCTGCACACTAACCTTATGTGATTCATGTATGAGGACACTTAGGTCCCTCTGTATGACTAGGTTCCGCCATCTCTCTCCATTTAAATACTATCCTGCTTTTCTATTCTTCCTGTCAAAGTGAATAAGCTCACATTTACCCATGTTACACTCAATCTGACAAACTTTTCCCACTCATTTAATCTGCCTATATCTCTTTGCAGACTTACAACCTCCTCTTGACAACTTACTTTCCTACATACCTTGGAGTCATCGGCAAATTTAGCTAGTGTACATTTGTTTTCTTTTTTATTTACAGGATGTGGGCATTGCCAGAAATACCCGCATTTATTGTTCATCCCTAATTGCCTTTGAGAAGGTGGTGGTGAGCTGCCTTTTTGAACTGCTGCAGTCCCTGTGGTGTAGGTACACCCACAGTGCTGTTAGGGACGGAGTTCCTGGATTTAGACCCAGAGACAATGAAGGAACTGGGTTTGCATTAATTTTCCTTCAAGCAAGTCATTGATATAGATTGTAAACAGTTGAGGTCCCAGCACTGAAAACTCTGGCACTCCACTAGTTATAGCTTGCCAATCTGATAAAGACCCATTTTTCCTACCCTCTGCTTCCTGTTAGCCATCCAATCTTTTATCCACACTAATATATTACTCCCGACAGTATGTGCTGTTATATTGTGTAGTGACATTTGATGTGGTATCTTATCAAATGCTTTTTGGAAATCCAAGTACATCACATCCACAGATTCTCCTTTGAATGTTACTTCATCAAAAAATTTGAACAGATTCATTAAAAACAATTTCCCTTGCACAAAGCCATGTTGGCACTGCCTGATCAACATCCTTAATAATAGATTTGAGCACTTCCCCTATGACAGATGTTAGGATAACTGGCCTGTAGTTTCCTGCTTTCTGCCTCCCTCCTTTCTTGAATAAAAGTGTTACTTGAGTTGTTTTCCAATCTGCTGGATTCTTTCACAATCTAAGGCCAGGATTTGGCTCTCGTCGGGTGGGCTCAGCCTGGGTGAGAGGAGCGGCCACGAAAGCGACAGCTGCCCTGCCTGTGTGGGGGAGGAGGGCGAGCGTGGAAGTTGGTGCTGGTGTGCGCAGGAAAAGCTCCCTGAAGCACAGAGCTGCCTCAGGGAGATGAAGATTTTTAAATATAAAAAAATGAAGATTTAAAAAATATTAACAAGATGTCAACACATGAACAAGGACATATTAGAAATTAGTTTAAACATTTTAATTTTTTTTGATAACTGATCGAAACCTCATTCTGCCCGTGGATGAGGTTTTGCAAGAAACCCAAAGGCCACTTTGCCTTTTCGCCTGCCCGCCCACTAACTGAGGTTGGATGGACAGCAAAAGCTTTCATTCAATTAGATCTTCAATGGCCTTAATAGGCCTGTTAAATGTCGGCGGACGCGCTTCCGACTCCCACACCCGCCCTGCGACCGAAATAGTGAGGACGATTGCCCAACATCATCACGCGTTATTTTACCCTGGTTCAGGTTGGGTGTGTGGACACCCAACGGGAGGAAAATTCTGCCCTGAGGGATTTTACAAGATTATAACCAATGCATCTGTTATCTGCACCAACACTTCTTTTCAGACCTCTGGATGTAGGCCATCTGGTCCTGAGGGCTCCTCAACCTTTAGGTCTTGTTTCAGCTGCAGCTGATGTTGATGCTCAGCGAACCAGATCTCAGATTGAAACCCCCCTCAGCTGATCAGAATTTATTTTTCCGTATTGTAGAAACGAGGAGGGAAAGCTACAGAACACAAAAGTACAGGACTCCAGTTATTACTTTTAAAAATTGAAAGAATTAACTTCTTTATTAGAAGAAAACATGAAACTTAAACACAAGATAAAAGATACAGTTAGAAAAGAAATCTTACAAAATAATTCCCTATATCAAAGGATTTTAATAAAACTATTTTTTTTACAACAGCCCTGAAAGATTCTGAAACATAACATCCAGGAAATATTCCCCAAACTGAGAAATTGCTTTCACTTTAAACAGAAGTACAATCTATGACTTCCCAGAACAAATCTACACTTTTGTGTCTCTTCCAAAGGGAGAGTTCGAGCACACTGTTTCTCAGGACACATATTCTCCTGGCCCAAAACTGAGCTGCTTTCTTCAATTAAAAGGTTTTCAGAGCTTTTCTGTCCAAAACACTGGGGTTGGCCTTCGGTGGGACGTCCCCCACAGCAACTGCTACAGCTGAAAACCCATTTGTATAAATACATTTTCACCCCTTTCTTCATAGTTCTCCATTGTCTTTAATTATCTCTTTGAAGACTCAAGCCCCCAAATATTAAAACTTTTCATGTTTCTATTTTACCTCTATTTCGGGTCCATAAAATTTTAAACGCCAGCCCCTGTTCACTCACAAATCTCCTGTAAAATGCAAATGTTCTTTTAACTTTGAGACTCCTTTGAAATGCAGCAGCTACAAATCAATTTCAAAACTTATCCCCAAATGCACATTTCAGACCTACTCTATTTCCTTGTAATTTAACACCCACTATAAGGCATCATTAAAAAATGCAAGAAGATAACACCTTTAGTCTTTTGTGCCTTACACTCTACAGATAATCTGACTCCAACAACCTCACTTCGATTTAACCTGGACACATATAGACACAAATTACCCTTACCTACACAGAATATACACATAAACACGGATATGTAAAAATGTACTTCTATCATCATAGTCTAATAGTTTAAAAGCAAAATATTGTGGATGCTTGAAATCTGAACTAAAAACAGGGAATGCTGGAAAAATGCATCAGGTCTGGCAGCATCTGTGGAGATAGAAACAGAGTTAACGTTTCAAGTCCATATGATTCAGCTCTGAGAAAGAACCATACAGACACAAAAGGTTAACTCTGTTTCTCTCTCCACAGATACTGCCAGATCTGCTGAGTTTTTCCAGAATTTTCTGTTTTTATTTAAGGTTGAATAGTTTTCCTAGCACCCTTTCCCAGACGATGGTGATTGTATTATGTTCATCCCTCCCTATCATCTCTTGATTTTCAAGACTCTTTGGGAAATTTTCTAAGTCCTCGACTGTGAAAATAGACACAAAATACCTGTTCAATGTCTCTACCATTTCTTTATTTTCTGTTTACTATTCCCCAGAATCACTCTTTAGCTTTGGTTATTCTTTTGCTATTCAAATACGTGTAGAAACTTTTACTATCTTTTTGTCGATTATTAGCTAGCTTTCTCTCATACTCTGCTTTCTGCCACTTCATTCACTTTTAAGTTATTCTTTGCTGGTTCATAAAAGCTGTCCAATCCTCTAACCTACAACTAATCATTGCAGATTTGTACAGTTTTTCTTTCAATGAAAAACTATCCTTTAAATATCTTGTTAAGAATTTGTCACTGCAACTTTACTGTACTACGTTTTAACCTTGTTTCCCAGTTCACCTTAGCTAACTCTGACTTCATACTCTCATAGTTACCTTTATTTAGGTTTAAAACACCAGTCATGGACCCACACTTCTCCACTTCAAACTGAACATGAAATTCTATCATGTGATCGCTGTCCATATTCATTTATCCTGTGTCACAGATCTTGCCTGTTCCATGGTTGGCCCTCAAATCTACTGCTCTAAGAAATTGTCCCAAGAATTCCTGGTTCCAGGCTACATTTGCCAATCTGATTTCCCCAATCTACATGTAGATTAAAGTCACCCATGATTATTGCAGTACCTTTCTTAAACACCCTATTTATTTCTTCCTGTATGCTCTATCATACACATCTGTGCCATTGGTACTTATATGGCTCACAACCACTGGGTCATCACCCTCCCACTGCAAGTTCGCCAGCCCAGGCAGGCAACACAGCCATCTGGATTCATGCTCTCAACTGCAGAGAATGTATCTATCCCCCTGACGATCCTGTCTTCTATCACTACCACATTCCTCTCTGCTCATCCACTTGAATGACATCCTTCACCATGGTACCATGGTCAGTCTGCTCATCCAACCTGCAGTCCTCCTGCTCATCCACACAGATCGCAAGCACCTTGTACCTGTGGGATAACTCCACTGGGAAACTCTTCTATGCATCTTCCTCTAGTTTCCTGTCACTCAGACAATTTTCTATCCATGTTGCTACTGTCCCTTTTCTTCCAGAAGCTAAAGCTTTGCTCAGCAGTCTGGTGTGTGGAACTCTGTCCAATGCCTTTTGGAAGCTTCGGTACACAACACCAAAACCATAATCTTCATCAACACTTTGTTACTTCATCGAAAAACTCAAGTAAGTTAGTTAAACACAATTAGTGCTTAACAAATCTGTGCAACTTTCCTTCAGTAACCCCACTTGCATTAACCCACTGCTATGGGCCAGACTGCTGGCTGTTCACTCTTCCCCATCAGGGTGCTGGGCAGTTGGCCAGTGACATCATTGACCCTGGCACCAAAGAGGCAATATAACATCCAAATTCATGTCTGCTGTCACAGAAACACTTATTTGTCCCCTAAATATTGAATTTCCTATTACTATTGCTCCTCCAGTCTTCTTCATGTGCCCCTATACAGCTGAGCTGCTGGTGGTGCTATGGACTAGAATGTACTCCCCAGTTAAACCATCACTTTCATCAATATTCAGAATTGAATACTGGTTGGACAGTGGGGTGCACTCAGGGAACTCCTGCCTGTTTATTCTTGAATGCCTGGTGGTCACACTTCCCCTCTCTCCCTGCATACTCTTAAGCTTTGGGGTGACCACATTCTATAAACATGCTATTGCAAAGCTCTCTAACTTACAAATGTGTCATAGTGATAACAGCTGATGCTTAAGTTCTGAAACCCAGAGCTCGAGCTGCTGCAACTGGCAACAATTCCTGCACAAGTATCCTGGAGTTCCTACGTAGCACAGGATGTTCATTCAAGAGGTCAGATCTGCCCTGCCATTCCTCTATCTATTAGGTAAGAAAACCTACTACCACAAATAAAGCTTACTACTTAAAAAAATAAAGACTCACCAGCTACTCAATTCCCATCTGCTGGTGTCATTTAAACATAAGGAAGGGAGCCAAATGTTTTATTTAAACCTCATTGCCTTTCTTATTTTTTATTTTTTGCAGTTATTAATTTCCCAGCTGCTTAAACTATCTCCTTAACTTTGGAGATAGGGAAACAAGCTACAGCACTCACAAGCCAATCAATTCATAATTTCCAGGGATGTGATATATTGATTTATTTTTTCTCACGTTTTATTTCAAACTCCAGCATGCCCAGCTCTACTCCTCCTGACCAGACTCTCCACGAGAAATGGAATGGAATATAAAAGTAGTGATGTTTTTCATGGGGCTGAATTTTACCCCTGTCAGGGGGAAGTTGAATGGCGGGTGCGCACAGCTGCACTTCCGGTCAGCGGCCGCAAACAGGACCGCGCCGCCATTTTATGTGTGTGAGCCAATTAAGGCCCGCCCAGCATGACGTCGGCACGGAAGCGCTATGTGTTCCCTGTCCGGGTGGGGAGGGGACATCTCAAAATCATGAATGTGCTCTTTTATGCAGGAAAGAGCGCACTCATCTCCCTGAGGCTAAGTGCTGCCTCAGGGACATCGGCTGAAAATGTCAAAGATAAGAATAGAAAAATATAATTTCCATAACATGTCCCCTCATGTGACAATGCCACATGAGTTCAGATGTGTCCATAGTTTTCAGGAAAAATTAATTAAAATTTTTTAAAAGCTGCATGAAACCTCATCCCACCCGTGGATGAAGTTTCATGCTTTTACCAATTCATGCCAGGGCTCCTGGTCTGCCCGCCAACCTTAAGGTTGGTCAGGCAGTTTCTGTAATTATTTACTAGCCTCTGTCAATGGCCTCAATTGGCCATTGACAGCCCAGTGGTCGTGCAGCTGATTTCGCTGCGCCCTCACCTTCCTGAAAATTTAAATGGGACACAATGAGGTCGGGAGTTCCGCCCGATGTCACCGCACGTCATTTTACCCATGGGTGAGTGGGCCCCACCCCCGCTTGCTGACATGTAAAATCCTGTCCATATAGTGTTACAGAACATTAGTGAGATCACATCTCGAATACAGTGTAAAGTTTTGGTCTACTTATTTAAGAGAAGTTTCAGACGACTGATTCCTGGGATGAGCGGGTTATCTTATCAGGAATGGTTGGACAGGTTGGGCTTGAAGTTTAGACTGAGGTGATTTTATTGAAACATATAAGACCCTGAGGAAGCTTGACAGGGTGGATATTGAGAGGATATTTCCCCTTGTTGGAGAGACCAGAACTAGGGGACACTGTTTAAAATTAATGGGTCTCCCATTTAAGAGAGAGATGAGGAGAATTTTTTTCTCTCCAAGGGCCGTGAGTCTATGGAACCCTCTTCACCTGAGACCAGTAGATGCAGGTGATTAAATATTTCTAAGGCAGAAATAGATAAATTCTTTACTAACAAGGGAGTCAAAGTGTGCAGGGAGTAGGAAGGAATGTGGAGTTGAGGCCAAAATCAGGTCAGCCATGATCTTACTGAATGGCGGAGCAGGCTCGAGCAGCCAAATGATTTACTCCTGCTCCTAATTTGTATGTATGAATGTAAGTAAGATAAGGCGTTTGCTTTGCTAAACACATCCCTTCAGTCTTCAAGCCTCTGGTCACCTGTCATTTTAATTCTCCACCTTGTTTCCATGCTGATCTTGCTGTCCACAGTCTCCTGCCATGTTCCAATGACTCTCATCAGAACCTCTGCCTCCATTTCCTTTCCTTTCTCTTTGCTGGTTTCCTTTTCTCTCTCTCTTGTTTTGCTCTTTTTGTTTTCAGGCAGTAGCTGTTCGGATTCTGTCAATCACACCTCCTCCAGACACATCTTGGTTCCTTTACAATAGGAAGGAGATCAAGGCCTTGGAGAGGGTGCAGAAGAGATTTACTAGAATGATAGGAGTGTGGATGGGTCTCAGTTACATGGAGAGACTGGAGAGGTCGGAGGCCATTTCCTCAGAGCAGAGAAATTTGCCAGGAGATTTGAGAGATCCAAGGTGTGCAGAACCAGGAATGGATTTGACTGAGTGAATAAGGAGAAACTGTTTCCATTGGCAGAGCAGTCAATAACCGGAGATATAGAATTAAAATAATTGGCAACAGGACCAGATGCAACATTTATTTAAACAATGAGTCGCTGTGATCTGGAGAGCACTGCTTGAACTGGTGGTGAAGCAAATTAATAGTAAAATTCAAAAGACAATTGTTGAGATAATGGGAAATATTTTTGTGTGTCTGTGTGAAAAGAGGTCAGGGTGATTAGTGTGATAAGCCCACCAAACAACACAGGAGCAGCCTTCTTCTAGGCTGTATCATTCTGTGTCTATAATTCAATGCCCACATCAGTGTTTTCCACATCTCAGTTTATTCATCCCACCTTTCACCTTCCAAACCCATAACCACTCCCATGTAGAAGGACAAGAGCAGCAGATACATGGGAATGCCACCAACTGGAAGGTCCCCTCCAAGTCACTCACCATCCTGGCTTGGAAATATATCACCATTCCTTCACTGTCGCTGGATCAAAATCCTGGAACTACCTTCCTAACAGCACTGTGGGTGTACCTACACCACATGGACTGCAGTGGTTCCAGAAGGCAGCTCGCCATCATCTTCTCAAGGGCAATTAGGGATGGGTAGTAAATGCTGGCCCAGCCAGTGAAGGCCACATCCCATGAATAAATAAAAGAAAAGCAAAGTCACCCTGTCCCCTCACCTGTAATTTCTGATTCACCATGGGCAATGCTGTAACAATGTGTTTCTTTGTCTACAGATACAATTGTTCCCATCTCTGCACCTTGGGGATTTTTTGGATCCTTGGCAAATGGCAAAATACAAAAGTTATTCAAGATATTTTCTAATATAGTTTCTGAAGGCATCAATCCACCAGAACCAACGGATCAAACGGTCAAATTAGCAAAAGTACCTGCTGGTTCGTACTTTGTCAGGTAAATTTAGTTACTGATATATTGTGTTTGACATTTCTTTACGTCAGCCCTTGTGTCAACATCATTCAGCCTAGAGTCGGACTGTGATTATTGGGCTCACCCGGGTACATGGGAACATTGGTCAATATTAATTGTATAATGGAGTGATTCATATCTCACAATTTGCAGTTCCTTCTTCTGAGAACACAGCGAGACCTCCCCATTCACATTAGTCAGCTTCATATGGAGTTGGCTCCTGTTTTTCCGACATTCTCACATCCACCACCTTGTGTATTTTTGAGAGATCACTTTCACATCTTTTAATCAGTGCCTCAGCCAAAATAAAACATCAGCTCATTGAGATGTTTGATCATCTTTCTACTGTAATTAGTTTAAATGTCTCTTTATCTGCTCTTTCTGTGCATAGTCATAAATTACACAGTTCCAATGTTACTGCCCCCCCCCCCCCCCCACTCCTGTACCCTGTGGAGGGGTCATTTTCCTCATAGGTGTCTGGATGATGAATGTCGGTGTGATTTGCTGACCTCAGAGAGGATCAAGCTGGGCTCAGTCCTTTCCTCACTCAACATTCACTAACTCACACGATCAGTGAGGGTCACTACACAGGATGATCTCCAATGTGGACATTGTCCTCCTGGTGTGATAAACAGTGATGCTATTTTGTCATTTGTAGAGTTTGCACATTGAGCTTTCACAGTGAGCAATTGTGGTCACAGAGATTGCTGTTTAGGAAAATTACGGTTCAGTTTTCACTCTGTTTAAATTATTGACAGAAATTCAAGGACTTGGGGCCTGTGAATTCCGAACAAGTGACCCCTGTGAACAACAATTCACTCCAGGAACTCACGATCAGAGATTCTGTCCTCATATGTTAAACAAAGAAATTGGAAGTGTTCCCTTCAGGAGCAGAAGTTGGGGTGGGAGGAGTTTCTGGGTTATCAGCTGGTGCGGGTCATCCTTTACATGGGCTGGCAGTCTGTGGTAGATTTGTAGAGAGAAGGAAATTCTACAGGCAATTGGTGCACAGCAAGATTATACAAACATACAAATTAGGAGCAGGAGTAAGCCATCAGCCCCTGGAACCTTCTCTGCCATTCACTGGGATCATGTCTGATCTGATTGCAGCCTCAATGTCACTTTACTGCCTGCCCCCTATACCTTTCACTCCTTCAATAGTCAAGAAGCTATCTCCCTCTACCTTCAAATTATTGAATGACCATCTTTTGCTCTCTGCGGAAGACAGTTCCACTGAGTCAATACCTTCTAAAAGGAATAAAAAAATTCTCCTCATCTCCATCTTAAATAGGAGAGCTCTTATTTTAAAACATTGGCCCCAGGTTCAGATCTCTCCAAAGGGAAATATCCTCTCCGCATCCACTCTGTCATGTCTCTCCAGCATCTTCTATGTTTCAATAAGATCACCTCATTCTTCTAAACTCCAATTGGCCCAACATGCCCAACCTTTCCTCATAAGTGATCTCGTCCCAGGAATCAGCAGAGTGAGCCTTCTCTGAACCGCTTCGAAGGCAATTATGTCTCTTCATAAATAAAGAGACCAAAACTTTCTCTCTTTTTAATTTTCCCTCCTTATTATTCTTTTGGTTATTCTGTTTTTTTTTTAATATACTAAGTCCAGGTTTCTGATCTTCATGGAATTCTATGCTCTTTCTTTTAATTTGATGAAACCTTTAACTTCCTTGGTTAGCCACGGATAGTGTGTTCCTCCCCGAGAATTTCTCTTTCTCACTGGAATGTATCTTTGCTGAGGGCTATGGAATATCTCCTTAAATATCTGCCTCTGCATCCCTACAGACCTATCTCTAAACCTATTTCCCCAGTTCACTTTAGCCAGCTCTGTCATCATACCCTCATATTCTCCCTTATTTAAATTTAAAGCATTAGTCTTAGACCCATAGGCCAATAACTTCCAATCTCTGGGGCATCATATCTGTAAGATGCCCTTGGATCTCCCCATGCAAGGACTGTATGGGAATTCCCGAGGAAGTTTAAACTTCCCTTTAGCAATTACCCTGCACTGGGAACCATTCCATACTCCGCTTTAATTCGGAGACTTCAGAAGGTTCCAAAATAGTTACCCAGGAAAAATTAGAAGAATTGAAACCACATCTAAATCCCAGATAGCTATCGGACTGTCCACCTCCGCCTGACCACCCAGGGGCCTCTTCCAACACCCTCAGCCATCCCCCAACTAGCCCCTCCCAACTCCCCCAAACTACTCCCCAACTCTCCATCTGCATGCCACCTTCCCATCCTCCTAAAGCCCTCTTGATCCTAAGACCACACCCCACTCCCAAACGTGTGACAACCCCCTCCAGCACCCTAACGACAATCCTAAACCACCAACTAAACCCTAGCCTCCACAGTTACCCTTCCGGCCCACAAACAAACTTCCACCACCCCCACAACTACACCCCTGACCTCCTGAATATCCCCCACCCCACCAACTACCCACCCAACACCCCCTACTATCCTCTTCATCCCATAACCAAACCTCAACCCCCTCAACTCTCCTCCCATTCCTCACACCAACCCCAGACCCATTCTACACCACACTGCCTCCCCACTGACCACTCGACAACTCCCTATCCTACCCACTTGCATTGAACAATTACCTTCCCACTGGCTTCTCAAAGTGGCTGGGTATTTTAAATTTAGCTGCTTTATGGCAGCTAGTGCTGTAAAAAGGGGTCTGGCCTCCTCTCACCTGACTCTGCTGCCCTTGACTGAAGGCCTCGGGAACTCGCTGCAATGCGTATTTCTCACCCGCCCGAGGTGGAAGCTCGGGTGAGGAAGGTACCCACATGGACCAGAACCACTGGAACCTCCACCTCCCACTGCAAGTTCCCCTCCAGCCCTGATCAGGTGTCCCGAACCCTGGCACCAGGCGGCAATCCAGCCTTCTGTACTTTCACTCTCAGCTGCAGGAAACTGTGCCTATCACCCTGACTATACTGTCCCCTACACCCACTACATTCCTATTCACTCCCCCTATTTGACTGGCTTCCTGTACGATGGTGCCATGGTCAGTTCGCTCAGCCATGCTGCAGTCCCCACTTTCATCCCTACACACTGCAGGAACTCAAATCTGTTGGACAATTGTAAGGGCTGAGGCTCCTCCACTTCTACCTTCTCAATCCCTTATCTGGCTCACTCACAGCGACACCCTCCTGTCCCTGACCACTGACCAAATCAGCTGATCCTATCCTAAGGGGTGTGATCGTCTCCTGGAATGAAGAGTCCAAGTAACTTTCCCCCTCCATGAAGCTTCGTAGTGTCTGCAGCTCGGCCTCCAGCTCAAAGACTCTGAGCCGAAGCTCCTCGAGTCTCTGGCACTTACTGCAGACATGTTTGCCATGGATCCCGTGGCTCTGCTCACCTTCCTGATGCCAGTCCCTCGACAACAAGGTGCTCCCTCCCATGGAAAGCAAACCAAGCAGTGATAGGCCCTCCTGCCTCTGGGTTAATGCCTTTGGCTGCGATAAGAGGCTCTTAGGTTGACATGAATTGTCCACTTAAGTGCCCCCATTGATGGTGGGTTGGGAAGGGTTGGGATGGCTGCCCACGAGCGTCCCCGCACTGGATTTAACCTTGGTGGATGCAGCAAGGCAGCAGGGTGCCCGCCTGCCACTCTCACATACAATTAAATGCCCTGTCCATGACCAAACTTGCCTGAAGGGAGCATATTAAATTTGGCCTGTGGAATCATGACTGTACATAAGGAGGCTATTCAGTCCATTGAGACCATGCTGGCTATATAGAGCAATCCAATCAGTGCCATACCCTCCCTTTAACCCTGTGACCCTGCACATTTATTCCCCTCAAATGGCCATCCAATTTCCATTCTGAAATCATTCATCATCTCTGCTTCCTCCGCCCTAATAAACAGTGAGTTCCAGATCATTACCACTCGCTGCATAAAAAGGTTTTTCCTCAGATTCCCCCTGAATCTCTTGCCCAAAGTCTTCTATCTGTCTCCCCTAGTTCTTGTACCATTAGCTAATGAGAAAAGCTTTTGCTTTTCTGAAATACCGAACCTGTCAGAATCTTGTACAGCTCTATCCAATCACCCCTCAAACTCTTTTACCCCAAGGAGAACAACCCCAGCTTCTCCAACCCAAAGCTGTCACTAAAATCCCCCACCCAGGGAAACATTCGAGTAAGTCTCCTTTGCATTCCTTCAAGGAGCCTCACATCCCTTCTAAAGTGTGGTGACCATCACTGGATGCAATACTCTAGTTGTGGCCTCTCCAGAGCGTAATAAAGGCTCAGCATCACTTCCCTGCTTTTGTATTCAATACCTCTATCCAGGAAACCCAAGTTCCTATGTAGTTTGCTGAACATTTTCTCAATATGTGCTCTCACCTTCAAAGATCCATGCACCCCAAGGTCCCTCTGTCCCTGCACACTCTTTAGAATTGTTCCATGCCATCTCTATTGCCTCGTTCTATAGTTTGTGCAAAATGCATCAGCTCACTTTGTTTTTGTTTCATTCATGGAGTGTGGGTGCTGCTGGCTAGGCCTCCACTTATTGCCGATTCCTAGTTACCCTTGAGAAAGTGATGGTGAGCTGCCTTCTTGAACTGCTGCACTCTATGTGGTGTATGTATACCCACAGTGCTGTTTGGGAGGGATCTCCAGGATTTTGACCCAGCTACAGTGAAGAAACAGCCATATATTTCCAAGTCAGGATGGTGAGAGGCTTCGAAGGAAAATTCCAGGTGTTGGTGTTCCCATCTATCTGCTGTCCTTGTCCTTCTAGATGGTGCTGGTTGTGGGTTTGGAAGATGCTGTCCAAGGAGACTGTGTGAGTTCCTGCAGTGCATCTTGTAGATGGTACATGCTGCTGCCACTGTATGGAGGGAGTGAAAGTTTGTGGATGTGGTGTCAATTAAGCGGGTGCTTTGTCCAGGATGATGTCAAACTTTTTGAGTGTTGTAGGAGCTGTACTCATCCAGGCAAGTGGGGATTGTTCCATCACACTCCTGACGTGGGCCTTGTAGATGGTGGACAGGCTTTGAGGAGTCAGGAGGTGAGTTACTCATTGCAGGATTTCTAACCTCTGACCTGCTCTTGTAGCCACCATACTTATATGGCTAGTCCAGTTATATTTCAGCTCAATAGTGACCCCCAGGATGCTGATAGTGGGGGATTCAGTGATGGTAATGCCATTAAATGTCATTTCTCTGTATTAAATCCAATCTGGCAATTGTCTGCCCATTCAGCTAACTTATCTATTATGTTACTACAACTGTGGATGAACTGAATGGTGGAGGATCCTCAGTTTGCTGAATGGCCAACTCCTGTTCCTATTGTCCTGACAATCGACTTGGTTTCCAGACAGGATTTGTCAGGAGGAATAAAAATGAAAATTATATATGCTTAATTCTGTTGCAGGGCTTATGAGAAAAACAAAGATGGGCAAAAATATGAAGAACTCGTGTCTGAATTCCGGCAGGACTTGGAGCAAGACAAACAAAACTTTTCTGAAAGATTTATTATTGCTTTATATAACACACGTGGGCTCATGCAAATAGCTTTCAAAAAGGAAGTAAAGCCTCTTGGGTAGGTTTTGTTACCTCTAAAGACAGTGAGATGTGCTTAACTCTATTCTTAAACTGATTGAACCTTCCACGAATTACACATTGGGTTTATGCTGGAGTACTGTGCAAAGTTCTGGTCTCCTTTCCTAAGGAAGAGTATATTTACCTTAGAGGGAATACAATGACTGTTCATTGGACAGATTACATATATGTGCCGGTATTGGGGTTTTGAACAATTCCACCAATGACACATTCAGCACTGAGATCTGGTTTAGAAATATTGCCAAGACAGATCTTGTTTCTCACCAAATTTGACTAAAAACAGGGTCTTTTCAAACTTGCTCCACCATTCAGTAAGATTATGGCTGGTCATTTACATTAACTCCACCTTCCTACACTATCCCTCAAGTGTATAATCTGTCTAATAAACAGGCATTGCAGTCCCTCTAAGGAAAGTTCATCCCTTAGTTAAGGAGAGCAAGATGAAGGTTTTACCCACCTAAATAACTGAAGTAAGATTTCATTGCTCTTTGCTCTCTTTGTAATAAAGGCTAAGATACCATTTGTTTTCCTGATTGCTTGTTGTAACTGCATATTTCCTTTCTATGCTTCATGTGTAAAGACACCCAAGCCCCTCTGAATACCAACATTTTTCAGTCACTCACCCATGCAAAATATTCCACTTTTATATTTTTCCGATATTTGACTGACTTCACACATCCCCAAATTATATTCTGTCTGCCACATTCTTACCCATTCACTTAACCAACCAAATATGGAGAAACCACATGGTCTTCTACCCCTACGTTAACCAGACATGAGGATCCAGCCTTGGCACATCTGACTGCCCCTCACAGAGTAGCCCTGACTGCTGTTGTTGCTTTTCTTATTGTTTATAATTAGGTTCCTCCTTCAATTCCAAGCTATTAGCTCATGTTTCAGGGTGATTTCTGACCAACCAACTCTGTGGGCAGCAAAGGTAAAGTGAGTCTAACATCACCACACTGCACATACACAGCCTAATCCCAGTTGGACGTGGGTAGTGGGCCTTCTATTGGGGAATAGGGAGTAATCACTGCAGTAATTTGCCTTTTCTATAATCTTGCTTTAATTGAATCATGAACAGACTGAGATTGAGATGGTCCGAGTGATTGACATAGTTCTAGGATGTTCTATCTTGACACAGCAATGGATTATATTTATGTTTATCACAGTCATACTGAACAGAATGTTTAAAGGTGAACTGAAAGTATCTCATTGAAAATGGGATGTGTTTCAGAGCAGAGAGAATTAAAGTTGTTACAAATGAAATTATGGAGTGGGCAGATTTGGCATTGTACCTGAGCTCAGGGAGGGAGCATGAGAATGGCAGCTTGCATTGAGGCCCAGGACTGGCACGAGTGACTCAGTGTTTAAATTTGAAAAACTCGCATGCCACCTTTGTGCTCTCAATAATTCTCCTGTAACTAGCAATAGTGCTGGCCAGGAACATTGTGGTCATGATGAAGATCCTCCCTGTTTACCCAGGAGACTCCTTTATAACCCACCTGTACCTGCTGCATTGTCAGCTGACAACAGTATTCACCACTGAAAAGCTTCCCCGCAACATGATCACACACGTCTCCCATGCACACCTCCAGCACTTTAAATTTTCATTAGAATCGGAAGGAACCTGCAGTGGAAATTTAACTGCTTAAAACTGAGAAAGAATCCCAATCTAAAATTAGAATCCAGAGACTGAACATGGAATAAAGTTCAGATTCCCATCTCCTCACACCCACACTGGGAGCTCACATTCGGAATATCGACAGACTGAACCTGTGATTGAGAACATGATCTATTCAGATATTACCCCTCTTAACAGGTGACCCATTCACAGGCTTCTCTCATGGAGTAAATTAGCCATTGTCTTCTTGCCTTTGTTTGTCTTTTATTTTTCAAACTGCTGGGAATGTATTCTCACTGTGAAATAAAGAGGGTGATGCATTTCAACATTTGGTCTCATGTTAGATTCTTACTCAGAAATAAATCTGGGTCACTCATTGGCTATTTCTGAGGAGATAGTGGCGTCGTGATAATATCACTGAACTAGTAACACAGAGACTCTGAATAATGCTCTGGGTGTGCGTGTTCAAATCCCACCACTGCAGCTGTTAAACATTAAATTCAGTTAATGAAATCTGGAATTGAATATTAGTTTCAGTAATAGTGACTCTGAAAAAATCATTGATTGTTGTAAAAATCCATTTGCTTCACGAATGCCCTTACCTGGTTTGGCCTACATCTGTCTTCGGGTCCACAGCAATGTGGCTGACTCTTTCCTGCCCTCTGAAATGGCCTAGCAAGACTCTTAGATGAAGGGCAAATAGAGATGGGCAACAATATGTGAGCCTTGCCAGCAACACCCACATCCCATGAGAGAATAAATAAAAAATATTAGATAAACTCTCCACATTTCAGTGCAATGATTCTGTAAAAATATTGAGATGTAAAAGGAAAGAATGAAGAGACAGAGAGTAATTTCTTGAGAGATGTGACACTTGGTGAGTGAGCTCCATATTCTCCAGGTGACAGCTCACACCCCATGCAGCCTGACACTTCAACCTGTCAAACTCCACTCTGAACAGGGTTTAAAACTCTCTCAATGGGATTTCACTGATAAACTCCCAGGATAGCCAGAGTCCAACACACAACAATTCATGGATTAATCATCGGCCGGGTGTTGTGAAATTCTTCTTTCTTGGAAAATCTCTCAATCTGGGCAGGTAAGGGAGGATTCTGGGGAGGGACCTGGTTAAATTGGACTCATTCCTCTTTCCTCACATGTTCAAATTTCCACCCAAGAAGGGTCCGGAACACCTTATCTCTACAATTTCCCATTGCAGGGGTGACAGGAAGAGGTTGAACTGATGAGAGAATCTCATCAATTGGGATTTCTGTCACTTCCACCTCCATTGTGTGAAAGCTGCTTCTCGCTGTAGGAAACTGGGAGACTAGCATTCCAGGGCCTGATCCTGGCTGAAGTGGGACCTGCTTTCCATTGAAACGACATGAATAAAGAGAAACCAATGTAATGTGAAATACTTACAAGTGAAGTCTAAATTTGAAAAACACACATGCCGCCTTTGTGGTCTCAATAATTCTCCTGTTAGTAGCAATGGAGCTGGGTAGGGAAGTTGTGGCCATGATGAAGATGCTCCCTGTTTGTCCAGGAGACTCCTTTATAACTCTCTGCTGCAAAACAGAACATTTAAAATCAGGTGCGTTTTTTTTTAAGGGTCTTTGTTCCAGGGAAGAGGCCCCACTTACACAGCAGCAAGATAACACAGTGATATCCCTCCAAACCCCACTCAGGCAGACACACCAGTTAGTGAGGAAATCACAGCCACAGCCCCAATATATTCCAATCGTCATGATCCTGGAATTCCAGGCAGGGTAGCAGCATATCCATGGGGCAACTGGATATCCTGCTCCATGGAAGCAACCACTGAATTCAAAGATGAATCCCAGAGGTTGGGAACTGGGATTCTGACAATTTTGTTTATAGTATAGCCTCCAACAGAGTCAAAACTGGGTCAGGATGAAGTTGATTATAATCCTAGCCCCTTCTTTGGGCTATTCCGGATCAGACACACTCCTCGGATGATCACTCTCACTTCAGGTTGAGAGAAACAGGCCTCATAGATATTTAGAGCTGATCTAACCCTCCCTGAAGGAGACAAACTACCAGAGAATATTGCTGTCCTCCAGACAGCCTATTTAACAAGTCTAAACTAGATTATAAGAACCCAGATATTATTGAGGCTTGGGCATCTCTACATTATAACTCTCCATTCAAGGCTGTACAGAGATGTGTTTCTGGATTTGGATATAGAAGGTGATATCAGACAATATACTTATGAAATCATATAAATTTATTCAGGAACTGAGCATGGTAAATCAATCACAAATCAATTTTTAAGGTAAATCAATCACAAATTGACAGTTTTGAGGGAATTTAGTATAATCTTGTATCTAATGGAGAATTCAGTCTTATTAATATTACAATATTGATAGTTGGGTACATGATTATAGCTGAAAACAGAGATATGTCAAAGCTTTTCATCTTATACTCATTCAGGACACTTGTCAAGAATACCAATATAAGTGGAAGACAATAATTTATGCTGTATGAGAAGAGAGTGCTGATTGTTTGGCAAGTGGACTCTAGTACACGAACAAGGAGAGAGCACATCCTGAGTGGGCACAGCCAGGGTGGGTATTCGGAATTTGGTGCAAACCAGGAATTTGGTGCATAAGGGACGAGGTGTTCTTTGCATTTTTTCCTTGTTATTGAATTTCTTAAATCTTCAGAGCATGCTGCAGCAGGAGAGGCCACAAGGGAATGGAATCACTGGTAAGTAGAGGGTAAGGTATTTAATAATTTAATCGCTTATAGTTTAAGGTCTTGTTGTGGTTTACAGTTTGTATATTCTACAGTAACGAGGATCAGGAAAGAAGGGACCAAAAGTAATTGCCTTAAAACATTTAATTTAAAGGAATAAGTCATAGCAGGAGCACTCAAAGCCATGGTGTGCTCCTCGTGCTCCATGTGGGAAGCCGGGGACATTTCCAATGTCCGGGACCAGCATGTGTGCAGGAAGTGTGTCCAGCTGCAGCTCCTGGAAGCTCGGGTTTCAGAGCTGGAACGGCGGCTGGGGACACTGTGGAGCATCCGCATATCTGAGAGCATCATGGATAGCAAGTTTAGTGAGGTGGTCACACCGCAGATGAAGGGACTTGGGGAAGGTAGGGAATGGGTGACCACCAGGCAGTCCAAGAAACTCAGGGAGAGAGACTGCAAGGTTCTTAAGCAAATTGATATAAGGAGTGACAAGATATTGGAGGCATTGGAAGGATCAAAATTGGACAAATCTCCAGGTCCAGATGATTTGTGTACCAGATTGCTGAGGGAGGAAAGGGGGGAGATTGCAGGGGCTCTGACCCAAATTTTTAATTCCTCTCTGGCCTCAGGGGAGGTGCCAGTGGACTGGAGAACAGCTAATGTGGTTCCTGCTATTTAAGAATGGTTGTACAGATAAACCAGGGAACTACAGGCCAGGTCAGTGGTGAGGAAACTATTGGAGAAAGTTCTGAAGGAGAGAATCTATCTCCACTAGGAGAGGCAAGGTTTGATCAGGAATAGTCAGCACGGCATTGTCAGAGGGAACTCATGCCAACAAACTTGATTGAATTTTTTGAGGAGGTGACCAGTTATGTCGATGAGGGTAGTGCAGTTGATGTAGTTTATATGGACTTCAGCAAAGCCTTGACAAGTTCCCACATGGGAGACCTATAAAGAAGGCAAATGCACATGGGATACTGGGTAATTTGATAAGGTGGATTCAAAATTGGCTTAGTTGTAGAAGGCAGAGGGTGATGATAGAAGGATGCTGAGTGACTGGAAGCCAGTTTCCAGTGGCGTACCACAGGGATCTGTTCTCAGTCCCCTGTTATTTGTCATTTATATAAATGAATTAGATGACTATGTGGGGGGTAGGATTAGTAAGTTTGAGGATGACACAAAGAGTAGCTGGGTGTTTAACAATGAGGTTGAGTGTCTCGGGCTACAGGAAGATATAGACGGGATGGTCAAATTGGCAGTTAAGTAGCAGATGGAATTTAACCCTGAAAAGTGTGAGGTGATACACTTTGGAATTTGACAAGGAAGTATTCAATGAATGGCATGGCACTAGGAAGTTCTGAGGTCCAAAGGGACCTTGGTGTGTGTGCCCATAGATCTCTGAAGTCGGAGGGCATGTTAGTGGGGTGATGAAAAAGGCAAATGGAACACTTGCCTTTATCAATCAAGGTATAGATTACAAAAGTAGGGAGGTCATGCTGGAGTTGTATTTTACCTTGGTGAGGCCACAGCTGGAGTACTGCGTGCAGTTCTGGTCACCACATTATAGGAAGGATGTGATTGCACTGGATGGGGTGCAGAGGAGATTCACCAGAATGCTGCCTGGGATGAAATATTTAAGTTATGAAGAGAGGTTGGATAGACTTGGGCTGTTTTCGTTGGAGCAGAGAAGACTGAGGGGTGACCTGATCGAGGTGTACAAGATTATGAGGGGCATGGACAGGGGGGATACGGACCAGCTGTTCCCCTTAGTTGAAGGGTCAGTCACAAGGGGGCATACGTTCAAGGTGATGGGCAGGAGGTTTTGGGGGGATGTTAGGAAAATCTTTTTTACCCAGAGGGTGGTGACGGTCTGGAATGCACTGCCTGGGAAGATGGTGGAGGCGGGTTGCCTCACATCCTTTAACAAGTACCTGGATGAGCACTTGGCACATCATAACATTCAAGGCTATGGGCCAAGTGTTGGTAAATGGGAGTAGGTAGGTCGGTCAGGTGTTTCTCACATGTCATTGAAGGCTCGATGGGCCAAAGGGCCTCTTCTGCCTGCATTGTGATTCTGTGATTCTGGTAGAGGCGTTGCCATAACGTGAATCAGTATTCATTGAACTTATGAACGTGACAACTTACGCAGTTGAGTTCAGCTTTAATGGCACCATGTAAGCCCAAATAGATGGTGTTGCCATGTGCTCCCCTTGAGGCTCAGCTATCTCTAACATCTTTTTGGGTTCCATCAGAAATGTGTCTTCGATGGAGTGACACATAACCTCCTAACCCTTGTTAGGAAAATATAATAATTTTTATAACAGTATCGGAATTTATTGTAAGGTAGGACTCTTTTGAATTAAAGATATCTGGTCTGAAGGCTTTGATATAACAGAAGAAAAACTAGGATTGAAATTATAAATAGTTCAACATGGCTGAAGTTTTAGAATGTGAGGTGTGAAGGGAAATTTACATTTTTAGATAAACCAAAGTGGTTTGAATTTCAAAATTGGTGTTAAAATGTTGCACGTAGCCAGAAGATACCAAACAGTACATTTTTTTTCCCAAAGCTTACCAATAAAATTGGTACAATGAAAGATCTTTAAAAAAGATTTTTATTAGAAAATTAGAGTTGAAAGACATATTGGGGCAATGGGATTTACATTAACCTGTATAGAGGAGATGCGGTTATGTGTATAAGGAGGGCATTCTAAGATCAAACAAGTGTGAAAAACCTCTTAGCCTCAAGTTGCTTCTACACAAACTGAAGTGAAGAAAACTCACTTTGAATTCTACTGTTCAGGGCACCATGTTACTTTGCCTGAGTCATTTAAAATCTATGTGTTTTACTGTTGTCTTAATGGAGATGTAACTGGGAGTTAGATTAACCAGCGGATCCAGGAGCTTTCATAGTATGAATTTATAAACTTATATTTGTGCTTAAAATCATTATAATTAATACTGGTTTAATTTAGTTTTGCAAGAAACCTATAAAACCTGGTGGTCCTATAATTGTTGAATTTAAATCACACAGCTCGGAATAAATAGAAATTGTAAAACTGTTGTGACAGTTGTTTCAAGTTTCCCTCTGGGATTTGAACAGCTCAGCATTTACCATCCACTGTGCCATTACACCATTGCAGTTTCCTGATATGTGGATGATAATTCTGCTACATTTAAGTCCTCAGCTGCATGTAATAATTTCCTAACATTTCTTAATGGGCTCCATCCTGTCCTCAAATTCACTTGAGAAATGGAGCAGTCAAATTCACTCCCCTTCCTTGATGTGTTAGGTTAGAAATCTGCCATGAGTTTCTCTATGAAAGTCTACCACAAGCCTACCTGTACTGGTCAATTACGGCTTTGGGATTCTTACCGGCAACCTTCTAAATAGGGCCCGAGCCATTTGCTCCCCATGCAAGCTTGATGCTGAAATAGGGTGTATCAAAGATATCCTGCAGGTGAATGGCTACCCTGATCAGATCATTTCATGTTGTGTATCACGCAAACTCATGAATGGGGCTAAGGCTGTCACTTACAGCCCTGAAAAGTGCCCAGTCTACCTCTGATTACCCTGAAAAGGCAAGGTAACCCAATCATTTGTGGAGCAGCAACAAGTTCACTAGTAGCAGGATGCTGGCATCAAGCCAAAAAGCCATTCTGGTTATCACACAAATCAGTAATGTGGTCTATGAATTTCAGTTCCAGTGTCATGCGAGGTATGTGGGGCGTACATGCCAAAGGCTGTCAGATTCTATCAGATAGTCTGTCCCAGACACTGCTCAAAATGGGCAAGATACAGACTGTACCCGACCAGCCTGTGCTTGTAAAATTCAAAACACAGTGCCCAATATTAGATCTGATTCTGCGATTGGACAACATTTGTTAATTAATCCTCTGTGTGCTAAGAATTATGCTGAGAACCAATTTAATGTTGTCAGTCAGGCTCACAGTATGGAGCATTTGTGTGTACTGGAAGCTACATATATTAATATTAAAGACCCTGTTCTTTACAGACAGAAAGAGCCTGTACACACATTGCACCTGACTCAGCTAAACAAGATAAGTGACGCTATTCTTCAGGATAATGCCTCAACCAATCAGGCTCAAGGTGACTGGAGGAGGTTTCAAACAATGCGTGGCAGTTAACTGTCTGTCAACATTACTGATGCATTCTCCATGGCAATGCCTCTACCAATCATAGTCCACTTGCCATCCAGTCAGCATTCTCTTCACATTCATTAATATTTATTGCAATGATCATGAAGCTATTAATGTCTGTAATATTATTGCAAAAGATTTTTCTTTTAAAATAGAGCTTTAGTTTGTGGGTGAGTCTCAATTGGATTAAAGCCAGCTAGTCTGGGTGCTTTGATGTGTACTGGGTTTGATATGTAAGAGAGATAGCGTGCATTTACATTTTTTGAATAGAGCATTCAAGAAGTGGGGTGAAAAATGATACCGATCCAGCGGATACCAAGCCATATGTTTATAATGCTAATAAAATTGGTATGATGAAAGGGGTTTTATTGTTAGAGAGGTTTAGTTCAGAGGTTGTTGATACAATGAGAATTAACTTTAAATGGGCAGTGCTAGGTACAACTTTAGCAGTTTTCGGGTGTACAGAGCAGAGGCAATGTGAGATCACACGGCAGCTGTCAGCCTCCAACTGTCTCCACAGGAACTAACGTGAAAATAACCTCATTTTGAATTTGTAAGGTGAAAATGCTTTGCCTGGTGTTTGGTTTAGTCTATGGGTTGCTGTGGCCTTAATGGAGATTAGTTTGGGAATTTGATAAAAGTTATGATAGCAGTAATTTGTAGCCATGTGAATATATATATTTTAATTGTGTTAATGAATAAAATGTTCATTTAGTTTAATGTAAAACCTCGAGAACTTGTGGTCTGATTCCTGAATTTAGAATCATATCTTAAACATAACACTTAAATTATAGGTTATGACAGTTGTTTCAAGTATCCCTCTGGGATTTTTAAATAACTCCACTTTAACAACTGCATTGGTCATAACAGTACATTCATTTCCCTCACCCAAGTTATTAACATATATTGTAAATAACTGTGGTCCCAGCACTGATCCCTGTGGCATTCAAATAGATGCAGGTTGCCATCCTGAAAATACCCCCACCAGCCTCATGAAGCTACAACACAGGACTATTTGATTGGCAAACAACATAAGCAGCAAGTGATTTACAGAGCTAAGCGATTCCACAACCAACAGATCAGACCTAAGCTCTGCAGTCCCGCCACATCCAGTCATGAATGGTGGTGGACCATTAAACAACTCACTGGAGGAGGAGGCTCCACAAATATCCCCATCCTCAATGATGGGGGAGCCCAGCACATTAGTGCAAAAGACAAGGCTGAAAACTTTGCAACAATCTACAGCCAGAAGAGCTGAGTGAATGATCTTTCTCAGCCTCCTATGGATTCCCCGGCATCACAGATGTTAGTCATCTACCCGGCTATGTGGAAAATTGCCCAGATATGTATTTCACATAAAAATCAGGGCCAATCCAACTGAGCAATTACAGTCTCATCAGTCAATTGTCAATCAACAGCAAAGTGATGGAAGTGATTAACGGTGTTACCAAATGAGTCATTCCTAGCAATAACCTGCTCACTGATGCTCAGGTTGCTTTCCAGCAGTTTCACTCAGCTTCTGACTTCATTAGTGACTTTGTTCAAGCATGGATAAAAGAGCTGAACTCCAGATGTGAGGCGACAGTGACTGCCCTTGACATCAAGGCAGCATTTGACTGAATGTGGCATCAAGGAGCCCGAGCAAGACTGGAATCAAGTGGAAAACTCTCCAATGGTTGGAGTCATACCTAGCAGATAAGAAAAATTTTGTGGTTGTTGGAGGTCTATCACCTGAGCCCCAGGACAACACTGCAGGAGATCATCAGGGTCGTGTCCTCGGCCCAGCTATCTTCAGCTGCTTCATCAATGACCTTCCTTTCATCATGAGGTCAGAAGTGGGGATGTTCCCTGATGATTGCACAATGTTACATATGAGCATCTGAACAAGGAGCAGGAGTAGGCCATTCATCCCCTTGAGCCTGCTCTGCCATTCAAAAAGATCACAGCTGAGCTGATAATAACCTCAAATCTGCATATCGCTTACTCCCGATAATCTATCATCCATCTTGCTTAGCAAGAACCATCCACATGAGCCTTAAAAATATTCAAAGACTCAGCTTCCACTGCCTTTTCAGGAAGAGAGTTCCAAAAATTCATGACCATCTGAAAGGAAAAATTTCACCACATCTCCATTTTAAATGGATGACACTTTATTTTTAAATAATGACGCTTATTCTAGATTCTCCCACAAGAGGAAACTTCAACTCCACATCCACCCTGTTAAGACCCCCCTGGATCAAACATATTTCCATAAAGCTGTCTCTTACTCTTCTAAACTCCAGTGGAAACAAGCCCAGCCTGTCAAACGTTTCCTCATAAGACAATCCACCCATTGTAGGTATTGGACTGGTGAATCTTCTCTGAACTGCTTTCAACGCATTTATACCCTTCCTTAAATACGGTGACCAAAACTGTACAGAGTACTCCAGATGTGGCCTCACCAGTGGACTATTTAATTGAAGCATAACCTCTCAACTTTTGTGTCCAATTCCCCTCACAATAAAGGACAGCATTTCATTAGCTTTCCATATTACTTGCTGTACCTGCATAGTAAACTTTTGCGATACATGTACTAAGACACCCAGATCTCTCTGCACCTCAGAGCTCTGTAATCTTTCACCATTTAGATCATATGCTTCTCTTTTATTTTTCCTGCCAAAAATGGACAATTCCACATTTTCTCAAATCATACTCCATTTGTCAGATCTTTACCCACTCACTTAACCTATCTATAACTTATTGTAGCCTCCTGAGTTCCTCCCTCTTGCTTCAGTAGTACTGAAGACATGGTAATGATTTTTTTATTTTTCTATTTTTAAACTTTGAAAACCTTTCAGTGATCTCCCTGAGGCACCACTTAGTCTCAGGGTGATTTGGGCATATGTGAAAGAACGCATTCTCCCATTTGGTGGAATCCCCACCACCACTGCCCTCCCCCCGCCTCGCCTACCCCCTGCGCAGGGTGCGCATAGCACTTCCTGGCGGACATCATGCTGGACAGGCCTTAATTGGCCCCCTCGCGCAAAATGGCAGCGCGGTCCATTTTGGTGGCGGCAATTGGCTACCCGCCCACTGCCAAGTCAGTCTGGCCCGCCGCCCGTGAAGGGCAAAATTCAGCCCCTAGTCTTCGACCCGCTCCTGTCATCCTAAACCTGAATGTAAAATTCAATCATATTATGGTTGCTGCTATCCAGGGACACCTTCACTAGGAGGTCGTTAATTAATCCCATCTCATTGCACAACACCAGCTCTCTGGTTGACTCCAGAACATGCTGTTCTCAGGAACTATGCTGGAAAATTAATTACAAAATTATGAGTGGAGTGGACAGAGTAGATAGTCAGAAGCTTTTTCCCAGGGTGGAAGAGTCAATTACTCGGGAACGTAGATTTAAGGTGAGAGGAGAAAACTATAGAGGTGATGTGCGGGGCAAGTTTTTTACGCAGAGGGTAGTGAGTGTCTGGAACTCGCTGCCAGAGGTGGTGGTGGAAGCAGGTACGATAGTGGTGTTTAACAGGCAGCTTGACAAATACATGAATAGGATGAGAATAGAGGGATATGGACCCCAGAAGTGCAAAATGTTTTAGTTGACGGGCAATATGATTGGCGCAGGCTTGGAGGGCCGAAGGGCCTGTTTCTGTGCTATACTTTTCTTTGTTCTTTGTTCTTGTTCTTTGAAACATCCTATGAACTCTTCATCAAGACTATCTTTGCCCATCTGACTTTTCCAGTCTATATGTAGATTAGAATCTCCCATGATTATCGTTGTGCCCTTCTGACAAGCTCCTATTATTTCTTCCTTTATGCTCCATCCTACCATGTGGTTACTATTAGGGGTCTTGTACATGGCTCCCACACGTGACTTCTTACGTTTACCATTTCTCATCTCTACCAAAACCATTTCCACATCCTGGTTTCCTGAACTTAGGTCATCTCTCTCTATTGCGCTAACTCCATAATTAACTAACAGAGCCACCTTTCCACCTTTTCATCACTTCTGGTCCTTCTTAAATGTCTTATACACTTTAATATTCAGGTCCCAATCCATGTCCTCCTGCATCCATGCCTCTGCAATGGCTTTCAAATCATATTTATTTATTTCTATGTGTGATCTCACCTCATCTGTTCAGTTTTGAAAGCTTCATACATCAGATACAGAACCATTAGTTTTATCATTTTATTCTTTTTATAACCTCTAGTCTCATTTGTTGATTTACTGTTAGATTTCTGCTCTCAATCTCTTCCTGTCACTTCTGTTTTATATTTCCCATAACAATAACTTCCTCTTTTGTCATGCCTCTACTCTTTGATTTACCACATCTTCCCAAATTTGTACCCTTGCCCCCATTACATAAGTTAAACCCCTTAACATCATTCATTACTCTTCAGATACTGAAGCAGTCCCTGTTCAAATGCAGCAAGACCTGGACAACATCGAGTCTTGGACTGGCAACTGGCAAATAACATTCACACCTCAGGAGTGCCAGCCAATGACCATCACCAACAAGAGAGAATCTAACCTACACCCCTTGACATTCAATGGCATTGCCATTGCTTAATACCCCACTATGAGCTTCCTGGGGGTGACTATTGTCCAGAAACTGAACTAGATGAGCCATATAAATACTGTGGCAACAAGAGCAGGTCAGAGGCTTTGAATCCTGCACCAAGTATCTCACCTTCTGATTCCGCAAAGCCTGTCCACCATTTACAAGGCACAAGTCAGGAGTGTGATGGAATACTCTCCACTTGCCTGGATGAGTGCAGCTCCGAAAGAACTCAAGGAGCTTGACACCATCCAGGACAAAGCAGCCCACTTAATTGGCACCACATTCACAAACACTCACTCCTGAAACCACCAAGCAGTGTAGCAGAAGTGTGTACCATCTACAAGATGCACTGCAGGAATTCACCAAGACTCCTTAGACAGCACCTTCCAAACCCACGACAACTAACAGCTGGAAGGACAAGGGCAGCAGACTCATGGGAACATCACCACATGGAATTTCCCCTCCAAGCTACTCACCATCCTGACGTGGAAATATATAACCGTAACTTTACCGTCACTGGGTCAAAATCCTGGAACACTTTCCCTAACATCATGGTGGGGGTACCTTCACCACATGGACTGCAGTGGTGCAAGAGGGCAGCTCACTGCCACCTTCTCAAGGGCAATTAAGGAATGGCAATAAATGTTGGCCTAGACAGCAATGCCCACATCCCATGCATGAATGAACAAACAGGTCAAGGTGAACTGTTGGCTGCCGAATGAAGCACAGGAGATAGTCCTGTTGTTGGTCCTGAAAGCTAAGAGTCTCTGTTCGAACTTAACACGCGGCAAACAGGGGAAGATGTTCACTGGATGTCCTCGTGTTTCCAAGGATCAAGGAAAGGCGGTAAAAATTCTCCAAGATGCTGGGTGTTTACAGACGCTGCTCATGAGGATAATTGGAGGTTTCCCATGCAGAAACAGTGCAAATTCCATTGTGCTCATCAAAGGACTCACTGGAGAAGAAATTGAGATCTCTTCATTAAAAGAAAATCACTTAATGAGTGAGCTTGTTATGGGACTGCTAATGGTGAGTGTGATCCCAAGATTGCCTACTCGGGAATAACCTTGCTGGCTGCCCAATACTACCCACCACATGTCCACAACAGTCCGGGGTACTGAAAAGTGTCAAAAGATTCTGTGGAGCTGCAGAAAGCTGAAAAAGATTTAGATGGCCTGCAGGGGGCGGCAGAACCTTTGAGAGAAAGCAAACAGAATGAACCAGGGACAGGTTAGTGCCTTCTGTTCTGTCAGCCAATGTACGATTTACCTTTTAAATGTGCAATCACTTTTCAACGATGTAACTGTTATTTTATTTTGTTTATATTAATTGATGTGTGGAGTCTGTCACATGGTGGTAACATGGAACATCAAGGTATAAGGAGGACCCAGACTGAAGATACGTAAAGGACTGTACTGAACTGCGCTATGGGCTCAAAACACAAAACAAGATTGTTAATTTAATCAAGAGAAAGCCTTGCTAGATTCAGCAAGTTCTGCAAAATGACTTAACCTGTAGAAGTGTTCGGGCAAGTGAAGATAAACGGACTGAGCTTCATTAAGGGACAATAAATTTACCACCTTCTCCCAGCTCTGTGGTTTGGTAACAGTGTTGGAGAAAACAAAGAGAAGTCAAGCTGGTTATGGTGCCTCCAGTATGAGTTCAAAGGGAGCCTAGCCAAAGAACATCTGGAGAAAGCATGGAGATGAACAGTGATGTAATTAATAACCAATTAAAAGGATGAAAAGCAGGCTTTACCTTATATGGCACAGGAACATAACAAATAAGTTATAAAGACAGAGCCCACCGAACCATCCCTACTGCAATGGTTAGAGCAATTTGGTCAGTTGCTCATAAAACACACACGGAGGATTCATCATTGGATTGGCCACTGAGATGGACTCTGGCTCACAGGGAAGCTAAGCAACCGGTATTATTGTGAGTGTGTGGACTTGCTTAGTGGTTTAATAAAGGGGAAATTTTGGTGAAATTTCATCCAAGTTGTTGTGTGCTGTTGAAATCCAAGACAAGAACCTTTAGACCAGGAACAGGGTTTTACAGGATTTAGCGAGTTAGCCCAGGAATCGTGAAGATGAAGAAATGGCAGAACATACTATGGATGGATTAATTAGAAATTACCTGGCAGGGAAATCACCCCTTGAAAAGTGGCAGCTTCTGGTTAAAAGCAAAATACCGCAGGTGCTGGAAATCTGAAATAAAAACAGATAATGCTGGAAAAACATAACGGGTCTGGCAGCATCTGTGGAGAGAAAAACAGAGTTAATGTTCTGAGTCTGTATGACTCTTCTTCAGATGAAGTAGACAAGATGCTTATTAAACAGGTTCAGACACTGCTCACCGAATGTCTAGAGAAGGAGGAAAAAGTTCCTTTTAAACAAGTAGCGGTTATCCAAGGACAGATGTATGAGTAAAGAGCGAGAGCTGAAAAAATTAAAGACTTTTTGGTTCAGACACCTCTCTGTCCTGAGAAATGTGACAAGTTTTTTCAGAAGTCAGATAATAAATTAAAACAATCTGTTTCTGTAAATCCCACCACATGGCAAGCAAGGTGGAGATGTAGAAGAATGTTTGGGGTTAAAGAAAATGGTTCGGGGAAAGTAAAAAATAAGTTGATAGACCTACAGTATGGTTAAGATGCTGTGTGAAAAGGCAACAAAAAAGGAAAGAGATAACTGGTGTGTGAGGAAGTATTTACTTGAGTATTTTGTTGAGGTATAAAGCATTTTTCTGCCTAAATGTGATTTACTTGTGTCTGTAAGTGCTGGGTTAGTGTCGCCGAACTAATGGATGAGTAACCCTCTGTGTTCTACTATGCTTAACGTTTTTTATTCGTGGTTGTTTAACGTGTTTATACATTTACATAATGTTTCAGACTTTAAACTGGCTTCAATTCTAACTTGTTTTTATTTCGGTCCCCCTGGAGTTCACGATCTGGGGATAATTTTGAGTTTATCTCATTATATTTCTAGGGGCGCGTGGAGATATTAAAGTGTGAACGTGATTGTTGAGTGAACCTATGTCAATTTAATATAAAGTTTATTTGTGGATTTGTGGGAACTCAGTGACCAGTTAAATATGAGAATTATAAGCTTGGTCTAGAGAGATGTGCAGTTAGTATTGGAACTTTGTTGCGCGGTCATATCTCTGCTAGATAAACAAGGAGAAATTCTGTAGGAGGGGTCTTGTGAGTTAAAACAATCAAACCAAATTAACAAAGTGAAGGACAAGATTCTGTAGGAGGTAATGATGTGTTTGGGTGAGAATAAGATTGAGATTCTGGGTCAGTGCAGAATGGGTAATGGGAATCATCTCAGCAATTAGAAGTTAGTTTAAACAGGAAAAGGTAAGTTCAGCGAAAAAGAATGGAGAATTCTCATTTTGTATTTTGATGAAGACATTGTGAGGTTGTAGTGTTCTGTCTTTGAAAACCTGTGTGTAGCTGCGAGAGAATGCTGAGACTCGACTGCTTGAATTTTATGAGCTGCGAGAAATCGTGTGATTGCTTTTCTTTTGTGTGGGAGCTTACAGGTTCCAGGCATTTTAGACTAAGGATGCTGAAAGTTTTCTTGTGAGAATTCACTGTTTCTTTAGTTATTATTAATTAATTGGAAACGCAATTGAAGAAAGAACCACAAGACCGCTGACTTCATTCATTTGTTCTCTTTTTTTGAAACATGTGTTTTTTGTCTCTGTGTGGGGAATAAACTGATTGCTATTGTTTTAATGTTTCTCTTCCCGATATTGTAATTTTTGTGGTAGTAGTTTTACTTTAAGTTTAAAAGCTAACAAAAGGGAAGAGTAATTAATAAAGTAAAATTTTCAAGTTATGAACCTGGAGTCATGGTTACTGACCAGAATCATGATTCCAGAGTATCCTTATAAAATTTGTGGGGATTTTAATCCGGATACAAATTTACACATTTGAGAATGAGTTAGTTCAATAGGGTAGATTTGACTCTGGGATGCTTAAAGTGATTATGACCAATCCTGAGCTAGATTGACCTTGAATTAAAAACTATTTGCAAAGTTTAAAAGTTTGTTCCTGACACAATTGTCACAAAGGGAAAGGAGATTTTTGTGATTGGACCCAGCAAAGAAACAGTTTTGGAAAGATTCAGGTGTTTCATTTCGAGCACAAATTTAAAAAGGGGCGGAGACAACATTATGTCCATTAGAGAACTTTTGCTCCACCCCTTTCCAAGCAGAGAATTCACTCATTCCTGCCAGCTGCTTAAACTCATCACAGCTTCTACCTTGTTCAATCAAAATGTGTTTATATTTATATGTATTGGGCATTGCAAAATCTTAAGCTTCTGAATTGTCAGATATGTTTGGATGAATGAACCCATTTTGCGATGAGCAGAATGGATCTTTTGTTTTTTGTCTACAGGTAAGTGCAAGTGGAACAGGATTTGCGGTAGCTTCAAGGATTTGAGAATTTATCTGCAGACTTTCAATGGCACAATATAGTCATGGACTAAAGGCTTTGTTTTATGAAAAAAAAACTAAGAGAAAGTTGCCCTTAACCCACTCAGTCCATCTGTAATTCCCAGAAACAAAGTGCTTGAGTATGGTCAACGTGTTTACATCAGATTTCCCAATGAGTATCAGACATTTAAAACCACCAAGCCTGGGCACAAGAAACTGGAATTGATGAACTACTTTTAATTCATATGAGCTGGTGTTCCAAACATTTTAAGGAAAAAATTCTTGAAATTCAAAGGGATTCTAGGAAAACAAAGAAAAGATATAAACACACAGACCAGGTGGTTATTATGGATAAAGATAAGGTTTCTTTTGAAGAAGAGATTAATTAAATATGAAAGGAAATCTATCAGCCCAATTGTTTGAATTTGGGGCAATTTTGAGATGTGAAAAGTGCTGTCTAATTGAGCAAGTTACTTCTTTAGAACTATGATGTCATCTAAGATACAGAACAAAGAAGCAAAACATATTAATGCCTGGAATCAAACAGAAATATTTGATTTCTGTTTGATAGATATTCTGAGAATATTTTATTGGACTGCAAAATTTCTCCAGGGCTCATGAATGAGATAGGGTAGTAACTAGTGGGATGTGTGAAGTTGAATGAGAGGAAGTAATTGAGGGTGGAAGATGGAGACAAGAGAACACAGCACCAAATGAGAATTGGAATAATCTATATTGGGTGTAATTCAATGGAACATTTCATTCTGTTATAGATTCACTTTTTCTAGTGAAATGAAAGCACAGATGAGGCTAATTAAGTTGATAGCTTTCAGTTGGTGATATTTTTGTCCTTTTCTATGTTTTTAAAAGAACTGAATTTGATTTTCTTGCCAACACCCAATTCACCAGGACCATACCTGGAGGGATAATCAAAAAGCTCAAGACCCTTTGATAAGATCACATGAGAGTCAATAAACTGTGGCAAACATAACACTTGGGACACTGCATATGTCTGCAGGAGAAGAAGGACAAGGACAGGGGAACCGTTGCAGTCCATGTGGTGTAGGTACACTCACAATGCTGTTAGGAGGATGTTACATAATTTTGACCCAGCGACAGTGAAGGAACAGCAATATAGTTCTAAGTAAGGATGTTATGTAGTTTAGAGGGGAACATTCGGGTGCTGATGTTCCCATGCATCTTCTGCCCTTGCCCTTCTGGGTGAAAGAGGTTGCGGGTTTGGAAGGTGCTGTCAAAAAAGCCTTGGTGAGTTTCTGCGGTGCAACACGTACGTGGTACACACTGCTGCCACTGTGTGTAGGTGGTGGAGGGAGCATATGTTGAAGCTGGTGGATGGGGTGCCCATCAAGTGGGCTGCTTTGTCATGGATGATATCAAGCGTCTTAATTATTGTTGGAGCCGCAGGAAAGTGGAGGGCATTCCATTGTAAGATACTGTTCCTGGTCTAAAGGTTCTTGTCTTGGATATCAACAGCACACAACAACATTTTTCTGCCTGAATGTGATTTACTTGTGTCTGTAAGTGCTGGGTTAGTGTCGCCGAATTAAAGGATGAGTAACACTCTGCTATGCTTAACGTTTTTAATTCGTGGTTGTTTAATGTGTTTATACATTTATATAATGTTTCACACTTTATACTGTCTTCAATTCCAATTTGTTTTTATTTCGCTTCCCCCCTGGAGTTCACGATCTGGGGATAATTTATGTACTTTGAGATTATCTCATTATAGTAGTTCATATTTCTAGCGGCGCGTGGAGAGATGAAAGTGCGAACGTGATTGTTGAGTTAACCTATGTCAAGTTAATATAAAGTTTATTTGTGGATTTGTGGGAACTCAGTGACCAGTTAAATATGAGAATCATAAGCTTGGTCTAGAGAGATGTGCAGTTAGTATTGGAACTTTGTTGCACGGTCACATCTCTGCCAGATAAACGAGGAGAAATTCTGTAGGAGGTAATGATGTGTTTGGGTGAGAATAAGATTGAGATTCTGGGTCAGTGCAGAATGGGTAATGAGAATCATCTCAGCAATTAGAAGTTAGTTTAAACAGGAAAAGGTAAGTTCAGCGAAAAAGAATGGAGAATTCTCATTTTGTATTTTGATGAAGGCATTGTGAGGTTGTAGTGTTCTGTCTTTGAAAACCTGTGTGTAGCTGCGAGAGAATGCTGAGACTCGACTGCTTGAATTTTATGAGCTGCGAGAAATTGTGTGATTGCTTTTCTTTTGTGTGGAAGCTTACAGGTTCCAGGTATTTTAGACTAAGGATGCTGAAAGTCTTCTTGTGAGAATTCACTGTTTCTTTAGTTATTAATTAATTGGAAATTCAGTTGAAGAAAGAACCACGAGACCGCTGACTTCATTCATTTGTTCTCTTTTTTTAAAGCATGTGTTTTTTGTCTGTGTGTGAGGAATAAACTGATTTTTTTGTGGATGATGTTCGTGTCCCTCAAGCTTTAGTGTTTCTCGTCCCAATATTGTGATTTTGTGGTAGTAGTTTCATTACTTTAAGTTTAAAAGCTAACAAAAGGGAAGAGTAATTAAGAAAGTACAATTTTCAAGTTATGAACCTGGAGTCATGGTTACTGACCAGAATCATAATTCCAGAGTATTCTTATAAAATTTGTGGGGATTTTAATCCGGATACAAATTTACATATTTGAGAAGGAGTTAGTTCAATGGGGTAGATTTGACTCTGGGATATTTAAAGTAATCATGATCAATACTGAACTGGTTTGATCTAGGGTTAGAAACTCTTTGCAAAGCTTCAAGGTTTGTCCCTGACACAAAGGGAAAGGAAAATTTTGTGATTGGACTCTGCAAAGAAACAGTTTTGGAAATATTCAGGTTTTTCATTTCGAGCGCAAATTTTAAAAGGGGCGGAGACAGCATTATGTCCATTTGAGAACTTTTGCTCCACCCCTTTCCAAGCAGAGAATTCACTCATTCCTGCCAGCTGCTTAAAATCATCACAGCTTCGACCTTGTTCAATCAAAATGTGTTTATATTTATATGTATTGGGCATTGCAAAATCTTAAGCTTCTGAATTGGCAGATATATTTGGATGAATGAATCCATTTTGCCATAAGCAGAATGAATCTTTTGTGTTTTGTTTACAGGTAAGTGCAAGTGGAACAGGATTTGCAGTAGCTTCAAGGATTTGAGAATTTATCTGCAGACTTTCAATGGCACAACATAGTCATGGACTAAAGGCTTTGTTTTATGAAAAAAAAAACTAAGAGAAAGTTGCCCTTAACCCATTCAGTCCATCTGTAATTCCCAGAAACAAAGTGCTTGAGTATGGGAAATCTGATGTAAACACGTTGACCAATGAGTATCAGACATTTAAAAACCACCAAGCCTGGGCACAAGAAACTGGAATTGATTAATTACTTTTAATTCATATGAGCTGGTATTCCAAACATTTTGAGGAAAAATTAGCTGAAATTCAAAGGGATTCTAGGAAAACAAAAACGATATAAACACACAGACTAGGTGGTTATTATGGATAAAGATAAGGTTTCTTTTGAAGAAGAGGTGAATTAAATGTGAAGGGAAATCTATCAGCCCAATTGTTTGAATTTGGGGCAATTTTGAAATGTGAAAAGTGCTGTCTAATTGAGCAAGTTACTTCTGTAGAAATATGATGTCATCTAAGATACAGGACAAAAAAGCAAAACATATTAATGCCTGGAATCAAGCAGAAAAGCTTGATTTCTGTTTTGAACACGTTATGAGAATATTTTATTGGACTGCAAAATTTCTCCAGGGCTCATGAATGAGATAGGGTAGTAACTAGTGGGATGTGTGAAATTGGATGAGAGGAAGTAATTGAGGGTGGAAGATGGAGACAAAAGAACACAGCACCAAATGAGAATTGGAATAATCTATATTGTTTCTAATTCAATGGAACATTTCAATCTGGTACAGATGCACTTTCTAGTGAAAGAAAAGCAGAGATGAGGCTCAAAAATTGATAGCTTTCAGTTGGTGATATTTTTGTCCTTGTCTATCTTTTTTTTAAGAGAACTGAATTTGATATTCTTGCCAACACCCAACACATCAGGACCATATGTAGAGAGATAATCAAAGACATCAAGATCATGTGATAAGATCACATGAGCGTCAATAATGTGTGGTATAACATTTGGGACACTGCATATGTGTGCAGGAGAAGAAAGACAAAGACAGAAGAACACCGCCGGTCCATGTGGTGTAAATACACCCACAATGCTGTTAGGAGGGAGTTCCAGGATTTATGACCCAGCGACAAGGAAGGAACAGCTGTATACTTCTAAGTAAGGATGGTGTATGGTTTAGAGGGTAACATCCAGGTGCTGATATTCCCATGTATATTCTGCCTTTGTCCTTCTAGGTGAAAGAGGTCGCGGGTTTGGAAGGTACTGTCGAAGAAGCCTTAGTGAGCTCTGCGGTGCAACATGTACATGGTACACACAGCTGCCACTGTGTGTTGGTGGTGGAGGAAGCATATGTTGAAGCTGGTGGATGGGGTGCCCATCAAGTGGGCTGCTTTGTCGTGGATGGTGTTGAGCCACTTCATTATTGTTGGAGCTGCATTAATCCAGGAAATTGGAGAGTATTCCATTGTAAGACCCTGTTCCTGGTTTAAAGGTTTTTCTCTTGGATATCAACAGCACACAACAACTAGGATGCAATTTCACCAGAATTTCCCCTTTATTAAACCACTAAGCAAGTCTACACACTCACAATAATACTGGTTGCGTAGCTTCCCTGTGAGCCAGAGTCTATCTCAGTGGCCAATCCAATGATGAATCCTCCGTGTGTGTCTTCTGAGCAACTAACCAAGTTGCTCTAACCATTGCAGTGGAAATGGTTCTGTGGGCTCTTTCTTTATATCTTTTCTCCTATATTCCTGTGCCACATAAGGTAAAGCCTGCTTTTCATCCATTTAATTGGTTATTAATGACATCATTGTTCAAGTCCATGCTTTCTCCAGATAATGCTTGGCTAAGCCTCCCTTGAAGGTCACACTTGAGGTACCATAACTAGCTTGACTTCTCTTTGTTATCTCCAATACTGTTATCAATCCCCAGAGCTGGGAGAAGGTGGCATCATCTGTTGCCCCTTAATGAAGCTCCGTCTGTTTATCTTCCCTGGTACGAACACTCCTACAGGTTAAGTCATATTGCAGAACTTACTGATTCTAGCAAGGCTTTGACTTGACTAAATTAACCATCATGCTTTGCATTTTGAGCACACAGAGCAGTTCAGTAGAGCTCTTTGGATATATCTTTTGTCTGGGTTCTTCTATTGCCTTGATGTTCTATGTTTCCACCATGAGGCAGACTCCACACATGTTACACCACAACAGGTTTTCATTAATCAATATAAAAGAAATAAACTGTTACATCATTAAAAAGTGATTTTACATTCAAAAGGGAAATGATACATTGGCTTACAGCATCCACCCTTAAGTGTATAATTTCACTAGAGAACACAATTACACTTCTGACAGACTAAGTATAAGATTTGCATACTGAATACATTACAACTCGAAGCTGTACCACTACCAGAACATACAATATTATATTCATGTAGGAACATATTACAAAAATAGCCCCAGCATCTCACCAAAACGTTTCTGGGATATCTTTAATTCTCTGCAAAGTCTGATGTTTGACAGGTCATATCTGATAATATGCTTTCCTGGATCTTGTCTATTTCCTCTCATTACCTACTTAATTGCTCAGCTATTGGGGGTATGTCATACCCAAACTTCTCCACATATTATCTCAAAATCCCCTTCAAATCACTGTTAAGATTTTCCCCTTTTACAATTGGCCTGCACAGTACAATACAACCCCCTGGGCATCACTGGCTAGGCCAGCATTTCTTGTGCATCTGTAATTGCCCTTGAGAAGGTGGTAGTGAGTCACCACCTTCAACCGCTGCAGTCCCAGTGGTAGAGGTAAACACACAGTACTGTTCGGGAGGGTGTTCCAGGATGTTGATCCAGTGACAGTGAAGAAACTGTGATATATTTCCAAATCAGGATGGTGAGTGGCTTGGAGGGGAGCTTCCAGGTGGTGGTGTTCCCATTTATCTGATGCCGTTGTCCTTCTAGATAATAGTGGTTTGGAAGTTGCTGTCTAAGAAGCCTTTGTGAGTTTCTACAGTGCATCTTGTAGATGGTACACACTGCTGCTATTGTGCTTGGTGGTGGGGGCAGTAAATGGTTGTGGATGTGGTGCCAATCAAGTGTGCTGCTTTGTCCTAGCTGGTGTGAAGCTTTTTGAGTGTCATTGGAGCTGCACTTATCCAGACAAATGGAGGGTATTCCATCACACTCCTGACTTGTGCCTTGTGGATGGTGCACAGGCTTTGGGAAGACAGGGGGTGAGTTACTTGCAACAGGATTCCAAGACTCTGATCTTCTCGTGTAGCCACCATATTTATATGGTTAGTCCAGTTCAGTTTCTGGTCAATGGTAACTCCCAGGTTAGTGGGGGATTGCAATTGCAAAGCCATTGAATGTCAGGGGTGATGGTTAGATTCTCTCTTGTTGGAGATGGTCATTACCTGACAATTCTCCGCTGCGAATGTTACTTGTCACTTGTTAGCCCAAGCCTGGACGTTATCCAGGTCTTGCTGCATTTGAACAGGGACTGCTTCAGTATCTGAAGAGTCATGAATGGTGCTGAGGGTTTTAAATAAAGTAGTGGGGGCAAGGGTACAAAATTGGGAAGATGTGGTAAATCAAAGAGTAGAAACAAAACTAAAGAGAAAGTTTTAATTCCGGAAATGAAAAGCAGACCATGAGAGAAAGGGAGTGAGAGGACAAATCTAACAATAAGTCAAAAGATGAGACTCGAGCTAATAAAAAGAATAAAAGGATGCATCTAAAGGCTCTGTATATGAATGCAGGAAGCATTTGGAATAAAACAGATGAACTGAGAGCACACACAGAAATAAGTAAGTATGATTTGATAGCCATTACAGAGACATAACTGCAGGAGGACAAGGATTGGGAGCTGAATATTAAAGGGTAAAAGATATTTAGGAAGGAGAGGAAGTGAGGGAAAGGTGAAAGGATGGCTCTAATAAATAGAGAGAGAAAAACAAAAACCTGTGGAAGCTGGAAATCCAAAACAAAAACAGGAACAGAAATACCTGGAAAAACTCAGCAGGTCTGGCAGCATCAGCAGAGAAGATTACAGTTGACGTTTCAAGTCCTCATGACCCTTCAACAGAACTAAGTAAAAATAGGAGAAGGGAGAAATATAAGCTCGTTTAAGGGGGGCGGGGGGAGGTGGTGGGAGAGAAGGTCGGGGGGGTGGTTGTTGGGACAAGCAAGCAGTAATAGGAGGAGATAACCAAAAGATGTCACAGACAAAAGAACAAAGAAGTGTTGAACATTGGTGATATTACCAAAAAGAATGTGCTAATTAAGAGTAGATAGCAGGACAAGCAAGGTACAGATAGATCTAGTGGGGGGTGGGGTGAAATAAGACTAAAAGGGCATAAAAGGTATAGATAAATGATTGGTGGAATACATTTAGAGGATTTTTGAATCTCTTTTTTGCCTTGTTCACCTTCATTGCTTTCCATTTCTCTCCCGGTGTTTGAGAAGATGGTTACTAAAACCCGCTTTCACAATCATATTTCCTTTCTCAGTGACTGTCTCCATCTCCGACTTACCCCACGTGGATTTCAGTTGAAATTCCATCCCTCATGTTTCAAACCCACCCAGGATTACAGGTATCTACAGGACATAGAATGTTCCTCGGACTGCTGTTCCCGTCACATTCTGAGATCCAGACTCAATGCCATGTGCCGCCATATGAACACACTCAACCTCTCCCTCCAGCAGCAGCGCCGCATTCTTTTACAAAGCTGCACATGCCCCCAGTTTCATTTTATTCTTCGTCTCATCCGACACCTCAACAAGAAAACTTGTTCTCTTTCTCTCAAATGCTAAGGAACACAAGCTCCAACAACTCATCGACACTAACACCCATCCAGAACGCTCCACCCCTGCCTGTCCCTCTGTCCCCACCCCATCTTCCAATCCCAGCCCCGGCCGGGTATTCACTATACCCACTGACCTTACCCTCACTGACGCTGAATGTTCAGTGCTCTGCAAAGGACTTAGTTTCATACCCTTACGCCCTCATCTCAACAAATTTTGGGCTCGGCACGATGTTGAACTCTTCTTCCGCCACCTTCGTCTTCGGGCTCACTTCTTTGGGCAGGAGTCCTCTCCCCGTTCAACGGATCCTTTTACCCACCTCCAATATTCTCCCTCCGCCTGGACCCCTCCCTCTGGATTCTTACCTTCTCTTGATCTTTTCATTGAAAACTGTCAGCGTGACATTAGTCGTCTCAATTTCTCTGCTCATCTCACCCATTCTAACCTGTCTCTCTCTGAAATTACTCAGGTCCAACCCCAACATTGTCATCAAACCCACTGACAAGGGTGGTGCTGTTTTTGTTTGGCACACTGACCTCTAACTCGCGGAGGCTGAGCGTCAACTTGCAGACACTTCCTCCTACCTCTCCCTGGACCATATCTCCACCACTGAACATCAAGCCATTGTTTCCAGGACTGTCACTGACCTCATCTCCTCTGGAGATCTTCCTCCCGCAGCTTCCAACCTGATAGTCGCCCAACCTCGGACGGCCCGCTTCTACCTCCTACCCAAAATCCACAAACAGAACTGTCCTGGTAGACCGATTGTGTCAGCTTGCTCCTGCCCCACAGAACTCATTTCTCATTATCTTGACTCCCTTCTCTCTCCCCTTGTCCAGTCCCTTCCCACCTATGTCCGGGATTCCTCTGACACCTTAGGTCACATCAACAATTTCCAGTTCCCTGGCCCCAACCGCTTCGTCTTTACCATGGACATCCAATCTCTCTACACCTCCATCCCCTACCAGGATGGTCTGAGGGCCCTTAGCTTCTTCCTCGAACAGAGGCCCGAACAATCCCCATCCAGCAATACTCTCCTCCGTCTGGCTGAACTCGTTCTCACACTGAACAATTTCTCCTTCAACTCCTCTCACTTCCTCCAAATAAAAGTTGTGGCTATGGGTACCCGCATGGGCCCCAGCTATGCCTGTCTCTTTATGAGGTATGTGGAACATTCCTTGTTCCAGTCCTACTCCGGCCCCCTTCCACAACTCTTTCTCCGGTACATCGATGATTACTTCGGTGCTGCTTCATGCTCTCGTCAGGACTTGGAAAAATTGATTAATTTTGCTTCCAGTCTCCACCCCTCTATCATTTTCACATGGTCCATCTCTGACACTTCCCTTCCCTTCCTTGACCTCTCTGTCTCAATCTCTGGTGATAGACTGTCCACCAATATTCATTACAAGCCTACCGACTCCCACAGCTACCTCGACTACAGCTCCTCACACCCCGCTTCCTGTAAGGACTCCCTTCCATTCTCTCAGTTGCTTTGCCTCCGTCACATCTGTTCTGATGATGCTGCCTTCAAAAACAGTTCCTCTGACATGTCTCCTTCTTCCTTAACCGAGGGTTTACACCCACGGTCGTTGACAGGGCCCTCAACCGTGTCCGGCCCATCTCCCGCGCATCCGCCCTCATGCCTTCTCCTCCCCCTCAGAAACATGATAGGGTCCCCCTTGTCCTCACTTATCACCCCACCAGCCTCTGCATTCAAAGGATCATCATCCGCCATTTCCGCCAACTCCAGCATGATATCACCACCAAACACATCTTCCCTTCACCCCCCCTGGCAGCATTCTGTAGGGATCGTTCCCTCCGGGACACCCTGGTCCACTCCTCCATCACACCCTATTCCTCAACCCCCACCTATGGCACCTCCCCATACCCACGCAAAAGATGCAACACTTGCCCCTTCACTTCCTCTCTCCTCACCGTCCAAGGGCCCAAACACTCCTTTGAAGTCAAGCAGCATTTCACTTGCATTTCCCCTAACTTAGTCTACTGTATTCGTTGCTCCCAATGTGGTCTCCTCTACATTGGAGAGACCAAACGTAAACTGGGCAACCACTTTCCAGAACACCTGCGGTCTGTCCGCAAGAATGACCCAAACCTCCCTGTCGCTTGCCATTTTAACACTCCACCCTGCTCTCTTGCCCACATGTCTGTCCTTGGTTTGCTGCCTTGTTCCAGTGAAGCCCAACGCAAACTGGAGGAACAGCACCTCATCTTCCGACTAGGCACTTTACAGCCTTCTGGACTGAATATTGAATTCAACAACTTTAGATCTTGAACTCCCTCCTCCATCCCCACCCCCTTTCTGCTTCTTCCCCCTTCCTTTTGTTTTTTCCAATAATTTATATAGATTTTTCTTTTCCCACCTATTTCCATTATTTTTAAATCTTTTATGCCCTGCTAGCTGTTCCACCCCACCCCCACTAGAGCTATACCTTGAGTGCCCTACCATCCATTCTTAATTAGCACATTCATTTAGATAACATCACCACCTTCAACACCTGTGTTCTTTTGTTCTTTTGTCTGTGACATCTTTTGATTATGTGCTGCTATCACTGCTTGCTTGACCCTACAACCACACCACACTTCCCCCCACCGACTTCTCTCCACCACCCCCCCACCCCCCCCAACCTTAAACCAGTTTATATTTCACCCCTTTCCTAAGATTCACTAAGTTCTGTTGAAGGGTCATGAGGACTCGAAACGTCAACTCTTTTCTTCTCCACCGATGCTGCCAGACCTGATGATTTATCTGTAACAAGACAGAATTTCCTGCCACTGAACCTCAGTCTGGACCCAGCATTCCAGCAGCATCCAGTAACCTGAGAGAGATGCAATGTATCAGCTTCCACAAGGGTACATGTCGACTCCAGTTGTGGGATTTATGCCAGGCATATGGAGCCTTTATTATACTAGGAAAATTCAGCAGCCACTGCTGGAGTAGGAACATGAGTTTGGAATCTGACTCCCACCACATGTGGGAAATATTCAGATTCTGGGAGCATAAAAGAAGCAGCCCAAGTGGATTTTCTGCCCACTAGTAACATGTGAACGAGTATCCCTCGAGATTGACAATGGTGGAGCGCTTTGGTCAGTGTTTCTGTCTATACACCAAGGGCAGAATCATTCCAGATTTGCCCTCAGTTCAGTAGTGGATGAATAAAATGACGTTTTGCCTGCCGGCCGCGATGGCAGGTTTTCACCCCGTATCGTCCCACGCCCAATGCATTACTAATGCATTTCTGGGAAACACACCATTTCCATTGTGGGCAGGCTCTCATTCACCTGCAACACCATCACCTTGCTCCTTCGTCACACCAGGAACCACATTTAAAGTACAGCCGCACTCAGTGCTTCCAGCTCAGGACTGCAGCAAAGAAGACAGGGCACCTAAAGGCAAAAAAACTGCAGTATCAAGCACCTTTTGGACACTGGAGACCCACAGCGATGTCCTCTACCCCTGATCTGGACGCAGGAGGGGCAGCTACATTAGCACTCCGGCCTGGTGGGCAATGGCAGTGGCGATCAGTGCCCTTGCTGCACTGAAGACATTGGCCATCGTATCCAGATGGAGGATGAATGAACTCAGCCAGGGTATGGCAACCAGCTCATCACTCTAAACTCACACCCTCAGGCCCATCACACATTCACTGGCATCTCACTCACTGCCAGCTCAAGGAACATCAACACCCATTCTCACACACACACCCTCATATGTCCATCTGGGCTCATCTCTTCTGGACTCTGCCTCCCCAGCCCTCACCATCTTGAGGCCACTTGCACAGATCAACATGTGTCCCCACGCACACCCTGGGATACCCTCCTTCCCAGTGCAGCTTTCACCCTGCAGCCTCTTCCCTTGCCTGAGGACACTTCTCCCCCTTCCTCAAGCAAGCCCTAGCCCTGCAGCCATTGAAAAGCCACCAACATCTGGCTGATCTGGTCGAACGAGACCTACCCATAAGCCCCACTAAAAGTGATGTGGTGCTGTCTGTGAAGCCTGGCGCTGATGACTGCGAGTGCTGTCTGAAGCAAGGTCGGCAAACAAACATTTAAGCCCTGAGCAAAGTGGAGCCTGCCAGGTGCACCTTGCTTATGTGCTGTTGTGAAACACTTCAGCATGTTTTCCAGCTAAAATGGGTGGACGATCCAATGGGAGAGGATGATGCCGGCCGGCTGGGCTTATAAACATTTGCTGATCTATCACAATGAGGTTCCCGACGTCCAATGGCAGGGAACACGGCCCACCATTGGTGGGCTGAGCGGACAATCGCTAACTGGTTTCACGCGGTTGTGAATCCAATCGCGCCATATTGTCCGGTCACGTCACCAAACACGCCCAACACCGGCGGGCACAGAAAATCCCAGCCAAAGTTTTAAACATGAGATATCAACGATTGAATGGCTGTTTTCTAGTCTGTTGTTACCCTGATGGAACATTTGATGTACCTGCAGCATTAGAGAAATGTGAATAATTGAAAAGTCTCTCCAGGCCGGTCTCTATTGCATGATTCATATCCATTCCATGAACCATTGTTTCAACCCATTGGAGATGTAGGAATTCTTTCTTTTCATAATTCTAAAGCAAAAAGAGCAAAATGTATTATCATATGACAGAACTGAACTACCCCTGTAAAGCACCAGCGTTGAGAGTACATCCTGGTTTCCCAAGCGCAGTAGCAGCATTCATGTCCTGGATGGACTGGGATTGACAGAGAGTTAGGAGGTTTGATGGAATTCTTGGCATTAACGCTTCGTGGTTCATTTTCCTTTCTCGTTCACTCTTTCAACTTTGGCGTTGTCTTGCACTATTGGCCTTGCTCCTCCCCTTGGGTACTCAATAAAAAGCAGAGTGTTATTGACAGCCTTCTACACTGAGTCACTTCCCTCTGAATGTTCTCAGGGTCAGAGAGAGGAGACATGAACACTTAGTGCTCCTCCTGTCTCCGGGCCCCTTAATCCCAATCCCACCTACACCCCACGCACTTTCCCTCCAAACAACACTCTCCCCACTCAATCATGCTGGTCTTTTATGCCCATTCAACATTCACCAATTCATTCACCAAACAATCACAGAAAGGTCCCAGTAAAATGATAACTCCCATTATTTGCAGCCTGATGCCAACATCGACTGATATTTATGCAGAATGGGTCATTAATATTCAGAGCTACGTGATATAATGCCGTGTTAGTTTGTGCACACCCGAAAGGTGATCCCAACATGAGCATTATACAGACCAGAGAGTACAAACTTTCCTGTAATAGCATCATGTAATATATGACCTTTAGTTATTGGCAATATTGCAGACAGTAACACTGATGATGTTCAGTGCCTCAGACCTCATGAACATATTCTGCATTTTGCATTCTGTGGAAGCAGGGACAGCATATTAATATTTAGGGGAAAGATTGAAAACTTACAACCCACATAAAGTGCACAAGATCTTTCCCATTCCATAGAAGACGTAGAAGACTTTATCCAGCCTAGGGTGCATGATATTATTCAATATAATTATTTCACACAACAGGTGTAACTGGATTCTACTTTACCAGTGACCTCACAGGCTAGAAATGTCAAATAACTCCTGAGGAGCAAAGTGGAATGATTGAGCAACATAAGTCTTCACTGTCAGTGATAAGCATTGGTGCCCTAATGTGTCTCTTTGTAACACAACTTTTAAGAGGCCAGGGGACAAAGACTGAATGGTTCACATTTGTATTGAGTTTCTTGATCATCAAGTCTGAAGACTCTTCTGATTGCTGCTTCTTATTACTCTTTATTTTTAATATCTGGTATGCAACACAACTTTATCACAATATTTCAATGCCTCCAGGATGTCATAAAAGCACCAGGATAGAGTGAGCTAATAGGTGAGTAGACAAGATGGAAAACAACCTTGAGAATCATGTAGAGCGTAAAACAAGTTAATGATTCACGGTGAGTTCATTATCCACTTGTATCCTTATAATTTCACCCCACAAAACTTGCTCACAGTAAAGAACCATTAGCCACAAAATAAACAGATCTCCAGCAATTATTCAATACTATGAACGCAAGATAATTATGGATGACACATGTCACCTAGACTAGTTCATCTGATCTGTCCAGAATGACACAGAAACATACTGTTAGGAGCAGGAGTGAGCCATTTGACCTGTTGAGCCTGCTCTGCCATTTAATAACATTCCCTAAATCATAACAGTGACAACAATGAAAAAGCATTTAATTAGCAAAAAGGAGATTTGAGACATTGTGCAAGGTGCTGTGTAAATGCAGCTTTTGTCTTTCTTTCATTACACCTGCATGCAGTAGGCAGAGAACTGGAGCAGTAGTGATATTGGAGTTCCAATGCTGATTCTCTGGGGATAATTAATCACAGAGTAATCAACTGGTGTCAGGAAAGTGGCTACAAAAAAATCACTACATTTACAAAGCAATTCAACTCTGTAACTAATACAACCTTACCATTCCGACTTCTCTGGCACCAAATCACAGCACACCCTAAATGACATCTGCCCCTTTATGCTAATGAAACTATCCAAGGATTTGTCAGTCAGACATATGAACATAAGAGCTTATGAATTAGGAACAGCATTAGGCCACTCGGCCCCTCAAAACTAACCCATCATTCAATAAGATCACAGCTGATCTGAATGTAACTTCAGCTCCACATTCCTGCCCACCCCTAATAACCTTTCACCCCCATGTCAGTCAAGAATCTATCTAGCTCTGCCTTAAAAATATTCAAAAACTTTGCTTTCACCGCCTTCTGTGGAAGACAGTTCCAAAGACACACAACCCTCAGAAAAATAAATGTCCCCTTCTCTGTCTTAAATGAGTGACCCCTTATTTTTAAACACTGGCTCCTAGTTCTAGATTCTCCACAAGAGGAAACATCCTCTCCACACTAGCCCTGTCTGGACTCCTCAGGATCTTAAAGGTTTCAATAAATTTGCTTCTTACTCATGTAAATCCCAGTGGATACAAGCCTAATCTGTCCAGTCTTTCCTCATAAGACAAGCTCTCATTCCTGGCATTAGTATAGTAGACATTCTCTGAACCGCTTGTAACGCATTTACATCTTTCTTTATATAAGGAGACGAATATTATATACAGTACACCAGGTGTGGTCTCACCAATGCCCTGTACAACTGAATCATAACCTGCCTACTTTTGTTATCAACTCCCCTCACAATAAATGATAACACTCGATTATGTTTCCTAATTACCTGTTCTACCTGCATAATAAACTTTTATAATTCATGTGCTAGAACACCCAAATCCCTCTGAATCTCAGAACTCTGCAATCTCTCACCATTTAGGTAAAAGTTCTTTTTAAGTCTTCCTACCAAAATGGACCATTTCGCTTTTGCCCATTTGCAAGATCCTTGCCCACCCACTTAACCTATCCATGTCACTGCGTAGCCTCCTTACATCCTCTTCTCAATTGACTTTCCTGCCTATCTTTGTGCCACCAGCAAATTTAGCTATCATTCCTTCGGCCCCTTCATCCAAGTCATTTACATAATTTGTAAAAAGTTGAGGCCCCAGCACTGATCCCTGTGGCACACCACTTGTCACACCCTGCTAACTAGAAAAAGACTCACTTATGCCAACTCTCTGCTCCCTGTTAGCTTCTTCTATCCATGCCAATATGTTATCCCCTACATCTTGAGCTTTTATTTTCTGCAATAACTTTTGTTGTGGCACTTTATCAAATGCCTTCTGAAAATATAAGTACAGTACATTTACCCCTTTATCCACAGCACATGTGACTCCTTCAAACAACTCCAATAAATTGGTTAAATATGATTTCCCTTGTACAAAACCATGTTGACTCTGCCTGATTGCCTTGAATTTTTCTCAGGGCCCTGCTATTATATCTTTCCTAGTAACTTCTCATGTTCCTCTGACAGATGTTCGGCTAACTGGCCAAAAGTTCCCTGCTTTCTGTGTCCCTCCCTCTTTGAATAAAGGAGTTATATTTGTTATTATCCAATCTAATGGAACCTTCCCGAATCTAGGGAATTTTGGAAAATTAAAACTAAAGCATAAACTATCTCTTTAGCCACTTCTTTCAAGACTTTAGGATGAGTTCCATCCAGACCTGAGGATTGGTCAGCCCAACAATTTTCTCAATCCCACTTCCTTGGTGATTGTTATTTTCCCAGGTTCTTCTCTCCCTTCCATTTCCTGATTTACAGCTATTTGCGGAATGTCACTTGTGTCCTCTATAGTGAAGACCATAACAAAATATTTGTTTAATTCATTCAACATCGCCCAACTTTCCAATATCAATTCGCCAGACACACTCTCGATAGGCCCAATGCTCACTTTGTTAACTCTTCTTACTTAAACATCAAAAGAAGTTCTTACTATCTGTCTTTATATTATGAGCAAGCTTTCTCTCATACTCTAATTTTCCCTACTTCAACTTTATGTCATTCTTTGCTGTTCTTTATTTTCTTTCCAAACTTTTGACCTGCCACCCAAACATCTTTGCTTTTTCTTTAAGTTTGATACTGTTTTAGTTTACCACAGATGGTGGGCCCTCCCCTTCGAATATCCCTTTAAATGCCTGCCACTGGACTTCCATTGACCTTTCCCTTAACCTCATTTGCCAGTTCACTTTAGCTACCTTTGCTTTCATGTCCCCATAATTGCCATTATTTTAGTTTGAAACACTCATCTTCTACACACTCGTTTCTCCCTCACAATGAACATAAAAGTCAATCATATTATGATCGCTGCTACCCAGGGTGCCTTCACTAGGAGGTTATCAATTGATCCAATCTCGTTTCTCAATATCAGGTCTAGTATCGCATGCTGTCTGGTTGGCTCCAGAATGTACTGTTCTAACAGACTATCCTGAAAACATTCTATGAACTCTCATCTACCCTACCTTGGCCCATCTGATTTTTCCAGTCTTTATGCAGATTAAAGTCCCCCATGATTATTGCTGTACCTTTCTGACTAGCCCCCATTACCTCTTCTTTTATGCTCTGTCCTAATGTGTAGTTACAATTAGGAGGCCTGTGCACCACTTCCACAAATGTCTTCTTGCCTTTAACATTCCTCATCTTAACCCAAACCACTTCTACATCCTGGTTTCCTGAACTTAGGTCATCCCTCTCTAATGTGTTAACACCATCATTAATTAACAGAGCCAGCCCTCCACCTTTTCCTAACTTCCTGTCCTTCCTAAATGTCACATACCCTTCAACATTCAATTGCCAATCTTTGGCATCCAATAGCCATGTCTCTGTAATGGGTATTAGATTGCGCTTATTTATTTCGATTTGCGCTATCAGTTCATCTGATTTGCTGCGAATGCCTATGTTGTTAGCACCTACATGAACCACGAGCACTGCATCCTCCCCCTCCCATTGCAAGCTCATCTCTAGCCCTCCTCCTTTAGCCCTGAGCAGATGTACCAAACCCTGGTACCAGGCAGGCAACAAAATTGTCTGGACTCTCACTCTTTGCTACAGAGAACAGTGTCAATCCCCCTCACTACGCTACGCCCATCATTAATTAACAAGCCACTCAAGGCCCTGAACAATGCAATTGTCTGAGATTTTTCATTGCCGAGCGATTTTCTGCTCATTGCATGGGCAAAACAGGCAGGTGACCAGTTGACATTTCCTCAAACCTCATCTAAGGGCAGGATAAAAATGGTCAGCAGCATTGCCAGTGCGAGTAGTGAGGAGTTTTGGAGATAGTTTGCAGCTGGTTGTTTATTGCTATTTGGCAGCTTCATCTCTGTTCAGGGCCTCATTCTTAGCATTTCCCCCGCCTCATTTCAGGACTCATTGCTGTCTGTCAGGAGGGTTCAAACCACGTGGATCTTTCCAGGTATCAGACAGCCTTCCTTTACTCTGCTAATGGGGATTGTGGTTTGGCTCTAGCAAGGGGGACACATTGAAGGAAAGGGATCTTGATGCAGATTCATAAGCCACAGATGATGGGTCCAGTGGTGAGTTGGAAGATGAGCACAGAGAGAAGAATGCTGTGGGTGTGAAGCCTGGCCTCGGTAACCTCCAAGGAAGTAGAGACAGCAGGGATGCCTTAATCCAATGCTCCTTCAGCAAGGCTACCAAAGATCAGCTTCAAATTCATGCCAGGGCTGCCTCCTCCAACCCGGATGTCTGAAAGGACCCTTTCATTTCAACACAAAGAACACGCAGTGCCTGTGCAATAAACTTCAGAGCCACTTATGTCCAGTATTACGCACTGGCGTTCCCCACACAAATGAAATGAAAATGGGAAGCATACTCAGGCATGATGCCAAAAACACAATTTATATTATTCTGCCCATTCAATAATCTTAACAGAAGTGTTACTGGTATTCAATATCAGACCAATAGACATAAAGTAAACAAAAATGAACAGAAAATCACCCATGACCTATCCCTCTTGTGCTCATGGTGCCTTTAACTTACTCTTGTGAGTGCTACGTTTTGAGGTACACCTCCCCCACCCCACCCACCCACCTTCGCTGGCAGTGACACTTGTAGGCAGCTGCTGACTCTGCTGTCTTCTTGGCCTTGATGCTCTAGTCAGTCGCCCTTTCGCCAGTGGAGCCTGTGCTGGCCCCGCCTGGGAGGGAGTGGCCAGTGCCATGGCTGGCATCTCCCCAGTCTCCGCAGCCACATCAGATGCCACGGTTACTGGCAGAGGGGGCGGAGGAGCTGCTGCCATCATCCAGAGCGCCCTGAGAGGAACTCGAGTACTGAGGCCCTGGTACCTGCGTTGGTACCTGCTTCAGACAGTGAGTGTGACTCAGGTGCAAATGATGCCTGGTGGTCCTCCAGTGACAGGGGTGGCCGATCGGGGTCCGGAGATTGAACGCCTGCTGGTGAACCGAAAAGGGAGAAGAAGGACATGTCATTAGTTAAATTCATCACACTGTCACTGTGCCTGGCACCCTGGTGAGACAACAGAGATCTGCATCATGGTGCCCTCATCTTCCAGTGATCAATGGGGACTCCAGGTTTGAGGCTCACATCAGTGAAGAGACTGCACTAGAATGGTTGCACAAGCTGAAATTCTCACCTCTGTGCCCTGCACTCTTACCTTCGCCTGGCACCCCCACCTCTCCACCCCTGGTTGCATGTGGGGTGTGCCGGCTCTCGAGCTCTAGGACATCTTGCTCATCCCTCGAGAAGATTAGGAGGTTAGTGGGGCCTCCACCGGTCTGACACCTTTCAGTATTGTTGTGGGCCATCTTCTCCTGAAACAACAGAGGAGCATTGATGAGACCACTCTGTCCCTGCAGCACCATTGCAGCCTGGCCAACCCCAGCTGAGGAGCACCTGGCAAGGGCCCATCCAAATCGTGGCCCTCGAGCCACAAGGCACTCAGTCCAAGCAGCCAGGGCTCCCCCCTTGCCCAGCTCTGGCATGATTGACAGTTGGCACTCTAACAGCCCTGAGATCCACGGGGGGACAGCCAGACCTTAACACATCTGTACACTGACCCACGCTAACACTGTACTCACCCTTCCTGAGTGCAGCATGTCATGGAAGCACTTCCGGCACTGCACCCAGGAGCGCCACACCACGTCACGGCTGCTGACCAGCGCTGCCAGCTCCTCCCATGTTCTCTTGGTGAGATGCCATGGCCATCTCCTCCCATCCCTGGGGACAAGGGTAACGCTCCTGGCAGCCACTTCCTCCAGGAGGACGGTGAGGCACTCAGAGAAGCGGGGTTGGGTGGGTGGGGTGGGGGGGGTGGTGCTGGCGGGTGGTGCGGGGTCTGGGGGGGGGTGAAGTTGGGGGGGGTGTGGGAGTTATGGGGGGAGGTGCCGAGTGCCCACCCGACCTGCCTCGCGCCTGCCATGTCCAGCTGCACTCTGGTCAATAGCGCCGGACTCAGCGAACGACCTCAGTGGGCAGCCTTCCAGGGGCTGCCTGGGCCGCTTTTAAACCGGCCGCTGGGTCGCCATTGGACTCAGCAGTCGACAGGCCCCCGGCCCTGCTCGGCCCTTCCCGGCCAGCGCGGAGCCGCGTTTCCCGCGTTTAAGGACGGGCCTTCATTGGCCGGTCAGCGTGAAATCAGGGGCGGGGCCTGATCGCGGGTGGAGGTCCTTCTCGTGGCCCCTCCCTGGCCCACCCACCACGCCTGCCGGACGAAGGGGAAATCCTGCCCTAGGGAATCTCGTGCATGAGTCACAAAAAGTTAGTTTGCAGGTACAGCAAATAATTAAAAAGGTTCATGGAATGTTCTCCTTTATTACGAGGGGGATTGAACATAAGAGTAAGGATGTTATGCTTCAGTTATACAGGGCCTTGGTGAGACCACATCTCAAACACTGTGTTGGAGACGGTTCAGAGGAGGTTTTACTAGATTCATTGCTGGAATGAGCAGGTTGTCTGATGAGGAAAGGTCGGACAGACTGGGCTTGTTCCCACAGGACTTTAGAAGAGAAAGGGGTGATTTGAGTGAAGTATATAAGATCCTGAACAGCCTTGACAAGGTGCACATGGAAAGGTTGTTTCCTCTTGTGGGTGACAGCAGAGCTAGGGGGCACTGTTTTAAAATGAGGGGTCACCCTTTTAGGACAGAGATGAAGAGAATTTTTTTCTCTCAGAGGGTTGTGCGACTTTGGAACTCTGCTTCAGAAGATGATGGAGGTGGGGGTCATTGAATATTTTTAAGGCAGAAGTAGATCGATTCTTGATAGGCAAAGGAATCAAAGGTTATTGGGGATAGATGGGAATGTGGAATTCGAAACACAAACAGATCAGCCACGACATTATTGAAAGATGGAGCAGGCTTGAGGGGCCGAATGGCCTACTCCTGCTCCTATTGCTTATGTTCACATGTCCATATCCTGAGAGAAATCATTTCTAGAAGCAATCCCGTCATAGGATTGTTTTCTGTAAAGACCCTTTTTATAAAAGCACTTTATGCTGTTTCTCTGGGTTTTCAATTATTTTTCTTTTGCCAAAGCTACAAGGAATGATCAGGAATAGTCCTCCCCAGGGACATTTTAGTCCCACAGTGTGACCACATTCTGCTGGATTTTAAAGAGGATGGTGCAGGGTGGGATGAATCTAGGATGGAGCAGGGATTTGTAAAACCTTCCTTTAACCCAGGCCTGTCCAACCTTTTCACTCCGGGGGCCACATTTGCATATTTTTCACACTCAAGAGGCCCATGAACAAATTTCAGAAAGAAAAGATTTGGCACAACAATAAACTGAATATTCTTTAAAAGCTGAAGTGTTAAGGGAAGAAACATTTGCTGAGCAGAAGTACGGTAATGTCATAGTAATAAACTGTTCAGTTAAAAAAGAGTAATTAATAAAAATTACCAGAGTGAGAGGGTCAGTGTGTGTGTGTGTGTGTGTGTGTGTGTCTGGCTCACTCCCAGTGTCTGGGTGCTCACTCACTCACCCTCACCCACTGTGTGTGTGAATGTTGCTGTGTGGTTGTGAGAGTGAGAGACAAACCTGAGACTGGGCGCAAGGCAGACTCTGACTCACCACCCCCACACTCAGTCACTCAGTCTCTCACACTCCTGAATCACTCAGTCTCTCACACTGCCCGCAACACTCAGTCACTCAGTCACTCACACTGCCCCGTGCACACTCACCTACTCAATCTCTCACACTGCCCACCTGCACACTCAGCCACTAAGTCTCTTGCATTCCCCCCGCCCCACACGTTCAGTCACTCAGTGTCTCGCACTCCTTCACCACACGCTCACTCAGTCACTCACTCTCACTCCTACACAAACTCTTAGGCATTCGTTCTCAGTCCCACACACACTCAGTCACTCACTCTCACCCCCATAGAGTCATTCAGTCACTTGATCTCACTCCCACATGCACACTCAGTCAATCACTCTCTCATATGCAAACAAGCAGTGCCTCCCACTCACACACACACATACTCAGTCACTCACTCTCACTCCCACACACATACTCAGTCACTGACCCTCACTCCCACACAATCATTCAGTTACTCACTTTCACTCCCACAGAGTCAGTCAGTCAATCTTAGTCCCACATATTCACTCAGTGACTTGCTCTCACTCCCACACACACACTCAGTCACTCACTCTCACTCCCACATACAGATAAGGTCACTCATTCACTCCAACACAGACTCTCAGTCAGTGACTCTCAATACTACAAAATCACTCAGTCGCTCACTCTCACTCCCACAGTCAGTCACTCACTCTCACTCCCACAGTCAGTCAGTCACTCACTCTCACTCCCACAGTCAGTCAGTCACTCACTCTCACTCCCACAGTCAGTCAGTCACTCACTCTCACTCCCACAGTCAGTCAGTCACTCACTCTCACTCCCACAGTCAGTCAGTCACTCACTCTCACTCCCACAGTCAGTCAGTCACTCACTCTCACTCCCACAGTCAGTCAGTCACTCACTCTCACTCCCACAGTCAGTCAGTCACTCACTCTCACTCCCACAGTCAGTCAGTCACTCACTCTCACTCCCACAGTCAGTCAGTCACTCACTCTCACTCCCACAGTCAGTCAGTCACTCACTCTCACTCCCACAGTCAGTCAGTCACTCACTCTCACTCCCACAATCAGTCAGTCACTCACTCTCACTCCCACAGTCAGTCAGTCACTCACTCTCACTCCCACAGTCAGTCAGTCACTCACTCTCACTCCCACAGTCAGTCAGTCACTCACTCTCACTCCCACAGTCAGTCAGTCACTCACTCTCACTCCCACAGTCAGTCAGTCACTCACTCTCACTCCCACAGTCAGTCAGTCACTCACTCTCACTCCCACAGTCAGTCAGTCACTCACTCTCACTCCCACAGTCAGTCAGTCACTCACTCTCACTCCCACATACACAATCACTCACTCTCACTCCCACACACACAATCACTCACTCTCACTTCTACACACACGGGGGCCACATTTGCATGTTTTTCACACTGAAGAGGCCCATGAACAAATTTCAGAAAGATAAGATGTGGCACAACAATAAACTGAATATTTTTGAAAGCTGAAGATTTAAGGGAAGAAACGTTTGCTGAGCAAAAGTACAGTAATGTCATAGTAATAAACTCTTCAATTTACTCACTCTTAATCCTACATAGTCAGTCACTCACACTTATTCCCACACAGTCACTCAGTCACTCGCTCTCACTCCCACACACTTACTCAGTCACACTGTCTCTCAAACACACACACATACTCATTCACTCACTCTTGCAAATGTACTAAGTATGCTAAGTCATGCACACACACACATACTCTCACACACACACACTCTCACACACACACACTCTCACACACACACACTCACACACACACACTCTCACACACACACACTCACACACACACACTCTCACACACACACACTCTCACACACACACACACTCTCACACACACACACTCTCACACACTCTCACAATCACTCTTGACTCCCACATTCTCACCATGGTGCTGTCTCCTCCCCAGGCCACCAAATTTTTGCCCTCCCTGCGCCAGATGTACATGGCTCCCCGGGCACCAACCCCACCATACCTACACCTCGGCAGCCCCGAGCACACTCACTGAGGCCAGTGTTTGATGCTCCTCCAATCAGAGTGTTTATTTCCCACATTTGGAGAGAAACGGCCTGTGATTGGAGGAGCTTGATGCAGAATCTTCCACTGAAAGTCACCTATTTGACCGGAATTTTGAAAACTGGCTCGGGGGCACATAGAGGTGCTCCGGTGGGGGGTGGGGGTGGGTGGGGGCACATCCGGCCCTGGGCCGTACTTTGGACAAGCCGGATAAACAATCTCTTAGTGACAAATCAGGATTTAATTCCCAACCTGCAAGAATAATAAAATGGGCGATAGTGAGTCAACGTCCTGTTTTACATCACTCCCGGTTTTTAGTTTCTTACATTCATTTTAACGAGGTTAATTTATAATTCCTCTCACCACAGGACAACCCTCCTCATCCCAAGGATGAATCCCGTGAATCTTCACTATGTCACCTTTAAAGTCTGTACATCCTTCTTTAGATAAGGAGATCAAAACTGCACCCAGTACTCCAGGTGTGGTCTCACTAAAGCCTTGTACAATTGGAGCAAGACTTCATTATTCTAGAACTCTAATCCCCTTTCAATAAAGGGCAACTTACTATTTGCTTTTCTGATCATTTGTTGTACCTGTATACAAACTTTCTGAGTTTCTTGATTTAATACACCAAATGCCTCTAAATACCAAAATGGTATTTATTTTACCAATTTAAAAATTCTGATGTTCTTCCTATCGAAGTGAATAGCCTCACACTTACTCAAATAACGTTACATTTGCCAATTTGTTGCCCAGTCACCTAAGCGGTATATATCTCTTGACAGCAGAACAGACAGCACAACCTTTGGAACACCCGGTCTGAGCTGTGGAGAATCGTATCGATCCACTGAACTGAACCTCAGGATGTAAACTATCAAGTATAGGGAGTTGGTCAGATTTTAGTCCTATTCGTTTCTCTGGTATTTATTTTCTTCTATTTTAATTACTTTAAATTCCATACTTTCTTTTGCCCTTGGTTCCTCATTATTTCTGGTGTTTTTTGACTGTTTAACTGTGAAGACAGATACTAAATATTTGTTTAACATCTCGGTCTTTTCTCTCTTCACTAGTTTAATTTTTTCTGGTCTCAGTTTCTAAGGTGCCAACAGTTACTTTTACTTAACTCTCCCCTTTTTACTTGTAGAAGCTCTTACGGTTTGTTTTAACATTTCTGACTAATTTACTCTCATCTTCTATTATTTTCCCTGTTTATCAATTTTGTCATAATTTGCTGGTTTCTAAAAGTCTCCCTATTGTCAAACTTACAACAATCGTCACAACTCTTTTCATCTAATGCTATCCTTCTTTTATGTGGTAAGCCGTGGGTGGACCAGTATTCCTGCAGAATTTATTGTTTCTCAATGGAAAGTGTTTTCACTAAGAATTTGGAATTATTTCTTTCAATGTTTACCACAGATTATCAACCTCCCATAGCTCTTTCTGTCCATTATCCAATCCCCTATTCATGTTAATGGCTCATGACACCCTTCGGGTGATGGAGGGCTGGGGGTTCCAGTGGGGTCAGCGGGGGGAGTAGTCAGGGTGTGGTGGTTAGTTTGTGGGGTAATCATGGGCTGGGAGGGCCAGGCTGTAGTCGGAGAGGGTGGTAAGTAGTCAGAGTGGAGGGAGGTATTCATGGTGTGGGAGGAAGACCTGGGGTTTGGGTAGTGGCTGGTGTCGGGTGGGAGCTAGGGTAGTGGGGGGGGTTAGTCAGTGGGTCATGGGCTAACAATGTGGTGGGAGGACCAGGTGGCAGTCGGGGGGCGGGTAGGTAATAGTCGGGACCGGTGGGTTGGGGTGGTAACGGTTTGGGGTGGGTTCTGGGGTTTGGGTGATAAGGTTGGGTTGCAGTCAGGGTTTGGGGGTAGTCAAGATTATGGGCTAGTTTGGGGTCTGGGATAGTTGGGGCTGAGTGGCTTGGATGGTAATTGGGGGCTAGAAAGGGACGGAGGTAGTCGGGGGTGGGGAGTGGTAATTGGAGGGGCGGAGATAATCGGGGATGGGGGGTGGTAATTGGAGGGGGGTAGTCGGAGGTGGGGCTTGGTAATTGGAGGGGTGGGGGTATTTGGGGGTGAGGGGATGATAATTGGAGTGGTGGGGGTAGTCGGGAGTGGGGGGTGGTAATTGGAGGGGTGGGGGTATTTGGGGGTGGAGGGGTGGTAATTGCAGGGCTGGTGGTAGTCAGGGGGTGGTGGGTGGTAATTGGAGCAGTGGGGGTATTCGAGGGTGGAGGGGTGGGAATTGGAGGGGTGGGGGTATTCAGGGTTGGGTGGGTGGTAATTAGAGCAGTGGGGGTATTTGAGGGTGGAGGGGTGGGGGTATTCAGGATTGTGAGGAGGTAATTGGAACAGTGGGATATTCAGGGCTGGCGGATTTAGTCAGATGGGTGGGGGGGGGCTTTAGTTGTGGTGGGTGGGCAGTTGGGGATAGGGGATTGGGGTAGTTGGGGGGGGTTGGGATGTTTTAGGTGGTAGCCGGGGGTGGGGGTGGGGGGTCGGTGGCTGCCGGAGGGTAGTCAGGCCTCTCACTGGGTTACTTTTTCACTGGCATTGCCAGGGGCGCAGTTCCCCTGGCTTTGATCCCACCGGCTTTCTCCTTCCCTCTCACTGACTCTCACTGGGTTTCTGTTTCCTGGGCACTGCCTCTCACTGGGTTTCTGTTTCCTGGGCACTGCCTCTCACTGGGTTTCTGTTTCCTGGGCACTGCCTCTCACTGGGTTTCTGTTTCCTGGGCACTGCCTCTCACTGGGTTTCTCTTACCCTCGTACTGCCTCTCATTGTGTTTCTGTTTCCTGGGCACTGATTTTCACTGGGTTCCTGTTTCTTGGCACTGCCTCTCACTGGATTCCTGTTTCTTGGCACTGCCTCTCACTGGATTCCTGTTTCTTGGCACTGCCTCTCACTGGATTCCTGTTTCTTGGCACTGCCTCTCACTGGATTCCTGTTTCTTGGCACTGCCTCTCACTGGATTCCTGTTTCTTGGCACTGCCTCTCACTGGATTCCTGTTTCTTGGCACCGCCTCTCACTGGATTCCTGTTTCCTGGGCACTGCCTCTCACTGGGTTTTTGTTTCCTGGGCACTGCCTCTCACTGGGTTTTTGTTTCCTGGGCACTGATTCTCTCTGGGGTGCAATTCCCCTGGCACTGACTGACTGGGGTAAAAGGGAACCTGGAACAAGGGGGCACAGTGTAAAAATAAGGAGAAGCCTAGACATGTGCATCTTATTAATGTTTTAAGGGCTTCCTACTGGACAAAGAGGACAGAGATAGATAGTACAATCCCTTGAGACTGTCGCTCCATTCAGGACCAACAGTCTATATGAGTGTCACTCCAGGATCCACTCAAAACTCTTGTCCACCCTCCAGCACAGGCATCCCCTCACCTTCCCTAATTCTAATCACTTCTGGACCTTTTCCCTGACCACTTTCCCAATTGCAGGGATCATTCTCTTCAGTCTCAAGTGGTGGCCTTTTTTCTGGTTCGACTATTTTTAGCCCTCGGCAAAGTAAGCCAATTCCCTTCAACTTGTTAACAAAAACAGAATTACCTGGAAAAACTCAGCAGGTCTGGCAGCATCGGCGGAGAAGAAAAGAGTTGACGTTTCTAGTCCTCATGACCCTTCAACAGAACTGATTTTTCTTTACAATGAGAGGGGTGCAATATAAGCTGGTTTGTACGGAAATCTTGTCGCAGAGACGAACAGAACTTCTTCAAGGTAGGCATTTCTCGAAGAGCAGTGGCACTCAATTAAACACAGAAATAAAACCAGCTTATATTTCTCCCCTCTCATTGTAAAGAAAAATCAGTTTTGTTGAAGGGTCATGAGGACTCGAAACGTCAACTCTTTTCTTCTCCGCCGATGCTGCCAGACCTGCTGAGTTTTTCCAGGTAATTCTGTTTTTGTTTTGGATTTCCAGCATCTGCAGTTTTTTGTTTTTATCCCTTCAACTTGTTGCTCGTTTAAAGTCTCAACTCAACGAGATTCTAAGCATTAAATGAACAAAGTCTTAAATTGGGTCCACAAATACAAGCCCTCTCCTCCAGAACTCTCAAAGCCCACAAAATTATCTCAGGATGGGACATATATTGAGGCATGTCTTAGTGGACCAACTTCTTTGAAAATTTACCAATATTATCTCCTAGAAATCTTAATAAGACTTCTGGAGTAGTGAATTTATGTGGATTGCCGAGATAATAAATTTTTCAGACTACACATTCCATATGCTTCAAAACATACACATTTCAGTGAAGCCCATTTTAGTTTATAGCTTATAAATGAAGTTATAAATGATAATTAAAGCTAAACATAACATGTCAATAAAAGTCTTAAATACATGAAATTTATAAATCCAACTTACCTGCAAATATTGTTGGATAACTCAAACAAACATTAACAATTAAGAAAGATATTTACTCACGAATTCAATTTGGTCGTATTGAATTTTGATATATCTCTGTCTCAACCCAGGGTAATTCTCAAAAGAGAACACTGACCCTTTATGTTCCAAAGGCGCCTGATTGACCAAATCCTCATGGTGTGAACTTTTAAATGCAATGGGGGCAATCGTCTGTGCCCGCTGGCATCCAGAGAGTTCGGTGCTGTGAGCGGACAATATGGTAAGAAGGCCAAAAATTGGTTCCAGGGTGTTGTGAAACCAGTTTGCGATTGTCCTCTCAGCTTGTATGTGGGTATTTCGTACACCTACATATCATTGTAAGGTACAGCTGGCAGATTCATTCCTCCCCTAGCCGGATCGTCCACCCACGCTGATGTGCTTCACAACAGCATATAAAAGGTGTGTGCTTGACGGACTGAACTTTGAGGCAAACTTGGAGGCGAGTGCACAGTAAAATTGTGGAGCACTCACCAAGGACACCTGTTAGACTTCAAGTTTCAGATGCATTTTTCAGGGGGATAGGGGCAAAGGCTGCCCTGCAGTTGAAGGTAGCGCACAAGCCCGTGTGGGGTGGTGGGTGGGGGAGTGGGTGAGGGAAGCAGCCACGCATTAGGGACACCTTGTTTAAAGTGACCCTTACTCTGCAGCCGAGACAGTTCAGGAACAGCCACATTGATATGATTGGAGTCGGGCCTCGAGCTTATCTGCCCACTCAAGCAACACGGAGGCATTAAAGTGCCACCAAGTGCTCCAGAGTTTATTACCTCTCGGGCACAGACTGCAAACTAATGAGCATTTTAGTGGACTGCAGAACTGTTGGACGACTGGGAACATTGTACAATCTCCTTGCTAATGCTGGCCATGGAGAAGTCACTGATGGAGGTGCTCACAGCCCTTTGCATTGTCATCATCCCAGTTTGGACCAGTCTCCCCAATGGTACAAGCTAACAGTGCAGCCTTGCAGCACGGGTTAGGAGAATGTCTGTGCCTGAGCTGAGAGCACAGCATGCAGTCCAATGGGCAAAGCTGCCGCCAATCAGCCGGGTGGAGTGGGGCGGTGGAAGGTGGGGTTTCGGGCAGCCATGCAGCGCAATAATCTCTGGCCATCCAAGTGGTGACCAGTTCCCTCCGGGATGTTTTAAGGGGACTTCAGCTTTAACCAAGGGAGGTTCTTTGTGCACCCATGCGGATGCAGATGTCCCTCTCTTTCATCCTGCAGGAGCAGTGCGCCAGGATAATGGAGATGGCTAAATTAGCTGTCTGCCTCAGGGCTTAAAGAGAGCAAAGACAATGGAGAAGAGAGTGACTGAGGCACTGGCTGTGTAGAAGGAGGAGTAGCACCCTCAGGAAGAAGGGACGACTGGGACTCCCGCTCACGCGGCTGAAGGGCCACAGTGAGCCAACGCTGTTCGGCACCGAGCTAGACCTAGGGACTATATGAGAGCCAGGATGCAAGAGTGATTAGATTTGTCCAGGTCTCAGGTTTCCCACAGGTGCAGGGTGCAATCGACTGCACTCATGTGGCACTCAGATCTCCGTTGCAACACTTGGTCCACTATGCTCTCTGTCTCTCTCCCTTTTGGAATAAAGGAGTTACATTTGTTATTTCCAATCTAACGCACCCTTCCCCAAATCTAGGCAATTTTGGAAAATTAAAGCCAATGCATCAGCAATCTCACTAACCACTTCTGTCAAGACCACACAGTGAATTCCATCTGTACCTGGGAATTTGTCAGCCCGCAGCCCCAACAATTTGCTCAATACCACTTTTCTGGGGATTGTAATTTTCCCGAGTTCTTCCTCCCTTCCATTTCCGGATTTACAGTTAAGCCCAGGATGTTACTTGTGTCCTCTATAGTGAAGATCAAAGCAAAATATCTGTTTAATTCATCCACCACCTCCTACTTTCAATTATCAATTCCCCCGACGCACTCTCTAAAGGACCAACATTCACTTTGTTAACTCTTCTTATTTAAATATCCATAGAAACACTTACTATCCATCCTTATATTACAAGCTAGCTTTCTCTCATTCTCCAATTTTTCCTTCCTTATTAATCTTTTTCACATCCTTTGCTGTTCTTTATATCCTTTCCAATCTTCTGACCTTCCAGCCGTCTGAATGTAATTATATATTTTTTCTTTAAGTTTGATGCTGTCTTTAACTTTTTTAGTTAACCACAGATGCTGGGTCCTCCCCTTGGAATTTTTCTTTCTCATTGGAATGTATATATTCTGTATATTCTAAAATATCCCTTTAAATATCTGCCACTGAACCTCTATTGGCCTATCCCTTGGGGGTGGTGAGGTGCCAGAGAGAATCACAAAGGTACAGAAGGCCAATCAGATGACCTGTTTTAGGGTTTTGTCTTATATGCCAAAGGGGAAGGGGCCGGAGTGAGAAAAAGCGTATAAACGTCAGAGCCCAAGAAGAAATCAGCACTGCAGGCGGAGGATAGGGGCCTGGTCAGTCACTGGGAGATGTGGGGAGACATCGTCCAGTGGGCTGACCACCTGAAGGGTGACCCCGTGCATGGGGAGTGACCAAGCACCCGGTACAGTGAGTATGAGCTGTCACTAGTAAATGAATAAAGGTTTCCCACCTGAAGTAGAAATTACATCCAAGACTGGTTTTGTGTTATTGATACCCAGAGGACAGGTCCCGAACCTTGTACACTCCCTGCTTCTAGCGTCTTACACCTCCAGGACAGCCGTTGCAGTTCAGAGCTGCATCCAGCAGACCTGGACAACACCCTGGCTTGTCTGATGAGGGGTAAGGAAAATTCATGCCACCCAAGTGCCAGGCAATGACCATGAATGATGGCATCACCATTGCTGAGACCCAAGCATCAACCTCCTGGGTGTCACCTTGAGCAGAAACTGAAGTGACCAACCTCAGAAACATTGTTTCTATCCACCCAGATTAGAGATTTTGTCCTGGATCACCTCCTGCACACCCAATCCTCACTGCAAGGCAGACGTCTGGGTGTAATGTAATCCTCACCACTTTCCTGGATGGGTGAAGGTCCAGCAACGCTCCAGGAGCTGACACAACCGTCCACAACAAATCAATCCCTTTAACCAGCACCACACCTATTAGCTTAAACATCAACACTTTCCACCATGGGTATGTTGTAGCTACAGGCTGTAATCTCTATAAGATTCACTGCAGCAAGTTACTAAGACTCCTTCTGCAGCCCCTCCCAATTCTACAAACTTCACCACCTAGAAAGACAAAAGCAGCAGCTCAATGGAACACCTTCACCTCCAAGTTCCCCTCCAAGATCTCAATCTCCATTTTCTCACTGTCGCTGGATTAATCCCTGGAACTCCCAGTTTAACAATGTTGGTTTCCCTGCACCACATGGAATGCAGCCGTTCAAAAAGAGGCCTCACCACCATCTTAGGGCACCAAGGGAAGGGTAATAAATACCAACCTTGTCGGCAACTCTCACATCTCAAGAAGCAATAATAAATACCATGTGAACATTATGTGCAATGCCTCAACCAAATGTCTTCCTGGTTAAAATTTTTACAGTTTCATTTTTCTAGTTGATTGAAGGGCACTTGAACAATTTAAAATATAAAAAATCAGCTCCAGTTATTGCTCTGAAATGTAGGCCCTGTAAATGTCCAAATGGCCAATTGGGATGTGTTTTCAGATCTGTCTTTGAAGGCAGCTTTACTTCAGTGATCATTGGCTGGTCCAGATCTTACCCACATTTACAATGACCCTGTTTTTGAGTGAGGTACTCAGCTGATTTTATTACTTTGCATTGAGAGAGCAAGAACTCATTTTGTGGCCTCTCTTCTCTGTAACATTTACAATGTGCTTTGCATCTTTTGATGTAGAACTCATGAAAGATGAAGAAAAACAGCATCACAAGACATAAAGTGACTTCATCTGCACCTGGACAAACCAAATACCTGAATTTTAATAACTGGAGATTTTACAACCTGAGGCACAAAATGTACCTGTAATTCTCTCTGACTCTTTATTCCCTGGATTAGTTACAAAGCTTGTAGTCAAACCCGAATCTAGCAGACGTGAGGAGTGGGCGGTGGGAAGCAGTGCGATTGCACACGGCATGAGGCTGTAAATTAAGGTACATATTAGGTGGCAAATCTAAGATTTTAAACTGTTAATCCCTAGATTAGCAGCATCAGGTTAGCAGCATCAGGTTAGAGACATAAAATGGCAGAATTAACTTTAGCTACTTAAGATGGCTGATAACTTGAATTATTGCCAATGTATTTATAAAACAAAGGAAGCTTCAGATGGTAAGAAATTGGAATGTATGCAAAATAGACATCTGTGCTCAGAGTCAGTCTGAACGCGAAATTACTTCAGATTAACAAAAATTAAAAAACACATAGTACAGCTAAAACTTAAAGTTAAATTACTTTTAGAAGGTAGCCAACCAGCCAATCATTTCAAAACACCCTATTACACAGGTTGGAAAGAAAACATTTAGCTTTCACTAATTCTTAAATTGTTAAGATTTATTAACAAAATAGACAATAGGAGCTTGTTTTGTCTCTGCAGACTGTCTATAAAAAGTACACACCATTAGCTTTCGGTCAGTCAGCCATCTTTGGAACATAAAGGGTCAGAGGGCCATCTTTTGAGAATTCCCCTGGGTTGAGACAGAGATATATCGAAAGTCGATATGACCATATTGAATTCCTGAGTAAATACCTTTCTTAATTGTTACTGTTTGTTTGAGTTACCCAATAATATTTGCTGATAAGATAGATTTATAAATTTCATGCATTTAGGACTAAGTTATTTACATGTTATGCTCAGCTTTAGTTATCATTTATAACTTAATGTATGAGTTATAATCTATAATGGGCTTCAATAAAATGTCTATGTTTTTGAAGCACATAGAATGTGTAGTCTGAAATATTTATTATCTCGCCAACCCACATAAATGCATTACCCTAGAAGTCTTAGTCAGGTTTCTAAGACTGATATTGGTTAACTTTCAAAGAAGTTAGTCTACTCAGACAGGCCTCAATGTATGTCCCATCCTAAGATAATTTTGTGGGCTTTGAGACTCCTGGAAGAGAGGGCTTGTATTTGAGGTCCCAGTCTAAGACCATCTTCCTTTAATGCTTAGAATCTCTTTTAGTTGAGACTTTAAGCTGGCAATAAGTTGAAGGGATTGGCTTACCTTGCCAGGAGTTATAAATAGTAGAACCATTAACAGCTGGCGCCCAACGTGGGGCTCGAGATAATTTTAATTAAAACCATCCGAAACTAGAGTTATCCTCTGAGAGATAGGATATTTTAAAGGAATTCCTAAAAAAAAACTCAATTATAAGCACTTACCTAGATAAGACCTTAGCCTGGTGTAATAACCATGACAACACAGCATGGAACAGGGCTGATTCACTCTTTAGGTGACCCAGCCAACTGCTTTGGCAGCAATCAAAATCTGATTGCACTTCCAGAAGCCGATCATGTAGTAATTTCTGCTGTGGAGGGAGGCGGGATAAAATGGGACACAATTAGACCACCAGGGATTGATGAATTAATTAATTAATTAATTTATTTATTTATTTATTGGTACAGTACAGAAAGAGGCCATTTGGCCCATTGTGTTTGTACTAGCTCTTTGAGCATTTTAACTTGGGCCAGTCTCCTCCCTTTTCCCCATAACTCTGCATATTGTTTCTGTTTAAATAATCATACAATGCCCTCTTGAATGCCTCATTCGAAACTGCCTCCAACACACTTCCAAACCCCAACTACTTGCTGCGTGAAAAAGTATTTTCTCACCTCGCATTGCTTCTTTTTCAAAACACTTTAAAACTATACCCTCTGATTCTTGGTCTGATTACGAGCAGGAACAGTTTATCTCTATCTGCACTGTCCAGACCGCTCATAATTTTAAAAACTTTTATCAAGTCTCCTCTCAGCCTTCTCCTCTCCAAGGAAAACAGTCCCAACTTCTCCAATCTTTCCTTACAACTAAAGTGTCTCATCCCTGGAACCATTCTTGTAAACCTCTTCTACACTCTCTCCAATGCATTCATATCCTTCCCAAAGTGTGATGCCCAGAACTGTACACAGTACTCCAGTTGAGATCTAACCAGTATCTTATATAAGTTCATCATTAGCTCCCTGCTCTATGCCCCTGTTAATGAAGCCTAGAATAGTGTATGCTTTAGAAATAGTTCTCTCTCCCTGTCCTGCCACCTTTAATGACTTACGTACAAATACACCCAGGTCTCTCCCCTCCTACATACACTTTAGAATAGTATCCTTTATTTTATACTGTCTCTCCATGTTTTTTGTTCCAAAGTGCATCACCTCACACTTCTCCGCATTGAACTTCATCTGCCACCTATCTGCCCACTCCAGCAATGTGTCAGTGTCCTTTTGAAGTTCTACACTGTCCTCCTCACAGTTTACAATTCTTCCAAGTTTTGTGTCATCTGCAAACTTTGAAATTGCCCCCTGCACACCAAGATCTAGATCATTTATTTATATATATCAGGAAAAGCAAGTGTCCCAATACTGATCCCTGGGGAATTCCACTGCAAACCTTCTTCCAGCCTGAAAAGTACCCCTTAACCATTGCTTTCTGCTTCCTACCCCTCAGCCAATTTACTGCAAATGATGCTGGAATAGCACAAATCAATTGGCAGCCGAAAGTCATCTTACAGCCTTTAGACCAATAGGGTGTCTACTTAACAAATACACAGGCATTAGGTAACAGCCCATAAGATGCAGGCAGGACAGGGGCCGCAGCTTTTATCGAAGGGCAAGGCACAGCTTTCGCCTCTGGAGGGTTTGGTTATAGAGAAACCCCATCAGTGGCAAATTATGATTTAAGTGCTGTCAGACAAGCCTATGCAGTCTTAAAGGGTTTATTCCACAGCAGTAAAGATGCTTCAGATTTTGAAAAGACCAGAACAGGCCACCACATTCAGATGGTCACATTATCACACAAAATACTTAGCAAATTTCTGGGAAGCCAGAAGGCAGGATGAATATTAAAAATTAGAATGGATGTTACAAAATTTAACTAAACTTAAGCTGTGGACAAAACAATGGGGAAATGAAGATTTACACACAGTGGCCAGTCAAATTCCTGGCCCTGCGACAGTCCCTAAGCTGTACATCCTGGGAGCCAATTTATGGCCTTGTCTATAATAAAGCACATGGAAAGCCACTCATTTCTGAGATTAGTCCTATGTTAGGAAGAAAAGCAGATGGACGTGGACTATCTACAACCTATGAAATGGGGAGGATTGGAAATTGGGTCACAGGAGCCTATTGTGCAGCTATTTGGATTCAGCAATTAAACTAGACTGTGAAAAGGTGTTAGCTTAAATCCCAGATAAACAGGAAAAATTCCTACATGTCGGTAGAATTATTGAAGAAGCTCATGCTTTGATGAATATTCCACTCGTAAAAATAACCACACGCTACACAAGGCAGTAACTCATAAAATTTAAAAGAAATAATTACCCAAGGCCAAATTCTCAGCCCAAACACAAAACTCAAGACACAAGGGGCTGAGAAAATACATCACTGCGCTATAGGAAGCACCTCCACACCCCACCCCCAAGAGAACAGATAGACCTCAAAGGGAGCAGAGATCTCAAATGCATATGGAGAATAATTCATAACTCACTCCACGTACCCAACATAGAAACCCCGGACAGAGGGAAGAGAGGGAAAAAATTATCAATCAGAGTGACGCGCATTATTACAAAACTCACCATCTAAAGACTTCGAAAACATCCAAAAAAATAAATGCGGGCCTGAATTTTCAGCTCGGTGGGCCTGGGAGTGGTCAGGAAGTGGGCCGCCGACTGCATTTGACCCTCGACCGAGGTCGAGGCTGGCTAGCCAAATAATGACCAGACACCGTGAAGCGAGCACTGATACGATCAGCGCTGCCTGGGTTGGGGGTGGGAGCAGAGTAAGCTCTGAAGTCAGTGTGAATGGGGGGCAGTGCACAATGAAAGCTCCCTGAAGGCAGAGAGCTGCCTCAGGGAACTGAAGAATTTAAACACAAAAAATAAAGACTTTAAAAACGGGGGAAAATGCCCACGCATTAGAATCAGTCTCCGGACATGTGGATGATGAAAATTCTGTCCAAACATTTTAATTCTTTAAATTAATATCAGAAACCTCATCCTGCCCTCGCATGAGGTTTCCTGAAAAATGCAAAGGCCGTCTGGCTGGTATCACAGAATCACAGTGCAGAAGAGGCCATTCAGCCCATCGAGTCTGCACCGACATGTGAGAAACACCTGACCTACCTTCCCAATCCCATTTACCAGCACTTGGCCCATAGCCTTGAATGCTATGACGAGCCAAGTGCTCATCCAGGTACTTTTTAAAGGTTGTGAGGCAACCCGCTTCCACTACCCTCCCAGGCAGCGCAGTCCAGACCATCACCACCCTCTGGGTAAGAAATTTTTCCACACATCCCCCCTAAACCTCCTGCCCCTCACCTTGTCAAATTACTCCTTCCAAAGTCATCCGCAAACTAACCAATCCTACCCCCCAAATAGTCATCGATGTCGTTTATATGAATAACAAATATTAGGGGACCCAGCACAGATGCCTGTGGTACGCCACTGGACACTGGCTTCTAGTCACTAAAGCATCCTTCTGTCATCACCCTCTGTCTCCTACAACTAAGCCAATTTTGAATCCACCTTATCAAATTACCCTGTATCCCATGTGCCTTTGCCTTCTTTATAAGCCTCCCATGTGGGACCTTGTCAAAGGCTTTGCTGAAATCCATATAAACTACATCAACTGCACTACCCTCATCTACACACCTGGTCATCGCCTCAAAAAATTCAATCAAATTTTTTAGGCATGACCTCTCTCTGACAAAGGCATGCTGACTAGCCCTGATCAAACCTTGCCTCTCCAAGTGAAGGTAGATTCTCTCCTTCAGAATTTTCTCCAAAATTTTCCCCACCACTGATGTGAGACTCAATGGCCTTAGTTCCCTGGCTTATCTCTGCAACCCTTCTTAAATAGCGGAACCACATTAGCTGCTTTCCAGTCCTCTGGCACCTCCCCCGTGGACACGGAGGAATTAAAAATTTGGGTCAGGGCCCCTGTGATCTCCTCCCTTGACTCCCTCTGCAGGGGGACCCTATCATGTTTCTGGGAGAGAGAGGAAGGTGTGAGGGCGGATGCGTGGGAGATGGGCCGGACACGATTGAGGACCCTGTCAACCACCGTGGGTGGAAAACCTCAGTTAAGGAAAAAGGAAGACAGGTCAGAAGAACTGTTTTTGAAAGTGGCATCATCAGAATAGATGCGACAGAGGCGAAAGAACTGAGGGAATGGGATGGAGTCTTTGGTTTCCTCCACATTGTTTAGACCAAACGCAGACTGGGTGACTGCTTTGCAGAACACCTTCAGTCTGTCCACAACCATGACCCAGACCTCACTGTCGCTTGCCATTTCAACACTCCACCCTGCTCTCATGCCCACATGTCTGTCCTTGGCCTTCTGCATTGCTCCAGTGAAGTTCAACGCAAACTGGAGGAACAGCACCTCATCTCCCAACTAGGCAATTTACAGCCTTCCGGACTGAATATTGAGTTCAACACTTTTAGATCATGAACTCTCTCCTCCATCCCCAACCCCTTTCCGATTTCCTCCCTTTTTTTTCCAATAACTTATATAGATTTTTATTTTCCCACCTATTTCCATTACTTTTAAATGTATTTCCATCCATTGTTTTATCTCTACCTTTTAGCCTTTTTCGATTCCTTCACCCCACCCCACCCCAACTAGGGCTATCTGTACCTTGTTTGTCCTGCTTTCTACCCTTAATTAGCGCATTCCTTAGATGATATCACCACTTTCAACACCTCTTTGTCCTTTTGTCTGTGACATCTTTTGGTTATCTCCACTATCACTGGCCGTCTCTCCAGCTCTACTTGTCCCACCCCCCCCTTAAAACAGTTTATATTTCGCCTCTCTTCTATTTTTACTTAGTTCTATTGAAGAGTCATACGGACTCAAAACGTTAACTGTATTCCTCTCCGCAGATGCTGCCAGACCTGCTGAGTTTTTCCAGGTATTTTTGTTTTTGTTTTGGATTTCCAGCATCTGCAGTTTTTTGCTTTTATCTTAATGTTGAAACTGTACCTGCCCCATTTCCTTTTTGAACACCCCTACTGTTCCCCTGTCAACCTTGGCCAGATTCTGCATTATTTTACTAAAATCCACTCTCCCCCAATCCAAAATATTTTTTTGCAACTTGTCGATTTCTTTGTCCATAACAAACTTAAACTCTACCCTCCCTGATCAACCTTTCCTCTGCAAATGGAGATAGAAGAGTCTGTTCTGTTGAAGAGTCATACGGACTTGAAACGTTAACTGTATTGCTCTCCACAGATGCTGTCAGACCTGCTGAGATTTTCCAGGTATTTTTATTTTTGTTTTTGCTTTGGATTTCCAGCATCCGCAGTTTTTTGCTTTTATATTAAACTGTACCATATTGTGGTCGTTGTTGCTAAAATGCTCGCCCACCACTACCTCAGCCACCTGTCCGGCTTCATTCCCCAGAATTAGGTCCAGCAATGCACCGTCCCTTGTTGGACCCTCTACATATTGACCTAAAAAGTTCTCCCGTACACATTTCAATAAATCCACTCCATCCAAGCCCTTAACACTCTGTCTATCCCAATTAGTGTTGGGAAAGTTGAAATCACCTAATATAATTACCCTATTTTTATTGCTTTTACACACCTCTGCAAATTGTGCGCATATTTGCTCCTCAATTTCTATCTGGAGTCTATAATAAACACATAATAATGTGGCTGCCCCTTTTTTATTCCTAAACTCTATCCACAAAGCTTCATTCGATGTCCCCACCTAGATATCATCTCTCCTTACTGCAGTAACTGAAACCTTAACTAATAATGCAGTACATCTTCCTCTTTGACCCCTCCCCTGTATCGCCTGAAGATTCTATATCCTGGAATGTTGAGCTGCCAATCCTGCCCTTACCACAACCATGTCTCTGTGATCGCTACTATATCACAATTCCACATGTCAATCCTCACCCTTAACTTATATAAAAACAAAAAAACTGCGGATGCTGGAAATCCAAAACAAAAACAGAATTACCTGGAAAAACTCAGCAGGTCTGGCAGCATCGGCGGAGAAGAAAAGAGTTGACGTTTCGAGTCCTCATGACCCTTCAACAGAACTTGAGTTCGAGTCCAGGAAAGAGCTGAAATATAAGCTGGTTTGAGGTGTGTGTGTGGGGGGCGGAGAGATAGAGAGACAGAGAGGTGGAGGGGGGGGTGTGGTTGGAGGGACAAACAAGCAGTGATAGAAGCAGATCATCAAAAGATGTCAACAACAATAGTACAATAGAACACATAGGTGTTAAAGTTAAAGTTGGTGATATTATCTAAACGAATGTGCTAATTAAGAATGGATGGTAGGGCACTCAAGGTATAGCTCTAGTGGGTTTTTTTTTATAATGGAAATAGGTGGGAAAAGGAAAATCTTTATAATTTATTGGAAAAAAAAAGGAGGGGGAAACAGAAAGGGGGTGGGGATGGGGGAGGGAGCTCACGACCTAAAGTTGTTGAATTCAATATTCAGTCCGGAAGGCTGTAAAGTCCCTGGTCGGAAGATGAGGTGCTGTTCCTCCAGTTTGCTTTGGGCTTCACTGGAACTTTGCAGCAAGCCAAGGACAGACATGTGGGCAAGAGAGCAGGGTGGAGTGTTAAAATGGCAAGCGACAGGGAGGTTTGGGTCATTCTTGCGGACAGACCGCAGGTGTTCTGCAAAGCGGTCGCCCAGTTTACGTTTGGTCTCTCCAATGTAGAGGAGACCACATTGGGAGCAACGAATGCAGTAGACTAAGTTGGGGGAAATGCAAGTGAAATGCTGCTTCACTTGAAAGGAGTGTTTGGGTCCTTGGACGGTGAAGAGAGAGGAAGTGAAGGGGCAGGTGTTGCATCTTTTGCGTGGGCATGGGGTTGTGCCATAGGAGGGGGTTGAGGAGTAGGGGGTGATGGAGGAGTGGACCAGGGTGTCCCGGAGGGAGCGATCCCTACGGAATGCCGATAAGGGGGGTGCAGGGAAGATGTGTTTGGTGGTGGCATCATGCTGGAGTTGGCGGAAATGGCGGAGGATGATCCTTTGAATGCGGAGGCTGGTGGGGTGATAAGTGAGGACAAGGGGGACCCTATCATGTTTCTGGGAGGGAGGAGAAGGCGTGAGGGCGGATGCGCGGGAGATGGGCTGGACACGGTTGAGGGCCCTGTCAACGACCGTGGGTGGAAAGCCTCGGTTAAGGAAGAAGGAGGACATGTCAGAGGAACTGTTTTTGAATGTAGCATCATCGGAACAGATGTGACGGAGGCGAAGGAACTGAGAGAATGGGATGGAGTCCTTACAGGAAGCGGGGTGTGAGGAGCTGTAGTCGAGATAGCTGTGGGAGTCGGTGGGGTTGTAATGGATATTGGTGGACAGTCTATCACCAGAGATTGAGACAGAGAGGTCAAGGAAGGGAAGTGAAGTGTCAGAGATGGACCACGTGAAAATGATGGAGGGGTGGAGATTGGAAGCAAAATTAATAAATTTTTCCAAGTCCTGATGAGAGCATGAAGCAGCACCGAAGTAATCATCGATGTACCGGAGAAAGAGTTGTGGAAGGGGGCCGGAGTAGGACTGCAACAAGGAATGTTCCACATACCCCATAAAGAGACAGGCATAGCTGGGGCCCATGCGGGTACCCATAGCCACACCTTTTATTTGGAGGAAGTGAGAGGAGTTGAAGGAGAAATTGTTCAGTGTGAGAACAAGTTCAGCCAGACGGAGGAGAGTAGTGGTGGATGGGGATTGTTCGGGCCTCTGTTCGAGGAAGAAGCTAAGGGCCCTCAGACCATCCTGGTGGGGGATGGAGGTGTAGTGGGATTGGACGTCCATGGTGAAGAGGAAGCGGTAGGGGCCAGGGAACTGGAAATTGTTGATGTGACGTAAGGTGTCAGAGGAATCACGGATGTAGGTGGGAAGGGACTGGACAAGGGGAGAGAGAAGGGAGTCAAGATAACGAGAAATGAGTTCTGTGGGGCAGGAGCAAGCTGAGACGATCGGTCTACCGGGGCAGTTCTGTTTGTGGATTTTGGGTAGGAGATAGAAGCGGGCCATCCGAGGTTGGGCAACTATCAGGTTGGAAGCTGTGGGAGGGAGATCCCCAGAGGAGATGAGGTCAGTGACAGTCCTGGAAACAGTGGCTTGATGTTCAGTGGTGGGGTCATGGTCCAGGGAGAGGTAGGAGGAAGTGTCTGTGAGTTGACGCCCAGCCTCCGCGAGGTAGAGGTCAGAGCGCCAGACAACAACAGCACCACCCTTGTCAGCGGGTTTGATGACAATGTCAGGGTTGGACATGAGAGAATGGAGTGCAGTAAGTTCTGCACTATTTACCTTGCGATTTTTGTGGTGAACATGTCAAAAAGAAACTTATTACAGGTACCCTCTATTTATTAATATAAAAACAAAAAAACTGCGGATGCTGGAAATCCAAAACAAAAACAGAATTACCTGGAAAAACTCAGCAGATCTGGCAGCATCGGCGGAGAAGAAAAGAGTTGACGTTTCGAGTCGTCATGACCCTTCGACAGAACTTGCGTTCGAGTCCATCCTTAACTTATCTGTTTTACCTGTAATACTCCTGGCATTAAAGTAGAGGCCATCCAGCCTTGCATTACTCCCTTGAAGCTTATTGCAGCTGCACTCCCACTGACTTGATTGTTTTACTGTATTATGATGTGTCCCTATTCTACTAACATACAGTGTCCTCTCCCCCTGGCGAATAAGCTTAAACTGCTCCCAACAGCACTAGCAAACATGCCCGCAAGGATGTTTTAGTCCCGCTCAGATGTGGACTGTCCCACCTTCACCAGAAATGGTCCCAGTGATCCAGGAATCTAAAACCCTCCCTACTGCACCAACACTTAAGCCACATATTCATCTGCGCTACTCTCCTATTTCTGAGCTCGCTAGTACGTGGCACTGGGAGTGATCCAGAGATTACAACCCGAGAGGTCCTGCTTTTTGGTCTACTGCCTAACTCTCTGAAGTCTTGATGCAAGACCTCATCCCTCTTTCTACCTAGGTCATTGGTACCAACATGTTCCATGACCTCTGCCTTATCACCCTCCCCCTTCAGGATGTCCTGCAATCTTCCAAAATTCCATAGAATTCTGGAGCAGTTCCTACAGATTGGAGGGTCGCAAATGTAACCCCACTATTTAAAAAAGGAGGGAGGTAAAAACAGAGATTTACAGACCAGTTAGCGTAACATTAATAGTGGGGAAACGCTAGGGTCTATTATAAAAGATGTGTTAACAGAACACTTGGAAAGCATTAACAGGATTAGACCTTAAGACCATAAGACATAGGAGCAGAAAGTAGGCCATTCGGCCCATCGAGTCTGCTCCGCCATTCAATCATGGCTGATAAGTTTCTCAACCCCATTCTCCTGCCTTCTCCCCGTAACCTTTGATCCCCTTACCAATCAAGAACCTATCTATCTTGTTCTTAAATACACTCAATGACCTGGCCTCCACAGCCTTCTGTGGCAAACTCAGCATTGGTTTACGAACTGGAAATCATGCTTAATAATCTACAGGAGTTTTTTGAGAATGTAACTAGAAGAATGCAGCATCTTTTGAATATATGTGAAATTATGTGCTTCAGTGTGAAAAAGAGAAAGGCAGAGTATTATTTAAATGGTGATATATTGGGAAATGTAGATGTAAAAAGGGATCTGGGTGTCTTTATACACCAGTCAATGAAAGTAAACAGGCAGGTGCAACAAGCAATTGGGAAGGCAAATGGTATGTTGGCCTTCATTGCAAGACGATTTGAGTTCAGAAGTCGGGATGTCTTACTGCAGTTATACAAGGCCTTGGTGAGACCACACCTGGAGTGTTGTGTGCAGTTTTGGTCTCCCTACCTAAGAAAGGTTGTACTTGCCATAGAGGGAGTGCAGCAAAATTTAACTAGACTGATACCGGGAATGGCAGGACTGTTGCATAAGAAGAGATTGGTTCGACTGGGCCTGTATTGACTAGAGTTTAGTAGAATGAGAGGGGATCTGATTGAAACGTATAAAATTCTAACAGGGCTAGACAGACTGGATGCAGGGAGGATGTTTCTCCTGGTTGGGGAGTCCAGGGACCACACTCCCAGGATACGGGCAGGCCATTTAGGGCTGAGAGGGGGAAAAATGCATTCCCTCGGAGGATGCTCAATCTGTGGAATTCTCTACCACAGAAGGGTGTGGAGGCCAGGCCGCTGAGTATATTCAAGAAATAAATTGATAATATTTTGGATACTAGTGGCATCAAGGGGGATGGAGAGAAAGTGTTGAGATAGAGGATCAGTAGTGATTATATTGAATGGTAGAGCAGACCCGAAGGGCCAAATGATCTACTCCTGCTCCTTGTTTCTATGTTTCTCTGTGCCACTGGAATCAGTGCTGGAGCCTCAACTTATCACAATTTATATAAATGACTTTGATGAAGGGACCTAAGGAATAGTTGCTAAATGTGCTGACAACACAAAGATAGATCGGAAAGTAAATTGTGAAGAGAATGTAAGGAGGCTACAAAGTGACATAGGTAGGATAAGTGAGTGGGCAAAGATCTGGTAAATGGAGTATACGGTGGGCAACCATGAACTGGTTCATGTTGTCAGGGAGAATTAGAAAAAAGCTTATTATCTAAATGGTGAGAGATTGCAGATCTCTGAGATTCAGAGGGATCTAGAGATCCTGGTGCATGAATCTTCTGGAGTATTGTGTACAATACTGGTCTCCATATTTAAAGAAAGATGTAAAAGCGTTAGAAGCAGTTCAAAGAAGGTTAACTAGATTGATGCCAGGAATGAGCAGGTTGTCTTATGAGGACAGGCTGGATAGGTTAGGCTTGTATCCACTGGGATTTAAAAGAATAACCTTTATTGAAACCTTTAAGAGCCTGAGGAGTCTTGACAGGATAGATGCGGAGAGGATGTTTCCCCTTGTGGGAGAATCAAGAACGAGAGGTCACTGTTTGAAAATAAGGAGTGCTCAATTCATACAGAGAGGAGGAGAGATTGTTTCTCTCAAGTAGTTGTGAGTCTTTGGAACTCTCTTCCTCCAAAGGTGGTGGAAGCAGAGTCTTTGAATATTTTTAAGGCAGAGCTAGATAGATCCTTGATTTAAAAAAGGGGTGAAAGGTTATTGGAGTAGGCAGGAATGTGGGGTTCAGTTTATATTCATATCAGCCATGATCTTATTGATTGGCAGAGCAGGCTCGAGGAGCTGAGTGACCTACTCCTGCTCCTAATTCGTATGTTCATTTGTATAAGCCAAAATTGGAAGAAACACAGAGTACAGCTAAACCCTGAAGCTAAATTACTTTTGGAAGGTAGCCAACCAACCATTCACTTCAAAACACCCCATTACACAGGTCGGAAAGAAAACATTTAGCCTTAACTAATTCTTCAATAAGATTTATTTATAAAATAGACAATAGGAGCTTGCTTTGTCTCTGCAGGCACCAGGCGGAATCGTCCCAGATTTGCTTTAAGTGCGTTAGCGGGTGGGTAAAACGACATTTTACCCATCGGCCGGAAAACAGCTTATTGTCCCAAACCCACCGTGTTAGTTATGCATTCCCAGGTAACACACCGTTTCCATGCCAGGCGGCCTCTCATTTACCCTCCACACCATCATCTCACCGCTTCATCACACCCGGCACCATATTTAAAGGTTCACTGCAGCAAAACCTCTCAGTGCTTCCAGCCCACGGCTGCTGCACAGAAGACATAGTCCTGAATGGAAAAAAGACTGCAGCCCTTCCAGTTCAATGAAATGTCTCTCCAGCACCGTATGGACACACTGGACAGTCGCCGTGATGTCCTCTAACCCCCACTCTGGCCGCAGGATGGGCAGCAACATCACCAATCCGGCTTGGCAGGCTGTGGCAGCATGGTCAGTTCCAATGCCCTGCACAAGAGGACTGCCACCCTGTGCCACAAGAGGATGAATTACCTCCCCCATTCCACCAGGGTAAGTCTACCCATTCTCCTCAAGGTGTCAGCCAGGGGCCCTTGGGCACCCATAGGGGGGAGGACCACACCCTGCGGCCATCCATCTAGGTGAAGCTGGGAGTGTCCGGCACATCTTAATCCCCTTTTCCTGTGGCCTCAGCAGCTCCAGCTGCACAGGCCAATGGGGGTGCCAACACCACACAGCAGGACCCTGAAAGCAGGCCAGGGCCCTCCAGGGTCTCAGCCTCCAGAGGACGCCAATCCTCTGTCTCCTTGTTCTGATGAGCACTGTTCATGTTACTCAGATATGAAACATTTCTGCACAAGATAAAGGCAGGAGTCTCAGTCCATGGCCTATTCCCTGTGCTCTGTGCAGCCTTCAGACCTTCAGACCACATTCCTGATGCCTGCACCTCGGCTGTGCTTGTTAGTGCTGCTGGAATGTTGTGGACAGGCGTCCCAGAGATCCGTCATTCTCTCTGTGTGTTCTCAGCACCTTTAAGGTGGGGCTGGTCCCCATCTCCCCAGCATCTGTGACCAGTGACGCTGTGCTCCTGAAGGGCTCAGGTGCTGAAGGCGGACAAAGGATCAGATGCTCCTTAAGTTTCAGGGCTTTGTCTCTTTGATATGACCCTGATCACAGAGCGGAAGCGAGCTTCCCTTAGCCAGACAGGAGTCAGACATTCTCAGAGGCTATGTAAAGATATTAGGTGAGTCCTCACTGCATGTCATCATCATCCTCCTGTAGCCAAGTGACTATTAGGGCCTCCACTGCATCTCCATGACAGGAGCATTATCACAGAGGGTATGTGTCCTGCCATAAGCCAGACTGGATTCAAATATTCATAGATGTAATGTGAAGATCTTATGGTGTCTCTCCACTGCATGTTGTCATCATCCTCCATAAATCTAGAGGCTGTGAGGGCCTCCTGAGCACGTCTACCTTCAACTGCAGGGCAGCCTTTGCCCCAAACCCCCTGAAAAAACACCTGAACCTTGAAGTCTAACCGGCATCCTTGGTGAGAGTGCTTCACAATGTTACTGTGCACTCGCCTCCAAGTTTGCCTCAAAGAGCAGCCTGTGAAGCACACACCTTTTATATGCTGTTGTGAAACACATCAGCGTGGGTGGACGATCCGGCTGGGGGAGGAATGAGTCTGACAGGTGAATCTTACAATGATATGTAGGTGTAGGACATTGAGGTTCCCCATGTCCAATGGATGGAAATGCGGCCCACCATCGATGGACTGAGAGGACAATCACAAACTGGTTTCACAACTCCCTGGAACCAATTTTTGGCCTTCTTGCCACATTGTCCGCTCACAGCGCCGAACACTCCCAACGCAAGCAGGCACGGACGATTCCACCCACTGTATTTAATAGTTCACACCATGAGGATTAGGTCAGTCAGTCACCTTTGGAACATATAGGGTCAGTGTTCCCTTTTGAGAATTACCCTGGGTTGAGACAGAGATTTATCAAAATTCAATATCACCATATTGAATTCGTGAGTAAATATCTTTCTTAATTGTTGCTGTTTGTTTGAGTTATCCAACATTATTTGCAGGCACGTTAGATTTATACATTTCATGTATTTTCAACTATTATTGACATGTTATGTTTAGCTTTAATTATCATTTATAACTTCATGTATAAGCTATAAAGCATAATGGGCTTCAATAAAGCGTGTAGTTTTTTGAAGCATATGCAACATGTAATCTAAAATATTTATTATCTCGGCAATCCACATAAATACACTACTCCAGAAGTCTTATTAAGATTTCTATGAGCTGATATTGGTTGACTTTCAAGGGACTTGGTCTACTAAGACAGGCCTCAATTTATGCCCAATCCTAAGATAATTTTGTGGGCTTTGATGCTCCTGGGGGACAGGGCTTGTATTTGAGGACTCTGTCTAAGATTATGTTCCTTTAATGCTTAGAATCTCCTTTACTTGGGACTTTAAGCGAGCAATAAGTTGAAGGGAATTGGCTTATCTTGCCGGCAGCTAAAAATATTAGAACCATTAAAAAGGCCACCACTTGAGGATGGAGAGAATGATCCCTGGCATTGGGAAAATGGTCAGGGAAAATATCTGGAAATGATTGGAATTGGGGAAGGTGAAGGGATGCCTGAACTGGAGGTGGAAAAAGGGTCTGAGTGGATCCTGGAGTGACATTCAGATAGACTGTTGGGCCTGAATGGATGGTCAGTCTTGAGGGGTTGTACTGTCTATCCCTGTCCTCTTTCCCCAGCCTTCAAAACATTAAAAAGATGCACATGCCTAGGCTTCTCCTTATTTTTACACTGTGCCCCCTATTGCAGGTTCCCATTTACCCCATTCAGTCAGTGCCAGGGGGATTGCACCCCAGTGAGAGGCAGTGCCCAGCAAACAGAAACCCAGTGAGAGGCAGTGCCCAGGAAACAGAAACCCAGTGAGAGGCAGTGCCCAGCAAACAGAAACCCAGTGAGAGGCAGTGCCCAGGAAACACAAACCCAGTGAGAGGCAGTGCCCAGCAAACAGAAACCCAGTGAGAGGCAGTGCCCAGGAAACAGAAACCCAGTGAGAGGCAGTGCCCAGCAAACAGAAACCCAGTGAGAGGCAGTGCCAGGGATAAAGTAACACAGTGAGAGGCTTTGCCAAGAAAGCTTTTTTTAATTATTCATTAAGGGAAGTGGGCTTCGCTGGCTGGGCCAGCATTTACTGCCCATGCCTAGTTGCCATTGAGAAGGTGGCGGTGAGCTTCCTACCTGAACCACTGCAGTCTGTGTGGCGCAGGAACACCTGCAGTGCTATTAGGAAGGGAGTTTCAGGATTTTGACCGGGCAACAGTGAAGGAACAGTGATATATTTCCTAGTCAGGATGGTGACTCACTTGGAGGGGAACTTCCAGGTGGTGGTGTTCCCAACTATCTGCTGCCATTGTCCATTTATATGGTAGTGGTCATGGGTTTGGAAGGTGCTGTCTAAGGTGAAGTCCTGCAGTGCATCTTGTAGATGATACACACTGCTGCTACTATGCATTGATGGTGGAGGGAGTGAATGTTTGTGGATGTGATTCCAATCAAGCGGGCTGCTTTGTCTTGGACAAGGTCAAGCTTCTTGATTGTTGTGGGAGCTGCACTCATCCAGGTCTTCCATCCCACTCCTGACTTGTGCCTTGTAGATGGTGGACAGGCTTCAGGGAATCAGGAGGTGAGTAAAATGTGGCAGGATTCCACGTCTCTTACCTGCTCTTGCAGCCACAGTATTTATATGGCTGGTCCAGTTCAGTTTATGGTCAGGATGTTGATAGTGGGGGATTCAGTGATGATAATGCCATTGAACGTCAAGGGGTGATGGTTAGATTCTCTCTTGTTGGAGATGGTCATTGCCTGGCACAAGTGTGGTGCAAATATTACTCGCCACTTGTCAGCCGAAGCCTGGACATTATCCAGGTCTTGCTGCATTTGGACATGGACAGCTTCAGTATCTGAGGAGCAGCGAATGTTGCTGAACATCGTGCAATCATCAGCGAACCCAAGGCAGTGTCGGGAACTGGATTTCAATGAGAGTTGTTACCAAGGGTTATGAACCTCAGCCAGTTTCAATTACCTCAAGAGAGGAGGGGAAGAAACAAACAGGAACAGTGTGAAATGCTCAAGTCATTGGGCAGTGAGACCCACACCAGCTTCACCTACTCAGTGAGGAAATGATGGTCTGACCCACGGTTGGAGTGCAGCATGGCCACTGGGTTGCCACTTTCTGCTGGTGCAGGAAACCCAAGAAATGAAACTGTGCAGACATGAAACCCGAATGTGAAATTGTTTTCTCCCGGGTCACTAACACCAGCAATCGGCAGATCAATCTTCCATTCCAGGCGACTCCCAAACAGGGAGGGTTGACAATCCTGAGTGTGTGAACTGGAATCAATTGTAAAATAGCTTCCCGAGTGTTCAGAATTCCCAGGAACCGGCACTTAGAGAGTTAATGGTTTCTAACTTCAAGTAACATTTCCATAATGAATCAGCTAATGTGTTTCTTCATCACATGATGTTGCTACCTGCAGCTTAACTTTATTCAAAATCATCTTCATAAAACAGTATAAAAAGACCTGAGCTCTCTGCTCAATCTGCAGATACAACTGAAGATGCTGAGAGTCATTCAGTGCGTTCACCAGTGATCTGAGCAGACACCAGAATGCTGAGACTCTTCCTAACTGTGTCTGTCCTCTTCTGGCAGCAACTTGCTGCACAGGACGAGGTGGACAACTTCTGTTATGAAAATGACTGCACTGAGCCCGCAGAAGTCATTGTGGACAAGATAAGTTACGTTCAGAGTTTACAGCGTTCTGTCCTGTTTGTACCAGGAGAAATTATTCAATGCCCATTTTTGGGGTAAATAACCTGCAGTGAATCAACAGCGCATCCCCCAACCCTGAAACATGAGACTGGACTGAAATTGGTCCTTGGGTCTCAGTAACATTTTATACATGAGCTGCTGTCGGCTGATTGGTCTCCATTGCCAGCTTGTGTAGTGAGAGTATCAGGGTTTCCGTCTCCAGCAGTGGGTCAAGACAGGGGTTTGCGTGGTAGTAGAGAGTTTAGAGGGACAATGCGAAGGACTGTAGAGTCGGGACACATTCCTGTTATTCCTGTATACACTGAATCTAACCCAACTTCGGAAATTTATAACAGACTTAAAATCACTATGTTCCATCTGTAAGAAGCCAAGTCTTGCTTTAGGCGATACCCCCACACCACAGATACCTGGAAAGTCACATCAATACAGCAGTGCCCTTAAAGCAGGTTTGGGGGTGAGAATTACACTCCATCCTTGCTGGGGTAATATAAATTGGCCCAGAACTTCTGATCTCTGGGGAGTTTTACCCAAGAGATTCCCCTAAAGATGGACTGGGGACATCCCGGAAGTCCCCACGCAAGGACTGCACAGGATATGTCCGGGAATATTTAAGCTCGTGATGGGCAATTATTCTGTACTGGGAACTATCTGATACTCCGACTTCAATCAATGGCTTTAGATGGTTCCGAATCTCTTTGCTGAATGGTTACCTTGGAAAATTTAGACAGATTAAACCCACTTCTACTCTCTGTGGTACTGACCCTGCAACTCCCCACTGAAACCCTTCCCCCCCAACACCAACCACCCCCACCACTGCCCAACTATCCCTATCCCCAACCCCAAATTACCCACCAACCACAACTAACCCCCCACCCACTGACTAAACCTCCCACCCCTGACCATCCCACCCCTCCAACTGTCACCCCTGGACTAACCACCCCACCCCCAACCATTTCCCAACTGCACCCACCCCTCAAATTACCAGCCCCGGACTAACAATCCCACCCCCAACCATTTCCCGACTATCCCCACCTCTCCAATTACCATTCCCCCACCTCCGACTACCCCCACACCTATCTACCCCCCAATTACCATCCAAGCCGCTCACATCCAACTATCCCATACCCCAAACTAGCCCACCATCCTGACTACCCCCATGCCCTGACTGTACCCCAACTCTTCCACCCAATCCCCAGATCCTCCCTCATACCATGACCACCGACAACCACCCCCTGCCCCATCTACTCCCCATTACCCCCCAACAACCCCCTGGTCCTCCCACCCCATGGTTTGTCCATGACGCACTGACTTACCCTCTCGCCCCACTACTCTAGCTCCCAGCTGATACCCCCACCACCCAAACCCTCTTCCCACACCACAAATACCTCCCTCCACCTCGACTGATCCCTACCTCTCCAACTACCCCCTGGCCCTCACACACCCTGATTACCCCACAACTCCACAAACTAACCCCCACACCCTGACTACCTCCACCATCCCAACGATAGGACCCATCCCCACCCCAGCCCCCCTCCACCCCAAAGAAGTTGTGAGTCATTAACATGAATGGGGGATTGGATAATAGACAGAAAGAGGACAGAAAGACTTTCCACCACTCTGACCACTCACCACCACCCCCCACCATTATCCTCTGACCCTCCCACTCCCTGATTACGCCACAACTCCCTGACTAACCCCCACGCCCCACCCCTTTGAACACTGGACTCCCCGCCCCTCCTTCAATCCATGACTATCCCAAAACATTCTGAATACATCCCACCCCTGACTATCCCCCAACCACCACACCCCTTTTCTACCTTGATGACCCTACAACTAACCCACACTGACCCAACTCTCCTACCAGTCCCGTTGATTATCACCTGAACTCCCATCCCCCCATGAATACCCCCCACCTCCTCTCACTGCTCCCTACCATTCCCGACATCCTGACCCTCCCCACACCTGGGTGAGTGAAAAGGAGCGGAGTGGCATCCGAAAGTGATTATCTCTCCCCGGATGTTGTGAGCCATTAACATGAATAGGGGATTGGATAATGGACAGACAGAGCTTTGGGGTTTTGATAAGCATTTAAAGAAATAATTCCAAATTCTCAGGGAAAACACATTCCATTGAGAAACAATAAATTCTGCAGGAATACTGGTCAACCCATGGCTTACCACGTAAAATAATTGGGAGCCAAAGGGTGAAAGAGAGTGTGGAATTTTAAGTAATTGATATAGAAGAAAATTAGTTCTATTAGTTTCTCTAGTGCTTAAGGCTGACCAATTCACTGTACTTGATAGTTTACATCCTAGGATTCAGTTCAGTGGATCGATACGATTCTCTGCAGCTATGACCGGGTGTTCCGAAGGTTGTGCTGTCTGTTCTGCTGCCAAGAGATATATACCGGTTAGGTGACTGGGCAACAAGTTGGCAGATGGAATATTTTGTGAGCAAGTGTGAGGCTATTCACTTTGATTAGAAGAAAATCAGAGGGTCATCAGAATGGTGAGGTGGTAAATAGTGAGGAGGATTGCCTTAGAATACAGGAGGATATAGGCGGGAGTGTCAGATGGGCTGATCAGTGGCAAATGGAATTTAATTTGGATCAGTGTGAGGTGATGCACTTTGCCAGGACCAGCAAGGCATGGGAATACACGATGAATGGTACCTGGGAAGTACTGAGGATCAGAGGGACCTTGCTGTGCATGTCCACCAGTCCCTAAAGGTAGCGCAGCAGGTGGATAAGGTGGTTAAGAAGGCATATGGGATACTTGCCATTATTAGCCATGGCATAGAATAAAAGAGCAGGGAAATTATGCTGGAACTGTATAAAACGCTGATTAGACCATAGCTAGAGCATTGCATGCATTTCTGGTATCTGCGTTATAGGAAGGATCTGATTGCATGAGAGAGAGTGCAGAGGAGATTTACCAAGATGTTGCCTGGGCTGGATAGTTTTACTTATGTGGAGAGATTGGATAGGCTGGGGTTATTTTCCTTGGAGCAGAGGAGATTGAGGGGGGACATGATTAAGTTGCATAACAGTTTGAGGACATAGAATAGGGTAGACAGAAAGGAACTTGTCCCCTTGGTAGAGGGTTCAATAATTAGGGGGCATAGATTTAAGGTAAAGGGCAGGAGGTTTAGAGGGGATGTGAGGAAGAATTTTTTTGCCCAGAGGGTGGTGTGAATCTGCAAACTCAACGTCTGAAAGATTGGGAGAGGCAGCAACCCTCATAACATTTAGAATTGTTAGGTAACTGTTTGACTGGTGCAGACTCGATGGGCCTCGATGACTCCTTAACTCTAATTTTTTAATTGGTATAAAGAACATTTCCACTTTGGTATTTAAAAGCATTTGGTGTCTTAATCCAAGAAACTCAGAAAGTTTGTATTTGGGTATAACAAATGATTAGAAAGGCAAATAGTAATTTGCCCTTTACTGAAAGGGGATGTGGAGTTCTAGAATAATGAAGTCTTGCTTCAATGGTACAAGGCTTTAGGGAGACCACACCTGGAGTACTGGGTACAGTTTTGATCTCCTTATCTAAAGAAGGATGTGCACACTTTAAATATGATGCATGAAGATTCACGGGGTTGATTTCTGGGATGAGGAGGGTTGTCCTGTGATGAGAGGAATTATAAATTGGAGCATGCTCTGATGTTTAGAAGAGTGAGAGGAGATCACATTGAAACATACAAGGTTGTGAAGGGGCTTGGCAGGGCAAACACAGGGAGGTTGTTTCCCCTGGTTGGGAACCTAGAACATGGGGGGACAGACTCTGGATAAGGACTTAATCATTTAGGACTGAGAGGAGGAGAATTTTCCTCACTCAAAGGCTTGTGAATCTTTGGAATTCTCTATCCCAGAGGGTTATTTATTCTCAGTCATTGAGAGAGATTTCTGGATTCTAGGAACATCACAGATGGGGGCTGTGTGGGAAAGTGAAGTTGAGGTAGGGGTGTGGGAGGGTGGTCTCGGTTGGGAGATCACTTTTAAGGTTTAGTCCCAAAAATTAATACTGTAAGTTTCTAAAAATTCCCTTTTCAATTGAAACCAGCATTTCAATAACGTTCTAACTTTTCATGATGTCCTAAAGAAGGAACAATTTGAATGACATGCCAGAGGCTTGAGAATCTTTGACCTCGTTGAAATGAGTGGTATAAAAGAGGACATTGACTCACTTATTGCTCTTGCAAAGTTTGGGAATTAAATCCTTATTTTGCATCGACCTAGGCACTACAAACGACAACGGGAATCGCAGCCATCTCGACCCTGCAAAGTCCTCCTTACTAACATCTGGGGGCTAGTGCCAAAATTGAGAGAGCTGTCTTACAGACCAGTCAAGCAACAGCCTGACATAGTCATCCTCACAGAAGCATACCAGAGAGGTAACATTCTAGACATCACTGGAAGTTTCCCTACTACTGACGTGAGACTCACTGATCTGTAGTTCCCTGGCTTATCTCTACAACACTTCTTAAGTAGCGGAACCACATTGCTGTTCTCCAGTCCTCTGGTACCACCCCCGCGGCCAGAGAGGAATTAAAAATTTGGGTCAGAGCCCTTATGATCTCCTCCCTTGCCTCCCTCAGCCGTCTGTGACACAACTCATCCGGACATGGAGATTTGTCCACTTTTAAGCCTGCCAACACCTCCAATACCTTGTTACTCCCTAAATCAATTTCCTCAAGAACCTCGCAGTCCCTGTCCCCGAATTCCATACCTTCATCCTGATTCTCTTGGGTGATGACGGGTGTGAAGTATTTGTTCAACACTCTAGCGATGTCCTCTGGCTCCACCCATTGATTACCACATTCGCCCCTAATGGGCCCTAAACTTTCCCTGGTTATCCTTTTCCCATTGGTATCCTTGTAGAATATCTTGAGATTTTCCCTACTTTTCCCAGCCAGAGCTTTCTCATATCCCCTCTTTGCTCTCCTAATTGCTTTCTTAAGCTCCACCCTTCACTTTCTGTACTCCACTCATGCCTCCGCTCTTTTACTCCCCTTGTCCCTGCTAAAAGCCTCTCTTTTCCTTCTCATCGTATCCTGAATATGTCTGATCATCCATGGTTCTCTGGGCTTGTTACTTTTTCCTATCACCCTAGAGGGAACATGTTGAGCCTGTAACCTCCCCATTTCCTTTCTGAATGCCCCCCACTGCTCTTCTGTAGTTTTCCCCACAAGTAGCTGTTCCCAGTCTACCTTGGCCAAGTCCTGCCTTATTTTACTAAAATCCGCTCTACCCCAATCCAAAACATATTTTTGCAACTTGTCTATTTCTTTGTCCATAACGAGTTTAAATTGTACCATGTTGTGGTCGCTATCACTAATCCGCTCAGCAAATGTTTCTTTTCTGATAATTTTCAATGGAATTCAGTTTATTGTTGTGCCAAATCTTATCTTTCTGAAAATTGCTCGTGGGCCTCTTGAGTGTGAAAAATATGCAAATGTGGCCCCCGGAGTGAAAAGGTTGGACAAGCCTGGGTTAAAGGAAGGTTTTACAAATCCCTGCTCCATCCTAGATTCATCCCACCCTGCACCATCCTGTTTAAAATCTAGCAGAATTTGGTCACACTGTGGGACTAAAACGTCTCTGCGGAGGACTATTCCTGATCATTCGTTGTAGCTTTGGCAAAAAAAAATTAATTGAAATCCCAGAGAAAAAGCATAAAGTGCTTTTATAAAAAAGGTTTTTACAGAAAACAACCCTATGACTGGAATGCTTCTAGAAATGATTTCTCTCAGGATATGAAGATGCAATGATACAAAGTAGGAGCAGAAGTAGTCCATTCGGCCCCTCAAGCCTGCTCCATCTTTCAGTAAGACCATGGCTGATCTGCTTGTGTTTTGATTTCCACATTCCCATCTACCACTGATAACTTTGATTCCCTTCCCTAACTACCTCTACCTTAAAAAATATGCAATGACCCCACCTCCACCATCTTCTGAAGCAGAGAGTTCCAAAGTCACACAACCCTTTGAGAGAAAAAAAATTCTCTTAATCTCTGTCCTAAAAGGGTGACCCCTAATTTAAAAACAGTGCCCCCTAGCTCTGCTCTCACCCACAAGAGGAAACATACTTTCCACGTCCACCTTGTCAAGGCTGTTCAGGATCTTATATACTTCAATCAAATCACCCCTCACTCTTCTAAAGTCCACTGGAAACAAGCACAGTCTGTCCAACCTTTCCTCGTAATACAATCTGCTCATTCCAGGCTCGAACAGAGGCTCAAACAATCCTCATCCACCACTACTCTCCTCCGTCTGGCTGAACTTGATCTCACACTGAACAATTTCTCCTTCAACTCCTCTCCTCTTCACCATGGATGTCCAAACCCTCTACATGTCCATCCCCCACCAGGATGGTCTGAGGGCCCTTAGCTTCTTCCTCGAACAGAGGCCCAAACAATCCCCATCCACCATTACTCTCCTCCTTCTGGCTGAACTTGTTCTCACGCTGAACAATTTCTCCTTCAACTCCTCTCACTTCCTCCAAATAAAAGGTGTGGCTATGGGTACCTGCATGGGCCCCAGCTATGCCTGTCTCTTTATGGGGTATGTGGAACATTCCTTGTTCCAGTCCTACTCCGGCCCCCTTCCACAACTCTTTCTCCGGTACATCGATGATTACTTTGGTGCTGCTTCATGCTCTCGTCGGGACATGGAAAATTTATTAATTTTGCTTCCAATCTCCACCCCTCCATCATTTACACATGGTCTATCTCTGATACTTCCCTTCCCTTCCTTGACCTCTCTGTCTCAATCTCTGGTGATAGACTGTCCACCAATAACCATTACAAGCCTACCGACTCCCACAGCTACCTCGAATACAGCTCCTCACACCCCGCTTCGCGTAAGGACTCCATCCCGTTCTCTCAGTTCCTTTGCCTTCGTCGCATCTGTTTCCTCTGACATGTCCTCCTTCTTCCTTAACCGAGGTTTTCCACCCACGGTCGTTGACAGGGCCCTCAACCGTGTCCGGCCCATCTCCCGCGCATCCGCCCTCATGCCTTCTCCTCCCTCCCAGAAACATGATTGGGTCCCCCTTGTCCTCACTCATCACCCCACCAGCCTCCGCATTCAAAGGATCATCCTCCGCCATTTCCGCCAACTCCAGCATGATGCCACCACCAAACACATCTTCCCTTCACCCTCCGGCAGCATTCCATGCGGATCGTTCCCTCCGGGACACCCTGGTCCACTCCTCCATCACCCCCTACTCCTCAACCCCCTCCTATGGCACCTCCCCATGCCCACACAAAAGATGCAACACCTGCCCCTTCACTTCCTCTCTCCTCACCGTCCAAGGGCCCAAACACTCCTTTCAAGTGAAGCAGCATTTCAATTGCATTTCCCCCAACTTAGTCTACTGCATTCGTTGCTCTCAATGCGGTCTCCTCCACATTGGAGAGACCAAACGTAAACTGGGCGACTGCTTTGCAGAACACCTGTGGTCTGTCCGCAAGAATGACCCAAACCTCCCTGTCGCTTGCCATTTTAACACTCCACCCTGCTCTCTTGCCCACATGTCTGTCCTTGGCTTGCTGCATTGTTCCAGTGAAGCCCAACACAAACTGGAGGAACAGCACCTCATCTTCCGACTAGGCACTTTACAGCCTTCTGGACTGAATATTGAATTCAACAACTTTAGATCTTGAACTCTTCCCCCATCCCCACCCCCTTTCTGTTTCTTCCCCCTTCCTTTTGTTTTTTTCCAATAATTTATATAGATTTTTCTTTTCCCACCTATTTCCATTATTTTTAAATATCTTATGCCCTGTTAGTCTTTCCACCCCACCCCCACCATAGCTGTACCTTGAGTGCCCTACCATCCATTCTTAATTAGCACATTCGTTTAGATAATATCACCAAAATCAACACCTCTGTGTTCTTTTGTCTGTGACATCTTTTGATTATCTGCTGCTATCACTGCTTGCTTGTCCCTGCAACCACCCTAGCACCCCCCAACCTCTCTCCCCCCACCCCACCTTAAACCAGCTTATGTTACACCCCTTTCCTAAGATTCACTCAGTTCTGCTGAAGGGTCATGAGGAATTGAAACATCAATTATTTTCTTCTCCGCCGATGCTGCCAGACCTGCTGAGTTTTTCGAGGTAATTCTGTTTTTGTTTTGGATTTCCAGCATCCGCAGTTTTTTGTTTTTATTAATCTAGTAAATCTCCTCTGAACCGCCTCCAATGTATTTACATCCTTCCTGAAATAAGGAGACCAAATCACAGAATCACAGAGTCACACTGTGCAGAAGAGGCCCTCTGACCCATCGAGTCTGCACCAACACGTGAGAAACACCTGACCTACCTACCTAATCCCATTTACCAGCACTTGGCCCATAGCCTTGAATGTTATGATGCACCAAGTGTTCATCCAGGTACTTTTTATAGGATGTGAGGTAACCCGCCTCCACCACCCTCCCAGACAGTGCATTCCAAACCATCACCACCTTCTGGGTGAAAAAGCTTTTCCTCACAACCCCCCTAAACCTCCTGCTCCTCACCTTGAACTTTTGCCCCCTTGTGACTGACCCTTCAACTAAGGAGAACAGCTATCCACGCTATCCACCCTGTCCATGCCCCTCATAATCTTGTACATCTCAATCAGGTCGCCCCTCAGTCTTCTCTGCTCCAATGAAAACAACCCAAACTGCAGCAGTATTCAAGATGTGGTCTCACCAATGCCCTGTTTAGCTGAAGCAGAACATCATTACTTTTATGTTTAAACTCTCTTGGATTAAAAGATAACATTCCATTAGCCTTCTTAATTACTTGCTTTATTTGCGTCCTAACTGTTTGTGACTCCTGCACTCGAACAGTTCGATCTCTCGTCACCTCGGAATTCTGCAGCCGTCTTCCAGTTAAGTAACACTCTGCTTTTTTATTCTTCCTGCCAAAATGTAAACAATTTCATATTTTCCTACATTATATTTCATCTGCCAGATTTTTGTCCAGTCGCTCAACCTATATATATCTCTGCAAACTCCTTGTGTCCTGTTCACAACATACTTTCCTACCTATCACCTGTTAATTTAACTACCGTGCCTTCACTCCCCTCATTGAGGCCATTGATAAATTATAAAAAGCTGAGGCCCCAGCACAGAGATTTTCAGAAGCCCACTCATCACATCCTGCCATCAGAAACAGACCCATTTATGCATTCTCTCTGTTTTCTGTCAGCCAGCCAATCCTCTTTCAATCCTAATATCTTACCACCTACACTTCGTGTTTTTATTTTCTGCAAAAGCTTTTGGGTGGCAGTTTATTTTTTGTTCATTCACGGGATGTGGGTTTCGCACCATAATTTTTTGCCTATCCCTAGTTGCCCTTGAGAAGGTGATGAACTACTGTAGTCCATGTGGTGTAGATACACCCACAGTGCTGTTAGGAAGGGAGATCCAGGATTTTGATGCAGCGACAGTGAAGGAACAGCAATATATTTCCAAGTCAGGATGGTGAGTGACTTGGAGGGGAACTTCCAGGTGGGGGTATTCCCATCTATCAGTTTCCCTTGTCCTTCTAGATGGTAGTGGTCATGGGTTTGGAAGGTGCTGTCGAAGGAGTTTTGGTGAATTACTGCAATGCATCTTGTAGATGGTACACACTGCTGCTATTGTGCGTCAGTGTTTCAGAAAGTGAATGTTTGTGGATGTGATCCCAATCAACCAAGCTGAAAGGTGTCAGGCTTCTTGAGTGTTGTGGGAGCTGTACTAATCCAGGCAAGTGGGGAGTATTCAATCAGACTCCTCACTTATACCTTGCAGCTAGTGGACAGACTTTGGGGAATCAGGAGGTGAGCTACTCATCGCAGGATTCCTTGTCTCTGACCTGCTCTTGTAGCCACAGTATTTATATGGCTCATCCAGTTCAGTTTCTGGCCATTGGTAACGCCCAGGGTGTTGATAGTCATGGGGGATTCAGTGATGGTAATGCCATTGAACATCAGGGGGCAATGGTTGGATTCTCTCTTGTTGGAGATGGTCATTACCTGACACTTGTGTAGTGCAAATGTTACTTGCCACTTGTCAGCCCAAGCTTGGACATTTTCCAGGCCTTGCTGCTTTTGGACATAGACGGCTTTAGTATCTGGGGATTTGTGAATGGTGCTGAACATTGTGCAATCAGCAGCAAGCATCCACACTTCTGACCTTATGCTGGAAGGAAGCTCATTGATGAAGTAGCTAAAGATCGTTGGGCCTAGGACACTTTCCTGAGGAACCCCTGCACTGATGCCCTGGAGCTGAGATGACTGACCTCCAACAACCACAGTCATCTTCCCTTGTGCCAGGTATGACTCTAACCATCGGAGAGTTTTCTCCTGAATCCCATTGACTCAAGTTTTGCTGGGGCCACACCCAGTCAATGCTGCATTGGTGTCAAGGGCAGTCAATCTCACCTCACCTCGGGAGTTCAGCTCGTTTGTCCATGTTTGTACCAAGGCTGTAATGAGGTCAGGAGCTGAGTGCCCCTGGTGGAACACAAACTGGGCATCAGTGAGCAGATGATTGCTAAGCAAGTGCCTCTTGATAGCACTGTTGATAACCCCTTCCTTTGCTTTACTGGTGAAACTCTTGCTATCTGTTTTTACATTTCTAGCTAGCTTTCTCTCATACTTTAATTTCTTTCCCCGATTAGCCTTTTAGTCATTCGCTGCCATTCTCTGTATTCTGACCAATCACCTGACTGCTACTCAAATTTGTACCGTTATAGGATTTTTTCTTCAGTTTTATGCTTTCCTTAACTTCTTTAGTTAACCACGGACAATCGGTCCTCCCTTTAGAATTTTTCCTGATGGTAGCAATATACTTATTTTGAATATTCTGAAATATCCCCTTAAATATCTGCCACAGCTTTTCTATCGATCCTTCCCCTGTAGTAGAGCATGAACCTGTTCCTACAGATGAAAAAGTGAGAAAAGAAGAATAGCACATTCCTCCCTTCCTCACTGAACTCCCAGCAGTGCGTTGAGGTCATAGTCCAGGGCTAAGTTGCATTGAAATGTTTGAATTCATGTGCTCTGAAAATATGGGCACTAGCTGAGCCCAGGTACAGAAAAAACATTTCAAGCTATCTACAGCTGTGCCCCAGTGGTTAGCTACTCTATCCCTGCTTGGGACCCTGGATGAGATTTAGAATTTAAACAGTATTGGCAGTTAAATGTTAAATGCTAAATATAAAAATTATTAGACATTTAGAAAGGGATTTAATGTTCTCTCAGCTCACCAAACTCTCGGGACTCTGTTGAGGTCACACTCCAGTGCTCGGTCACGCTGAAAATTGCTGTCACTTTTTTTTCCTTTTGGAGATTCTTCTTTATTAATTACACTTTTCCACTTAATTTCCCTGTTTTTCACACATCTCAAAAGCAATTAGAATTTAAAAAAATACTATTTGCACATTTATTTAGTGCAAATGAAATGCAACATCACATTGAACCTGTGGATAGGCTGTAAATTCAGTGCTCAACACAACTTGTACGACAGCTTCTGGGGGCAGGGGAATCAATCCAGTTCTTGAGTGATGGCCGTACTGAATGTTTGTACCATGTATCATTCTACTCTGAAAAATTCAGAGCAGCAATTCAATCTACATTTTTTCTGAGCTGCGAGTAAATGTCTGATTGACAAACCCTTGGATAGTGGCATTAGCATACAAGGGACCAATGTCATTTAAAGTATACAATGAATTGGTGCCAGTGAAGTCAGATGGAAAGGTTATATTGTTACAGAGTTAAATTGTTTTGTAAATGTAGTGTTTTCTTTGTAGCAACTTTGCTAACACTAGTTGATTGCCCTGTGATTAATTATCCTAAGAGAATCAGCATTGGTCCTGCAATATCACCATTGCTGCAGTCACTCTGCTTACTGAATGCAGGTGTAATGAAAGAAAGTTAAACATGTATTTGTACAGCACCTTTCACAATGTCTCAAATCACCTTCTAGCCAATTAAGTGCTTTTGAGTTGTAAACATTGTTATAATTTAGGGAATGTTATTAAATGGCAGAGCAATCTCAATGGGCCAAATGGCTCACTCCTGCTCCTAATCCTATGTTTGTGTGTCATTCTGGGTGGATCCAATAAGCTGGTCTAGATGGCCTTTATCATCTATAATTATCTTGCAATCAGGGAGTTCAAACATTGCTGGAGTTCTGTTTATTTTTTTGCCAATGGAAGTTTACTGTGAGCAGGCTTTGTGGGGTGAAATTATAAGGACACAAGAACATAATGGGCTCATAGTGAATCTGTAACCTGTTTTATACCCTACATGATTCTCAAAAGTCTTTTCCATTGACTCCAATCTTGTCTTTTAATTTACTTACCTATTACCTCACTCTGTCTTGGTGCTTTTATGAGTTTCTTGAGGCAATGAAATATGATGATAAAGTTGTATTGCATACTAGATATTAAAAATATATCATAGTGAGAAGCAGCAATCAGAAGAGTCTTCAGACTTGCTGAACGAGAAAATACAAATACAAATGTGAACCATTCACACTTAGTCCTTTGGCCTTTTAAATGTTGCATTGCACAGAGACACATTAGGGCTCCAATGCTTCTCACTGACAGTAAAGAGCATGTTGTGCCATCATTCCACTTTGTTGATCAGGAGGTATTTGATATTTCTAGCCTGTGAGTTTACTGGTAAAGTAGAATCTATTAAGGTAAGGGGCAGGACATTTAGAGAGGATGTGAGGAAGAATTCTTTCACCCATAGGGTGGTAGGAATCTGTAACTTATTGCCTGAAAAGGTGGTCGAGGCAGAAACCATCATAACATTTAACAATTATTTGGGTGTGTACTTGCAATGCCATGGCATACAAGGTTATGGGCCTAGTGCTGGAAAATGAGATTAGAATAATTAGGTACGTGTTTGATCAGCACAGATGAGATGGGATGAAGGGCCTTTTTCTGTGCTGTAGGCCTCTATGATTCTATTACTGTGTGACCACTTGCGTGAAATAATTATATTGAATGATGTCATGCACCTAAGGCAGAATAAAGTCTTCTACTGCTTCCATAGAATGAAAAAAGATCTTGTGCAGTTAACCTGAGTTGCAAGTTTAGAATCTTTCCACAAATATTAATTTACTGTCACCACTTCCATAAGGTACAACACGCAGAATATTATAATAAGGGATGAGGCAGTGAACAAAATCAGTGTTATCGTCTGCAGTGTTTTAAAAAACTAATGGGAGATATTGCATGATGCTGTTAAAATAAAATTTGTAAACTCTGGTCTGTTTAATGTGATGGTGGGATCACCTTTTGGGTGCACACAAACTAACACGGCATTGTATCATTGTAGCTCTTAATATTAATGACCTATGCTGCATAAATATCAGAAGATATTTGCAACCAGATGCCAACAATGTGAGTTACCATGTTACTGGGAACTTTCTGTGATTATTTGGTGAATTAATTGGTGAATGTTGAATGGGGATAAATGATCATGCATCATTGATGGGGGAATGGTGTGGTGGAGGGGAAGTGTATGGGGTCTAGGTGGTGTTGGGATTAAGGGGAGCGGAGACAGGTGGAGCATTAGGGCTCATGACGTCTCTCCCTGGCCCTGAGAACACTCAGAGGGACATGACTCAGTGTAAAAGGCTTCCAATAACACTTTTTTTTATTGAAAACCCAAGAGGAGGAGCAAGGCCAATAGTGCAGGACAACACTAAAGTTGAAAGAGTGAAAGAGAAGGGAAAATGCACCAAGAACTGTTAATGCCAAGAATTCCATCAAAACTCCTAACTCTCTTTCAATCCCAGTCCATCCAGGACATGAATACTGCCCACACCTGGGAAATTAGCATGTCCTCTCAACACTGACAGAGGGAGTTCAGTTGTGTCATATGGTAATATATTCTCCTCTTTTTGTCTTAGAATTATGAAGAGAAAAAATTCCTACGTCTCCAAGCTGTTCGAACAATGGTTACTGGAATGGATATGAATCATGCAATAGAGGCCGGCCTGGAGAGACTTTTCAATTATTCACATTTCTCTAATGCTGCAGGTACATCCAATGTTCCCTCAAAATGACAAAAGAATAGAAAACAACCTTTCGATCTTTGATCTGTTTTGTTTCACACTTTGTGTGTAGACTGAGACACTGACTGAAAAATCCCACCATTGTCAATCCCAGAGGATTCCTTGTTCACATGTTCCCAGGGGGTAGAAGTGCCACTCGGGCTATTTCTTTGATATTTGCAGACTTTATGCTCCCAGAATCGGAAGATTTCCCACATATGGGGCGGGATCATCCCAGATTCACACTCAGTGCGGAAGCAGGCAGGTAAAAGGATGGCGGGTTTTCACTCCGTATCATCCCAAGCCCACCACATTATTTATGTACTCCCGGGAAATGCGCTATTTCCATGGCTGGCGGGCTGTCATTCGCCCTCCCACCATTACCCTGCCGCTGCATCACACCGGGCACCACATTTAAAGTCCAGCTGCAGGCACACATCTCAGTGCTTCCAGACCATGACTGCTGCACCTAAGACATGGCCCTGAAACGGAAAAGACTGCAGCCCACATGTTCAGTGACGTGCCCCTCGGGAACCGTTTGGATGCCGTGGGGGATCCCGGGATGTCCTCTCCCCCACTCTGGCCACAGGAAGGGCATCAACAGCACTAGCCTGGCTTGGGAGGAGGTGGCAGCAGTTGGCAGTGCCAACGCCCTTCAATAGAGGACAGCCACCCAGTGCCGCAAGAGGATGAAATACCTCCTCCTTTCTACCAGGGTAATTAGGGAAGGCGGTGGTGTAGTGGTATTGTCACTGGGCTGGTAATCCAGAGGGTAATGCTCTGGGGACCTGGTTCGAATAGCAGATGGTGGAATTTCAAATTTGAATTTCATTAATATCTGGAATTGAAATTCTGATGATGACCATGAAATCATTGTCGATTGTCATAAGATCCCATCTGGTTCAGTAATGCCCTTTAGGGAAGGAAATCTGCTGTCTTCAGCTGGTCTGGCCTACATGTGACTCCACACCCACAGAAATGTGGTTGATTCTTAAAAATGCCCTCTGAATAAGGGCATTTAGGGATGGGCAATAAATGCCGGCCTAGCCAGGAAAGCCTACGTCCCATGAAAGAATAAAAATAGAAAGCTAACTCATCATTTTCAACTCACGCACTCACAAACCCATTTCACATTCACAGGTTTCTGGCACTCAGAGGACTGCTGGAGGCCAGAACATTGCTGAGTCTGAGTCACACGGTGAGCCTCTGGACTCGGTCATGTCACAGTTGCTGGAGCTGCAAAGGCAGGCTCTGGAACATCAGGAAGGGATGTCCGCTGCACTCCTCAGATTGTAAGGCATGATGGAGGAGTCCGTCTGCCTTCAGCCTGAGGTGAATGTCTCCCTGCCTATGGCCCCTTGTTCTGGTGAGCAGTGTTTTTGTCACTCAGATATGAAACCTTTCTATACAAGATAAAGCCAGGTGTTTCAGTCCAGGGCCTCTTCCCTCTGCTCTGCGCAGCCTTCAGAGCAAAGTGATGGTCCGGCCTCACCCTCCCTGGGGCAGAAATTTGCCCTCATTGGGTGGGGCAAGTGGAAGTGGTCGGGAAGCCAACAGCCGCCCGTGAATGGGCCACAACCGTGATTTCATGCAGGCGGGCCAACTAAGGCCTGCCCAGTGAGAAAGGTGCATGACAGCGTTCATCACAGCCTGTGTGGGGGGAGGGGTAGAGGAGGGCGAGCGCAGAAGTTCACACATGCACATGGTTGAGCAAAGGAAAAGCTCCCTGAGGCTCAGAGCTGCCTCAGGAAGATGAAGATTCTTGAAATAAAAAGAAAGATTGTAAAAATTTTAATAACATGTCCCTGCTCATGTGACTCTGTGAGATGAGCAGGGACATGTTAGAAATTAGTTTAAACATTAAAATTCTTTTTGAATGACTGATTGAAACCTCATCCCGCCCGTGGATGACGATTCACAAAAAATCCAATGGCCGCTTGGCCTTTTCACCCACTCACCAACCGTAAGGTCGGACGGGCGGTGAAACATTTCATTCAATTAGATCTTTAAGGTCCTTAATGGGCCTGTTAATTGTTGGCAGGTGAGCTGCCGACTGCTGCATGTTCCTGCCAACTGAAATATCGCGTGAGTGAGCGATCACGTCGGGATGCTCGCCTGATGTCATCCTGCGTCATTTTACACACTTTCAGATAGGGCGCGCACCCGCACAACGAGCGGAAAATTCTACCCCGGGAAATATTACTGATGTCTGCACCTCGACAGTGCTTGTCATTGCTGCCAGAATGTAGTGGGCAGGTGCCACAGAGCTCGCTCATTCTCTCGGTGTGCTCTCAGCACCTTTAAGGAGGGGCTGACCCCCGTCTCTTCAGCACCTGTGACCAGTGACGCTGTGCTCCTGAAGGGCTCAGGTGCTGAAGGTGGACAGAGGATCAGATGCTTCTAAAGTTTCATGGCTGCGTCTCTATGATATGTCCCTGATCACAGAGCACAGATGACCTGCCTCTCAGCTAGACAGGAGACAGACATTGTCAGAGGCTATGTGAAGATCTATGGAGTGTCCTCGCTGCATGTCATCATCATCCTCCTGCAATCAAGCAACTATTAGGGCCTCCACTGCGTCTTCATGACAGCATTATCACAGAGGGTATTTGCACTGCCATAAGCCAGACAGGAGTCAAACGTTAACAGATGTGATGTGAGGATCTATGGTGTCTCCTCACTGTATGTCGTCATCATCATCCACATATCTAGCAGCTATGAGGACCTCCTGACCATGCCTGCCTCATCTAGTCAGTGCTAGGGCTTCATGCCCATCATTGTCACCTCCGAGGACCCCCTCACCCTCATCCCCGTTGGCGTCCTCCTCATCAGAGGAGACGTGCAGCTCCTCCATTTCTTCCTCAGCCAGCTCCTCTCCATGTTGCAGGATCAGGTTGTAAAGGGCGCAGCAGATGACAACAATGTGTGACACCCTCTGCGGGCTGTATTGCAGGGCTCCAGCAGACAGGTCCAGGCAGCGGAACCTCATCTTCAGCATCCCGGTGGTCTGCTCCAGCAAGTTATGAGTTGCAGCATGAGCCTCATTATACCGTTGCTCTGCTGCAGTCTGAGGCTGCCACACGGGTGTCATCAGCCCCGGCCTCGGTGAGTAGCCCTTGTCCCTGAGGAGCCAATCCTGCAGCCTCTGAGGACCCTGGAAGACTCCAGGGATCTGTGACCGACTGAGAATCTAGGCGTTATGCACACTCCCTGGAAACCATGTCCGATAGCGGGCTGAGCGGGCCATCGCGAACTGGTTTACCACTGTCATGAAACCAATTGCCCGCTCACGCCACTGATCACGCCGACTCCAGCGGGCACAGAAAATTCTGCCCATGGTGGGACGGGATTCCAAACTCACGTTCCTACTCCATCAGTGGCTGCTGAATTTTCTAATATAATAAAGGCACTGCAACTTTACTGCATTAAGTTTTAGTTTCCAAGTTCAGCTCTGCCTTCACACTCACCTTTATTTGGGTGTAAAACACTAGGCCTGGACCAACACTTCTCCATTTTAAACTGAACATGAAATTCTATCAAATGATCGCTGTCCCTAGAGGCTTCTTTACCATGAGGTAAATCCTGTGTCACTGCACATGAGCAGATTTTACCTGTGCCCTGGATGCCTCTAGAATGTACTGCTCATAGTAATTGTCCCGAAAACTTTTGGTTCCAGGCTACATTTGCCAACCTGATGTTCCCAATATAAGTGTAGATTAAAGTCATCCATGGTTATTGCAGTATATTTCTTACACACCCCATTTATTTCTTCCTGTGTGCTTTGTCCTACAGTATCATTACTGTGAGGAGGCCTATAAACTCCTCCCGCAAGTGACCTCTTGCCTTTACTATTTTTTATCTCTCCCCAAACTGATTCTACATCTTGCCTTTTCAAGCTAAGCTCTTCTCTGAGTATTGAACTATTGCCCTATTTAATTAACAGGGATACACAACCACCTTTTCTTAGCTTCCTCTCATTCTGATTTATCAAACGTGCTTCACCATTCAGGCCCCAGCCTTGGTCCTGTTTCAACCATGTTTCTGTAATGCCTATCAGGTCATATATATTTATCTCTTGTTGTGCGAACAATTCATCTCTTTTGCTACAACTGCTGCGTACATTCAGATGCAAGGCCTAAAACTCTGCTTTCCTTCCCATTTTCTGTTTCATCTGCTGGTGCACTCTTATGATTGTATTTTCTGACCCTTCCTGCCACACTCTGGAACTCATTCCCCAAATTTCTGCCCTGCTCCATTGCATTGTTGTTTCCCTTTACTTTACTGTATATCCTTACATATGATCCCTTCCCCTCACTATTCAGTTTAAAATTCTCTCTCTACCACCTTAGTTATATGATTCACTAGGACACTGGCCCCAGCACGGTTCAAGTGTAGACCATCATAATGGTATGTCTCCTGCTGCCTGCATCCCATAAATTGAAACCCATTTCTCACACACCAATCTTTGAGCCATGTATTCATATCTATAATCGCAATTACTCTACACCAATTTGCTTGTGGCTCAGGTAATAATCCAGAGATTGTTACCTTGATGTTCTGCCTTTTAATTTAGCCCCCAGCAGCTCCATAATCCATGAGGAGGGAGGAGGGTGTGGCATAGTGTTATTTTCTGGAATTACAGAGACTCAGGGTAATGCTCTGGGGACCAGGATTCAAACCCCACCACAGCAGATGGTGAAATTTGAATTCAGAATGAATCTGGAATTTAAATTCTGACCATGACCAAGAAACCATTGTCGATTGTTGTAAAAACCCATCTAGTTCACTAATGTCCTTTAGGGAAGGAAAGCTGCCATCTTTACCTGGTCTGGCCTACATGTGACTCCAGGCCCACAGCAATGTGGTTGACTCTTAAATGCCCTCAGAATAAGGACAATTAGGGATGGGCAATAAATGCTGGCTTAGCCAGCGATGCCCTCATCCCACGAATGAGTATGAACAAAAATATAGAACCTCTTATCTATGTCATTGGTACCCACATTGATCACAACCACTGGATTGTCTCCCTCCCTGTGCAAGTTCCTCTCCAGCCCAGAGCAGATAGCCTGAACCCTGGCACCAGACAGGCAACACAGCCGCCTGGATTCATGTTCTCAACTGCAGAGAACTGTATCTATCCCCTGACTATATTGTTTCCTATCACTACCACATTCCTCTCTGCTCACCCACTTGAATGACATCCCTCACCATGGTGCCATGGTCAATCTGCTCATCCAACTTGCAGCTCTTCACCTCATCCACACAGGTAGCAAACACCTCCGCTGGGGAACTCCACTATGCACCTTCCTCCAGTCCGAAGAACAGGCTGTTTCTGTTTCCTGTCACTCAGCCAATTTTGTATCCATGTTGCTACTGCCCCTTAAATTCCATGAATTAAATCTTTGCTCACAAGTCTGTTGGAAGTCCATGTCCACCCACTTCAAAAGCATTAACCTCATCAACACTTTCTGTTACCTCATCAGTTAACTCAAGCAAGTTAGTTAAACACATTTAGTGCTTAAGAGATCTGGGCTGGTTTTCCTTCATTAACCCACGTTTGGCGAATTGGCCATTCATTTTGTCTCAAATTATTGTTTCTGGAAGTTTCCTCACCTCCGAGTTTAGCCTGTAGTTGTGTTCACCTTGATATTCTTTTTTGAATGATGGTATAACATTTGCAATTCTCCAGTCATCTGGCACCATCCCTGAGTCTAAGGTAGGCTGGATAATTATGGCCATTACGTCTGCAATTTCCTCCCTAACTCCCCTCTGTATCCTTGGGTGCATCTCATCTAGTCCTGTTGCCTGATCAACTTTAAATACAGACAATCAATCCAACACCTCATCATTATCAATTTTAAAGCTTCCAAATGTCTGAATTACCTCCTCTTTCACCATGACCTGGTCAGAAACTTCTTCTTTGTTAAAGACAGATACAAACTATTAATATAATATCTCAACCCTGCCCTCTACCTCCACGCATTCATTCTCTTTTTTATCCCTAAATGGCTCCAATCCTCCTTTTACCGCTCTTTTACTATTTATATGCCTACAGAAGGCTTTTGGATTCACTTTTATGTTAGCTGCCAGCCTCATCTCATACTCTCCCTTTGCTTCTTTCATTTGCTTTTTCAATTCCCCTCTGAACCTTCTATATTCAGCCTGGTTCACAGCTGCATTACCAACCTGACATCTGTCATGTGCACACTTATTCTTTTTCAGCTTAATCTCTATCCATTTTATCATCCAAGGAGCTCGGGATTTGTTTGCTCTAACTTTCCCTTCTGTGGGAATATACCTTGATGGTGAGTGAATACTCTCTCCATTAAAGGCAGCTGTTGTTCAATCGCCTGCTAACTTGTGACTCCAGTTTATCTGGGCCAGATCCATTTTTACCCCACTGAAGTTGGGCTTCCCCCTGTAAATATTCTGACTATGGATTGTTCTCTGTCCTTTTCCATAATCAACCTAAACCCAATGATTACTATCCCATAAATGTTCCCCTTCTGATCCACTGGCCCCACCGCATTCCCAAGAACCAGATCTAGCATTTCCTCCTTTCTCTTTGGACTAGAAACTTACCACTGACAAAAATTCTCCTGAAAACATTCTAGGAATTCTTGCCCCTCACTGTCCTTTCCACTCCTACTATCCCAGTCTATGTTCAGATAAAGATCCCTATTATAAATACTCTGTAATTCTGACATCTCTCTATAATCTCCTTGCAAAATGTACATCTTCCCCACTAGTTGGCAGTCTTAAGACTACATCAGACAATGTAATCACAAGACTTTTTCTTCCTTAGCTTTCGCCAGATAGATTCTGTCCTTGATCTGTCTGTGACACACTCCTATCCAGCTTTGCAATGTTCTGCTTAATCAATGCTGCCACCCCTCCCCCTTTCCCATCTTTCCCGAATACCTTGTATCCAGGAATATTTAATCTCCACTTCTGCCCTCCTTTGAGCCAGGTCTCCGTTATAGCCACAATGTCACGTTACCATAAGGCTATCTCCGGCTGCAACTCACCAATCTTATTAAGCACACTCCATAGGCTGAATTTTCTCCCCTTTTAGCGGGGGTGAAGTTGAAGGGCAGGTGTGTAGAGCTGAGCTTCCGATCAGTGTCCCTGTGTGTGTGTGGTTGGGGGGGCGGGGTGGTGGGGGGGGGGAGGTGAATCCCAAATTTGAGATTACGCTCTTTGGCGCACGTGCATGAAAGAGCGCATTCATCTCCCTGAGGCTATGTGCAGCCTCAGGGAGATCAGTTGTAAATGGAAAAAAGATAAAAATAGAAAAATAAAATTTCCCTAACATGTCCCCTCATGTGATAATGTTACATGAGTTGGAACATGTCCATAATTTTTACAAATACTTTATTATTTTTTTTTAAAACCTACATGGAACCTCATCCCGCCCATGGTTGAGGTTTCATGTTATTTCTAGTTCCAGCTGGGGCTCCTGGCCTGCTCGCCAACCTTAAGGCTGGACAGGCAGGTCCATTAATTACTTAATTGACCCTGTCAATGGCCTCAATTGGCCATTGACAGGTCAGCGGATGTGTAGCTGATTTTACAGTGTCCCCACCTTCCTGCAAATTTAAATGGAGAGCAGTGACATCGGGAGTTCCCACCGACATCACCGCACGTCATTTTACACGTCAGTGAGCAGGCCCCGCCCCCACTTGCCGATGTGTAAAATCCTGCCCCATGTGTTCACATACATGCACATTAACATTAATTTAGACATTATTAGTCTCCTGCTTACCCTGAACCCACCTTGCATACCTTAAAATGGAACACTAGTAAAACTAGGAAATAAGAATGCTGGTCAAAATTGTTTTTACCTCCTGGGAAGTCATTAGCACCACCATTGGCCCAGCTGTAGAGGGACACATGAAGAAGACTGGATGAGCAATAGTAATAGGAAATTCAATAGTTAGGCGACAGATTGTTTTTTTCTGTGACTGCAGAGGTGAATTTGGATGGTATATTACCTCCATGGTGCCCAGGGTCAAAGATGTCATGGACCAGCTGCTGAGTACCCTGCTGGGGAAGAGTGAAGAGCCAGCAGTCTGGCCCATAGCAGTACCAACGGCACAGGCAGAATGAGGAACGTGATCCTGCAGTCAGGATTTAGGGAGCTAGGTAGGAAGATAGCATCCTGGAGTTCCTACGCAGCACAGAATGTGCATTTAAGAGGTCAGAGCTGCTCTGCCATTCCTCAATCTATTAGGTAAGAAAACCTACTACCACTAATACAGCTCATACTTAAAAAAATAAAGACTCAGCAGCTTCTCACTTCCTTTTTACTGATGCCATTGAAACACAGGGAAGGTGACCAAATGTTTTATTTAAACCTCGTTGCCTTTCTTAATTTTTTTTTTTCAGTTTTTAATTTCTCAGCTGCTTAAACTGTCTCCTTAACTTTGGAGATAGGGAAACAAGCTACAGCACTCACAAGCCAATCAATTCATAATTTCCAGTGATGTGACATTTTGATTTATTTTTTCTTTCGTATTTTATTTCAAACTCCAGCATGCCCAGGCCCACTCCTCCTGCCCAGACTCTCCTCGAGTAATGGAATGGAATATGAAAGTGGTGTTGTTTCTCATGTAGCTTTACAGAGCATTGGTGAGACCACATCGAGGATACTGTGTATAGTTTTGGTCTCCTTTTTTAAGAAAGGACATAGTTGCATGAGAAGCCGTTCAGAGAAGGTTCACACGACTGATTCCTGGGCTGAGCAGATTACCTTATGAGGAAAGGATGGGCAGGTTGGGCCTGTATCCATTAAAGTTGAGAAGATGGAGGTGATTTTATTGAAACATATAAGACCCAGAGGAGACTGGACAGGGTGGATGTTGAGAGGATATTTCCCCTTGTTGGAGAGACCAGAACTGGGGGACACAGTTTAAAATTAATGGGTTTCCCATTTAAGAGAGAGATGAAAAGAATTTTGTTTTATCTCAGAAGGTTGTGCGTCTGTCTAACCCACTTCCCCTGAGACGGGCAGAGGCAGGTCATTGAGTATTTTTAAGGCAGAAATAGGTAAATTCATGACCAACAAGGGAGCCAAAGGGTACAGGGGTAGGCAAGAACTTGGAGTTGAGACCACAATCAGATCAGCCATGATCTTACTGAATGGCAGAGCAGATTCGAGGAGCCAAATGACTTACTCCTGCTCCTAATTTGTATGTTTGTATGAAAGTTAGATCAGGCGATTGGTTTGCAAAACACGTCCCTTCAGGCTTCAAGCCTCTGGTCACCTGTCATTTTAATTCTCCACCTTGTTTCCATGCTGATCTTGCTGTCCACAGTCTCCTGCCATGTTCCAATGACTCTCATCAGAACCTCTGCCTCCATTTCTTTTCCTTTCTCTTTGCTGGTTTCCTTTTCTCTCTCTTGTTTTGCTCTTTTTGTTTTCAGGTGGTAGCTATTCAGATTCTGTCAATCACACCTCCTCCAGACACATCTTTGTTCCTTTACAATAGGAAGGACTTCAAGGCGTTGGAGAGGGTGCAGAAGAGATTTACTAGAATGATAGGTGTGTGGATGGGTCTCAGTTACATGGAGAGACTGGAGAGGTTGGAGGTCATTTCATTAGAGCAGAGATTTGAAAGAGGTTTGCAGAACCAGGAATGGATTTGACAGAGTAAATGAGGAGAAACTGTTTCCAGTGGCAGAGCAGTCGATAACCGGAGTGCATAAAATTATGATAATTGGCAAAAGGATCAGGTGCAACATTTATTTAAACAATGAGTCACTGTGATATGGATAGCACTGCCTGAATGGTGGTGAAGCAAGTTCAATAGTAAAATTCAAAAGACAATTGTTGAGATAAAGGGGGACATTTTTGTGTGTCTATGGGAAAAGAGGAGGTCAGGGTGATTAGCAGGATACGTCCACCAAACAACATAGGAGCAGCCTGCCTGGAGGCTGTATCATTCTGTGTGTCTATGATTCAATGTAACCACATCGATGTTTTCCACAGCTCAGCAAAGTCTCCCTGACTCATCATTAGCAATATTTTGCCTCAGTTTTCACAATGGAGGACACTAGTACGACCCCATTAGGAACAGGTGGTGCAGAGAATATAGAGAAGGAGGAACTTAGAACAATTACCATCACTAGAGAAAAAGTACTGAGCAAACTATTGGGATTAAAGGGTGACAAGTCCCCAGGACCTGATGTCCTACATCCCAGGGTCTTAAAGGAAGTGGCAGCGGAGATAGTGGATGCATTGGCTATAATATTCCAAAACTCCCTGGATTCTGGAAAGGTTCCAGTGGATTGGAAAATGCTAATATAACTCCCTTATTCAAAAACGGCGGGAAGCAGAAAGTAGGAAATTATAGACCAGTTAGTTTAACGTCTGTCATTGAGAAACTGTTGGAATGCATTATTAAGGAAGTAGCAATGGGGTATTTGGAAAACCAAAATGCACTCCATCAGAGTCAGCGTGGTTTTATGAAGAATAAATCATGTTTGACTAATTTGCTAGATTTCTCTGACGATGTGACAGGCAAAGTGGATAATGGGGATCCTGTATTTGTAGTATATCTGAACTTCCAGAAGGCCTTTGATAAGGTGCCGCACAAAAGATTAATACACAAGTTAAGATCACAATGAGTTAGGGGTAATATATTATCTTGGATAGAGGATTGGCTAACCAACAGAAAGCAGAGAGTAGGGATAAATGGGTCTTTTTCTGGATGGCAAGCTGTAACTAGTGGGGTGCCACAGGTTTCGGTCCTTGGGACCGAACTATTTACAACCTATATTAATGACTTGGATTCAGGAATAGAAGGTACAATAGCTAAATTTGCAGATGACACCAAAATAGGTGGGAAAGTAAGTTACAATGAAAAAATAAGAAATTTACAAATGGAAATGGACAGGTTCAGTGAATGGGCCAAAATTTGGCAGATGGAGTTTCACATGGATAAGTGTAAGGTTATCCATTTTGGTCAGGATAATAAAAAGGCAACTTATTATTTAAATGGAGAGAAACTTCAGAATGCTTCAGTGCAGAGGGATCTGGGTGTCCTCGTGCATGAATCGCTGAAAGCTGGTATGCAGGTACAGCAGGTAATAAGGAAGGCATATGGAATTTTGGCATTTATTGCTGAAGGAATAGCATATAAAAATAGGGAAGTGTTGTTGCAACTGTACAAAGCATTGGTGAGACTGCACCTGAAGTACTGTGCACAGTTTTGGTCCCCTTAATTGAGGAAGGAAGTTGTTGTACTGGAGGGAGTTCAGAGGAGGTTCACTGGATTGATTCCAGAGATGCGGGGCTTATCTTATGAGGAGAGATTGAGAAGTTTAGGCCGACACTTGCTAGCGTTTAGAAGGATGAGAGGAGATTTAATTGAGGTATATAAAATGCTAAAGGGGACAGACAAAGTAGAAGTGCAGTGGATGTTTCCCCTTCTGGGGCATTCTAGAATGAGAGGCCATAGTTTTATCCCAAGGGGTGGTAGATTTAAATCAGAGATGAGGAGGAATTACTTTTCTCAAAGGGTCGTGAATCTATGGAATTCACTACATCAGAGTGCAGTGGATGCCGGGGTGCTGAATAAATTTAAGGAGGAGATAGAAAGATTTTTAATTAGTAATGGGTTATGGGGAGATGCTGGGAAATTGGAGTTGAGGCCAAAATTAGATCAGCCATGATTGTAATGCATGGCAGGGCAGGCTCGAGGGGCTGAATTGCCTACTCCTGCTCCTGGTTCTTATTAGCAATGATGTAACATTGTGTTTCTTTGTCTACAGGTACAATTGTTCCCATCTCTGCACCTTGGGTAGTTTCTGGATCCATGGAAAATGGCACAATGGAACAGACATTCATGATATCTGTTTTGATAGTTGCTGAAGTCATCACTCCACCCGAACCAACAGATCAAACAGTTCAACTAGAGAGTCGATCTTCTGATTGGTACTATGTCAGGTGAATTTAGTTACTGATACATTGTGTTTGATATTGTTTTAACTCAGCTCTTGTGTTAATATCACTCAACCTAGAATCGGACTGTGATGAATGGGCTTTTCTGGGTACATGGGAACATTGGTCAATATTAATTGTATAATGGAGTGATTCATATCTCACAATCTGCAGTTCCTTCTTCTGAGAACACTGCGAGACCTCCCCATTCACATTGGTCAGGTTCATATGGAGTTGCTTCCTGTTTTTTCTGACAATCTCACATCCACCACCTTGTTTATTTTTGAAAGAACAAATTCACATTCTTGTTATATATAGACACAATAAGCATAGTGGGAGAGGAAGTACTGGAGGGATTGGCATTCTTGAAGGTGGATAAATCACCAGGGCCGGATGGATTGTATCCAGGCTGCTGAACGAAGACAGGGAAGAAATCACAGATGCTCTGAGGATCACTTTCCAATCCTCACAGAAGATTGTTGGCTTGCGAATGTCATACCATTTTTTTAAAAGGGTGTGAGGGATATGCTAGAAAATTATAAGCCAGTCAGTCTGACATTGGTGGTGGGCAAATTATTGGAGACAACTCTGAGAGACAGGATAAATTGTCACTTAGGAAGAGGCAGATCGATCATGGATAGTCAGCATGGTTTTGTATGAGAATATTGTGTCTTGCTAGCTTACTTTAATTTTTGAGGAAGCTACAAGGAGGATTGATGAGAGTAGTGCAGTGGATGTTATCTATATGGATTTTAGTGAGGCATTTGACAAGATCCCGCATGGCAGACTGTTCAGAAAAGTGAGATCCCATTGGATAAAGGGGAAGATGGCCAGTTGGATCCAAAATTGGCTCAGTGACAGGAAACAAAGGGTTTCCAGTGGTTTTCCACAGGGCTCAGTGTTGGGACCTTGCTGTTTGTTGTAGTTATTAATGATTTAGACGTAAATGTGGGAGGTATCATTGGGAAATTTGTAAATTACATAAAAATTGATAGTGCAGATGATAGTGAAGCGGACAGCTGTTGATTCCAGAATTATATCAATGGTTTCGTTGAGTGGGCGGAGAAATGGAAACTGGAATTCAATCTGGAAAAGTGTGAGGAAATGCATTTGGGGAGGGCAAAAGAAGCAAGGGAATATTCAATAAACGGGAAGTTATTGAGAGGGGTTGAGGAAGTGAGAGACTTTGGAGCGCATGTCCACTGGTCCTTGAAGGTGATAGGACAGGTAGACAAGGTGGTTAACTTTACTGGATGAGCTATTTAATACAAAAGCAGGAATGCAATGATGGAACTTTATAAACTGCTGATGAGGCCACAGCTGGAATTCTGTGCACAGTTCTGGTCACCACATTACAGGAAGGACATAATTGCTCAGGAGAGAGTGCAGAGGGGATTTACAAGAATGTTGCCAGGGCTTCAAAATTGCAGCTATGAGGAGAGATTGGATAGGCTCAGGTAGTTTTCCTCAGAACAGAGGAGGCTAATTGAGGTGTACAAAGTTATGTGGGGCCTAGAGTGGGGAAACAGGAAAGATTTGATTCCCCTGGCTGAGGGGTCAATTAGCAGAGGACATAGATTTAATGTGATTAGTAGGAGTATTAGAGGGGATATGTAGTAAAACTTTGGAATTCACTGCTTAAGTTGGAGGCTGAGGTTGAAAAGCTCAAATCTTTTAAATGGTACGTGGATCTGCATCTGAAGCACTGTAACCTGCAAGGCTACGGACTTATTGCTGGAAAGTGGGATTAAAATGAGCCGTTAGTTCTATTTTCCTCTTTTTTGGCTGGTGCAGACATGATGGGCTGAATGGCCTGTTTCTTCACCGTAACTTTTCTATGGGTCTATGGTTAATCAGTGCCTCACACAAAACCATTTCATTTCATCATCTCATTGAGATGTCTGATGTTCTATTCTAATTAGTTTAAATGTCTCTTTCTCTGCTCTTTCTGTGCGTAGTCATAAATTACACAGTTCCAATGTTACTGGCTCCACTCCTGCACCCTGCGGAGGGGACATTTTCCTCTTTTGTGTCTGGATGATGAATGTTGGTGTGATTTGCTGATCTCAGAGAGGATCAAGCTGGGCCCAGTCCTTTCCACATTCAACATTCACTAACTCACACTATCAGTGAGGGTCACTACACAGGATGATCTCCAATGTGGACATTGTCCTCCTGCTGCAATGAACGGTGCTGCTATTTTGTCATCTGTAGAGTTTGCAGATTGAGCTTTTACAGCGAGCAGTTGTGATCACAGAGATTGCTGTTTAGGAAAATTACGGCCTAGTTTTCACTCTGTTTAAATTATTGATAGAAAGTCATACTTGGCGCCTGTGAATTCCCAACCAGTGACCCCTCTGAACAGCAATTCACTCCAGGAATTCCTGATCAGGGATTCTCTCCTCATATTTTAAACAATCAAAGAAAGTGGAAGTGTTCCCTGCAGCGGGCAGAAATTGGGGTGGGAGGAGTTTCTGGATTATCAGCTGGTGCGGTTCATCCTTTATATGGGCTGTCAGTCTGTGGTAGATTTGTAAAGAGCAGGAAATGCTGCAGGCGATTGGAGCATAGCAAGATCATACAAACATATAAATTAGGAGCAGGAGTAGGCCATCAGCCCCTGGAGCCTTCTCTGCCATTCACTAAGATCATGTCTGATCTGATTGCAGCCTCAATGTCACTTTCCTGTCTGCCCCCTATACCTTTCACTCTCTTAATAGTCAAGAATCTATCTCCCTCTACCTTAAAACTATTGAATGACCCTCTTCTGCTCTCTGGGGAAGAGAGTTCCACTGACTCAAGACACTCTGAGAGAAAAAAAGTTCACTTCATCTCCATTTTCAATAGGAGAGCTCTTATTTTTAAACTTTGCTCTCAGGTTCAGGTCTCTCCAACAAGAGGAAACATCCTCTCAGCATCCACTCCGTCAAGCCCCCTCAGTGTCTTCTATGTTTCAATAAGATCACCTCATTCTTTGAAACTCCAATTGCCCCAACATGCCCAACCTCTCCTCATAAGATAACTCATCCTAGGAATCAATAGAGTGAATCTTCTCTGAACTGCTTCTAAGTCAATTATGTCCTTTCCTAATTTAAGAGACCACAACTGTCCACACTACTCAAGATGTGGTCTCACCAATGCACTGTAGAAATGTAGCAAAGGATCCCTCCTTTTATATTCCAATAACAATACCATTTCCCTTTTCTAATCACTTGCTGTATCTGTATAATAGCTTCTTGTGATTCATCTACCAGGACACCCAGATCCCTCTGTACGTCAGAGTCCGCAATCTCTCCCATTTAAACAATCTGCTGCTTTTCCATTCTTCCTGCCAAAGTGGACAAGTATCAAAATGGGCAAGAGGAATTACATTCACTATTTTCCAATCTGATGGGATCCTTCTAGAATCCAGGGAATTTTGGAAACTCAAAACCAATGCATCTACTATCTCAGCAGTCGCTACTTCTAAGACTGTAGGATGAAGTCCATCAGGGCCTGGGGGCTGCCAGCCTTTAATTACAATAATTTCTCTGGTGATTGTAATTGTTTTAAGTTGCTCCCCCTCCTTTCATGTCTTGCTTCACAATTATCCCTGGAATATTATTTTTTCCTCTACAATGAAGGTGGATGGAAAATATCTGTTAAATTCACCTGCCATGTACTTATCTTCCATGATTAATTCACATTCACTCTATAGAGGAGAAACATTCACCTTAGTTATTCGAATCCATTTTAAATAATTGTGGAAATGCTTATTATTCATTTTTATGCTTCCAGCAAATTTTCTCTCATAATCTAACTTCTCTTTATTATTATTCTTATTATTATTCTCATTGTTCTTTTAGTCATCCTTTGTTGTTTTTATACTCAGTCCAATTTTCTGATCTTTATGGAATTCTATGCCCTTGCTTTCAATTTGATCCGATCTTTAACTTCTTTAGATAGCCATGGATTGTGTGTTCCTCCCCTAGAATCTTTCTTTCTCACTGGAATGTATCTTTGCTGAGTGGTATAAAATATCTCCTAAAATATCTGCCACTGCATCTCCACTGACTATCTCTAAACCTATTTCCCAGAGTTCACTTTAACCAGCTCGGTCATCATACCCTTATAATTGCCCTTATTTAAGTTTAAAGCATCAGACTTAGACCCGCTGGGACATAACTTCTGCTCTCCAGGGCGTCAAATCCAGGAGATAGCCCAGAAGATGCACTGGGGCATCCCGTGGAAGTCCCCATGCAAGGATTGTATTCAAGTTCAAACTTGCCATTGGCATTTACCCTGCACTGGGATCCATCCGATACTCCAATTTAACTCAGAGACTTTGGATGGTTCCAACTCTCTTAGCAGGATAGTTACACACGAAAAGTTGGAATAAATAAAACTACATCCAAATTCTGGCTAACTATCACAGTAACATTCCCCTCCCCACGCAGAAACACCGAGGGTCTGCGCTTGACACCCCACATACATCAACTAGCCCGTAAATCAACTGATTGTCCCCAGACTTCTGACTACTCCCCAACCACTTGCCAAGGTACCACTCATTGCCTTGACTGCACTCCAGACCCGCTGACCACACACCACTTCCCTGACTACACTCTCGAACCTCAACAAAACGGCAGCACACTGACGACACTCACTAACCCCGACAAAACGGCAGCACACTGACTACACTCACTAACCCCCGACAAAACGGCAGCACACTGACTACACTCACTAACCACCGACAAATCGGCAGAACACTGACTACACTCACTAACACCCGACAAAACGGCAGCACCCTGACTAAACTCACTAACCCCCGACAAAACGGCAGCACCCTGACTACACTCACTAACCATCGACAAAACGGCAGCACCCTGACTACACTCACTAACAACCGACAAAACGGCAGCACACTGACTTGACTCTCTAACCCCCGACAAAACGGCAGCACACTGACTACACTCACTAACCCCCGACAAAATGGCAGCAAACTGACTAAACTCACCAACCCCGACAAAACGGCAGCACACTGACTACACTCACTAACCCCTGACAAAACGGCAGCACACTGACTACACTCACTAACCCCCGACAAAACGGCAGCACACTGAATACACTCACCAACCCCGACAAAACGGCAGCACACTGACTACACTCGCTAACCCCCGACAAAACGGCAGCGCACTGACTACAATTACTAACCCCTGACAAAACTGCAGCACACTGACTACACTCACAAACCCCGACAAAACGGCAGCACACTGACTATATTCACTAACTCCCGACAAAACGGCAGCACACTGACTACACTCACAAACCCCGACAAAACGGCAGCACACTGACTATATTCACTAACTCCCGATAAAACGGCAGCACACTGACGACACTCACTAACCCCGACAAAACGGCAGCACACTGACTACACTCACTAACCACCGACAAATCGGCAGAACACTGACTACACTCACTAACACCCGACAAAACGGCAGCACCCTGACTAAACTCACTAACCCCCGACAAAACGGCAGCACACTGACTACACTCACTAACCATCGACAAAACGGCAGCACCCTGACTACACTCACTAACAACCGACAAAACGGCAGCACACTGACTTGACTCTCTAACCCCCGACAAAACGGCAGCACACTGACTACACTCACTAACCCCCGACAAAACGGCAGCACACTGACTACACTCACTAACCCCCGAAAAAACGGCAGCACACTGACTACAATCACTAACCACCGACAAAACGGCAGCACACTGACTACACTCACTAACCCCCGACAAAATGGCAGCAAACTGACTAAACTCACCAACCCCGACAAAACGGCAGCACACTGACTACACTCACTAACCCCTGACAAAACGGCAGCACACTGACTACACTCACTAACCCCCGACAAAACGGCAGCACACTGAATACACTCACCAACCCCGACAAAACGGCAGCACACTGATTACACTCACTAACCCCCGACAAAACGGCAGCACACTGACTACACTCACTAACCCCCGACAAAACGACAGCACACTGACTACACTCGCTAACCCCCGAAAAAACGGCAGCGCACTGACTACAATTACTAACCCCTGACAAAACTGCAGCACACTGACTACACTCACAAACCCCGACAAAACGGCAGCACACTGACTACACTCACTAACCCCCGACAAAACGGCAGCACACTGACTACACTCGCTAACCCCCGACAAAACGGCAGCGCACTGACTACAATTACTAACCCCTGACAAAACTGCAGCACACTGACTACACTCACAAACCCCGACAAAACGGCAGCACACTGACTACAATCACTAACCCCTGAAAAAACGGCAGCACACTGACTACAATCACTAACCACCGACAAAACGGCAGCACACTGACTACACTCACTAACCCCCGACAAAATGGCAGCAAACTGACTAAACTCACCAACCCCGACAAAACGGCAGCACACTGACTACACTCACTAACCCCTGACAAAACGGCAGCACACTGACTACACTCACTAACCCCCGACAAAACGGCAGCACACTGAATACACTCACCAACCCCGACAAAACGGCAGCACACTGACTACACTCACTAACCCCCGACAAAACGGCAGCACACTGAATACACTCACCAACCCCGACAAAACGGCAGCACACTGATTACACTCACTAACCCCCGACAAAACGGCAGCACACTGACTACACTCACTAACCCCCGACAAAACGACAGCACACTGACTACACTCGCTAACCCCCGACAAAACGGCAGCGCACTGACTACAATTACTAACCCCTGACAAAACTGCAGCACACTGACTACACTCACAAACCCCGACAAAAAGGCAGCACACTGACTACACTCACTAACCCCCGACAAAACGGCAGCACACTGACTACACTCGCTAACCCCCGACAAAACGGCAGCGCACTGACTACAATTACTAACCCCTGACAAAACTGCAGCACACTGACTACACTCACAAACCCCGACAAAACGGCAGCACACTGACTATATTCACTAACTCCCGACAAAACGGCAGCACACTGACTACACTCACAAACCCCGACAAAACGGCAGCACACTGACTATATTCACTAACTCCCGATAAAACGGCAGCACACTGACGACACTCACTAACCACCGACAAAACGGCAGCACACTGACTACACTCACTAACCCCCGACAAAATGGCAGCACACTGACTACAATCACTAACCACCGACAAAACGGCAGCGCACTGACTACACTCACTAACCCCCGACAAAATGGCAGCAAACTGACTACACTCACTAACCCCGACAAAACGGCAGCACACTGAATACACTCACTAACCCCTGACAAAACGGCAGCACACTGACTACAATCACTAACCACCGACAAAACGGCAGCACACTGACTGCACTCTCTATCCCCGACAAAACGGCGGCACACTGACTACAATCACTAACCCCCGACAAAACGGCAGCACACTGACTACACTCACTAACCCCCGACAAAATGGCAGCACACTGACTACACTCACTAACCCCCGACAAAATGGCAGCAAACTGACTACACTCACTAACCCCGACAAAACGGCAGCACACTGACTACACTCACTAACCCCCGACAAAACGGCAGCACACTGACTACACTCACTAACCACCGACAAATCGGCAGAACACTGACTACACTCACTAACACCCGACAAAACGGCAGCACCCTGACTAAACTCACTAACCCCCGACAAAACGGCAGCACCCTGACTACACTCACTAACCATCGACAAAACGGCAGCACCCTGACTACACTCACTAACAACCGACAAAACGGCAGCACACTGACTTGACTATCTAACCCCCGACAAAACGGCAGCACACTGACTACACTCACTAACCCCCGACAAAACGGCAGCACACTGACTACACTCACTAACCCCCGAAAAAACGGCAGCACACTGACTACAATCACTAACCACCGACAAAACGGCAGCACACTGACTACACTCACTAACCCCCGACAAAATGGCAGCAAACTGACTAAACTCACCAACCCCGACAAAACGGCAGCACACTGACTACACTCACTAACCCCTGACAAAACGGCAGCACACTGACTACACTCACTAACCCCCGACAAAACGGCAGCACACTGAATACACTCACCAACCCCGACAAAACGGCAGCACACTGATTACACTCACTAACCCCCGACAAAACGGCAGCACACTGACTACACTCACTAACCCCCGACAAAACGACAGCACACTGACTACACTCGCTAACCCCCGACAAAACGGCAGCGCACTGACTACAATTACTAACCCCTGACAAAACTGCAGCACACTGACTACACTCACAAACCCCGACAAAACGGCAGCACACTGACTACACTCACTAACCCCCGACAAAACGGCAGCACACTGACTACACTCGCTAACCCCCGACAAAACGGCAGCGCACTGACTACAATTACTAACCCCTGACAAAACTGCAGCACACTGACTACACTCACAAACCCCGACAAAACGGCAGCACACTGACTATATTCACTAACTCCCGACAAAACGGCAGCACACTGACTACACTCACAAACCCCGACAAAACGGCAGCACACTGACTATATTCACTAACTCCCGATAAAACGGCAGCACACTGACGACACTCACTAACCCCGACAAAACGGCAGCACACTGACTACACTCACTAACCACCGACAAATCGGCAGAACACTGACTACACTCACTAACACCCGACAAAACGGCAGCACCCTGACTAAACTCACTAACCCCCGACAAAACGGCAGCACCCTGACTACACTCACTAACCATCGACAAAACGGCAGCACCCTGACTACACTCACTAACAACCGACAAAACGGCAGCACACTGACTTGACTCTCTAACCCCCGACAAAACGGCAGCACACTGACTACACTCACTAACCCCCGACAAAACGGCAGCACACTGACTACACTCACTAACCCCCGAAAAAACGGCAGCACACTGACTACAATCACTAACCACCGACAAAACGGCAGCACACTGACTACACTCACTAACCCCCGACAAAACGGCAGCACACTGACTACACTCGCTAACCCCGACAAAACGGCAGCGCACTGACTACAATTACTAACCCCTGACAAAACTGCAGCACACTAACTACACTCACAAACCCCGACAAAACGGCAGCACACTGACTACACTCACTAACCCCCGAAAAAACGGCAGCACACTGACTACAATCAATAACCACCGACAAAACGGCAGCACACTGACTACACTCACTAACCCCCGACAAAATGGCAGCAAACTGACTAAACTCACCAACCCCGACAAAACGGCAGCACACTGACTACACTCACTAACCCCTGACAAAACGGCAGCACACTGACTACACTCACTAACCCCCGACAAAATGGCAGCACACTGAATACACTCACCAACCCCGACAAAACGGCAGCACACTGAATACACTCACTAACCCCCGACAAAACGGCAGCACACTGACTACACTCACTAACCCCCGACAAAACGACAGCACACTGACTACACTCGCTAACCCCCGACAAAACGGCAGCGCACTGACTACAATTACTAACCCCTGACAAAACTGCAGCACACTGACTACACTCACAAACCCCGACAAAACGGCAGCACACTGACTACATTCACTAACCCCCGACAAAACGGCAGCACACTGACTACACTCGCTAACCCCCGACAAAACGGCAGCGCACTGACTACAATTACTAACCCCTGACAAAACTGCAGCACACTGACTACACTCACAAACCCCGACAAAACGGCAGCACACTGACTATATTCACTAACTCCCGACAAAACGGCAGCACACTGACTACACTCACAAACCCCGACAAAACGGCAGCACACTGATTACACTCACTAACCCCCGACAAAACGGCAGCACACTGACGACACTCACTAACCACCGACAAAACGGCAGCACACTGACTACACTCACTAACCCCCGACAAAATGGCAGCAAACTGACTACACTCACTAACCCCGACAAAACGGCAGCACACTGAATACACTCACTAACCCCTGACAAAACGGCAGCACACTGACTACACTCACTAACCCCCGACAAAACGGCAGCACACTGACTACACTCTCTATCCCCGACAAAACGGCGGCACATTGACTACAATCACTAACCCCCGACAAAACGGCAGCACACAGACTACACTCTCTATCCTTAGACAAAACGGCAGCACACTGACTACACTCACAAACCCCCCCACAAAACGGCAGCACACTGACCACACTCTCTATCCACCGACAAAACGGCAGAACACCTACTACAATCACTAACCCCCGACAAAACGGCAGCACACTGACTACACTCTCTATCCCCCGACAAAACGGCAGCACACTGACTACACTCACTAACCCCGACGAAACGGCAGCACACTGCCTACACTCACTAACCCCCGACAAAACGGCAGCACACTGACTACACTCACTAACCCCCGACAAAACGGCAGCACACTAACTACACACTCTAAACCCCGACAAAACGACAGCACACTGACTACACTCTCTAACCCCTGACAAAACGGCAGCACACTGACTACAATCACTAAACCCGACAAACTGGCAGCACACAGACTCCACTCACTAACCCCGACAAAACGGCAGCACACTGACTACACTCACTAACCCCCGACAAAACGGCAGCACACTGAGTACACTCACTAACCCCCGATAAAACGGCAGCACACTGACTACACTCACTAACCCCCGACAAAACGGCAGCACACTGACTACACTCACTAACCCCTGACAAAACGGCAGCACACTGACTACACTCACTAACCCCGACAAAACGGCAGCACACTGACTACACTCACTAACCCCGACAAAACGGCAGCACACTGACGACTCTCTAACCCCCGACAAAATGGCAGCACACTGACTACACTCACTAACCCCAGACAAAACGGCAGCAAACTGACTACACTCACTAACCCCCGACAAAACGGCAGCACACTAACTACACACTCTAAACCCCGACAAAACGACAGCACACTGACTACACTCTCTAACCCCTGACAAAACGGCAGCACACTGACTACAATCACTAAACCCGACAAACTGGCAGCACACAGACTCCACTCACGAACCCCGACAAAACGGCAGCACACTGACTACACTCGCTAACCCCCGACAAAACGGCAGCACACTGAGTACACTCACTAACCCCCGATAAAACGGCAGCACACTGACTACACTCACTAACCCCCGACAAAACGGTAGCACACTGACTACACTCACTAACCCCCGACAAAACGGCAGCACACTGATTACACTCACTAACCCCGACAAAACGGCAGCACACTGACTACACTCACTAACCCCGACAAAACGGCAGCACACTGACGACTCTCTAACCCCCGACAAAATGGCAGCACACTGACTACACTCACTAACCCCAGACAAAACGGCAGCACACTGACTACACTCACTAACCCCGACAAAACGGCAGCACACTGACTACACTCACAAACCCCGACAAAACGGCAGCACACTGACTATATTCACTAACTCCCGATAAAACGGCAGCACACTGACGACACTCACTAACCACCGACAAAACGGCAGCACACTGACTACACTCACTAACCCCCGACAAAATGGCAGCACACTGACTACAATCACTAACCACCGACAAAACGGCAGCGCACTGACTACACTCACTAACCCCCGACAAAATGGCAGCAAACTGACTACACTCACTAACCCCGACAAAACGGCAGCACACTGAATACACTCACTAACCCCTGACAAAACGGCAGCACACTGACTACAATCACTAACCACCGACAAAACGGCAGCACACTGACTACACTCACTAACCCCCGACAAAATGGCAGCAAACTGACTACACTCACTAACCCCGACAAAACGGCAGCACACTGACTACACTCACTAACCCCCGACAAAACGGCAGCACACTGACTACACTCACTAACCACCGACAAATCGGCAGAACACTGACTACACTCACTAACACCCGACAAAACGGCAGCACCCTGACTAAACTCACTAACCCCCGACAAAACGGCAGCACCCTGACTACACTCACTAACCATCGACAAAACGGCAGCACCCTGACTACACTCACTAACAACCGACAAAACGGCAGCACACTGACTTGACTATCTAACGCCCGACAAAACGGCAGCACACTGACTACACTCACTAACCCCCGACAAAACGGCAGCACACTGACTACACTCACTAACCCCCGAAAAAACGGCAGCACACTGACTACAATCACTAACCACCGACAAAACGGCAGCACACTGACTACACTCACTAACCCCCGACAAAATGGCAGCAAACTGACTAAACTCACCAACCCCGACAAAACGGCAGCACACTGACTACACTCACTAACCCCTGACAAAACGGCAGCACACTGACTACACTCACTAACCCCCGACAAAACGGCAGCACACTGAATACACTCACCAACCCCGACAAAACGGCAGCACACTGATTACACTCACTAACCCCCGACAAAACGGCAGCACACTGACTACACTCACTAACCCCCGACAAAACGACAGCACACTGACTACACTCGCTAACCCCCGACAAAACGGCAGCGCACTGACTACAATTACTAACCCCTGACAAAACTGCAGCACACTGACTACACTCACAAACCCCGACAAAACGGCAGCACACTGACTACACTCACTAACCCCCGACAAAACGGCAGCACACTGACTACACTCGCTAACCCCCGACAAAACGGCAGCGCACTGACTACAATTACTAACCCCTGACAAAACTGCAGCACACTGACTACACTCACAAACCCCGACAAAACGGCAGCACACTGACTATATTCACTAACTCCCGACAAAACGGCAGCACACTGACTACACTCACAAACCCCGACAAAACGGCAGCACACTGACTATATTCACTAACTCCCGATAAAACGGCAGCACACTGACGACACTCACTAACCCCGACAAAACGGCAGCACACTGACTACACTCACTAACCACCGACAAATCGGCAGAACACTGACTACACTCACTAACACCCGACAAAACGGCAGCACCCTGACTAAACTCACTAACCCCCGACAAAACGGCAGCACCCTGACTACACTCACTAACCATCGACAAAACGGCAGCACCCTGACTACACTCACTAACAACCGACAAAACGGCAGCACACTGACTTGACTCTCTAACCCCCGACAAAACGGCAGCACACTGACTACACTCACTAACCCCCGACAAAACGGCAGCACACTGACTACACTCACTAACCCCCGAAAAAACGGCAGCACACTGACTACAATCACTAACCACCGACAAAACGGCAGCACACTGACTACACTCACTAACCCCCGACAAAATGGCAGCAAACTGACTAAACTCACCAACCCCGACAAAACGGCAGCACACTGACTACACTCACTAACCCCTGACAAAACGGCAGCACACTGACTACACTCACTAACCCCCGACAAAACGGCAGCACACTGAATACACTCACCAACCCCGACAAAACGGCAGCACACTGATTACACTCACTAAGCCCCGACAAAACGGCAGCACACTGACTACACTCACTAACCCCCGACAAAACGACAGCACACTGACTACACTCGCTAACCCCCGAAAAAACGGCAGCGCACTGACTACAATTACTAACCCCTGACAAAACTGCAGCACACTGACTACACTCACAAACCCCGACAAAACGGCAGCACACTGACTACACTCACTAACCCCCGACAAAACGGCAGCACACTGACTACACTCGCTAACCCCGACAAAACGGCAGCGCACTGACTACAATTACTAACCCCTGACAAAACTGCAGCACACTAACTACACTCACAAACCCCGACAAAACGGCAGCACACTGACTACACTCACTAACCCCCGAAAAAACGGCAGCACACTGACTACAATCAATAACCACCGACAAAACGGCAGCACACTGACTACACTCACTAACCCCCGACAAAATGGCAGCAAACTGACTAAACTCACCAACCCCGACAAAACGGCAGCACACTGACTACACTCACTAACCCCTGACAAAACGGCAGCACACTGACTACACTCACTAACCCCCGACAAAATGGCAGCACACTGAATACACTCACCAACCCCGACAAAACGGCAGCACACTGAATACACTCACTAACCCCCGACAAAACGGCAGCACACTGACTACACTCACTAACCCCCGACAAAACGACAGCACACTGACTACACTCGCTAACCCCCGACAAAACGGCAGCGCACTGACTACAATTACTAACCCCTGACAAAACTGCAGCACACTGACTACACTCACAAACCCCGACAAAACGGCAGCACACTGACTACATTCACTAACCCCCGACAAAACGGCAGCACACTGACTACACTCGCTAACCCCCGACAAAACGGCAGCGCACTGACTACAATTACTAACCCCTGACAAAACTGCAGCACACTGACTACACTCACAAACCCCGACAAAACGGCAGCACACTGACTATATTCACTAACTCCCGACAAAACGGCAGCACACTGACTACACTCACAAACCCCGACAAAACGGCAGCACACTGATTACACTCACTAACCCCCGACAAAACGGCAGCACACTGACGACACTCACTAACCACCGACAAAACGGCAGCACACTGACTACACTCACTAACCCCCGACAAAATGGCAGCACACTGACTACAATCACTAACGACCGACAAAACGGCAGCGCACTGACTACACTCACTAACCCCCGACAAAATGGCAGCAAACTGACTACACTCACTAACCCCGACAAAACGGCAGCACACTGAATACACTCACTAACCCCTGACAAAACGGCAGCACACTGACTACACTCACTAACCCCCGACAAAACGGCAGCACACTGACTACACTCTCTATCCCCGACAAAACGGCGGCACATTGACTACAATCACTAACCCCCGACAAAACGGCAGCACACAGACTACACTCTCTATCCTTAGACAAAACGGCAGCACACTGACTACACTCACAAACCCCCCCACAAAACGGCAGCACACTGACCACACTCTCTATCCACCGACAAAACGGCAGAACACCTACTACAATCACTAACCCCCGACAAAACGGCAGCACACTGACTACACTCTCTATCCCCCGACAAAACGGCAGCACACTGACTACACTCACTAACCCCGACGAAACGGCAGCACACTGCCTACACTCACTAACCCCCGACAAAACGGCAGCACACTGACTACACTCACTAACCCCCGACAAAACGGCAGCACACTAACTACACACTCTAAACCCCGACAAAACGACAGCACACTGACTACACTCTCTAACCCCTGACAAAACGGCAGCACACTGACTACAATCACTAAACCCGACAAACTGGCAGCACACAGACTCCACTCACTAACCCCGACAAAACGGCAGCACACTGACTACACTCACTAACCCCCGACAAAACGGCAGCACACTGAGTACACTCACTAACCCCCGATAAAACGGCAGCACACTGACTACACTCACTAACCCCCGACAAAACGGCAGCACACTGACTACACTCACTAACCCCTGACAAAACGGCAGCACACTGACTACACTCACTAACCCCGACAAAACGGCAGCACACTGACTACACTCACTAACCCCGACAAAACGGCAGCACACTGACGACTCTCTAACCCCCGACAAAATGGCAGCACACTGACTACACTCACTAACCCCAGACAAAACGGCAGCAAACTGACTACACTCACTAACCCCCGACAAAACGGCAGCACACTAACTACACACTCTAAACCCCGACAAAACGACAGCACACTGACTACACTCTCTAACCCCTGACAAAACGGCAGCACACTGACTACAATCACTAAACCCGACAAACTGGCAGCACACAGACTCCACTCACGAACCCCGACAAAACGGCAGCACACTGACTACACTCACTAACCCCCGACAAAACGGCAGCACACTGAGTACACTCACTAACCCCCGATAAAACGGCAGCACACTGACTACACTCACTAACCCCCGACAAAACGGTAGCACACTGACTACACTCACTAACCCCCGACAAAACGGCAGCACACTGATTACACTCACTAACCCCGACAAAACGGCAGCACACTGACTACACTCACTAACCCCGACAAAACGGCAGCACACTGACGACTCTCTAACCCCCGACAAAATGGCAGCACACTGACTACACTCACTAACCCCAGACAAAACGGCAGCACACTGACTACACTCACTAACCCCGACAAAACGCCAGCACACTGACTACAATCACTAACCACCGACAAATAGGCAGCATACTGACTACACTCACTAACCCCGACAAAATGGCAGCACACTGACTACACTCACTAACCCCGACAAAACGGCAGCACACTGACTACAATCACTAACCACCGACAAAACGGCAGCACACTGAATACACTCACTAACCCCGACAAAACGGCAGCACACTGACTACACTCACTAACCCTGACAAAATGGCAGCACACTGACTACAATCACTAACCACCGACAAAACGGCAGCACACTGAATACACTCACTAACCCCGACAAAAAGGCAGCACACTGACTACAATCACTAAACCCCGACAAAACGGCAGCACAACTGACTACACTCTTTATCCCGAGACAAAACGGCAGCACACTGACTACACTCTCTAACCACCGACAAAACGGCAGCACACTGACTACACACACAAACCCCCCCACAAAACGGCAGCACACTGACTACACTCTCTATCCCCCGACAAAACGGCAGCACACCTACTAAAATCACTAACCCCCGACAAAACGGCAGCACACTGACTACACTCTCTATCCCGAGACAAAACGGCAGCATACGGACTACACTCACTAACCACCGACAAAACGGCAGCACACTGTCTACACTCACTAACCCCCGACAAAACGGCAGAACACTGACTACAATCACTAACCACGGACAAAACGGCAGCACACTGACTACACTCACTAACCCCCGACAAAACGGCAGCACACTGACTACAATCACTAACCCGACAAAACGGCAGCACACTGACTACACTCACTAACCCCCGACAAAACGACAGCACACTGACTGCACTCACTAAACCCGACAAAACGGCAGCACACTGACTACAGTCTCTATCCCCCGACAAACGGCAGCACACTGACCACACTCTCTATCCACCGACAAAACGGCAGCACACTGACTATACTCTCTATCCCCCGACAAAACGGCAGCACACTGTCTACACTCACTAACCCCCGACAAAACGACAGCACACTGACTACACTCATTAACCCCCGACAAAACGGCAGCACACTGATGACACTCGCTAACCCCCGAGAAAACGGCAGCACACTGACTACACTCTCTAACCCCCGACAAAACGCCAGCACACTGACTACAATCACTAACCCCGACAAAATGGCAGCACACAGACTACACTCACTAACCCTGACAAAACGGCAGCACACTGACTACACTCACTAACACCCGACAAAACGGAAGCACACTGACAACACTCACTAACCACCGATAAAACGGCAGCACGCTGACTACACTCACTAACCCCCGACAAAACGGCAGCACACTGACTACACTCACTAACCCCCGACAAAACGGCAGCACACTGACTACACTCACTAACCCCGACAAAATGGCAGCACACTGACTACACTCACTAACCCCCGACAAAACGGCAGCACACTGACTATACTCACTAACCCCCGACAAAATGGCAGCACACTGACTACAATCACTAACCACCGACAAAACGGCAGCACACTGACTACACTCACTAACCCCGACAAAATGGCAGCGCACTGACTACACTCACTAACCCCTGACAAAACGGCAGCACACTGACTACACTCACTAACCCCCGACAAAACGGCAGCACACTGACTACACTCACTAACCCCCGACAAAACGGCAGCACACTGACTATACTCTCTATCCCTCGACAAAACGGCAGCACACTGATTACACTCAATAACTCCCGACAAAACGGCAGCACACTGACTACACTCTCTATCCTTAGGCAAAACGGCAGCACACTGACTACACTCACTAACAACCGACAAAACGGCAGCACTGACTACACTCAGTAAATCCCGACAAACGGCAGCACACTGACTACACTGTCTAACCCCCGACAAAACGGCAGCACACTGACTACAATCACTAACCCCGACAAAACGGCAGCACACTGACTACACTCTCTAACCACCGACAAAACGGCAGCACACTGACTACACTCACTAACACCCCCACAAAACGGCAGCACACTGACTACACTCTCTAACCCCCGACAAAACGGCAGCACACCTTCTACAATCACTAACCCCCGACAAAACGGCAGAACACTGACTACACTCTTTATCCCGAGACATTACGGCAGCACACTGACTACACTCACTAACCACCGACAAAACGGCAGCACACTGACTACACTCTCTATCCCGAGACAAAACGGCAGCTCACTGACTACACTCACTAACCACCGACAAAACGGCAGCACACTGACTACACTCTCTATCCCGAGACAAAACGGCAGCTCACTGACTACACTCACTAACCACCGACAAAACGGCAGCACACTGACTACAATCACTAACCACCGACAAAACGGCAGCACACTGACTACACTCACTAACCCCGACAAAATGGCAGCACACTGACTACACTCACTAACCCCTGACAAAACGGCAGCACACTGACTACACTCACTAACCCCCGACAAAACGGCAGCACACTGACTACACTCACTAACCCCCGACAAAACGGCAGCACACTGACTATACTCTCTATCCCTCGACAAAACGGCAGCACACTGATTACACTCAATAACTCCCGACAAAACGGCAGCACACTGACTACACTCTCTATCCTTAGGCAAAACGGCAGCACACTGACTACACTCACTAACAACCGACAAAACGGCAGCACTGACTACACTCAGTAAATCCCGACAAACGGCAGCACACTGACTACACTGTCTAACCCCCGACAAAACGGCAGCACACTGACTACACTCACTAACCCCCGATAAAACGGCAGCACACTGACTGCACTCACTAACCCCCGACAAAACGGCAGCACACTGACTACACTCACTAACCCCAACAAAACTGCAGCACACTGACTACAATCACTAACCCCGACAAAACGGCAGCACACTGACTACACTCTCTAACCACCGACAAAACGGCAGCACACTGACTACACTCACTAACACCCCCACAAAACGGCAGCACACTGACTACACTCTCTAACCCCCGACAAAACGGCAGCACACCTTCTACAATCACTAACCCCCGACAAAACGGCAGAACACTGACTACACTCTTTATCCCGAGACATTACGGCAGCACACTGACTACACTCACTAACCACCGACAAAACGGCAGCACACTGACTACACTCTCTATCCCGAGACAAAACGGCAGCTCACTGACTACACTCACTAACCACCGACAAAACGGCAGCACACTGACTACACTCTCTATCCCGAGACAAAACGGCAGCTCACTGACTACACTCACTAACCACCGACAAAACGGCAGCACACTGACTACAATCACTAACCCCCGACAAAACGGCAGCACACTGACTACACTCTCTAACACCCGACAAAACGGCAGCACACTGACTACACTCACTAACCCCCGACAAAACGGCAGCACTGACTACACTCACTAAATCCCGACAAAACGGCAGCACACTGACTACACTCACTAACCCCCGACAAAATTGCAGCACACTGAATACACTCACTAACCCCCGACAAAACGGCAGCACACTGACTACACTCACTAACCCCCGACAAAACAGCAGCAAACTGACTACACACTCTAAACCCCGACAAAGCGGCAGCACACTGACTAGACTCACTAACCCCCGACAAAGCGGCAGCACACTGACTACACTCACTAACCCCCGACCAACGGCAGCACACTGACTACACTCTCTGACCCCCGGCAAAACGGCAGCACACTGACTACACTCACTAACCCTGACAAAACGGCAGCACACTGACTACAATCTCTAACCCCCGACAAAATTGCAGCACACTGAATACACTCACTAACCCCCGACAAAACGGCAGCACACTGACTACACTCACTAACCCCCGACAAAACAGCAGCAAACTGACTACACTGTCTAACCCCCGACAAAGCGGCAGCACACTGACTAGACTCACTAACCCCCGACAAAGCGGCAGCACACTGACTACACTCACTAACCCCCGACCAACGGCAGCACACTGACTACACTCTCTAACCCCCGACAAAACGGCAGCACACTGACTACACTCACTAACCCTGACAAAACGGCAGCACACTGACTACAATCTCTAACCCCCGACAAAACGGCAGCACACTGACTACACTCACTAAACCCCGACAAAACGGCAGCACACTGACTACACTCACTAACCCCCGACAAAACGGCAGCCCTGACTACACTCTCTAACCCTCGACAAAACGACAGCACACTGACTACGCTCTCTAACCCCCGACAAATCGGCAGCACACTGACTACACTCACTAACCCCCGTCAAAACGGCAGCACACTGGCTACACTCTCTAACCCCCGAAAAAACGGCAGTACGCTGACTACACTGACTAACCCCCGACAAAACGGCAGCACACTGACTACAATCCCAACCCACCAACCACCCCTCTAACCGCCCCCATCCCCACACCCACATACCCTTCCGACCCCCCTGTCAATAACCTACCACCCTCCCACTGCTGCCCTAATCTCTCAACTACCCCCTACCCATCCCCGGCAACGCACCCAGCAACTGCTATAACCCTCCCCATCCCACAACTGACCCCTATCGTCCCCAGATACTCTATCATTCCCCTGCCAATCCCACGCTCATGCTACCATCACACCACCCCCAGTGACCACCAGACCCCACCCGATCCTACCCACTTACCTTGCACACTTACCGTCTCCCTGGCTTCTCAAAATGGCTGGGTCCAAAAGATCATAAGACCTAGGAGCAGAAGTAGGCCATTTGGCCCATCAAGCAGCCCTGCTATTTAATGAGATCATGGCTGATCTGATAATCCTCAACTCCATTTTTGTGCTTTTTCCCCATAATCCTTGATTCTGTTACTGAATAAAAATCTGTCTATATCGGGACTAGAATGTACTTTGCAGCCCAGCCTCTTCAGCTCATTAAACTTTAAACTTACCTGCTTTATAGCAGCTGGTGCCATAAAAAGGGGTCTGGCCTCCTCTCGAATGATTCTGCTGCCCTCGACTGAAGGCCTCGGGAACAGGCTGCACTGCACGTTTCTCACCTGGCCCAAGGTGAAAGGTCGGGAGAGGAAGGTGCAGCTCCTGAGTAAGGTCGGAAAAAAGGAGCAGAGTGGCAATCCAATAGTCCTTGCCAATTCTCGGAAGTTCTGGCCCAAGTTCTCTGCCTCAAACTGAAAGGAAAATTCAATCATATTATGGTCACTGCTGCCTAGATGTGCCTTCACTGTTACGTCTCATTAAATAATACTGTCTTGCTGCCCATGACCAGATGAAGCATCGTCTGCTCTCTGGTTGGCTGTAGAATGTGCTGCTCTAAGATACTGTCCCAAAAACTCTCTCTGAGCACATCTTGCCAACCTGATTCATCCAATTTATATGTAGATTAAAATTACCCATGATTATCACTGTACCTTTGTCACAAGCCCCCATTATTCCTTTCTGATACCCGGTCCTGCTGTGTGGTTACTGTTATGGGGCCTATAAACCACTCTCATAAGTGATTTCCATCTCTGCCCAAACTGATTCTACATCTTGATCTTTAGAACTAAAGCCATCTCTCTCTAAAGTACTCATGCCAAACTCAATTTTCAGAGCTACCTTTCCACGTTTTCTGAGCTCCTGTCCTCCTGAAATGTCACATCCCCTCAAATATTCACAACCCAGCCATTGTCATCATGCAGCCATGTCTTTGCAATGGCTATCAGATCATACACATTTATTTATGTTTGGACTCTCAATCCATTCATTTTTTTGATTGTGAATGCTCCATGCAATTAAATACAGAGCCTTTAGTTCTATGCTTTTACTATTTCCACAACCTCCAGTCTTATCTGCTGGCACACTTATAAGTTTGTATTCTCTGTCCCTTCCTGCCACACTCCAACTATCATTTCCTCTATTGCTTCCTTGCTCCCCTGGCTTGTCTTCTCTCATCACATCCTGTAATACTTGATCCCTCGCCCCCACTAATTATTTTAAACTCCTAGCTGCCAACCTCGTTACTTGACTCACCAGAACACTGGTCGCAGCACAGTTCAGATTAAGACTGTCCCAGCAGTACAGCTCCCACTTTCCCCAATACTGGTTCCAGTGGCCATGAATTGAAACCCACACCGCACTTTGATCCACCCACTTAAATCTCTAATCTGATTTATCCTATGCAAATTTGCTCGTGGTTCAGGTAATAATCCAGGGAATATGACCTTAGAAGTTCTGTTTTTTAATTTAACCCACAACTGCTCATACTCCCTAAGCAGAAACTCGTTTCTCATCCTACATATTTCATTGGTCCCCACATGAACCATGACAACTGGATCCTCCACCTCCCACTGCAAGTTCCTCTCCAGCCCTGATCAGACGTCACTAACCCTGGCACCAGGCAGGCAACCCAGCCTTCTGCACTCCTGCCCTCAGCTGCAGAAAACTGTGCCTATCTGCCTGACTATACTGTCCCCTACACCCACTACAAATCTATTCACTCTAAAGTGCAGAGCTAAAGTAAGTAAATTGAGTTGAGGTGTTGATCAAAGACTCATAGGACGGTATTTTAATGGAGGCGATGGGGATCTCGGCTGAAGAGCTAACAAGGGCCCTGCATCACCTCCTTTAGGGAGGGCCTGCTGCATTAAGGGCCACTCAGGTGGCCAATGTCAGATCTTCCTCGGTATCAAAGGCCCCAGGGGGCAGAGACCTCGCCCTCCAAAAGCTGCTGGCCAATCAGAGGCCAGCAGCTCCCAGCGCTTGTCAGCAACAAGGAGGTGTAGTGGCTGCTGTTGGCTCTGTTCCTGAGAGGCCTAGGATCAGTGCTGGACCCCAGGATAACAGGTGAGTGATGGGAGGAAGAGGATCACAGCAAAGGGGGTCACAGCAGAGGGGGTGAACTGTGTAGTAATAAAGGGCAGAAGGTTGGCTCTCCACAGCTCAGCCCATCTCCCCGAAGCCAGTCCCCCGTCAACAAAATGGCCCCCCCCAAAATGTCAAAAGCAACCAGCATAGTGACAGGCCCTCCTGCCTCTGGGTTAAGGCCATCAGCTACAAGAAGGGACTCTTAAGTTGACATGAATTGTCCATTTAAGTGCCTCCATTGAGGGCAGGTTGGGAAGGGTTGGGCTGCCTGGGCACGAATCTCCCCGCACTGGATTTAATCTTGGTGGAGGCAGTAAGGCAGCGGGGTGCCCACCCACCACCAACATGTACAATTAAATGCCCTCTCCGCCAGCAACCCTGCCTCAAGGGAGCAGAATAAATTTGGCCTATAGAATCATGGCTGCACAGAAGGAGGTAATTCAGCCCATTGAGACCATGCTGACTATATAGAGCAATCCAATCAGTCCCAAACCCTCCCTTTAACCCTGTGACCCTGCAAGTTTATTCCCCTCAAATGTCCATCCAATTTCCATCTGAAATCATTCATCATCTCTGCTTTGTCCACCCTAATAAACAGTGAGTTCCAGATTATTACCACTCGCTGCATAAAAAGGTTTTTCCTCAGATTCCCCCTGAATCTCTTGCCCAAAGTCTTCTATCTGTCTCCCCTAGTTCTTGCACCGTCAGCTAATGAGAACAGCTTTTCCTTTTCTACCTTATCAGCCCTGTCAGAATCTGGTACAGCTCTATCCAATCACCCCTCAACCTCCTTTCCCTAAGCTGAACAATGCCAGCTTTTCCAACCAACCCTGTCACTAATATCCCCCACCCGGGGAACTTTCGAGTAAGTCTCCTCTGCACCCACTCAAGGAGCCTCACATTCCTCCTAAAGTGTAGTGACCATCACTGAACTCGATACTCTAATTGTGGCCTCCCCAGATCTTTATAAAGATTCAGCATCACTTCGATGCTTTTGTAATCAATACCTCTACTTATGAAACACAAGTTCCCATGTACGTTGCTGAATATTTTCTCAATATGTGCTCTCACCATCAAAGATCCATGCACCCCAAGGTCCCTCTATCCCTGCACACTCTTTAGAATTGTTTCATGATGTCTCCATTGCCTCTCCCTATACCTTCTGCAAAATGCATCACCTCACTTTGTTTTTAGTTCATTCTTGGAGTGTGTGCTTCACTGGTTAGGCCAGCATTCATTGCCCATTCCTAATTGCCCTGAGAAAGTGGTGGTGAGCTGCCTTTTTGAACCACTGCAGTCCATGTGGTAGAGATACACCCACGGTGCAGTTTGGAGTGTGTTCCAGGGTTTTGACCCAGTGAAATTGAAGGAATGGTGAAACATTTCCAAGTCAGGATGGTGAGTGGATTGGAAGGGAAATTCCAGGTGGTTGTGTTCCCAGGTGTTTGCTGCCTTTAGCCTTCTAGATGGTAGCATTTGTGGGTTTGGAAGATGCTGTCTAAGGAGCCTTGGTGACTTCCTGCAGTGCATCTTTTAGATGATACACACTGCTGCCACTATGCACCAGTGGTGGAGGGAGTGAATGTTTGTGGATGGGATGCCAATCAAGTGTGCTGCTTTGTCCTGGATAATGTCAAACTGCTCAAGTGTTGATGGAACAGCACTCATCCAGGCAAGCGGAGAGTATTCCATCACATTCTTGTAGTTGGTGGACAGTCTTTGGGGAGTCAGGAGGTACGTTATTCACTACAGGATTTCCAACCTCTGCCCTTCTCTTGTAGACACAGTATTTATATGGCTAGTCCAATCCAGTTCAGTTTCTGGTCAACGGTAACCCACAGGAAGTTGATAGTAGGGGATTCAGTGATGGTAATGCCATTGAATGTCATTTCTCTGTATTAAATCCAATCAGCCACTTGTCTGCCCATTGGGCTATCTTATCTATTATGTTACGACAGCTGTGGATGAACTGAATGGTGGAGGGTCCTCAGTGGGCTGATTGTCCTGACAATCCATTTGGCTTCCATACGGGCTGTGTCAGGAGGAACAAAAATGAAAATTATGTATTCTTAATTCTGTTGCAGGTCTTTTGACCAGAAAGTTGATGAGCAACAATATGAAAAACTTGTGACTGAATTCCGGCAGGACTTGGAACAAGACAATCAACACTTTGATCCGAGATTTATCATTGCTTTATATAACACACATGGGCTCATGCAAATAGCTTTTAGAAAGATAGTAAATCCTCTCAGGTAGGTTTTGTTAACTCTATAGATATTGAACAGTGAGATGTGCTTAACTGTATTCTTAAACTGATTGAACCTTCCATTAATTACACATTGGGTTTAAGCTGGTGTATTGTGCAAAGTTCTGGTCTCCTTTCCTAAGGAAGGATATATTTACCTTAGAGGGAACACAATGACTGTTCATGAGACAGATTACATATTTGTGCTGGTATTGGGGTTTTGAGCAATTCCACCAATGACACATTCAGCACTGAGAACATGTTTAGAATATTGCCCTCTACTGACAGATAACTCTGACTCCCACACACACTGCTGCATTTAATCTTCATTCAAAATTATACAAACACGTTAGCATCAACAGTGAGCATTCCTTCCCCATTTACATAAACTGGTCCCTTCAGTTGTTTTGTTCAGTGATTCTAAACAACGGCTCTTTCCAGATGTCCAGCTCAATGTCTCCCCACACTATCCTGTGACAGACAGATCATGGTTCTCACCAGGGGCTGTACCTCTTTGTCTTTCCCAAAGTCAAATAAAACAGAGGCTCTTCAATCCTGCTCCACCATTCGGTAAGACCATGGCTGATCTTCTACCTCAATTCCACCTTCCCACACTATCCTTCGAGTGTGTAATCTGTCTAATAAACAGGCATTGCAGGCCCTTTAAGGAAATTTCATCCACCCTTAGATAAGGAGGCCAAAACTACAGGTGTGGTGTCACCTATATAATTGAAGTAAAATTTATTTTCTCTTTACTCTCTTTGTAACAAAGGCTAAGATACCATTTGCTTTCCTAATTGCTTGTTGTAACTGCAGATTACCTTCCTAGACTTCATGTGTAAAGACACCCAAGCCCCTCTGAATAACAACATTTTTCAGTCACTCACCCATGCAAAATATTCCACTTTTATATTTTTCCTATATTTGGCTGAATTCACACGTCTCAAAAATGAGATTCCATCTGCCACATTCTTACCCATTCACTTAACCAACCAAATATGGAGAAACCACATGGTCTTCTACCCACACGTTAACCAGACATGAGGATCGAGCCCTGGCAGATCTGACTGTCCCTGACAGAGGAGTCCTGACCGCTGTTGTTCCTTTTCATATTGTTTATAATTAGGTTCCTCCTTCAATTCCAAATTATTTGGGACCCGCTTCTCCGGTGGGGGTTGGCTCCCTGCCTGCTGGAGATTGGGTCAGACCCACCTGCACGACAGATAAAATATTCAGCCCCTTGAGTTCACCCACAACATTCCAAATACCCCTGCTGAGAGTGATCTCACACAATCTCCTTTACAATAGAAGGGAGAGCCAGCTGAGCCGACAACTTCAACCATGTTCCACAGAACGGTCAGTGCAACACTGGACACTAACATGAACATGCAATAAAGAGTGGACCAAAAAACACAATATTATCTCTTCCACAATAAAGATATGTCCCAAACTCTTCTGTAACCATCAAGGTGTGCCAACTATGAGCTGTGCCAGGACACTGAGCTTTCTGATTAAATTAGCCTCAACATATAACGATGGTGCCGACATGAATGAAGAGAAACTAATGTAAAGTGAAATACTTACAAGTGAAGTTTAAATCTGAAAAACACGCAGTCCACCATTCTGCTCTCAATAAGTCTCCTGTTAGTAGCAATAGAGTTGGCCAAGTTGTGGTCATGATGAAGATCCTCCCTGTTTGTCCAGGAGACTCTTTTATAACCCACCTGTACCTGCTGCATTGTCAGCTGACAACAGTATTCACCACTGAAAAGCTTCCCCGCATCATGATCATACACGTCTCCCATGCACACCATTTTCATTAGAATCATGAGGAAACTGAAGTGGAAGGTTTGACGACTCTGGTTTGAAGCAGCTTAAAACTGAGAAAGAATCCCAATCTAAAATTAGAATCCAGAAACTGAACATGGAATAAAGTTCAGATTCCCATCTCCTCACACCCGTAGTGGGAGCTCACAGTCGGAACATCGACAGACTGAATCTGTGATTGAGAACATGATCTATTCAGATATTACCCCTGTTAACAGGTGACCCATTCAAAGGCTTCTCATGGAGTAAATTAGTCATTGTCTTCTTGCCTTTGTTTGTCTTTTATTTTTCAAACTGCTGGGAATGTATTCTCACTGTGAAATAAAGAAGGTGATGCATTTCAACTTTTGGTCTCATGTTAGATTCTTACTCAGAAATAAATCTGTGTCACTCATTGGCTATTTTTGGGGAGATTGTGGTGTCGTGGTAATATCACTGAACTAGTAATACAGAGACCCAGGTTAATACTATGGGAGCACATATTTAAATCTCACCATAACAGCTTCTGAACTTTAAATTCAGCTAATAAAATCTGGAATTGAAAGCTTTTAATAGTGATAAAAGCAAAATTCTGCAGATGCTTGTAATATAAACAGAAAATGCTGGAAAAAATCTGCAGGTCTGACAGCGCCTGTCACCCCTTCTTTAAAGATCATATGGACTGGAAGCATTAACTCTGTTTCTCTCTCTGGTAGACCTGGTGCATTTTTCCAGCATTTTCTGTTTTTATTTCAGATTTCCAGCATCCGCAGTGTTTTGCTTTTATCTTAGTGTTTAATTCAGTGCCACTCTCTTCCATGAATACCTGCGTTGAAGAAGTACTGCTCTTCTCTCAGTAATAGTGACTCTGAAACGAACATTGATTGTTGCAGAAACCCATCTGCTTCACTAATGCCATTACCTGGTTTGGTCTACATCTACAGCAATGTGGTTGGCTTTTTACTGCCCTTTCAAATGGCTAAGCAAGCCTCTTAGATCAAAGGCAATTAGGGATGGGAAACAATATGTGAGCCTTGCCAGCCACAATAGAGATAAGCCAGGGAACTACAGGCCAGTGAGTCTCACGTCAGTGGTACGGAAACTATTGGAGAAAATTCTGGAGATAATCTATGTCCACTTGGAGAGGCAAGGTTTGATCAGGGATAGTCAGCATGACTTTATCAGAGAGAGGTTATGCCTAACAAATTTGACTGAATTTTTTGAGGAGGTGACCAGGTGTGTAGATGAGGGTAGTGTAGTTGATATAGTTTATATGGATTTCAGCAAAGCCTTTGACAAGTTCTCACATGAAAGAAGGCAAATGCACATGGGATACAGGGTAATTTGATAAGGTGGATTCAAAATTGGCTTAGTTGTAGGAGTCAGAAGGATGCTTTAGTGCCTGGAAGCCAATGTCCAGTGGCGTACCACAGGGATCTGTGCTGGGTCTCCTATTATTTGTCATTTATATAAACGACATAGATGACTATGTGGGGGCTAGGATTAGTAAGTTTGCAGATGACACAAAGATTGGCTGTGTGGTTAATAGTGAGGTTGAGTGTCTTGGGCTGCAGGATGATATAGATGGGATGGTCAAATGGATAGATAAGCAGCAGATGTAAATTAACCAGAAAAGTGTGAGGTGATATACTTTGGAAGGAGTAATTTGACAAGGAAGTATTCAATGAACGGCATGACACTAGGAAGTTCTGAGGAACAAAGGGACCTTGGTGTGTGTGTCCATAGATTTCTGAATGTGTAGGGCTTTGTTAGTGGGGTGGTGAAAAAGGCATATGGGACACTTCCCTTTATCAATCGAGGCATAGATTACTAAAGTAGGGAGGTCATGCTGGAGTTGTATAGAACCTTGGTGAGGCCACAGCTGGAGTACTGTGTGCAGTTCTGGTCGCCACATTATAGGAAGGATGGGATTGCACTGGAGGGGGTGCAGAGGAGATTCACCAGGATGTTGCCTGGGATGAAACATTTAAGTTATGTTTTTGTTGGAGCAGAGAAGACTGAGGGGCGACCTGATCGAGGTGGACAAGATTATGAGAAGCATGGAGAGGGTGAATATGGAGCAGCTGTTCCCCTTAGATGAAGAGTCACTCACAGGGGGCATAAGTTAAAGGTGAGGGGCAGGAGGTTTAGGGGGGATGTGAGGAAAAACTTGTTCACCCAGAGGGTGGTGACAGTTTGGAATGCACTGCCTGGGAGGGTGGTGGAGGCGGGTTGCCTCACATCCTTTAGAAAGTTCCTGGATGAGCACTTGGCATGTCATAACATTCAAGGCTATGGGCCAAGTGCTGGTAAATGGGATTGGGTAGCTACGTGAAGTGTTTCTCAGTTGTCGGTGCAGACTTGATGGGCTGAAGGGCCTCTTATGCACTGTGTGATTCAGTGACTCACCCAAGTAAACACCCAAATCCCAAAAAGATCAAATAAAAATCTGAGATAAGCTCTCCACATTTCAGTGAAATGATTCTGTCAAACTATTAAGGTGTAAGAGGAAAGAATAAGAAGGAACAAAGAGACAGGGATGAATTTCTTGAGATATATGGCACTTGGTTAGTGAGCTCCATATTCTCCAGGTGACAGCTCACACCCTGTGCAGCCTGACACTTCAACCTGTCAAACTCCACTCTGAACAGGGTTTAAAACTCTCTCAATGGGATTTCACTGATAAACTCCCAGGATACACAGAGTCCAACACACAAAAATTCATGGATCAATCATCGGCCGGGTGTTGTGAAATTCATCTCGCTTGGAAACTCTCCCAATCTGGGCAGCTAAGGGAGGATTCTGGGGAGGGACCTGATTAATCCAGGTCTCATTCCCCTTTCCTCACTTGTTCAAATTTCCACCCAAGAAGGGTCCGGAACTCCTTCCCTCCACAACTTCCATTGCAGGGGTGACAGCAAGAGGTTGAATGGGAGAATCTCATCAATTGGGATTTCTGTCAGTTCCACCTCCATTGTGTGAAACCTGCTTCTCCCTGTAGGAAACTGGGAGACTAGCATTCCAGAGCCTGATCCTGGCTGGAGTGAGACCTGCTATCCATCTAAAGGACTCTTTCCCTGCTGCAAAAACAGAACATTTAAAATCAAGTGTTGTTATTTTTTTAAGGATCTTTTTTCCAGGGAAGAGGCCCCACTTAAATAGCAGCAAGATAACTCAGTGATATCCCTCCAAACCCCACTCAGACAGACACACCAATTAGTGAGGGAATCACAGCCACAACCCCAATATATTCCAATCGTCCTGATCCTGGAATTCCAGGCAGGGGCAGCAGCATATCCATGGGGCAGCCAGATATACTGCTCCATGATGATCCTTCCCAGGAAGCAACCATTCAATTCAACGATGATTCCCAGAGGTTGGGAGCTGGGATTCCGACAATTGTGTTTTGATTGTAGCCTCCGACAGGGTCAAAACTGGGTTAGGATGAATTGGATTATAATCCTAGCCCCTCTTTGGGCTGTTCCAGATCAGACATACTCCTCGGATGATCACTCTCACATCAGGTTAAGAGAATGAGGCCTCACGGATATTTAGAGCTGATCTAACTCTCCCTGAATGAAAGGAACTACCAGAGAATATTGCTGTCCTCCAGATAGCCTTTTTAACAAGTTTAAGCTCGATTATAACAGCCCAGATATTATTGAGGTTCGGGTATCTCTCCTCAACAATATAACTCTCCACTGAAAGCTGTACAGAGATGTGTTTCCGGGTTTGGATTTAGAAGGTGATATGAGACAATATACTTTCTAAATTATATAAATATTTATTCATGAACCGAGCAAGTAATTCATTTTTATGGTAAATCAATCACAACATTGACAGTTCGAGGAAAACTTAGAATAATCTTGTCTCTAATAGAGAATGCAGTCTTATTAATATTACAATATTGATAGTAGGGAACATGATTATTGCTGAAAAGACAGACATGTCAAAGCTTTCCATTTTATACTCATCAGGACACTTCTCAAGAATAGCAATATAAGGGGAAAACAGTAATTTATACTGTGTGAGAAGAGAGTGCTGATTGATTGGCAAGTGGACTCTTTTGACTAGTAGAGGCGTTGCCATGATGTGAATCAGTATTCTTTGAACTTATGATCGTGACAACTCACGCAGTTGAGTTCAGCTTTAATGACATCATGTAAGCCCAAATAGATGATGTTGCCATGGGGTCAACTCAAGGCCCAGCTATCTCAAACATCTTTTTTGGTTTCCATGACAAACGTGTCTTTGATGGAGTGACACCAAACCTCCTACCCCTAGTTAGGAAAATATAATAATTTTTATCTGATGAAGAGTCATACTGACTTGAAAAGTTAACTGTATTCCTCTCCGCGATGCTGTCAGACCTGCTGAGTTTTTCCAGCTATTTTTGTTTTTGTTTCAGATTTCCAGCATCCACAGTATTTTGTTTTTGTTATAATAATTTTTCATTTGGAATCGCAATTTATTGTAAGGTAGGACTTAACTGAATTAAAGATAGCTGGTCTGAAGGATTTGATGTAACAGAATTGAAGCCGGGTTTGAAATTATAAATAGTTAAACATGGCTGAAGTTTTAGAATGTAAAGGGAAATTCACATTTTTAGATAAACCAGAGTAGTTTGAATTTCAAAATTGGCATTAAAATGTTACACTTAACCAGAAGAAGCCAAAGAGTATATTTATTTGCCCCAGAGCTTACTGATAAAATTGGAACTGTGAAAGATCTTTAAAAAATATTTTAATTAGAAAAATAGAGTTGAAAGGCATATTGGGACAATGGGAGTTTCATTAAAAAGGGAGAAACCTGTACAGAGGAGATGCGGTTATGTGTAAGAGGAAGGAATTCTAAGATCTAACAAGTGTGAAAAGCCTCTAGCCTCTTAGCCTCAAGTTGTTTCTATATGAACTGAAGTGAAGAAAACTCACTTTGAATTCTACTGTTCAGGGCATCATATTACTTTGCCTGGGTCACTTAAAATCTATGTGTTTTACTGTTGCCTTAATGGAAGCGTAACTGGGAGTTAGATTAACCAGCCGATCCACGAGCTTTCATAGTGGCAATTTGTCATCATTACCGATGAATTCTCCATGTCAATGTCTCTACCAATCAGGGTCCAATTGCCAACCAGTCAGCTCTCTCTTCACATTCATTAATATTTATTGCAATGATCATGAAGCTATTAATGTCTGTAATATTATTGCAAAAGATTTTTCTTTTAAAATAGAGCTTTAGTTTGTGGGTGAGTCTTAATTGGATTAAAGCCAGCTAGTCTGGGTGCTTTGATGTGTACTGGGTTTGATATGTAAGAGAGATAGCGTGCACTTACATTTTTTGAATAGAGCATTCAAGAAGTGGGGTGAAAAATGATACCGATCCAGCAGATACCAAGCCATATGTTTATAATGCTAATAAAATTGGTATGATGAAAGGGGTTTTATTGTTAGAGAGGTTTAGTTCAGAGGTTGTTGATACAATGTGAATTAACTTTAAATGGGCAGTGCCAGGTATAACTTTAGCAGTTTTCGGGTGTGCAGAGCAGAGGCAATGTGAGATCACACGGCAGCTGTCAGCCTCCAACTGTCTCCACAGGAACTAACGTGAAAATAACTTCATTTTGAATTTGTAAGGTGAAAATGCTTTGCCTGGTGTTTGGTTTAGTCTATGGGTTGCTGTTGCCTTAATGGAGATTTGTTTGGGAATTTGATAAAAGTTATGATAGTAGTAATTTGTAGCCGTGTGTGTATATATATATATATTAAACAGTGTTGATTAATAAAGTGTTCATTTAGTTTAATGTAAAACCTCGAGAACTTGTGGTCTGAATCCTGAATTTAGAGTTGCACCTTAAACATAATACTTAAATTATAGGTTATGACAGTTGTTTCAAGTTGCCCTCTGGGATTTTTAAATAACTCCACTTTAACAACTGCATTGGTCATAACAGTACATTCATTTCCCTCACCCACGTCATTAACATATATTGTAAATAACTGTGGCCCCAGCACTGATCCCTGTGGCACTCGAGTAGATGCAGGTTGCCATCCTGAAAATCCCCCCACCAGCCTCATGAAGCTACAACACAGGACTACTTGATTGGCAAACAGCATAAGCAGCAAGTGATTTACAGAGTTAAGCGATTCCATTACCAACAGAAAGACCTAAGCTCTGCAGTCCTGCCACATCCAGTCATGAATTGTGGTGGACAATTAAACAACTCACTGGAGATGGAGACTCCACAAGTATCCCCATCCTCAATGATGGGGGAGCCCAGCACATCAGTGCAAAAGACAAGGCTGAAGACGTTGCAACAATCTTCAGCCAGAAGAGCCGAGTGAATGATCCATCCCGGCTCTCTATGGATTCCCCAGCATCACAGATGTTAGTCATCAGCCAATTTGATTCATGTCACCTGATATCACAAAACAGCTGAATGTACTGGACACTGCAAAGGCTGTGGGTCCTGATAATATTCTGGCAGTAGGACTGAAGAATTGTGCTCCAGAAATTGCTACTCCCCTAGCCAAGCTGTTCCAGTACAACTACAACACTGGCATCTACCCGGTAATGTGGAAAATTTCCCAGACATGTTCTGTACATAAAAATCAGGGCCAATCCAACCTGAGCAATTACAGTCCCATCAGTCAACTGTCGATCATCAGTAACTTGATGGAAGGGGTCATTAACAGTTTTATCAAGTGGGACATGCTCAGCAATAACCTGCTCACTGATGCTCAGGTTGCTTCCCAGCAGCATCACTCAGCTCCTGACTTCACTAGAGACTTTGTTCAAAAGATAAAAGAGATGTGAGGTGAGAGAGACAGCCCTTGACAGCAAGGCAGCATTTGACTGATTGTGGAATCAAGGAGCCCTAGCAAGACTGGAGGCAATGTGAATCAGGGGGAAAACTCTCCAATGGTTGGAGTCATACCTAGCAGAAAGGAAAAATGTTGTGGCTGTTGGAGGTCTATCACCTGAGACCCAGGACATCACTGCAGGAGTTAATCAGGATAGTGTCCTCGGCCCAGCCATCTACAGCTGCTTCACCAAAGACCTTCCTTCCATCATGAGGTCAGAAGTGGGGATGTTCCCTGATGATTGCACAATGTTACATATGAGCATCTGAACAAGGAGCAGGAGTAGGCCATTCAGCCCCTTGAGCCTGCTCTGCCATTCAATAAGATCACAGCTGAGCTGATAATAACCTCAAATCTGCATCTCGCTTACTCCCGATAAACTATCATCCACCTTGCTTATCAAGAACCATCCACATGAGCGTTAAAAATATTCCAAGATTCTGTTTCCACTGCCTTTTCAGGAAGAGAGTTCCAAAAACTCACAACCATCTGAAAGGAAAAATGTCACCTCATCTCCATTTTAAATGGATGACACTTTATTTTTAAATAGTGATGCCTATTCTAGATTCTCCCACAAGAGGAAACTTTACCTGCACATCCACCATGTTAAGGCCCTCTGGGATTAAACATATTTCCATCAAGTTGTCTCTTACTCTTCTAAACTCCAGCGGAAACAAGTCCAGCCTGTCAAACCATTCCTTATTACACAACCCACTCATTCTAGGTATTAGACTAGTAAACCTTCTGTGAACTGCTTTCAAAGCATTTATATCCTTCCATAAATACGGTGACCAAAACTGTACACAGTGCTCCAGATGTGGTCTCACCAGTGGACTATTTTATTGAAGTATAACCTCTCAACTTTTGTGTTCAATTCTCCTCACAATAAAGGACAGCATTTCATTAGCTTTCCTTATTACTGGCTGTATCTGCATAGTAAACTTTTGCGATACATGTACTAAGATGCTCAGATCCCTCTCCATCTCAGAGTTCTGAAATCTCTCACCATTTAGATCATATGCTTCTCTTTTATTCTTCCTGCCAAAAATGGACAATTATACATTTTCCCACATCATTCTCCATTTGTCAGATCTTTGCCCACTCACTTAACCTATCTATAACTTACTGTAGCCTCCTGAGTTCCTCCCTCTCTTCCACTTCCTAATTAAAGCTGCTCCTGGGATGTTACTTTTATCCTCCATAGTGAAAACTGATGCAAAATACCTGTTCAATTCATCTGCCATTTCCTTGTTTTCCATTATCAATTCTCCAGACTCACTTGCAATAGGAAAAATGCTCACTTTGTTATCTCGCTTCTCTTTTCAAATATTTATAGAAACTCTTGCCATCTGTTTTTATATTTCAGGCTAACTTTTCTCGTATTCTAAATTTTCCACCCTTATTAATCTTTTAGACACCCTTTGCTGTTCCTTGTATTCTGTCCAATCTTCTGTCCAACCCATCTTAGTACAATTATATACATTTTCTATGAGTTTGAAAACAATTATAACCTTTCTGGTTAACCACTGATGGTGTGTCTATATCTTGAAATTTTTCTTATTCATTGGAATGTATATATACTGTGCATTCTAAAATATCGCCATAAATATTAGCCACTATATCTCTATTGACCTAACCCTTACCCTAATCTGCCAATTCACTTTAGCCAGCTCTGCTTTCATGTCCTCATAATTGCCCTTATTTAAGTTTAAAAACATAGTTTTAGACCCACTCCTCTCACCCTAAACCTGAATGTAAAATTTAATCATATTATGGTCGCTGCTATCTAGGGAAACCTTCACTATGAGGTCGTTAATTAATCCTATCTCATTGCACAACACCAAGTGGAGTATTACCACCTCTCTGGTTGACTGTGAGAACATGCTGTTCTAAGAAACTATCCCGGAAACATTCTATGAACTCTTCATCTAGGCCCACTTTGCCCATCTGACTTTTCCAGTCTATATGTGGATTAGAATCTCCCATGATTATCGTTGTGCCCTCCTGAGAAGCTCCTATTATTTCTTCCTTATGCTCCATCCTACCATGTGGAGCTTGTACATGGCTCCCACACGTAACTTCTTACCTTTACCGTTTCTCATCTCTACCAAAACCATTTCCACATCCTGGTTTCCTGAACTTAGGTCATCTCTCTCTATTGTGTTAATACCATAATTAGCTAACAGAGGTGTCCCTCCTCTTTTTCATCACTTCCGCTTCTTCCTAAATGTCTTATACCCTTTAATATTCAGGTCCCAATCCATGTCCTCCTGCTGCTATGCCTCTGTAAAGGCTTTCAAATCATATTTAATTATTTCTATGAGCACTCTCACTTCATCTGTTTAGTTTCAAAAGCTTCTTGCATAACATACAGAACCTTTAGTTTTATCATTTTATTCTTTTTATAACCTCTAGTCTCATCTGTTGATTTACTGTTAGATTTCTGCTCTCAATCCCTTCCTGTCACTTCTGTTTTATATTTCCCATAATAATAACTTCCTCTTTTGTCATGCCTCTACTCTTTGATTTACCAGATCTTCCCAAATTTGTACCCTTGCCCCCGCTACTTAAGTTAAAACTGCAGCATCATTCATGACTCTTCAGATACTGAAGCAGATGAAACTAGAGGTTATAAAAAGAACAAAGAACAAAGAACAAAGAAAAGTACAGCACAGGAACAGGCCCTTTGGCCCTCCAAGCCTGCGCCAATCATATTGCCTGTCAACTAAAACATTTTGCACTTCCGGTGTCTGTACCCCTCTACTCCCATCCTATTCATGTATTTGTCAAGCTGCCTGTTAAACATCAATATCGTACCTGCTTCCACCACCTCCTCTGGCAGCGAATTCCAGACACTCACTAACCTCTGCGTGAAAAACTTGCCCCGCACATCACCTCCATAGTTTTCTCCTCTCACATTAAATCTATGTCCCCGAGTAATTGACTCTTCCACCCTGGGAAAAAGCTTCTGACTATCTACTCTGTCCATGCCACTCATAATTTTGTAATTAATTTTCCAGCATAGTTCCTGAGAACAGCATGTTCCGGAGCTGGTGTTGTGCAATGAGATTGGATTAATTAATGACTTCCTAGTGAAGGTGTCCCTGGATAGCAGCAACCATAATATGATTGAATTTTACATTCAAGTTTAGGATGACAGGAGCGGGTTGAAGACTAGGGGCTGAATTTTGCCTTTCACAGGCGGGCGGGCCTGACCGACTTGGCAGCGGGTGGGTAGCCGATCACCGCCACCAAAATGGACCGCGCTGCCATTTTCTGTGAGCGGGCCAATTAAGGCCTGTCCAGCATGATGTCCGTCAGGAAGCGCTATGCCCTTCCTTTGCAGGCAGGCGGGGATGGGGATTCCACCAAATGGGAGAGTGCGATCTTTCACACGTGTGCATATCACCCTGAGGCTAAGTGGTGCCTCAGGGAGATCACTGAAAGGTTTTCAAAGTTAAAAAATAGAAAATTAAAAAAAATCATTACCATGTCTTCAGTACTACTGATGAGAGAGGGAGGAACTCAGGAGACTACAGAAAGTTATATATAGGTTAAGTGAGTGGGTCAAAGACCTGAGAAATGGTGTATGATGTCAGAAAATGTGGAATTGTCCATTTTTGGCAGGAAAAATAAAAGAGAAGCATATTATCTAAATGGTGAGAGATTACAGAGCTCTGAGATGCAGAGGGATCTGGGTGTCTTAGTACATGTATCGCAAAAGTTTACTATGCAGGTACAGCAAGTAATATGGAAAGCTAATGAAATGCTGTCCTTTATTGTGAGGGGAATTGAACACAAAAGCTGAGAGATTATGTTTCAGTTACATAGTGCACTAGTGAGGCCACATCTGGAGTACTATGTACAGTTTTGGTCATCGTATTTAAAGAAAGGTATAAATGCGTTGAAAGCAGTTCAGAGAAGCTTTACCAGTCCAATATCTACAATGGGTGGGTTGTCTTATGAGGAAAGGTTTGACAGGCTGGGTTGTTTATGCTGGAGTTTAGAAGAGTAAGAGACAGCTTGATGGAAATATGTTTGATCCAGGGGGGTCTTAACAGGATGCATGTGGAGGTGAAGTTTCCTCTTGTGGGAGAATCTAGAATAAGTGTCATTATTTAAGAATAAAGTGCCATCCACTTAAAATGGAGATGTGGTGAAATTTTTCCTTTCAGATGGTCATGGGTTTTTGGAACTCTCTTCCTGAAAAGGCAGTGGAAGCTAAGTCTTTGAATATTTTTAAGGCTCATGTGAATAGATTATTGATAAGCAAGGTGGATGATAGGTTATCGGGAGTAGGGGAGATGCAAATTTGAGGTTATTATCAGCTCAGCTGTGATCTTTTTGAATGGCAGAGCAGGCTCAAGGGGATGAATGGCCTACTCCTGCTCCTTGTTCAGATGCTCATATGTAACATTGTGCAATCATCAGGGAACATCCCCACTTCTGACCTCATGATGAAAGGAAGGTCTTTGGTGAAGCAGCTGAAGATAGCTGGGCCGAGGACACTATCCTGATGAGCTCCTGCAGTGATGTCCTGGAACTCAGGTGAAAGACCTCCAACAACCACAACCTTTTTCCTTTCTGCTAGGTATGACTCCAACCATTGGAGAGTTTTCCTCCTCACTCCAATCTTGCTCAGGGTCCTTGATGCCACATTCAGTCAAATGTTGCTTTGATGTCAAGGTCTGTCACTGTTGCCTCACATCTGGAGTTCAGCTCTTTTATCCATGCTTGAACAAAGTCTCTAATGAAGTCAGAAGCTGAGTGAAACTGCTGGAAAGCAACCTGTGCATCAGTGAGCAAGTTATTGCTAAGCATGACCCACTTGGTAACGCCGTTAATCACTTCCATCACTTTGCTGATGATTGACAATTGACTGATGGGACTGTAATTGCTCAGGTTGGATTGGCCCTGATTTTTATGTACAACACATAGCCCAATAGATGCCAGTGTTGTAGCTGTACTGGAACAGCTTGGCTAGGGGAGTGGCAAGTTCTGGAGCACAATTCTTCAGTCCTACTGCCAGAATATTGTCAGGACCCACAGCCTTTGCAGTGTCCAGTACATTCAGCCGTTTTGTGATATCAGGTGACATGAATCGAATTGGCTAATGAATAACATCTGTGATGCTGGGGAATCCACAGGGAGCCGGGATGGATTATCCACTTGGCTCTTCTGGCTGAAGATTGTTGCAATGTCTTCACCCTTGTCTTTTGCACTGATGTGCTGGGCTCCCCCAACATTGAGGATGGGGATATTTGTGGAGACTCCTCCTCCAGTGCGTTGTTTAATTGTCCATCACCATTCATGACTGGATGTGGTGGAACTGCAGAGCTTAGGTTTGATTTGTTGGTTATGGAATCGCTTAGCTCTTATGCTGTTTGCCAATCAAGTTGTCCTGTGTTGTAGCTTCATGAGGCTGGTGGGGGGATTTTCAGATGGCAACGTGCATCTACCCAAGTGCCACAAGGATCAGTGCTGGGACCACAGTTATTTACAATATATTTCCATGACTTGGGTGAGGGAAATAAATGTAGTGTTATGACAGATGCAGTTGTTAAAGTGGAGTTATTTAAAAATCCCAGAGGGAAACTTGAAATAACTGTCATAACCTATAATTTAAGTGTTATGTTTAAGATGCGACTCTAAATTCAGGAATCAGACCACATGTTCTCGAGGTTTTACATTAAACTAAATGATTATTGTATTCATTAACACGATTAAAATATGTATATACACATGGCTACAAATTACTGCTATCATAACTTTTATCAAATTCCCAAACTAATATCCATTCAGGCAACAGCAACCCATAGACTAAATCAAACACCAGGCAAAGCATTTTCACCTTACAAATTCAAAATGAGGTTATTTTCACGTTAGTTCCTGTGGAGACAGTTGGAGGCTGACAGCTGCCGTGTGATCTCACATTGCCTCTGCTCTGCACGTCCGAAAACTGCTAAAGTTGTACCTAGCACTGCCCATTTAAAGTTAATTCACATTGTATCAACAACCTCTGAACTAAACCTCTCTAACAATAAAACCCCTTTCATCATACCAATTTTATTAGCATTATAAACATATGGCTTGGTATCTGCTGGATTGGTATCATTTTTCACCCCCACTTCTTGAATGCTCTATTCAAAAAATGTAAATGCACGCTATCTCTCTTACATATCAAACCCAGTACACGTCAAATCACCCAGACTAGCTGGCTTTTATCCAATTAAGACTCACCCACAAACTAAAGCTCTATTTTAAAAGAAAAATCTTTTGCAATAATATTACAGACATTAATAGCTTCATGATCATTGCAATAAATATTAATGAATGTGAAGAGAGAGCTGACTGTTTGGCAAGAGGACTCTGACTGGTAGAGGCATTGCCATGGAGAATGCATCTGTAATGATGACTGACAGTTAACTGCCACGCATTGTTTGAAACCTCATCCAGTCACCTTGAGCCTGATTGGTTGAGGCATTTTCCCGAAGAATGAGTCAGCGAATAGCTTCACTTATTTTGTTTAGCTGAAACAGGTGCAATGTGTGTACAGGCTCTTTCTGTCTGCAAAGAACAGGGCCTTTAATATTAATATATGTAGTTTCCAGCACACACAAATGCTCCACACTGTGAGCCCGACTGACAGCCTTAAATTGGTTGTCAGCGTAATTCTTAGCACACAGAGGATTAATTGACAAATGTTTTCCAATCGCGGAATCACATCTAATGTTGGACACTGTGTTTTGAATTTTACAAGTACGGGCTGGTCGGGTACGGTCTGTACCTTGCCCATTTTGAGCAGCGTCTGGGACAGACTGTTTGATACGATCTGACAGCCTTTGGCATGTACGGCCCACATACCTCGCATCACACTGGCACTGACATTCATAGACCACATTACTGATTTGTGTGATAGGCAGAATGACTTTTTGGCTTGATGCCAGCATCCTGTTACTAGTGAATACCACTCTTGTTGCTGTTGCACAAATGATTAGGGTACCTTGCCCTTCCAGGGTAATCAGAGGTAGACTGGGCACTTTTCAGTGCTTTAAGTGACAGCCTTAGCCTCATTCATGAGTTTGCGTGATACACAATATGAAATGATCTGATCAGGGCAGCCATATTCCTGCAGGATATCTTTGATACGCCCTATTTCAGCATCAAGCTTGCATGGTGAGCAAATGTCTCGGGCCCTATTTAGAAGTTTGCCAATAAGATCAATCTTATAGCATGTGGAATTGTAAGAATCCCAATGCCGTAATTGACCAGTACAGGTAGGCTTATGGGAGACTTACATTGAGAAACTCATGGCAGATTTCTAATCTAGCATTTCAAGGAAGGGGAGTGAATTTGACTGCTCCATTTCTCAAGTTAATTTGAGGACAGGATGGAGCCCACTAAAAAATGTTAGGAAACTATTACATGCAGCTGAGGACTTAAATGTAGCAGAATTATCATCCACATATCAGGAAATTGCAATGGTGTTATGGCGCAGCAGATGGTAAATGCTGAGCTGTTCAAATCCCAGAGGGAAACTTGAAACAACAGCCACAACTATTTTACAATTTCTATTTATTTCGATTTGCGTGCTTTAAGTTTAATACTTATAGGACCACTAAGTTTTATAGGTTTCTTGCAAAACTAAATTAAACCGTTATTAATTATAATGATTTTATGCACAAATATAAGTTTACAAATTGCTACTCTGAAAGCTTCTAGATTCGCTGGTTAGTCTAGCTCCCAGTTACATCTCCATTAAGGCAACAGTAAAACACATAGATTTTAAGTGACCCAGGCAAAGTAACATGATACCCTGAACAGTGGAATTCAAAGTGAGTTTTCTTCATGTCAGTTCTTGTAGAAGCAACTTGAGGCTAAGAGGATTTTCACACTTGATAGATATTAGAATGCCCTCCTTATACGCATAACCGCATCTCCTCTATACAGGTTTCTCCCTTTTTAATGTAAATTCCATTGCCCCAATATGCCTTTCAACTCTTCTAATAAAAATCTTTTTGAAAGATCTTTCATACTAGCAATTTTATTGGGAAGCTTTAGGGAAAATAAATGTATTGTTTGGTATCTTCTGTCTAATTGTCACATTTTAACGCCAATTTTGAAATTCAAACTACTCTGGTCTATCTAAAAATGCAAATTTCCCTTTACATCTCACATTCTAAAACTTCAGCCATGTTTAACCATTTATAATTTCAAACCCAGTTTTTCCTCACCACTGGCGTGAGACTCACTGGCCTGTAGTTCCCTGGCTCATCTCTACAACCCTTCTTAAATATCATAACCACATTAGCTGTTCTCCAGTCCTCTGGCACCTCCCCCGTGGCCAGAGAGGAATTAAAAATTTGGGTCAGAATCCCTATGATCTCCTCCCTTGTCTCCCTCAGCAGTCTGGGACACAAATCATCCAGACCTGGAGATTTGTCCAATTTTGATCCTTCCACCGCCTCCAATACCTTGTCACTCCTTATAGCAAATTTCCTTAAGAACCTTGCAGTCTCTCTCCCCGAGTTCAATAACTTCATCCTCATTCTCTTGGGTGAAGACGGACGTGAAGTATTCATTCAACACCCTAGCGATGTCTTCTGGTTCCACCCATAGATTTCCCCCTTGTTCCCTAATGGGCCCTACTCTTTCCCTGGTTATCCTCTTCCCCTTGACATACTAATAGAATATCTTGGAATTTTCCCTACTTTTACCAGCCAGAGATTTCTCCTTGCCTCCTAATTGCTTCTCTAAGCTCCACCCTGCACTGTCTGTATTCTACTAATGCCTCTGCTGATTTGCTTCCCTTGTACCTGCTCAAAGCCTCTCTTTTCCTTCTCATCAAAACCTGAATATCTCTGCTCATCCACGGGCCTGTTACTCCTTTCTATCACCCTAGAGGGAACATGTTGAGCCTGTACCCTCCCAATTTCCTTTTTGAACACCGCCTACTGTTCCGCTGTAGATTTCCCCACAAGTAACTGTTCCCAGTCTACCTTGACCAGATTCTGCCTTATTTTGCTAAAATCCACTCTTCCTCAATCCAAAACATTTTTTTGTAACTTGTCAATTTCTTTGTCCATAACAAACTTAAACCGTACCATGCTGTGTTCGTTGTCGCTAAAATGCTTCCCCACCACCACCTCAGCCACCAGTACGGCTTCATTCCCCAGAATTAGGTCCAACATCCCTTGTTGGACCCTCTGCATATTGATCTATTAAGTTCTCCTGTACACATTTCGAGAAATCCACTCCATCCAAGCCCTTAACACCATAACAAAAATAAAAATAAAAATAGCTGGAAAAACTCAGCAGGTCTGGCAGCATCTGCGGAGAGGAACACAGTTAACGTTTCGAGTCCATATGACTCTACAACAGAACTAAGGAAAAATAGAAGAGAGGTGAAATATAAGCTGGTTTAAGGTGGGGATGGGACAAGTAGAGCTGGATAGATGGCCAGTGATAGGTGGAGATAGCCAAAAGATGTCATAGACAAAAGGACAAAGAGGTGTTGAAGGTGGTGATAATATCTAAGGAATGTGCTAATCAAGGGTAGAAAGCAGGACAAGCAAGGTACAGATAGCCCTAGTGGGGCTCAGGTGAAGGAATCAAAAAAGGCTAATAGGTAGAGATTAAACAATGAATGGAAATACATTTAAAAATAATGGAAAGAGGTGGGAAAAAAATCTATATAAATTATTGGAATAAAAAAGAAAGAGACTATATCTATTTCAATTAATGTTGGGAAAGTTGAAATCTCCTAATATAATTTCCCTATTGCTATTGTTTTTACGCACCTCTGCAAATTATGCACATATTTGCGCCTCAATTTCCCACTGACTTGCTGGGAGTCTATTATAAACACCTAATAATGTGATTGCACGTTTTTTATTCCTAACCTGGACCCACAAATCTTCATTTGATGCCCCTTCAAGATATCATCTCTCCTTACTGCATTAACTGACTCCTTAACTGCCCTTCCCTCAACCATGTCTCAGTGATGGCTACTATATCACAATTCCACATGTCAATCCTCACCCTTAACTCAACCATTTTACCTGTAATACTCCTGGCATTAAAGTAGAGGCCATCCAGCCTTGCCTTACTCCCTTGAAGCTTTTTGCAGCTGTACTCCCTCTCACTTGATTGTTTTACTGTATTATGATGTGTTCCTATTCTGCTAACATTCTGTGTCCCCTCCACCTGCTGAATTAGTTTAAACTCCTCCCAACAGCACTAGCAAACACGCCCGCAAGGATGTTAGTCCCGCTCTGGTTCAGATATAGACTGTCCCGCTTGTACAGGTCCCACCTTCCCCAGAAATGGTCCCAGTGATCCAGGAATTTAAAACCCTCTCTCCTGCACCAACTCTTAAACCACGTATTCATCTGTGCTATTCTCCTGTTTCTGAGCTCAATAGCACGTGGTACTGGGAGAAATACAGAGATCACAACCTGAGAGGTCTTGCTTTTTAGTCTACTTCCTAACTCCCTGAATTCTTGATGCAAGACCTCATCCCTCTTTTTACCTATGTCATTGGTACCAACATGTACCATGACCTCGGTCTTATCACCCTCCTCCTTCAGGATGCCCTGCAGCTATTCAGTGACATCCCGGACCCTGCAGTCACGTTGACTGCCACAGTAGCGCCTATCTGTTCCCCTGACTATCAAATCCCCTATTACTATTGCTCTTTCTCCCTTCCTCCTCTCCTGTACAGACAGGCTGCTTGTGGTCCCAGAAGCTTGGCTCTCTCTGCACTCCCTGGAGGAAACAGCGCCCTCATCAGTTTCCAAAGCAGAATACTGATTTGCAAGCGGGACCCCAGGGGACTCCTGAATTACCTGCCTGTTTTTCTTGGACTGCCTGGTGGTCACCCATTCCCTACCTTCCCCAAGTCCCTTCATCTGCGGTGTGACCACCTCACTAAACTTGCTATCCATGATGCTCTCAGATATGCGGATGCACCACCGTGTCCCCAGCCGCCGTTCCAGCTCTGAAACCCAAGCTTCCAGGAGCTGCAGCTGGACACACTTCCTGCACACATGCTGCTCCTGGGCACTGGAAATGTCCCCGGCTTCCCACATGGAGCACAAGGAGCACACCACGGCTTTGAGTGCTCCTGCTATGACTTATCCCTTTAAATTAAATGTTTTAAGGCAATTACTCTTGGGCCCTTCTTTCCTGATCCTTGTTACTATAGAATATACAAACTGTAAACCACAACAAGACCTTAAACTAGAAGCGATTAAATTATTAAATACCTTACCCTCTACTTACCAGTGATTCCCTTCCCTTGTGGCCTCTCCTGCTGCAGCATGCTCTGAAGATTTAAGAAGTTGGATAGCAAGGAAAAAATGCAAAGAGCAGCTCGTCCCCTATGCACCAAATTCCCGCTTTGCACCAAATTCCGAATACCCACTCTGGCTGTGCCCACTCAGGATGTGCTCTCTCCCTATTCGTGCACCAGAGTCCACTTGCCAACCAATCAGCACTCTCTTCTCATACAGCATAAATTATTGTCTTCCACTTATATTGGTATTCTTGACAAGTGTCCTGAATGAGTATAAGATGAAAATATTTTACATATCACTATTTCCAGCTATAATTGTCTTCCCAACTACAAATATTGTAATATTAATAAGACTGAATTCTCCATTAGAAACAAGATTATACTAAGTTCCCCCAAAACTGTCAATTTGTGATTGATTTACCTTAAAAATTGATTTGTGATTGATTTACCATGCTCAGTTCCTGAATAAATTTATATGATTTAATAAGTATATTGTCTGATGTCACCTTCTATATCCAAATCCAGAAACACACCTCTGTACAGCCTTGAATGGAGAGTTATAATGTTGAGTAGAGATGCCCAAGCCTCAATAATATCTGGGTTCTTATAATCTAGTTTATACTTGTTAGATAGGCTGTCTGGAGGACAGCAATATTCTCTGGTAGTTTTTCTCCTTCAGGGAGAGTTAGATCAGCTCTAAATATCTGTGAGGCCTGTTTCTCTCAACCTGAAGTGAGAGTGATCATCCGAGGAGTGTGTCTGATCTGGAATAGCCCAAAGAGGGGCTAGGATTATAATCCACTTCATCCTGAGCCAGTTTTGACCCTGTCGGAGGCTATACTATAAACAAAATTATCAGAATCCCAGTTCCCAACCTTTGGGATTCATCTTTGAATTCAGTGGTTGCTTCCTGGAAAAGATCATCATGGAGCAGGATATCCAGTTGCCCCATGGATATGCTGCTGCCCTACCTGGAAATCCAGGATCAGGACAATTGGAATATATTGGGGCTGTGGCTGTGATTTCCTCACTAACTGGTGTGTCTGTCTGAGTGGGGTTTGGAGGGATATCACTGTGTTATCTTGCTGCCATTGAAGTGGGCCATCTTACCTGGAACAAAGATCCTTAAAAAAACACACACCTGATTTTAAATGTTCTGTTTTTGCAGCAGGGAAGGTGTCCTTTAGATGGAAAGCGGGTCTCACTCCAGCCAGGATCAGGTCCTGGAATGATAGTCTCCCAGTTTCCTAAAGGGAGAAGCAGCTTCACACAATGGAGATGGAACTGACAGAAATATCAATTGATGAGATTCTCCAGTCAGTCCAACGTCTTCCTGTGACCCCTGCAATGGAAAGTGTGGAGGGAAGGAGTTCCTGACCCTCCTTGGGTGGAAATTTGAAAAAGTGAGGAAAGGGACAACATGGCTTCATGAAGGGGAAACCATGGCTGATAAATTTATTGGAATTCTTTGAGGTCACAAGCAGGATAGATAAAGGGGAATCAGTCGATGTAATCTATTTGAAATTCCAAAAGACGTTTGATAAGGTACCACACATAAGGATGCTTAATAACATAAGAGTCCATAGTATTTGTGGTGGCATATTCGCATGGACAGAGGATTGGCTAACGAACAGAACACAAAGAGTTGGGATAAGGGGGGCATTTTCAGGATGACAACCTGTAACTAGTGGAGTGCCACAGGGATCAGTGCTGGGGCCACAAATATTTACAACATACATTAAGGACTTGGATGAAAGAAGTGCATGTACTATCACCATGTTTACAGATGACACAATAAAATGTGGGAAGGTAAGTGGTGAGAATGACACAAAGAGTCGACAGAGGGATATAGACAGGTTAAGTGAGTGAGCAAAAACTTGGCAAATGGAATATAATGTGGGAAAATGTGAGGTTATGCAATTTGACAGGAAGAAGAGAGAAGCTGAATATTATTTAAATGAAGAAAGACTGCAGAAAGCTTCAGCACAGAGGGATTTGGGGGTCCTCGTGCATGAATCACAAGTTCAGCAGGTAATAGGGAAGGCAAATGAAATGTTGTCACTTATTTCAAAGGGATTGGAGTATAAAAATAAGGAAGTCTTGCTAAAACTATACAAGGCCCTAGTTCGACCACACCTAGAATGCTATGAACAGTTTTGGTCCCCTTATCTGAGGAAAGATATACTGGCAATGGAGGCAGCCCAGAGAAGGTTCATTAAGTTGTTCCCGGGTATGGAGGGATTTTCTTCTGAGGAGACATTGAGTAGCTTGGGCCTGTACTCATTGGAGTTTGGAAGAATGAGAGGCAAACTTATTCAAGCAGATATCATTCTTAGGCAGCTTGACAGTGTCAATGCTGAGAGATTGTTTCCCCTTGTACTAGAGTCTAGGGCCAGACAGCATAATCTCAGAGTAAGGGGCTACCCATTTAAGACAGAGATGAGAAGGAATTTTTCTCTCAGAGGCTAGTGAATCTGTGGAATTCTTTACCGCAGAGGGCTGTAGAGACTGGCTTGTTAAGTATTTTCAAGACTGAGATACACAGCTATTTAATAAGTAAGGGAATCAAGGGTTATGGGGAAGAGGCAGGAAAGTTGAGTTGAGGATTAACAGACCAGCCATGATCTCATTAAATGGCAGAGCAGACTCGATGTGCCAAATGGCCAACTTCTGCTCCTACACCGTATGGTCTTATGGCCACTTGTCAGCCCAAGCCTGGATATTGTGCAGGTTTTACTACATTTGGACATGGAACTGCTTCAGTATCTGAGGAGTCGTGAACAGTGATGAACGTTGTGCAATCATCAGCGAACATCCCCACTTCTGACCTTATGATGAAGAAATGTCATTGATGAAGCAGCTGAAGATGTTTGGGCAGAGGACATTACCCTGAGGAACTGCTGCAGTGATGTCCTGGAGCTGAGATGACTGACCTCCACCAACCACAACCATCTCCCTTTGTGTGAGGTAAGACTCCAAACAGGGGACAATTTTCCCCCTGAATCTCATTGACCCGGATTTGCTAGGGCTCCTTGACATCACACTCGGTCAAATGTGGCCTTGGTTTTAAGGGCAGTAACTCCCACCTCAACTCGCGAGTTCAGCTCTTTAGTCCACAATTGAATCAAGGCTTCAATGAGGTCAGGATCTGAGTGGCCCTGGAGGAACACAAACTGAGCATCAATGAGTAGGTTATTGTTCGGCAAGTGCTGCTTGATAGCACAGTTGATGATCCCTTCCATTACTTTACTGATGATTGAGAGTAGACTGATGGGGCACTAATTGTCCGGGTTGGATTTGTCTTGCATACCTGGGCAATTTTCCGCATTGCTGGGTAGATGCCAGCGTTGGAGGTGTACTGGAACATCTTGGCTAGGGGCATGGCATGTTCTTGGGCACAAGTCTTTAGTACGATGGCCGGAATATTTTCAGTGCCCACAGACTTTGCACAATATAATACTTTCAGATGTGGAGTGAATCGACTTGGCTGAAGACTGGCATCTGCCCGGAGGGGCCAAGAATGATCATTCACAGGGCAATTCTGGCTGAAGGTTGTTGCAAATGCTTCAGCCTTATCTATTGCACTGATGTGCTGGGCTCCCCCATCATTGGGGATGGAGATATTTGTGGAACCTCCTCATCCAATGAATTGTTGAATTGTCCACCTCTATTCAGGACTGGATGAAGCAGGACTGCAGAGCTTAGTTCTGATCCTTTGGTTGTGAGATCGCTTAGATTTGTCTATCACTTGCTGCTTATGCTATTTGGCGCACAAGTGGCCCTGCATTATAGCTTCACCAGCCTGACACCTCAGTTTATGGCATGCCTGGTGCTGCTCCTGGCATGCCCACCTGTATTCTTCATTGAACCAGGGTTGATCCCCTGTCTTGATGGTAAAGGTAGAGTGGGGGATATGCTGGGCCAGTGAGGTTACAGGTTGTGTTCTAGCATGTTTCTGCAGCTGCTCTTGGGTGCCTCATGGATGCCCAGTCTTGAGTTGCTAGGTCTGTTCGAATCCTATCCCACTTGGCATTGTGGTAGTGCCACACAACATGATGGAGAGTATCCTCAATGTGAAAATGAGGCTTCATCTCCATAAGGACTGTGCGTTGGTCACTACTATCAGTACTGTCATGGACAGATGCAGCTGTGTTGGTGAGCATCAGGTGTCTTTTTCCTTTTTGTTGGTTCCCTTACCACCTGCTGTAGACCCAGTCTAGCAGCTATGCCCTTTAGGACTCGCCTAGCTCAGTCATCAGTGGTGCAATTGAGCCACTCTTGATGATGGACTTTGAAGTTTCCCACCCAGGGTACATTCTGTGCTCTTGCCACCCTCAAAACATCCTCCAAGTGGTATTCAACATAGAGGAGCGCTGATTCATCAGCTGATGTTGGGCAGTGGGTGTTAATCAGCAGGAGGTTTCCTTGCCCATGTTTGACATGATGCCATGAGACTTCATGGGGTCCCAAGTTGAAGTTGAGGACTCCCAGTGCATCTCCCTCCCACCTGTATACCACTGTGCCACCACCTCTGCTGCTGGTGTCTGGGACATTATCTGTGAAGTATAATTCCGTGAATATGAATATGTCAGGCTGTTGCTTGGCTGATGCTGACTGGTCCGTCAGTTTTCATTCCTTTTTGAGACTTTGTAACAGTTCGATACAACTGAGTGGCTCCATTTCAGAGGGCATTTAGGAGTCAACCACATTGCTGTGGGTTTGGAGTCACATGTAGGCCAGATCAGGTAATGATGGCAGATTTCCTTCCCTAAATGGCATTAGTGAACCAGATGGTTTTTCAAACATTTGACAATGGCTTTGTGATCATCTTTCGACTTTTAATTCCAGATTGTTTTTGAATTCAATTTCCACCATCTGCGCTGGCAGGTTCAAACCTGGGTGCCCAGAGCATTACCCTGGGTCTCTGGATCACTAGTCCAGTGAAAATACCACAACACCATCACCTCCCCATGTGTACATCTTCTTTCTGTCTGCAATGAGCAAGGCCCTGTGTATTAACATGTGTAGCTTCCAGTTCATGTAAAAGTGCCACACTGTGAGCCCAACTGATAATCTTCAATTGGTTGTCAGCGTCATTCTTAGCACACTGAGGATTAATTAGCAAATGTTGTCCATTCACCCAATCACATCTAATGTTGGACACTGTGTTTTGATTTTTGCAAGAAAGGGCTGATTGGATACGGCCTGTACCCTGCCCGTTGTGAACAGAGGCTGGGACATGCTGTTTGATGTGATCCCCTGTGTTTGGCACGTCCGGCCTACATACCTAGCACCACACTGGCACGAGAAATCATATACCACATCACTCATTTGTGTGATAGACAGAATGACCTATTGGCTTGATGGCAGCATCCTGCTACTAGCGAATACCACTCTTATTGCTGCTGCACAAATTACTGGCATAGCTTGCCTTTCTAGGGCAATCAGAGCACGGGGTGGAGTGCATTAATACATGTAAGGAAATTATTATATGCAGCTGCAGATTTAAATATGGTAAACGCATCATCCACATATCAGAAATGTGGGAGAGGTAGATGATTAGTTGTCATTCCATCAAAGACACGTTTTTAAAGAACCCAACAAAAATGTTCATGAGAGCTGGGCCTAGAGGGGATCCAATGACAACAGCATTTATTTGGGCCTACATGGCATGGTTAAAACTGAACTCAACTGCAAAAGCTGCCAGTTCATAGGTTCAATGATTGCTGATTCACATAATATCAATGCCTCTACCAAACAGGGTCCAGTTGCTAATCAGCACTCTCTTCTCATACAGTATAAATAGTTGTTTTCCCCCTATATTGGTATTCTTGAGAAGTGTCCTGATGAGTTCAAGATGAAAAACTTTGACATGTTTCTCTTTTAGCAATGATCATGTTCTCTACTACAAAACAACTACAAATATTAATCAATATCAATTTTTTTTTGTATCACGAATAAGATCTGGATTCTCTATTATAATCAAGAATATATTTATTTCTCCTAGAACTGTCAATGCTGTGATTGATTTACCATAAAAAGTGAATTGCATTTTCAGTTCCTAAAACAACTTTAATATAATTTTGAAAGTGTATAGTCTCATATTGTCTTCTGTATCAAACTCAAAAACCTGTCTCCACACAATCTTCAGTGGTGAGGTATACTGTTGTGGAGAGATGCCCGGACTCCTGTAATATTCAGGTTGTTATAATCAAGCTTTAAACTTGTTAAAAAGGCTATCTGGAGCACGGTAATAATCTCGGTTAATTCCTTTCCTTTGGGGAGAGATAGATCAGTTCTTCAGGCACAGTTGAGTATCTGTGAGGCCTGTTTTTCTCTACCTTAAGTGAGAGTGATCATCCAAGCAGTGCGTTTGAACAGGAATAGCCCCAAAGAGGTTCTAGGATTATAATCCACTTCATCCTGAACCAGCTTTGACCCTGTCAGAGGCAACACGATAAACACAATTGTGAGAAACTTAGCTCCCAACCTCTGGGATTCATCTTTAAATTCAATGGTTGCTTCCTGGAAAAGATCATCATGGAGCAGGATATCTGGCTGCCCCATGGATATGCTGCTACCCTGCCTGGAATTCCAGGATCAGGATGATTGGAATATATTGGGGCTGTGGCTGTGATTTCCTCACTAACTGGTGTGTCTGTCTGAGTGGGGTTTGGAGGGATATCACTGTGTTATCTTGCTGCTGTGTAAATGGGGCCTCTTCCCTGGAACAAAGACCCTTAAAAAAAAACACACCTGATTTTAAATGTTCTGTTTTGCAGCAGAGGGTTATAAAGGAGTCTCCTGGACAAACAGGGAGCATCTTCATCATGACCACAACTTCCCTACCCAGCTCCATTGCTACTAACAGGAGAATTATTGAGACCACAAAGGCAGCATGTGTGTTTTTCAAATTTAAACTTCACTTGTAAGTATTTCACATTACATTAGTTTCTCTTTATTCACATCGTTTAGATGGAAAGCAGGTCCCACTTCAGCCAGGATCAGGCCCTAGAATGCTAGTCTCCCAGTTTCCTACAGCGAGAAGCAGCTTTCACACAATGGAGGTGGAAGTGACAGAAATCCTAATTTATGAGATTCTCCCGTCAGTTCAACCTCTTCCTGTGACCCCTGCAATGGAAAGTGTGGAGGGAAGGTGTTCCGAACACTTCTTGGGTGGAAATTTGAATATGTGAGGAAAAGGGAATGAGACCCGGATTAACCAGGTCTCTCCCCAGAATCCTCCCTTACCTGCCCACATTGGGAGAGTTTCCAAGAAAGAAGAATTTCACAACACCCGGCCGATGATTGATCCATGAATTGTTGTGTGTCGGACTCTGTGTATCCTGGGAGTTTATCAGTGAAATCCCATTGAGAGAGTTTTAAACCCTGTTCAGATTGGAGTTTGACAGGTTGAAGTGTCAGGCTGCATGGGGTGTGAGCTGTCAGCTGGAGAATATGAAGTTCACTCACCAAGTGTTACATCTCTCAAGAAATTACTCTCTGTCTCTTCATTCTTTCCTTTTACATCTCAATATTTTGACAGAATCATTTCACTGAAATGTGGAGAGTTTATCTGATATTTTTATTTATTCTTTCATGGGATGTGGGTGTTGCTGGCAAGGCTCACATATTGTTGCCCATCCCTAATTGCCCTTGATCTAAGAGTCTTGCTAGGCCATTTCAGAGGGCTGGAAAGAGTCAGTCACATTGCTGTGGACCTGGAGTCAGATGTAGGCCAAACCAGGTAAGGGCATTCGTGAAGCAGATGGACTTTTACAACAATGATTTTTTCAGAGTCACTATTACTGAAACTAGTATTCAATTCCAGATTTCATTAACTGACTTTAATGTTCACCAGCTGCAATGGTGGGATTTGAACACATGCTGCCAGAGCATTAACCAGGGTCTCTGTATTACTAGCTCAGTGATATTATCACGACGCCACTATCTCCTCAGAAATAGCCAATGAGTGACCCAGATTTATGTCTGAGGAAGAATCTAACGTGACACCAAAAGTTGAAATGCATCACCATCTTTATTTCACAGTGAGAATACATTCCCAGCAGTTTGAAAAATAAAAGACAAACAAAGGCAAGAAGACAATGGCTAATTTACTCCATGAGAGAAACCTGTGAATGGGTCACCTGTTAACAGGGGTAATATCTGAATAGATCATGTTCTCAATCACAGGTTCAGAATGTCGATATTCCGAATGTGAGCTCCCAGTACGAGTGTGACGAGATGGGAATCTGAACTTTATTCCATGTTCAGTCTCTGAATTCTGATTTTAGATTGGGATTCTTTCTCAGTTTTAAACACTTGAGTTTCCACTGCAGGTTCCTCATGATCTAATGAAAATTTAAAGTGCCAATTGTGTGCATGGGAGACATGTGTGATCATGCTGTGGGGAAGCTTTTCAGTGGTGAATACTGTTGTCAGCTGACAATGCAGTAGGCACAGGTGGGTTATAAAAGAGTCTCCTGGACAAACAGGGAGGATCTTCATCTTAACCACAACTTTCCTGCCTAGCTCCATTGCTACTAACAGAAGAATTATTGAGAGCACAAAGGCGTGTTTTTCAAATTTAAACTTCACTTGTAATTATTTCACATTACATTGGTTTCTCTTTATTCATGTCAGCACCATTGTCATTTGTTGAGACTAATTTAATCAGAAAGCTCAATGTCCGGGCACGGCTCATAGTTGGCACACATTGATGGTCACAGAAGAATTAGAGAGACACAATATCATCTCTTCCACAATAAAGGTGTTTTTTGGTTCACTCTTTATTGAATGTTTATGTTAGTGTCCAGGGTTGCACTCACTGCTCTGTGGAACATGGCTGAAGTTGCTGGCTCAGCTGGCTCTCCCTTCTATGCATTTTAAAGGAGATTGTCTGAGATCACTCTCAGAAGGGTTAATTGGAATGTTTTAGGTGAACTCAAGGACTCAACCAATCAACAATAAGAAATGGATCCACATGTCCTCCTGACATTGTCCTTAAAGCCCCTCATTTTCTGATCAAAAAACTCCCTTTCCCCGCCACCCGGACCGGACCCAAGATGCCAGGACCCTCCTATTTCACCCCTCCCTGCCCCCAACTCCACCCTTCGCCCTCCTTGGATCTTTCTGTCATTGATCACTGTTTTGAAATTGCAATCTGTACATATTGTTCACTGGAAGCTTCCTTACAGTATTATACCCACAGAGGGAGCCTGCAGGAAGAAGTAAAGAGTCTGAATACAAGTAAAGAGTTTTAATACAAGGAGCCATGTTGCTCATACACTTTAATTCTAGGTGTCTCTGGCTGTTTCTACTCCCGAGCACCTCACACACTCTTTAAGTCCTGCATGTCCCCGACCCCAGACTCAACTCCACATACCCCTTCAGCACTGAGTCTCTTGATCCAGTCCTGAGCCTCAATGCAAGCTGCCATTCTCATGTTCCCCTCCCTGAGCTCAGGTACAATGCCAAATCTGACCACTCCATAATTTCATTTCTAACAACTTCAATTCTCAATGCTCTGAAACTCATCCCATTTTCAATGAGATACTTTCACTTCACCTTTAAACATTCTGTTCATTATGACTGCGATAAACATAAATATAATCCATTGCTGTGTCAAGATAGAACATCCTAGAACTATATCAGGCACTAGGACCATCTCAATCTCAGTCTGTTCATGATTCAATTAAAGCAAGATAATAGAAAAGGAAAATTATTGCAGTGATTAATCCCTGTTCCCCAATGGAGGGCCCACTACCCATGTCCAACTGGGATTAGGCCTGTGTATGTGCAGTGTGGAGATGTTATACTCATTTTACCTTTGCTGCCCACAGAGTTGGTTGGTCAGAAATGAACCTGAAACATGAGCAAATAATTTGGAATTGAAGGAGGAACCTAATTATAAACAACATGAAAAGCAACAACAGCAGTCAGGGTTCCTCAATCAGGGACAGTCAGATCTGCCAGGGCTGAATCCTCATGTCTGGTTAACATGTGGCTAGAAGACCATGTGGTTTCTCCATATTTGGATGGTGACGTGAATGGGTAAGAATGTGGCAGGCAGAATATAATTTGGGGATGTGTGAATCAGTCAAACATAGAAAAAATATAAAAGTGGAATATTTTGCATGGGTGAGTGACTGGAAATGTTGGTATTCAGAGGGGCTTGGGTGTCTTTACACATGCAGCATAGAAAGGTAATATGCTGTTACAACAAGAAATCAGGAAAACAAATGGTACCTTAGCCTTTATTACAAAGGGAGCAAAGAGCAATGAAATCTTACTTCAGTTATTTAGGTGGGTAAAACCGTCGTTTTGCTCTCCTTACCTAAGGGATGAACTTTCTTTATGGGGACTGCAATGCCTGTTTATTAGACAGATTATACACTTGAGGAAACGTGTGGGAAGGTGGAGTTAAGGTAGACGATCAGCCATGATCTTACTGAATGATGGAGCAAGATGGAAGAGCCCCTGTTTTTAGACGAATTTGCTGAGAAACTAGATCTGTCTGTCTCTCGAGGGCAATATTTCTAAACCGGGTCTGAGTGCTGAATGTTTCATTGGTGGAATTGTTCAAAACACCAATACCAGCACATATATGTAATCTGTCCAATGAACAGTAATTGCGTTCCCTCTAAGGTAAATATATCCTTCCTTAGGAAAGGAGACCAGAACTTTGCACAGTACTCCAGCTTAAACCCAATGTGTAATTAGTGGAAGGTTCAAACAGTTTAAGAATAGAGTTAAGCACATCTCACTGTTGATGTCTACAGAGGTGACAAATCCTACCCAAGAGGATTTACTTTCTTTCTGAAAGCTATTTGCATGAGCCCACGTGTGTTATATAAAGCAATAATAAATCTATGAGTAAAGTTTTGTTTGTCTTGTTCCAGGTCCTTCTGGAACTTAGACACGAGTTGTTCACATTGTTGCTCATTAACTTTCTTCTCAAAAGCCCTGCAACAGAATTAAGAATATATAATTTTCATTTTTATTGCTCCTGACAAAAAACTGTCTAGAAACCAAGTCGATTGTCCAGACAATAGGAACAGGATTTGGTCATTCAGCCCACTGAGGACCCTCCACCATTCAGTTCATCCACAGCTGGAGTAACATAATAGATAAGCTAGCTGAATGGGCAGACAATTGCCAGATTGGATTTAATATAAAGAAATGACATTCAATGGTATTACCATCACTGAATCCCCCACTATCAGCATCCCGGGGGGTCACTATTGACCTGAAATAGAACTGGACTAGCCATATAACTATGGTGGCCAGAAAAGCAGGTCAGAGGTTAGAAATCCTGCAATGAGTAACTCACCTCCTGACTCCTCAAAGTCTGTCCACTATCTACAAGGCCCAAGTCAGGAGTGTGATGGAACACCCTCCACTTGCATGGATGAGTACAGCTCCAACAACACTCAAGAAGTTTGACATCATCTTGGACAAAGCAGCCCGCTTAATTTACACCACATCCACAAACTTTCACTCCCTCCACCACTGACACAGTGGCAGCAGTATGTACCATCTACAAGATGCACTGCAGGAACTCACCAAGACTCCTTGGACAGCATCTTCCAAACACACAACAATCATCTAGAAGGACAAGGACAGCAGATAGATGGGAACACCAATGCCTGGAAGTTCCCCTCCAAGCCACTCACCATCCTGACTTGGAAACAGCACTGTGGTTGTACCTACACCATAGAGTGCAATGGTTCAAGAAGGCAGCTCACCATCAATTTCTCAAGGGTAATTAGGAATGGGCAATAAATGCAGGCCTAGCCAGCAGCACCCACACTCCATGAATGAAACAAAAACAAAGTGAGCTGATGCATTTTGCACAAGCCATAGGGAGAGGCAATAGAGACGGCATGGAACAATTCTAAAGAGTGTGCAGGGACAGAGGGACCTTGGGGTGCATGGATCTTTGAAGGTGAGAACAGATATTGAGAAAATGTTTAGCAAACTACATAGGAACTTGGGTTTCATGGATAGTGGTAGTGATTACGAAAGCAGGGCCATGATGCTGAATCTTTATTATGCCCTGGAGAGGCCACAGCTAGAGTATCGAGTCCAATGATGGTCACCACACTTTAGGAGGGATGTGAGGCTCCTTGAGGGGATGCAGAGGAGACTTACTCGAATGGTTCCCTGGGTGGGTGATGTTAGTGACAGGGTTGGGTTGGAGAAGCTGGGGTTGTTCTCCTTGGGGTAAAGGAGTTTGAGGGGTGATTGGATAGAGCTGTACAAGATTCTGACAGGGTTGTTAAGGTAGAAAAGGAAAAGCTGTTCTCATTAGTTGATGGTACAAGAACTAGGGGAGACAGATAGAAGACTTTGGGCAGGAGATTCAGGGGGAATTTGAGGAAAAACCTTTTTATGCAGCGAGTGGTAATGATCTGGAACTCACTGTTTATTAGGGCGGAGGAAGCAGAGATGATGAATGATTTCAGATGGAAATTGGATGGGCATTTGAGGGGAATAAATGTGCAGGGTCACTGCGTTAAAGGGAGGGTATGGCACTGATTGGATTGCTCTATTTAGTCAGCATGGTCTCAATGGGCTGAATAGCCTCCTTATGTGCACTCATGATTCTATAAGCCAAATTAAATTTGCCCCCTTCAGGCAAGTTTGGTCATGGACAGGGCATTTAATTGTATGTGAGGGTGGCAGGTGGGCACCCTGCTGCCTTGCTGCATCCACCAAGGTTAAATCCAGTGCGGGGATGCTCGTGGGCGGCCATCCCAACCCTTCCCAACCCACCATCAATGGAGGCACTTAAGTGGACAATTCATGTCAACCTAAGAGCCTCTTATTGCAGCCAAAGGCATTAACCCAGAGGCAGGAGGGCCTATCACTACTCGGGTTGCTTTCCGTGGGATGGAGCACCTTGTTGTCGAGGGACTGGCATCAGGAAGGTGAGCAGAGCTGCAGGAAGCCACCCTTTTGCCCTTTTATCCTACACACTCACCCCCTCCCCCATGACCCCCTTTGCTGTGATCCTGTTCCTGCCATTGGTCACCTGTTATCCTGGGATCCAGCACTGATCCTAGGCCTCTCAGGAACAGAGCCAACAGCAGCCTCCACACCTTCTTGATGCTGACAATCGCTGAGAGCTGCTGGCCTCTGATTGGCCAGCAGTTTTTGGAGAGTGAAGCCTCTGTTCCCTGGGTTCCTTGGTCCCAGGGAAGGCCCGTCATTGGCCACCTGAATGGCATTTAATGCAGCAGGCCCTCCCTAAATGAAGTGATGCTGGGCCCTCAACAGCTACTTAGCTGAGATCCCCATTGCATCCATTGAAATAGGACCTTATAAGTCTATAATCCACACCTCCACTCTATTTACTTACTTTAGCGCCATCTTTGGAAAAAAAAAGCCAGTCACAACTTTCCTTCTACAACGTCTGATTTGCAAATGTGAATCTTGGAACAGCAATTTTTTTTAAAAAGTTTCCTGAAGGAATCACAAGTTTATTCTCAGTTTATAGAGGGAGATTTGTACTTTCAAGAAATTGAGAGAATACCCTTGTGGGAATTCTCGTGGGATCTACGTGTTGCAACTGCAGAATGCGGTAGCTCGTGGACACGTGTGTGATCCAGGGCAAACATGTCTGCAGTAAGTGCCAGAGACTCGAGGAGCTTCGGCTCAGAGTCTTTGAGCTGGAGGCTGAGCTGCAGACACTACGAAGCTTCAGGGAGGGGGAAAGTTACTTGGACTCTTCATTCCAGGAGACGATCACACCCCTTAGGATAGGATCAGCTGATTTGGTCAGTGGTCAGGGACAGGAGGGTGTCGCTGTGAGTGAGCCAGATAAGGGATTGAGAAGGTAGAAGTGGAGGAGCCTCAGCCCTTACAATTGTCCAACAGATTTGAGTTCCTGCAGTGTGTAGGGATGAAAGTGGGGACTGCAGCATGGCTGAGCGAACTGACCATGGCACCATCGTACAGGAAGCCAGTCAAATAGGGGGAGTGAATAGGAATGTAGTGGGTGTAGGGGACAGTTTAGTCAGGGGGATAGGCACAGTTTCCTGCAGCTGAGAGTGAAAGTACAGAAGGCTGGATTGCTGCCTGGTGCCAGGGTTCGGGACACCTGATCAGGGCTGGAGGGGAACTTGCAGTGGGAGGTGGAGGATCCAGTGGTTCTGGTCCATGTGGGTACCTTCCTCACCCGAGCTGCCACCTCGGGCCGGGTGAGAAATACGCATTGCAGCGAGTTCCCGAGGCCTTCAGTCAAGGGCAGCAGGGTCAGGTGAGAGGAGGCCAGACCCCTTTTTACAGCACTAGCTGCCATAAAGCAGCTAAATTTAAAATACCCAGCCACTTTGAGAAGCCAGGGTGAAGGTAATTGTTCAATGCAAGTGGGTAGGATAGGGAGTTGTCGAGTGGTCAGTGGGGAGGCAGTGTGGTGGTAGAATGGGTCTGGGGTTGGCAGGGGAATGGGAGGAGAGTTGAGAGGGTTGGGGTTTGGTTATGGGAAGAGGAAGGTAGTTGGGGGTGTTGGGTGGGTAGTTGGTGTAGTGGGGGATATTCAGGAGGTCAGAGGTGTAGTTGTGGGGGTGCAGGAAGGTTGTTGGTGGGCCGGAAGGGTAATTGTGGAGGCTAGGGTTTAGTTGGTGGGTCACGATTTTCATTAGGGTGCTGGAGGGGGTTTTCAGGGTTTTGGGAGTGGGATGTGGTCTTAGGGTCAAGAGGGCTTTAGGAGGATGGGAAGGTGGCATGCAGTCGGAGAGTGGCGGATTAGTTTAGGGGTGTTGGGAGGTAGTCAGGACTTTGAGCGGCTAGTTGGGGGATTGGTGAGGGTGTCAGAAGAGGCCCCTGGGTGGTCAGGCGGAGGTGGACAGGACGATAGTTATCCAGGATTTAGATGTGGTTTTAATTCTTCTAATTTTTCCTGGGTATCTATTTTGGAACCTTCCAAAGTCTCCGATTTAAAGTGGAGTATGGAATGGTTCCCAGTGCAGGGTAATTGCCAAAGGGAAGTTTGAACTTCCTGGGGAATTCCCATACAATCCTTGCATGGGGAGATCCAAGGGCACCTTATGGATATGACGCCCCGGAGGTTGGAAGTTATGGGCCAGTGGGTCTAAGGCTAATGTTTTAAACTTAAATAAGGGCAAATATGAGGGCATGATGACAGAGCTGGCTAAAGTGAACTGGGAAAATAGGTTTAGAGATAGGTCTGTAGGGATGCAGTAGCAGATATTTAGGGAGATATTCCATAACCCTCAGCAATGATACATTCCAGTGGGAAAGAGAAATTCTCGGGGAGGAACACACTATCCATGGCTAACTAAGGAAGTTAAAGGTAGCATCAAATTGAAAGAAAGAGCATAGAATTCCATGAAGATCAGAAAATTGGAGTTATATAAAAAAAACAAAGAATGACCAAAAGAAAAATAAGGAGGGAAAATTAAAATATGAGAGTAAGTTTTGGTCTCTTTATTTAGGAAGGGACATAATTGCCTTAGAAGCAGTTCAGAGAAGGCTCACCCTGCTGATTCCTGGGATGAGATCACTTATGAGGAAAGGTTGGGCATGTTGGGCCAATTGGTGTTTAGAAGAATGAGGTGATCTTATTGAAACATAGAAGATGCTGGAGATATATGACAAAGTGGATGCGGAGAGGATATTTCCCCTTGGAGAGATCTGAACCTGGGGCCAATGTTTAAAAATAAGAGCTCTCCTATTTAAGATGGTGATGAGGAGAATTTTTTTTATTCCTTTTAGAAGGTATTGGCTCAGTGGAACTCTCTTCCACAGGGAGCAAAAGTGGGTCATTCAATAGTTTGAAGGTGGAGGGAGATAGCTTCTTGACTATTAAGAGAGTGAAAGGTATAGGGTGCAGACAGGAAAGTGACATTGAGGCTGCAATCAGATCAGACATGATCCCAGTGAATGGCAGAGAAGGTTCCAGGGGCTGATAGCTTACTCCTGCTCCTAATTTGTATGTTTGTATGATCTTGCTGTGCACCAATCGCCTGCAGAATTTCCTTCTCTCTACAAATCTACCACAAACTGCCAGCCCATGTAAAGGATGACCTGCACCAGCTGATAACCTAGAAACTCCTCCCACCCCAACTTTTGCTCCTGAAGGGAACACTTCCCATTTCTTTGTTTAAAATATGAGGACAGAATCTCTGATCGTGAGTTCCTGGAGTGAATTGTTGTTCACAAGGGTCACTTGTTGGGAATTCACAGGCCCCAAGTCCCTGAATTTCTGTCAATAATTTAAACAGAGTGAAAACTGGACCGTAATTTTCCTAAACTGCAATCATTGTGATCACAATTGCTCACTGTGAAAGCTCAATGTGCAAATTCTACAGATGACAAAATAGCATCACTGTTCATCACACCAGGAGGACAATGTCCACATTGGAGATCATCCTGTGTAGTGACCCTTACTGATCATGTGAGTTAGTGAACGTTGAATGAGGAAAGGACTGGGCCCACCTTGATTCTCTCTCAGGTCAGCAAATCACAACGATATTCATCATCCAGACACCTATGAGGAAAATGACCCCTCCAAAGGGTACGGGAGGGGGGCCAGTAACATTGGAACTGTGTAATTTATGACTACGCACAGAAAGAACAGATAAAGAGACATTTAAACTAATTACAGTAGAAAGAACATCAAACATCTCAATGAGCTGATGTTTTATTTTGGCTGAGGCACTGATTAAAAGATGTGAAAGTGGGCTATCAAAAATGCACAACATGTTGGATGTGAGAATGTTGGAAAAACTGGAGCCAACTCCATAAGAACCTGACTAATGTGAACGGGGAGGTCTCACTGTGTTCTCAGAAGAAGGAACTGCAGATTGTGAGATATGAATCATTCCATTATACAATAAATATTGAACAATGTTCCCATGTACCCAGATGAGCCCAATAATCACAGTCCGACTCTAGGCTGAATGATGTTGACATAAGGGGTGATGTAAAGAAATGTCAAACAAAATATATCAGTAACTAAATTTACCTGACATAGTACGAACCAGCAGGTACTTTTGCTAATTTGACCGTTTGATCCGTTGGTTCCGGTGGATTGATGAATTCAGGAACTATCATAGCAAATGTTTTAAGTAACTTTTGTATTTTGCCACTTGCCAAGCGTCCAAAAAATCCCCAAGGTGCAGAGATGGGAACAATTGTACCTGTAGACAAAGAAACACGTTGTTACAGCATTGCTCACGGTGAATCAGAAATTACAGGTGAGGGGACAGGGTGACTTTGCTTTTCTTTTATTCATTCACAGGATGTGACCTTCACTGGCAGGGTCAGCATTTACTACCCATCCCTAATTGCCCTTGAGAAGATGGTGGTGAGTTGTCCTCTTGAACCACTGCAGTCCATGTGGTGTAGGTACACCCACAGTGCTGTTAGGAAGATAGTTCCAGGATTTTGACCCAGCGACAGTGAAGGAATGGTGATATATTTCCAAGTCAGGATGGTGAGTGACTTGTAGGGGAACTTCCAGTTGGTGACATTCCCATCTATCAGCTGCTCTTGTCCTTCTAGATGGGAGTGGTCATGGGTTTGGAAGGTGAAAGGTGAGATGAATAAACTGAGATGTGGAAAACACTGATGTGGGCATTGAATTTTAGACACAGAATGATACAGCCTAGAGGAAGGCTGCTTCTGTGTTGTTTGGTGGACTTATCACACTAATCACCCTGACCTCTTTTCACACAGACACACAAAAATATTTCCCAGAGATAAAAACAAAAAAACTGCGGATGCTGGAAATCCAAAACAAAAACAGAATTACCTGGAAAAACTCAGCAGGTCTGGCAGCATCGGCGGAGAAGAAAAGAGTTGACGTTTCGAGTCCTCATGACCCTTCGACAGAACTTGAGTTCGAGTCCAAGAAAGAGTTGAAATATAAGCTGGTTTAAGGTGTGTGCCTTAAACCAGCATATATTTCAACTCTTTCCTGGACTCGAACTCAAGTTCTGTCGAAGGGTCATGAGGACTCGAAACGTCAACTCTTTTCTTCTCCGCCGATGCTGCCAGACCTGCTGATTTTTTCCAGGTAATTCTGTTTTTGTTTTCAAAAATATTTCCCATTATTTCAACAAATGTCTTTTGAGTTTTACTATTAAATTTGCTTTACCACCAGTTCAAGCAGTGCTCTCCAGATCACAGTGACTCATTGTTTAAATAAAAGTTGCATCTGGTTCTGTTGCCAATTATCTTAATTCTATGTCCTCCGGTTATTGACTGCTCTGCCAATGGAAACAGTTTCTCCTTATTCACTCAGTCAAATCCATTCCTGGTTCTGCACACCTTGGATCTCTCAAATCTCCTGGCAAATTTATCTGCTCTGAGGAAATGACCTCCGACCACTCCAGTCTCTCCATGTAACTGAGACCCATCCACACTCCTATCATTCTAGTAAATCCCCTCTGCACCCTCTCCAAGGCCTTGATCTATTGTAAAGGAACAAAAATGTTCCTGGAGGAGGTGTGATTGATAGAATCTGAACAGTTAACGCCTGAAACCAAAAAGAGCAAAACAAGAGAGAGAAAAGGAAACCAGCAAAGAGAAAGGAAAGGAAATGGAGACGGAGGTTCTGATGAGAGTCATTGGAACATGGCAGGAGACTGTGGACAGCAAGATCAGCATGGAAGCAAGGTGGAGATTTAAAATGACAGGTGACCAGAGGCTTGAAGACTGAAGGGACATGTTTAGTAAAGCAATCGCCTTATCTTACTTACATCCATACTTACAAATTAGGAGCAGGAGTAAATCATTTGGCTGCTCGAGCCTGCTCCGCCATTCAGTAAGATCATGGCTGACCTGATTTTGGCCTCAACTCCACATTCCTTCCTACTACCTGCACACTTTGACTCCCTTGTTAGTACAGAATTTATCTATTTCTGCCTTAGAAATATTTAATCACCTGCATGTACCAGTCTCAGGTGAAGAGGGTTCCATAGACTCACGGCCCTTGGAGAGAAAAAACTTCTCCTCATCTCCCTCTTAAATGGGAGACCCATTAATTTTAAACAGTGTCCCCTAGTCCTGGTCTCTCCAACAAGGGGAAATATTCTCTCAATATCCACCCTGTCAAGCTTCCTCAAGGTCTTATATGTTTCGATAAAATCAACTCAGTCTAAACTTCATTGGATACAGTCCCAACGTGCCCACCATTCAACTTCCCCCCTGACAGGGGTTAAAATTCAGCCCCATGAAAAACATCACTACTTTTATATTCCATTCCATTCCTCGTGGAGAGTTTGGTCAGGAGGAGTAGAGCTGGGCATACTGGAGTTTGAAATAAAACGTGAGAAAAAATAAATCAAAATGTCACATCATTGGAAATTATGAATTGATTGGCTTGTGAGTGCTGTAGCTTGTTTACCTTTCTCCAAAGTTAAGGAGACAGTTTCAGCAGCTGGGAAATTAATAACTGCAAAAAAAAAAATTAAGAAAGGCAACAAGGTTGAAATAAAACGTTTGGCCCCCTTCCTTATGTTTAAAAGACACCAGCAGATGGGAAATGAGTAGCTGGTGAGTCTTTATTTTTTTAAGTAGTAAGCTTTATTTGTGCTAGTAAGTTTTCTTACCTAATAGGTAGAGGAATGGCAGGGCAAATCTGACCTCTTGAATGCACATCCTGTGCTACGTAGGAACTCCAGGATGCTTGTGCAGGAATTGTCTTCAGTTGCAGCAGCTCGAGCTCTGGGTTCCAGAGCTTAAGCATCAGCTGTTATCACTATGGCACATCTCTAAGTTAGAGAGCTTTGCGGTAGCATGTTTATAGATGACGTCACCCCAAAGCTTAAGAGTATGCAGGGAGAGAGGGATTGGGTGACCACCAGGTAGTCAAGAAAAAAGAGGCAGGAGTCCTCTGAGTGCACCCCACTCGCCGACCAGTATTCAATTCTGAATATTGATCAACGTGATGGTTTAACTGGAGAGTACAGTCAAGTCCATAGCACCACCAGCAGCTCAGCTGTACAGGGGCACATGAAGAAGACTGGAAGAGCAATAGTAATAGGAAATTCAATAGTTAGGGGACAGATAAGTGTTTCTGTGACAGCAGACATGAATTTGGATGTTATATTGCCCCTTTGGTGCCAGGGTCAACGATGTCACTGGCCAACTGCCCAGCAACCTGATGGGGAAGAGTGAACAGCCAGCAGCCTGGCCCATAGCAGTGGGTTAATGCAAGTGGGGTTACTGGAGGAAAGTTGCACAGATTTGTTAAGCACTAATTGTGTTTAACTAACTTACTTGAGTTTTTCGATGAAGTAACAGAAAGTGTTGATGAAGATAATGGTTTTGGTGTTGTGTACCGAAGCTTCCAAAAGGCATTTGACAGAGTTCCACACACCAGACTGCTGAGCAAAGCTTTAGCTTCTGGAATAAAAGGGACAGTAGCAACATGGATAGAAAATTGTCTGAGTGACAGGAAACAGAAACTAGAGGAAGATGCATAGTAGAGATTCCCAGTGGAGTTATCCAACAGATACAAGGTGCTTGCGATCTGTGTGGATGAGCAGGAGGACTGCAGGTTGGATGAGCAGACTGACCATGGCACCATGGTGAAATATGTCGTTCAAGTGGGTGAGCAGAGACGAATGTGGTGGCGATAGGAGACAGTATCATAAGGGGGATAGATACATTCTCTGCAGTTGAGAACATGAATCCAGATGGCTGTGTTGCCTGCCTGGGCTGGAGAACTTGCAGTGGGAGGGTGATGATCCAATGGTTGTGAGCCATATAAGTACCAATAACATAGATCTGTGTGATAGAGCATACAGGAAGAAATAAATGGGGTGTTTAAGAAAGGTACTGCAATAATCATTGGTGATTTTAATCTACATGTAGATTGGGGAAATCAGATTGGCAAAGGTAGCCTGGAACCAGGAATTCTTGGAACAATTTCTTAGAGCAGTGGATTCGAGGGCCAATCAGGGAACAGGCAAGATCTGTGACACAGGATAAATGAATAGGGACAGCGATCACATGGTAGAATTCCATGTTCAGTTTGAAGTGGAGAAGTGTGGGTCCATGACTGATGTTTTAAATCTAAATAAAGGCAACTATGAGAGTATGAAGTCAGAGTTAGCTAAGGTGAACTGGGAAACCAGGATAAAATGTAGTACAATAAAGTTGCAGTGACAAATTCTTCACAAGATATTTAATGGATAGTTTTTCATTGAAAGAAAAACTGCACAAATCTGTAATGATTAGCTGCAGATCAGAGGATTGGACAGCTTTTATGAAACAGCAAAGAATGACTTAAAAGTGAACAAAGTGGCAGAAAGCAGAGTATGAGAGAAAGCTAGCTAATAATTGATAAACAGATAGTAAAAGTTTCTACACGTATTTGAATAGCAAAAGAATAACCAAAGCTAAAGAGTGATTCTGGGGAATAGTTAACAGAAAATAAAGAAATGTTGGAGGCGTTGAACTGGTATTTTGTGTCTATTTTCACAGTCGAGGACTTAGAAAATTTCCCAAAGAGTCTTCAAGATCAAGAGATGATGGGGAGGGATGAAAATAATACAATCAGCATCCCCTGGGAAAGGGTGCTAGGAAAACTATTCAACCTTAAATAAAAACAGAAAATGCTGGAAAAACTCAGCAGGTCTGGCAGTATCTGTGGAGAGAGAACCAGAGTTAACCTTTTGTGTCTGTATGGTTCTTTCTCAGAGCTGAGTCATATGGACTTGAAACGTTAACTGTGTTTCTATCTCCACAGATGCTGCCAGACCTGATGCATTTTTCCAGCATTCTCTGTTTTTAGTTCAGATTTCCAGCATCCACAATATTTTGCTTTTAAACTATTAGACTATGATGATAGAAGTACATTTTTACATATCCGTGTTTATGTGAATATTCTGTGTAAGTAAGGGTAATTTGTGTCTATATGTGTCCAGGGTTAATCGAAATGAGGTTGTTGGAGTCAGATTAACTGTAGAGTGTAAGGCACAAATGACTAAAGGTGTTATCTTCTTGCATTTTGTAATGATGCCTTATAGTGGGTGTTAAATTACAAGGAAACAGAGCCGGTCTGAAATGAGCATTTGGGGATAAGTTTTGAAATTGATTTGTAGCTGCTGCATTTCAAAGGAGTCTCAAAGTTAAAAGAACATTTGCATTTTACAGCAGATTTGTGAGTGAACAGGGGCTGGCGTTTAAATTTTATGGACCCGAAATAGAGGTAAAATAGGAACATGAAAAGTTTTAATATTTGGGAGCTGGAGGTTTCAAACAGATAATTAAAAACAATGGAGAACTATGAAGAAAGGGGTGAAAATGTATTTATACGAATGGGTTTTCAGCTGTAGCAGTTGCTGTGGGGGACATCCCACCGAAGGCCAACCCCAGTGTTTTGGAGTGTGCAGAAAAGCTCTGAAAATCTTTTAATTGAAGAAAGCAGCTCAGTTTTGGGCCAGGAGATATGTGTCCTGAGAAACAGTTTGTTCGAACTCTCCCTTTGGAAGAGCCACATAAGTGTGGATTTGTTCTGTGAAGTCATGGTTTGTACTTCTGTTTAAAGTGAAAGCAATTTCTCAGTTTGGGGAATATTTCCTGGATGTTATGTTTCAGAATCTTTCAGGGCTGTTGTGAAAAAAAAATGTTTTATTGTGTACCTTTGATAAAGGGTGTTATTTTGTAAGATTTCTTTTGTAACTGTATCTTTTATCCTGTGTTTAAGTTTCATGTTTTCTTTTAATAAATACGTTAATTCTTTCAATTTTTAAAAGTAATAACTGGAGAACTGTACTTTTGTGTTCTGTAGCTTTCCCTCCTCGTTTCTACAATACGGAAAAATAAATTATGATCAGCTGAGGGGGGTTTCAATCTGAGATCTGGTTTGCTGAGCATCAACATCAGCTGTAGCTGAAACAAGATCTAAAGGTTGAGGAGCCCCCAGGACCGGATGGTCTACATCCAGAGGTCTGAAATGAAGTGTTGGTGCAGATAATAGATGCATTGGTTATAATCTTGTAAAATTCCTCAGGGCAGAATTTTCCTCCCGTTGGGTGTCCGCACACCCATCCTGAACCAGGGTAAAATAACGCGTGATGATGTTGGGCGATCGTTCTCACTATTTCGGTCGCAGGGCGGTTGTGGCAGTCAGAAGCGCGTCCGCCAACATTTAACAAGCCTATTAAGGCCATTGAAGATCTAATTGAATGAAAGCTTTTACTGTCCATCCAACCTCAGTTAGCGGGCGGGCAGGCGAAAAGGCAAAGTGGCCTTTGGGTTTCTTGCAAAACCTCATCCACGGGCGGGATGAGGTTTTGATCAGTCATCAAAAAAAATTAAAATGTTTAAACTAATTTCTAACATGTCCTTGTTCATGGGGGGACATCTTGTTAATACTTTTTAAATCTTCATTTTTTAATATTCAGAAATCTTCATCTCCCTGAGGCAGCTCTGTGCTTCAGGGAGATTTTCCTGCGCACACCAGCACCAACTTCCACGCTCGCCCTCCTCCCCCACACAGGCAGGGCAGCTGTCGCTTTCGTGGCCGCTCCTCTCACCCGGGCTGAGCCCGCCCGACGAGAGCCAAATCCTGGCCTCAGATTCTGAAAGAATCCAGCAGATTGGAAAACAACTCAAGTAGCACTTTTATTCAAGAAAGGAGGGAGGCAGAAAGCAGAAAACTACAGGCCAGTTATCCTAACATCTGTCATAGGGGAAGTGCTCAAATCTATTATTAAGGATGTTGATCAGGCAGTGCCAACATGGCTTTGTGCAAGGGAAATTGTTTTTAATGAATCTGTTCCAATTGTTTGATGAAGTAACATTCAAGGTGGATAAAGGAGAACCTGTGGATGTGTTGTTCTTGGATTTCCAAAAGTCATTTGATAAGGTACCACATCAAATGTCAGTACACAATATAACAGCACATACTGTAGGGGATAATATATTAGTGTGGTTAAAAGATTGGATGGCTAACAGGGAACAGAGTGTAGGAAAAATGAGTCTTTATCAGGTTGGCAAGGTGTAACTAGTGGAGTGCCAGAGGTTTCAGTGCTGGGGCCTCAACTGTTTACAATCTATATCAATGACTTGCTTGAAGGAAATGAATGTAAACCCAGTTCCTTCATTGGCCCTGGGTCAAAATCCAGGAACTCCCTCCCTAACATCACTGTGGGTGTACCTGCACCACAGGGACTGTAGCAGTTCACAAAGGCAGCTCACCACCACCTTCTCAAAGGCAATTAGAGATGAACAATAAATGCGGGCATTGCTGGCAATGCCCACATCCTGTAAATGAAAAAGAAAACAAATGTATAGTAACTAAATTTGCCGATGACACCAAGGTATGTAAGAAAATAAGTAGTCAAGAGGAGGTTGTAAATCTGCAAATAGATATAGACAGATTACGTGAGTGGGAAAAGTTTGGCAGATTGAGTGTAACATGGGTAAATGTGAGCTTGTTCACTTTGACAGGAAGAATAGAAAAGCAGTACAGTATTTAAATGGTGAGAGATTGCAGAACCTAGTCATACAGAGGGATCTAGGTGTCCTCATACATGAATCACATAAGGTTAGTGTGCAGGTACAGCAAGTGGTTATGAAGGCAAATGGAATGTTGGTGTTTATTGCAGGAGGAATGGAATATAAAAGTCAGGAAGTTTTACTACTGCTGTACTGGGCCTTGGTGAGACCATATCTCGAGCACTGGGCAGCTTTGGTCTCCTTATTTAAAAAAAAATATATATATATATATTGGAAGCAGTTCAGAGAAGTTTCACTGATCTCTTTCATTCCAGAAATGAGTTGTCTAATGAAGACAGGTTGAACAGGTTAGTCCTATATCCAGTGGAGTTTAGAAGAATGAGAGGTGATCTTATTGAGATATACAAGATCCTGAGGGGACATGATAGGTGGATACCCAGAGAATGTTTCCTGTTTTGGGGTGACAAAAACTTGGGGACACAGTTTAAAAATAAGGGGTCTCTCTTTGAAGGCAGAGGTGAGGAGAAACCTTTTCTCCCAAAGGATTGTTGGTGTGTGGAACTCTCTTCCCCAGAAAGTAGTGGAGGCTGGTTCTTTGAATTTATTTAAGTCAAAGGTTATGGAGTGGCAGACAGGAAGGTGGAACTGAGACCACAACCAGATCAGCCATGATCTTATTGAATGGTGGAGCAGGCTCAAAATGCCAAATTCCTGCAATGTATCAGCTTCCACAAGGGTACACGTCGATTCCTGTAGTGGGATTCATGCCTGGCATATGGAGCCTTTATGAAACATGAATAATTCAGCAGCCACTGCTGGAGTAGGAACATGAGTTTGGAATCCGACTCCCACCCAAATGTGGGTAACTTTCAAATTCTGGGAGCATAAAAGAAGCAGCCCATTTGGGATTTCTGTCCACTAGTAACATGTGAACGAGTATCCCTCGAGATTGACAATGCTGGAGTTCTTTGGTCAATGTGTCTGTCTAAACACCAAGGGCAGAATCATTCCAGATTTGTCCTCAGTTCAGTAGTGGACGAATAAAATGACGTTTTACCTGTCGGCCGCGATGGCAGGGTTTCACCCCGTATCGTCCCACGCCCAACGCATTACTAATGCATTTCTGGGAAACACACAGTTTCCATGGGGGGCAGGCTCTCATTTGCCTACAACACCATCACCTTGCTGCTTCATCACACCAGGCACCACATTTAAAGTACAGCTGCACTCAGTGCTTCCAGCTCAGGACTGCAGCAAAGAAGACAGGACACCTAAAGGCAAAAAGACTGCAGGTTCGAGCGCCTTTTGGACACTGAAGGCCCACAGTGATGACCTCTACCCCTGCTCTGGACGCAGGAGGGGCAGCTACATTAGCACTCCGGCCTGGTGGACAATGGCAGTGACGATCAGTGCTATTGATGCGCAGAAGACATTGGCCATCGAATGCAGATGGAGGATGAATGAACTCAGCCAGGGTATGGCAACCATCTCATCACTCTAAACTCACACCCTCAGGCCCATCACTGGCATCTCACTCACTGCCAGCTCAAGGAACATCATCACCCATTCTCACACACAGACCCTCATATGTCCATCTGGGCTCATTTCTTCTGGAGACTGCCTCCTCAGCCCTCACCATCTTGAGGCCACTTGCACAGAACAACATGAGCTCTCACACACACCCTGGGATACCCTCCTTCCGCAGTGCATCTCTCACCCTGCAGCCTCTTCCCTTGCCTGAGGGCACTTCTCCCCCTTACCCAAGCAAGAACTAGCCCTGCAGCCATTGAAAAGCCACCTACACATTGCTGATCTGGTAGATCGAGACATACCCAGGAGCCCCACTAAAAGTGATGTGGTGCTCTCTGTGAAGCCTGGCACTGATGACTGCGAGTGCTGCCCGAAGCAAGGTAGGCAAACAAACCTATATTGCCTGCAATTCTGGTCGCCACATTACCAGAAGGATATGGAGGCATTGGAGAGGGTGCAGAGAAGGTTTACCAGGATTTTGCTTGGTCTGGAGTTTATTAGTTATGAGGAGAGGTTGGAGAAACTCGGATTGTTCTCACTAGAGCGATGGAGATTGAGGGGCAACTTGATAGAAGATTACAAAATTATGAGTGGCGTGGACAGAGTAGATAGTCAGAAGCTTTTTCCCAGAGTGGAGGAGTCAATTACTCGGGGACATAGATTTAAGGTGAGAGGAGAAAACTTTGGAGGAGATGTGCAGGCAAGTTTTTTACGAAGAGGTCTGGAATTCGCTGCCAGAGGAGGTGGTGGAAGCAGGTACGATAGTGGTGTTTAAGAGGCAGCTTGACAAATACATGAATAGGATGGAAATAGAGGGATACAGACCCCGGAAGTGCAAAATGTTTTAGTTTGACGGGCAGTATGATCGGCGCAGGCTTGGAGGGCCAAAGGGCCTGTTCCTGTGCTGTACTTTTCTTTGTTCTTTGTTCTTTAAGTCCTGAGCAAAGTGGAGCCTGTCAGGTGCACATCACTTATGTGCTGTTGTGAAACACTTCAGCGTGTTTTCCAGCCAACATGGGCGGACGATCCAGCGGGGGAGGATGATGCCGGTTGGCTGGGCTTATAAATATCTGCTGATCTATCACAATGGGGTTCCTGACGTCCAATGGCAGGGAACACGGCCCCCCCATGGGTGGGCTGAGCGGACAATCGCAAACGGGTTTTACACGGTTGTGAAACCGGTCACGTCATATTGTCTGGTCACGGTTCTGAACACGCCCAACACCTGCGGGCACAGAAAATCCCAGCCAAAGTTTTAAACACGAGATATCAAAGATTGAAGGGTTGTTTTCTAGTCTGTTGTTACCTTCATGGAACATTTGATGTACCTGCTGCATTTGAGAAATGTGAATAATTGAAAAGTCTCTCCAGGCCGGTCTCTATTGCAAGATTCGTATCCATTCCATGAACCTTTGTTTGAACCAAATGGAGTTTTAGGAATTTTTTCTCTTCATAATTCTGAAACAAAAAGAGCAGAATGTGTTATCATATGACACAACTGAACTACCTCTATAAAGCACCAGTGTTGAGTGTACATCCTGGTTTCTCAGGTGCAGTAGCAACATTCATGTCCTGGATGGGCTGGGATTGAAAGAGAGTTAGGAGTTTGATGGAATTCTTGGCATTAACACTTCCTGGTTCATTTTCCTTTCTCATTCACTCTTTCAACTTTGGCGTTGTCCTGCAAAATTGGTCTTGCTCCCCGCCTTGGGTATTCAACAAAATCAGAGTGTTATTGACAGCCTTATACACTGAGTCACTTCCCTCTGAGGGTTCTCAGGGTCAGAGAGAGAAGCCTTGAGCACTAGTGCTCCTCCTGTCTCTGGGCCCCTTAATCCCACCCCCACCTACAACCCACGTGCTTCCCCCCAAGATAACACTCTCCCCATTCAATCATTCAGGTCATTTATCCCCATTCAACATTCACCAATTCATTCACCAAACAATCACAGAAAAGTCCCATTAAAATGATAACTCCCATTATTTGCAGGAAGCTGCCAAGATCGACTGATATTTATGCAGAATGGGTCATTAATATTAAGAGCTACAATGATACAATGCAATGTTAGTTTGTGCACACCCACAAGGTGATCCCACCACGACCATTAAACAGACCAGAGAGTACAAATTTTCCTTTGATGAATACCATTATTTACTTATAACACTGCGGATGATAACACTGATTTTGTTCAGTGCCTCAGACCTCATTAACATATTCTGCACTTTGGGTCCTATGGAAGCAGTGACAGTAAATTAATATTCAGAGGAAAGATTCAAAACTTGCAACCCAGACAAAGTGTACAAGATCTTCCCCATTCCATAGAAGATGTAGAAGACTCCATCCTGACTTGGGTGCATGATATTATTCAATATAATTATTTCACACAAGAGGTGTAACTGGATTCTACTTTACCAGTGATCTCACAGGATAGAAATGTCAAATAACTCCTGAGGAACAAAGTGGAATGATTGAACAACATCAGTCTTCACTGTCAGTGATAAGCACTGGTGCCCTAATGTGTCTCTTTGTAACACAACTTTTAAGAGGCCAGGGGACAAAGACTGAATGGTTCACATTTGTATTGGGTTTCTTGTTCATCAAGTCTGAAGACTCTTCTGATTTCTGCTTCTTATTACTCTTTATTTTTAATATCTGGTATGCATCACAACTTTATCACAGTATTTCAATGCCTCCAGGAAGTCATAAAAGCACCAGGATAGAGTGAGCTAATAGGTGAGTAGACAAAATGGAAAAGAACCTTGAGAATCATGCAGAGCGTAAAAGAAGTTAATGATTCACGATGAGCTCATGGTCCACTTGTGTCCTTGTAATTTCACTGCACAAAACTTGCTCAGTAAAGAACCATTAGCAAAAAAATAAACAGATCTCCAGCAATTATTCAATACTCTGAACGCAAGGTAATTATGGATGACAAAAGTCATCTAGACTAGCTCAACTGATCAGTCCAGAATGACACAAACATACTATTAGGAGCAGGAGTGAACTATTTGGCCTATTGAGCCTGCTCTGCCATTTAATAAAATTCCCTAAATCATAACAGTGACAACAATGAAAAAGCATTTAATTGGCAATAAGGAGATTTGAGACTTTGTGCAAGGTGCTGTGTAAATGCAGCTTTTGTCTTTCTTTCATTATACCTGCATGCAGTAGGCAGAGCTCTGGAGCAGTAGTGATATTGGAGGTCCAATGCTGATTCTCTGGGGATAATTAATCACAGAGCAATCAACTGGTGTCAGGAAAGTGGCTACAAAAAAATCACTACATTTACAAAGCAATTCAACTCTGTAACTAATACAACTTTACCATTCTGACTTCTCTGGCATCAAATCACAGCACATCTTAAATGACACCTGCCCCTTTTATCTATCCAAGGATTTGTCAGTCAGACATATGAACATCAGAGCTTATGAATTAGGAACAGCAGTAGGCCACTCGGCCCCTCAAAACTGTCCCATCATTTAATAAGGTCACGGCTGATCTGAATGTAACTCCTGCCTACCCCTAATAATGTTTCACCCCCTTGTCAATCAAGAATCTATCTAGCTCTGCCTTAAAAATATTCAAAGGCTTTGCTTCCAAAGCCTTCTGAGGAGGAGATTTCTACAGACACACAACCCTCAGAGAAAAATAATTCTTCTCATCTGTCTTAAATGAGCGACCCCTTATTTTTAAACACTGGCCCCTTGTTCCAGATTCTCCACGAGAGGGAACAGCCTCATCACATCAACCGTGTCTGGACCCGTCAGGATCTTTAATGTTTCAGCAAGTTTGCTTCTTCCTCATGTAAATCTCAATGGATACAAGCCTAGCCTGTCCAGCCCTTCCTCATAAGACAAGCTACCCATTCCTGGCATAAGTATAGTTAATGTTCTCTGAACTGCTTGTAACGCATTTACATCTTTCTTTATATAAGGAGACCAATATTGTACACAGTACTCAAGATGTGGTCTCACCAATGTCCTGTACAACTGAATCATAACCGCCCTACTTTTGTTCTCAACTCCCCTCACAATAAATGATAACACTCGATTATGTTTCCTAATTACCTGCTCTACCTGCATACTAAACTTTTATGATTCATGTGATAGGATACCTAAAGCTCTGAATCTCAGAACTCTGCAATCTCTCACCATTTAGGTAAAAATTTCTTTTTAAGTCTTCCTACCAAAATGGACCATTTTGCTTTTGCCCATTTGCCAGATCCTTGCCCACCCACTTAACCTATCCATGTCACTGCGTAGCCTCCTTACATCCTCTTCACAATTGACTTTCCTGCCTATCTTTGTGCCACCAGCAAATTAAGCAACCATTCCTTCGGCCCCTTCATCCAAGTCATTTACATAATTTGTAAAAGGTTGAGGCCCCAGTACTGATCCCTGTGGCACACCACTTGTCACATCCTGCTAACCAGTAAAAGATTCACTTATACCAACTCTCTGCTCCCTGTTAGCTTCTTCTATCCATGCCGATATGTTCCCCCATACATCATGAGCTTTTATTTCCTGCAACAACTTTTGTTGTGACACTTTATCAAATACCTTCTGAAAATATAAGTACAGTACATTTACCCCTTTATCCACAGCACATGTGACTCCTTCAAACAACTCCAATAAATTGGTTAAACATGATTTCCCTTTTACAACACCATGTTGACTCTGCCTGATTGCCTTGAATTTTTTTAAGGGCCCTGTTATTATATCCTTCCTAATAACATCTTTTGTTCCTCTGACAGATGTTAGGCTAACTGGCCAAAAGTTCCCGGCTTTCTGTGTCCGTCCCTCTTTGAATAAAGGAGTGATATTTGTTATTATCCAATCTAATGGAACCTTCCCGAATCTGGGGAATTTTGGAAAATTAAAACTAATGCATGAACAATCTCATTAGCCACTTCTTTCAAGGCCTTAGGATGAGATCCATCCAGACCTGAGGATTGGTCAGCCCACAGCCCCAACAATTTGCTCAATTCCATTTCCCTGGTGATTGTAATTTTCCTGGGTTCCTCTTTCCCTTCCATTTCCTGATTTACAGCTATTTCCGGAATGTCACTTGTGTCCTCTACAGTGAAGACCAAAGCAAAATACATGTTTAATTCATCTGACATGGCCTAACTTTCCATTATCAATTACCCAAACAAACTCTCGATTGGACCAATACTGGCTTTGTTAACTCGTTTCTTATTGAACTATCAAAAGAAGCTCTTACTATCTGTCTTTTTATTATGAGCAAGCTTTCTCTCATACTCTAATTTTCCCTCCTTAAACTTTTTGTCATACTTTGATGTTCTTTATATTCTTTCCAAACTTCTGCCCTGCCACCCATCTTTGCGTAATTAAATGCTTTTTCTTTAAGTTTGATACTGTTTTAGTTTACCACGGATTGTGGGCCCTCCCCTTGAAATTTTTCTCTCATTGGAATGTATTTATATTCTGTGTACCTGAAATATCCCTTTAAATGTCTGCCACTGAACTTCTTTTGACCTTTCCCTTAACCTTATTTGCCAGTTCACTTTAGCTACCTTTGCTTTCATGCCCCCATAATTGCCGTTATTTTAGATTGAAATACTCGTCTTGTTCGCACTCGTTTCTCCCTGACAATGAATGTAAAAGTCAATCATATTATGATCTCTGTTACCCGGGGTGCCTTCACTCGGAGGTTATCAATTAATTCAATCTTGTTTCTCAATGTCAGGTCTAGTATCGCCTGCTCTCTTGTTGGCTCCAGAATGTACTGTTCTAACAAACTATACTGAAAACATTCTATCAACTCTCATCTACACTACCTTGGCCCATCTGATTTTTCCAGTCTTTATGCAGATTAAATTCCCCCATGATTATTGCTGTACCTTTCTGACAAGCCCCCATTCCCTCTTCTTTTATGCTCTGTCCTAGTGTGTAGTTACAATTAGGAGGCCTGTGCACCACTTCCACAAATGTCTTCTTGCCTTAACATGCCTCATGTTAACCCAAGCCACTACTAAATACTGGACTCCTGAACTTAGGTCATGCCTCTCTAAAGTGTTAACACCATCATTAATTAACAGAGCCAGTCCTTCACCTTTTCCTACCTTCCTATCCTTCCTAAATGTCACATACCTTTCAACATTCAGTTGCCAATCTTTGACATCCTGTATCCATGTCTCTATAATTGCTATCTGATTGTACTTACTTATTTCGATTTGCGCTATCAGTTGATCTGCTTTGCTTTGAAAGCCTATGTTGTTGGTATCTACATGGACCATGAGACTGGATCCTCCCTCTCCCATTGCAAGCTCATCTCTAGCCCTCCACCTTTAGCCCTGAGCAGATGTTCCTAACCCTGGAACCAGGCAGGTAACAAAGCTATCAGGACTCTCACTCTTTGCTACAGAGAACAGTGTCAATCCCCCTCACTCTGCTGTCCCTACTACCATTACATTCCTTGTTGCTCCCCCACTTGAATGGCTCCCTGTACCATGGTGCCATGGTCAGTTTGCTCATCCACCTGAAGCCTCCACTCTCATCCAAACAAATTGAGAGAACTGCAAACCTATTGGACGATTGCAGAAACTCACACTCTTGCCCTATGGGTCCGCTTGCCAGCCTCACAGTCCTACCCTCCTGTCCCTTGCCACTGACCAAATCACAAGACCCTATCCTAAGAGGTATGACTGCCTCCTGGTATAAAGCATCCAGGTAAATTTCCCCCTCCCTGATGTGTTGCAAAGTCTGCAGCTCAGCCTCCAGATCAATGACTCTGAGCGGAATTTCCTCAAGGCACAAACACTCACCTCAGACGTGTTTGTCATGGGTCACAATGTTATCAAGGAGCTCCCACATACTGCATCCTAAATACGTTTTAAATAATTACATTAATCACTTGCTTAATGTGGCTTTCTTACTTATTTGATTAACTTTACCAACAAATTATGTACTATTTTAAACATTAGCGATAGAATAGAACTTACCCACTTACCAGATACTCACCAAACAGCTCATTCCTCTCCCTGTAGTAGGGCAAGAACCCATTTCTGTAGGTTGAGAATGGTAGAAAGAGGAAATGAACAACTCCTCCCTCCAACCAAACTCCAAGTCTTCACTCAGTTTGTCAGCTGCATGAAAGAACCCTGAATTTATAGTAAACTGAACTAGGGCAACAGTAACCAAATTGAACCAGTTAGCTAATTAACTACTCAGCTCTTACAGCCGAGAGTGAGTTTACCCTATCTAAACTGCAAGAAAGAACTTAGCCTGCTTACACAGCACTTTCCAGTTACTGCTAATTACAGACTAGATTCAAATCTAAGAGCAAAATTTAAGAACAAAATTAACACTTAAAACTCCCCTCTCACCAAACTCCAAGGGCAGAATGTTTCCCTCCTGGGCGAGCCTCCCTACGTCACCGCGCTCTCTCGCAATCATTCACCTGGTGGGTGCGTGCGCGTGCCAGAGCGGTGCCCATCATTAATTAACAAGACACTCAAGGCTCTGAACAAAGCAACTGTCTGAGATTTTTCATTGCCCGAGCGATTTTCTGCTCATTGCACGGGCAAAACAGACAGGTGGCCAGCTGACATATCCTCAAACCTCATCTAAGGGCAGGATAAAAAGGGTCAGCAGCATTGCCAGTGTGAGTAGTGAGGAGTTTTAGAGATAGTTTGCAGCTGGTTGTTTATTGGTATTTGGCAGCTTCATCTCTGTTCAGGGCTTCATTCTTAGCATCTCCCGGTCTCATTCCAGGACTCATTGCTGTCTGCCAGGAGGGTTCAAACCATGTGGACCAATCCAGGTATCAGACAGCCTTCCTTTACTCTGCTAATAGGGACTGTGGTTTGGTACTAGCAAGAGGGACATGTTGAAGGAAAGGGATCTTGATGCAGCTGCATAAGCCACAGATGATGGGTCCAGTGGTGAGTTGGAAGATGAGCACAGAGAGGAGAACGCTGTGGGTGTGGAGCCTGACATCGGTAACCTCCAGGAAGGCAGAGACACCAGGGATGCCTTGACCCAACGCTCCTTCAGCGAGGCTACCAAAGATCAGCTTCAAATTCATGCCAGGTCTGCCTCTTCCAACCCTTGATGTCTGAAAGGATCCTTTCATTACAACACAAAGAACACTTAGCAATAAAGTTCTCAGCCACCTACGTCCAGAATTACATACTGACGTTCCACACAACAATGAATTAAAAGGTGAAGATATTCAGACCATGATGACAAAACCAGATTTATATCATTTTGACAAGTACAGGCTACTTACATGAAACCCTTTGGTCTTAGGTCCCGACCAGTTTACATTAACTAAACATAAATGAACATAAAATCACCCTTGACCTGTCCCTCATGTGCTCATGTGCCTTTAACTTACACTTGTGAGTGCTCTCTCTAGCTGCCCCCCCCCCCGCCCCTCGCTGGCACTGGTATCGGAGACAGCCTGATGACCCTGCCGTCCTGTTGGCCTTGATGACCTTGTCGGTTGTCCTCAGGCCAGTGGCGCCCATGCTGACCCCGCCTGGGATGGAGCGGCCAGTGCCACAGCTGGCACCTCTCCAATCACCACAGCCTCATCTGGTGCCATGGTCACTGGTGGAGGGGCGGAGAAGCTGCTGCTGTCACCTGGACCACCCTGTGCACTGAGCTCTTACCTTCCTCTGGCACCCTCGCCTCTCCATGCCCAGTTACACGGGTGGGTGCTGGTTCTCCAGCTCAAGGGTGTCCTGCTTGAACCGGGAGGCCAGCAGCAGGTTGGACGGGGCTCCTCCTGTACGTGACCTCTCTGCTTGGTGATGGATTGTCTTCTCTCGTATGTACAGAGGAGCATTGATCTGTCCACTCTCTACCTGCAGCTCTAATGCAGCCTGGCCAACCCCAGCTGAGGAACCCCTCACAGGGCACATCCAAGTCATGGCCCTCCAGCCGCAAGGCACTCAGTCCAAGCAGCTAGGGCTCACCCCCTTGGCCAGTTTTGGCATCATTGACAGTTGGCACTCAGACTCTAGCACCGCTGAGGTCCACAGAGATACAGCCAGCCCTTAAAACATCTGCACACTGACCCATGCCAACATGGTACGCACCCTTCCTGAGTGCTTCAGATCATTGAAGCACTTCTAGCTGGTCACTTGGGCTGCCACCTCCTCCCATGCCCTCTTTGTGGGATGCGGTGGCCTCCCCCTCCTATCTATGGTGACAAGGGTGTCTCTCCTGTGAATCGCCTCCTCCAGCAGGACGGTGAGACACTCATCTGAAAAGCTGCCGGCCGAGTTCCCACCCGACCTGCCCTCCCGCCTGCCGTGTCCAGCCGCACCCAACTTCATAACTTCGATACCGACACCACAGAACAGACGTCCTTCCATAGCCAGCCTTCCAGGGGCTGCCTGGGCTGATTTTAAACAGGTTTCCGGGTCACCATTGGAGCCAGCAGCCGACAGGACCCCGCCCCCGCTCGGCCCTTCCTGACCAGTGGGGAGCCGCCTTTCATGCTGGACGGGCCTTAATTGGGCCACCAGAGTGAAATCACAGTCGGGGCCTGATCGCGGGTAGCAGTCAGTTTCATAGACACTTCCGGGCCTGCCCGCTGTGCCCGCCCAACCAGGGCAAAATTGAGGCCCAAGTCTTCACTCAGTTATTCGATTGCACCTGTTTTTCCAGCAGCTCAGAAACAATGTAGACAGAATCGTTGTTCTGAACTTTTCAGAGTAGAATGATACATGGTACAAACATTCAGTACGGCCATCACTCAAGAGCTGGATTGATTCCCCTGCCCCCAGAAGCTGTCGTACAAGTTGTGTTGAGCACTGAATTTACAGCCTATCCACAGGTTCAATGTGATGTTGCATTTCATTTGCACTAAATAAATGTGCAAATAGTATTTTTTTAAATCGCTTTTGAGCTGTGACAGAACCAGGGATATTAAGTGGAAAAATGTAATTAATAAATAAGAAACTCCAAAAGCAAAAAAAACTGACAACAATTATAAGTGTGACCTTGCACTGGAGTGCGACTTCAACAGAGCGCTGAGAGTTTGTTGAGTTGAGGGAACATTAAATCTCTTTCTAAATGTCTAATATTGTTTGTTTTTAATGTTTAACATTTAACATTCTAAATCTCATCCAGGGACCTGAACAGCGAGAGAGAGAGCAGCTATCCACTGGCGTGCAGCTGTAGATAGTTAATTAAGGAAATTAGCTTGAAATTGTTTTTTCAGTTCCTGGGCTCAGCTAGTACTTTTCTTTTCAGAGCACATAGATTCAAACATTTCAGTGCAACCTAGCACGAGAGTGTGACCTCAATGGAGTGCTGGGAGTTTGATGAGGAGGTGAGGGAGTTGCTTCTCTGCTTTTTCTAACATTTTCAGCTTTAGGAACTGGTTCTTGCTCTACTGCACGTGAAAAAGCTAGCTGTTTGGTGAGGATCGGGTCAGTGGTTCAGGTCTTTTCTATTCCTAAGTTTGTAACTAGTATAGGAATATGGTAAGATTAATAGAATACATAAAATAAAATACATCATTGAATAAAATAATTATGCAGTTAATTAAAACATATGATGAAGGCAGAATAGGTGATGTGTCATGTCTGCAACATGTGGGATCTCCTGGATACCAATGTGATCTGGGTAAACACATCTGCAATAAGCGCCTGGGGAAGCTATTCAAGTGCGGGGAGAAAAATTGAATGTAGTGTTAGCAGGGGGCAGTATAGTGAGAGTGATTGACAGTGTTCTCTGCAACAAAGAGTGAGAGTGCAGACAGCTGTGTTACCTGCCCGGTGGCAGGGATTGGGCTATTTGCTCAGGGCTGAAGTGGGACTTTTCAGTGGGAGGGTGGGGATCCAGTTATCATGGTCTATGTAGGTACTAACAACATAATCAGGACAAGGAAGGTGTTTCTGCATAGCCAGAATGAGGAGCTAAGTGCCAAATTAAGAAGCAGAACCTCAAAAATAATGACCCCTGGTTTACTACCTAACCTACATGCAAATTGATGTAGGGCAAATAAGATTGGAGTAATGAATGTGTAGCTCAAAGGCTGGTGTGGGAGAAGTGGGTTCCAGTTTGTGGGCCACTGACGTCAGCACTGGGTAAAGTGGGGCTACACCACTGGGACGGCCTATACCTGAACCGTGCTGGGACCAGTTTCCTCGTGAACAACATAATTAGGTAAGTAGAGATTGTTTTAAACTAAACAAGGTGGGGGATGGGGGTGTGGGTTGAGGGACCAAGCTTGGGTAGAGTCAAAGCTGACAAGTAAATTAGTAATATGGGAAATAAGGACCAGAGAGAAAAAAGCCTAACAGTTCACCAACAGTCAAGACTAGATGTTACAAAGAGAACAAAAAAACAAAACTAAAGGCTCTGCATCTGAATGCACGTAGCCTGTAGAACATAATAAATTAATTCATAGCGCACATGGAATTAAATAAATATGATCTCATGGTCATTACAGAGAAGTGGCTGCTAGGATGACAAGGATTGGACTCTGAATATTGAAGGGCATAGGGCACTCAAGAAGAATAGGAAGCTCGGTAAAGGTGGAGGGGTAGCACTGTTGATCAAGAATGGCACTGGTGCAATAGTTCCAGGAGATCAGGATTTCGAATTGGTTTGGGCGGAGATGAGGAACAGTAGGGCAAAGAAGTCACTCGTGTCCACCTCGACTAACCCCCAAACTCTGACTGCACCCCGACCCCACCACCCAAACCCCAGATCCTCTCCCGACACCATGGCTACCTGACCCCACCCATGCTACTCCCCATCCCCCTGACTCCCCCCCGACCATCCCACTCCTTGATTACTCCACAACACCCTGACTAACCCCTACACCCTGATTAACCCCCACCACTGGACACTCCCAGCCCTCCTCAAATCCCTGACTAACCCAAAACACTCCGAGTACACCCCACCTTCCAAATTGGCACTTCTGACATGTCTCCCATCTGCTTTCCCCAAGGACCCCCCCCTGGCTGTACCCCATTCACCCCGAATATCACCTGAACACCCCCAGCCCCCAGCTACCCCCATCCGCAACCCCTATCTAGCCACCCACTTGACTAACCCTCCCTTCCCCTGTCTATCCCCACCCCACCAATTATCACCACTGACTAACCTCACGACCCCCAACTACCACCCCCTCACCCCCAACTACCTCCACCTCTCCAATGACGGCCACAATTTACCCCCAACCCCTAATTACCCCCTACACGCCAAATACCATCCAAAGCCCCCACACCTCACTATTCTGCACCCCAATCTCCCCCACCACCTCGACTAACCCCGAAACCCTGACTGCACCCCGACCCCACCACCCAAACCCCAAATCATCTCCCGACACCATGGCTACCTGACCCAACTCATGCTACTCCCATCCCCCTGACTCCCCCCTGACCATCCCACTCCTTGATTACTCCACAACACCCTGACTAACCCCTACACCCTGACTAACCCCCACCACTGGACACTCCCAGCCCTCCTCAAATCCCTGACTAACCCAAAACATTCCGAGTACACCCCACCCCCTGACTATCCCACATCCATTACCCAAGGTTACCCCCACACAACCAATCTACCCGAGCTATACCCCCGACTACCACATGACACCCCATTCCCCCCTGCCGAATACTCCCACCTACCCTCACAGCTCCCTACCCTTCCTGACATCTTGACTCTCCCCCACACCTGGGTGAGTGAAAAGGAGCAGAGTGGAAATCCGAAGGTGATTGTCACTCCCTGGATGTTGTGAGCCATTAACATGAATAGGGGATTGGATAATGGACAGAAAGAGCTACTTACAGATGTAACGTAGTGATCTTAAGTCTGTTTTAAATTTCAGAAATTGGGTTAGATTCAGTGAATACAGGAGTAACAGGAATGTGTCCCAACTCTACAGTCCTTCGCCTCATCCCTCTAACCTCTCTGTTACCACACCAACCCCACTTTAGACCCTCTGCTGGAGACGGAAACCCTGATATTCTCACTACACAAGCTGGCAGCTGAGACCAATCAGCCGACAGCAGCTCCTGTATAAAATGTTACTGAGACCCAAGGACCAATTTCAGTCCAGCCTCATGTTTCAGGGTTGGGGTATGCACTGTGGGTGCACCACAGGTTATTTACCCCAAAAACAGGCATTGTATAATTTCCCCTGTTACAAACATGACTGAATGCAGTAAACTCTGAACAATACTTTGAAAGACTCAACAGGTCTGGCAGCATCTGCAGAGAGGAACACAGTTAACGTTTCGACTCCGTCTGACTCTTCAACAGAACTAAGTAAAAATAGAAAAGAGGTGAAATATAAGCTGGTTTAAGGGGAGGGTGGGGCAGGTAGAGCTGGATAGAGGGCCAGTGATACGTGGAGATAGTCAAAAGATGTCTTAGACAAAAGGACAAAGGGGTGTTGAAAGCGGTGATATTATCTAAGGAATGTGCTAATTAAGAGTAGAAAGCAGGACAAGCAAGGTACAGATAGCCCTAGTGGGGGTGGGGTAGGGTGAAGGGAAAGAATCAAAATAGGCTAAAAGGTAGAGATAAATCAATGGATGGAAATACATTTAAAAATAATGGCAATAGATGGTAAAGAAAAATCTACATAAATTATTGGGGGAGAAAAAGGGGATCGGAAAGGGGGTGGGGATGGAGGAGAGAGTTCATGATCTAAAAATGTTGAACTCATTATTCAGTCCGGAAGGCTGTAAAGTGCCTAGTCGGAAGATGAGGTGTTGTTCCTCCAGATTGTGTTGAGCTTCACTGGAACAATTTTTATTTTTGTTTTGGATTTCCAGCATTCGCAGTTTTTTGCTTTTATCTGAACTATACTTACCTTGTGCTGAATGACTTCTGTGGGCTCAGTGCAGTACTTTTCATGACAGAACTTGTCCACCTCATCCTTTGCAGCAAGTTGATGCCAGAAGAGGACAGACACAGTTAGGAAGAGTCTCAGCATCCTGGTGTCTGCTCAGATCACTGGTGAACGCACTGAATGACTCTCAGCACCTTCAGGTGGATCTGCAGATTGAGCAGAGAGCTCAGGTCTTTTTATACTGTTTTATGAAGATGATTTTGAATAATGTTTAGCTGCAGGCAGGAACATCATGTATTGAAGAAATGCACTTGCTGATTCCATTAGAAACCATTAACTCTCTGAGTGCCGGTTCCTGGGAAGTCTGATCACTCGGGAAGCTATGTTACAATTGATTCAAGTTCACACACTCAGGATTGTCAACTCTCCCTGTTTGGGAGTCGCCTGGAATGGAAGATTGATCTGCCGGTCGCTGGTGTTAGTGACCCGGGAGAAAACAATTTCACATTCGGGTTTCATGTCTGCACAGTTTCATTTCTTGGGTTTCCTGCACCAGCTGAAAGTGGGAACCCAGTGGCCATGCTGCACTCCAACCGTGGGACGGACCACCATTTCCTCACTGAGTAGGTGAAGCTGGTGTGGGTTTCATGGCCCAATGACTTGAACGTTTTACACCGTTCCTGTTTGTTTCTTACCCTCCTCTCCTGAGGAAACTGAGACTGTACAGAGATACATAACCCTTTGTAGCAACTCTCACTGAAGTCCAGTTTCTGACTTGGGTTCAGTTTTCCTGGCACTGCCTGTCACTGGCTTTCAATTTTCCTGGACATTGACTATCACTGGGTTTCTGCTTTCCTGGCACTGCCTGTCACTGGGTTTCTGCTTTCCTGGCACTGCTTCTAACTGGGTTTCTGTTTCCTGGACACTGCCTCCCACTGGGTTTCTGTTTCCTGGCACTGCCTCTCACTGGGTTTCTGTTTCCTGGCACTGCCTTTCACTGAGTTTCTGTTTTCCTGGCACTGCCTTTCACTGAGTTTCTGTTTTCCTGGCACTGCCTCTCACTGAGTTTCTGTTTCCTGGACACGAACTCTCACTGGGCTTCTCTTTCCTGGACACTGATTCTCACTGGGTTTCTGTTTCCTGGCACTGACTCTCACTGGGTTTCTGTTTCCTGGGCACTGCCTCTCACTGGGTTTCTGTTTCCTGGACACTGACTCTCACTGGGTTTCTGTTTCCTGGACACTGCCTCTCACTGGGTTTCTGTTTCCTGGCACTGCTTCTCATTGGGTTTCTGTTTGCCTGACACTGGCTCTCACTGGGGTGCAATTTCCCTGACATGGACTGACAGGGGTGAAAGGGAACCTGGAACAAGGGGGCACAGTGTAAAAATAAACAGGAGCCGTGACATGTGCATCTTTTTAATGTTTTGAAGACTCCCTAGTGGGCAAGGAAGGCAGGAAAAGATAGCGCAACCCCTCAAGATTGTCCCTTCATTCAGGCCCTCCAGTCTATATGAGTGTCACTCCAGGATCCACTCAAAACCTTTGCCCACCTCCGGTACAGGCATCCCTTCACCTTCCCAAATTCTAATCACTTCCAAAACTTTTCCCTGACCACTTTTACTTTCCTAATGCCAGGGAATTCTCTCCAGCCTCAAGTGGTGGCCTTTTTTATGGTTTGAATATTTTTAGGTCCCAGCAAGGTAAGCCAATTCCCTTCAACTTATTGCTAGCTTAAAGTCTCAACTCGAAAAGATTCTAAGCATTAAAGGAACAAAGTCTTGGATTGGGTCCACAAATACAAGCCCTCTCCTCCAGAACTCTCAAAGCCCACATGATTATCTTGGGACGGGACATATATTGAGGCATGTCTTAGTGGACCAACTTCTTTGAAAATTTACCAATATCAGCTCTTGGAAATCTTCCTAAGACTTCAGGATTGGTGTATTTATGTGGATCGCCGAGAAAATAAATATTTCAGACGACACATTCTATATGCTTCAAAAGCAAATTCATTTTACTGAAGCTCATTATAAGTTGTAGCTTATACATGAAGTTATAAATAATAACTAAAGCTAACATAACTTGTAAATAATGCAGTCTTAAATACATGGAATTTATAAATATACCTTATCAGCAAATATTGCAGGATAACTCAAACAAACAGCAACAATTACTAAAGTTAGTTACTCACAAATTCAATCTGGTTACATTGAATTTTGATATATCTCTGTCTCAACCCAGGGAAATTCTCCAAAGGGAACTCTGACCCTTTATATTCCAATGATGACTGACTGACCTAACGCTAATGGTGTGTACTTTAAAAGACAGTGGGTGGAATCGTCCGTACCCTCTGGCATTGTGAAACCAGTTTGCGATTGTCTGCTCAGCCCGTCGATAGCGGCTGCATTTCCTTCCATCGGACATTGGGAACCTCATTGTGGTCCATCTGCACATCATCATAAGGCTCGCCCGCTGGACTCATTCCCCCCGCCGCTGGACCGGCCGCCCACACCGATGTGTTTCACAACAGCAGATAAAAGGCGTGCACTTGGTGGGCTGCACTTTGAGGGGACTCCGAGGTGAGTGCACAGAAACATTGCAGAGCACTCGTGAGGGATGCCCCTTAGTCTTCAAGCATGAATTTTATTGTTAAACTGTAAAAGGGGGCCATTTAGCCCATCGTGTCTGCACCGGCTCTCTGAGCATTTTAAATTAGAGCCAGTCTCCTGCCTTTTCCTGTTAACCCTGCACATTGTTTCTATTTAAATAATCAACCAATACCCTCTTGAATGCCTCAATCCACAAGACCATAAGACATAGGAGCAGAAATTAGGCCAATCGGCCGATCGAGTCTACTCCGCTATTCAATCATGGCTGATAAGCTGATAAGTTTCTCAACCCCATTCTCCCACCTTCTCCCCATAACCTTTAATCCCCTTATCAATCAAGAACCTTTCTATCTCGGTCTTAAATACACTCAATTACCTGGCCTCCAAAGCCTTCTGTGTCAATGAATTCCATAGATTCACCACCCTCTGGCGAAAGAAGTTTCTCCTCATCTCGGTTAGAAAAGGTGTTCACTTTACTCTGAGGCTGTGCCCTCGGGTCCTAGTCTCTCCTACTAATGGAAACATCTTCCCCACGTCCACTCTATCCAGGCCTTTCAGTATTCTGTAAGTTTCAATCAGATCCCCCCTCATCCTTCTAAACTCCATCGAGTATAGACCCAGAGTCCTCAAATGTTCCTCATTTGTTAAGCATTTCATTGCTGCGATCATTCTCATGAACTTCCTCTGGACCATCTCCAGGGCCAGCACATCCTTCCTGAGATACGGGGCCCAGAATTGCTCACAATATTCTAAATGTGGTCTGACCAGAGCCTTATAAAGCCTCAGCAGCACAGCCCTGCTTTTATATTCTAGTCCTCTTGAAATAAAAGCCAACATTGCATTTGCCTTCCTAACTACCGACTCAACCTGCAAGTTAACCTTAAGAGAATCCTGGACTAGGACTCCCAAGTCCCTTTGCAATCCAGATTTCTGAATTCTCTCCCCATTTAGAAAATAGTCCATGCCTCTATTTTTCCGACCAAAGTGCATGACCCCACGTTTTTTTCCACCTGCCGCTTCTTTGCCCATTCTCCTAACCTGTCCAAATCCTTCCGCAGCCTCCCCGCCTCCTCAATACTACCTGTCCCTCCGCCTATCTTTGTATCATCTGCAAACTTAGCCAGGATGCCCTCAGTTCCTTCATCTAGATCATTAATGTATAAAGTGAAAAGTTGTGTTCCCAGCACTGACCCCTGCGGAACTCCACTAGTCACCAGTCACCATCCTGAGAAGGACCCCCTTATCCCCACTCTCTGCCTCCTGCCAGACAGCCAATCTTCTATCTATGCTAGAACCATACCTCTAACACCATGGGCTCTTATCTTACTGAGCAGACTCCTATGCGGCACCTTGTCAAAGGCCTACTGGAAGTCCAAGTAGATAACATCCATTGGCTCTCCTTTGTCTAACCTACTCATTACCTTCTAAAAGAATCCTAACAGATTTGTCAGGCATGACCTCCCCTTGATGAAACCATGCTGACTTTGCCCTATTTTACCATGCATTTCCAAGTATTCTGAAATCTCATCCTTAATAATGGACTCTAAAATCTTACCAACGACCGAGGTCAGGCTAATCGGCCTGTAATTTCCTGTCTTTTGCCTCACTCCTTTCTTAAACAGGGGGGTTACATTAGCGATTTTCCAGTCCTCTGGGACCCTTCCTGACTCCAGTGATTCCTGAAAGATCACCACTAATGCCTCCACTATCTCTTCAGCTATCTCCTTCAGAACTTTGGGTTGTAATCCATCTGGTCCAGGTGATTTATCCACCTTCAGACCTTTCAGTTTTTCTAGCAAGTTCTCCTTGGTAATGGCCACCATACTCACCTCTGACCCCCGACTCTCCTGAACTTTGGGGATGTCACTCGTGTCTTCCACTGTGAAGACTGACGCAAATTACCTATTCAGTTCCTCCGCCATTTCTTTGTTCCCCACTACTACTTCTCCAGCATAATTTTCCAGCAGCCCAATGTCCATTTTTTCCTTTCTCTTACTCTTTATATATCTAAAAAAATCTTTTGCAATCTTCTTTTATATTACTGGCTAGTTTAGCCTCGTATTTAATTTTCTCCCTCCTTATTTCTTTTTTAGTTGTCCTCTGTTGGTCTTTGTAGGCTTCCCAATCCCCTGGTTTCCCACTGCTCTTCGCCGAGCTGGGTCTAACCAGTACCTTATATAAGTTCATCATTAGCCCCCTGCTCTTGTGCTCTGGGCCCTTGTTAATGAAGCCTAGAATACTGTCTGCTTTAGAACCAGCTCTCTCTACTGGTCATCTGGGTGCCTTCATCAACAGGAAGGGATTCCACTCCTGAGACACTCCCAGGTACCAAGGCTCTTCAGTGCTCCAGCCCAGCTGGATGAATGGCACCTGGGCGGCAAGAGCTCTCCCCTCAAAAGGTGGCACATGATGCCCCTCCATCACCCAAATACAGAGGCCGAGCAGCCGTACATTAGGGGCCATGTCTCCACAAGGGCGGTAGTAGATAGAACTTCTTCCCAAGATGCGATTCCGATGCCTGGACCATTCAGGGGCCTCACTGCAATACCCCCTGGATTGTGTGTCACTGATAGTGGCTGCACGCTGCGCTCTCCACAATCTGGCGCTGGAAAGGGGGGACACAGTGGAAGAAGAAGATGTTGATGCAGCTGCTCTGGCTGCAGATGATGAGTCAAATCGTAAGTCCGAGGATGAGCACGGACAGGAGAACACTGTGGGGATAGACACTGACCTGGGTAATCTCCAGGGAGGCAGGGACACCCGGGAGGCTTTGATCCAACAGTCCATCAGCTAGACTACCAAAGAAGAACTACCAGCACATGCCAGGGCTGCAGGCTCCATACTCAGTACCTGACAGGAACATTTGCTTGGTGAACAACATGCGCTATGTGCCATTTCAATAAGGTTCAATGTCAAACAAGTCACTCATAACATCATGGGTTACCCTGCACCTGCAGAATTAATGAAGCTCCCAGAGGCTTGTTGAACACAACAAGCAGTTGTTGCATTACTCATATTCCGCATGGACTCCTCCACAATGGAGACCATGGCACGCATCCCCTCATGTATCTCTGCCAGATCCTCCTGCACACACTGCTGGACTCCCAGCATCTGCTGCCACAGGGAAGACTCCAGAGGCTCATCATCAGCTACTGACTGAGCATGTTCCTGTCCCCCAGCAGTACTCTGACTGCAGGCACCCTGGGCACACTCTGCCTCCCCCTGTAGCTCAAGAGAGTGTGAAGCGCCCTCACCGCTGTGCACCAAGATACTATCCGCCGATCTAATGCCCACTGAGGTGCAGGTATCAGCGCTAGTGCCTGCCTGGCTGAGAGGGTGTGACACTGGTGTGTTTCTATCACCTGTGTCCTCTGGGGTGAGCAGTGGGCCTTCAGGCCCCTGACCCCGACGGGCTTCTGGTGAACCTGAAAGGAAGAACAAGGACATGTCATAAATCAATGAGCTCCCGGCCCCGCCCACCCCTTCTTGCTGATGTCACAGTCGTGTATTATACTGGACGGGCTGTAATTGGCCCACCTGTGTAAAATGGCGGTGCAGAGCCAAACGCAGTCGGTGATCGTGTTCCCGACTGCCCACGCCCTCTCCCGTCGTGCCCACTCGACAACTGGAAATTCCGGGCCCTTATCTCTCAGAGGATAACTCTGGTTTCGGATGGTTTTTATTAAAATTATCTTGAGCCCCACGTTGTGCACCAGCTGTTAATGGTTCTACTATTTATAACTCCTGGCAAGGTAAACTAATCCCTTCAACATATTGCCAGCTTAAAGTCTCAACTAAAAGAGATTCTAAGCATTAAAGGAAGATAGTCTTAGACTGGGACCTCAAATACAAGCCCTCTCCTCCAGGAGTCTCAAAGCCCACAAAATTATCTCAGGATGGGACAGACATTGAGGCCTGTCTTAGTTCACCAATTTCTTTGAAAGTTAACCAATTTCAGCTCTTGGAAATTTACTAAGACTTCTAGAATAATTATTTATGTGGATTGGTGAGATAATAAATATTTCAGACTGCACATTCTATATGCTTCAAAAACATATACATTTTACTGAAGCCCATTGTAGATTATAGATTATACATTAAGTTATAAATGATAACTAAAGCTGAGCATAAAATGTAAATAATGTAGTCCTAAATACATGGAATTTATAAATCTACCTTATCAGCATAAAGTAACAATTAAGAAAAATATATACTCAGAAATTCACTGTGGTCACATTGACTTTTGATATATCGCTGTCTCAACCCAGGGGAATTCTCAAAAGACTGCCCTCTGACCCTTTATGTTCCAAAGATGGCTGACTGACCGAAAGCTAATGGTGTGTACTTTTTATAGACAGTCTGCAGAGACGAAACAAGCTGCTATTGTCTATTTTATTAATAAATCTTATCAATTTAAGAGTTTGTGAAGGCTAAATGTTTTCTTTCCAAACAGTGTAATGGGGTGTTTTGAAATGGCTGGTTGGTTGGCTACCTTCCAAAAGTACTTTCACTTCAAGGTTTAGCTGTACATTAAAAAAATGTTTGCTTATCTGAAGTGATTTCATATTCAGACTGACTCTGAGCGTCGATTTCTATTTTAGCTACATTCTAATTTCTCACCATCTGAAGCTTCCTTTGTCTGATGAGGAATGGTTGGACAGACTGGGCTTGTCTCCACTGGAGTTTAGTAGATTCAGGGCTAATATGATTGAAGTATACAAGATCCTGAATGGCCTTGACAAGGTGGGTGTGGAAAGGGTGTTTCGTCTTGTGGATGAGTCCAGAACTAGGGATCACTGTTTGAAAATTAGGGGGTGCCGTTTTAGGACAGAGATGAGGAGAATTTTTTTTCGCAGAGGTAGTGCAACTTTGGAATTCTGTGCCTCAGAAAGTGGTGGAGGCGGGGTCATTGAATATCTTTAAGGCAGATGGATGTAGATTCTTGTTAGGCAAGGGAAACAAAGGTTTTCGGGGGTAGATGGGAGTGTGGAAATCAAAACACAGGAAAATCAACCATGACCTTATTGAATGGCGGAGCAGGCTCGAGGGGCTGAATGGTCTATTCCTGTCCCTATTTCTTTTGTTCTTTTATTCTTCTGTTACATTGGTAAGAATTCAACTTATCAACCATTTTAAGTAGTTAAAGTCGATCCTGCCTTTTTATGCTGCTAACCTGATGCTGCTAATCTGGTGTTGCTAATCCTGGGATTAACAGCTTCAAATCTTAGATTTGCCCCTGATCTGTAACTTAATTTACAGCCTCATGCCGTGTGCAATCACACTGCTACCCACCGCCCACCTCCTCATGTCTGCTAGATTCGGGTTTGACTACAAGCTTTGTAACTAATCCAAGGAATAAAGATTCAGAGAGAATTACAGGTACATTTTGTGTCTCAGGTTGTAAAATCTCCAGTTATTAAAATTCAAGTATTTATTTTGTCCAGGTGCAGACTCAGGTACAGGTCACGATCTTTTATTTAAGTAATTGCAAAGGGAGCACCATCTCAATGCAGCTTGAGATAGCATTCTGCTAAATTACAAGTGTTCAGCATATTTATACATTATTGGTCACATACAAGAACAGATTCCAGATTCCGATCTTGTCAACATATAGGTTCACATTGAACAGACATCTCTGGTAACAGGTACATGCATTGTATGTCTCTATTTGTTTTCAACCAGGCAGAGACCTTCCCTCCTACCTAAACTAGGACTATCTTTTCTTCACCTCTCTGTTGAAGGGTACACTTGATCTATGTTATTGCCATCCTCTGACTCCAGTCTGGTTCCCAAAGCCTTTGTGTTGTTTGCAGGCCCTAAGGCTGTGCAAGGTTCACCTGGTAACCTTTAACTGTTAATGTGCTTGGTAGCACTGGCTGCTTGGAGATTTTAAGTAATTCATTCCCATTCAATAAGCTCTTACTGTAACCCTATATTGCCCCCTTACAGTTTTTTAAAAAAGTAAATAAAGATTTGAAAAATATAATTAAAAAGTCCCCTCTTGTGGCTCTGTCACATGAGCAGGGACATGTTTTTGATTCAATTTTAAAACGTTTATTTTTTATTTGCTTTCGGAAAGCTCATCCTGCACATGGATGAGGTTTCCAAAAAAGTGCAAAGGCTGCTTGTCCTTTCTGCCTGCCTGCTAACCATAAGGTTGGATGGTCAGTGAAAAATTGAAGTTAATTGATTCTTTAACAGCTTTTTCATTGTCAGCGGGCTTGCTGCCCACTCCACTGTGCACCAGCTGACCAAACCATTGCATAACGTGGCCAAAGAAATGGTGTAGCAGGGTGGGATTCAGATTCCTGGGATTCCATTGGGACTGGTTCGGGGGTAGGATGGACCAATACAAACAGTACGGGTTGTATCTGGGCAGGACCGGGACCAATGTCCTCAGGCATGTGTTAGCTAACGCGGTCGGGAAGGGTTTAAACTAGAATGACAGGGGGATGGGAACCTGAGCAGGGAGACAGAGGAGGGGGAAACAAGGAGAGAAACCAAAGACAGAAAAGCAAGAAACAAAAGTGGAAGGCAGAAAAAACAAGGGTGTTAAACAAATGGTGCAAAATAAAGCTAAGATGACTAACAAGGTTATAAAGACATGTCTAAACACATTGTCTCTTAATGCACGGAGTGCTCACAATAAGGTAGATGAATTAACAATGCAAATAAATATAAACAGTTCTGAAATAGCTGCAATTACCGAGACATGGCTGCTGGGTGACCAAGGATGGGAACTGACCATCCAGGACTATTCAATATTTAGGAGGGACAGACAAACAGGGAAAGGAGCTGGGGGAGCATTGTTATTCAAGGATGAAATCAATGCAATAGCGAGGAAGGATATTGGCTCAGAAAAACATGATGTGGAATCTGTTTGGGTGGAGATAAGAAATACCAAGGGGCAGAAAACATTGGTGGGGGTTGTTTATAGGCTCCCAAACAATAACACAGAAAGGCATTAATCAGGAAATAAGGGTACAACTGTAATCAGTGTTGACTTTAATCTACATATAGATTACACTAATAAAACTAGTAATAAGGTTGTGATGGAGGATTTCCTGGAGTGTATACATGATGGTTTCTCAGATCAAACATTGAGGAACCGTCTAGGCCGCAGGCTATCCTAGACTGTGTATTGTCACTGAGAAAGGGTTAATTAACAATCTTATCCTTTGGGGAAGAGCGACCATAAAATGATGGAATTGCCCTTTAAGTTGGAGAGTGAAGAAGTTGAATCTGAAACTATGGTCCTGAATCTAAATAAATGGAACTATGAGGGTATGAGGTGTGAGTTGGCAATAATGGATTGGGGAACCTTACTAAAAGTCTTGATGGTGGATAGGCAATAGTTAATATTTACGGAACCTATGCATGAATTACAACAGTCATTCATTTCCCACTGGTGCAAAAATTAAACAGGAAAGGTGGCTCAAACGTGGATTACAAAAGAAATTAGGGATAGTATCAGATCCAAGGAGAAGACATACAAAAAAGCCAGAAAAAGCAGCAAGCCTGAGGATTGGGAACAGTTTAGAATTCAGCAAAAGTGAACAATAAGATTGATCAAGAAGGGGAAAATGGAGTATGAGAGTAAACTTGTCAGGCACCTAAAAACTGATTGTAAAAGTTTCTATAACACGTGTAGAGGAAAAGTTTAGTAAAGACAAATATAGGTCAGAAACGGGGGAAATTCTAATGGGGAACAAAGAAATAGCAGAAAAATTAGACATACATTTTGGTTCTGTCTTCACTAAAGAGGACACAAATAATTTCCCAGAAATGTTAGGGAACCAAGGCTCCAGTGAGATAGACGAATTGAAGAAAATCAGTATCAGTAAAAAAAATGGTGGTGCTAGAGAAATTAACGGGTTTAAAAGCTAAAAAATGCCCAGTGCCTGATAATCAACATCCCAGAGTACTAAAGGAAGTGGCCCTGGAAATATTGGATGCATTGGAGGTGACCTTTCAATATTTTATAGACTCTAGAGCAGTTCCTACAATTGGAGGGTGGCAAATGTAACTATTTATAAAAGGAGGGAGAGTAAAAACAGAGATTTACAGACCAGCTAGCGTAAGATCATTAGTGGGGAAAATGCTAAAGCCTGTTATAAAAGACATGGTAACAGAACACTTGGAAAGCATTAACATGAATAGACAAAGTCAGCATTGGTTTATGAAAGGGAAATCGTGCTTAACAAATCTACTGGAGTTTTATGAGGAAGTAACTAGTAGAATAGATAAGGGAGAACCAGTGGATGTGATACATTTGGATTTCAAAGAGGCTTTTGATAAGGTCTCACATATGAGGCTAGTGGGCAAAATTAAAGCACATGGGATTGGTGGTAATATACTGGCATGGATTGAGAATTGGTTGATGGACCGGAAACAGAGAGTGGGAATAAATTGATCTTTTTTCCAGATGGTGGGCGGTGATTTGTGGTGTACCGCAGGGATCAGTGCTTGGGCCCCAGATATTCAGGAGAAACAAAAAGGACTTGGATGAGAGAACCAAATGCAATATTTCCAAGTTTGCTGATGGCACAAAACTGGACGGAGTTATGAGTAGTGAGGAAATGCAAGGAGGCTTCAGGGTGATTTAGACAAGTTGAGTGTGTGGGCAAACACATGGCAGATGCAGGATCATGTGAATAAATGTGAAGTTATACACTTCGGTGTGAAAAAGAGAAAGGCAGAGTATTATTTAAGTGGTGATATATTGGGAAATGTAGATGTACAAATGGATCTGGTTGTCATTGTACACCAGTCAATGAAAATAAACAGGCAGGTGCAGCAAGCAATTGGGAGGGATGAGGATTTGCAAGAGAGTTTGAGTTCAGAAGTAGGGATGTCTTATTGCAGTTATACAAGGCCTTGGTGAGACCACACCTGGAGTGTTGTGTGCAGTTTTGGTCTCCCTACCTAAGAAAGGATATACTTGCCATAGAGGGAGTGCAGCAAAGTTTCACTAGACTGATAGCGGGTATGGCAGGACAGTCGCAGCAGAAGAGATTGGTTCGACTGGGCCTGTATTCAATAGAATTTAGTAGAATGAGAGGGGATCTGATTGAAACGTATAAAATTCTAACAGAGCTAGACAGACTGAATGCAGAGAGGGTGTTTCTCCTGGTTGGGGAGTCCAGGGACCACACTCTCAGGATACAGTCAGGCCATTTAGGGTTGAGAGGGGGTAAAATGCCTTCCCTTAGAGGATGCTCAATCTGTGGAATTCTCTACCACAGAAGGATGTGGAGGCCGGGTCACTGAGTATATTAAAGAAATAAATTGATAATTTTTTGGATATTAGTGACATCAATGGGTATGGAGAGAAAGTGTTGAGATAGAGGATCAGCAGTGATTATATTGAATGGTGGAGCAGACTCAAAGGGCCAAATGATCTACTCCTGCTCCTAGATCCTATGTTTCTAAGTGCCACAGGAATCAGTGCTGGAGCCTCAACTTATCACAATTTATATAAATGACTTTGATGAAGGGACCTAAGGAATAGTTGCTAAATGTGCTGACAATACAAAAATAGATCGGAAAGTAATTTGTGAAGAGAATATAAGGAGGCTACAAAGTGACATAGGTAGGTTAAGAGAGTGGGCAAAGATCTGGCAAATGGAGTGTAATGTGGGCAACTGTGAACTGGTTCATTTTGTCAGGGAGAATAAGAAAGAAGCTTATTATCTAAATGGTGAGAGATTGCAGATCTCTGAGTTTCAGAGGGATCTGGGGATCCCAGTGCATGAATCATCTGGAGTATTGTGAACAGCACCGCTCTCCATGTTTAAAGAAAGATTTAAATGCATTAGAAGCAGTTCAGTGAAGGTTAACTAAATTGATGCCAGGATTGGGCAGGTTCTCTTATGAGGACAGGCTGGACAGGTTAGGCTTGTATCCATTGGGATTTAAAAGAGTAAGAATTGACTTAATTTAAACCTTTAAGATCCTGAGGAGTCTTGACAGGGTGGATGTGGAGAGGATGTTTCCCCTTGTGGGAGAATTGAGAACGAGAGGTCACTGTTTAAAAATAAGGACTGCTCATTCTATACAGAGAGGAGGAGAGATTGTTTCTCTCAGAGAGTTGTGAGTCTTTGGAATTCTCTTTCTCCAAAGGCGGTGGAAGCAGAATCTTTGAATATTTTTAAGGCAGAAGTAGATAGATCGTTGATAAAAAAAGGGGTGAAAGTTTAACAGGGGTAGACAGGAATGTGGGGTTCAGTTTACATTCATATCAGCCATGATCTTATTGATTGGCAGAGCAGGCTCGCGGAACTGAGTGACCTACTCCTGCTCCTAATTTGTATGTTCATTTGTATAAGCCAAAATTGGAAGAAACACAGAGTACAGCTAAACCCTGAAGCTAAATTACTTTTGGAAGTTAGCCAACCAGCCAATCACTTCAAAACACCCCATTACACAGGTTGGAAAGAAAACATTTAGCCTTCACTAATTCTTCAGTGATAAGATTTATTAATAAAATAGCCAATAGGAGCTTGTTTTGTCTCTGCAGGCACCGGGCGGAATCGTCCCAGATTTGCTTTAAGTGCGGTAGTGGGCAGGTAAAACGACATTTTACCCATCGGCCGGAAAACAGCTTATTGTCCCAAACCCACCGTGTTAGTTATGCATTCCCAGGAAACACACCGTTTCCATGCCAGGCGGCCTCTCATTTACCCTCCACACCACCATCTCACCGCTTCATCACACCCGGCACTATATTTAAAGTGTAGCTGCAGCAAAACCTCTCAGTGCTTCCAGCCCATGGCTGCTGCACAGAAGACATAGTCCTGAATGGGAAAAAGACTGCAGCCCTCCCAGTTCAATGACATGTCTCTCCAGCACCTTTTGGACACACTGGACAGTCGCCGTGATGTCCTCTAACCCCCACTCTGGCCTCAGGATGGACAGCAACATCACCAATCCGGCTTGGCAGGCTGTGGCAGCGTGGTCAGTTCCAATGCCCTGCACAAGAGGACTGCCACGCTGTGCCACAAGAGGATGAATGACCTCCCCCATTCCACCAGGTTAAGTCTACCCTTTCTCCTCATGGGGTCAGACAGAGGCCCTTGGCCACCCACAGCGGGGAGGATCAGCAGGTGCACACCCTGAGGCCATCCATGTAGGTGAGTTCGGGAGTGTCCGGCACATCTTAATCCCCCCTTCCTGTGGCCTCAGCAGCTCCAACGGCAAAGGCCGAAGAGTGTTCCACTGCCACACAACAGGATCCCGAAAGCAGGCCGGGGCCCTCCAGGTCTCATCCTCCAGAGGACGCCAATCCTCTATCTCCTTGTTCTGACAAGCACTGTTCATGTCACTCAGATATGAAACTTTTCTGCACAAGATAAAGGCAGGAGTCTCAGTCCATGGCCTATTCCCTGTGCTCTGTGTGGCCTTCAGACCAAAGTAATTGTGTGTCCTCACACTCCCTGGACACATTCCTGATGCCTGCACCTCGGCTGTGCTTGTTAGTGCTGCTGGAATGTTGTGGGCAGGCAACCCAGAGATCGGTCATTCTCTCTGTGTGTTCTCAGCACCTTTAAGGTGGGGCTGGCTCCCATCTCCCCAGCATCTGTGACCAGTGACGCTGTGCTCCTGAAGGGCTCAGGTGCTGAAGACGGACAAAGGATCAGATGCTCCTTAAGTTTCAGGGCTGTGTCTCTTTGATATGACCCTGATCACAGAGCGGAAGCGAGCTGCCCTAAGCCAGACAGGAGTCAGACATTCTCAGAGGCTATGTAAAGATATTAGGTGAGTCCACACTGCATGTTGTCATCATCCTCCTGCAGCCAAGTGACTATTAGGGCCTCCACTGCATCTCCATGACAGGAGCATTATCACAGAGGGTATGTGTCCTGCCATAAGCCAGACTGGATTTAAATATTCATAGATGTAATGTGAGGATCTTATGGTGTCTCTCCACTGCACGTTGTCATCATCCTCCACCAGTCTAGAGGCTGTGAGGGCCTCCCGAGCACGTCTGCCTCGTCTGGCCAGTGCGAGGGCCTCATCCTAGTCATGGTTGCCTTCAAGGCCCTCCTCACCCTCATCATAGTCGATGTCCTCAGAGGTGGAGGAGGAGGAGACCTCCAGCTCCTCCATCTCCTCCTCAGCCAGCCCTCTCCTTTTTGCAGCACCAGGTTGTAAAGGGTGCAGCAGGCGACGATGATGGGAGACACCCTCTGGGGACTGGATTGCAGGGCTCCTCCAGACCGGTCCAGGCACCGGAACCTCCTTTTCAGCATCCCGATGGTTTGCTGCACCAGGTTACAGCATGAGCCTCACTATAGCGTTGCTCTGCTACAGTCTGAGGCCGCCGCACGGTTGTCATCAGCCACGTCCTCTGTGGTAGCCCTAGTCCCTGAGGAGCCATCCCTGCAGCCTCTGTGGACCCTGGAAGATATCAGGGATCTGTGACTGATTGAGAATCTAGGAGTTGTGAACACTCCCTGGAAACGGTGCACGGATCTGCAGGATGTGTTTGTGGTGGTTGCACATCAGCTGCACATTCAGCGAATGGAATCCCTTATGGTTCACATAGTGGACCGTGTGTAGCGAAGGAGATCTCAGTGCCACATGAGTGCAGTCGATGTCACCCTGCACCTGTGGGAAACCTGAGACCTGGACAAATCTAATCACTCTTGCATCCTGACTCTCATATAGTCCCTAGGTCTAGCTCGGTGCCAACCAGCGATGGCTCACTGTGGCCCTTCAGCGGCATGAGCGGGAGTCCCAGTCACCCCTTCTTCCTGAGGGTGCTACTCCTCCCTCTGCACAGCCAGTGCCTCAGTCACTCTCTTCTCCATTGTCTTTGCTCTCTAAGCCATGAGACAAACAGCTAGTTCACCAGGCTCCATGATCCTGATGTACTCCTCCTGCAAGATGAAAGAGAGAGAGGCGTGGGTCAGCATGGGTTTACTAATAACCTCTCTTGGTTCAGTTTGATTTCCACTTAACACATCCTGGAGAGTTCTGGCCACCACTTGGATGGCCAGAAATTATTGTGCTGCATGGCTGCCTGAAACCCCACCTTCCACCGCCCCACTCCACCCGGCTGATTGGCGGCAGCTTTGCCCATTGGACTGCATGCTGTGCTCTCAGCTCAGGCACAGGCATTCTCCTAACCCGTGCTGCAAGGCTGCCCTGTTAGCTTGAACCATTGGGGAGACTGGTCCAAACCGGGATGATGACAATGCAAAGGGCTGTGAGCACCTCCACCAGTGACTGCTCCATGGCCAGTTTTAGCAAGGAGATTGTACAATGTGTCCAGTCGTCCAACAGTTCTGCAGTCCACTAAAGTGCTCATTACTTTTCAGTCTGTGCCCGAGGGGTAATAAACTCTGGAGCACTTGTTGCCACTTTAATGCCACTGTGCTGCTTGAGTGGGCAGATAATTTCGAGGCCCGACTCCAATCATATCAATGTGGCTGCTCCTGAACTGTCTCAGCTGCAGAGTAAGGGTCACTTTATACAAGGTTTCCCTAATGCGTGACCGCTTCCCTCACCCACTCCCCCACCCACCACCCCACACAGGCTTGTGCGCTACCTTCAACTGCAGTGTAGCCTTTGCCCCAAACCCCCTGAAAAATGTGCCTGAGCCTTGAAGTCTAACAGTCGTCCTTGGTGAGTGCTTCACAATGTTACTGTGCACTCGCCTCCACGTTTGCCTCAAAGTGCAGCCTGTCAATTGCACACCTTTTATATGCTGTTGTGAAACACATCAGTGTGGGTCGACGATCTGGCTGGGGGAGGAATGAGTCTGACGGGTGAACCTTACAATGATATGTAGGTGTACGACATTGATGTTCCCCATGTCCAATGGATGGAAATGCGGCCCACCATCGATGGACTGAGAGGATGATCACAAACTGGTTTCACAACTCCCTGGAACCAATTTTTGGCCTTCTTGCCATATTGTCCGCTCACAGCACCGAACACGCCCGACACCAGCGGGCACAGACGATCCCACCCACTGCATTTAAAAGTTCACACCATGAGGATTAGGTCAGTCAGTCACCTTTGGAACATAAAGGGTCAGTGTTCCCTTCTGAGAATTACGCCGGGTTGAGACAGAGATATATCAACATTCAGTATCACCATATTGAATTCGTGAGTAAATATTTTTCTTAATTGTTACTGTTTGTTTGAGTTATCCAACAATATTAGTAGGTAAGTTGGATTTATAAATTTAATGTATTTAGGTCTATTATTTACATGTTATGTTTAGCTTTAATTATCATTTATAACTACATGTATAAGCTCTAACGCATAATGGTCTTCAATAAAATGTGTATCTTTTTGAAGCATATGCAATGTGTAATCTAATATATTTATTATCTTGGCAATCCACATAAGTACACTACTCCAGAAGTCTGATTATGATTTCTAAGAGCAGATATTGTTTGACTTTCAAAGAAGCCGGTCTGCTAAGACAGGCCTCAATGTATGTCCTGTCCTGAGATAATTTTGTGGGCTTTGAGACTCCGGGAGGAGAGGGCTTGTATTTGAGGACCCAGTCTAAGATTATGTTCCTTTAATGTTTAGAACCTCTTCTAGCTGGGACTTTAAGCTAGCGTTAAGTTGAAGGGAATTGGCTTACCTTGTCGGGAGTTTAAAATAACATAACCATTAAAAACGCCACAACCAGAGACTGGAGAGAATGATCCCTGGCATTAGTAAAGTGGTCAGGGAAAAGGTCTGGAAATGATTGGAATTGGGGAAGGGGAAGGGATGCCTGAACCGGAGGTGGAAAAGGAGTCTGAGTGGACCCTGGAGTGACACTCAGATAGACTGTTGGGCCTGAATGGATGGTCAGTCTCGAGGGGATGTACTATCTCTCCCTGTCCTCTTTCCCCAGCCTTCAAAACATTAAAAAGATGCACATGCCTAGGCTTCTCCTTATTTTTACACTGTGCCTCCCATTGCAGGTTCCCTTTTACCCCAGTCAGTTAGTGCCAGGGGGATTGCACCCCAGTGAGAGGCAGTGCCCAGGAAACAAAAACCCAGTGAGAGGCAGTGCCCAGCAAACAGAAACCCAGTGAGAGGCAGTGCCCAGCAAACAGAAACCCAGTGAGAGGCAGTGCCCAGGAAACAGAAACCCAGTGAGAGGCAGTGCCCAGGAAACAGAAACCCAGTGAGAGGCAGTGCCAGTGAAAAAGTAACACAGTGAGAGGCAGTGCAAGGGAAAGAGAAACCGAGTGGGATCAATGCCAGGTGATCAGTACCCGACTGAATGTCAGTGACTGGAAACAAAATCCCAGTGAGAGGCAGTGCCAGGGATAAAGTAACCCGGCGAGAGGCAGTTCCAGGGATAAAGTAACCCGGTGAGAGGCAGTGCCAGGAAAGCTTTTTTTAAATTATTCGTTAAAGGACGTGGGCTTCGCTGGCTGGGCCAGCATTTATTGTCCATCCCTAGTTGCCATTGAGAAGGTGATGGTGAGCTGCCTACTGGAACCACTGCAGTCCATGTGGTGTAGGTACACCTACAGTGCTGTAGGAAAGGAATTCCAGGATTTTGACCAATGCAACACTGAAGGAATGGTGAAATATTTCCAAGTCAGAATGGTGAGTGACTTGGAGGGGAAATTCCAGGTTATGGTGTTCCCATCTATCTGCTGCCTTTGTCCTTCTATAAGGTAATGGTTGTGGGTTTGGAAGGTGCTGTGTAAGGAACCTTGCTGAATTCCTGCAATGCATCTTGGTGATGATATACACTGCTGTTACTGTGCATCAGTGGTGGAGGGAGTGAATGTTTGTGAATGTGGTGCCAATCAAGCGGGCTGCTTTGTTCAGGACAATGTCATGCTTCTTGAGTCTGTGGGAGCTGCACTCCTCCAGGCAAGTGGGGGGTATTCCATCCCATTCCTGACTGTGCCTTGTAGATGGTGGATAGGCTTTGGGGAATCAGGAGGTGAGTAACTTGTCGCCGGATTCCACGTCTCTGACCTGTGCTTGTAGCCACAGTATTTATATGGCTAGCCCAGTTCACCTTTTGGTCAGGATGTTGTTGGTGGGGGATTCAGTGATGATAATGCCATTGAACGTCAAGGGGCGATGGTTAGATTCTCTCTTGTTGGAGATGGTCATTGCCTGACACTTGTGTGGCACTAATATTACTTGCCACTTGTCAGCCCAAGCCTGGATATTATCCAGGCCTTGCTGCATTTGGCATGGACTGCTTCAGTATCTGAGCAATTTTTCGGTTGGCACTAGTACCAGCCCATTCCGTGGTCCCTTGGTGGTGGCAGGATTCTTCTCCATATGTGTCGTTCCTGTCGGGGCTGTGGGCAGGGGCTTTTGGGTGCGTGCCACGAGTTCAGCGGCCTTAACTGAGGCTGGAGAGGATGGGGTTATGTAAGTATGTAGGTAGGAATCCCATTCCACCCCCTTCCCCTTGTCCAGCCATGCTGCGGAAAAAATAATGGGTACGCCCGTGGGCCAGGTCTTCCGTGGGGCAGATGTACATAGCTTCTGTTATTTAATTTTGAGATTGTTAAGTTTGGGTGTTTTAGTTAAATTTTAAATAAGGTGTTTGGTAGTTTAAGTATTATTGTTTATCTGCCCCCCATCCCCGGGCGGCCAGGTTAATCCCTGTTCGGGCTACAGCACACTACTCCCTTCGGTGTGGACCCCCTGTCCTGTACCTTTGGTCCCTCACGGCCTGCGGCTGTTGGCTGGGGACCTCTGTCCTCAGATCGATCCCTGATGTGAGGGGCTGACCTTTTAAACTGGGGAGCCGGTGACCATGGTTTCTTTGGCCATGGCGTTTGTGGGGACCTTCTAGGAACTCTGGCTGGTGGGGGTTTTCTGGCTGGTGGGTCTTTAACCCGAGCCACTGTCCCCTCTTGTGCGGTCTGTGGAATCTCCACTGCCGCTGGCTGGGGATTTCTATCCTCAGGCTGTACCTCTTCTAAACCTGTGACAGGGGCAGCTAACTCTCTGCCCTCAAGTCCCTCCTCGTCTGAGTCCCAGATGAGTGAGGGAGTGTCCCGAACGGTGGGTGGGATGGCCCTTCCCTTAAAACAAGCCACTGCACCAGCTTGTGCAGTCTGTGAGTTTGCTCCTGCTGCAGGTTGAGGATTTTTATCCTCAGACCTTGCCCCAACTGGCTGTTCCCTTCTCTCGGATTTAAACAACTTACGTTGGTTACCCAAGTTCTACCCACTTTCTAGGTGAGTCTACCGTCTCTTTCCTCAGCCTTTCTTTCAAGGTTCTGTTCATCCTCTCTACAACCCCTGAGGACTGTGGGTTGTGTGCAACGTGCCATTTCCCCTCTATGCCGAGAACCATAAGGGTTTTCTGCACGACCTGCCCGGTAAAGTGGCTCCCTTGGTCAGACTCCATGTACTGTGGTAGCCCCCATCGTGAGAACACCTCCCTGACCAGGATCCTGGCTGTACTCAGAGCCGTGGCTGTTCAGCAGGGGAAGGCTTCTACCCACTTTGTGAACACATCCAACAGGACGAGTCAGTACTTATAGCCTCACTGGACAGTGGGTAGGGGTCCAATGTAGTCGACCTGGATCGACTGCCATGGTCCCTCTGCCCTCCTGATGTGTCCCATAGTTACCTTCCTTTTGTGCAGGTCAGGGTTGTTAGCAGCATACACCAGACAGCTGGCACAGAACTCGCGGACATCTTCCCTGAGTCCTGGCCACCATCCTGCCTGTTCCACCCACTGCCAGGTGGTCTCAGGCCTGGGATGCCCCGCTCCGGGACCCTCATGGGTTAGTTGAAGGAATTCCCTCCTGTGCTGCTGCGGTACTACCCATTGCTCTCCCTTAAACAGCATGCCCCCCTTTACAGAGAAGGCTGCTGTGCTGTAAGGGCCCTCTACCCTTTTCCCTTCTGCCGCTGTACTGAGGACTGCCTTGAGGATGGGGTCTTGTGTTTGGACCGTCTTAAATTCCGGGGTTGAAGCTACCCCTGCACTCCCCCATGTCCCATTTCTACCCGTGACTGCTGCAATAGGACGGGACCCATATGGGTCCCACATAATGACTGTGCGGGGGCACCCTCCTTAGCTAGCACCTCGGCCTGCCGGTTGCCCTCACTCCGGGGTTCTGCGGAAGAATGGGCTTTCACCTTATGGATGGAAACCTCCCCTTCATCCCCCACTGCTGCTAAGATTTTCTCCAGCAAGTGTTTCACTGTGAGGGGTCTCCCGTCAGCGGAGGTGTATCCACAGTGGGGCCAGATGACCAGGTACTCCGTACACGAATTACATGTGAACATGCTGTCCGAGCAAATCGTGTATGGGGTGGGGAAGATCTCAGGGTGTGTAACCACGTACACTACCGCACACAGTTCAGTCTGCTGGGCACTCATGGTGCTGGGGAGCTTAATTGCGAGGGCAAGGTTTGCCGCTGGGTCATAAACTCCACACCCCGTGAGTCGCACACCAGCAGATCTTGTGCTGGAGCCATCCATATAGATTTCACGGCCTGTGGGGTGTATCCCGGCCCATAAACCTATGTCTACTTCCCAAACACCTTCTATGGAACACCGGTGGGCTGTTCCAGGATATACCAGGTTAGCTGCGAGCTTTGGCTCACACAGCCCTTTTACTTTTCGGTCCATCTGTGAGAGAAGCAGGGTCCACAGACCAATGCGGGCACTGCTCACTGTCCCATCCTTGATTCTCCCATCCTATCAGGTCGGCAACTGCTGCTACTGTGGGTGCACAGGCTGGGATGTTACTGTTGAGCACCCAATAGTCCACTGTGGCCCTCCAGGAGTTGTTCGGTTTTCAAACAGGCCACAGTGGAGAGTTCACATGGGAGGCTATCGTTCTCAGGAGCCCCTGGTGCATTAAGGAGGACATGGCTGCTTCCATGTCTGGCTCCGCTTCCCTGCGGAATTTATATTGCTTTTGTGGTCAGGCCATTGGGTCCCCATCTGCACTGACCTCGAACCCGTTGACCCTCCCACAGTCGTGTTTGTGTGTGGTAAATGTGGCTAGGTGGGCTTGCACAAATGCCTGGAACTCCCTTGGGGTATTACTGACCAACAGTTCGAGGTTATAACCCTCTTTAGGCTTCATGGTGCACAGGGTCCCCTTCCCCTGTTTCCCTGGGATGATACTACTCCACTTTCCTTTCCTGTTTTTAGCCCCCATAGGCAGTGATTCCTCTAATCCACTAGGATCCAATGGCCTACAATAAAGTCGGCTCCCAGGATCCCTTTTCCACCCTCCACTTCCCACTTCATTAGGATATGGGTCCACTTAGAGCGGAGTGTTCCTAAACGAATGGTCAGCGGGATGGAAAATGAGCCAGCCTGTTCTTTACCTGTGAATCCTGACAGACTGTATGGGACCCCGTTAGATAGAGGTGAGGTGGCGGGATTAGCTGAATGGACCACGGGACATGATGCTCCTGTGTCCAACAGATAGGTCCCCTTTACCTCTTCTACCTCCATCTCAACGAGGGTCTCTTCCATAAGTCGTAGGTCAGGGAACACAGGTATACAGGCTGCGCTGGCTCTGGTCAGGATTGTGGGTTAGATGGGGCTGATGGGGTCAGCATGCCGGTGGTGGCTGCTACCCTCACTGGGCCAGTCAATAGGGTTCTCATGGTGTCCAATAATGACTCGACTATGGCAGGAGGAGTTCCTGTCTCTGCCTGTTGGGCTGGGGTTGAGGAATTCTCTCCTTTGTTATCTTTCCAAGGATTCTTACACTCCTTCCTCCAGTGTCCATTCTGCCCACACCCATAACAGTTGAGCTTTGTGCTGGAAGGGTTATTCCCTTCCTGATGCCACTCCTTCCTACCCTGACCAGGTTTCATTTCATGCACTATCCCTTTAGGTGGGTGTGCATCGGTTCCTTTACCATTACGGTAAGCTATGGTCAATTGTCTGATCACTGTGAGTTTGGTAGTCAGGGGATTCTTTGGGTCAAACCACATTCCTGCTGCAGCCCTGACCTGTGCCAAGCTGTTTGCCACCGGGCAACAGAGCCAGTGGACCCGCTGATCCTGGTCCAGGTTAGCCCGGTTAGGTGTCCCACTGCATGTGCTCCTATACACTGGCCACAACCTGTCTGCAAAAGCCTGTGGGGGTTCCCCTATGAGCTGCACTGTTTTTTCCACCTGGGAGAAAGGACTTCCCTCATTCATCCCCATGGCCTCAAGAACTTCCTCTTTGAGCTCCCCATAATCACACTGTCCCATCTTACATTGGTCAGAGAGGGACTGGAAGAGCTTACTGTCCAGGGAGAATAGCAGCATTTTGGCCTGTTCAGCATCATTGCACTCGTTGATGCTTGCTGCTTGTTCCACTTCCCTGAAGTGGACCGAGGGATCCCCATTTGCCACAAGTTTAGTTAAATGGCTTACCATGGCCCTAAGCTGTTGGTTGCCGTTGGGAACTATGAACTGGTTTTGGAGGGGTCCCTCATTCCCGTTATCAGTGGGCAGGCCGAACCTTTGCTGCCGGGCCAGGCACATCGGCCCTGATCCCAGCCTCTCTTGCTGGGGGTTTTCCTCCTCAGCTTCTGCCCCTAATTCCACCTCCCGTTCCTGCCAGATTTTGCTAAAGCTTGGCGCTACGGGTGGTGGTCATGGGGCCTCCTGCTCTTCAGCCGGGTGGTCCCTTGGCACTACCTGTGGTGTCTGAACCGTCCTCCCCAGGTTCCCTGTGAAGTCGACCTGGGCTGCACTAGGGCTTATGAGGCACACCAGGCCTTTTGCCATCCTTAGAGCAAGGTTCAGACTCTCTATCTGCTTCTGACAGGGGCCATGGTCTGCATCCTCAAACCCCAGTGTGCTCACTATCTTATAGGCTGCCTGTAAGCCTTTACTTTCTCCTCCTGCTCTCTTACTTGTCTTGCTAGGTGAGCATTCTTTTCCTGCAACCCCAACTCATTGTTCTTGGCCTCTGTGACCTGACACTGTAAATATTCCTGCTGGGACTTATGCTCCCTAACTAAATGCACCCTTTCCTGGGTCAGAGCCTGCAATGCTAACAGTAACTTTTCCTCTGCTAGGGCCTTTGTTTGGACTTCCAGGGCTGACTCCCGAATCTCAGCTGCCTGGGCTTCAACGAGCCCGTCCAAAAGCTGCATCTGTTTCTTGAAGCACATCAGCCAGACGGCCTTTTCTATGGATTTTTTATGATCCTTCCCTTTTGTCCATTTAGCTGCAGCATCTACCGGGTGCCCAGCCTTTAACAGATTAGTGACCCATTTTTTTCCATATTCACCTCACTGAACGCATAATTTGAAATCCTCTCTTCTATTTCAGTTCTCTCTTTCAATTCAGTGTCCACTGCATCGCATCCCTTTTGCCAAGATCCTGCTGTGGTCACCATTATGTAGGGGGTGGTGTGTGTGTCAGCTTCACCTCTGACTTCTGAGTGGTTTGAATCGTTCCCACTCCCAGGGTTCGAGACCTTGGACTTATTTGGGGGTTGTGACAAAGTGCAGCAAACAACTGGTTTTGGTGCAAGAAAAAAAACTGGTTTTATTGAAGTCACAAATGAACTTATAACATTAGGATTACATTGAGATTATACATACCTACAAAGTACACTTAGTTAAGAATGGGGAACACACGGCATAACGATGGTAAATCACGCTACTAATCCCCTTACCTTTGTCCCACCCCCAAAGTCTAACTAAATTGATCCAGGAGAGGTCAGGGATCATGCTCACCAACCAGGGTCCCTTGACAGTTTGAAATCCAGCCAGGTAAGCCGGTTGCAGTTTTGGGGTACGCTCTTTGTGTCCTCTGGGACCTGCAGTCCCCATGTGGTCCTGGTTTGTGGAATCTGCGAAGGTTCTTCAGTTGGGTGGAGGACGCGGTTGTGGGTGGTCAATCTTCATGGAGGGCTGCGGTTGCAGCCTTGTTGTCTTCAGTTGAGCCTGCCACCCCATGCCCCTCACCGTGATGTTGCCTGCGTGACTGCAAACCTCCAGATCTCCTCTCTCCACTTGGCTCAGCTACCACTCCCTGCATAAACTCTGCTTCAACTGCTCCAAAACTGCTCATCCTCCTCCCCTTCGTAACTGGTGCCCCAGTTATACAGTTTTTCAAATTGCTTATCTGAAACCAAATCAAAGTTCATTCTTTGTTTGATTTTCGTGGGCTTCTTCAAGTGATTGTTGTCTCGTTTTCAATGGGTTCACATGTTCTTTATCGTTATCTTCTTGCCCCCGACACTAGTCTTGAACAGCAAGCTATTGTATATGTGGAGTATTGATAGTTTCGCATAATTACATTGATTGCTGCCTTAGTAGTTAATCGCGATTATTTATGCAAGATTTTGATGGGTTTTAGTTTTGTGGAAGATGAGGTCTTTCTCTGGGTTGACTGTTTTAAAGGGAAGAATGCGTATTCTGTCTCTCTCGTTGTCTGGTTCCAGGCAACATTCCACACTGCACTCAACAAGCCCGGGGCATGTCCAGTCCCAGGCCTTCATGGGCCTTGCCTCCTGTCTGCAGGGTGCTATACTTTACTCAGCAGTTGGGTCCTCTGCCATAACTGTCCAAAAGTCATATCCTTGTTGATGATATGAAAAATGTGGGAATTTTGAGAACCCGTCAAGATCCTGAGGGGCCTTGATTGGGTGGATGTGGAGAGGATGTTTCCTCTTGCGGGAGAATCTAGATCTAAGGGTCACTGATTAAAAAGAAGGGATCACCCATTTAAAACAGAGATGTGACAGATTTTTTCACTCAGAGGGTCGTGAGTTTTTGGAACTCTCTTCCTGGAAAAGTGGTGGAATCAGAGTCTTTGAATATTTTTAAGGCCGAGGTGGATAGTGATGTGGTATCTTTGGTGAACCGACCTTAGGAGACTCAGGTAAAGGTTATGATCGTTTATTTTGATCAATTGCAAGGAGAGCACCTTCTCAATACAGCTTGAGACAGCACTCTGCTAAGCTACACGTGTTCACCATATTTTTACGTTATTGGTCACATATAAGAACATCCTCCAGATTCCCATCTTATCAACATATAGGTTTACATTATACAGACAAGTCTCTGGTAACAAAGGGTACAAAGGGACATGCATCATCTGACCCTACTTTCACCCAGGCAGAGACCTTCCCTCCTATCTAAGCTGCGACCATCTGTCCTTCCCCTATCTGTTGAAGAGCACACTTAACCTATATAACTGCCATTCTCTGACTCCTGTCTAACTCCCAGGACCTTGCTGGTGATTGCAAACCCTGATGGTGCACAAAGTTTGAGAGCGCATAAGATTCATCTGGTTTAACTGTTTAATTGTTGATTTACTGATTTGTGTTGGCCTGCCTATAGATTCTAATTTAAGTAATTCATTCCCTTTATAATGAATTCTCCCTTACCGTACATTCTCATTTACCTTCTTCCCCCTTATTCTTAATAAGCAAGGGGGTGATAGGTTATCGGCGGTATGTGAGATACTGATTTAAGATTACTATCTGATCAGCCATGATCTTATTAACTGGCAGAGCAGGCTCAAGGGACTGAATGACCTACTCCTGTTCCTTGTTCATATGTTCGTGTATATATATTGGAACTACACAGTAGCATATTTAGATTTGTTGAATTCACTCCAGCATCTCTCAAGGTGAAGGTATGCTGCTATAGTGTAGTGATGATAGTTCACCCCTTAACTTGGATCGAGGCATCTTGCTCGACTTGGCAGTTTTCTGCTTTGAGATTTAAGGTAAATATTACTATAAATGTTAATAAGTGTGAAGAGAGTGCTGGTTGGATTGCAAGTGGACTCCGATTGGTTGAGGTATTGCCACGAAGAATGCACCAGTGATGGTGACTGACAGTTAACCGCCAAGTATTGTTTAAAATTTAAACCAGGCAGCCTGACCCTTATTCATCAAGGCATTACCTTGAAGAATGAGTCAGCGAATAGCGTCACTTATCTTGTTTAGCTGAAACAGTGGGTATGGGCTTCACTGGCTGGGCCAGTGTTTATTGCCCACGCCAAGTTGCCCAACTCCCTTCTTAAACTGCTGCATTCCATGTGGTGTAGATACACCCAGAGTGCTGTTAGGAAGGGAGTTCCAGGATTTTGACCCAGCAAAAGTGATGGAACGGTGATATATTTCCAAGTCAGGATGGAGAATGACTTGGAGGGGAACTCCAAGGTGGTGGTATTCCCATCTATATGTTGCCCTTGTCCTTCTAGATGGTAGCGATTGTGGGTTTGGTTGGTACTGCCTAAGGATCCTTTGTGAATTCCTGCAGTGTATCTTGTACATGGTACACACAGCTGCCACTGTGCATCGAAGGTAGAGGGAGTGAATATTTGTAGATGTGGTGCCAATCAAGCAGGCCGCTTTGTCCTGGACAATATCAAGTTCCTTGAGTGTTGTGGGAGCTGCACTCATCCAGTCAAGTGGGGTGTATTCCATCACACTCCTGACTTATGGCTTGTAGATGCTGGACAGAGTTTGGGGAGTCAGGAGCTGAGTAAATTGTCACAGGATTCCTAGCCTCTGACCTGCCCTTGTCAGCACGGTATTTATATCACAAGTCCAGTTCAGTTTCTGGTCAATGGTAATCCCCAGGATGTTGATAATGGAGGATTCAGTGATGGTGATGGCATTAACTGTCATGGGGCGATGGTTAGATTCTCTCTTGTTCGACATGGCCATTGCCTGGCACTTGTGTCTTAAACTGGATAGAGTTGGGGATGGTTCTGGAGAGGGGAAAAGTAGGCTTACAAAGCAAAAGGATATGACAGCAGAGTAGGGCAGCTATGGAGGTAATGATATCCCATGTGTGAAAGGAAGGGACAGAGGGTGCAAACATTAAAAAAAAGCAGCAAATAGGTCAAAGGGGGAAACAAATAATAAAAAGGCAAAATTAATGTCTCTTCACTTAAATGCTCATAGTATTTGGGGCAAAATAAATGAATTAACAGCATAAATCGAGATTAATAATGACACAGTACAAAGTGAGATTTAAACAGGCCTCCAATCAACAGCCAAAATCCAATGAACTCTTTAGTGTAGAAGAGCCAGAAGCAGCCAATCCTGACATTTATTCATTATTCAACGTTAGTGTTGGGAAGACGGAGCCAATATTTGTTACAGTGTAAGTGAATGGTAAACCTTTAAAAGTGGACAGAGACAGGAATGCTTCTACCACTGGAATAGGAAAACACACTTTCAGATATTTAAATAAAGATAATGAACAATCAAATTTGAAACAAACATCTTCCAATTTGAAAAAGTACGCAGATGAAGAAATCCAAGTAAAAGCTATCACGAGAGTGACTGTTCATTCTAGACACCAACCGGTACAGCTCCCAGTGATGGTGGTAGAAGGTGAAGGGCCAAGCCTTCTAGGGCGTGATTGGTTGAAGGAGATTAAATTAAACTGGCCTGAAATCTTCCAGTTGCGAGCAGATGTGCTACCAGAGCTGGAAAAAAAAAATCACACCGTCCTCAAAGATGAACTGGGAAAACGCAAAGGCCGACAGGCCACGATTTATGTGGGCCCAGAAACAACCCCTCACTTCTTGAAAGCAAGACAGGTGCCATGCACCCTGGGAGAGAAGGTTGATGCTGAGCTGAAGCAGCTAGAGAGCCTGTGTGTCATAAAAGCAGTTCAATTCTCAGAGTGGGCAGCACCTATAGTCCCTGCCCTTAAATCAGACCAGATGTCCAGATGTGTGGGGACTGTAAACTAAAGATCAACAGAGCAGCCAAACTGGACAGTTACCCTATTCCCAAGACTGAAAACTTATGTGCTAAACTAGCAGAAGGGACAATGTATAAAAAGCTTGACATGAGTCATGGATATCAGCAACTGGGGCTGGGTGGTGCCTCCTGGGAATTTGTAACCATCAGTACCCACAAAGGGTTATACCAATACGCACGCCTGCCCTTCAGTGTTTCCTCAGCCTGTGTCATTATTCAGAGGACAATGGAGAGCTTATTACAGGGACTACCTCAGGTTGTAGTCTACCTGGACGATGTACTGATAACTGGATTCACTGAAAGGGAACACTTGGTTAACTTAAATGTAGTCCTGAAGCGATTTCTAGAAGCAGGAGTGTGCTTGAAGGAGGAAAAATGCACTTTTTAAGAAAATGAAGTCACTTATTTAGGGCACCAGGTAGATGCCTAAGGGTTACACCCAGTTGAAGATCGGGTTAAGGCAATTCGAGAGGCACCTGCACCCAAGAACAACTCTGAACTTCTATCATTTTAGGGATGATAAATGACTATGGGTGATTTCTACCAAAGTTGTCCATAATTCTAATCCCTCTATTTTCGCTGCTAAGGAAAAAGCAGTGTTGGTTTTGAGAGGCCCCTCAAAAAGAAGCCTTCATGAAAATAAAACAGCTCTCACGCTCCTAAAATTTTTTAGTGCATTATAACCCGATGAAGGATGTGGAGCTGACCTGCGCTCCCCCTATGGAGTGGGAGCGGTACTATCTCACATAATGGACGATGGCACAGAGAGACTGAAAGGCTGTGTATCCAGGACACAAAAGCTGAAAAAAGATATCCTCAGTTCAAAATGGAAGGTCTCTCGATTATCTTTGGTGTAAAAACATTCCACCAATACGTACATGGGTGACATTTCATGATAGCATCAGAACACAAACCACTTTGGGTCTGCTTAGCGAGGAAAATCTTATACCAACCAGAGCCCCTGCAAGAATACAAAGATGGGACCGGATTTTGGAGGCATATGAATGCACCTTTGTACATAGACCAGGGATTCATATAGCAAATACCAATGCCCTAAGTCACCTTCCTTTACAAGAGAATGATGAACATGTCCCAATGACAAATGTCAAATTGAAAGAAAAAACATACAACGTGGCAAAGTTTAGTGGTAAGACAAAGGATTGGGAGAGCTTTAAAAACCAAAAAAGATGACCAAAACAAAATGAAGAGGAAGAAAATGAACTTTGATGGTAAACTAGTAAGTAATATAAAAATGGACTGTAAGAGCTTCTTTAACTAAATAAAAAGGAAGAGAGAGGCCAAAGTGAACATGGGTCCCTTAGAGAATGAGGCTGGGGAAATAATAATGGGGAACCAGGAAATAGCAGAGGAGTTGAATAAATACTTTGCATCAGTCTTCACGTTAGAAGACACTAAAAGTGTTTCGAAAATACTAAATAATCAAGGGGAAAAGAGGGGAGCGGGGGGAGCAGGGGAGGAAATGAATACAGTAACTATCAAATAGTGATAGGAAAATTAATGGTGCTAAAGGTTGATAGCCTGGACCTGATGGGTTTCATCCTAGGATATTAAAGGAAGTAGCTACAGAGATAATGGATGCATTGATAACAATCTTCCAAGAATCCTTAGATTCTGGAAAAGTCCCAGAGGGTTGGAAAACTGCCAATGTAACACACTTATTCAAAGAGGGTCGGAGAGAAAAAACAGGTAACTAAAGGCCAGTTAGCTTAACATCTATCATTGGGAAAATGTTAGAGTTTGTTATAAACAATGTAATAACAGAGCATTTAGAAATGCATTACATAATCTAGCAGAGTCGACATGGCTTCAGGAAGGGGAAATCATGGCTGACAAATTTATTGGAATTCTTTGAGGTCACAAGCAGGAGAGATAAAGGGGAATCAGTCGACGTAATCTATTTGAAATTCCAAAAGACGTTTGATAAGGTACCATAAATAAAGCTGCTTAATAAGATAAGAGTCCATTGTGCTCGGGGTGGTATATTCGCATGGACAGGGGATTGGATAACGAACAGAAGACAGAGAGTTCGGACAAGAGGGGCATTTTCAGGATGACAACCTGTAACACAGGGATCAGTGCTGGGGCCACAACTATTCACAACATTCATTAATGACTTGGATGAGAGAAGTGAATGTACTATCACCATGTTTACAGATGACACAATAAAATGTGGGAAGGTAAGCGGTGAGAGTGACACAAAGAGTCAACAGAGGGATATAGACAGGTTAAGTGAGTGAGCAAAAACTGGGCAAATGGAATATAATGTGGGAAAATGTGAGGTTATGCACTTTGGCAGGAAGAAGAGAGGAGCTGAATATTACTTAAATGAAGAAAGACTGCAGAAAGCTTCAGCACAGAGGGATTTGGGGGTCCTCGTGCATGAATCACAGAAAGCTAACATACAGGTTCAGCAGGTAATAGGGAAGGCAAATGGATTGTTGGCCTTTACTTCAAAGGGATTGGAGTATAAAATAAGGAAGTCTTGCTAAAACTATACAAGGCCCTAGTTCGACCACACCTAGAATGCTATGAACAGTTTTGGTCCCCTTATCTAAGGAAAGATATATTGGCATTGGAGGCAGCCCAGAGAAGGTTCATTAGGTTGATCCCGGGTATGCAGGGATTTTCTTCTGAGCAGACGTTGAGTAGGTTGTGCCTGTACTCATTGGAGTTGAGAAGAATGAGAGACAAACTTATTGAAACAGATAACATTCTTAGGCGGCTTGACAGGGTAGATGCTGAGAGATTGTTTCCCTTTGTGCTAGAGTCTAGGGCCAGAGGGCATAACCTCAGAGTAAGGGGCCACCCATTTATGACAGAGATGAGGAGGAATTTCTTCTCTTAGAAGCTAGTAAATCTGTGGAATTCTTTACTGCAGAGGACTGTAGAGACTGGGTTGTTTAGTTTATTCAAGACTGAAATACACAGATATTTAATAAGTTAGGGAATCAAGGGTTATGGGGAAGAGGCAGGAAGGTGGAGTTGAGGATTATCAGACCAGCCATGATCTCATTAAATGGCAGAGCAGGCTCAATGTGCCAAATGGCCAACTTCTGCTCCTACACCGTATGGTCTTATGGCCACTTGTCAGCCCAAGCCTGGATATTGTGCAGGTTTTACTACGTTTGGACATGGAACTGCTTCAGTATCTGAGGAGTCGTGAATGGTGATGAGCGTTGTGCAATCATCAGCGAACATCCCCACTTCTGACATTATGATGGAAGGAAGGTCATTGATGAAGCAGCTGAAGATGGTTGGGCTGAGGACATTACCTGAGGAACTGCTGCAGTGATGTCCTGGAGCTGAGATGACGGACCTCCACCAACCACAACCATCTCCCTTTGTGAGAGGTAAGACTCCAACTAATGGAGAATATCCCCCCTGATTCCCATTGACTCCAGTTTTGCGAGGGCTCCTTGATGCCACACCCAGTCAAAAGTGGCCTTGATGTCAAGGGCAGTTGCTTTCACCTCAACTCAGCAGTTCAACTCTTTAGTCCATGTTTGAATTAAGGCTCCAATGAGGTCAGGATCTGAGTGGCCCTGGAAGAACACAAACTGGGCATCAATGAGCAGGTTATTGCTCGGCAAGTGCTGCTTGATAGCACAGTTGATGATCCCTTCCCTTATTTTACTGATGATCGAGAGTAGACAGACGGGGCATTATTTGGCCGGGTTGGATTTGTCTTACATATCTGGGCAATTTTCCACGTCACTGGGTAGATGCCAGCATTGGAGGTGTACTGGAACATCTTGGCTCAGGTTGTGTTCTAGCATGTTTCTGCAGCTACACTTGGGTGCCTCATGGATGCCCAGTCTTGAGTTGCGAGATCTGTTCGAAATCTATCCCACTTGGCATTGTGGTAGTGTCGCACAACATGATGGAGGGTACCCTCAATGTGAAAATGAGGCTTCGTCTCCAAAAGGTCTGTGCGTTGGTCACTACTATTGATAATGTCATGGACAGATGCAGCTGTGTTGGTGAGCATCAAGTGTGTTTTTCCCTTTCGTTGGTTCCCTCACCACCTGCTACAGACCCAGTCATGCAGCTATGGCCTTTCGGACTTGCCTAGCTCAGTCATTAGTGGTGCAACTGAGCCAGTCTTGATGATGGACATTGAAGTCTTCCACTCAAAGAATACCCTGTGCCCTTGCCACTCTCAGAACTTCCTCCAAGTCATATTCAACATTGAGGAGCGCTGATTCATCAGCTGAGGGAGGGCAGTGCGTGGTAATCAGCAGGAGGTTTACTTGCCCATGTTTGACCTGATGCCATGAGACTTCATGGGGGTCCCGACTTGAAGTTGAGGACTCCCAGGGCACCGCCCTCCCACCTTTTTACCACTGTGCCACCACCTCTGCTGCTGGTGTCTGGGACATTATCTGTAAGGTATGATTCCGTGAGTATGAATATGTCAGGCTGTTGCTTGGCTGATGCTGACTGGTCTGTCGGTTTTCATTTCTTTTTGAGACTTTGTAACAGTTCGATACAACTGAATGTCTCCATTTCAGAGGGCATTTATTAGTCAACCACATTGCTGTGGGTTTGGAGTCACATGTAGGCCAGATCAGGTAAGGATGGCAGATTTCCTTCCCGAAAGGGAACCAGTTAGTTTTTTACAACAATCGACAATGGATTTGTGATCATCTTTAAGCTTTTAATTCTAGATTGTTTTTGAATTCAATTCCCAGCAACTGCGCTGGCAGGTTCAAACCTGGGTCCCCAGAACATTACCCTGGGTCTCTGGATCACTAGTCCAGTGAAAATACCACAACACCATCACCTCCCCATGTGTACATCTTCTTTCTGTGTGCAATGAGCAGGGCCCTGTGTATTAACATGTGTAGCTTCCAGTTCATGTAAAAGTGCCACACTGCGAGCCCAAATGACAATCTTCAATTGGTTGTCAGCGTCATTCTTAGCACACTGAGGATTAATTAGCAAATGTTGTCCATTCACTCAATCACATCTAATGTTGGACACTGTGTTTTGATTTTTGCAAGAAAGGGCTGATTGGATACGGCCTGTACCCTGCCCGTTGTGAACAGCGGCTGGGACACGCTGTTTGATGTGATCCCCTGTCTCTGGCACGTCCGGCCTACATACCTAGCATCACACTGGCACTAGAAATCATATACCACATCACTCATTTGTGTGATAGACAGAATGACCTATTGGTTTGATGGCAGCATCCTGCTACTAGCGAATACCACTCTTATTGCTGCTGCACAAATTATTGGCATAGCTTGCCCTTCCGGGATAATCAGAGCACGGGGTTGAGTCCATTAATATGTGTAAGGAAATTATTATATGCAGCTGCAGATTTAAATATGGCAAAGGTATCATCCACATATCAGAAATGTGGGAGGGGTAGATGATTCGGTGTCATTACATCAGAGCCATGTTTCTCATGGAACCCAACAAAGATGTTCATGAGAGCTGGGCCTAGAGGGGATCCTATGGCAACACCATCTATTTGGGCCTACGTGACGTGGTTAAAACCGAACTCAACTGCATAAGTTGCCAAGTTCATAGGTGCAATGAATACTGATTCACATCATATCAGTGCCTCTACCAATCAGAGTCCACTTGCCAACCAATCAGCACTCTCTTCTCATAAAGTGTAAACAGCTGTTTTCCCTTATATTGGTATTCTTGAGGAGTGTCCTGATGAGTGCAATATGAAAAACTGACATGTTTCTGTTTTAGCAATGATCATGTTGTCTCCTACAAAACAACTACAAATATTAATAGATATCAATTTTATTTGTAAAATGAATAAATCTGGATTCTCTATTATAGTCAAGAATATACTTACTTCTCCGAGAACTGTCAATGTTGTGATTGATTTACCATAAAAAGTGAATTGCATTTTCAGTTCCTAAAAAAACTTTAACATAATTTTGAAAGTATATTGTCTCATATCGTCTTCTGTATCAAACTCGATAACCTATCTCCATACAATCTTCAGTGGAGAGATATATTGTTGAGGAGAGATGTCCAGACTCCAGTAATAACTAGGTTGTTGTAGTCTAGCTTTAAACTTGTTAAAAAGATTATCTGGAGCATGGTAATCATCTCGGTTAATTCCTTTCCTTTGGGGAGAGATAGATCAGTTCTTCAGGCACATTTAAGTGTCTGTGAGGCCTGTTTTTCTCTACCTGAAGTGAGAGTGATCATCCGAGCAGCACGTCTGATCCAGAATAGCCCCAAAGAGCGTCTAGGATTATAATCCACTTCAGCCTGACCCAGTTTTGACCCTGTCGGAGGCTACACCAGAAACACAATTGTGAGAACCCTAGCTCCCAACCTCTGGGATGCATCCTTGGATTCAGTGGTTGCTTCCTGGGAAGGATCATCATGAAGCAGGATATCCAGTTGCCCCATGGATATGCTGCTACCCTGCCTGGAATTCCAGGATCAGGACGATTGGAATTTATTGGGGCTGTGGCTGTGATTTCCTCACTAACTGGTGTGTCTGTCTGAGTGGGGTTTGGTGGGAAATCACTGTGTTATCTTGCTGCTATGTAAGTGGGGCCTCTTTCCTGGAACAAAGATCCTTAAAAAACACACCTGATTTTAAATGTTCTGTCTTTGCAGCAGGGAAAGTGTCCTTTAGATGGAAAACAGGTGTCACTCAAGCCAGGATCAGGTTCTGGAATGCTAATCTCCCAGTTTCCTACAGGGAGAAGCAGATTTCACACAATGGAGGTGAAACTGACAGAAATCCCAATTGATGAGATTCTCCCGTCAGCTCAATCTCTTCCTGTGACCCCTGCAATGGAAATTGTGGAGGGAAGAAGTTCTGGACCCTTTTTGGATGGAAATTTCAACAACTGAGGAAAGGGGATTGAGATCCAGATTAACCAGGTCCCTCCCTAGAATTCTCCCTTACCTGCCCAGATTGGGAGATTTTCCAATACCTGGCCGATGATTGATTCATGAATTGTTGTGTGTTGGACTCTGTCTGTCCTGGGAGTTTATCAGTGAAATCCCATTGAGAGAGTTTTAAACCCTGTTCAGAGTGGAGTTTGACAGGTTGAAGTGTCAGGCTGCATAGTGTGTGAGCTGTCACCTGGAGAATATGGAGCTCACTCTCCAATTGTCATATCTCTCAAGAAATTACTCTCTGTCTCTTCATTCTTTCCTTTTACATCTCAATATTTTGACAGAATCATTTCACTGAAATGCAGAGAGTTTATCTAATATTTTTATTTATTCTTTCATGGGATGTGGGTGTTGCTGGCAAGGCTCACACAGTGTTGCCCATCTCTAATTGCCCTTGATCTAAGAGTCTTGCTAGGCCATTTCAGAGGGCAGGAAAGAGTCAGCCACATTGCTGTGGACCTTGAGTCAGATTTACGCCAAACCAGGTAATGGCATTAGTGAAGCAGATTGGATTTAGAACAATCAATTATTTTTTCAGGGTAACTATTACTGAAACTAGTACTCAATTCCGGATTTCATTAACTGAATTTAATGTTCACCAGCTGCAATGGTGGGATTTGAACAAGCAAACCCAGAGCATTATCCTGGGTCTCTGTATTACTAGTTCAGTGATATTACCATGACACCACTATCTTCCCAAAGATAGCCAATGAGTGACCCAGATTTATTTCTGAGTAAGAATCTAACGTGACACCAAACGTTGAAATGCATCACCCGCTTTATTTAACAGTGAGAATACATTCCCAGCAGTTTGAAAAATAAAAGACAAACAAAAGCAAGAAGACAATGGCTAATTTACTCCATGAGAGAAACCTGCAAATGGGTCACCTGTTAACAGGGGTAATATCTGAATAGATCATGTTCTCAATCACAGGTTCAGTCTGTCAATGTTCCGAATGTGAGCTCCCAGTGTGGGTGTGAGGAGATGGGAATCTGAAATTTATTCCATGTTCAGTCCCTGCATTCTAATTTTAGATTGGGATTCTTTCTCAGTTTTAACCAGTTAAATTTCCACTACAGGTTACTCCTGATTCTAATGAAAATTTAATATGCCAGTTGTGTGCATGGGAGACGTGTGTGATCATGCTGCGGGGAAGCTTTACAGTGGTGAATACTGTTGTCAGCTGACAATGCTGTAGGTACAGGCGGGTTATAAAAAAGTCTCCTGGACAAACAGGGAGGATCTTCATCATGACCACAACTTTCCTGCCCAACTCTATTGCTCCTAACAGGAGAATTATTGAGAGCACAAAAGTGGCATCCATGTTTTTCAAAATTAAACTCACTTGTAAGTATTTCACATTACATTAGTTTCTCTTTCTTCATGTCAGCACCATCGTTATTTGTTGAGACTAATTTAATCAGAAAACTCAATGTCCTGGCACAGCTCATAGTTGGCACACCTTGATGGTTACAGAAGAATTGGGGAGATACAATATTATCTCTTCCACAGTAACGGTGCTTTTTGGTTCACTCTCTATTGAATGTTTATGTTAGTGTCCAGTGTTGCACTCACTGCTCTGTGGAACATGGTTGAAGTTGAAGGCTCTCCCTTCTATGCATTGTAAAGGAGATTGTCTAAAATCACTCTCCGCAGGGATAATTGGAATGTTGTAGGTGAACACAAGGACTCAGCCAATCAACAATTAGAAATGGATCCACATGTCCTGACACTGTCCTATAAGCCCCTCATTTTCTGATCAAAAACTCCCTTTCCCCACCACCCGGACTGGACCCAAGATACCAGGCCCCTCCTATTTCACCCCTCCCTGCCCCCAACTCCACCCTCTGCCCTCCTTGGATCTTTCTGTCATTGATTACTGTTTTGAAATTGCAATCTGTACATATTGTTCACTGGAAGCTTCCTTACAGAATTATACACGCAGAGGGAGCCTGCAGGAAGAAGTAAAGAGTCTGAAAAAGATGTTTTAATACAAGGAGCCAGGTTGCTCATGCGTTTTTAATTCTAGGTGTCTCTGGCTGTTTCTACTACCGAGCACCTCACACACTCTGTAACTCTTGTATGCTCCTGACCCCTGACCCAACTCCACATAGCCCTCCAACACTGAGTCACTCGTGCCAGTCCTGGGCCTCAATGCAAGCTGCCATTCTCATGCTCCCCTCCCTGAGTTCAGGTACAATGCCAAATCTGACCACTCCATAATTTCATTCATAATAACTACAATTCTCTCTGCTCTGAAACACATCCCATTTTCAATGAGATACTTTCAGTTCACCTTTAAACATTCTGTTCAGTATGACTGTGATAAACATAAATATAATCCATTGCTGAGTCAAGATAGAACATCCTAGAACTATGTCAATCACTCGGACCATCTCAATCTCAGTCTGTTCATGATTCAATTAAAGCAAGATTATAGAAAAGGCAAATTACTGCAGTGATTAATCCCTGTTCCCCAATAGAGGGCCCACTACCCATGTCCAACTGGGATTAGGCCTGTGTATGTGCAGTGTGGAGATGTTAGACTCATTTTACCTTTGCTGCCCACAGAGTTGAAACATTAGCAAATGACTTGGAATTGAAGGCGGAACCTAATTATAAACAATAGGAAAAGCAGCAACAGCAGTCAGGCCTCCTCAGTCAGGGACAGTCAGATCTCCCAAGGCTGGATCCTCATGTCTGGTTAACGTGCGGGTAGAAGACCATGTGGTTTCTCCATATTTGGTTGGTTAAGTGAATGGGTAAGAATTTGGCAGACAGAAGATAATTTGGGGATGTGTGGAGTCAGTCAAATAACGGAAAAATATAAAAGTGGAATATTTTGCATGGGTGAGTGACTGGAAAATGTTGGTGTTCAGAAGGGCTTGGGTGTCTTTACACATGAAGCATAGAAAGGTAATATGCAGTTACAACAAGCAATCAGGAAAACAAATGGTATCTTAGCCTTTATTGAAAGGGAGCAAAGAGCAATGAAATCTTGCATCAGTTATTTAGGTGGGTAAAACCATTGTTTTGCTCTCCTTACCTAAGGGATGAACTTTCCTTAGAGGGACTGCAATGCCTGTTTATTAGACAGATTATACACTCGAGGGATAGTGTAGGAAGTTGGAGTTAAGGTAGACGATAAGCTATGATCTTAATGAATGGCGGAGCAGGATTGAAAAGACCCTGTTTTTAGTCGGTTTTGGTGAGAAACAAGATCTGTCTGTCTCAGGACAATGTGGAGAGACATTGAACTGGACACCTGGAAAGATCCATTGTTTGTAATGATGGAACTAAACAACTCAAGGAACCAGCATATGTAAATAGGGAAGAACTGCTCATTTTGATGCTCATGTGTTGTTATAATTTTGAACAATGATTAAATGCATCAGTGTATGTGGGAGTCAGAATTAATTGTCACTAGCGGGCAATATTTCTAAACAGGGTCTCAGTGCTGAATGTGTCATTGGTGGAATTGCTCAAAACCCCAATACCAGGACATATATGTAATTTGTCCAATGAACAGTCATTGTATTCCCTCTAAGGTAAATATACTCTTCCTTAGGAAAGGAGACCAGAACTTTGCACAGTACTCCAGAATAAACCCAATGTGTAATTAATGGAAGATTCAATCAGTTTAAGAATAGAGTTAAGCACATCTCACTGTTGATGTCTACAGAGGTGACAAAACCTACCCAAGAGGATTTTATTTCTTTAAGAAGCCTATTTGCATGAGCCCCTGTGTGTTATAAAAAGTGATGATGAATCTTGGATCAAATTGTCGATTGTCTTTTTCCAAGTCTTGCTGGAATTTAGTCACGAGTTCTTCATATTGTTGCTCATCAACTTTCTTGTCAAAAGTCCTGCAACAGAATTAAGAATATATAATTTTCATTTTTATTCCTCCTGACAAATCCTGTCTGAAATCCCAGTCGATAGTCAGGACAATAGGAACAGGAGTTGATCATTCAGCCCACTGAGGACCCTCCACCATTCAGTTCATCCACAGCTGGAGTAACATAATAGATAAGCTAGCTGAATGGGCAGACAATTGCCAGATTGGATTTAATACAGACAAATGACATTCAATGGCATTACCATCACTGAATCCCCCACTATCAGCATCGTAGGGATCACTATTGACCTGAACGAGTACTGGATTGGCCATATAAATATGGTGGCTGCAAGAGCAGGTCAGAGGTTAGAAATCCTGCAATGAGTAACTCATCTCCTGACTCCTCAAAGCCTGTCCACCATCTACAAGGTCTAAGTCAGGAGTGTGATGGAACACTCTCCACTTGCCTGGATGATTACAGCTCCAATAACACTCAAGATGTTTGACATCATCCTGGACTTAGCAGCCCACTTAATTGACACCACATCCACAAACTTTCACTCTCTCCACCACTGACACACAGTGGCAACAGTATGTACCATCTACAAGATGCACTGCAGGAACTCACCAAGACTCCTTGGACAGTCCAAACCCAGAACCACCACCATCTAGAAGGACAAGGGCAACAGATACCTGGGAACACCAATGTCTGGAAGTTCCCCTCCAAGCCACTCACCATCCTGACGTGGAAATATATGGCCATTTCTTCACTGTAGCTGGGTCAAAATCCTGGAACTCCTTCCCAAACAGCACTATGAGTGTACATACACACATACAGTGCAGCAGTTCAAGAAGGCAGCTCACCATCACTTTCTCAAGGGTAACTAGGAATGGGCAATAAATGCAGGCCTAGCCAGCAGCACCCACTCTCCATGAATGAAACAAACACAAAGTGAGCTGATGCATTTTGTAGAAGCCATAGGGAGAGGCAATAGAAACAGCATGGAACAATTCTAAAGAGTGTGCAGGGACAGAGGGACCTTGGGGTGCATGGAACTTTGAAGGTGAGAGCACATATTGAGAAAATGTTTCGCAAACTACATAGGAATTTGGGTTTCCTGGATAGAGGTGTTGAATACAAAAGCAGGGAAGCGATGCTGAAACTTTAGTATGCTCTGGAGAGGCCACAGATAGATTATTGAATCCTGTGATGGTCACCACACTTTAGAAGGGATGTGAGGCGCCTTGAGGGGGTGCAGAGGAGACTTACGCGAATGGTTCCCCGGGTGGGGGATTTTATTGACAGGGTTGGGTTGGAAAAGCTGGTGTTGTTCTCCTTGGGGTAAAGGAAGTTGAGGGGTGATTGGATGGAGCTGTACAAGATTCTGACAGGGTTGATAAGGTAGAAAAGGAAAAGCAGCTCTCATTGCTGATGGTACAAGAACTAGGGGAGACAGATAGAAGACTTTGGGCAAGAGATTCAGGGGGAATCTGAGGAAAAACCTTTTTATGCAGCGAGTGGTAATGATCTGGATCTCACTGTTTATTAGGGCGGAGGAAGCAGAGATGATGAATGATTTCAGAAGGAAATTGGATGGCCATTTGGGGGAATAAATGTGCAGGGTCACTGCGTTAAAGGGAGGGTATGGCACTGATTGGATTGCTCTATATAGTCAGCATGGTCTCAATGGGCTGAATAGCCTCCTTATGTACAGTCATGATTCTATAAGCCAAATTAAATATGCTCCATTCAGGCAAGTTTGGTCATGGACAGGGCATTTAATTGTATGTGAGGGTGACAGGCGGGCACCCTGCTGCCTTGCTGCATCCACCAAGGTTAAATCCAGTGCGGGGACGCTCGTGGGCGGCCATCCCAACCCTTCCCAACCCCCCATCAATGGAGGTACTTAAGTGGACAATTCATGTCAACCTAAGAGCCTCTTATTGCAGCCAAAGGCATTAACCCAGAGGCAGGAGGACCTATCACTACTCGGGTTGCTTTCTGTGCGAGGGAGCACCTTGTTGTCGAGGGACTGGCATCAGGAAGGTGAGCAGAGCTGCAGGAAGCCACCACTTTGCCCTTTTTTCCTACACACTCACCCCCTCCCCCATGACTCCCTTTGCTGTGATCCTGTTCCTGCCATTGGTCACCTGTTATCCTGGGGTCCAGCACTGATCCTAGGCCTCTCAGGAACAGAGCCAACAGCAGCCACTACACCTTCTTGATGCTGACAAGTGCTGAGAGCTGCTGGCCTTTGATTGACCAGCAGTTTTTGGAGGGTGAGGCCTCTGCCCCCTGGGGTCCTTGGTACCAGGGAAGGCCTGTCATTCACCACCTGAAAGGCACTTAATGCAGCAGGCCTTCCCTAAAGGAGGTGACGCAGGGTTCTCAATGACTATTTAGCTGAAATCCCCATCACCTCCATTGAAATAGCACCCTATAAATTTATAATCCACACCTCCACTCTACTTAATTACTTTAGCAACACCTTTGGAGAAAAAACCCCTGTCACATCTTTACTTCTACAACGTCTGATTTGCAAATGTGAATCTTGGGACAGCAATTTTTTTAAAAAGTTTCCTGAAGGAATCACAATTTTATTCCCAGTTTATAGAGGGAGCTTTGTACTTTCAAGAAATTAAGAGAATGCCCCTTGTGGGAATTCTCGTGGGATCTATATGTTGCGACTGCAGAATGCGGTAGCTCATGGACACGTGTGTGATCCAGGGCTAACATGTCTGCAGTAAGTGCTAGAGACTCGAGGAGCTTCGGCTCAGAGTCTTTGAGCTGGAGGCCGAGCTGCAGACACTACGAAGCTTCACGGAGGGGGAAAGTTACTTGGATTCTTCATTCCAGGAGACGATCACACCCCTTAGGATAGGATCAGCTGATTTGGTCAGTGGTCAGGGACAGGAGTCGCTGTGAGTGAGCCAGATAAGGGATTGAGAAGATAGAAGTGGAGGAGCCTCAGCCCTTACAATTGTCCAACAGATTTGAGTTCCTGCAGTGTGTAGGGATGAAAGTGGGGACTGCAGCATGGCTGAGCGAACTGACCATGGCACCATGGTACAGGAAGCCAGTCAAATAGGGGGAGTGAATAGGAATGTAGTGGGTGTAGGGGACAGTATAGTCAGGGGGATAGGCACAGTTTCCTGCAGCTGAGAGTGAAAGTACAGAAGGCTGGATTGCTGCCTGGTGCCAGGGTTTGGGACACCTGATCAGGGCTGGAGGGGAACTTGCAGTGGGAGGTGGAGGATCCAGTGGTTCTGGTCCATGTGGGTACCTTCCCCACCCGAGCTTCCACCTTATGGACCAGTGGGTCTAAGACGAATGTTTTAAACTTCAGTAAGGGCAAATATGAGGGCATGATGACAGAGCTGGCTAAAGTGAACTGGGGAAATAGGTTTAGAGATAGGTCTGTAGGGATACAGTGGCAGATATTTCAGGAGATATTCCATAACTCTCAGTAATGATACATTCCAGTGAGAAAGAGAAATTCTCGGGGAGGAACACACCATCCGTGGCTAACCAAGGAAGTTAAAGGTTTCATCAAATTGAAAGAAAGAACATAGAATTCCATGAAGATCAGAAAATTAGACTGGGTATAAAAAACAACAAAGAATAACTAAAAGAATAAGGAGGGCAAATTAAAGTATGATTGAAAGTTTGCTGGGAATGTAAAAATATACAGTAATGGTGTCGACAAGTATTCAAAATGGGAATAGAATAACTAACGTGAGCGTTTGTCCTCTAGAGAGTGAGTCTGGAATTAATAATGGAAAATGAGGACCCAGCAGGTGAATTTAACAGATGTTATTTTGCATCTGTCTTCACTATAGAGGAAAAAGTAACATCCCAGGAATAATTGTGAATCAAGAGCTGAAAGGGAGGGAGCAACTTCAAACAATTACAATCACCAGGCAAAGAGTATTGAGAAAATTATTGGGTGCTCCATCCGTTCATCAAACTACTCACTGTCGCGGGATTGTCCAATGAGGAAAGGCTGAGGAAGCGGGGCCTGCATTCCCCAGAGTTCAGAAGGAGGAGAGGTGATCTTTCAATGAAGTGTACAAAATCCTGACAGGGCTGGACGGGGTAGATGCAAGAAGGATGGTCGGGAGGTGGAGGGTGGGGGGAGCCTAGAACCAGGGGACACGGTCTCAGAATAAGAGGCAGGACATTTAGGACTGAGATAAGGAGGAACTTCGTCCACTCAGTGGGTGGTGAATCTTTGGAATCCTAATTACACTGTCATTCATGGTCCAGACACCTATTAGGAAAATGACCCCTCCAAAGGGTATGGGAGGGGGGTCAGTAACATTGGAACTGTGTAATTTATGACTACGCACAGAAAGAGCAGATAAAGAGACATTTAAACTAATTACAGTAGAAAGAACATCAAACATCTCAATGAGCTGATGTTTTATTTTGGCTGAGGCACTGATTAAAAGATGTGAAAGTGGTCTATCAAAATTACACAAGGTGGTGGATGTAAGAATGTCAGAAAAACAGGAGCCAACTCCATATGAAGCTGACTAATGTGAACGGGGAGGTCTCGCTGTGTTCTCAGAAGAAGGAACTGCAGATTGTGAGATATGAACCATTCCATTACACAATAAATATTAACCAATGTTCCCATGTACCCGGATGAGCCCAATAATCACAGTCCGACTCTAGGCTGAGTGATATTGACACAAGAGCTGACGTAATGAAATGTCAAACACAATATATCAGTAACTAAATTTACCTGGCATAGTATGAACTAGTAGGTTCTTTTTTTAATTTGACCATTTTATCTGTTGGTTCTGGTGGACTGATGACTTCAGGAACTATTACAATAGAAACTCTGAATGCCTGTTGTATTTTGCCATTTTCCAAGTGTCCAACAACTCCCCAAGGTGCAGAGATGGGAACAATTGTACCTGTAGACAAAGAAACACATTGTTACAGCATTGCTCATGGTGAATCAGAAATTACAGGTGAGGGGACAGGGTGACTTTGCTTTTCTTTTATTTATTCACGGGATGTGGCCTTCACTGGCTGGGTCAGCATTTACTACCCATCCCTAATTGCCCTTGAGAAGATGATGGCGAGCTGCCTTCTGGAACCACTGCAGTCCATGTGGTGTAGGTACACCCACAGTGCTGTTAGGAAGATAGTTCCAGGATTTTGACCCAGCGACAGTGAAGGAATGGTGATATATTTCCAAGCCAGGATGGTGAGCGACTTTGTGGGGAACTTCCAGTTGGTGGCATTCCCATCTATCTGCTGCTCTTGTCCTTGTAGATGGGAGTGGTCATGGGTTTGGAAGGTGAAAGGTGAGATGAATAAACTGAGATGTGGAAAACACTGATGTGGGCATTGAATTATAGACATAGAATGATACAGCCTAGAAGAAGGCTGCTCCTGTGTTGTTCGGTGGACTTATCACACTAATCACCCTGACCTCCTCTTTTCCCACAAAGACACAAAAATATTTCCCATTATCTCAACAATTGTATTTTGAATTTTACTATTAAATTTGCTTCACCACCAGTTCAGGCAGTGCTCTCCAGATCACAGCGACTCATTGTTTAAGTAAAAGTTGCATCTGGTTCTGTTGCCAATTATCTTAATTCTATGCCCTCCGGTTATCGCCTGCTCTGCCAATGGAAACAGTTTCTCCTTATTCACTCAGTCAAATCCATTCCTGGTTCCGCACACATTGGATCTCTCAAATCTCCTGGCAAATTTCTCTGCTCTGAGGAAATGACCTCCGACCTCTCCAGTCTCTCCATGTAACTGAGACTCATCCACACTCCTATCATTCTAGTAAATCTCTTCTGCACCCTCGCCAAGGCCTTGATCTCCTTCCTTTTGTAAAGAAACAAAGATGTGCCTGGAGGAGGTGCAATTGACAGAATCTGAACAGCTAACGCCTGAAAACAAAAAGAGCAAAACAAGAGAGAGAAAAGGAAACCAGCAAAGAGAAAGGAAAGGAAATGGAGGCAGAGGTTCTGATGAGAGTCATTGGAACATGGCAGGGGACTGTGGACAGCAAGATCAGCATGGAAACAAGGTGGAGAATTAAAATGACAGGTGACCAGAGGCTTGAAGACTGAAGGGATGTGTTTAGCAAAGCAATCGCCTTATCTTACTTACATTCATACATACAAATTAGGAGCAGGAGTAAATCAATTGGCTGCTCGAGCCTGCTCCGCCGTTCAGTAAGATCATGGCTGACCTGATTTTGGCCTCAACTCCACATTCCTTCCTACTCCCTGCACACTTTGACTTCCTTGTTAGTCAAGAATTTATCTATTTCTGCCTTAGAAATATTTAATCACCTGCATCTACTGGTCTCAGGTGAAGAGGGTTCCATAGACTCACGGCCCTCGGAGAGAAAAAACGTCTCCTCATCTCTCTCTTAAATGGGAGACCCATTAATTTTAAACAGTGTCCCCTAGTCCTGGTCTCTCTAACAAGGGGAAATATCCTCTCAATATCCACCCTGTCAAGCTTCCTCAGGGTCTTATATGTTTCAATAAAATCCCCTCAGTCTAAACGTCAATGGACACAGTCCCAACCTGCCCAACCTTTCCTCATAAGATAACCCCTCATCCCAGGAATCAGTCGTCTGAACCTTCTCTGAACTTCTTCTAATGCAATGATATCATTTCTTTAATAAGTAGACCAAAGCTGTACTCTGTATCCGAGATGTGTTCTCACTAATGCTCTGTAAAACTATATGGACAGGATTTTACATGTCAGCAAGCAGGGGTGGGGCCCACTCACCCATGGGTAAAATGACATGCGGTGACATCAGGGGGAACTCCCGGCCTCGCTGTGTCCCATTTAAATTTTCAGGAAGGTGAGGGCGCAGCGAAATCAGCGGCACGACCACTGGCCTGTCAATGGCCAATTGAGGCCTTTGACAGAGGCTATGAAGTAATTAAAGAACCTGCCCCTCCAACCTTAAGGTTGGCTGGCAGACCAGGAGCCCCGGCGCGAATTGGAAAAAAGCATGAAACCTCATCCACGGGCGGGATGAGGTTTCATGTAGCTTTTAAAAAATTTTAATAAAGTTTTTCCTGAAAATTATGGACACATCCTAATACATGTGACATTGTCACATGAGGGGACCTGTTAGGGTAATTTTATTTTTCTATTCTTAACTTTTTGACATTTACAGCTGATCTCCCTCAGGCAGCACTTAGCCTCAGGGAGATGAGGGCGCACTTTTGTACGCAGATTTGGGATTTCTCCTCCCCGCTGGAACAGGGAGCTGGATGAGCAGGAGGAGAGCAAGTTGGATGAGCAGACTGACCATGGCACCATGGTGAGGGATGCAATTCAAGTGGGTGAGCAGAGAGGAATGTGGTGGTGATAGAAGACAGTATCGTCAGGGGGATAGATACAGTTCTCTGCAGTTGAGAGCATGAATCCAGATGGCTGTGTTGCCTGCCTGGGCTGGAGAACTTGCAGTGGGAGGGTGATGACCCAATGGTTGTGAGCCATATAGGTACCAACGACATAGATGTGTATGATAGAGCATACAGGAAGAAATAAATGGGGTGTTTAAGAAAGGTACTGCAATCATCATGGGTGACTTTAATCTACATGTAGATTGGGGAAATCAGATTGGCAAAGGTAGCCTGGAACCAGGAACTCTTGGGACAATTTCTTAGAGCAGTAGATTCGAGGGCCAACCAGGGAACAGGCAAGATCTGTGACACAGGATAAATGAATATGGACAGCGATCACATGGTAGAATTTCATGTTCAGTTTGAAGTGGAGAAGTGTGGGTCCATGACTGGTGTTTTAAACCTAAATAAAGGTAACTATGAGAGTATGAAGTCAGAGTTAGCTAAGGTGAACTGGGAAACAAGGTTAAAATGTAGTACAGTAAAGTTGCAGTGACAAGTTCTTAACAAGATATTTAAAGGATAGTTTTTCATTGAAAGAAAAACTGTACAAATCTGCAATGATTAGCTGTAGGACAGAGGATTGGACAGATTTTCAGAACCAGCAAAGAATGACTTAATAATAAATTCTGATCAGCTGAGGGGGGTTTCAATCTGAGATCTGGTTCGCTGAGCATCAACATCAGCTGCAGCTGAAACAAGACCTAAAGGTTGAGGAGCCCCCAGGACTGGATGGCCTACATCCAGAGGTCTGAAAAGAAGTGTTGGCGCAGATAACAGATGCATTGGTTATAATCTTGTAAAATTCCTCAGGGCAGAATTTTGCTCCCATCGGGTGTCCACACTCCCAACCTGAACCAGGGTAAAATGACGCGTGATGATGTTGGGCGCTCGTCCTCACTATTTCGGTCGCAGGGCGGGTGTGGGAGTCGGAAGCGCGTCCGCCGACATTTAACAGGCCTATTAAGGCCATTGAAGGTCTAATTGAATGAAAGCTTTTGCTGCCCATCCAACCTCAGTTAGCGGGCGGGCAGGCGAAAAGGCAAAGTGGCCTTCGGGTTTCTTGCAAAACCTCATCCACGGGCGGGATGAGGTTTTCATCAGTCATCAAAAAAAATTAAAATGTTTAAACTAATTTCTAACATGTCCTTGTTCATGAAGGGACATCTTGTTAATATTTTTTAAATCTTCATTTTTTTATAGTTGTACAGAGGGATCTAGGTGTCCTCATACATGAATCACATAAGGTTAGTGTGCAGGTACAGCAAGTGATTAGGAAGGCAAATGGAATCTTGGTGTTTATTGCAAGAGGAATGGAATATAAAAGTCAGAAAGTTTTACTACAGCTGTACTGGGCCTTGGTGAGACCATATCTGGAGCACTGGGCAGCTTTAGTCTCCTTATTTAAAAAATATATGGAATTTTTTTGGAAGCAGTTCAGAGAAGTTTCACTGATCTCCTTCATTCCAGAAATGAGTTGTCTTATGCAGACAGGTTGAACAGCTTAGTCCTATATCCACTGGTGTTTAGAAGAATGAGAGGTGATCTTATTGAAACATACAAGATCCTGAGGGGACATGGTAGGTGGATACCCAGAGAATGTTTCCTGTTTTGGGGTGACAAAGACTGGGGGACACAGTTTTAAAATAAGGGTTCTCCCTTTGAAGGCAGAGGTGAGGAGAAACCTTTTTTCCCAAAGGATCATTGGTGTGTGGAATTCTCTTCCTCAGAAAGTAGTGGAGGCTGGATCTTTGAATTTATTTCAGGCAGGGTTAGAAGATTTCTGTTAGTCAAGGGTTATGGAGGGGCAGACAGGAAAGTGGAACTGAGACCACAACCAGATCAGCCATGATCTTATTGAATGCTGGAGCAGGCTCAAAGTCCTGCCCTATTCCTGCTCCTATGTTCCTATTGGATGTCCTGTTAGAATCCTCCTTATTTTTTTCTGCATTTCCCAAAATTGTTACCATTTGCAAATGTTGACATTCTGCCTTGTGTAGCCAATTCCAAATGATTAATATTTATTAAAGTGTAATAGTCCTCGATTCCAAAGTGTAATAGCCCCTGATCCCTGGAGGACACCACTGTATACTTCCTTCCAGTCCGAAGAACAGCTGTTCACCACTACTCTGTGTTCTGTCACTTAGCCAATTCTGTATCTACACTGCCAATCCCTTTAATCCCATGGGCTTTAATTTTAATAATAGTCAATGATATATTCATTTGTCAAACATCTTTTGAAAATGTACATACTTGGAGCTCTTTGGTCAGTGTGTCTGTCTATACAACAAGGGCAGAATCATTCCAGATTTGCCCTCAGTTCAGTAGTGGACGAATAAGATGACGTTTTACCTGTCGGCCGCGATGGCAGGTTTTCACCCCGTATCCTCCCACGCCCAACGCATTACTAATGCATTTCTGGGAAACACACCGTTTCCATGGTGGGCAGGCTCTCATTCACCTGCAACACCATCACCTTGCTGCTTCATCACACCAGGCACCACATTTAAAGTACAGCCGCACTCAGTGCTTCCAGCTCTGGACTGCAGCAAAGAAGACAGGGCAACAAGGGGCAAAACGACTGCACACACACCCTGGGATACCCTCCTTCCCCAGTGCAGCTCTCACCCTGCAGCCTCTTCCCTTGCCTGAGGACACTTCTCCCCCTTCCTCAAGCAAGCCCTAGCCCTGCAGCCATTGAAAAGCCACCCACACATTGCTGATTTGGTAGATCGAGACCTACCCATGAGCCCCACTAAAAGTGATGTGGTGCTGTCTGTGAAGCCTGGCGCTGATGACTGCGAGTGCTGTCCGAAGCAAGGTAGGCAAACAAACCTTTAAATCCAGACAATGTGGAGCTTGCCAGGTGCACATCGCTTATGTGCTGTTGTGAAACACTTCAGCGTGTTTTCCAGCCAACATGGGCGGACGATCCAGCGGGGGAGGATGATGCCGGCCGGCTGGGCTTATAAACATCTGCTGATCTATCACAATGAGGTTCCCGACGTCCAATGGCAGGGAACACGGCCCACCATGGGTGGGCTGAGCGGACATTCGCAAACTGGTTTCATGCAGTTGTGAAACCGATCACGCCATATTGTCCGGTCACGCCACCGAACACGCCCAACACAAGCGGGCATGGAAAATCCCAGCCTAAGTTTTAAACACGAGGTATCAAAGATTGAAGGGTTGTTTTCTAGTCTGTTGTTACCTTCATGGAACATTTGATGTACCTGCAGCATTAGCGAAATGTGAATAACTGAAAAGTTTGTCCAGGCCGGTCTCTATTGCACGATTCATATCCATTCCAGTAACAATTGTGTAAGCCCAATGGAAAGATAGGTATTTTCTCTCTTCATAATTCTAAAACAAAAAGAGCAGAATGTATAATCATATGAGACAACTGAACTACCCCTGTAAAGCACCAGTGTTGATTGTACATCCTGGTTTCCCAGGTGTGGTAGCAGCATTCATGCCCTGGATGGGCTGGGATTGAAAGAGAGTTAGGGGTTTTGATGGAATTCTTGGCATTAATGCTTCCTGGTTCATTTTCCTTTCTCGTTCAACTTTGGCGTTGTCCTGCACTTTTGGCCTTGCTCCTCCCCTTGGGTATTCAACAAAAAACAGAGTGTTATTGACAGCCTTCTACACTGATTCACTTCCCTCTGAGTGTTCTCAGGGTCAGAGAGAGGAGCCATGAGCACTAGTGCTCCTCCTGTCTCCGGGCCCCTTAATCCCACACCCACCTACACCCCACGCGCTTCCCCTCCAAAGATACTCTCTCCACTCAAACATGCAGGTCATTTATCCCCATTCAACATTTACCAAACAATCACAGAAAGGTCCCAGTAAAATGATAACTCACGTTATTTGCAGCCTGATGCCAACATTGACTGATATTTATGCAGCATGGGTCAATATTATTTAGAACTACAATGATACAATACCGTGTTAGTTTGTGCGCACCAGAAAGGTGATCCCACCATGACCATTAAACAGACCAGAGAGTACAAATTTTCCTGTAACAGCATCATGTAATGTATCCCATTATTTATTTATAACACTGCGGACGATAACACTGATTTTGTTCACTGCCTCAGACCTCATGAACATATTCTGCACTTTGGGTCCTCTGGAAGCAGTGACAGTAAATTAACAGTAAATTAATATTTAGGGTAAAGATTCAAAACTTGCAACCCAAAAAAGTGCACAAGATCTTCCCCATTCTATAGAAGATGTAGAAGACTTTATCCTGCCTTGGGTGCATGATATTATTCAATATAATTATTTCACACAAGAGGTGTAACTGGATTTTACTTTACCAGTGATCTCATAGGCTAGAAATGTCAAATAACTCCTGAGGAACAAAGTGGAATGATTGAACAACATCAGTCTTCACCATCAGTGATAAGCGCTGGTGCCCTAATGTGTCTCTTTGTAACACAACTTTTAAGAGGCCAGGGGACAAAGACTGAATGGTTCACATTTGTATTGGGTTTCTTGATCATCAAGTCTGAAGACTCTTCTGATTGCTGCTTCTTATTACTCTTTATTTTTAATATCTGTTATGCAACACAACTTTATCACAATATTTCAATGCCTCCAGGGAGTCATAAAAGCACCAGGATAGAGTGAGCTAATAGGTGAGTAGACAAAATGGAAAAGAACCTTGAGAATCATGTAGAGCGTAAAACAAGTTAATGATTCACGATGAGCTCATTGTCCACTTGTGTCCTTGTAATTTCACCCCACAAAACTTGCTCACAGTAAAGAACCACTAGCAAAAAAATAAACAGATCTCCAGCAATTATTCAATACTCTGAACGCAAGGTAATTATGGATGACAAAGGTCATTGAGACTAACTCATCTGATCAGTCCAGAATGACACAAACATATTGTTAGGAGTGAGCCATTTGGCCTGTTGAGCCTGTTCTGCCATTTAATAACATTCTCTAAATTATAGCAGTGACTACAATGAAAAAGCATTTAATTGACAATGAGGAGATTTGAGACATTGTGCAAGGTGCTGTGTAAATGCAGCTTTTGTCTTTCTTTCATTACACCTGCATGCAGTAGGCACAGAACTGAATCAATAGTGATATTGGAGGTCCAATGTTGATTCTCTGGGGATAATTAATCACAGAACAATCAATTGGTGTCAGGAAAGTGGCTACAAAAAAATCACTACATTTACAAAGCAATTCAACTCTGTAACTAATACAACCTTACCATTCTGACTTCTCTGGCACCAAATCACAACACACCTTAAATGACATCTGCCCCTTTTTTCTGCTAATGAAACTATCCAAAGATTTGTCAGTCAGACATATGAACATACGAGCTTATGAATTAGGAGCAGCAGTAGGCCACTCGGCCCCTCAAAACTGTCCCATCATTCAATAAGATCATGGCTGATCTGAATGTAACTTCAGCTCCACATTCCTGCCTACCCCAAATATCCTTTCACCCCCATGTCAATCAAGAATCTATCTAGCTCTGCCTTAAAAATATTCAAAGACTTTGCTTCCACCACCTTCTGAGGAAGAGTTCCAAAGACACACAACCCTCAGAAAAATAATTCTCCTCATCTGTCTTAAATGAGTGACTCCTTATTTTTAAACACTGGCTCCTAGTTCTAGATTCTCCACAAGAGGAACCATCCTCTCCACATCAACCCTGTCTGGACCCCTCAGGATCTTAAAGGTTCCAATAAATTTGCTTCGTCCTCATGTAAATCCCAGTGGATACAAGCCTAACCTGTCCAGTCTTTCCTCATAAGACAAGCTGCCCATTCTTGGCATTAGTCCAGTAAACATTCTCTGACCTGCTTGTAACGCATTTACATCTTTCTTTATAAAAGGAGACCAATATTGTACAAAGTACACCAGATGTGGTCTCACCAATGCCCTGTACACCTGAATCATAAACTCCCTACTTTTGTTATCAACTCCCCTCACAATAAATGATAACACTCCATTATGTTTCCTAATTACCTGCTCTACCTGCATATTAAACTTTTATAATTCATGTGCTAGGACACCCAAATCCCTCTGAATCACAGAACTCTACAATCTCTCACCGTTTAAGTAAAAGTTTCTTTTTAAGTCTTCCTACCAAAATGAATTATTTCCCTTTTGCCTACACTATACTCCATTTGCCAGATCCTTGCCCATCCACTTAACCTATCCATGTCACTGCGTAGCCTCCTTACATCGTGGGTGTGATGCAGGTGACTGTGATGCCCCGAGGTTTTCTGGCGTTAGGGGGAGGCCCCTTGGGGTCTACAGATCAGACGTCAGCTGGTGAACCTAAAAAGGAGAAGATGGACATTTCCTTCGTTAAAGTCATCACTCTGTCACTCTACATGCCAGGCACCCTGGTGAGACACCAGAGATCTGCATCATGGTGCCATTGTCTTCCAATGATCAATGGGGACACCAGGTTCGAGACTCCCATCAATGAGGAGACTACACTAGAATGGCTGCACAATCCGAGAGTGTCACCTCTGTGGACTGACCTCTGACCTTCATCTGGCACCCTCGCCTTTCCATGCCCGGTTGCACGGGTGGGTGCTGGTTCTCCAGCTCAAGGGTGTCCTGCTTGAACCGGGAGGCCAGCAGCAGGTTGGACGGGGCTCCTCCTGTACGTGACCTTTCTGCTTGGTGATGGATTGTCTTCTCTTGAACAGAGCATTGATCAGTCCACTCTCTACCTGCAGCTCTAATGCAGCCTGGCCAAGCCCAGCTGAGGAACCCCTCACAGGGCACATCCGAGTCATGGCCCTCCAGCCGCAAGGCACTCAGTCCAAGCAACTAGGGCTCACCCCCTTGGCCAGTTCTGGTGTCATTGACAGTTGGCATTCAGACTCTAGCACCACTGAGGTCTACAGGGGGACGGCCAACCCTTAAAACATCTGCACACTGACCCATGCCAACATGGTACGCACCCTTCCTGAGTGCTTCAGGTCATTGAAGCGCTTCTGGCACTGCACCCGTGTGCGCTGCACCACATCATGGCTGGTCACTTGGGCTGCCACCTCCTCTCATGCCCACATTGTGCGATGCGGTGGCCTCCCCCTCCTATCACTGGGGACAAGGGTGTCCCTCCTGGGAGTCACCTCCTCCAGCAGGACGGTGAGACACTCATCGGAAAAGCTGCCGGCCGAGTTCCCACCCGACCTGCCCTCCCGCCTGCCGTGTCCAGCCGCACTCAACTTCATAATTTCGATACTGACACCACAGAACAGACGTCCTTCTATAGCCAGCCTTCCAGGGGCTGCCTGGGCTGATTTTAAACTGGTTCCCGGGTCACCATTGGATCCAGCAGCCGACAGGACCCCGCCCCCACTCGGCCCTTCCTGACAAGTGGGGGGAGTAAAAATGAATGTAGTGCTAGCAGGGGACAGTATAGTGGGGGCGATTGACATTGTTCTCTGCAGCCAAGAGTGAGAGTGCAGACAGCTGTGTTACCTGCCCGGTGTCAGGGATTGGGCTATTTGCTCAGGGATGAAGTGGAACTTTTCAGTGGGAGGGTGGGGATCAAGTTATGATGGTCTATGTAGGAACCAACAACATGATCAGGACACGGAAGGAGTTTCTGCATAGTCAGTATGAGGAGCTAAGTGCCAAATTAAGAAGCAGAACCTCAAAAGTAATGACCCCTGGTTTACTACCTGAGCTATGTGCAAATTGACATAGGGCAAATAAGATTGAAGTAATGAATGTGTAGCTCAAAGGCTGGTGTGGGAGAAGTGGGATCCAGTTTGTGCGGCACTGGTATCAGTACTGGGTAAAGTGGGGCTACACCACTGGGACGGCCTGTACCTGAACCGTGCTGGGACCAGTTTCCTCGTGAGCCACATAATTAGGTAAGTAGAGATTGTTTTAAACTAAACAAGGTGGGGGATGGGGGTGCGGGGTGAGGGACCAAGCTTGGGTATAGTCAAAGCTAACGAGCAAAATAGTAATATGGGAAATAAGGACCAGAGAATGGCAGAGACAGAGAGAAAAAAGCCTAATAGTTCACCAACAATCAAGGCTAGATGTTACAAAGAGAACAAAAAGGCAAAGCTAAAGGCTCTGCATCTGAATGCACATAGCCTTCAGAACATAATAAATTAATTTATAGCGCATATGGAAGTAAATAAATATAATCTGATAGTCATTACAGAGAAGCGGCTTCAAGGATGACAAGGATTGGATTCTGAATATTGAAGGGCATAGGGCACTCAAGAAGAATAGGAAGCTCGGTAAAGGTGGAGGGGTAGCACTGTTGATCAAGAATGGCATTGGTGCAATAGTTAGAGATGACCTTGTTCCAGGAGATCAGGGTGTCGAATTGGTTTTGGTGGAGATGAGGAATAGTATGGCAAAGAAATCACTCGTGGGAGTGGTCTATAGGTCCCCTAAAAGTGACCACAATATAGGGCAAGTGATACAAGATGAAATATTGGGTTGTTATAAAGGGACGGCAATAATCATGGTTAATTATAATCCACATATAAACTGGAAAAATCAGACTGGCAGTAGTCGCCTGGATAAGGAGTTCATAGAATGTTTCCAAGATAGTTTTTTAGAGGAACACATTCTGGAACCAACCAGAGAGCAGGTTAGACTTGGTATTGTGTAATGTGACAGGATGAATTAATGACCTCAGAGTGAAGGTACCCCTAGGTAGCAGTGACCACAATCTGATTGAATTTTACATCCACTTTGACAGGGAGAAGAGTGGGTCTAAGACTCTTATTTTAACTTAAATAAGGTTAAGTACATGGACATGAAAGCTGAGCTAGCTAATGCGAACTGGGATACTCGACTGTGGGCTAGGTCAATAGAGAAGAGTGGCTGACATTTGAAGGGGTATTTCAGAATCCTCAGAACAAGTATATTCCTCCTGTAAAGAAAATATCTAAAGGGAGGACCCACAATCTGTGGTTAACTGAACAAGTTAAGGAAAATATCAAACTTAAGGAAAAAGCATATAACTGTGCAAAGATGAATGGCAGGTCAGATGATCGGTCAGAATATAAAGAACGGCAGAGAATGACTAAAAAGTTAATCAGGAGAAAGAAATTAGATTATGGGAAGAAGCTAGCTAGAATTGTAAAAATGGATAGCAAGCATTTCAGAAAGGAAAAGAGTAGGTAAAGTGAGTATGGGTCCTCCAGAGACTGAGAGTGGGATTTGTTAGTAAATAGTAAGGAAATGAAGGATGAAATGAAGAAATATTTTGCTCTGTTTTCACTAAAGAAGATACAAACAAACATTCCAGTCATAGTTGTAAATCAGAATGTGGAAGGGAGAGGGGAACTTGGTGAAATTGCAATCATTAGGGAAGCGGTATTGGGATAACTGATGGGGCTGCGGGCTGACAAGTCTCCGGGTCCTGATGGACTTCACCCTCAGGTCACAAAAGTGGCGGCAAATGAGCTAATTGGTGCTTATTTTGCACAAGTTGCTAGATTCTGGAAAGGTTCCATCAGACTGGAAAGTAGCAAATTTAACCCTTCTATTCCAGTCGGGAGGGAGGCAGAAGATAGGAAACTATAAGCCAGTTAGCTTGACACCTGTCATGGGGAAGGTGTTAGAATTGATCAGTAAGGAGGTTATATCTGGGCACTAAGAGAAACTCAGGGTAAGTGGGAAGAGTCAGCGTGGTTTTGAGGAAGGGAAATCATGTTTACCCAAATGTTTGGAGCTCTTTGAAGGAGTCACATGCACTGTGGGTAAAGGCCTTCAAATGCCCCTTTCAAATACCCCTTCAAATGTCAGCCACTCTTCTCTATTGTTCTCGCCCATAGTCGAGTATCCCAGCTCACTTCAGCTAGCTCAGCTTTCATGCCCATGTAGTTACCCTCATTTAAGTTAAAATACTGGTCTTAGGCCCACTCCTCTCCCTTTCAAACTGGGTGTAAAATTCAATCAGATTGTGGTTGCTGCGACCTAGGGACACCTTCACTCTGTAGACGCATTCTTTTTTATTTGTACATGGGATGTGGGCGTCGCTGGCTAGGCCAGCATTTATTGCTTTCGGGGCAGTTCAGAATCAACCACTTTGCTTTGGTCTGGAGTCACATGTAGCCAAGCAGATTTCCTTCACTGAAGGAGGGTAAAACAATGAATAAATGAATCATAAACATTTGAAGTATAAATACATTTTTAAAATGGATTAAAAAAGGGGTAAAAATGGAGGAGAGATTTCTTTGTTTGAAGTTGTTGAACTCAATGTCCAGTCCGGAAGGCTGTAAATTGCCTCATTGGAAGATGAGCTGCTGTGCCTCCAGTTTGTGTTGGGCTTCACTGGAACATTGCAGCAGGCCAAGGATGGACAGGTGGGCCTGAGAGCAGGATGATGTGTTGAAATGGCAAGCGACAGGAAGGTCTGGGTCATGCTTGCAGACATGCTGAAGGTGTTCTGCAAAGCAGTCACCCAATCTGCGTTTGGTCTCCCCAATGGAGAAGAGACCGCATTGGGAGCAGCAAATGGAATGGACCAACTTGAAGGAGGTGCAAATGAAGCGCTGCTTCACCAGAAAAGAGTATTTGGACATTTGGACGGTGAGGAGGGAGCAGGGAATGGGGCAGGTGTTGCACCTTCTGCGATTGCATGAGAAGATGACGTGGGGAGGGGATGAGGTGTTGGGGGTGATGGAGAAGTGGGCCAGGGTGTCACTGAGGGAACGGACCCGACAGAATGCTGATGGCGAGGGGTGAGGAAAAGATGTGTTTGGTGGTGGCATCATGCTGGAGTTGACAGAAATGGCGGAGGATGGTCCTTTGAATGTGGAGTCTGGTGGGGTGAAAGGTAAGAACAAGGGGACCCTATCATGGTTCTAGGAGGGGGGGAAAGGGGTGAGTGCAGAGGCACAGGAAACAGGTCGGATGCAGTTGAGCTCTTATCAATCACAATGGGGGTGGGGTAACCCTCAGTTAAGGAGGAAAGAAGTCATGTCAGAAGTGCCAGTTTGGAAGGTGGCACCATGAGGACCCCTCCCACAATTCTTTTCTGGATACACCGATGACTGTATTGGGGCTGTTTCATGCTATCTTCTGGACCTGGAAAAATTTGTCAATTTTGCTTTCTATTTCCATCCCTCTATCACCTTCACATGATGCATCTCTGACACTTCTCTTCTCTTCCTTGACCTCTGTCTCCGCTCCTGGTGATAGACTGTCCACCAATATTCAGTACAAGCCCACCTACTCCCAGAGCTACTTCGACTACAGCAACTCACACCCTGCTTCCTGTGAGGGCTCCATCCCATTCTCTCAATTCCTTCATCTCCATTGCATCTGTTCTGTTGATGTCACCTTCCAAATTGGCGCTTCTGACATGTCTCCCATCTGCCTTTCCCGAGGACCCCCCCCAGACTGCACACCAGTCACACCGAATATCACCTGAAAACCTCCAGCACCCCAGCTACCCCCATCCCCAACCCCTATCTAGCCACCCACCTGACTAACCCTCCCTTCCCCTGTGTATTCCCATCCCACCAATTATCACCATTGACTAACCACACTACCCCCAACCACCACCACCGACCTCCAACTACCTCCACCACTCCAATGACAGCCACAATCTACCCCACACCCATATCTACCCCCTACACCCCAATTACCATCCAAACATCCACATCTTACTACCCTGTACCCAAAACTACCCCACCAACGCGACTACCCCCAACACCTGACTGCACCCCAACCCCACAGCCCAAACCCCAGATCCTCTCCTGATACCATAGCCAACTGACCCCACCCTTGCTACTCCCTATCCCCCCTGAACCTCCCACTCCCTGATTACTCCATAACACCCTTTACTAAACCCCACATCCTGACTAGTCCCCACCAATGGACACACCCAGCCCTCCTCCAATCCATGACTAACCCAAAACACTCCGAGTGCACCCCACCCCCTGAATATCCCCAGCCATGGCCCAAGATTACCCCAACACCAGCCCATCTACCCTAGCTGTACCCCTGACTACCACATGACACCCCACTCCCTTCACTCCGCCGAATACCCACACCTACCCTCATTACTCCCTACCCTTCCTGACATCCTGACCCTCCCCCAAACCTGGGTGAGTGGAAAGGAGCAAAGTGGAAATCCAAAGGTGATTGTCACTCCCTGGATGTTGTGACATTAACATGAATAGAGGATTGGATAATGGACAGAAAGAGCTTCTTACAGATGTAACGTAGTGATCTTAAGTCTGTTATAAATTTCCGAAGTTAGGTTAGATTCAGTGAATACAGGAGTAACAGGAATGTGTCTCGACTCTACAGTCCTGTGCATCGTCCATCTAAACTCTCTGTTACCGTACCAACCCCACTTTAGACCCGCTGCTGGAGACGGAAACCCTCATATTCTCACTACACAAGCTGGCAATGGAGACCAATCAGCTGACAGCAGCTCATATATAAAATGTTACTGAGACCCAAGGACCAATTTCAGTCCAGTCTCATGTTTCAAGGTTGGGGTGTGCACTGTGGGTGCACCACAGGTTACTTACCCCAAAAATGGGCATTGAATAATTTCCCCTGTTACAAACATGGCAGAACGCAGTAAACTCTGAACTATACTTACCTTGTGCTGAATGACTTCTGCGGGCTCAATGCAGTGATTTTCATGACAGAAGTTCTTCACTTCATCCTGTGCAGCAAGTTGCTGCCAGAAGAGGACAGACACAGTTAGGAAGAGTCTCAGCATCCTGGTGTCTGCTCAGATCACTGGTGAACGCACTGAATGACTCTCAGCACCTTCAGGTGGATCTGCAGATTGAGCAGAGAGCTCAGGTCTTTTTATACTGTTTTATGAAGATGATTTTGAATAATGTTTAGCTGCAGGCAGGAACATCATGTGTTGAAGAAATGCACTTGCTGATTCCATTAGAAACCATTAACTCTCTGAGTGCCGGTTCCCGGGAAGTCTGAAAACTTGGGAAGCTATTTTACAATTGATTCAAGTTCACACACTCAGGATTGTCAATCCTCCCTGTTTGGGAGTTACCTGGAATGGAAGATTGATCTGCCGGTCGCTGGTGTTAGTGACCCGGGAGAAAACAATTTCACATTCGGGTTTCATGTCTGCACAGTTTCATTTCTTGGGTTTCCTGCACGGCAGAAGGCGGGAACTCAGTGGCCATGCTGCACTCCAACCGCGGGACAGACCACCATTTCCTCACTGAGTATGTGAAGCTGGTGTGGGTCTCACTGCCCAATGACTTGAGCATTTCACACCGTTCCTGTTTGTTTCTTCCCCTCCTCTCCTGAGGTAACTGAGACTGGCTGAGGTTCATAACCCTTGGTAACAACTCCCACTGAAGTCCAGTTTCTGACTTGGGTTCAGTTTTCCTGGCACTGCCTGTCACTGGCTTTCAATTTTCCTGGGCAATAACTCTCACTACGTTTCTGCTTTCCTGGCACTGCCTGTCACTGGTTTTCTGCTTTCCTGGCACTGCCTCTCACTGGGTTCCTGCTTTCTTGGCACTGCCTGTCACTGGGTTTCTGCTTTCCTGGCACTGCCTCTCACTGGGTTTCTGTTTCCTGGGCACTGCCTGTCACTGGGTTTCTGCTTTTCTGACAATGCCTCTCACTGGGTTTCTGTTTCCTGGGCACTGCCTGTCACTGGGTTTCTGCTTTCCTGAACACTGTCTCTCACTGGGTTCCTGCTTTCCTGGCACTGCCTGTCACTGGGTTTCTGCTTTGCTGGACACTGCCTCTCACTGGGTTCCTGCTTTCCTGGCACTGCCTGTCACTGGGCTTCTGCTTTCCTGAACACTGTCTCTCACTGGGTTCCTGCTTTCCTGGCACTGTCTCTCACTGAGTTCCTGCTTACCTGGCACTGCCTCTCACTAGGTTTCTGCTTTCCTGGCACTGTGTCTCACTGGGTCCTGCTTTCCTGGCACTGTGTCTCACTGGGTTTCTGCTTTCCTGGCACTGCCTATTACTGGGTTTCTGTTTCCTGGACACTGACTCTCACTGAGGTGCAATTTCTCTGACACGGACTGACAGGGGTGAAAGGGAACCTGGAACAAGGGGGCACAGTGTAAAGATAAGCAGGAGCTGTGACATGTGCATCTTTTTAATGTTTTGAAGGCTCTCTAGTGGGCTAAAGAGGGCAGGAAAAGATAGCGCAACCCCTCAAGATTGTCCCTCCATTCAGGCCCTCTGGTCCATATGAGTGTCACTCCAGAATCCACTCAAAACCTTTGTCCACCCTCCGGTACAGGCATCCCTTCACCTTCCCAAAGTCTAATCACTTCCGGACTTTTTCCCTGATCACTTTTCCCAATGCCAGGGAATTCTCTCCAATCTCATGTGGTGGCATTTTTTATCGTTCGATTATTTTTAGCTCCCGGCAAGGTAAGCCAATTCTCTCCAACTTATTGCTAGCTTAAAGTCCCAACCAAAAGAGTTTCTAAGCATTAAAGGAACAAAGTCTTGGATTGGGTCCACAAATACAAGCCCTCTCCTCCAGAACTCTCAAAGCCCACATGATTATCTTGGGACGGGACATATATTGAGGCATGTCTTAGTGGACCAACTTCTTTGAAAATTTACCAATATCAGCTCTTGGAAATCTTCCTAAGACTTCAGGATTGGTGTATTTATGTGGATCGCTGAGATAATAAATATTTCAGACAACACATTCTATATGCTTCAAAAGCAATTTCATTTTACTGAAGCTCATTATAAGTTGTAGCTTATACATGAAGTTATAAATGATAACTGAAGCTAACATAACATGTAAATAATGCAGTCTTAAATACATGGAATTTATAAATATACCTTATCAGCAAATATTGCTGGATAACTCAAACAAACAGCAACAATTAATAAAGTTAGTTACTCACAAATTCAATCTGGTTACATTGAATTTTGATATATCTCTGTCTCAACCCAGGGAAATTCTCCAAAGGGAACTCTGACCCTTTATGTTCCAATGATGACTGACTGACCTAACGCTAATGGTGTGTACTTTAAAAGACAGTGGGTGGAATCGTCCGTACCCTCTGGCGTTGTGAAACCAGTTTGCGATTGTCTGCTCAGCCCGTCGATGGTGGCTGCATTTCCTTCCATCGGACGTTGGGAACCTCATTGTGGTCCATCTGCACATCATCATAAGGCTCGCCCGCCGGACACATTCCCCCCGCCGCTGGACCAGCCGCCCACGCCGATGTGTTTCACAACAGCAGATAAAAGGCGTGCACTTGGTGGGCTGCACTTTGAGGGGACTCCGAGGTGAGTGCACAGAAACATTACAGAGCACTCGTGAGGGATGCCCCTTAGTCTTCAAGCATGAATTTTATTGTTAAACTGTAAAAGGGGGCCATTTAGCCCATCATGTCTGCACCTGCTCGCTGAGCATTTTAACTTAGGGCCAGTCTCCTGCCTTTTCCTGGTAACCCTGCACATTGTTTCTATTTAAATCATCAACCAATACCTTCATGAATGTCTCAATTGAATCTGCCTCCACCACACTTCCAGGCAGTGCATTCCAAACCCTAACCACTTGCTGTGTGAAAAAGGTTTTTCTCACCTCACATTTGCTTCTTTTACAAAACACTTTAAAACTGTCCCCCTGGCTCTCAGCCTATTTACCAGCAGGAACAATTTGTCTCCATCTGCTCTGTCCAGACCACTCATAATTTTGAAAACTTTCATCAAGACTCCTCTTAGCCTTCTCCTTTCATAGGAAAACAGTCCCAACTCCTCCAATATTTCCTCATAACTCAAGTGTCTCATCTCTGGAAACATTCTTATAAACCTCTTTTACAGTCTTTCCAATGAGTTCATATCCTTCCTATAGTGTGGTGCCCTGAGCAGTACACAGTACTCCAGCTGAGTCTAACCAGTACCTTATATAAGTTCATCATTAGCCCCCTGCTCTTGTGCTCTGTGCACTTGTTAATGAAGCCTAGAATACTGTCTGCTTTAGAACCAGCTCTCTCTACTGGTCATCCGGGTGCCTTCGTCAACAGGAAGGGATTCCACTCCTGAGACACTCCCAGGTGCCGAGGCTCTTCAGTGCTCCAGCCCAGCTGGATGAATGGCACCTGGGCGGCAAGAGCTCTCCCCTCAAAAGGTTGCACATGCTGCCCCTCCGTCACCCAAGAACAGAGGCCGAGTAGCCGTACAATAGGGGCCATGTCTCCACAAGGGCGGTGATAGATAGAACCATCGATCTTCTCAAGATGCGATTCCAATGCCTGAACCGTCACTGCAATACCCCCTGGATTGTGTGTCACTGATAGTGGCTGCACGCTGTGCTATCCACAATCTGGCACTGGAAAGGGGGGACACAGTGGAAGACGAAGATGTTGATGCAGCTGCTCTGGCTGCAGACAATGAGTCAAATCGTAAGTCCGAGGACGAGCACGGTCAGGAGAACGCTGTGGGGATAGACACTGACCTGGGTAATCTCCAGGGAGGCAGGGACACCCAGGAGGCTTTGATCCAACAGTCCATCAGCTAGACTACCATATAGGAACCACCGGCACATGCCAGGCCTGCAGGCTCCTTACTCCATACCTGACAGGGATATTTGCTTGGTGAACAACATGCGCTATGTGCCATTTCAATAAGGTTCAATGTCAAACAAGTTACTCATAATATCATGGGTTACCCCGCACCTGCAGAATTAATGAAGCTCCCAGAGTCTTGTTGAACACAACAAGCAGTTGTTGCATTTCTCATGTTCCGCATGGACTCCTCCACAATGGAGACCATGACACGCATCCCCTCATGTATCTCTGCCAGATCCTCCCGCAAACCCTGCTGGACTCCCAGCATCTGCTGCCTCAGGGAAGACTCCAGAGGCTCATCATCAGCTACCAACTGAGCATGTTCCTAGAGTCTCAAAGCCCACAAAATTATCTCAGGATGGGACATACATTGAGGCCTGTCTTAGTTCACCAATTTCTTTGAAAGTTAACCAATATCGGCTCTTAGAAAACTTACTAAGACTTCTAGAATAACGTATTGATGTGGATTGGTGAGATAATAAATATTTCAGACTGCACATTCTATATGCTTCAAAAACATATACATTTTATTGAAGCCCATTGTAAATTATAGATTATACATTAAGTTATAAATGATAACTAAAGCTGAGCATAACATGTAAATAATGTAGTCCGAAATACATGGAATTTATAAATCTACCTTTCAGCAAATGTTGTTGGATAACTCAAGCATACAGTAACAATTAAGAAAGATATATACTCAGAAATTCACTATGGTCACATCGACTTTTGATATATCTCTGTCTCAACCCAGGGGAATTCTCAAAAGACTGCCCTCTGACCCTTTATGTTCCAAAGATGGCTGACTGACCGATAGCTAATGGTGTGTACTTTTTATAGACAGTCTGCAGAGACGAAACAAGCTCCTATTGTCTACTTATATTAATAAATCTTATCAATTTAAGAGTTCGTGAAGGCTAAATGTTTTCTTTCCAAACTGTGTGATGGGGTGTTTTGAAATGGCTAGTTAGTTGGTTACCTTCCAAAAGTAATTTCACTTCAAGGTTTAGCTGCACTTTTAAAAAATGTTTGCTTATCTGAAGTGATTTCATGTTCAGACTGACTGTGAGTGTCGATGTCTATTTTGGCTACATTCTAATTTCTTATCATCTGAAGCTTCCTTTGTCTGATGAGGAAAGGTTGGACAGACTGGGCTTGTCTCCACTGGAGTTTAGTATTTTCAGGGCTTATATGATTGAAAAACTGATTGAAGTAATTAACAGGACTGCCCAGACAACCATAAGGTTATCGGGCAGACGAAGAGCCCAGGCGGCCTTCGCATTTTACATGGAAGCTCATCCACGGGCGGGATGAGATTTCATGAAGGCTTTATTAATTTAATAAATTGTTTCATATAAATTGATAAACATATCCCCCCTCAGGAAACAATGTCACATGAGGGGACGTGTCTGAATAATTTTAATTTTTTGTTGATCAATTTTTATGACTTTCCTTAATGTCCCTGAGACAGCTCCATGTGTGTGAAAGAGTGCAGGCCCCGACTCTCCCTCCTCCCCCCCCACCCACACAGGTAGTCCTGAGCACTTCCGGGTGCGCATCACGCTGGGCCCACCCACGCTAAATGGTGGCCCCGGCCGATTGCGGGTGGTGATCGGCTGTGCGCCCGCCCGTGCCCACTCCCACCCGGCTCGCCAAAGGGGAGAAAATTCTCCCCATAGGAAAATGAAGCTGTAAAAAACTTTAACCAGGGACATATTTGTTCGAGTCATTGCACATTGTGGTCACATGGTATTTGTTATTGCTTCTTGGGATGTGAGAGTTGCCGACAAGGTTGGTATTTATTACCCTTCCCTTGGTGCCCTAAGATGGTGGTGAGGCCTCTTTTTGAACGGCTGCATTCCATGTGGTGCAGGGAAACCAACATTGTTAAACTGGGAGTTCCAGGGATTAATCCAGCGACAGTGAGAAAATGGAGATTGAGATCTTGGAGGGGAACTTGGAGGTGAAGGTGTTCCATTGACCTGCTGCTCTTGTCCTTCTAGCTGGTGAAGGTTGTGGGATTGGGAGGTGCTGCAGAGGAAGTCTTAGGGCAGAATTTTGCCCTTGACGGGCAGGCCCGACGGGGGTGGACAGGTGCAGTCGGGGACCCGCTGCTGCCCGCGATCGGAGCCAGACAGCAACTTCACGATGGCCGCCAAATGAAGGCCTGCCCAGCATGAAACAGGAACGGCAGCAGCAGCGCTGCCTCTGTGGGTGGGGGAGGAGGGTGTGCGGGGCAAGCGCTAAATTCACACATGGGCACGAGTGAGTGATTCAAAATCTCCCTGAGGCACAGAGCTGCCTCAGAAACATGGAGCATTTTGTTGTGGTCACTTTGACAAATGGACCACAGGAGACTCAGGTACAGGTCACGATCTTTTATTCAAGTAATTGCAAACGGAGAACCATCTCAATGCAGCTTGAGATAGCACTCTGCTAAATTACGTGTTCAGCATATTTGTACATTATTGGTCACGTACAAGTTTCCAGATTCCGATCTCGTCAGCAGATATGTTTACATTAAACAGACATCTCTGGTAACAGGTACATGTCCCTCCTACCCAAACTAGGACGATATGTTCTTCCCCTCTCTGTTGAAGAGCACACTTAATCTATGTTATTGCCATCCTCTGACTCCAGTCTGGTTCCCAAAGCCTTTGTGTTGTTTGCAGGCCCTAAGGCTGTGCAAAGTTCATCTGGTAACCTTTAACTGTTAATGTGCTTGGTAGCACTGGCTGCTTGGAGATTTTAAGTAATTCATTCCCTTTCAATAAGATCTTACTGAATCCCTATATTCCCCCCGAACAGATTTTTTGCTCGAACTCACTGTACCGGGTGCTTGGTCACTCCTTCAGGTGGTTGGCCCGCTGGACGATGTCTCCCCACGTCTCCCAGTGACTGACCAGGCCCCTATCCTCCACCTGCAGTGTTGATGTATTCTTGGGATCTGACGTTTATACAATTTTTCTCACTCCAGCCCCTTCCCCTTTGGCATAAAAGACAAATCCCTAAAACAGGTCATCCGATTGGCCTTCTGTACCTTCGTGATTCTCTCTGGCACCTCACCACCCCTTAAGGGATAGGCCAATAGTAGCTTAGTGGCCCATATTTAAAGGGATATTTCAGAATATACAGAATATATACTTTCCAAGGAGAAAGAAAAATTCCAAGGGGAGGGCCCAGCATCTGTGGTTAACTAAAAAAGTTAAAGACAGCATCAAACTTAAAGTAAAAACATATAATTACACACGGACGGCTGGAAGGTCAGAAGATTGGAAAGAATATAAAGAACAGCAAAGAATGGAAAAAATATTAATAATGAAGGAAAAATTAGAGAATGAGAGAAAGCTAGCTTGGAATATAAAGATGGATAGTAAGTGTTTCTATGGATATTTAAATAAGAAGAGTTAACAAAGTTGGTGTTGATCCTTTAGAGAGTGCGTCGGGGGAATTGATAATTGAAAGTCGGGAGGTGGCGAATGAATTAAACAGATATTTTGCTTCGATCTTCACTATAGAGGACACAAATAACATCCTGGGCTTAGCTGTAAATCTGGAAATGGAAGGGAGGAAATATTCGGAAAAATTACAATCCCCAGAAAAGTGGTAATGAGCAAATTGTTGGGGCTGCGGGCTGACAAATCCCCAGGTACACATGGAATTCACTGTGAGGTCTTGACAGAAGTGGTTAGTGAGATTGCTGATGCATTGGCTTTAATTTTCCAAAATTCCCTAGATTTGGGGAAAGTTCCATTAGATTGGAAAGTAACAAATATAACACCTTTATTCCAAAAGGGAGGGAGACAGAAAGCAGGAACCTAAAGGCCAGTTAGCCTAGCCTCTGTCATAGAGAAAATGTTAGAAGCTATTATTAAAGATGCTATAGCAGGACACTTAGAAACATTCAAGGCAAACAAACAGATTCAACATGGTTTTGTAAAAGGGAAATCATGTTTAACCAATTTATTGGAGTTCTTTGAAGGAGTCACATGTGCTATGGAAAAGGGGAACTGGTGGATGTTCTGTACTTAGATTTCCAGAAGGCATTTGATGAAGTGTCACATCAAAGGATAATGCAGAAAATATAAGCTCATGGTGTAGGGGGTAACATATTGGCATGGATAGAAGATTGGCTAGCTAACAGGAAGCAGAGAGCTGGCATAAATGGGTCTTTTCTGGTTGGCAGGATGGGACGAGTGCTCTTTTGTCTGCACTGGAGAGCTGCGTTTGGCTGCAGTAGAGAGCTTCAGTTGGGGATTGGTGACTGAGGGAGTATAAGGGTTAAATTTAGAGTAAAGTTCTATCTAAAGTCTAGTCTTTCTTTAATTTAACAATTAAGTAAAAGTTGCTGTTAGGGTTAGAGGAAGGTGAGTTTTAGATCGGAGAGGAGAGGCCAGCGACAGCAGTATAAAAGGGCATGAGAACCAGAGGCTGAGACCGGAGAGGAGAGCTGTAGCCTCAGGACTTTCAGGTGGTGGATTTTGAAGTGACTTCACGATTCAAAAAGTGACACGACACAGTGGAGGCAGTTGATTGGTAAGTAGGGTCCGGTGAGCTCTTCCACTTCTACTTTTTTTATGGAATAAACTGTTGCACTCCATTAGCTTAAGCAAAATAAGGTGAGGACTTTGGACTTTAGTGATAGTGTTTGGGTAGAATAAGGTCCCTGACATAGTTAGTATTCTTTAAAGGGAGTAAGTAACGAGCTTAAGTGAAATGGAAGTCATGGCAGCAGAGCTCACACCCGTGATATGCTCCTCCTGCACTAGGTGGGAAGCCATGAATGCTTCCAATGTCCTTGGTGACCATGTGTGCAGGAGGTGTGTCCAGCTGCAGCTACTTTCTAACTGCATTATGGAGCTAGAGCTGCAAGTGGATTCATTGTGGCACATGCATGATGCTGATATTATGTGGACAGCACATTCATTGAGGTGGTCACACTGCAGGGAAAGACTGAACAAGCAGAAAGGGGATAGGTCACCACCAGGCAGAGTAGAGGAAGGCAGGAAGTGCAGGAGACCCCCATGTTTATCCACCTCTCTAACAGATATATTGTTTTGGATACTGTTGCGGGAGACAAATTTGAAAGAAACACAGAGTACAGCTAAACCCTGAAGCTACATTATTTTTGGAGTGTAGCCAACCAGCCAGTCACTTCAAACACCCCATTACACAGATTGGAAAGAAATGATTTAGCCTTTATTAATAAAATAGACAGTAGGATCTTGTTTTTGCTCTTCAGACACTGGGCGGCATCATCCCAGATTGCTTTAATTGCAGTAGTAGGCAGGTAAAACGACATTTTACCCATCGACCGGAAAACAGCTTATTGTCCCAAACCCACCGTTTTATTTATACATTCCCAGTAAACACACAGTTTCCATGCCAGGCGAGCTCTCATTTGCCCTCCACACCATCATCTCACCGCTTCATCACACCCGGCACCATATTTAAAGTGTAGCTGCAGCAAAACCTCTCAGTGCTTCCAGCCCACGGCTGCTGCACAGAAGACATAGTCCTGAATGGAAAAAAGACTGCAGCCCTCCCAGTTCAATGACGCGTCTGTCGAGCACCTTTTGGACGCACTGGACAGTCGCCGTGATGTCCTCTAACCCCCACTCTGGCCGCAGGATGGGCAGCAACATCACCAATCCGGCTTGGCAGGCTGTGGCAGCGTGGTCAGTTCCAATGCCCTGCACAAGAGGACTACCACCCTGTGCCATAAGAGGATTAATGACCTCCTCTGTTCCACCAGGGTAAGTCTACCCTTTCTCCTCAAGGAGTCAGCCAGGGGCCCTATGGCACCCATAGTGGGGAGGATCAGCAGGTACACATCCTGAGGCCATCCATCCGGTTGACTCTGGGAGTGTCCGGCACATCTTAATCCCCCCTTCCTGTGGCCTCAGCAGCTCCAGAGGCCGAGGAGGGTTCCACTGCCACACAGCAGGACCCCGAAAGCAGGCCAGGGCCCTCCTGGTCTCAGACTCCAGAGGATGCCAATCCTCTATCTCCTTGTTCTGATGAGCACTCTTCATGTCATTCAGATGTGAAATCTTTCTGCACAAGATAAAGGCAGGAGTCTCAGTCCATGGACTATTCCCTGTGCTCTGTGCTCTGTGCAGCCTTCAGACCAAAGTAATTGTGTGTCCTCACCCTCCCTGGACACATTCCTGATGCCTGCACCTCGGCTGTGCTTGTTAGTGCTGCTGGAATGTTGTGGGCAGGCATCCCAGAGATCCATCATTCTCTCTTTGTGTTCTCAGCACCTTTAAGGTGGGGCTGGCCCCCATCTCCCCAGCATCTGTGACCAGTGATGCTGTGCTCCTGAAGGGCTCAGGTGCTGAAGACAAACAAAGCATCAGATGCTCCTTAAGTTTCAGGGCTTTGTCTCTTTGATTTGACCCTGATCACAGAGCGGAAGCGAGCTGCCCTTAGCAAGACAGGAGTCAGACATTCTCAGTTATTAGACGAGTCCTTATTGCATGTTATCATCGTCATCCTCCTGCAGCCAAGTGACTATTAGGGCCTCCACTGCTTCTCTATGGCAGGAGCATTATCACAGAGGGTATATGTCCTGCCATAAGCCAGACTGGATTCAAATATTCATAGATGTAATGCGAGGATCTTATGGTGTCTCTCCACTGCACGTTGTCATCATCCTCCACAAGTCTAGAGGCTGTGAGGGCCTCCTGAGCACGTCTGCTTCGTCAAAATCATCTTCATAAAACAGTATAAAAAGACCTGAGCTCTCTGCTCAATCTGCAGATCCACCTGAAGGTGCTGAGAGTCATTCAGTGTGTTCACCAGTGATCTGAGCAGACACCAGGATGCTGAGACTCTTCCTAACTGTGTCTGTCCTCTTCTGGCAGCAACTTGCTGCACAGGATGAGGTGGAGAACTTCTGTTATGAAAAGCACTGTGCTGAGGCCACAGAAGTCATTGTGGACAAGGTAAGTATTGTTCAGAGTTTACTGCATTCTGTCATGTTTGTACCAGGGGAAATTATTCAATGCCCATTTTTGGGGTAAATAGCCTGTGGTGCACCGACAGTGCACACCCCAACCCTGAAACATGAGACTGGACTGAAAATGGTCCTTGGGTCTCAGTAACGTTTTATATATGAGCTGCTTTCAGCTGACTGATCTCCATTGCCAGTTTGTGTAGTGAGAATATCAGGGTTTCCGTCTCCAGCAAAGGGGCAAGAGTGGGGTTGGTCTGAGAGAGAGTGCAGAGGTGATTTACCAGGATGTTGCCTGGGCTGGAGGGTTTGACTAATGTGGACAGTTTGGGTAGGCTGAGGTTATTTTCCTTGGAGCAGAGGAGATTGAGGGGGGACATGATTGAGGTGCGTAACATTTTGAGGAGCATAGAATAGGGTAGACAGGAAGGAACTCGTCCCCTAGGTGAAGGGTTCAATAACCAGGGGGCGTAGATTTAAGTTAAGGGGCAGAAGGTTTAGAGGGGATGTGAGGAAGAATTTTTTCACCCAGAAAGTGGTGGGAATCAGCAAACCCAATGGCTGAGAGGTTAGTAGAGGCAGAAACTTTCATAACATTTAAGAAGTACTTGGATGTGCACTTGCAATGCCAGGGCATACAAGGCTATGGGCCTAGTGCTGGAAAAAGGGATTAGAATAGTTAGGTAATTGTTTGACTGACGCAGAGTCAATGGGCCGAAGGGTCTTTTTCTGTGCTGTAGGTCTCAATGACTGTATGACTCTAATTTTTTTAATTGATATAAAGAACATTGCCATTTTGGTATTTAGAAGCATTTGATGTCATAACCCAAAAAACTCAAAGTTTGTATTTGGGTATAACAAATGATTAGAAAGGCAAATATTAATTTGCCCTTTACAGAAAGGGGTTTGGAGATCTAGAATAATGAAGTCTTGCTCCAATTGTACAAGGCTTTAGGGAGACCGCACCTGCAGTACTGGGTGCAGTTTTGATCTCCTTACTTAAAGAAGGATGTCCATACTTCAGAGGTGATACATGAATATTCACGGAGTTGATTTCTAGGATGGGGGAGGGGAGTCCTATGATGAGAGAAATGATAAATTGGAGCATGCTCTCTGGAGTTTAGAAGAGTGAGAGGTGATCTCATTGAGACATACAAGATTGTGAAGAGGCTTGGCAGGGCAGACACAGGGAGGTTGTTTCCCCTGGTTGGGTACCGAGAATATGGGGGGACAGACTCTGGATAAGGGGTTAATCATTTAGGACTGAGAGGAGGAGAAATTTCCTCACTCAAAGGCTTGTGAATCTTTGGAATTCTCTATCCCAGAGAGTTATTGATTCTCAGTCATTGAGAGAGATTTCTGGATTCTAGGAACATCACAGATGGGGGCTGGGTGGGAAAGTGAAGTTGAGGTAGGGGTGCAGGAGGGTGATGTGGGTTGGGAGGTCACTTTTAAGGTTTAGTACCAAAAATTAATACTGTACTTTCTAAAAATTCCCTTTTCAATTGAAACCAGCATTTCAATAGCGTTCTAACTTTTCATGATGTCCTAAAGCAGGAACAATTCGAATGACACGCCAGAGGCTTGAGAATCTTTGACCTCGTTGAAACGAATATAAGAAATTGAAAACCAGGAGTGGTATAAAAGAGGACATTGACTCACTTATTGCTCTTGCAAAGTCTGGGATTTAAATCCCTATTTGGCACCGACCTAGGCACCGCAAATAGCCCTGTCGAACCTGCAAAGTCCTCCTTACTAACAGAGATAAAAACAAAAAAATGCGGATGCTGGAAATCCAAAACAAAAAATAAAAAATACCTGGAAAAACTCAGCAGGCCTGGCAGCATCGGCGGAGAAGTGTACAGTCGAAGTTTCGAGTCCTCATGACCCTTCAACAGAACTAAGTAAAAATTGGAGACGGGTGAAATATAAGCTGGTTTAAGGGGGAGTGGGGGGGTAGGGGAGAGAGAAGGTTGGAGGGTGGGGGGTTGGTTGTTGGGATAAGCAAGCAGTGATAGGAGGAGATAACCAAAAGATGTCACAGACAAAAGAATAAAGAGGTGTTGAAGGTGGTGATATTAGCTAAAAGAATGTGCTAATTAAGAACGGAGAGCAGGACAAGCAAGGTAGCTCTCATGGGGATGGGGTGAAATAAGACTGAAAGAGCATAAAAGGTATAGATAAATGATCAGGGAATACATTAAAATAATGGAAATAGGTGGGGAAAGAAAAATCTATATAAATTATTGGAAAAAACAACAAGGAAGAGGGGGAAGAAATGGAAAGGGGGTGGGGATGGAGGAGGGAGTTAAAGATCTAAAATTGTTGAACTCAATATTCAGTCCGGAAGGCTGTAAAGTGCCTGGTCGGAAGATGAGGTGCTGTTCCTCTGGTTTGCGTTGAGCTTCACTAGAACAATGCAACAAGCCAAGGACGGACATGTGGGCATTAGAGCAGGGTGGAGTGTTAAAATGGCAAGCAACAGGGAGGTCTGGGTGATGCTTGCGGACAGATCGAAGGTGTTCTGCAAAGCGGTCACCCAGTCTGCATTTGGTCTCTCCAGTGTAGAGGAAACCGCATTGGGAGCAACGAATGCAGTAGACTAAGTTGAAGGAAATGCAAATGAATTGCTGCTTCACTTGAAAGGAGTGTTTGGGCCCTTGGACGGTGAGGAGAGAGGAAGTGAAGGGGCAGGTGTTGCATATCTTGCGTTCACATGGGGAGGTGTTGTAGGAGGGGGTTGAGGAGTAGGGGTGATGGAGGAGTGGACCAGGTGACACGGAGGGAACGATCCCTATGGAATGCTGCCGGTGGGGGTGAAAGGAAGATGTGTTTGGTGGTGGCATCATGCTGGAGTTGGTGGAAGTGGCGGAGAATGATCCTTTGAATACGGAGGCTGGTGGGGTGTTAAGTGAGGTCAAGGGGGACCCTATCATCTTTCGGGGCGGGAGGAGAAGGCATAGGGGTGGATGTGCGAGAGAGGAGCTGGACACGGTTGAGGGCCCTGTCAACTACCGTGGGTGGAAAACCTCGGTTAAGGAAGAAGGAGGACATGTCAGAGGAACTGTTTTTGAAGGTAGCATCATCAGAACTGATGTGACGGAGGCGAAGGAACTGAGAGAATGGGATGGAGTCCTTACAGGAAGTGGGGTGTGAGGGAGCTGTGGGAGTTGGTAGTCTTGTAATGGATATTGGTGGACAGTCTATCACCAGAAATTGAGACAGGGAGGTCAAGGAAGGGAAGGGAAGTGTCAGAGATGGACCACGTGAAAATGATGGAGGGGTGGAGATTGGAAGCAAAATTAATAAATTTTTCCAGGTCCTGACGAGAGCATGAAGCAGCACCGAAGTAGTCATCGATGTACCGGAGAAAGAGTTGTGGGAGGGGACCGGAGTAGGACTGCAACAAGGAATTTTCCACATACCCCATAAAGAGACAGATATAGCTGGGGCCCATGTGGGTACCCACAGCCACACCTTTTACTTGGAGGAAGTGAAAGGAGTTGAAGGAGAAATTGTTCAGTGTACTAACAGTGTACTAACAGTCTCCTTACTAACACCTGGCAGCTAGTACCAAAATTGGGAGAGTTGTCGTACAGACTAGTCAAGTAACAGCCTGACATAGTCACCCTCATGGAATCATATCTTAGGGATAATGTTCCAGACACCACCATCACCATCCCTGGGTATGTCCTGTCCCACCGGCAGTAGAGACCCAGCAGAGGTGGCAGCACAGTGATATACAGTCGGGAGGGAGTTGCCCTGGGAATCCTCAGCTTCGTCTCTGGGCCTCATGAAGTCTCAGGGCATCAGGTCAAATGTGGACAAGGAAACCTCCTGCTGATTAGCATGTACCGCCCTCCTTCAGCTGCTGAACCAGTGCTCCTCCATATTGAACACCACTTGGAGGAAGCACTGAGGGTGGCAAGAGTGCAGAATGTATTCTGGGTGGGGGACTTCAATGTCTATCACCAAGAGTGCCTCGGTAGCACCACTACTGACTGAGCTGGCCGAGTCCTAAAGGAAATAACTGCTAGACTGGATCTGTGGCAGGTGGTGAGGGAACCAACATGGGGGAAAAATATAATTGACCTCATCCTCACCAACCTGCCTGCCACTGCTGCATCTGTCCTTGACAGTATTGGACAGTCATTGTGGAGTCAAGATCTCTCCTTCACATTGAGGATACCCTATCAGGTTATGTGGGACTACCACCGTGCTAAATGGGATAGATTTTGAACAGATCTAGCAACTCAAATCTGGGCATCCATGAGGCATTGTGGGCCATCAGCAGCAGCAGAACTGCACTCAAACACAATCTGTAAACTCATGGCCCAGCAAAACCCACACTCTACCATTACCATCAAGCCAAGGGATCAAACTTGGTTCAATGAAGACGTTGCCAGGAGCAGCAATAGGCATACCTAAAAATAAGGTGTCAAACTGGTGAAGCTATAACACAGACATGTTGCATGCCCACTGGAGGAGGAGGTTCCACAACTATCCCCATCCTCAATGACCGAGGATCCCAGCATATCAGTGCAAAAGACAAGGCTGAATCATTCGCAACAATCTTCCGCCAGAGGTGTCAAGTGCATGATCCATCTCTACTTCCTCCGGAGGTCCACAGCATCACAGATGCCAGTCCTCAGCCAATTCGATTCTGTCTACGTGATCTCAAGAAACGGCTGAAGGCACTGGATGTTGCAAAGGTTATGGGCCCTGACAAGGTTCCGGCAATAGTAATAAAGACTTGCGCTCCAGAACTTGCCGTGTGCCTTGCTAAGCTCTTCCAGGACTGCTACAGCACTGGCATCTATGTCAGCTATGTGTAGAATTGCCCAGGTGTGTCCTGTACACAAAAAGCAGGACAAATGCAACCCAGCCAATTACTGCACCAGCAGTCAATTCTCCATTATCAGTAAAGCAATGGAAGGGGCCAACAACAGTACTAATAAGCCATACTTACTTAGCAATAATCTGCTCACTGATGCCCAGTTTGGGTTCTGCCAGGGACACTCAGCTCCTGATCTCATTGCAGCCTTGGTTCAGAACATGGACAAAAGAGCCATTGATATCAAGGCTGCATGTGACTGAGTGTGGCATCAAGGAACCCTAGCAAAACTGAAGTCAATGGGAATCAGGGGGAAAACTCTCTGCTGGTCATACCTAGCACAACGGAAGATGGTTGAGGTTGTTGGAGGTCAGTCATCTCAGCTCCAGGACATCACCACAGAAGTTCCTAAGGGTAGTGTCCTCGGCCCAACCGGCAACTAAGGATGGGCAATAAATGCTGGCCCAGCCAGCGAAGCCACCTCCCATGAATCAATAATAAAAAAATTCATGTCTGGGTATGTTTATTTGCAATCCACTTGGAGCCTTCTAGAAAATTGACAAACATTGCAGTCGAAAAAGGTCAGGTGACTTTTGGCAAATATTTTTAAGGCTCCTCGTATTCATTTCAACAAAAACTTTGCTTTTGTACAAACTCAATAATATCATGACTGCACTTTTGTGACATTGAGCGATATTGACCTGGCTTTACCCACTGTTGAAGATGACTCCTTCATGCTGTGATAGCATGAGCTGCTGCAGTTAGGGTAGATTTCAGTCATGCTCCTCTTTGGTTTTGACCATCATTGCGATATCATCAGCAATGCATACACATCCAGGGATATTTGCTGTAATGCTGTCCATATGCTGCTGGAATACATCTTGATGATGTCTAAAGAAAGAGATAATGCCTAGAAGGAGTATCTTTTTTTAAGATTTCTTCATGGAATGGGGGTAACACTGGCTAGGCCGCCATTTATTGTCCATGAGAACTGATTGGCTTGCTGGGCCATTTCAGAGTCAACCCCATTGTTGTGGGTCTGGAGACACATATCAGACCAGGTACTGGTTTTTTATAACAATCGACAATAGTTTCTAGATAATCATTGGACTTTTCATTCCAGACTGTTTTTCATTGAATTTGAATTTCTCCATTAGCCATGGTGGGATTCAAACCCACGTTCCCAGAGCATTACTCTGGGTTTCTGTATACTATTCCATTGACAAAACCACAACATCATTGCTCCCCTCTTCTGAATGGCACACTGAAAGTAGTGACTTCTTGTGGTCCCTCTGTCAAATGAACCAACCAATATCCGTGTTTGGCATCCAACTGGGAGAAAAACTTTGCTCCTGTGAATTTGGGATTCAATTCCTTTAATGTTGGGATCTTCTGTGAACTCTCCAGATCAATATTTATACACCTCGTCTCCAAGCATACCCAAACTGTGCCATCTTTTTTTACAGCAGGCACATGATGCAACTGTACCAGTCAGTGTGCTAATGCACACAACGAATAATGCCAATGTGTCCCATGTCACCTAACTCACTTTTAAACTTCTGTATGTGAACATTGTACTTTCTGGGAAGATTGATCGATGGAAATATATCTAATCTAAGGTGCTATACAGCATCACCCCTGGAGTTTCCTAGAGCATCCAATCTGTCTGGGTATATCTGAGTCAATGCGGTTATTCTTGTCCTCTTCTGCCATGATTAGTTAATTGGTGATCTTACGTTTGATCACATTGTTGTTCCATACACACCAGTAACCCTGCTGTTGCTTCTCCACTCGTGTCCACCAGGTAGAATACTGGTTGTTTCCATGCAGACTTGCTGTAGCTGCATTTCATTGTCAGCGTACCTCTGTAATGACTGGTTAACTCCTATTCTATGCAGTGTATTCATTTGTCGTAGGTTGTATGTGAACATGCGAATGTATGAATTAATAGCAGGAATAGGCCACCCGGTCCCTCGAGCCTGCTCCCCATTCAATAAGACCATGGCTGATCTGAATGTAACCTCAACCCCACATTCCTGCCAACCCCTGATAACCTTTCACCCTTGTTCATCAAGAATCTATCTAGCTCTGCCTTAAAAACATTCAAAGGCTCGACTTCCACCGGCTTTCGAGGAACAGAATTCCAAGGACTCACAAAACTCTGAGAGAAAAGATTTCTCCTTATCTCTGTCTTAAATGAGCGACCCCTTATTTTTAAACAGTGACTCCCGGTTCTAGATTCTCCCAAAAGAGGAACCATCCTCTCCACATCCACCCTGTCAAACCCCTCAGGATCTTCAAGGTTTCAAATAAGTCGCCTCTTACTCTTCCAAATTCCAGTGAATACAAGCCTAACCTGTCCAACCTTTCCTCATAAGACAACCTGCCCGGTCCCAATTTTAGTCTAGTAAACCTTCTTTGAACTGCTTCTAATGCATTTACATCTTCCTTTAAATAAGGAGACAAGTTCGGTACACAATACTCCAGATGTGGTCTCACCAACGCCCTGTAGAACTGAAGCATAACCTCCCTACTTTTGTACTCTGCTCCCCTCATAATAAATCATAACATTCTATTAGCTTCCCTGATTACTTGCTGTACCTGTATATTAACATTTTGTGATTCATGAACCAGGACACCCAGATCCCTCTGGATCTCAGAACACTGCAATCTCTCACCATTTAGATAATAAGTTTCATTTTCATTCTTATTGCCGAAATGAATGATTTCACATTTGCCCGCATTATATTCCATTTGCCAGATCTTTGCCCAATCACTTAAACTATGTCACTTTGTAGACTCCTTACGTCCTCTTTACAATTTACTTTCCTACCTATCTTTGTGTCATCAGCACATTTAACAATCATTCCTTTGGTCCCTTCATCAAGGTCATTTTTATAAATTGTAAAACCTGAGGGCCCAGCACTGAACCCTGTGGCACACCACTCATTGCATCTTGCCAACCAGAAAAAGGCCCATTTATGCCGACTCTCTGCTTCTTGATAGCTCGTCAATCTTCTATCCATGCCAATACACCATGAGCTTTTATTTTCTGTAATAACCTTTGGTGTGGCACTTTATCAAATGCCTTCTGGAGATCTAAGTATAGTACATCCACCTGTTCCCCTTTATCCACTTGTGACTCCTTCAAAGAACTCAAATAAATTGGTTAAACATCAGTTCCCTTTTACAAAACCATGTTCACTCTGCCTGATTGCCTTGAATTTTTCTAAGTGCCTTGCTATAACATCTTTAATGATAGCTTCTAACCTTTTCCCTATGACAGATGTTAGGCCAATGGGCCAAGAGGTTCCATCTTTTTGTCTCCCTCCATTTTTGAATAAAGGAGTTACATTTGCTATTTTCCAATCTAATGGAAGGTTCCCAAATCTAGGGAATTTTGAAAATTTAAAACCAATGCATCAATATTTTCAGTAACCACTTCTTTCAAGACCTTAGGGTAAAGTCCACCCGGACCTTGGGATTGGTCAGCCCACAGCCCCAACAATTTGCTCAATCCTACTTCCCTGGTGATTGTAATTTTCCTGAGTTCCTTCTTTCCTTCCATTTCCTGATTTACAGCTATTTCCAGGGTGTTACATGTGTCCTGTATAGTGAAGACCAAAGCAAAATACCTGTTTAATATATTTAATTCATTGCATGTTTGCCACTTTTCTTCAGGCATATGATATTGACACTAGTGAAAGCCTCTAATCGTTGGACTTCATTCACACATTGGGTGAAATTCTCCCCCGCTGCCTGCAGCAGGTTTCATGGCGAGCGAGAATGGGAAGCAAAAAGCCGGAAAGCATGGTAAAAACAGGCCGCGTACTCCTGAAGGCGTTTGCATGGAGGGGTCGGTTATCCTGCCCACTAGTGGCAGGAGCGTTATTTCCATTCATGAATGCTCATTAGAACAGCTGCCCACCAGAATCTTGCCAAGCCTTCCAATCTTCCATCATGACAGCCAGAAATCACGTCAGCTGTAAACCCATTTGTAAAAGGGTGGCATGCACAAGCCGGACCTCAGTTCACTTGTACCTTCGAGGTGTGTGGTATATACCTGCCGTAGCGCTGTGCTTGTCTTGCTGTGATGAACACCATTCTGCTGGGATTGTAGGGTTGGACTGGTCCTTCTCTTTGCCTATATGGTCCTGAGGAACACCACAGCACTGTGGTAATCATGCAGGCCTCGGCTTTTAGGAATACGTCAACCTGGAGCGGGCTGTGAGGCGATGCTCGGATTGATGAACATGATGGGGGCATTTCTGGAGTCTAACCTCGTATTGCCACCGGAGTGAGCAGTACTCTGCTTAGAAAGAAAGGAGGAAGCCACTGAAAGCCAATGGCTTCATTAGCACTGTCAAAGGGCCGCTCAAGAACTCAGTGGCTTCACATCACAGTCGCTGCATCTCAAGAGTATCACATAGGAATGTAGAATTTGTGAATGCAGGTAATAGTGAGGGAGGCACAGCTGTATCATATATGGCATCCCATCAATGAAGGCCTGTCAATTGTTCTCCAGATTTGAAACTCCTATTGGGCCAAAGGGCATCCACTCATTGACCATGAGCAGTTGATTGGTCATTAATAAATTATATCAGAGATTGGAGCACAGATCTAGGTTGGGTCACTCATCTCAATTAAACCTTAGCATCCCACACAAGGCTCAAGATGTTACATATCTTAGTCACCTCGATGTTTGTGTGCTAGTGTCTCAGGGACAAGGCGACATCAGCCACCATGCAACCAGGGCAGGAGAAACAATGGACCCTGACAGTTTCCAAATGTTTCACCGTCTGAACTTCGCTTTCTTCCCCTTGAATCATTAATGTTTTCAATGTTTCCTTTCAGAGTGAAGGCAAAAGCACACATTGATGCAAGGCTGAATGCTACCTTCCTGTAGAGGCTCACAGCCTTTGCCTTCTGGCTGCCAGACACCTCTGGTGGGCTGGAGAGAGTGAGATTGTGTGTTGGAATGGTGTTTAAATATGGCGCCCGGACTTTCGAACCTGCCAGCTGACGGCGGGCAGCTGAATCAGCTCCCACCCAATCTGCCAGGTAATTCAGAGTGGAATGCACCTCTGCATAACAAATGTGGCCCCAAGCTCAGAATCGGGCACAAGTTGTCTCCATTACAGACAGTGGGGTGGTACTGAGTGCCACTGAAACCACCCGTCACCACACTTACTTTCATTCTGGGAGAATTCTGCCCATTTTGTCACATTCACAGTGTGGAGAGCATGTTTATTTTCTAGTTGAAGATTTTTCCACTCAGAAACTTTGCTTTGGTCCATCTGGTCACTAAGCTTATGTACGTGTTTGTGTTTGTGAGTTTCTGACACATTCCCTGCTGTTACTGCAGAATAATGTACACACTTTCAGTTTGGTTGTATCTTATTGTGGCTTCTGGTTGACTCTATGCAACCCCTCGTTTCCAACGTTTATCTTCATTTATATTACTTGTTTATCCTGTTTTGTGATGGATAAATGTGAAAAGCATAGTCCTATCCTTTATTTGAAAAGCATCAATTCGGATGGGATATCTGTGGCCTTCCAATTCATTCTGGGAATTTTGGTGGACATCTTCCTGATCAGCAAAGGAGTTGTAATCTCTCCATGAAGAGATTCACCAATGCAACTGCTGTTATTTATTTTCCTTCCCTCTTGTTCTGTAGCTGCCATTCAGGATTTTTTCATTTTGTGCGCTTTATTCTTTTGTACTAGAATGGCACTTGAGGATATCAAAATGGGCCTGTAGCTTTTCCTGCCTAACTGACTGCACAGGACTCTGAAGTGACTTGCTGCTCATATTAACCACTGATCTGGCTAGTCCACAAATTGGGTACTCACAGTTTTGCAAAGCACCACCTGCAGAGGGACTCTACTCCCCGGCGTTTTGATGTGCGTATATCCTCTGCTTTGCCTGTGGCTTGTTCTTGCTCTTCAAATTTACATGGCTGCCACCATGTTGTGTTTCTAAATCTACTTTACACAACCTTACAGCAAATAAGGAGGTGACAGTGAAAGGGGAACTTGGTCAAACTGAAATCACCAGGGAAATGGTGCTGAGCAAACTGATGGAGCTGTAAGCTGGCAAGTCTTCAGATCCCTAGGGTCTTAAAAGAGGCGGCTAATGAGGTAGTCGATGTGCTGGTGTTAATTTTCCAAAATTTGCTGCATTCTGGAAAGGCTCCATCAGATTGGAAATTAGCAAATATAGCCCCTTTATTCAAGAAGGGAGGGAGACAGGAAAAGAAAAATATAGGCCAGTTAGCTTAACGTTTGTGTTGGAGAAGTTGTTAGAATCGATCATTAAGGAGGCTATAGCTGGGCAATTAGAAGAGCTCAAGGCAATCGGAAAGAATCAACATGATTTTGTGGAAGGAAGATCATGTTTAACCAATTTATTGGAGTTTCTTGAGGAGTAACATCCCAAGTGGATAAAGACAGACCTGTAGATGCACTGTACATGGATTTCCAGAAGGCATTTGATAAGGTGCCACATCAAAGCTTATTATGGAAAATAAAATCACATGGTGTATGGGGTAACATATTAGCATAGATAGAAGATTGACTGGCTGGCAGAAAGCAGAGAGTATGCATAAATGGGTCTTTTTTGGATTGGCAGGATATGATGAGTAGAGTCCCACAGGTGTCTGTATTGGGGCTTCAACTTCTTATGAGTTACATTGATGACTTAGATGAGGGGAGTGAAGAAATGATAGCTAAATTTGCAGATGACACAAAGATAGGTAGGAAAGTATGTTTTGAGAGGACATGAGGATGTTGCAGATGAATATAGATAGGTTGAGTGAGTGGGCAAAGATCTGGCCAATTGAGTTTAATGTGGAAAGTGTGAAGTTGTTCACTTTGGCAGGAAGAACAAAAAAACAAAGCATTACTTAAATGGAGAACGGCTGCATGATTCTGAGGTGCAGAGGGATCTAGGTATTCCAGTACATGAGTCACAAAAAGTAAGTAGACAGGTACAGCAAGTAATTAAGAAGGCTAATGGAATGCTGTCCTTTATAATGAGAGGGATTGAACATAAAGGTAAGGGTGTTATGCTTCAGTTATAAAGAGCATTGGTGAGACTGCACCTAGAATACTGTGTGCAGTTTTGGTCTCCTTATTTAAGGAAGGAAGTAAATGCTTTGAAGGCAGTTCAAAGGGGGTTTACTAGATTGATACCCGGAATGATCGGGTTGTCTGATGAGGAAAGGTTGGACAGACTGGACTTGCTTCCACTGGAGTTTAGAAGAGTGATGGGTGATTTGATTGAAGCGTACAAGATCCTGAATGGCCTTGATAATGTGGACATCGAAAGGATGTTTCCTCTTGTGGGTGATTCCAGAACTCGAGGGCATTGTTTTAAAATTAGGCGTCACCTTTCTAGGACAGAGATGAGGAGAGTTTATTTCTCTCAGACAGTTGTGTGATTTTGGAACTCTCTGCTTCAGAAGGAAGTGGAGTGGGAGTCATTGAATATTTTTAAGGCAGAGGTGGATAGATTCTTGTTATTCAAATGAGTCAAAGGTTATCGGAGTTAAATGGGAATGTGGAAATTGAAACCCAAGGAGATGAGCCATGATCTTATTGAATGGTGGAACAGGCTCGAGGGGCTGAATAGTCTACTCCTGTTCCTCTTTCTTCTGTTCTTATGTACTAGCCTTTAACAATCTCAAACACAGGACTGATAAGCTAGACTTAGGGTCAGTTTACTTGAATCTAAGGTACAAGATGGTTCATCAGACACATCTACTTTATGGATCCAACAAACACGGCTCACAAAGACAGCGCAGCTTCAGTTCTACATACACACTACACGCACTACTAGCTGCTGGCCATATATTGTTCTACATCCTGGCTACTGCTCATTTACAAATTCCCTTAAAGTGATATCACAACATTTTCCACACAATAGCCAATTCACCCTGCCCTTCAGCTGTAGCTTCTGGCTCACCATAGGCTATCCCACCAATGATTACCTAGTAAAATGCTGTAGCAGTGTGTTTCTTTGCCTACAGGTACAGTTGTTCCTGCCTCTGCATGCTGGGAAGTTCTTGGATCCTTGGTAAATGACACAATACCACAGAGGTTCAGGGTGTTTCTTTACATAGTTCCTCAAGTCATCATTCCACCTAAACCAGCAGATCAAACAGTTAAAATATGATCAAGACATTCTGGTTCGTACCACGTCAGGTAAATTTAGTTACTGATATATTGTGTTTGACATTTCTTTACGTCAACCCTTGTGTCAACATCACTCAACCTAGAGTCAGACTGTGATTATTGGGCTCATCCGGGTACATGGGAACATTGGTCAATATTAATTGTATAATGGAGGGATTCATATCTCACAATCTGCAGTTCCTTCTTTTGAGAACACAGTGAGACCTCCTCATTCACATTATTCATTACAGATGGAGTTGGCTCCTGTTTTTCCGACATTCTCACATCCACCACCTTCTGTATTCTTGGACAAACACTTTCACATCTTTTAATCGGTACCTCACCCAGAATAAAACATAATTTCATTGTGATGTCTCATGGTCTATTCTGCTGTAATTATTTTAAATGTCTCTTTATCTGCTCTTTTCTGTACTTGGTCATAAATGATACAGTTCCAACATTATAGACCAGCCATCCATACCCAGTGGAGGGGACAGTTTCCACAAATGTGTCTGCATGATGAATGTCAGTATGATTTACCATAACATGGGCTCCTTCTAAAACATATGCACATTTGGACTGGAAAAAGGTATCCACGAGGGAAGGAATCCTTTTTAAACTGACCTTATCGCGACCAACCAAGGGGGCTGAGTAAAGAAGGGGAGCCAGTTCATCCCTCCTCACTCAGGAGCATTACAATTTGGGGTATCTCGCCCAGGATCAAAAATTGGGGTTGTCACCCTGGGACCTGGTGTAACAGTGAGTAGTGATGCTATTTTGTCATCTGCAGAGTTTCCACGTTGAGCTTTAATAGTGGTGATGGCAGAGATTACTGTTTGGGAAAATTACAGCCTAGTTTTTATTCTATTTAAATTATTGACAGAACTTCAGGGACTTGGGGCCTTTGAATTCCCAAACAGTGACCCCTATGAACATTAATTCACCCCAGAAACTCCCGATCAGGGATTCAGTATCCACTTTTTACACAATCAAAGAAAATGGAAGTGTTCCCTTCAGAGAGCTAAAGGCTGCTTGGAGAAAGTTGCTGAGATATCGGCTGGGTGCGGATCATTCTTTATATGGGTTGGTCTTATGTGGTAGAGTTGTGGAGTACTAGAAACGCTGAAGGCAATTTGTGCACAGCAAGATTCCACAGGAAATCCCACAGGGGGTATTCCCTCAATTCATAGAAAGCACTGAACTCATGCCGTGAACTGGGAAGAGATCCGTGATCCCTTCAGGACACTTTTTTGTTTAAATGGCTGTCCCAACATTTATTTTTGCAAATCAAACCTTGTAGAAGGGAAAACATGACTGAGGGATTTTTCTCCAAAGGGAGGAGCTGACTTGAGTAAATAGAGTAGAGGAGTGGGTCATAGACTCATGACTGCCCAGGAGGAGATACTTCAGCCCATTGAGACCATGCTGACTATATAGAGCAATCCAATCAGTCCCATACCCTCCCTTTAACCCTGTGACCCTGCAAGTTTATTCCCCTCAAATGGTCATCCAATTTCCTTCTGAGGTCATTCATCATCTCTGCTTCCACTACCCCCATAAGCAGCAGAGGGTCATTACCACTCAACACATAAAACATTCTTCCTCAGATACCTCCTGAATCTCTTGCCCAAAGTCTTCTATCTGTCTCCCCTAGTTCTTGTACCATCAGCTAATGGGACCAGCTTTTCCTTTTCTACCTTTTCTAACCCTGTCAGAATCTTGTACAGCTCTATTCAATCACCCCTCAAACTCCTTTGCCCCAAGGAGAACAACCCCAGCTTCTCCAACCTCTGTCACCCTGTCACTAACATCCCCCCCCCAGGGAACCATTCGAGTAAGTCTCCTCTGCACCCCCTCAAGGAGCCTCACATCCTTCCTAAAGTGTGGTGACCATCAGTGAATGCAATATGCTAATTGTGGCCTCTCCAGAGCGTAATAAAGGTTCAGCGTCACTTCCTTGCTTTTGTAATCAATACATCTATTTATGAAAACCAAGCTCCCATGTACTTTGCAGAACATTTTCTCAATATGTGCTCTCACCATCGAAGATCCATGCACCCGAAAGTCCCTCTGTCCCTGCACACTCTTTAGAATTGTGTCATGATGTCTCTATTGCCTCTCCCTATACCTTCTGCAAAATGCATCACCTCACATTTCTCTGCATTAAATCCAATCTGCCACTTGCCCGCCCGTTCAGTTAGTTTATCTATTATGCTCCTGTAGCGGTGGACAAACTGAATGGTGGAGGCTTCTCAATGGGCTGAATGACCAGCTCCTGTTCTTATTACCATGACAATCTACTTGGTTTCCAGACAGGTTTTGTCAGGAGGAATAAGAATTAATATTCTATATTCTTAATTCTGTTGTAGGGCTTTTGACAAGAACCTTGATGGGCAACAATATGAAGAACTTGTGACTGAATTCCTGAAGGACCTGGAAGAAGACAAACAGTCCTTTAATAGGAGAATGTTTATCCTCGCTTTAACACACGCGGGTTAATAGAAATAGGCTTTAGAAAGAATGGAGAATGAAAGTTTTCTGGAAGGCTCTATTACTGCTATAGACATCAAACAGTGAGATGTGTTGAACTCTATTCTTAAAATGTTTGAACCTTCCACAAATTACACTTTGGGTTTAAGCTGGAGTATTGTGCAAAGTTCTGGTCTCCTTTCCTAAGGAAGGATATGATTACCCTAGAGGGAACGCAATGACTGTTCATTGGACAGATTACATATTTGTGCTGGTATTGGGGTTTTGAACAATTCCAATGACATATTCAATACTGAGACCCTGTTTAGAAATATTGCCCTCTACTGGCAGTTAGTAATATTTGACTCCCCCACACACACATCTGCATTTATTCTTCATTCAAAATTATTCAGCTATTTTAGCATCAATAGTGATCATTTCTTGCCTATTTACATACACTGGTCCCGTTTAGTCCAATGATTCCAAGATTCTAAAAACAGCTCTTTCCAGACACAAACAGAAAATGCTTGAAGATCTCAGCAGGCCTGGCTGCATCTGTGGAGAGAGAAACAGGGTAAACATTTCTAGTCTGTGTGACTCTTCTTCAGAGCTGAAGAGAGCTAGAAATGTGATTTTTTTTTTCTGTTGAAAAGGGGTGGAGCAGATGGAATAAAATAGTAGTTCAGAGATAGTTGAAGCTCAGGAGAGATTTGACAAAAATATCATGGACACAAGGCAAAGGGAGTGGTAATGGTAGTGTTAAAGACTAAAGAAGGTGCTAATAGTGGCATAAAGGTAAGGTTACAGAATGTGTTAATAGCAGACCAATGGTCAGTGCTCTGTGAAAGCAGTTGGCCTTGTGGGGGTCCCTCTGAATACCAACATTTTCCAGTCACTCACCAGTGCAAAATATTCCACTTTTACATATTCCCTATATTTGGCTGACTTTACATATCCCCAAATTATATTCCATCTGCCATGTTCTTACCCACCCAGATATTAAGCTCCAGCCCTGGCAGACCTGATTGTCCCTGACAGAGGAGTCCTAGCTGCTGTTTTTCCTTCAAATATTGTTTAAAATTAGTTTCCCCCTTCAATTCCAAGTTATTTTCCAATGTCACAACTTTGATGCTAACTAATCACCTCAGAGTGGCAGCAATGATGACATCAGTCTAACGTCAGCACACTGAATAGCAGCAGTAATATGCTTGTTTTAAATGAATTGTGCATAGGCTGAGATTGAGATGCTCCTTGTGGCTGGTATAGCTCCAAGATGTTCTATCTTCACACAGCAGTGTATTATATTTATGTTTATCCCAGTTATACTGACCAGAATATTTAAAATTGATGTGAAAGAGCTTATTGAAAATGGGATGTGTTGCATATTATGGAGTTTTGAAGTTGTTACAAGTGAAATCATGGAGTGGTCAGCTGTGGGATTGTCCCAGGGCTCTCTCTGTGTTTGTTCCAGGTTGAATTATTTAATTACAAGGGAATGTTTAAACTGTAAAGAGGCAGTGTGCTCATCATCTGTTAAATAATGAGATCTTCATCACATCACATGGAAGAATTTCCTTCCACGTTTGAATTGTCCTGTCTCCTGTCTCCGAAATAGAATGCCAATGGAACGGATAACAGACTGTGTCAGATACACACTGGCTGAATTTTCTGGCTGATGTGCGGGTAGCTGAACCCACACGTCAGCGCTTAAAATGTCGCGTGAGCGTCCAGACGTCAGAGTGCAGCATCGCGATATTTCAGTCGGTGGGTGCGCACAGCAGTGAGACGCGCTCCCGCCATTAATTAAAGGCCTCGTTAAGGCTCTTAACTTGCCAATTGCCCAGGATTTTGAGGGGCCCGTGCAAACTTCGGCTCGGTGTACAGGCCCAATGGGCAGGCGGGTAGGAGGTTTTTTAAGAAAACTCATGCACTGACGGGATATGTGGACTCAGAGAGGTTGTTCATACTTGCCACCAATTTTAATTGTAAAAAGTGTTTTAAAGTTGCCTGTTTGATTGTTAGCAGTTCACATCGATTTCAAAGAGCTTTTTGTGTACTTTGAAACCAGTCTGCAGACAGTAATCTTTCTCAGGCCTGCAGCTTTCCGGAGGCCTCCATTTAGCCTGGGGGTATGGGTTCTGACGTCTCCACTGGAGGCAGCTCCCCTGAGGAGGAAGGGAGGGCTAGAATAAGGAGGAGGCCAGGGCTGGACAATCAGCCTCCAGGGGAGCCACCTTTGGGAGGCCAGGTGCAGGCACAAGGGGCGCAGGGCCAAGAGGTTGTCCAAGGTGGAAGCGGCTGCAGAAGACGCCACTATCCTGCTGCCAGGGTATACAGGCAGCGAAGCAGCTACCTCAATATGACTGAGGTGCAGGGCTGAAGGAGGCTCCGTCTCTCAAGGGAGACAGTCAACTGCATCTGTCAGATGATTGGCCCTAAGATCTCCCCTAACTGTGTGGGTGGACACCCCTTGCCAGCAGCTGTGAAGCTCACAGTTGCCCTCCACTTAATGCCTCTGGCTCCTTCCAGGGCTCGGTGGGTGATCTTTGCGGTGTCTCCCAATCAGCTGTCCACACTTGTGTCAAGCAGGTTACAGACGCTCTGTTCAGATGGGCATTGACCTTCATCCACTTCCACTATGACCAGGCAAGTCAGACACAGCGAGCCAGAGGCTTCGCGGCCATTGCTGGCTTCCCCTGCGTCCAGGGTGCTATAGACTGTACACATGTGGCCATCAAGGCGCCAGCAGGTGAGCCCGGTGCCTTCGCCAACAGGAAGGGCTTTCACTCCATGAACGTGCAGATAGTGTGTGATCACAGGATGCAGATTCTACAAGTTTGTGCAAGGTACCCAGGCAGCTCCCATCACACCTACATCCTCAGACAATCCCAGGTGTCGGGGCTCTTCAGTGCTCCGGCTTGGCTGGATGGTTGGCTGCTGGGTGACAAGGGCTATCCCTTCAGAAGGTGGCTCATGACGCCTCTCCACCGTCCAAGAACAGAAGCTGAGCAGCGCTACAATAGGAGCCAGGGCACCACAAGGGCTGTGGTGGAGAGAGCCATTGGTCTTCTCAAGATGCGCTTCCGATGCCTGGACCGCTCGGGGGCGCACTCCAGTACCCCCCAGATCGCACCTCGGTGATAGTGGTAGCATGCTGCGCTCTGCACAATCTTGCGCTGGAAAGGGGGGATGCAGTTGATGATGAAGACCTTGATGCAGTGGATGAAGCTGCACATGATGTATCCAGCAGTGGCTCAGAGGATGAGGAAACACAGGGTGATGATGAGGGGCAGCACACCGACCCACTACTGCACCAAGGAGGCAGGGACATCCGGGACACTTTAATCCAACGAACTTTCAGCTAGCTCCACACACATTGATCAGCAGGACCAGCATTGCCTGGCGCTTCCACACGTGGCACTTAGGTGCTACATCTTCCACTTTATCAGGTGCAACTAAGGGTTTAGTACAGAAACATCAATGTCCACTCAAACACTCATGATATGTCTGTGAAAAAGAAAAATGCAGGACAAAGGAAACACCCTCAGCCATGGTCAGAAAAGTGAACTTTATTATGTCCAAAATATAACAGAGACTTCTCCATTGCAAACATAAGTATTTTGTTCCCTATTCTAAGGCCAACACAAAATCACCAGTGACAAACCCGTGGAGTGTCTAATGTGCCTTATGCTTATGTTTGCGGGTGCCACGTCTAGGTGCCGCCCCATCGGTCGGAGTGGCTTGTGAGACAGCCTGCTGACTCTGCTGTCCTGTAGGCCTCAATGACCTTGGCGGGCGTCCTCTGGCCGTGGAGCCTGTGAGGGAGCGGTCAATTCCAGAACTGGCACCTCCCCAGTTGTCACAGCCTCAATGGATGCAACGTCGACTGGCAGAGGGATGGAGGAGCTGCTGCCCTCATCCGGAGCGCCCTGAGAGGAGCTCGCACCGTCGACAGGAGCTGCTGTGCCAACGTGAGGTCACATTGGACCTCTCTGCTCACCGCAGATGCATGGGCACAGAGCGCTGACATTTGGTGCCCACAACATCTCCCACATTGGGAATGACCACCCGTGGCCAGTATCGCTGTGAGGGCTTCCAGGTCAGAGCGTAACCCAATCAGAAGCTTCTCCATCCGAGCGAACCCTCTCTCCATGAAAGTTGCCAATCTCTCAGTGGAGGAAGCCTGAAGCTCTGCCCTGAGGTTCATGCCTTCACTGACACTCTGCCTGGACTCCTCCATTGCAGGGACCAACTGAAGTATTCACTCACACAACCCTGCCAGATACAAATGCAATTCCTGCTGCTTGTCCTGCAGTTGCTGCATTGGTGACAACTCGAGAGGCACATCATCAGTGCCGGACTCAGCATGTGCCTCGTCCCCTCCGGCTGCTGGCACCATTGGCACTCTCTGTCCGTGCCATTTCCTCCAGTGATTGTGATGTGCCCTCTCCACTGTGACCCGGGACACTAGCCAACGGTAAATTCCCCACCGAGGTGTGTGTGTCTGCGCTGGTGCCTGGTTGGCTGAAATGATGTACTGCAAGTTGCACATTTTGGGCCTCAGGTGTGGAGGGGGAGCTGCGGTGTCTATGGGTGCGGCCATGTGGTGGTGATGCTGAAATTAACAACAAGGACAGTGCATCAGTTAGCGTTCAGTCAGTAACACCTTTCATCCCTTTACCCCCCCAGCCTCATAAGTCGCTCACCCTTCAAGACCCTAAGGAGACGAACATTAGTGGGATGGAAAAGAGTCAAGAGGACTCAAGAGGAGGCCCAAATATTAGACCCGCAAACAGACAGGCTGGTCAGATGGCCTCAGGAATACCACATGGCATGTTATGTACCATTGGAGTGGGGAGAGTGCAGAGGTACCTGACCTGGATGCATGCTGGCCTGGAGAGTTACGGTGCTGAGGAAACATCGCAAACACTTGCGACATTTGCCGTGGAGAACAGGAGATTGACAGGTCACATTATTGACCTTCATACTGTTAGGAGGGGCATAAACAGGGTGGGCAGAAAGCAACATTTCCCCTTGGCGCAGGGATGAGTAATGTGGTGGCATTTATCTAAGTTGAGTGCCATGAGGTTCACAGATGAGGTGCTGAAGACCTTTTGGACAGAGTAATGTGGGGCACACTGGCTGAAAGGGTGGTGGAAGTCCCAAACCCCCTAAGATGCAATAAATCTTTGGCTGTGCAGCAGCGATGCCATGGCATGTTAGGCCATGGGGACAGTGGTCACAAATGGGATAAGGTAACTTTGGAAGGTGGTGGAGACGCGAATTCTCAAGGAGTCGAGGGACCTTTGTGTATGACCCACACATCAGAGTGTCTCAGTCTGTGAATGATCTGTGTTGCAGCATTAACGATTGCAGCAACCATCAGTGGTTTGGATGGTGGGAGACAGAGTGGATGGGACTGTGGCCCTCAAATACCTGGCCGCTGCACCCCAGCCTCGGCGACACCTGCCAACCTGGCCACCTGCCTCCTCCCCAGCTCCACGGTCTGCTCCTCACAGGTGGTGAGGCGCTGGAGCAGGGCGTGCCCACCTCCAGTCCTCTGGCGCTCCCACTGAATGTGCTCAGTTTTTGCCTGCAGAACAGAGAGGAGGATTTATTGGGGCTTATCGCTCATGTACTCTGCACACGCACGCCGCACCCCAACCACAGTGGCCCATCTGAGGCCTCCAACAGCTCCTGTTCACATAACTGGTGATCAGTCCCCAGAAGATAGTACGGCTGCTCCCAACCCTCTCCCCGAACAGCCCTTGGACACATTCGGCGTCCATCACTTTGAATAACACATGGGTCTTAGTGCCCATGGCAAGGAGGCACAACTAGGTGCAGCGTTGATGCCAGCAGATGGCTCTTGGCCACAACACCTTGAGGCTCCCATTCCACCATCTCATCACCATCAATAAGACATGTGTTGGAGTTCTGAGTATGTGTCTAGCTGCCTCCCCTGCAGGTTGCCCCCAGACTACTCAAATGTGACAAGCACTAACATATGCTGCGGGGAGAACCCTTCTTCTCCTCATCCACTAAAGCTTATGTAAGCATGGTCACTATCTGTTTGCCCACCCAGCGTGTGCCAAATGCCCAATGCAGTAACGCCAGTAAGACGTGGTGGGGGGTGGCAGGCTCAAAGTCTAAGGCTACCTGCTGGGTCAAATGGCCAAGGCCGACATGGCACTCACCTATCCAGAGCACAGCAAATCATTGAATCTCTTGCGGCACTGCGTGCCTGTGCGCCGCACATCGTCATGGGCACTAAAGCGTCACCAACCTCCTCCCACGCCTGCCTGGTGATGCGGGGGGGCCCTCTTCCTCCCATCCCCCGGATACAATACATCCCGACGGCTGGAAACCTCTTGGAGGAGGACAGCAAGGCTTGCATCTGAAAATCTGGGGGCACACTGGCCCCCGCACTGCCCTCTCCTGCAGCCTGCCCCCCCTCCTGCTCATGCTCCTGTGAAACCACAGCTCCCTCCCTCGCTCCCTGAGTGGCCATGGTGCTCTGCCTCAAGCAGGCTGCCTGGCCATTCTTTATCCAGGCTGCCCGTTCCCCATTGGAACCGGCAGTCTGAGGCCGCCCGGCCCCGCGACGATTTTCCCGCTCTCCACGGGAGTCACTAGCCCGCTGGGCGGGCTGTAATTGGCCTGCCCGCACAAAATAGCGGCACGGCCCATTTCAGCATCAGCAATCAGCTGCCCGCCTGCCCGTCAGAGGCAAAGTTCTGGCCATGGAGTGTGGGTGCTGCTGGCTAGGCCTGAATTTATTGCCCATTCACTTTTGGTGTCACATTGGATTCTTACTCGGAAATAAATCTGGGTCACTCATTGGCTATCTTTGGGGAGATAGTTCTGCAGTGGTAATATCACTGAACTAGTAACACAGAGACCCAGGATAATGCTCTGGCAGCACGTGTTCAAATCCCAACATTGCAGCTGGTGAACATTAAATTCAGTTAATGAAATCTGGAATTGAGTACTAGTTTCAGTAATATTGACTCTGAAAAAAATAATTGATTGTTGTAAAAATCCATCTGCTTCACGAATGCCCTTACCTGGTTTGGCCAACAACTGACTCTAGGTCCACAGCAATGTGCCTGACTCTTTCCTGTCCTCTGAAATGGCCTAGCAAGACTCTTAGATCAAGGGCAATTAGGGATGGGCAACAATATGTGAGCCTTGCCAGCAACACCCACATCCCATGAAAGAATAAATAAAAATATTTGATAAACTCTGCATATCAGTGAAATGATTCTGTCAAAATATTGAGATGTAAAAGGAAAGAATGAAGAGACAGAGAGTAATTTCTTGAGAGATGTGACAATTGGAGAGTGAGCTCCATATTCTCCAGGTGACAGCTCACACCCCATGCAGCCTGACACTTCAACCTGTCAAACTCCACTCTGAAATGGGTTTAAAGCTCTCTCAATAGGATTTCACTGATAAACTCCCAGGATAGACAGAGTCCGACACACAACAATTCATGGATCAACCATCGGCCGGGTGTTGCGAAATTCTTCTTTCTTGGAAACTCTCCCAATCTGGGCAGGTAAGGGAAGATACTGGGGAGGGACCTGGTTAATCCGGGTCTCATCCCCCTTCCTCACGTTCAAATTTCCACCTAACAAGGGTCTGGAACTCCTTCCCTCCACAAATTCCCATTGCAGGGGTTACAGGAATAGGTTGAACTGAAGGGAGAATCTCATCAATTGGGATTTCTGTCAGTTCCACCTCCATTGTGTGAAACTGCTTCTCCATGTAGGAAACTGGGAGACTAGCATTCCAGGGCCTGATCCTGGCTGGAGTGAGACCTGCTTTCCATCTAAAGAACACTTTCCCTGCTGCAAAAACAGAACATTTAAAATCAGGTGTGTGTGTGTTTTTTTAAAGGGTCTTTGTTTCAGGGAAGAGGACCCATTTATATAGCAGCAAGATAACACAGTGATATCCCTCCAAACCCCACTCAGACAGACACACCAATTAGTGAGGGAATCACAGCCACAGCCCCAATATATTCCAATCGTCCTGACCCTGGAATTCCAGGCAAGGGCAGCAGCATATCCATGGGGCAGCTGGATATTCTGCTCCATGATGATCCCCTTCCCAGGAAGCAATCATTGAATTCAAGGATGAGTCCCAGTGGTTGGCAGCTGGGATTCTGACGTTTTTCTTTATGGTGTCGCCTCCGACAAGGTCAATACTGGTTCAGGATGAAGTGGATCATAATCCTAGCCCCTCTTTGAGGCTATTCCAAATCAGATGCACTCCTCGGATGATCACTCTTACTTAAGGTAGAGAAAAACAGGCCTCACAGATACTTAACTATGCCTGAAGAACTGATGTAATTCTCCCGGAAGGGAAGGAATTAACAGAGGTTATCACCCGTGCTCCTGATAGACCTTTTAACAAGTTTAAGCTGGATTATAACAACCTGGATATTACTGGAGTCCGGACATCTCTCCTCAACAATATACCTCTCCATTGATGATTATATGGAGATAGGTTTTCGAGTTTGATACAGAAGACGATATGAGACAATATACTTTCGAAATTATATTAAAGTTGTTTCAGGAACTGAAAATGCAACGCACTTTTTATGGTAAATCAATCACAACATTGACAGTTCTCGGAGAAATAAGTGTATTCTTACTTATAATGGAGAATCATGTTACAAAGAAATAATTGACATCTATTAATATTGAAAGTTGTTTGGTTGTAGAGAACTTGATCATTGGTAAAACAGAGGCATATCAAAACTTTTTCTCTTGCACTCATCAGGACACTGAAGAGTGTAAGACAAATACCAAAATAAGGGGAAAACAACTATTTTCACTGTATGAGAAGAGAGTGCTCATTGTTTGGCAAGTGGACTCTGATTGGTAGAGGCATTGATATTATGTGAATCAGCATTCATTAAACTTATGAACTTCTCAACTTGTGCAGTTGAGTTCAGTTTTAACCATGCCATGCATACCCAAATAGATGGTGTAACCATAGGATCCCCTCAAGGCCCAGCTCTCATGAACATCTTTGTTGGGTTCTATGCGGAACGTGTTTTTGATTTAATGACACCAAATCATTCACCTCTCACACATTTCTGATATGTGGATGATACTTTTGCCATATTTAAATCTGCAGCTGCATATAATAATTTCCTTACACATGTTAATGGACTCAACCCCGTGCTCTGATTACCCTGGAAGTGCAAGTTATCCCAATAATTTGTGCAGCAGCAATAAGAGTGGTATTCGCTAGTAGCAGGATGCTGCCATCAAGACAATAGGTCATTCTGCCTATCACACAAATGAGTAATGTGGTATATGATTTCTCGTGCCAGTGTGATGCTAGGTATGTAAGCCGGACGTGCCAAACACAGGGGATCACATCAAACAGCATGTCCCAGCCGCTGTTCACAACGGGCAGGGTACAGGCCGTATCCAATCAGCACTTTCTTGCAAAAATCAAGACACAGTGTCCAACATTAGATGTGATTGGGTGAATGGACAACATTTGCTAATTAATCCTCAGTGTGCTAAGAATGACGCTGACAACCGATTGAAGATTGTCAGTTGGGCTCGCAGTGTGGCACTATTACATGAACTGGAAGCTACACATGTTAATACACAGGGCCCTGCTCATTGCAGAGAGAAAGAAGATGTACACATGGGGAGCTGATGGTGTTGTGGTATTTTCACTGGACTAGTGATCCAGAGACCCAGGGTAATGCTCTGGGGATTCAGGTTTGAACCTGCCAGCATGGATTGTGGAAATTGAATCGAAAAACAATCTGGAGTTAAAAGTCTAACGATTACCAAAAAACTATTGTCGATTGTTGTAAAAAACCATCTGGTTCACGTATGCCCTTTAGGGAAGGAAATCTGTTGTTCTTACCTCATCTGGCCTACATGTGATTACCATGCACTGCCCTCCCTCAGCTGATGAATCAGCGCTCCTCCATGTTCAATACCACTTGGAGGATGTTCTGACGGTGGCAAGGGCACAGAATGTACCCTGGGTGCCAGACTTCAATGTCGATCATCAAGTGTGGCTCAGTTGTACCACTAATGACTGAGCTAGGCGAGTCCGAAAGGCCATAGCTGCATGATTGGGTCTGAAGCAGGTGCTGAGGAAACCAACGAAAGGGAAAAACACACTTGATACACACCAACACAGCTGCGTCTGTCCATGACAGTATCAATAGTAGTGACCAGCGCACAGACCTTTTGGAAACGAAGTCTCATTTTCACATTGAGGATACCCTCCATCATGTTGTGCGGTACTACCACAATGCTAAGTGGGATAGATTTCGAACAGGCCTCGCAACCCAAGACTGGGCATCCATGAGGCATCCAAGAGCAGCTGCAGAAACATGCTAGAACACAACCTGTCACCTCCATGGCCCGGCATATCCCCCACTCTACCATTACCATCAAGACAGGGGATCAACCCTATTTCGATGAAGAGTGCTGGTTGGTATGCCAGGAGCAGCACTAGGCATGCCAAAAACTGAGTTGTCAGGCTGGTGAAGCTGGAACACAGGACTACTTGTGTGCCAAACAGCATAAGCAACAAGTGATAGACAGAACTAAGCAATCCCACAACCAATGGATCAGATCTAAGCTCTGCAGTCCTGCCCCATTCCTTCATGAATGGTAGTGGACAATTAAACAACTCATTGGAGGAGTAGGTTCCATAAATATCCCCATCCTCAGTGATTGGGGAGCCCAGCACATCAGTGCAAAAGATAAGGCTGAATCATTTGCAACAATCTTCAGCCAGAATTGCCCTGTGAAAGATCATTCTTGGCCCCTCTGGAGGCCCCCAGCTTCACAGATGCCAGTCTTCAGCCAATTCGATTCACTCCACATCTGAAGGTACTATATAGTGCAAAGGCTGTGGGCACTGAAAAAAGTCCGGCCATAATACTAAAGACTTGTGCCAAAGAACATGCCATGATCCTAGCCAAGATGTTCTAGTGCACCTCCAATGCTGGCATCTACCCAACAATGTGGAAAATTGCCCAGGTATGCAAGGCAAATCCAACCCGGCCAATTAATGCCCTGTCAGTCTACTCTCGATCATCAGTAAAGTAATGGAAGGGATCATCAACTGTGCTATCAGGCAGCACTTACCTCGCAATAACCTGCTCATTGATGCCCAGCTTGTGTTCCTCCAGGGCCGCTCAGATCCTTACCTCATTGGAGCCTTAATTCAAACATGGACTAAAGAGTTGAACTCGCGAGGTGAGGTCGGGGTGGCTGACCTTGACATCAAGGGTGTATTTGACCGAGTGTGACGTCAAGGAGCCCTAGCAAAACCGGAGTCAGTGGGAATCAAGGGGAAAATTGTCCCCTGTTTGGAGTCTTACCTCACACAAAGCAAGATAGTTGTGGTGGTGGAGGTCAGTCATCTCAGCTTCAGGACATCACTGCAGCAGTTCCTCAGGGTAATGTCCTCTGCCCAACCATCTTCAGCTGTTTCATCAATGACATTCCTTCCATCATGAGGTCAGAAGTGGGGATGTTCGCTGATGATTGCACAACGTTCATCACCATTCACGACTCCTCAGATACTGAATCAGTTCCATGTCCAAATGTAGTAACACCTGCACATTATCCAGGCTTGGGCTGACAGGTGGCCATAAGACCATACGGTGTAGGAGCAGAAGTTGGCCATTTGGCACGTCAAGTCTGCTCTGCCATTTAATGAGATCATGGCTGGTCTGATAATCCTCAACTCCACTTTCTTGCATCTTCCTCATAACCCTTGATTCCCTAACTTATTAAATATCTGTGTATCTCAGTCTTGAATATACTTAACAAGCCAATCTCTACAGCCCTCTGCGGTAAAGAATTCCACAGATTCACTACCCTCTGAGAGAAGATATTCCTCCTCATCTCTCTCTTAAATGGGTGGCCCCTTACTCTGAGATTATGCCCTCTGGCCTGAGACCCTAGCACAAGGGGAAACAATCTCTCAGTACCTACCGTCTCAAGCCCCCTAAGAATGTTATGTGTTTCAATAAGTTTGACTCTCATTCTTCTAAACTCCAATGAGTACAGGCACAACTTACTCAATGTCTCCTCAGGAGAAAATCCCTCCATACCCGGGATCAACTTAATGAACTTCTCTGGGCTGCCTCCATTGCCAGTTTATCTTTCCTTAGATAAGGGGACCAAAACTATTCATAGCATTCTAGGTGTGGTCGAACTAGGGCCTTGTATAGTTTTAGCAAGACTTCCTTATTTTCATACTCCATTCCGTTTGAACCGAAGGCCAACAATCCATTTGCCTTCCCTATTACCTGCTGAACCTGTATGCTAGCTTTCTGTGATTCATGCACAAGGACCCCCAAATCCCTCTCTGCTGAAGCTTTCTGCAGTCTTTCTTCATTTAAATAATATTCAGCTCCTCTCTTCCTGCCAAAGTGCATAACCTCACATTTTCCCACGTTATATTCCATTTGCCAAGTTTTTGCTCATTCACTTAACCTGTCTATATCCCTCTGTCGACTCTTTGTGTCATCCTCACCACTTACCTTCCCACATTTTACTGTGTCATCTGTAAACGTGGCGATAGTACATTCACTTCTCTCATCCAAGTCATGAATGAATGTTGTAATTGTGGCCCCAGCACTGATCCCTGTGACAGTCCACTCGTTACAGGTTGTCATCCTGAAAATGCCCCCCTTATCCCAACTCTCTGTCTTCTGTTAGTTAACCAATCCTCTCTCCATGTGAATATACCACCCCAAATACTATGGACTTTTATCTTATTAGGCAGTCTTATGTGCGGTAGCTTATCGATCGCCCTTTGGAATTTCCAATAGATTACATCGACTGATTCCCCTTTATCTCTCCTGCTTGTGACTTCAAAAAATTCCAATAAATTTGTCACGCATGGTTTCCCCTTCATGAAGCCATACCGCCTCTGCTAGATTATGTTATGCTTTTCTAAATACTCTGTTATTACTCTGTTTATAATAAACTCCAACATTTTCCCAATGACAGATGTTAAGCTAACTGGCATTTAGTTACCTGTTTATTCTCTCCTCCCTTTTTAAATAAGGCTGTTACATTGGCAATTTTCCAACCCTTTGGGACTTTTCCAGAATCCAAGGATTCTTGGAAGATTGCTATCAATGCGTCCATTATCTCTGTAACTATTTAATTTAATATCCTAGGATGCAACCCATCAGGTCAAGGCTATCAGCCTTTAGCACCATTAGTTTTCCTATTACTTATGATAGTTACTGTATTCATTTCCTCCCCTGCTCCCCCTGCTCCCCCTGCTCCCCTCTTTCCCTCTTGATTATTTAGCATTTTTGGAACGCTATTAGTGTCTTCTAACGTGAAGACTGATGCAAAGTATTTATTCAACTCCTCTGCTATTTCCTGGTTCCCCATTATTATTTCCCCAGCCTCATTCTCTAAGGGGCCCATGTTCATTTTGGTCTCTTCCTTCCCTTTTATATATTAAAGAAGCTCTTACAGTCCATTTATATATTACTTACTAGTTTTCCCTCAAAGTTTATTTTCTCCCACCTTTATTTTGTTTAGGTCATCTTTATGGGTTTTTAAATTTCTCCCAATCCTTTGCCTTACCACTAATCTTTGCCACATTGTATGTTTTTTCTTTCAATTTGACACTATTTGTTATAGAGTTGATCTTCCGAATAGTTTTCATCGTGGAAACATTTAACTTTATTGACAAGACAGCAGCAGCAACTGCACGTGTGCATCAAACTCCATAACTAAAGAAGAACTCTACTGTAGAGCTTCCCCGTGCTGCTAACATATTAGTTTACACAGATCATGTGATCTTACAACACAGGATTAATCTTAAAGCAACAGCCTAACATTTCTCAAAAATGATAATTACTACTTTCCTCGCCATTTAACTTTTCTGTACATTTCGTATTTACAAAGATTTTTATCTCATGACATTACAAAGTTTACACAGGTTATGAAATTACAAGTTCAGTTTTCAGGTGGTTCTCTGATCCGTGTGGAAAGTCACAGATCCACAACTTCAGATTCTTTTGTAGGAAACACATTCTCTGGAACTGCATTAACATCAGGTACCTCATTAGGCACTTGCAGTTCAGTGTCTTCCACTCCCACAGAGACATCGGGCATGTCTGTCATTGATCGAGCAACTTCAACAGAAACTACTGGCTCAGTAATGGTTACAAGTGGAAAATCATTTTGTTGGGATATCTCTCTATTTTTTAAGTGATCCACACGTTTAGGGGTGATCTGGCCCTCCACTTCCATGTGGTACAACAATGGTCCGGTAACAGAACTCACTTTACCAGGTAACCACTTCAGTCCTCCACCGAAAATCTTTACACATTTTGCTTCTCCAACCGTAAATTGTCGCTCAAGACAATGCAAATCATTAACAAAAATAAAAATACCTGGAAAAACTCAGCAGGTCTGGCAGCATCTGCGGTGAGGAACACAGTTAACGTTTCGAGTCCGTATGACTCATCAACACAACTAAGGAAAAATAGAAAAGAGGTGAAATATAAGCTGGTTTAAGAGGAGGGTGGGGCAGGTGGAGCTGGATAGAGGGCCAGTGATAGGTGGAGATAGTCAAAAGATGTCACAGATGAAAGGACAAAGAGGTGTTGAAGGTGGTGATATTATCTAAGGAATATGCTAATTAAGGGTAGAAAGCAGGACAAGCAAGGTACAGATAGCCATAGTGGGGGTGGGATGAGGTGAAGGGAAGGAATCGAAATAGGGTAAAAGGTAGAGATAAAACAATGGATGGAAATACATTTAAAAATAATGGAAATAGGTGGTTAAAGAAAAATCTATATAAATTATAGTGGAAAAAAAGGGGGATCGGAAAGGAGGTGGGGATGGAGGAGAGAGTTCATGATCTAAAATTGTTGAATTCAATATTCAGTCCGGAAGGCTGTAAAGTGCCTTGTCGGAAGATGAGGTGCTGTTCCTCCAGTTTGCGCTGAGCTTCACTAGAACAATGCAGCAGGCCAAGGATGGACATGTGGGCATGAGAGGAGGTTGGAGTGTTGAAATGGCAAGCGACAGGGAGGTCTGGGTCATGCTTGCAGACAGACCGAAGGTGTTCCACAAAGCGGTCACTCAATCTGCGATTGATCTCTCCAATGTAGAGGAAACTGCATTGGGAGCAGCGAATGCAGTAGACTAAATTGAGGGAAGTGCAAGTGAAATGCTGCTTCACTTGAAAGGAGTATTTGGAAACTTGGACGGTGAGGAGAGGGGAAGTAAAGAGGCAGATGTTACACCTTGTGCGGTTGCATGGGAAGGTCCCGTAGGAGGGGGATTAGGTGTAGGGAGTGATTGAGGAGTGGACCAGGGTGTCCTGGAGGGAACAATCCCTGCGGAATGCCTCCGGGAGGGTGAAGGGAAGACGTGTTTGGGGTGGCATCATGCTGGAGTTGGCGGAAATGTCGGAGGATGATCCTTTGAATGCAGAGGCTGGTGGGATGATAAGTGAGGTCAAGGGGGACCCTATCATGGTTCTGAGTGGGAGAGGAAGGTTTGAGGGAGGATGCACGGGAGATGGGCCAGACACGGTTGAAGCCCTGTCAACCACTGTGGGTGAAAATCCTTGGTTAAGGAAGAAGGAAGACATGTCAGAGGAACTGTTTTTGAAAGTGGCATCATCAGAACAGATGTGACGGATTGAGTCATATGGACTCGAAACGTCAACTGTGTTCCTCTGCACTTATGCTGCCAGACCTGCTGAGGTTTTCCAGGTACTTTTATATCTGTTTTGCATTTCCAGCATCCACAGTTTTTTTGCTTTTATCTTAGATGCAAATCATAAGTTGCTTTTTGGTTCCCTTGGCTTTTCTTCACTTTCCCCTCCAAATTGGGAAGTATTAGGCTTAGTCTTGTCCAAAGACGGGGCCTCATCAGTTATCCTGACGGTGTTGCTCCTGCCGTTGTGTGGGGGATTTATTCTGTCGTGAAATAGTGAACAAGCAATTTTGGTCTCCAACGAATCTGCTGTTAACTCTTTCATTCCCGCCTTAAATGTTTGCACTGCCCTTCCCACCAGTGCGTTTGATGATGGATTGTACAGTGCAGTCTTCATTTGGTTAATACTGTTGAGGCTGATAAATCATTGGAACTCAGCGCTTGTAAATGTCATACCATTATCTGAGACGATTACCTCTGGCAATCCATGGATGGTGAAGTTCTGGAGTAGTTTTTCTATACTACTGCCTGACGTTGGCGAATTTACGTCATTAACGTCTAAACACTTGGAATGAACATCGATAATCAGTAGAAACATGGTTCCAAGGAAAGGACCCATGTAATCAATGTGTAATCGAACCCAGGGTCTACCAGGATAACCCCATGGCCGTAATGGGGCTGCCAAGGGCAACTTTTGCAGCCATCGACACTGCACACAGTGTTTAACCACCTTCTCAATATCACCATCCATCCCCGGCCACCAAGGATAACTCCGCGCTTTCATTTTCATTCGAGAGATCCCTGGATGGGCACTGTGTAGCTTTACCAAAAATGAAAACAAAAACAGAATTACCTGGAAAAACGCAGCAGGTCTGGCAGCATCGGCGGAGAAGAAAAGAGTTGACCTTTCGAGTCCTCATGACCCTTCGACAGAACTTGAGTTCGAGTCCAAGAAAGAGTTAAAATATAAGCTGGTTTAAGGTGTGTGTGTGGGGGGCGGAGAGAGAGAGAGAGAGAGAGAGAGGTGGAGTGGGGGTGTGGTTGTAGGGACAAACAAGCAGTGATAGAAGCAGATCATCAAAAGATGTCAACAACAATAATACAAAAGAACACATAGGTGTTAAAATTAAAGTTGGTGATATTATCTAAACGAATGTGCTAATTAAGAATGGATGGTAGGGCACTCAAGGTATAGCTCTAGTGGGGGTGGGGAGAGCATAAAAGATGTAAAAAAAAAAAATTTTTTTTTTTTCTATAATGGAAATAGGTGGGAAAAGGAAAATCTATATAATTTATTGGAAAAAAAAGAAAAGGAAGGGGGAAGCAGAAAGGGGGTGGGGATGGGGGAGGGAGCTCACGACCTAAAGTTGTTGAATTCAATATTCAGTCCGGATGGCTGTAAAGTGCCTAGTCGGAAGATGAGGTGTTGTTCCTCCAGTTTACGTTGGGCTTCACTGGAACAATGCAGCAAGCCAAGGACGGACATGTGGGCAAGAGAGCAGGGTGAAGTGTTAAAATGGCAAGCGACAGGGAGGTTTGGGTCATTCTTGCGGACAGACCGCAGGTGTTCTGCAAAGCAGTCGCCCAGTTTACGTTTGGTCTCTCCAATGTAGAGGAGACCACATTGGGAGCAACGAATGCAGTAGACTAAGTTGGGGGAAATGCAAGTGAAATGCTGCTTCACTTGAAAGGAGTGTTTGGGCCCTTGGACGGTGAGGAGAGAGGAAGTGAAGGGGCAAGTGTTGCATCTTTTGCGTGGGCATGGGGTGGTGCCACAGGAGGGGGTTGAGGAGTAGGGAGTGATGGAGGAGTGGACCAGGGTGTCCCGGAGGGAGCGATCCCTACGGAATGCCGATAATGGGGGTGAAGGGAAGATGTGTTTGGTGGTGGCATCATGCTGGAGTTTACTAAAAATGGTTCCCTTCCTCGTGCAGGAATTACTGGCCATGCAGCCCATAATAGAAAACCATCATGACTGCTCATCTTCTGTCTGCGGTTGAAAAATGGCTTCAAATTATCAGAGACTGTTTCCTGGGGCTAACCCTGTAACACTTGGTCTCTCACTCGAGACAGGACAGGATCATGGTTCATCCAGTTTCTTATCTGCCTGGCACAGACTGGTGAGGAATCTAGAAAATTCATCACTAACATGAGCTCCTGTGGGATTGGGACATGTTTTTCATTCTCTTGTAAAGGAAGGTGACTTGGGGCATTGGTATTTGCTATATGAATCCCTGGTTTATGTACAAAGGTGTATTCATTTGCCTCCAAAATTCGGTCCAATCTTTGTATTCTTGCAGAGGCTCTGGGTGGTATAAGGTTTTCCTCGCTAAGCAGACCCAAAAGTGGTTTGTGTTCTGATGCTATCATGAAATGTCACCCATGTACGTATTGGTGGAATGTTTTTATGCCAAAACTAATCGAGACCGCTGCCTTTTTGATCTGAGGATATCCTTTTTCAGCTTTTGTGTCCTGGGTACACAGCCTATCGGCCTCTCTGTGCCGTTGTCCATTTTGTGAGATAGTACCGCCCCCACTCCATAGGGGGATACATTACAGGTCAGCTCCAATTCCTTCATCTGGTCATAATGCACAAATAAATTGGAAGAGTGTGGGAGCTGATTTACTTTCCTGAAGGCTTCTTTTTGGGGTGTCTCTCAAAACCAACACTGCTTTTTTCTTAGCAGCGAAAATAGAGGGATTAGAATTGTGGACAAGTTTGGTAGAAATCGCCCATAGTCATTTATCATCCCTAAAAGTGATTGAAGTTCAGAGTTGTTCTTGGGTGCATGTGCCTCTCTGATTGCTTTAACCTGATCTTCAACCAGATGTAACCCTTGGGCATCTACCTGGTGGCCTAAATAAGTGACTTCATTTTCTCAAAAAGTGCATTTTTCCTCCTTCAAGCACACTCCTGCTTCTAGAAATCGCTTCAAGATTTCCTCTAAGTCAAGCAAGAGTTTCTTTTCTTTGAATCCAGTTATCAGTACATCATCCAGGTAAACTACAACCTGAGGTAGTCCCTGTAATAAGCTCTCCATTGTCCTCTGAATAATGACACAGGCTGAGGAAACACTGAAGGGCAGGCGTGCGTATTGGTATAACCCTTTGTGAGTACTGATGGTTACAAATTCCCAGGAGGCACCACCCAGCTCCAGTTGCTGATATCCATGACTCATGTCAAGCTTTTTATACATTGTCCCTCCTGCTAGTTTAGCACATAAGTGGGAATAGGGTAACTGAACAGTTTGGATGCTCTGTTGACCTTTAGTTTATAGTCCCCACACATCTGGACGTCTGGTCTGATTTAAGGGCAGGGACTATGGGTGCTGCCCACTCTGAGAACTGAACTGCTTTTATGACACCCAGTCTCTCTAGCTGCTTGATCTCAGCACCTAGCTTCTCTCTCAGGGCATGTGGCACCAATCTTGCTGTCAAGAAGTAGGGGTTGCTTCTGGGTCCACATAAATTGTAGCCTGTAGGCCTTTGATTTTTCCCAGTTCATCCTTGATTTTTTTCATCCTTGATCCTGTGATTTTTTTTTACCAGCTCTGGTAGCCCACCTGCTCACAAGTGGAAGATTTCAGACTAATTCAATTTAATCTCTTTCCACCATGCACACCCTTGAAGGCTTGGCCCTTCACCTTCTACCACCATCACTGGTAGCTGTACCGATTGGTTTCTAGAATGAACAGTTACTCTAGTGATAGCTTTTACTTGGATTTCTTCGTCTGTGTACGTTTTCAACTTGGCAGATGTTTGTTTCAAATTTAATTGTTCATTACCTTTATTTAAATATCTGAAAGTGTGTTTTCCTATTCCAGTGGTAGAAGCACTCGTGTCTCCATCCAAGTTTAATGGTTTACCATTCACTTACACTGTAACATACATTGGCTCTGTCTTCCCAACTCTAATGTTGAATAGTGAATAAATGTCAGGATTGGTTGTTTCTGCCTCTTCTACACTAAAGAGTTCATTGGATTTTGGCTGTTGATTGGAGGCCTGTTTAAATCTCGCTTTGTACTGTGACATTATTAAGCTCGATTTACGCCGTTAATTCATTTAGTTTGCCCCAAATACTATGTGCATTTAAGTGAAGAGACATTAATTTTGCTTTTTGACCATTTTTTTCCCACTTTGACCTATTTGCTGCTTTTTTTTAAATGTTTGCACACTGTGACCCTTTCTTTCACATGCTGAGTATCATTACCTCCATAGCTGCCCCACTGTGCTGCCATATCCTTTGGCTTTTAAGCCTACATATCCCCTCTCCAGAACCATCCCCAACTCTATCCAGTTTCAGGCTAGTAACATTCGCACCACACAATTGCTAGGCAATGGCCAACTCCAACAAGAGAGAATCTAACCATCGCCCCTTGACATTTAATGGCATTACCATCACTGAATCCCCCACTATCAACATCCTGGGGTTTACCATTGACCAGAAACTGAACTGGACTAGCGATATAAATACTGCGCTGACAAGGGCAGGTCAGAGGCTAGGAATCCTGGAACAAGTTACTCAGCTCCTGACTCCCAAACCCTGTCCAGCATCTACAAGCCACAAGTCAGGAGTGTGATGGAATACATTCCACTTGACTGGATGAGTGCAGCTCCCACAAAACGCAGGGAACTTGACATTGTCCAGGACAAAGCAGCCTGCTTGATTGGCACCATGTCCACAAATATTCATTCTCTCCATCATCGACGCACAGTGGCAGCTGTGTGTACCATCTACAAGATGCACTGCCACAATTCACAAAGGCTCCTTAGGCAGCACCTACCAAAGCCCCGACCACTACTACCTGGAAGGACAAGTGCAACATATAGAAGGGAATACCACCACCTTGGAGTTCCCCTCCAAGTCTCTCCATCCTGACTTGGAAATATATCACCGTTCCGTCACTTTTGCTGGGTCAAAATCCTGGAACTCCCTTCCAAACAGCACTCTGGGTGTATCTACACCACATAGACTGCAGCAGTTTAAGTAGGGAGTTGACCACTGTCTTCCCAAGGGCTACTTGGGATGGGCAATAAACATTGGCCCAGCCGGTGAAGTTCACACCCACTGAAGCAAAAAAACACATTGCACCTGTTTCAGCTAAACAAGATAAGTGACGCTATTCGCTGACTCATTCTTCAAGGCAATGCCTTGATGAATAAAGGTCTAGCTGCCTGGTTTAACCAATGCTTGGCAGTTAACCGTCAGTCACCATCACTACTGCATTCTCCGAGGCACTGCCTCAACCAATCGAAGTCCACTTGCAATCCAGCCAGCACTCTCTTCACACTCATTAACATTTATAGTAATATTTACCTTAAATCCCCAAGCAGAAAACTGCCAAGTCTAGCAAGATGCCTCAATCCAAGTTAAGGGGTGAACTATCATCACTACACTATAGCAGGATACCTTAACCTTGAGACATGCTGGAGTGGATCCAACAAATCTAAATATCCTACTGTGTCGTTCCAATATATATACATGAGCATACAAACAAGGAACAGGATTAGGCCATCAGCCCCTTGAGCCTGCTCTGCCATTTAATAAGATCATGGCTGATCTGATAGTAACCTGAAATCTGCATCTCACATGCCGCCGATAACCTATCACCCCCTTGCTTACCAAGAATCTAGCCACCTCTGCCTTAAAAATATTCAAAGACTCTGATTCCAGGAAGAGAGTTGCAAACATTCACAACCCACTGAGTGAAAAGCTTTTTGTCTCATCTCTGTTTTAAATGGGTGATCCCTTATTTTTAACCAGTGAGCCCTAGATCTAGACTTTTCCACAAGAAGAAACATCCTCTCCACATCCACCCTATCAAGACCCCTCAGGATCTTGTATGTTTCACTCAAGTCACCCCTTACTCTTCCAAACTCCAGCTGGTACAAGCTTAGTTTTGCCCAAACTTTCCTCAAAAGATAATCTACACATTCCAGTGTAGGGGGTGGTGGTGTGTGTCAGCTTCACCTCTGATTTCTGAGCGGTCCGAATCAATTTCACTCCCTGGGTTCTAGACCTTGGACTTATTTGGGGGCTGTGACAAAGTGCAGCAAACAACTGGTTTTGGTGTAAGAAAAAAATACTGGGTTTATTGAAGTCACAAATGAACTTATAACATCAGGATTACACTGAGATTATACATACGTACAATTTACACTTAGTTAAGAATGGGGAACACACAGCATAATGAGGGAAAATCACGCTACTAATCCCCTTACCCTTGTCCCACCCCCCAAAACCTGGTTAAATTGAACTAGGAGAGTTCAGGGATCATGCTCACCAGCCAGGGTCCCTTGACAGTTTGAAATCCAGCCAGGTAAGCCGGTTACAGTTTTGGAGTATGCTCTTTGTGTCCTCTGGGACCTGCCGTCCCCATGTGCTCCTGGTCTGTGGAATCTGTGAAGGTTCTTCAGTTGGGTGGAGGACGCGGTTGTGGGTGGTCAATCAGCGTGGAGGGCTGCGGTCACGAACTTATTGTCTTCAGTTGAGCCTGTCACCCTGCGCCCTTCACCGTGATGTTGCATGTGGGCCTGCAAAGCTCCAGATTGCATTCCGCTGCTTGGCTTAGCTACCTCTCCCTGCTTAAACTCTGCTTCAACTGCTCCAAAACTGCTCACCCTCCTCCCTTTTGTAACTGGTGGCCCAGTTATACTGTTTTTCAAATTTCTTATCTGAAACCAAATCAAGGTTAGTTCTTTGTCTGATTTTGGTGGGCTTCTTCAGGTGATTGTTGTCTCGTTGTTTTTAATGGGCTTGCATGATGTTTATCTTTGTCTTCCTGTCCCCATATCTAGTCATGAATGGAAAGCCATTGTCTATGTGAAGTATTGATAGGTTTGCATAATTGCATTGATTGCTGCCTTCCTGCCTTAGTAGTTCGTAGCGATAATTTATGCAAGATTTTGATAGACTTTAATTTTGTGTAAGATGAAGTCTTTCTCTGGGTTGATTGTTTTAAAGGGAAGAATGCATATTCTGTCTCTTCTCGTTGTCAGCTTTCAGGCAATAATCCACACTGCACTCACCAAGCACGGGCATGTCCAATCCCAGGGCTTCATGGGACTAGCCTCCTGTCTGCAAAATTCTACACTTTACTCAGCAGTTGGATCGTCTGCCTGAAAGTCCAAAATTCATATCCTTGTTGATGATATGAAGAATATAGGAATTTTGAGAACCCTTCACCAGGAATTAGTCTGGTAAACTTTCTCTGTACTGCTTCCAATGCATTTATATTTTTCCCTAACTAAGGTTACCAATATTGTACCCAGTGCTCCAAATGTAGTCTCACTAGTGCCCTGTAGAACTAAAGCATAACCTCCTTACTTTCATTCAATCCACCTCGCAATAAATGATAACATTTCATTAACTTTCCTAATTAGTTGCTGGAGCTGTATTCTCGCCTTTTGTGATCCATGCATGAAGACACCCAGTTCCCTTTGCATCTCAGAGCCCTGCAAATTCTTGCCATTTACATAATATGCATCTGTTTTATTCTTCCTGTCAAAATGGACAATTACACATTTTCTCACATTAAACTCTATTGGCGAGATTTTTGCCCACTCACTTAACCTACCTGTATCTTATTATAGCCTCCTTATGTCCTCTTCACAGCTTACTTTCCTACCTATCTTTTTATCATCAGCAAAATTAGCAACCATCCCTTCAATCCCTCCACTCGAGTCATTTATATAAATTGTAAACAGTTGAGATCCCTGTAGCACAGCACTCGTTTCATCCTGCCAACATGAAAAAGACCAATTTTTGCCTGCTTTCTGCTTCCTATTCCGACTACTCTCCTATCCATGCCAAAACCCTTATACCATGAGCCCTTATTTTCCTCAATTACTTTTGACGTGACACTTTATCAAAGCCCTTCTGGAAATCTAAGTACAGTACATCCACCAGTTCCCCTTTATCCACAGCACATGTTACTTCATCAAAGAAATCCAATAAGTTGGTTAAACATGATTACCCTTTCATAAAAGCATGTTGACCCTGCCTGATGACCTTGAGCTTATCCACGTACCCTGCTATCATTTTTTTTAGTAATCGTTTCTAACACTTTCCCCACGACAGATATTAAGCTGCCTGGCCTGTACTTCTCCAGTGTCTGCTTCCCTCCCTTTTTGAATAAAGGAGTGACATTTACTATCTTCCAATCTAATGGGACTTTCCCCGAATCTAGGGTGTTTTGGGAAATTAAAACCAATGCATTAACTATCTCACTAGACCCTAGGATGAAGTCCATCAGGATCCGGGTTCTCTTCAGCCGCAGCTCCAACAATTTACTCAGTAACGCTTCTCTGGTGACTGTAAAAATCCTGATTTCCTTCCCCATTTCCATTTCCTGGTTTATAGCTGCTTCTGTGATGTTACTTGTATCCTCAATAGTAAAGAATGATGCAAAATCCCTGTTCAATTCAGCTGCCATCTCCTGGTTGTCCAAGATCAATTCTCCAGACTCACTTACTTATTTTCTACAGGACAAGCCTATACCCTAAATGAACAAAACCAGCAGGAAGCCTGTTGAACGCTCATGCTGGATAACATCCTTTCTTTTTCATCAACATCCTTAAATCAAACATGATACTGAGAGGTGCAGACAGTTGTCACTCCCTTGCGAAACCCTGTTTCCAGGGTTCAGTTAACAAGTTACTTAGTATAATCTTTAAGATTATCCATTGTTAGGTTGTAGCATCTTACAATCTACCAAGGCCTGGCTGAGGTGATGTAATGGCCAGTTCCTGATTTTTTCAGAACCATCATCTATTTGAGGATATGTCACAGGATGTTGTTGTCCTTGACCACACAATTATGCTCAGGCATGTTCATAAACATTTAAAGCTTTTTCCAGCAGATAAACTCTGTTTTTAATTTTTAACCCTCTACTTCAGTGGACCATCACTCTTTTCAATCTTATAATTCCTTATTTTTAGCTGGAGTCTTTTATAGCTTCCTATTTATAGTTGTATTCCTTCACAAGGTGCAAAGCGTATGAGGTTTTGTCTTAGTGGAATAATCAACTCTGTGCTCCCTCATTAACAGCAGAACCTGCTAGAGAATGAGCTTGATAGAAGCCTTCATTCTGTGATCAAGACCACCATCACTGAGTCAAAAATCTGAATCATTGCATCCAGACTCAAGCTGTAACCATCTCCAGTGTCAGCCTACTTTGAATGAAAACATTTCAGAGCAGAGGTCACCTTGACAGTGACAAACAGGTGTAAAACAAAATTCCCTTTATCTCCCCTTGTTGTGAGAGTTGGTCGAGTTGATACTATTGATAGAGCTGATCAGCAGACGCTTCTTAGGTGGTCAAACTTTAATTTATTTACAAAGGTATTCAGCAGGAACTACACTTGTGCTTTCACTTCAAACTCAACTTCTGCGTGACTAATTAGTAACTACAGAGGAAGCCCGCGCTACTCTCCTATCGGGTATTAAAGATCACGTGATCTTCCTTAGGAAACATTCTTCTTAATGGTATATTACACATTAGATAAAGTTATACTTATCTTTATTTTGGGCCTGGTGCTGGAAAATGGGTTTAGAATAGTTAGGTATTTGGCTGACAGGCGTGAGTTCGATGGGCCAAAGGGCCTTTTTCTGTGCTGTTAATCTCTATGACTCTATCAATCTATGACTCAATGAATTCTCTTCAAACTATGCAGATACCCAACCGTGCCACCAATGCAAACAGTTTGCTATTTCAGAGAATCATACTGCACTGATGGAGGCCACTTGACCCATTGTGTCTGTGCCAGCTCTTGGAAAGCACAATCCAGTTATTTCCACTCCCCCTGGCTTTCCCTGTAGCCCTGCAATCTTTATCTTTTCAGTGCATATCTGAATCACGTTCGAATATAAAAGCTGCTTCCACCATCCTTTCAGACAATGTATTCCAGTATATAACTCACTGGGTAAAAGATAAAATGGTGTGTGTCTCTCCTCTTGTTCTGTGAAAATAAAGTTGTTATTCTGGTGTGATTCTGTGACTGGACAACACTTAATAAATAATCCTGATTGTGCTAAGAGTTACACTAACATCCAATTTAAGATAAAATTTGTGCTTACAGTATGGTTCACTTATGCAGGCTAGAAGCTACATGTATTCACACACAGGGCACTCTCCTTTTCAAACAAAAATGAACATGCCCATGCATTGCACCTTTCTCAACTAAGCAAAAGCTTGAGGGACAGTCCATGGCAACATCTGACCAATCAGTGCTGACTTGCCTGGTTTGAATTTAAACAGAACAGATAAACGTTCCCAAATTTCTATCGTCTATTCTCTATGGAAATGCCTCCATTAATCAGACTCCAATCTCACACAGCATAAATTTTTGTTACCATTGAAATTTGGATTTCTTGCATCTGTCCTATGTGTGCAGGACAAAATGCTTTGACAGCAGGTCACTTTTTTTGCAATACTCAAGCCACTAAAGTTAGGAAAGGAAGAAAAGTGGAGGGGGTGACAATATTGATTAAGGAGGGCATTGCAGGGCTGGAAGATATCCCAGAGGAGTCAAGGACAGAATCAATTTGGCTGGAGGTAAGGGAAAAAATGATACAATTGCTTTGCTCAGTGTAGTCTATAGACACCAACTATTGGGAAGGATGTGGAGGAACAAATTTGAAAGAAAATTACAGAGAGGTGCAAAAATTATAGAGTAGACTGTGATAGCGGTCGTGTAGAAGTAGAGAGGTGCAAGAGATCCTGGAGTGTGTCTGGGAACATTTTCTACAACACTATGTTTCCAGTCCAATGAGAAAGGGGGAACTGCTGGATCCAGTTCTAGGGAATAAGGTGGACCAAGTGGATCAAGAGCCAACAGGAGAATATTTAGGGGACAGTGATCATTGTATCACAAGGTTTAGGCTAATTGTAGAAAAGGACAAAGAACAATCCAGAATAAGAATAAATAAATGGGGGAAATCCAACTTCAATGGGGTCAGAACAAATCTGGGCTGAATTAATTGAGTTAAAGTTTGGGAGGAAAAGCAGCAGCTGAACACATGAACATATGAATTAGGAGTAGGAGTAGGCCACTCGGCCCCTCAAGCCTGCTCTGCCATTCAATTAGATCATGGCTGATCTGATTGTAACCTCAACCCCACATTCCTGTCTACCCCGATAACCTTTCACCTCCTTGTTAATCAAGAATCTATCTAGCTCTGCTTTAAAAATATTCAAATAATCTGCTTCCACTGCCTTTTGAGGATGCGAGTTACAAAGACTCACCGCCCTCTGAGGGGAAAATTTCTCCTCATTTCCGACTAAAATGAGTGACCCCTAGTTCCAGATTCTCCCACAGGAGGAAACATCCTCTACACACCCACCCGGTCCAGACCCCCCAGCGTCTTAAAGATTTCAATCAAGTCATCCCATCCTCTTCTAAACACCAGTGGATACAAGATTAACCTGTCCAATCTTTCCTGATAAGGCAACCTGTCCATTCTTGGTATTAGCTGTGTAAACCTTCTCTGAACTGCTTCTAATGCATTTATATCTTTCCTTAAATAAGGAGACAAATGCTGTACACAGTAGTCCAGATGTGGTCTCACAAGTGCCTTGCAGAACTGAAGCACAAGCTTCCTACTTTTCTAATCAACTCCCCTCACAAAAAACAATAACATTCTATTGGCTTCCCTAATCACCGGCTGTACCTGCATCTTAGCCTTTTGTGATTCATGCACTTGGACACCCAGATCCCTCTGAATCTCAGAGCTCTGCAAACTCTCACCATTTAGATAATATGCTTCTCTTTTATTCTTGCTGCCAAAATGGACAATTTCACATTTGCCGACATTACACTTCATTTGCCAGATCTTTGCCCACTCAATTAACCTATCTAAACATTTTTGTGGCCACTTTAGTTCCTCTTCACAACTTAATTTCCTACCTATCTTTGTGTCATCTGCAAACATAGCAACCACCCCATCCATCTATTCATCCAAGTCATTTATATTAATTGGAACAGTTGAGATCCCAGCACTGATCCCTGTGGCACACCATCCGCCAACCTGAAAAAAGACCCATGTATGCCTGCTCTCTGCTCCCTATAAGAATGCCAATCTTCTATCCATGCCAATATGTTACCACCTACTCCATGAGTTTTTATTTTCTGCATTAACCTTTGATGTAGCACTTTAACAAATGCCTTCAGGAAATTTAAGTACAGTACATTCACTGGTTCCCCTTTATGCTCAGCACATGTTATTTCCACAAAGAATTCCTATAAGTTGGTTAAACATGTTTTGGCTTTCGCAAACCACGTTTAACCTTTGATAGCCTTTGTTGGATAATCAAAACCAATGCATCAACTATCTAATTAGACACTTCCTTTAAGACCCGAGGATGAAATCCAGCAGGACCCGGGCACTTATCAACCTGCAGCTCCAACAATTCATTCAGTACCACTTCTCTGGTGATTGTCATTATCCTGAGTCTCTCCCTTGTTTCCATTTCCTGATTTATTACTGGGATGTTACTTGTACCCTCTATCGTGAAGACTGATGCAAAATACCTGTTCAGTTCATCTGCCATTTCCTTGTTTTCCGTTATCAGTCCTCCAGACTCACTTTCTATAGGACCAACACTCACTTAGTTAACTCTTTTTTTAAAATATTTGTAGAAACTCTTCCCTCCTATTTTTAATATTTCTGGCTGGACTTCTCTCATACCTGAATTTCCCCTCATAATTAATTTTTTTGTCATGTTTTGCTGTTCCTTATATGCTGTCCAATCTACCTATGCACATCTGTCTTTCCCAATCTATATGTAGATTAAAATCTCTTATGATTATCGCTGTGCCTTTCTGACAAGCTCCTATTATTTCTTCCTTTATGCTCCATCCTACCTTGTAGTTACTATTAGGGGGCTTGCACATGACTCGCACAAGTGACTTCTTGCCTTTACCGTTTCTCACCTCTACCCAAACCATTTCCACACCCTGGTTTCCTGAGCTTTAGACATCTCTCCTTATTGTGCTAATAACATAATTAACTAACAGAGCCACTCTTTCACCTTTCCCTCACTTCCTCTCCTCCCTAAATATCTTATACCCTTTAATATTCAGCTCCCAATCCTTGTCCTCCTGCAGCTATGTCTCTGTAACGGCTATCAAATCATACTTATTTATTTCTATGTGCGCTCTCAGTTCATCTGTTTTATTCCAAATGCTTCCTGCATTCAGATACAGAGCCTTTAGATTCATCCTTTTATTCTTTTTATAACATCTTGTCTCATCTGTTGATTTGTTAGATTTGTCCTCTCACTCCCTTTCTCTCATGCTCTGCTTTTCATTTCCTGTAATAATACCTTTCTTTTTAGTTTTGACTCTACTCTTTGATTCAGCACATCTTCCCAATTTTGTACCCTTGCCCCCACTATTTAGTTTAAAACCCTCAGCACCATTCAGGACTCTTCAGATACTGAAGCAGTCCCTGTTCAAATGCAGCAAGACCTGGATAACGTCCAGGCTTGGGCTGACAAGTGGCAAGTAACATTCACAGCGGAGAATTGTCAGGTAATGACCATCTCCAACAAGAGAGAATCTAACCATCGCCCCTGACATTCAATGGCATTGCCATTCAATCCCCCACTATCAACATTCTGGGGGTTATTGGTGACCAGATACTGAACTGCACTAGCCATATAAATGTGGTGGCTACACAAGCAGGTCAGAGGTTTGGAATCCAGCAGCAAGTAACTCACCCCCGACTTCTCAAAGCCTGTGCAACATCCACAAGGCACAAGTCAGGAGTGTGATGGAGTGTGAGCTCTTTGATTATCCCTCCATGTATAGTCCAGGTGAATTGGGTGTTGGCCGGAATATCAAAGTCAGTTCTCTTTAAAGAAACATAGAAAAGGATAAAAATATCACCAACTGAAAGCTATCAACGTACGAGCCTCATCTGTGCTTTCATTTCACTAGAAAGTGCATCAATAACAGAATGAAATGTTCCATTGAATTACACCCAATATAGATTATTCCAACTCTCATTTGGTGCTGTGTTCTCTAGTCTCCATCTTCCACCCTCAATTACTTCCTCTCATTCAATTTCACACATCCCACTAGTTACTACCCTATCTCATTCATGAGCTCTGGAAAAATTTTGCAGTCCAATAAAATATTCTCATAATATCTATCAAACAGAAATCAAACATTTCTGTTTGATTCCAGGTATTAATACGTTTTGCTTATTTGTTCTGTATCTTAGATGACATCACAGTTTTACAGAAGAAACTTGTGAAATTAGACCGCACTTTTCACATCTCAAAATTGCCCCAAATTCAAACAATTGGGCTGATAGATTTCCTTTCATATTTAATTAATCTCTTTTTCAAAAGAAACCTTATCTTTATCCATAGTAACCACCTAGTCTGTGTGTTTATTTTTTTTTTGCAATCCGAGAATCCCTTTGAATTTCAAGAAATTTTTCCTCAAAATGTTTGGAACACCAGCTCATATGAATTAAAAATAATTCATCAATTCCAGTTTCTTGTGCCCAGGCTTGGTGGTTTTTAAATGTCTGGCACTCATTGGTCAAAGTGTTTACATCAGATTTCCCATACTCAAGCACTTTGTTTCTGGGAATTACAGATGGACTGAGTGGGTTAAGGACAAATTTCTCTTAGTTTTTTTTTCATAAAACAAAGCCTTTTGTCCATGACTATGCTGTGCCATTGAAAGTCTGCAGATAAATTCTCAAATCCTTGAAGCTACTGCAAATCCTGTTCCACTTGCTCTTACCTGTAAACAAAACACAAAAGATTCATTCTGCTCGTGGCAAAATGGGTTCATTCATCCAAACATATCTGACAATTCAGAAGCTTAAGATTTTGCAATACCCAATACATATAAATATAAACACATTTTGATTGAACAAGGTAGAAGCTGTGATGAGTTTAAGCAGCTAGCAGGAATGAGTTAATTCTCTGCTTGGAAAGGGGTGGAGCAAAAGTTCTCTAATGGACATAATGATATCACCGCCCCTTTCTAAATTTGTGCTCGAAATGAAAAACCTGAATCTTCCCAAAAGATTCTTTGCAGAGTCCAATCACAAAATTTTCCTTTCCCTTGTGTCAATTGTGTCAGGAACAAACTGATAAACTTTGCAAATAGTTTTTAATCCAAGGTCAATCTAGCTCAGGATTGGTCATAATCACTTTAAGTATCCCAGAGTCAAATCTACCCTATTGAACTAACTCATTCTCAAATACGTAAATTTGTACCGGATTAAAATCCCCACAAATTTTATAAGGATACTCTGGAATCATGATTCTGGTCAGTAACCATGACTCCAGGTTCATAACTTGAAATTTTTACTATATTAACTACTCTTTCCTTTTGTTAGCTTTTTAAACTTAAAGTAATGAAATACTACTACAAAAATCACAATATCGGGAAGAGAAACATTAAAACAATAACAATCAGTTTATTCCCCACACAGAGACAAAAAAACACGTTTCAAAAAAAGAGAACAAATGAATGAAGTCAGCGGTCTTGTGGTTCTTTCTTCAATTGCGTTTCCAATTAATTAATAATAACTAAAGAAACAGTGAATTCTTACAAGAAAGCTTTCAGCATCCTTAATCTAAAATGCCTGGAACCTGGAAGCTTCCACACAAAAGAAAAGCAATTACACAGTTTCTCGCAGCTCATAAAATTCAAGCAGTCGAGTCTCAGCATTCTCTCGCAGCTACACACAGGCTTTCAAAGACAGAACAGTACAACCTCACAATGTCTTCATCAAAATACAAAATGAGAATTATCCATTCTTTTTTGCTGAACTTACCTTTTCCTTTTTGAACTAACTTCTAATTACTGAGATGATTTCTATTACCCATTCTGCATTGAACCAGAATCTCAATCTTATTCTCACCCAAACACGTCATTACCTCCTACAGAATTTCTCCCTGTTTATCTGGCAGAGATGTGACCGTGCAACAAAGTTCCAATACTAACTGCACATCTCTCTAGACCAAGCTTATGATTCTCATATTTAACTGGTCACTGAGTTCCCACAAATCCACAAATAAACTTTATATTAAATTGACATAGGTTCATTCAACAATCACGTTCACACTTTCATATTTCCATGTGCCCCTAGAAGTATGAACTACTATAATGAGATAAACTCAAAGTACATAAATTATCCCCAGATCGTGAACTCCAGGGGGGAGCGAAATAAAAACAAATTAGAATTGAAGCCAGTTTAAAGTCTTAAACATTATATAAATGTATAAACACATTAAACAATCACGAATAAAAAAAACGTTAAGCATAGCAGAACACAGAGGGTTACTCATCCCTTAGTTCGGCGACACTAACCCAGCACTTACAGACACAACTAAATCACATTCAGACAGAAAAATGCTTTATACCTCAACAAAATACTCAAGCAAATAATTCCTCACACACAAGTTATCTATTTCCATTTTTCTTGCCTTTTCACACAGCATCTTAACTATACTGTGGGTCTATCAGCTTAATTTTTACTTTCCTGGAACCATTTTCTTGAACACCAAACATTCTTTTACACCTCCACCTTACTTGCCATGTGGTGGGATTTACAGAAACAGATTGTTTTAATTATCTGACTCCTGAAAAAACTTGTCACATTTCTCAGAACAGTGAGGTGTCTGAACTGAAAAGTGTTCACTCTTTTCAGCTCTCGCTCTTTTCTCATACATCTGTCCTTGGATCACCGCTACTTCTTTAAAAGGAACCCTCTCCTTCTTCTCTAGACATTCGGTGAGCAGTGTCTGAACGTGTTTAATAAGCATCTTGTCTACTTCATCCCCCTCCAGACTCTGAAGAAGAGTCATACAGACTCAAAACATTAACACTGTTTCTCTCTCCGCAGATGCTGCCAGACCCGTTATGTTTATCCAGTATTATCTGTTTTTATTTCAGATTTCCAGTACCTGCGGCATTTTGCTTTTAACCAGAAGCTGCCACTTTTCAAGGGGTGATTTCCCTGCCAGGTAATTTCTGATTAATCTATCCATAGTATGTTCTGCCATTTCTTCATCTTCATGATTCCTGGGCTAACTCGCCAAATCCTGTAAGACCCTGTTCCTGGTCTAAAGGTTCTTGTCTTGGATATCAACAGCACACAACAACTAGGAGGAAATTTCACCAAAATTTCCCCTTTATTAAACCACTAAGCAAGTCTACACACTCACAATAATACCAGTTGCTTAGCTTCCCTGTGAGCCGGAGTCCATCTCAGTGGCCAATCCAATGATGAATCCTCCGTGTGTGTCTTCTGAGCAACTGACCAAGTTGCTCTAACCATTGCAGTAGAGATGGTTCTGAGGGCTCTGTCTTTATATCTATTTTGCTGTGTTCCTGTGCCATATAAAGTAAAGCCTGCTTTTCATCCTTTTAATTGGTTATTACTGACATCACTGTACATCTCCATGCTTTCTCCAGATGTTCCTTTGGCTCAGCCCCCTTTGAAGGTAACACTTGAGACACCATAACCAGCTTGATTTATCTTTGTTATCTCTAACACTGTTACCAAATCCCAGAGCTGGGAGAAGGTGGCACATCTGTTGCCCCTTAATGAAGCTCAGTCTGTTTATCTTCGCTGTTATGAGCACTGCTACAGGTGAAGTCATTTTGCAGAACTTGCTGATTCTAGCAAGGCTTTCTCTTGATTAAATTAACCATCTCCTGAGCCCACAGAGCAGTTCAGTACAGTCCTTTATATATGTTCAGTCTGGGTCCTTCTTATGCCTTGATGTTCCATGTTACCACCATGAGACAGACTCCACAGATCAATTAATATAAACAAAATAAAGTAACAGTTACATCGTTGAAAAGTGATTGCACATTAAAAAGGTAAGTCGTACATTGGCTGACAGAACAGAAGGCACTAACCTGGCCCTGGTTCATTCTCTTAGCTTTCTCTCAGCCACTGCAACCCTCAAAGGTTCTGCTGCCCCCTGCAGGCCGTCTAAATCTTTCTCAGCAGAAATTCTACAGAATCTGTTGGCACTTTTCAGTTCCCCGGACTGTTGTGGACATGTGGTGGGTAGTATTGGGCAGCCAGCCAGGTTATTCCCGAGTAGGCAAGCTTGGGATCACATTCTCCATTCGCAGTCCCATAACAAGCTCACTCATTAAGTGATTTTCTTTTACTGAAGAGATCTCAATTCCTTCTCCAGTGAGTCCTTTGACGAGCACAATGGAATTTGTTCTGTTTCTGAATGGGAAACCTCCAATTATCCTCTTGAGCAGTGTCTGTAAATACCCAGCATATCGAAGAATTTTTACCGCCTTTCCTTGATCCTTGGAAACGCGAGGACATCCAGTGAACATCTTCCCCTGTTTGCCACGTGTTACGTTTGAACAGAGACTCTTAGCTTTCAGGACCAACAACAGGACTGGCCGCTGTGTCTCCTGTGCTTCATTTGGCAGCCAGCAGTTCACCTTGACATGTTTGTTCATTCATGCATGGGATGTGGGCTTTGCTGTCTAGGTCAGCATTTATTGCCATTCCTTAATTGCCCTTGAGAAGGTGGCGGTGAGCTGCCCTCTTGAACCGCTGCAGTCCATCTGGTGTAGGTACAACTACCATGCTGTTAGGGAGGAAAGTCCAGGATTTTGACCCAGCCACAGTGAAGGAACGACAATATATTTCCAAGTCAGGGTGGTGAGAAGGTTGGCTGGAAATTCATGTGGTGACCTTCCCATGTGTCTGCTGCCCTTGTCCTTCCAGATGTTAGTTGTCTTGGGTTTGGAATGTGCTGTCTAAGGAGTCTTGGTGAATTCCTGCAGTACACCTTGTAGTTGGTACACACTGCTGCTACTGTGCGTAGGTGCTTTCAGGAGTGAGTGTTTGTGGATGTGTTGCCAATGATGCGGGCTGCTTTGTCCTGGATGGTGTTAAGCTCCTTGAGTGTTGTTGGAGCTGCATTCATCCAGGCAAGTGGAGAGTGTTCCACCACACTCCTGACTTGTGCCTTGTAAATGGTGGACAGGCTTTGCGGAATCAGAAGGTGAGATACTTGGTGCAGGATTCAAAGCCTCTGATCAGCTTTTGCAGCCAAAGTATTTATTAGGCTCGTCCAGTTCAGTTTCTGGACAATGGTTACCCCCAGGAAGCTCATAGTGGGGGATTAAGCAATGGCAATGCCATTGAATGTCAAGGGGTGCTGGTTAGATTCTCACTTGTTGGAGATGGTTATTGCCTGGCACTCCTGAGGTGCGAATGTTATTTGTCACTTGCCAGCCCAAGCCTGGATGTTGACCAGGTCCGGCTGCATTTGAACAGGGACTGCTTCAGTATCTGAAGAGTCACGAATGATACTAAGGGGTTTAAATTAAGTAATGCGGACAAGGGTGCAAATTTGGGAAGATGTGGTAAATCAAAGAGTGGAGGCATGACAAAAGAGGAAGTTATTGTTATGGGAAATATAAAACAGAAGTGACAGGAAGGGATCGAGAGCAGAAATCTAACAGTAAATTAACAGATGAGACGAGAGGTTATAAAAAGAATAAAATGATAAAACTAAAGGTTCTGTATCTGATGCAAGAAGCTTTTGAAACTAAACAGATGAAGTGTGAGTGCTCATAGAAGTAAATAAATATGATTTGAAAGCCTTTACAGAGGCATAGCAGCAGGAGGACATGGATTGGGACCCGAATATTAAAGGGTATAAGGCATTTAGGAAGAACTGGACGTGATGAAAAGGGGAGGGGCACCTCTGTTAGCTAATTATGGTATTAACACAATAGAGAGAGATGACCTAAGTTCAGGAAACCAGGATGTGGAAATGGTTTTGGTAGAGATGAGAAATGGTAAAGGCAAAAAGTCACGTGTGGGAGCCATGTACAAGCCCCCTAATAGTAACCCCATGGTAGGATGGAGCATAAAGGAAGAAATAATAGGAACTTGTCAGAAGGGCACAACGATAATCATGGGAGGTTCTAATCCACATATAGACTGGAAAAGTCAGGTGATCAAAGATAGTCTTGATGTGGAGTTCATAGATTGTTTCCAGGTTAGTTTCTTAGAACAGCATGTTCCGGAGTCATCCAGAGAGGAGGCAATACTCCACCTGGTATTGTGCAATGAGATGGGATTAATTAACGACCTCATAATGAAGGTTTCCCTCGATATCAGTGACCATAATATGATTGAATTTTACTTTCAGGTTTAGGGTGCGAGTAGCGGGTCTAAGACTATGTTTTTAAACTTAAATAAGGGCAATTATGAGGACATGAAAGCAGAGCTGGCTAAAGTGAATTGGCAGATTAGGGTAAGGGTTATGTCAATAGAGATACAGTGGCTGATATTTATGGGGATATTTCAGAATGCACAGTATATATACATTCCAACGAATAAGAAAAAAATCAAGGTGTGAACACACCATCAGTCGTTAACCAGAAAGGTTAAAAATATAGAAAACTTATAGAAAATGTATATAATTGTACTAAGATGGGTGGAAGACCAGAAGATTGGACAGAATACAAGGAACAGCAAAGGGTGTCTAAAAGATTAATAAGGGGGGAAAATTTAGAATACGAGAGAAAGTTAGCCTGAAACATAAAAACAGATGGCAAGAGTTTCTATAAATATTTGAAAAGAGAAACGAGATAACAAAGTGAGCATTTTTCCTATTTTAAGTGAGTCTGGAGAATTGATAATGGAAAACAAGAAAATGGCAGATGAATTGAACAGGTATTTTGCATCAGGTGTCACTATGGAGGATAAAAGTAACATCCCAGAAGCAGCTATAAATCAGGAAGTGTAAGTGTGGGAGGAACTCAGGAGGCTACAATAAGTTATAGACAGGTTAAGTGAGTGAGTAAAGATCTGACAAATGGAGTATGATGTGGGAAAATGTGAAATTGTCCATTTTTGGCAGGAAGAATGAAAGAGAAGCATATTATCTAAATGGTGAGAGATTTCAGAACTCTGATATAGAGAGGGATCTTGGCGTCTTAGTACATGTATTGCAAAAGTTTACTATGCAGGTACAGCAAGTAATAAGGAAAGCTAATAAAATGCTGTCCTTTACTGTGAGGAGAATTGAACACAAAAGTTGAGAGGTTATACTTCAATTAAATAGTCCACTGGTGAGACCACATCTGGAGCACTGTGTAAAGTTTTGGTCACCGTATTTATGGAAGGATATAAATGCTTTGAAAGCAGTTCACAGAAGGTTTACTAGTCTAATACCTAGAATGAATGGGTTGTGTTATGAGGAATGGTTTGACAGGCTGGGCTTGTTTCCGCTAGAGTTTAGAAGAGTAAGAGACAGCTTGATGGAAACATGTTTGATCCTATAGGGTCTTAACATGGTGGATGTGCAGATAAAGTTTCCTCTTGTGGGAGAATCTAGAATAAGCGTCACTATTTAAAAATAAAGTGTCATCCATTTAAAATTGGGACGAGGTGATATTTTTCCTTTCAGATGGTCACGAGCTTTTGGAACTCTCTTCCTGAAAAGGCAGTGGAAGCAGAGTCTTTGAATATTTTTAAGGCTCATGTGGATGATTCTTGATAAGCAAGGTGGATGATAGATTATCGGGAGTAAGCGAGATGCAGATTTGAGGTTATTATCAGCTCAGCTGTAATCTTTTTGAACGGCAGAGCAGGCTCAAGGGGCTGAATGGCCTACTCCCGCTCCTTGTTCAGATGCTTGTATGTAACATTGTGCAATCATCAGCGAACATCTCCACTTCTGACCTCTGGAAGGAAGGTCATTGGTGAAGCAGCTGAAGATGGCTGGGCCGAGGACACTATCCTGATGAACTCCTCCAGTGATGTCCTGGAACTCAGTTGATAGTCCTCCAACAGCCAAAACCTTTTTCCTTTCTGCTAGGTATGACTCCAACCATTGGAGAGTTTTCCCCCTGATTCCCATTGCCTCCAGTCTTGCTCAGGCTCCTTGATTCCACAATCAGTCAAATGCTGCTTTGATGTCAACGGCAATCTCTCTTTCACCTCATATCTGGAGTTCAGCTCTTTTATCCATGCTTGAACAAAGTCTCTAGTGAAGTCAGGAGCTGAGTGATGCTGCTGGGAAGCAACCTGAGCATCAGTGAGCAGGTTATTGCTGAGCAAGTCCCACTTGGTAACACTGTTAATGACCCCTTCCATCACATTACTGATGATCGACAGTTGACTGATGGGACTGTAATTGCTCAGGTTGGATTGGCCCTGATTTTTATGTACAGGACATGTCTGGGAAATTTTCCACATTACTGGGTAGATGTCAGTGTTGTAGCTGTACTGGAACAGCTTGGCTCGGGGAGTGGCAATTTCTGGAGCACAATTCTTCAGTCCAACTGCCAGAATATTGTCAGGACCCACAGCCTTTGCAGTGCCCAGTACATTCAGCTGTTTTGTGATATCAGGTGACATGAATCAAATCAGCTGATGACGAACATCTGTGATGCTGGGGAATCCTTAGGGGTCCGAGATGGATCATCCACTCGGCTCTTCAGGCTGAAGATTGTTGCAAAGTCTTCAGCCTTGTCTTTTGCAATGATGTGCTGGGCTCCCCCATCATTGAGGATGGGGATATTTGTGGAGCCTCCTCCTCCAGTTAGTTGTTTAATTGTCCACCACCATTCACGACTGGATGTGGCAGGACTGCAGAGCTTAGGTCTTTCTGTTGGTAATGGAATCACTTAGCTCTGTAAATCACTTGCTGCTTATGCTGTTTGCCAATCAAGTTGTCCTGTGTTGTAGCTGCATGAGGCTGGTGGAGACATTTTCAGGATTTCAGGATGGCAACCTGTATCTACTGGAGTGCCACAGGGATCAGTGCTGGGGCCACAGTTATTTACAATATATGTTCATGACTTAGGGGAGGGAAATGAATGTACTGTTATGACCGATGCAGTTGTTAAATTGGAGTTATTTAAAAATCCCAGAGGGATACTTGAAACAAATATCATAATCTATAATTTAAGTGTTATGTTTAAGATGCGATTCTAAATTCAGGAATCAGACCACAAGTTCTTAAGGTTCTACATTAAACAATATTAACAATTTATTAATCAACAGAGGTTAATATATGTATATATATATATATACACACACACATGGCTACAAATTACTACTCTCATAACTTTTATCAAATTCCCAAACTAATCTCCATTAAGGCCACAGCAACCCATAGACTAAACCAAACACCAGGCAAAGCATTTTCACCTTACAAATTCAAAATGAGGTTATTTTCACGTTAGTTCCTGTGGAGACAGTTGGAGGCTGACAGCTGCCGTGTGATCTCACATTGCCTCTGCTCTGCACACCCAAAAACTGCTAAAGTTGTACCTAGCACTGCCCATTTAAAGTTAATTCTCATTGTATCAACAACCTCTGAACTAAACCTCTCTAACAATAAAACCCCTTTCATCATACCAATTTTATTAGCATTATAAACATATGGCTTGGTATCTGCTGGATCGGTATCATTTTTCACCTCACTTCTTGAATGCTCTATTCAAAAAATGTAAATGCACGCTACCTCTCTTACATATCAAACCCAGTACACGTCAAAGCACCCAGACTAGCTGGCTTTAATCCAATTAAGACACACCCACAAACTAAAGCTCTATTTTAAAAGAAAAATCTTTTCCAATCATATTACAGACATTAATAGCTTCATGATCATTGCAATAAATATTAATGAATGTGAAGAGAGTGCTGACTGGTTGGCAAGTGGACTGTGATTGGAAGAGACATTGCCAAGGAGAATGCATCGGTAATGATGACCGACAGTTAACTGCCACGCATTGTTTGAAATTTAAACCAGTCACCATGAGCCTGATTGGTTGAGGCATTGTCCTGAAGAATGAGTCAGCAAATTGTGTCACTTATTTTGTTTAGCTGAAACAGGTGCAATGTGTGTACATGCTCTTTCTGTCTGTAAAGAACAGGGCCTTTTATATTAATATATGTAGCTTCCAGCACACACAAATGCTTCATACTGTGAGGCCGACTGACAGCCTTAAATTGATTGTCAGCGTAATTCTTAGCACACAGAGGATTAATTAGCAAATGTTGTCCAATCGCGGAATCACGTCTAATGTTGGACACTGTGTTTTGAATTTTATAAGCACGGGCTGGTCGGGTACAGTCTGGACTTTGCCCGTTCTAAGCAGCATCTGGGACAGACTGTTTGATATGATCTGACAGCCTTTGGCATATACGGCCCACATAGCTCGCATCACACTGGCACTGACATTCATAGACCACATTACTGATTTGTGTGATAGGCAGAATGACTTTTTGGCTTCATGCCAGCATCCTGCTACTAGTGAATACCACTCTTGTTGCTGCTGCACAAATGATTGGGGTACCTTGCCTTTCCAGGGTAATCAGAGGTAGACTGGGCACTTGTTAGATCTTAGAAAATCCTTCCTCTTACACATAACCGCATCTCCTCTGTGCAGGTTTCTCCCTTTTTAATGAAGATTCCATTGTCTCAATATGCCTTTCAACTCTATTTTTCTAACAAAAATATTTTTTACAGATCTTTCACAGTTCCAATTTTATCAGTAAGCTTTGGGCAAAATAAACACACTTTTTGGCTTTTTCTGGTTTAGTTTAACATTTTAACGCCAATTTTGAAATTCAGACGACTCGGGTTTATCTAAAAATGCAAACTTCCCTTTACACCTCACATTCTAAAAGTGACAGCCTTAGCACCTTTCATACTTTGCATGATGAACTGATCTGATCTGGGTAGCCATATTCCTGCAGGATATCTTTGATACGCCCTATTTCAGCATCAAGCTTGCATGGTGAGCAAATGACTCAGGCCCTATTTAGAAGTTTGCAGATAAGATCAATGTTATAGCTTGTGGAACTGTAAGAATCCCAACGCCGTAATTGACCAGTGCAGGTAGGCTTATGGTAGACCTTGGTAGAGAAACTCATGGCAGATTTCTGATCTAGCATATCAAGGAAGGGGAGTGAATTTGACTGCTCCATTTCTCAAGTGAATTTGAGGGTAGGATGGAGTCTATTAAGAAATGTTAGGAAATTATTGCATGCAGCTGAGGACTTAAATGTAGCAGAAGTATCATCCACATATCAGGAAATTGCAATGGTGTTATGGCCTAGCGGATAGTAAATGCTGAGCTGTTCAAATCCCAGAGGGAAACTTGAAACAACTGCCACAACTATTTTACAATTTCTATTTATTTCGAGTTGCATGATTTAAGTTCAGTATTAATAGGCCCACCAAGTTTTATAAGTTCCTTGTAAATCCAAATTAAACCTTTATTAATAAAAATGATTTTCAGCAAATATATGAGTTTACAAATTGCTACTATGAAAGCTCCAGGATCCACTGGTTAATCTAACTCCCAGTTAAACTTCCATTAAGGCAGCAGTAAAACACATAGATTTTAAATGACCCAGGCAAAGTTACATGAAGCCCTGAACAGTAGAATTCAAAGTGAGTTTTCTTCACTTCAGTTCATACAGAAGCAACTTGAGGCTAAGAGGCTGGAGGATTTTCACACTTGTTAGATCTTAGAATTCCTTCCTCTTACACATAACCACATCTCCTCTATACAGGTTTCTCCCATTTTAATAAAAATCCCATTGTACCAATATGCCTTTCAACTCTATTTTTCTAACAAAAATATTTTTTCAAGACCTTTCACAGTTCCAATTTTATCAGTAAGCTTTGGGCATTCTAAAACTTCAGCCATGTTTAACTATTTATAATTTCAAACCTGGCTTCACTTCTGTTACATCAAATCCTTCAGACCAGCTATCTTTAATTCAATTAAGTCCTACCTTACAATAAGATAAAAACAAAAAACTGCGGATGCTGGAAATCCAAAACAAAAACTTCCGTTCTGCTGAAGGGTCAAGAGGACTCGAAACGTCAACTCGAGGCCCAGCTCTCTCAAACATCTTTTTTGGTTTCCATGAGAAACATGTCTTTGATGGAGTGACACCGAACCTCCTACCCCTTGTTAGGAAAAATTATTATAACAAAAACAAAATACCGTGAATGCTGAAAATCTGAAACAAAAACAAAAATAGCTGGAAAAACTCAGCAGGTCTGACAGTATCTGTGGAGAGGAATACAGTTAATGTTTCGAGTCCGTATGACTCTTCATCAGATAAAAATTATTATATTTTCCTAACAAGGGGTAGGAGGTTCAGTGTCACTCCATCAAAGACACGTTTCTCATGGAAACCAGAAAAGATGTTTGAGAGAGCTGGGCCTCGAGTTGACCCCATGGCAACACCATCTATCTGGCTTACATGATGTCATTAAAGCTGAACTCAACTGCGCGAGTTGTCACGATCATAAGTTCAATGAATACTGATTCATGTCATGGCAACACCTCTACCAGACAGAGTCCACTTGCCAATCAATCAGCACTCTCTTCTCATACAGTATAACTTATTGTTTTCCCCTTATATTGCTATTCTTGAGAAGTGTCCTGATGAGTATAAAATGAAAAGCTTTGACATGTCTCTGTTTTCAGCAATAATCATGTTCCTTACTACCAACATTGTAATATTAATAAGACTGCATTCTCTATTAGAGACAAGATTATATTAAGTTTTCCTCGAACTGTCAATGTTATGATTGATTTACCATAAAAATGAATTGCATGCTCGGTTCCTGAATAAACATTTATATAATTTAGAAAGTATATTGTCTCATATCACCTTCTATATCCAAACCTGGAAACACATCTCTGTACAGCCTTCACTGGAGAGTTATATTGTTGAGGAGAGATGTCTGAACCTCAATAATATCTGGGCTGTTATAATCGAGTTTAAGCTTGTTAAAAAGGCTATCTGGAGGAGAGCAATATTCGCTGCTGGTTCCTTTCATTCAGGGAGAGTTAGATCAGCTCTAAATATCTGTGAGGCCTCATTCTCTTAACCTGATGTCAGAGTGATCATCCGAGGAGTGTGTCTGATCTGGAACAGCCCAAAGAGGGGCTAGGATTATAATCCAATTCATCCTGACCCAGTTTTGACCCTGTTTCTGACTCAATTGTCAGAATCCCAGCTCCCAATCTTTGGGAGTCATCCTTGAATTGAATGGTTGTTTCCTGGGAAGGATCATCATGGAGCAGGATATCCGGCTGCCCCATGGATATGCTGCTGCCCCTGCCTGGAATTCCAGGATCAGGACGATTGGAATATATTGGGGCTGTGGCTGTGATTTCCTCACTAACTGGTGTGTCTGTCTGAGTGGGGTTTAGAGGGATAACACTGTGTTATCTTGCTGCTATGTAAGTGGGGCCTCTTCCCTGGAGCAAAGATCCTTAAAAAAATAAGAACACTTAATTTTAAATGTTTTGTTTTTGCAACAGGGAAAGAGTCCTTTAGATGGAAAGCAGGTCTCACTCCAGCCAGGATCAGGCACTGGAATGCTAGTCTCCCAGTTTCCTACAGGTGGAAGCAGCTTTCACACAATGGAGGTGGAACTGACAGAAATCCTAATTGATGAGATTCTCCCGTCAGTTCAACCTCTTCCTGTCACCCCTGCAATGGAAATTGTGGAGGGAAGGAATTCTGGAAACTTGGGTGGAAATTTGAACAAGTGAGGAAAGGGGAATGAGACCTGGATTAACCAGGTCCCTCCCCAGAATCCTCCCTTACCTGTCCAGATTGCGAGATTTTCCAAGCGAGATGAATTTCACAACACCCGGCCGATGATTGATCCATGAATTGTTGTGTGTTGGACTCTGTCTATCCTGGGAGTATATCAGTGAAATCCCATTGAGAGAGTTTTAAACCCTGTTCAGAGTGGAGTTTGACAGGTTGAAGTGTCAGGCTGCACGGGGTGTGAGCTGTCACCTGGAGAATATGGAGCTCACTCACCAAGTGTCACATCTCTCAAGAAATTAGTCCCTGTCTCTTCATCCCTTCTCATTCTTTCCTCTTACACCTTAATAGTTTGACAGAATCATTTCACTGAAGTGTGGAGAGTTTATCTCAGATTTTTATTTAATCATTTTTGGGATTTGGGTGTTCACAGAATCACAGAGTCACTGAAGCTCAACGTGCAGAAGAGGCCCTTCGGCCCATCAAGTCTGCACCGACAAGTGAGAAACACCTCACATAGCTACCCAATCCCATTTACCAGCATTTGGCCCATAGCTTTCAATGTCATGTCATGCCAGTTGCTCATCCAGGTACTTTTTAAATGATGTGAGGCAACACGCCTCCACCACCCTCCCAGGCAGCGCATTCCAAACCGTCACCACCCTCTGGGTAAAGAAGTTTCTCCTCACATCCCCCCTAAACATCCTGTCCTCACCTTTAACTTATGACCCCTTGTGAGTGGCCCTTCATCTAAAGGGAACAGCTGCTCCATATCCACCATCTCCATCTTCTCATAATCTTGTCCACCTCGATCAGGTCCCCCCACAGTTTTCTCTGCTCCAACAAAAACATAACTTAAATGTTTCATCCCAGGCAACATCCTGGTGAATCTCCTCTGCACCCCCTCCAGTGCAATCCCATCCTTCCTATAATGTGGCGACCAGAACTGCACACAGTGCTCCAGCTGTGGCCTCACCAAGGTTCTATACAACTCCAACGTGACCTCCCTACTTTTGTAATCTATGCCTCAATTGATAAAAGTGTCCCATATGCCTTTTTCACCACCCCACTAGCATGCCCCTCCACCTTAAGAGATCTATGGACACACACGCCAGTGTCCCTTTGTTCCTCAGAACTTCCTAGTGTCATGCCATTCATTGAATACTTCCTTGTCAAGTTACTCCTTCCAAAGTGTATTACCTCACATTTTTCTGGTTAAATTCCATCTGCCGCTTATCTTTCCATTTGACCATCGCGTCTATATCATCCTGCAGCCCAAGACACTCAATCTCACTATTAACCACAAGGCCAATCATTGTGTCATCTGCAAGCTTACTTATCATACCCCCCACATTGTCATCTATGTTGTTTATATAAATGGCAAATAACAGGGGACCTAGCACAGATCCCTGTGGTACGCCACTGGACACTGGCTTCCAGTCACAAAAGCTTCTTTATGTCATCACCCTCTGTCTCCTACAGCTAAGCCAATTTTGAATCCACCTTATCAAATTACCCTGTATCCCATGTGCATTCTAAATCTCCCATGTGGGACCTGTCAAAGGCTTTGCTGAAATCCATATAAACTACATCAACTACACTACCCTCATCTACACACCTGGTCACCTCCTCAAAAAATGCAACCAAATTTATTAGGCATGACCTCCCTCTGATAAAGCCATGCTGACTATCCCTGATCAAACCTTGCCTCTCCAAGTGGAGATAGATTATCTCCTTCAGAATTTTCTCCAATAGTTTCTGTACTACTGACATGAGACTCACTGGCCTGTAGTTCCCTGGCTTATCTCTACAGTTGCTGGCACAGCTCACATATTGTTGCCCATCGCTAATTGCCCTTGATCTAAGAGGCTTGCTCAGCCATTTGAAAGGGCAGTAAAGAGCCAATCACATTGCTGTAGATGTAGACCAAACAAGGTAATGGCATTAGTGAAGCAGATGGGTTTTCGCAACAATCAATGTTTGTTTCAGAGTCACGATTACTGAGAGGAGAGCAGGACTTCTTCAACGCAGGAATTCCTGGAAGAGAAGTGGCACTGAATTAAACATTAAGATAAAAGCAAAACACTGTGGATGTTAGAAATCTGAAATAAAAACAGAAAACGCTGGAAAATTCACCAGGTCTACCAGAGAGAGAAACAGAGTTAATGCTTCCAGTCCATATGATCTTTAAAGAAGGGGTAACAGGTGCTGTCAGACCTGCAGATTTTTTCCAGCATTTTCTGTTTATATTACAAGCATCTGCAGAATTTTGCTTTTGTCACTATTAAAAGCTTTCAATTCCAGATTTTATTAACTGAATTTAAAGTTCAGAAGCTGTTATGGTGAGATTTAAACATGTGCTCCCATAGCATTAACCTGGGTCTCTCTATTACTAGTTCAGTGATATTACCACGACCCCACTATCTCCCCAAAAATAGTAAATGAATAACCCAGACGTATTTCTGAGTAAGAATCTAACGTGACACCAAAAGTTGAAATGCATCACCCTCTTTATTTCACAGTGAGAATACATTCCCAGCAGTTTGAAAAATAAAAGACAAACAAAGGCAAGAAGACAATGGCTAATTTACTCCATGTGAGAAGCCTGTGAATGGGTCACCTGTTAACAGGGGTAATATCTGAATAGATCATGTTCTCTGTCACAGGTTCAGTCTGTCAATGTTCCGAATGTGAGCTCCCAGTGTGGGTGTGGGGAGATGGGAATCTGAACTTTATTCCATGTTCAGTCTCTGGATTCTAATTTTAGATTGGGATTCTTTCTCAGTTTTAAGCTGCTTCAAACCAGAGTCGTCAAATCTTCCACTTCAATTTCCTCATGATTCTAATGAAAATGTTGTGCATGGGAGATGTGTGTGATCATGCTGCGGGGAAGCTTTTCAGCGGTGAATACTGTTGTCAGCTGACAATGCAGCAGGTACAGGCAGGTTATAAAAGAGTCTCCTGGACAAACAGGGAGGATCTTCATCATGACCACAACTTTCCTGCCCAACTCTATTGCTGCTAACAGGAGACTTATTGAGAGCAGAAAGATGGACTACGTGTTTTTCAAATTTAAACTTCACTTGTAAGTATTTCACATTACATTGGTTTCTCTTAATTGATGTCGCCATCATTGTTATTTGTTGAGGCTAATTTAATCAGAAAACTCAATGTCCTGGCATAGCTCACAGTGGGCAAACACTGATGGTTACAGAAGAGTTTGGGACATATCTTTATTGTGGAAGAGCTAATATTGTGTTTTTTGGTCCACTCTTTATTGAATGTTCATGTTAGTGTCCAGTGTTGCACTCACTGATCTGTGGAACATGGTTGAAGTTGCCGGCTCTGCTGGCTCTCCCTTCTATGCATTGTAAAGGAGATTGTTGGAGATCACTCTCAGCAGGGGTAATTGGAATGTTGTAAATGAACTCAAGGGGCTGAATATTTTGCCTGTCATGCGGGCGGGTCTGACCCAATCTCCAGCAGGCAGGGAGCCAACCCCCATTGGAGAAGTGGGTCCCAATTAATTTGGAATTGAAGGAGGAACCTAATTATAAACAATAAGAAAAGCAACAACAGCAGTCAGGACTCGTCTGATAGGGACAGTCAGATCTGCCAGGGCTGGATCCTCATGTCTGGTTAACGTGTGGGTAGAAGACCATGTGGTTTCTCCATATTTGGTTGGTTAAGTGAATGGGTAAGAACGTGGCAGATGGAATCTCATTTTTGGGACGTGTGAAGACAGCCAAATATAGGAAAGAAATAAAAGTGGAATATTTTGCATGGGTGAGTGACTGAAAAATGTTGTTATTCAGAGGGGCTTGGGTGTCTTTACACATGAAGTCTAGGAAAGTAATATGCAGTTCCAACAAGCAATTAGGAAAGCAAATGGTATCTTAGCCTTTATTACAAAGAGAGTAAAGAGAAAATAAATTTTACTTCAATTATATAGGTGACATCACACCTGTAGTTTTGGCCTCCTTACCTAAGGTTGGATGAACTTTCCTTAAAGGGACTGCAATGCCTGTTTATTAGACAGGTTGCACACTCGAGGGATAGTGTGGGAAGGTGGAATTGAGGTAGAAGATCAGCCATGATCTTACTGAATGGTGGAGCAGGATTGAAGAGCCTCTGTTTTATTTGACTTTGGGAAAGACAAGGAGGTACAGCCCCTGGTGAGAACCATAATCTGTCTGTCACAGGATAGTGTGGGGAGACATTGAGCTGGACACTTGGAAAGAGCCGTTGTTTGGAATCACTGAACAAACCAACTAAAGGGACCAGTTTATGTAAATGGGAAAGAAAGGCTCACTGTTGATGCTAATGTGTATGTATAATTTTGAATGAAGAGTAAATGCAGCAGTGTGTGTGGGATTCAGAGTTATCTGTCAGTAGAGGGCAATATTCTAAGCAGGGTCTCAGTGCTGAATGTGTCATTGGTGGAATTGTTCAAAACCCCAATACCAGCACAAATATGTAATCTGTCCAATGAACAGTCATTGTGTTCCCTCTAAGGTGAATATATCCTTCCTTAGGAAAGGAGACCAGAACTTTGCACAGTATTGCAGAATAAACCCAATGTGTAATTAGTGGAAGGTTCAATCAGTTTAAGAATAGAGTTCAGCACATCTCACTGTTTGATGTCTATAGAGGTAATAAAACCTACCCGTGAGGATTTACTATCTTTCTAAAACCCATATGGATGAGCCCATGTGTGCTATAAAAAGAAATGATAAATCTCGGATCAAAGTGTTGATTGTCTTGTTCCAAGTCCTGCCGGAATTCAGTCACAGCTTTTTCATATTGTTGCCCATCAATTTTCTGGTCAAAAGCCCTGCAACAGAATTAAGAATATATAATTTTCATTTTTGTTCCTCCTGACACAGCCCGTATGGAAGCCAAATGCATTGTCAGGACAATCAGCCCACTGAGGACCCTCCACCATTCAGTTCATCCACAGCTGTAGTAACATAATAGGTAAGATAGCCGAATGGACAGACAAGTGGCAGATTGGATTTAATACAGGGAAATGACATTCAATGGCATTACCATCACTGAATCCCCTACTATCAACTTCCTGTGGGTTACCGTTGACAAGAAACAGAACTGGACTTGCCATCTGAATACTGTGTCTACAAGAGAAGGGCAGAGGTTGGAAATCCTGTGGTGAATAACTTGTAGGGGACAGTATAGTCAGGCAGATAGGCACAGTTTTCTGCAGCTGAGGGCAGGAGTGCAGAAGGCTGGGTTGCCTGCCTGGTGCCAGGATTAGTGACATCTGATCAGGGCTGGAGAGGAACTTGCAGTGGGAGGTGGAGAATCCAGTTGTCATGGTCCATGTGGGGACCAATGAAATATGTAGGATGAGGAAAGAGGTTCTGCTTAGGGAGTATGAGCAGTTGTGGGTTAAATTAAAAAACAGAACGTCTAAGGTCATATTCCCTGGATTATTACCTGAACCACGAGCAAATTTGCATAGGACAAATCAGATTAGGGATTTAAATGGGTGGATCAAAGTGCGGTGTGGGAGAAATTTTGATTCATGGCCACTGGAACCAGTATTAGGGAAATTGGGAGCTATACTGCTGGGACAGTCTTAATCTGAACTGTGCTGCGACCAGTGTTCTGGTGAGTCAAGTAACGAGGTTGGCAGCTAGGAGCTTAAAATAATTAGTGGGGGCAAGGAATCAAGTATTACAGGATGTGATGAGAGAAGACAAGCCAGGGGAGCAAGGAAGCAATAGGGGAAATGATAGTCGGAGTGTGGCAGGAAGGACAGAGGGTATAAACTTATAAGTGTGCCAGCAGGTAAGATTGGAGGTTGTGGAAATAGTAAAAGGATAGAACTAAAGGCTCTGTATTTAATTGCATGGAGCATTCACAATCAAAAGAATGAATGGATTGAGAGTCCAAACATAAATAAATGTGTATGATCTGATAGCCATTGCAAAGACATGGCTGCACCATGACAATGGCTGGGATGTGAATATTTGAGGGGATGTGACATTTCAGGAGGACAGGAGCTCGGAAAACGTGGAAAGGTAGCTCTGTTAATTGAGTTTGGCATGAGTACTTTAGAGAGAGATGGCTTTAGTTCTAAAGATCAAGATGTAGAATCAATTTGGGCACAGATGGAAGTCACTTATGGGAGTGGTTTATAGGCCCCATAACAGTAACCACACAGCAGGAGCGGGTATCAGAAAGGAATAATGGGGGCTTGTGACAAAGGTACAGTGATAACCATGGGTAATTTTAATCTACATATAAATTGGATGAATCAGGTTGGCAAGATGTGCTCAGAGTGTTTTTGGGACAGTATCTTCGAGTAGCACATTCCGCAGCCGACCAGAGAGCAGATGATGCTACATCTGGTCATGGGCAGAAGACAGAATTATTTAATGAAACGTAACAGTGAAGGCACATCTAGGCAGCAGTGACCATAATATGATTGAATTTTGCTTTCAGTTTGAGGCAGAGAACTTGGGCCAGAGCTTCCGAGAATTGACAACGACTATTGGATTGCCACTCTGCTCCTTTTTACCGACCTTACTCAGGAGCTGCACCTTCCTCTCCCGACCTTTCACCTCGGGCCAGGTGAGAAATGTGCAGTGCAGCCTGTTGCCGAGGCCTTCAGTCGAGGGCAGCAGAATCATTCGAGAGGAGGCCAGACCCCTTTTTATGGCACCAGCTGCTATAAAGCAGGTAAGTTTAAAGTTTAATGAGCTGAAGAGGCTGGGCTGCAAAGTACATTCAAGGCTGAGATAGACAGATTTTTATTCAGTAAGGGAATCAAGGATTATGGGGAAAAAGCACAAAGTGGAGTTGAGGATTATCAGATCAGCCATGATCTCATTGAATAGCAGGGCTGCTTGATGGGGCAAATGGCCTTCTGCTCCTACACCTTATGATCTTTTGGACCCAGCCATTTTGAGAAGACAGAGGGAAGGTAAGTGTGCAAGGTAAGTGGGTAGGATCGGAGGAGGCATGATGGTCAGTGGGGGTGGTGGGATTGTATGGTGAGCTGGGGGCTGGCACAGGAATGGGAGGGTATCTGCAGAGGGTGGGGGTTGGTCATCGGATCGGGAGGGTTCTACCAGTTGCTGGGTGATTAATCAAGGATTGATAGAGAGCAGTTGAGAGATTAGGAGAGTAGTAGGCGGATGGTAGGGGGTTGTCGGGGGGTCAGAAGGGTGGTTGGGTGTGGGTTGTTAGAGGGGCAGTTGGTGGGTTGGGATTGTAGTCAGCGTGCTGCTGTTTTGTCAATGTTAGAGAGTGTAGTCAGTGTGCTGCCGTTTTGTCGGGGGTTAGTGAGTGTAGTCAGTGTGCTGCCGTTTTGTCGGGGGTTATTGAGTGTAGTCAGTGTGCTGCCGTTTTTCAGGGTTAGAGAGTGTAGTCAGTGTGCTGCCGTTTTGTCGGGGTTAGTGAGTGTATTCAGTGTGCTGCCGTTTTGTCGGGGGTTAGTGAGTGTAGTCAGTGTGCTGCCGTTTTTCAGGATTAGAGAGTGTAGTCAGTGTGCTGCCGTTTTGTCGGGGGTTAGTGAGTGTATTCAGTGTGCTGCCGTTTTGTCGGGGGTTAGTGAGTGTAGTCAGTGTGCTGCCGTTTTGTCGGGGGTTAGAGAGTTTAGTCAGTGTGCTGCCGTTTTGTCGGGGGTTAGTGAGTGTAGTCAGTGTGCTGCCGTTTTGTCGGGGTTAGAGAGTGTAGTCAGTGTGCTGCCGTTTTGTCGGGGGTTAGAGAGGGTAGTCACTGTGCTGCCGTTTTGTCGGGGGTTAGTGAGTGTTGTCAGTGTGCTGCCGTTTTGTCGGGGTTAGAGAGTGTAGTCAGTGTGCTGTCGTTTTGTCGCGGGATAGAGTGTGTAGTCAGTGTGCTGCCGTTTTGTCGGGGGTTAGTGAGTGTAGTCAGTGTGCTGCCGTTTTGTCGGGGATAGAGAGTGTAGTCAGTGTGCTGCCGTTTTGTCGGGGTTAGTGAGTGTAGTCAGTGTGCTGCCGTTTTGTCGGGGGTTAGTGAGTGTAGTCAGTGTGCTGCCGTTTTGTCGGGGGTTAGAGAGTGTAGTCAGTGTGCTGCCGTTTTGTCGGGGTTAGTGAGTGTAGTCAGTGTGCTGCCGTTTTGTCGGGGGTTAGTGAGTGTAGTCAGTGTGCTGCCGTTTTGTCGGGGTTTAGAGTGTGTAGTCAGTGTGCTGCCGTTTTGTCGGGGTTTAGAGTGTGTAGTCAGTGTGCTGTAGTTTTTTCGGGGGTTAGTGAGTGTAGTCAGGGAAGTGATGTGTGGTCAGCGGGTCTGGAGTGCAGTCAGGGCAATGGGTGGGACCACGGTAAGTGGTCAGGGAGTAGTCGAGAGGCTTGAGACAATCAGGTGATTCACAGGCTAGTTGAGGTATGTGGGGTGTGAAGGGCAGATCCTCGGTGTTTCTGCGTGGGGAGGGGATTGTTAGTATGATAGTTAGCCAGAATTTAGATTTGCTTTTAATTATTTTAACTTTTCCTGAGTTACTATCCTGCTCAGAGAGTTCGAACCATCCAAAGTCTCTGAATTAAATTGGAGTTTCGGATGGTTCCCAGTGCAGGGTAATTGCCAATGGGAAGTTTGAACTTGAATACAATCCTTGCATGGGGACTTCTGAGGGATGCCCCAGTGCATCTTTTGGGCTATCTCCTGGGTTTGACGGTTCGGAGAGCAGAAGTTATGGTCCAGCGTCTCTAAGTCTGATGCTTTAAACTTAAATAAGGGCAATTATGAGGGTATGATGGCAGAGCTGGTTAAGGTGAACTAGGGAAATAGGTTTAGGGATAGGTCAGTGGAGATGCAGTGGCAGATAGTTTATAACACTCAGCAAAGATACATTCCATTGAGAAAGAAAGATTCTTGGGGAGGAACACACAATTCATGGCTATCTAAAGAAGTTTAACGTAGGATGAAATTGAAAGCAAGAGCATAGAATTCCACGAAGATCAGAAAATTGGACTGAGTATAAAAACAACAAAGGACGACTAAAAGAACAATGAGAATAATAATAAAAATAATAATAAAGAGAAATTAGATTATGAGAGAAAATTTGCTGGTAGCATAAAAATGAATAATAACCATTTTCACAATTATTTTAAAGTATTAGAATAACTGAGCTGAATGTTTGTCCTCTATAGAGTGAATGTGGAATTAATAATGGAAATTAAGGACATGGCAGGTGAATTTAACAGATATTTTGCATCCAACTTCATTGGAGAGGAAATAATAATATTCCAGGGATAATTGTGAACCAAGACATGAACGGGGAGGAGCAACTTAAAACAATTACAATCACCAGAGAAAGAGTACTGAGAAAATTATTATGAGTAAAGGCTGGCAGCCCCCAGGCCCTGATGGACTTCATCCTACAGTCTTAGAAGTAGCGACTGCTGAGATAGTAGATGCATTAGTATTGACTTTCCAAAATTCCCTGGATTCTGGAAGGGTCCCATCAGATTGGAAAGTAGTGAATGTAATTCCTTTTGCCCATTTTGGTACTTGTCCACTTTGGCAGGAAGAATGGGAAAGCAGCAGATTGTTTAAATGGAGAGAGATTGTGGACTCTGAGGTGCAGAGGGATCTGGGTGTCCTGGTAGATGAATCACAAGAAGCTAGTATACAGATACAGCAAGTGATTAGAAAGGGAAATGGTATTGTTATTGGAATATAGAAGGAGGGATCCTTTGCTACATTTCTACAGTGCATTGGCGAGACCACATCTTGAGTAGTGTGGACAGTTGTGGTCTCTTAAATTAGGAAAGGACATAATTGACTCAGAAGCAGTTCAGAGAAGATTCACTCTAATGATTCCTGGGATGAGTTATCTTATGAGGAAAGGAAGGGCATGTTGGTCCAATTGGAGTTTCGAAGAATGAGGTGATCTTATTGAAACATAAAAGATGTTGAGGGGGCTTGACAGAGTGGATGCTGAGAGGATGTTTCCCCTTGTTGGAGAGACCTGAACCTGAGAGCTAAGTTTAAAAATAAGATCTTGCCTACTGAAAATGGAGATGAAGTGAACTTTTTTCTCTCAGAGGGTCTTGAGTCAGTGGAAATCTCTTCCCCAGAGAGCAGAAGAGGGTCATTCAATAGTTTTAAGGTGGAGGGAGATAGATTCTTGACTATTAAGGGAGTGAAAGGTATAGGGGCAGGCAGGAAAGTGACATTGAGGCTGCAGTCAGGTCAGACATGATCTTAGTGAATGGCAGAGAAGGCTCCAGGGGCTGATGGCCTACTCCTGCTCCTAAGTTGTATGTTTGTATGATCTTGCTGTGCACAAATTGCCTGCAGAATTTCCTTCTCCCTACAACTCTACCACAGACTGCCAACCCATGTAAAGGATGACCCACACCCAGCTGATATCTCAGAAATTCCTCCCACCCCAGCTTCTGCTCTTTGAAGGGAACACTTCCACTTTTTTTGATTGTTTAAATTATGAGGACAGAATCTGTGATCGGGAATTCCTGGAGTGAATTGTTGTTCACAGGGGTCACTGGTTGGGAATTCACAGGCCCCAAGTCTGACTTTCTATCAATAATTTAAACAGAGTGAAAACTAGGCCGTAATTTTCCTAGACAGCAATCTCTGCAATCACAACTGCTCACTGTGAAAGCGCAATGTGCAAATTCTACAGATGACAAAATAGCATCACCGTTCATTGCAGCAGGAGGACAATATCCACATCGGAGATCGTCCTGTGTAGTGACCCTCACTGATAGTGTGAGTTGGTGAATGTTGAGTGAGGAAAGGACTGGGCCCAGCTTGATCCTCTCTGAGATCAGCAAATCACACTGACATTCAACATCCAGACACATATGAGGAAAATGCCCCCTCCACAGGGTATATGGGAGGGAAGCCAGTAGCATTGCAACTGTGCCATTTATGACTAAGCACAGAAAGAGCAGATAAAGAGACATTTAAACTAATTAGAATAGAACATCAGACATCTCAATGAAATGATGAAATGAAATGGTTTTGGCTGAGGCACTGATTAACCATAGACCCATAGAAAAGTTATGGTGAAGAAACAGGCCATTCAGCCCATCATGTGTGTGCCAGCCAAAAAAGAGGAAAACAAAACCACCCGCTCATTTTAATCCCACTTTCCAGCAATAAGTCCGTAGCCTTGCAGGTTACAGTGCTTCAGATGCAGGTCCAGGAATCATTTAAAAGAGTTGAGCTTTTCAGCCTCAACCACCAACTTAAGCAGTGAATTCCAAAGTTTTTCCACATGTCCCCTCTAATACTCCTACCAATCACCTTAAATCTATGTCCTCTGCTAATTGACCCCTCAGCCAGGGGAATCAAGTCTTTCCTGTTTCCCCATTCTAGGCCCCACATAACTTTGTACACCTCAATTAGCCTCCTCTGTTCTGAGGAAAACTACCTGAGCCTATCCAATCTCTCCTCTTAGCTGCAATTTTGAAGCCCTGGCAACATTCTTGTAAATCCCCTCTGCACTCTCTCCTGAGCAATTATGTCCTTCCTGTAATGTGGTGACCAGAACTGTGCACAGAATTCCAGCTGTGGCCTCATCAGCAGTTTATAAAGTTACATCATTGCATTCCTGCTTTTATATTAAATAGCTCGCCTGATAAAGTTAACCACCTTGTCTATCTGTCCTACCACTTTCAAGGACCTGTGGACATGCGCTCCAAAGTCTCTCACTTCCTCAACCCCTCTCAATAACTTCCCGTTTATTGAATATTCCCTTGCTTCTTTTGCCCTCCCCAAATGCATTTCCTCACACTTTTCCGGATTGAATTCCATTTGCCATTTCTCCGCTCACTCAACGAAACCATTGATATAGTTTTGGAGTCAACAGCTGTCCATTTCATTATCATATGCACAGCCAATTTTTGTGTAATTTACAAATTTCCCAATGATACCTCCCGCATTTACATCTAAATCATTAATAAATACAACAAACAGCAAGGTCCCAACACTGAGTCCTGTGGAAAACCACTTTGTTTCCTGTCACTGAGCCAATTTAGTATCCAACCAGCCACCTTCCCCTGTATCCAATGGGATCTCACTTTTCTGAACAGTCTGCCATGCGGGATCTTGTCAAATGCCTCACTAAAATCCATGCAGACAATATCCACTGCACTACTTTCATCAATCCTCGTTGCTTCCTCAAAAATTCAATTAAGCTCGCAAGACACAATATTCCCTAACAAAACCATGCTGACTATCCATGATCGATCTGCCCCTTTCTAAGTGACAGTTTATCCTGTCTCTCAGAGTTGCCTCCAATAATTTGCCCACCATCAAAGTCAGACTGACTGGCCTATAATTTTCTGGCATATCCTTCACACCCTTTTTAAAAAATGATACGACATTCGTAAGCCAACAATCTTCTGTGAGCTCGCCTGTGTCTAGTGAGGATTGGAAAGTGATCCTCAGAGCATCTGTGATTTTTTCCCTGTCTTCGTTCAACAGCCTGGATACAATCCATCCAGCCCTGGTGATTTATCTACCTTCAAGAATGCCAGTCCCTCCAGTACTTCCTCTCCCACCATGCTTATTGTATCTATATATAACAAGGATGTGAATTTGTTCTTCCAAATATAAACAATGTGGTGGATGTGAGAATGTCGGAAAAACAGGAGCCAAATCCATATGAACCTGACTAATGTGAATGGGGAGGTCTCGCTGTGTCTCAGAAGCAGGAACTGCAGATTGTGAGATATGAATCACTCCATTATACAATTAATATTGACCAATGTTCCCATGTACCCTGATAAGTCCATTTATCACAGTCCAATTCTAGGTTGAGTGATGTTGACAGAAGAGCTGAGTTAAAGCAATACCAAACATAATACAAATCAGTAACTAAATTCACCTGACATAGTACCATTCAGAAGGTCGACTCCCTAGTTGAACTGTTTGATCTGTTGGTTCTGGTGGAGTGATGACTTCAGCAACTATCAAAACAGATATAATGAATGTCTGTTCCATTGTGCCATTTTCCATGGATCCAGAGACTACCCAAGGTGCAGAGATGGGAACAATTGTACCTGTAGACAAAGAAACACAATGTTACATCATTGCTAATAAGAACCAGGAGCAGGAGTAGGCAATTCAGCCCCTCGAGCCTGCCCTGCCATGCATTACAATCATGGCTGATCTGATTTTGGCCTCAACTCCAATTTCCCAACATCTCCCCATAGCCCATTACTAATTAAAAATCTTTCTATCTCCTCCTTAAATTTATTCAGCACCCCGGCATCCACTGCACTCTGAGGTAGTGAATTCCATAGATTCACGACCCTTTGAGAAAAGTAATTCTTCCTCACCTCTGATTTAAATCTACCACCCCTTAGCCTAAAACTATGGCCTTTCATTCTAGAATGCCCCAGAAGGGGAAACATCTGCTGTATGTCTACTTTGTTTGTCCCCTTTAGCATCTTATATACCTCAATTAGATCTCCTCTCATCCTTCTAAACTCTAGCAAGTGTCGGCCTAAACTTCTCAATCTCTCCTCATAAGACAAGGCCTGCATCTCTGGAATCAATCTAGTGAACCTCCTCTGAACCGCCTCTAGTACAACAACTTCCTTCCTCAAGTAAGGGGGCCAAAACTGTGCACAGTACTTCAGGTGCAGTCTCACCAATGCTTTGTACAGTTGTAACAACACTTCCCTATTTTTATATGCTATTCCTTCAGCAATAAATGCCAAAATTCCATTTGCCTCCTTATTACCTGCTGTACCTGCAAACTAGCTTTCAGTGATTCATGCAGGAGGACACCCAGATCCCTCTGCACTGAAGCATTCTGAAGTTTCTCCCCATTTAAATAATAAGTTGCCTTTTTATTATCCTGACCAAAATGGATAACCTCATAATCTCACACTTATCCACGTGAAACTCCATCTGCCAAATTTTGGCCCATTCACTGAACCTGTCCATTTCCATTTGTAAATTTCTTATTTCTTCATTGCAACTTACTTTCCCACTTATTTTGGTGTCATCTGCAAATTTAGCTATAGTATCTTCTATTCCTGAATCCAAGTCATTAATAGAGGTTGTAAATAGTTGGGTCCCAAGGACTGAACCCTGTGGCACCCCACTAGTTACAGCTTGCCATCCAGAAAAAGACCCATTTATCCCGACTCTCTGCTTTCTGTTGGTTAGCCAATCCAAGATAATATATTATCACTATCTCATTGTGATCTTATCTTGTGTATTAATCTTTTGTGCGGCACCTTATCAAAGGCCTTCTGGAAGTCCCGATATCCTACATCTACAGGATCCCCATGATCCACTTTGCCTGTCACATCGTCAGAGAAATCTAGCAAATTAGTCAAACATGATTTATTCTTCATAAAACCACGCTGACTCTGATGGATTGCATTTTGGTTTTCCAAATACCCCATTGCTACTTCCTTAATAATAGATTCCAACAATTTCCCAATGACAGACATTAAACGAACTAATCTATAGTAATCTATAGTATCCTACTTTCTGCTTCCTGCCCTTTTTGAATAAGGGCGTTATATTAGCATTTTTCCAATCCACTGGAACCTTTCCAGAATCCAGGGAATTTAGGAATGTTATAGCCAATGAATATACTATCTCTGCTGCCACTTCCTTTAAGACCCTAGGATGTAGGCCATCAGGTCCTGGGGACTTGTCACCCTTTAAGTCCAATAGTTTGCTCAGTACTTTTTCCCTAGTGACGTTGATTATTCTAAGTTCCTCCTTCTCTATATTCTCTGCACCACCTGTTCCTAATGGGGTCGTACTAGTGTCCTCCACTGCGAAAACTGAGGCAAAATATTGCTACTGGTGAGTCAGGGAGACTTTGCTGAGATGTGGAAAACACTGATGTGGTTACATTGAATCATAGACACACAGAATGAGACAGCCTCCAGGCAGGCTGCTCCTGTGTTGTTTGGTGGACATATCCCACTAATCACCCTGACCTCCTCTTTTCCCATAGACACACAAAAATGTTTCCCATTATCTCAAGAATTGTCTTTTGAACTTTACTAATGAAATTGCTTCGCCAGCATTCAAGCAGTGCTCTCCATATCACAGTGACTCATTGTTTAAGTAAATGTTGCACCTGATCCTTTTGCCAATCATCTTAATTTTATGCACTCCAGTTATCGACTGCTCTGCCACTGGAAACAGTTTCTCCTTATTTACTCTGTCAAATCCAATCTTGGTTCTGTAAACCTCTCTCAAATCTCCTGGCAACTTTCTCTGCTCTAATGAAATGACCTCCGACCTCTCCAGTCTCTCCATGTAACTAAGGCCCATCCACACTCCTATCATTTTAGTAAATCTCTTCTGCACCCTCTCCAAGGCCTTGATCTCCTTCCTATTGTAAAGGAACAAAGATGTGCCTGGAGGGGGTGTGATTGACAGAATCTGAACAGATAACGCCTGAAAACAAAAAGAGCAAAACAAGAGAGAAAAAAGGAAACCAGCAAAGAGAAAGGAAAGGAAATGGAGACGGAGGTTCTGATGAGAGTCATTGGAACATGGCAGGAGACTGTGGACAACAAGATCAACATGGAAGCAAGGTGGAGAATTAAAATGACAGGTGACCAGAGGCTTGAAGACTGAAGGGACGTGTTTAGCAAAGCAATCGCCTGATCTCACTTTCATGCAAACATACAAATTAGGAGCAGGAGTAAGTCATTTGGTTCCTTGAGCCTGCTCTGCCATTCAGTAAGATCATGGCTGATCTGATTGTGGTCTCAACTTGACATTCTTGCCTACCCCTGTACCCTTTGACTCCCTTGTTGGTCTCAAATTTACCTATTTCTGCCTTAAAAATATTCAATGACCTGCCTCTGCCCATCTCAGGGCAAGTGGGTTAGACAGACGCACAACCTTCTGAGAAAAAACAAAATTCTTCTCATCTCTCTCTTAAATGGGAAACCCATTAATTTTAAACTGTGTCCCCCAGTTCTGGTCTCTCCAACAAGGGGAAATATCCTCTCAACATCCACCCTGTCCAGCCTCCTCTGGGTCTTATATGTTTCAATATAATCACCTCCATCTTCTAAACTTCAATGGATACAGGCCCAACCTGCCCATCCTTTCCTCATAAGGTAATCTGCTCAGCCCAGGAATCAGTCGTGTGAACCTTCTCTGAACTGCTTCTCACGCAAATATGTCCTTTCTTAAAAAAGGAGACCAAAACTGTACACAGTATCCTCGATGTGGTCTCACCAATGCCCTGTAAAGCTACATGAGAAACATCACCACTTTTATATTCCATTCCATTACTCGAGGAGAGTCTGGGCAGGAGGAGTGGGCCTGGGCATGCTGGAGTTTGAAATAAAATACGAAAGAATAAATAAATCAAAATGTCACACCACTAGAAATTATGAATTGATTGGCTTGTGAGTGCTGTAGCTTGTTTCCCTATCTCCAAAGTTAAGGAGATAGTTTAAGCAGCTGGGAAATTAAAAACTGAAAAAAAAATAACAAAGGCAACGAGGTTTAAATAAAACATTTGTTCACCTTCCCTGTGTTTCAATGGCATCAGTAGAAAGGAAGTGAGAAGCTGCTGAGTCTTTATTTTTTTAAGTATAAGCTGCATTAGTGGTAGTAAGTTTTCTTACCCAATAGATTGAGGAATGGCAGAGCAGCTCAGACATCTTAAATGCACATTCTGTGCTACGTAGGAACTCCAGGATGCTATCTTCCTACCTGGCTCCCTAAATCCTGACTGCAGGATCACATTCCTCATTCTGCCTGTGCCGTTGGTACTGCTATGGGCCAGACTGCTGGCTCTTCACTCTTCCCCAGCAGTGTACTCAGCAGCTGGTCCATGACATCTTTGACCCTGGGCACCATGGAGGTAATATACCATCCAAATTCACCTCTGCAGTCACAGAAAAAAACAATCTGTCGCCTAACTATTGAATTTTCTATTACTATTGCTCATCCAGTCTTCTTCATGTGTCCCTCTACAGCTGAGCCAATGGTGGTGCTAATGACTTCCCAGAAGATAAAAACAGTTTTGACCAGTATTCTTATTTCCTTGTTTTACTGGTGTTCCATTTTAAGATATACAAGGTGGGTTCAGGGTAAGTGGGAGAGTAACAATGTCTAAATTAATGTTATAAAAACAAAAAAACTGCGGATGCTGGAAATCCAAAACAAAAACAAAAACAGAATTACCTGGAAAAACTCAGCAGGTCTGGTAGCATCGACGGAGAAGAAAAGAGTTGACGTTTCGAGTCCTCATGACCCTTCGACAGAACTTGAGTTCGAGTCCAAGAAAGAGTTGAAATATAAGCTGGTTTAAGGTCTGTGTGTCGGGGGCAGAGACAGAGAGAGAGAGAGAGAGGTGGAGGGGGGGTGTGGTTGTAGGGACAAACAAGCAGTGATAGAAGCAGATCATCAAAAGATGTCAACAACAATGGTACAGAAGAACACATAGGTGTTAAAGTTAAAGTTGGTGATATTATCTAAACGAATGTGCTAATTAAGAATGGATGGTAGGGCACTCAAGGTATAGCTCTAGTGGGGGTGTTTTTTTTTTTAAATAATGGAAATAGGTGGGAAAAGGAAAATCTTTATAATTTATTGGAAAAAAAAGGAAGGGGGGAACAGAAAGGGGGTGGGGATGGGGGAGGGAGCTCACGACCTAAAGTTGTTGAATTCAATATTCAGTCCGGAAGGCTGTAAAGTGCCTAGTCGGAAGATGAGGTGTTGTTCCTCCAGTTTGCGTTGGGCTTCACTGGAACAATGCAGCAAGCCAAGGACAGACATGTGGGCAAGAGAGCAGGGTGGAGTGTTAAAATGGCAAGCGACAGGGAGGTTTGGGTCATTCTTGCAGACAGACCGCAGGTGTTCTGCAAAGCGGTCGCCCAGTTTACGTTTGGTCTCTCCAATGTAGAGGAGACCACATTGGGAGCAACGAATGCAGTAGACTAAGTTGGGGGAAATGCAAGTGAAATGCTCTTTCACTTGAAAGGAGTGTTTGCGTCCTTGGACGGTGAGGAGGGAGGAAGTGAAGGGGCAAGTGTTGCATCTTTTGTGTGGGCATGGGGTGGTGCCATAGGAGGGGGTTGAGGAGTAGGGGGTGATGGAGGAGTGGACCAGGGTGTCCCGGAGGGAGCGATCCCTACGGAATGCCGATAGCGGGGGTCAAGGGAAGATGTGTTTGGTGGTGGCATCACGCTGGAGTTGGCGGAAATGGCGGAGGATGATCCTTTGAACGCAGAGGCTGGTGGGGTGATAAGTGAGGACAAGGGGGACCCTATCATGTTTCTGGGAGGGAGGAGAAGGCATGAGGGCGGATGCGCGGGAGATGGGCCGGACACGGTTGAGGGCCCTGTCAACGACCGTGGGTGGAAAACCTCGGTTAAGGAAGAAGGAGGACATTTCAGAAGAACTGTTTTTGAAGGTAGCATCAACGGAACAGATGCGACGGAGGCGAAGGAACTGAGAGAATGGGATGGAGTCCTTACAGGAAGTGGGGTGTGAGGAGCTGTAGTCGAGATAGCTGTGGGAGTTGGTGGGTTTGTAATGGATATTGGTGGACAGTCTATCAGCAGAGATTGAGACAGAGAGGTCAAGGAAGGGAAGGGAAGTGTCAGAGATGGACCACGTGAAAATGATGGAGGGGTGAAGATCGGAAGCAAAATTAATAAATTTTTCCAAGTCCCGACGAGAGCATGAAGCGGCACCGAAGTTATCATCGATGTACCGGAGAAAGAGTTGTGGAAGGGGGCCGGAGTAGGACTGCAACAAGGAATGTTCCACATACCCCATAAAGAGACAGGCATAGCTGGGGCCCATGCGGGTACCCATAGCCACACCTTTTATTTGGAGGAAGTGAGAGGAGTTGAAGGAAAAATTGTTCAGCGTGAGAACAAGTTCAGCCAGACGGAGGAGAGTAGTGGTGGATGGGGATTATTCGGGCCTCTGTTCGAGGAAGAAGCTAAGGGCCCTCAGACCATCCTGGTGGGGGATGGAGGTGTAGAGGGATTGGATGTCCATGGTGAAGAGGAAGCGGTTGGGGCCAGGGAACTGGAAATTGTTGATGTGACGTAAGGTGTCAGAGGAATCACGGATGTAGGTGGGAAGGGACTGGACAAGGGGAGAGAGAAGGGAGTCAAGATAATGAGAAATGAGTTCTGTGGGGCAGGAGCAAGCTGAGACGATCGGTCTACCGGGGCAGTTCTGTTTGTGGATTTTGGGTAGGAGATAGAAGCGGGCCGTCTGAGTTGGGGCGACTATCATGTTGGAAGCTGTGGGAGGGAGATCCCCAGAGGAGATGAGGTCAGTGACAGTCCTGGAAACAATGGCTTGATGTTCAGTGGTGGGGTCATGGTCCAGGGAGAGGTAGGAGGAAGTGTCTGCGAGTTGACGCTCAGCCTCCGCGAGGTAGAGGTCAGTGCGCCAGACAACAACAGCACCACCCTAAATTAATGTTACTGTGCATGTATGTGAACACATAGGGCAGGATTTTACACATCGGCAAGTGGGGGCGGGGCCTGCTCACTGACGTGTAAAATGACGTGTGGTGAAGTCGGGGAGAACTCTCAATGACATTGCTCTCCATTTAAATTTTCAGGAAGGTGGGGACACTGTAAAATCAGCTATGCACCTGCTGACCTGTCAATGGCCAACTGAGGCCATTGACAGGGTCAATTAAGTAATAAATGGACCTGCCCGTCCAGCCTTAAGGTTGGCGAGCAGGCCAGGAGCCCCAGCTGGAACTAGAAATTATATGAAACCTCAACCATGGGTGGTTTTTTAAAAAAAATTAATAAAGTAATTGTAAAAATTATGGACATGTTCCAACTCATGTAACATTATCACATGAGGGGACATGTTAGGGAAATTTTATTTTTCTATTTTTATCTTTTTTCCATTTACAACTGATCTCCCTGAGGCTGCACATAGCCTCAGGGAGATGAGTGCGCTCTTTCATGCACGTGCGCCAAAGCGCTTAATCTCAAATTTGGGATTCACCCCCCCTCACCCCCCCCACCCCCCACCTCCTCCCCCCCCCCCACACACACACAGGGACACTGATCGGAAGCTCAGCTCTACACACCTGCCCTTCAACTTCACCCCCGCTAAAAGGGGAGAAAATTCAGCCTATGGAGTGTGCTTAATAAGATTGGTGAGTTGCAGCCAGAGATAGCCTCATGGTAACGTGACATTGTGGCTATAACGGAGACCTGGCTCAAAGGAGGGCAGAAGTGGGGATTAAATATTCCTGGATACAAGGTATTCGGGAAAGATGGGAAAGGGGGAGGGGTGGCAGCATTGATTAAGCAGAACATTGCAAAGCTGGATAGGAGTGTGTCACAGACAGATCAAGGACAGAATCTATCTGGCGAAAGCTAAGGAAGAAAAAGTCTTGTGATTACATTGTCTGATGTAGTCTTAAGACTGCCAACTAGTGGGGAAGATGTAGATTTTGCAAGGAGATTATAGAGAGATGTCAGAATTACAGAGTATTTATAATAGGGATCTTTATCTGAACATAGACTGGGATAGTAGGAGTTGAAAGGACAGTGAGGGGCAAGAATTCCTAGAATGTGTTCAGGAGAATTTTTGTCAGTGGTAAGTTTCTAGTCTAAAGAGAAAGGAGGAAATGCTAGATCTGGTTCTTTGGAATGCGGTGGGGCCAGTGGATCAGAAGGGGAACATTTATGGGATAGTAATCATTGGGTTTAGGTTGATTATGTAAAAGGACAGAGAACAATCCATAGTCAGAATATTTACAGGGGGAAGCCCAACTTCGGTGGGGTAAAAATGGATCTGGCCCAGATAAACTGGAGTCACAAGTTAGCAGGCGATTGATCAACAGGCTGCCTTTAAAGGAGAGAGTATTCACTCACCATCAAGGTATATTCCCAGAGAAGGGAAAGTTAGAGCAAACAAATCCCGAGCTCCTTGGATGATAAAATGGATAGAGATTAAGCTGAAAAAGAATAAGTGTGCACATGACAGATGTCAGGTTGGTAATGCAGCTGTGAACCAGGCTGAATATAGAATGTTCAGAGGGGAATTGAAAAAGCAAATGAAATAAGCAAAGGGAGAGTATGAGGCTGGCAGCTAACATAAAAGTGAATCCAAAAGCCTTCTGTAGGCATATAAATAGTAAAAGAGCGGTAAGAGGAGGATTGGAGCCATTTAGGGACAAAAAAGAGAATGAATGCGTGGAGGTAGAGGGCAGGGTTGAGATACTATATGAATAGTTTGTATCTGTCTTTAACAAAGAAGAAGTTTCTGACCAGGTCATGGTGAAAGAGGAGGTAATTCAGACATTTGGAAGCTTTAAAATTGATAATGAGGAGGTGTTGAATTGATTGTCTGTATTTAAAGTTGATCAGGCAACAGGACTAGATGAGATGCACCCAAGGATACAGAGGGGAGTTAGGGAGGAAATTGCAGACATAATGGCCATAATTATCCAGCCTACCTTAGACTCAGGGATGGTGCCAGATGACTGGAGAATTGCAAATGTTATACCATCATTCAAAAAAGAATATCAAGGTGAGCACAACTACAGGCTAAACTCGGAGGTGAGGAAACTTCCAGAAACAATAATTTGAGACAAAATGAATGGCCAATTCGCCAAACGTGGGTTAATGAAGGAAAACCAGCCCAGACCTCTTAAGCACTAAACGTGTTTAACTAACTTGCTTGAGTTAACTGATGAAGTAACAGAAAGTGTTGATGAGGTTAATGCTTTTGAAGTGGGTGTACATGGACTTCCAACAGACTTGTGAGCAAAGATTTACTTCATGGAATTTAAGGGGCAGTAGCAACATGGATACAAAATTGGCTGAGTGACAGGAAACAGAAACAGCCTGTTCTTCGGACTGGAGGAAGGTGCATAGTGGAGTTCCCCAGCGGAGGTGTTTGCTACCTGTGTGGATGAGGTGAAGAGCTGCAAGTTGGATGAGCAGATTGACCATGGCACCATGGTGAGGGATGTCATTCAAGTGGGTGAGCAGAGAGGAATGTGGTAGTGATAGGAGACAGTATCGTCAGGGGGATAGATACAGTTCTCTGCAGTTGAGAACATGAATCCAGGCGGCTGTGTTGCCTGTCTGGTGCCAGGGTTCAGGCTATCTGCTCTGGGCTGGAGAGGAAATTGCACTGGGAGGGAGAGAATCCAGTGGTTGTGATCCAATGACATAGATAAGAGGTTCTATATTTTTGTTCATACTCATTCGTGGGATGAGGGCATCGCTGGCTAATCCAGCATTTATTGCCCATCCCTAATTGTCCTTATTCTGAGGGCATTTAAGAGTCAACCACATTGCTGTGGGCCTGGAGTCACATGTAGGCCAGACCAGGTAAAGATGGCAGATTTCCTTCCCTAAAGGACATTAGTGAACTGGATGGGTTTTTACAACAATCGACAATGATTTCTTGGTCATGGTCAGAATTTAAATTCCAGATTCATTCTGAATTCAAATTTCACCATCTGCTGTGGTGGGGTTTGAATCCTAGTCCCCAGAGCATTACCCTGAGACTCTGTAATTCCAGAAAATAACATTATGCCACCCTCTCCTCCCTCCTCATGGATTATGAGCTGCTGGGGGCTAAATTAAAAGGCAGAACATCAAGATAACAATCTCTGGATTATTACCTGAGCCAGAAGCAAATTGGTGTAGGGTAATTGCAATTAGAGATATGAATACATGGCTCAAAGATTGGTGTGTGACAAATGGGTTTCAATTCATGGGATGCAGGCAGCAGGAGCCATACCATTGTGATGGTCTACACTTGAACCGTGCTGGGGCCAGTGTCCTAGTGAATCATATAACTAAGGTGGTAGAGAGAGAGCTTTAAACTGAATAGTGAGGGGAAGGGATCATATGTAAGGATATACAGTAAAGTAAATGGAAACAACAATGCAATGGAGCAGGGCAGAAATTTGGGGAATGAGTTCCAGAGTGTGGCAGGAAGGGACAGAAAATACAATCATAAGAGTGCACCAGCAGATGAAACAGAAAATGGGAAGGAAAGCAGAGTTTTAGGCCTTGCATCTGAATGTATGCAGCATTTGTATCAAAAGAGATGAATTGTTCGCACAACTAGAGATAAATATATATGACCTGATAGGCATTACAGAAACATGGTTGAAACAGGACCAAGGCTGGGGCCTGAATGGTTAAGCACATTTTATAAATCGGAATGAGAGGAAGCTAAGAAAAGGTGGTGGTGTATCCCTGTTAATTAAATAGGGCAATAGTTCAATACTGAGAGAAGAGCTTAGCTTGAAAAGGCAAGATGTAGAATCAGTTTGGGGAGAGGTAAAAAATAGTAAAGGCAAGAGGTCACTTGCGGGAGGAGTTTATAGGCCTCCTCACAGTAATGATACTGTAGGACAAAGCATACAGGAAGAAATAAATGGGGTGTGTAAGAAATATACTGCAATAACCATGGATGACTTTAATCTACACTTATATTGGGAACATCAGGTTGGCAAATGTAGCCTGGAACCAAGAGTTTTCGGGACAATTACTATGAGCAGTACATTCTAGAGGCAACCAGGGCACAGGTAAAATCTGCTCATGTGCAGTGACACAGGATTTACCTCATGGTAAAGAAGCCTCTAGGGACAGCGATCATTTGATAGAATTTCATGTTCAGTTTAAAATGGAGAAGTGTTGGTCCAGGCCTAGTGTTTTACACCCAAATAAAGGTGAGTGTAAAGGCAGAGTTGAACTTGGAAACTAAAACTTAATGCAGTAAAGTTGCTGTGCCTTTATTATACTAGAAAATTCAGCAGCCACTGATGGAGTAGGAACGTGAGTTTGGAATCCCGTCCCACCATGGGCAGAATTTTCTGTGCCCGCTGGAGTCAGATTGATCAGTGGCGTGAGCAGGCAATTGGTTTCATGACAGTGGTAAACCAGTTCATGATGGCCCGCTCAGCCCACTATCAGACATGGTTTCCAGGGAGTGTGCATAACGCCTACATTCTCAGTCGGTCACAGATCCCTGGAGTCTTCCAGGGTCCCCAGAGGCTGCAGGATTGGCTCCTCGGGGACAAGGGCTACCCACAGAGGCCGGGGCTGATGACACCCGTGTGGCTGCCTCAGACTGCAGCAGAGCAACGGTATAATGAGGCTCATGCTGCAACTCGTAACTTGCTGGAGCAGACCACCGGGATGCTGAAGATGAGGTTCCGCTGACTGGACCTGTCTGGTGGAGCCCTGCAATACAGCCCGCAGAGGGTAACACACATTGTTGTCATCTGCTGCGCCCTTTACAACCTGATCCTGCAACATGGAGAGGAGCTGGCTGAGGAGGAAATGGAGGAGCTGCACGTCTCCTCTGATGAGGAGGACGCCAATGGGGATGAGGGTGAGGGGGTCCTCGGAGGCGACAATGATGGGCTTGAAGCCCTCGCACTGACTAGATGAGGCAGGCATGGTCAGGAGGTCCTCATAGCTGCTAGATATGTGGATGATGACGACATACAGTGAGGAGACACCATAGATCCTCACATCACATCTGTTAACGTTTGACTCCTGTCTGGCTTATGGCAGTGCAAATACCCTCTGTGATAATGCTGTCATGAAGACGCAGTGGAGGCCCTAATAGTTGCTTGATTGCAGGAGGATGATGATGACATGCAGCGAGGACACTCCATAGATCTTCACATAGCCTCTGACAACGTCTGTCTCCTGTCTAGCTGAGAGGCAGGTCGTCTGTGCTCTGTGATCAGGGACATATCATAGAGACGCAGCCATGAAACTTTAGAAGCATCTGATCCTATGTCCACCTTCAGCACCTGAGCCCTTCAGGAGCACTGCGTCACTGGTCACAGGTGCTGAAGAGACGTGGGTCAGCCCCTCCTTAAAGGTGCTGAGAGCACACCGAGAGAATGAGCGAGCTCTGTGGCACCTGCCCACAACATTCTGGCAGCAATGACAGGCACTGTCGAGGTGCAGACATCAGTAATATTTCCCAGGGTAGAATTTTCCGCTCATCGTGCAGGTGCGCGCCCGATCTGAAAGTGTGTAAAATGACGCAGGATGACATCAGGCGAGCATTCCGACGTCACCGCTCACTCATGCGATATTTCAGTCGGCAGCTCACCCGCCGACAATTAACAGGCCCATTAAGGACACTAAAGGTCTAATTGAATGAAATGTTTCACTGCCCGTCCGACCTTACGGTTGGTGAGTGGGTGAAAAGGCCAAGCAGCCTTTGGATTTTTTGTGAAACCTCATCCACGGGCAGAATTAGGTTTCGATCAGTCATCAAAAAAGAATTTAAATGTTTCAACTAATTTCTAATACATCCCTGCTCATCTCACAGAGTCACATGAATAGGGACATGTTATTAAAATTTTTACAATCTTTCTTTTTATTTCAAGAATCTTCATCTCCCTGAGGCAGCTCTGAGCCTCAGGGAGCTTTTCCTTTGCTCAACCGCGCATGTGTGAACTTCTGCGCTCGCCCTCCTCTACCCCTCCCCCCACACAGGCAGTGCTGAGCGCTGTCGTGCACCTTTCACACTGGGCAGGCCTTAGTTGGTCCGCCAGCGTGAAATCACGGTTGTGGCCCATTCACGGGCAGCTGTTGGCTTTCCGACCACTTCCAGTTGCCCCCAGCGAACCCGCCCAATGAGGGCAAATTTCTGCCCCAGGGAGTGTGAGGCCGGACCATCACTTTGGTCTGAGGGCTGCACAGAGCAGAGGGAAGAGGCTCTGGACTGAAACACCTGGCTTTATCTTGTACAGAAAGGTTTCATATCTGAGTGACAAAAACACTGCTCATCAGGACAAGGGACCATAGGCAGGGAAATATTCTTGGGAATCAGGTGGGCTGGATGATCCATGGGCCACTTGGATGGATGGGCCTGGAAACTGCACCTGCTGGTCCTCCTCCCTGTCAGTGCCTAGAGGTCCCAGGCTGACCCCTTGAGGAGCAGCGGTAGCCAGGCTGAGATCGAGCTACCTGGTACCCATCTTGGGTGCACATTGTTGGAGGTTCACTGTGGCATCAGCGATGGAGTTGCGCCCACATAGCAGTGCAGGAGCAATATCCTGGACCAAGGTCTCCATGGCAGCTGCCATCCTACCAGTGTTAAGCTCAGTGCATTGGCATGTCGGCACTATCAGCTCAGGCTGAAGGCGGACGGACTCCTCCATCATGCCTTACAAACTGAGGAGTGCAGTGGACATCCCTTCCTGATGTTCCCGAGCCTGCCTTTGCAGCTCCAGCAAGTGTGACATGACCGAGTCCAGAGGCTCGTCATCTGACTCAGACTCAGCAATGTTCTGGCCTCCAGCAGTCCTCCGAGTTTCAGAAACCCGTGGATGTGCAATGGGTTTGTGAGTGCCTGAGTTGAAAATGTTGAGTGACCTTTCTATTTTTATTCGTTCATTGGGATGTAGGTGTTCCTGGCTAGGCCGGCATTTATTGCCCATCCCTAATTGCCCTTATTCAGAGGGCATTTTTAAGATTCAACCACATTTCTCTGGGGGTGGAGTCACATGTAGGCCAGACCAGCTGAAGACAGCAGATTTCCTTCCCTAACGGGCATTACTGAACCAGATGGGATCTTATGACAATCGACAATGGTTTCATGGCCATCACCAGACTTACAATTCCAGATATTAATTAAATTCAAATTTGAAATTCCACCATCTGCTGCAGTAGGATTTGAACCGGGTCCCCAGAGCGTTACCCTCTGGATTACCAGCCCAGTGACAATACCACTACACCACCCCATCCCCTAATTACCCTGGTAGAAAGGAGGAGGTATTTCATCCTCTTGCAGCACTGGGTGGCTGTCCTCTATTGAAGGGCGTTGGCACTGCCAACTGCTGCCACCTCCTCCCAAGCCGGGTTAGTGCTGTTGATGCCCTTCCTGTGGCCAGAGTGGGGGAGAGGACATCCCGGGAGCCCCCGCAGCATCCAAATGGTTCCCGAGGGGCGCGTCACTGAACCTGTGGGCTGCAGTCTTTTCCGTTTCAGAGCCATGTCTTAGGTGCAGCAGTCGTGGTCTGGAAGCACTGAGATGTGTGCCTGCAGCTGGACTTTAAATGTGGTGCCCGGCGTGATGCAGCGGGGGGGGTAATGGTGGGAGGGCGAATGACAGCCCACCCGCTATGGAAATAGCGCGTTTCCCGGGAGTACATAAATAAGGTGGTGGGCTTGGAATGATACGGAGTGAAAACCCATCATCGTTTTACCTGCCTGCTTCCGCACTGAGTGTGAATCTGGGATGATTCCGCCCCAAATGTGGGAAACCTTCCGATTCTGGGAGCAGAAAATCTGCAAATATCAAAGGACTAGCCCAAGTGGCACTTCTACCCACTGGGAACAACTGAACAAGGAAGCCTCTGGGATTGACAATGGTGGGATTTTTCAGTCAGTGTCTCAGTCTACGCACTAAGTGTGAAACAAAACAGATCAAAGATCAAAAGGTTGTTTTCTATTCTTTTGTTATTTTGAGGGAACATTGGACGTACCTGCAGCATTAGAGAAATGTGAATAATTGAAAAGTCTCTCCAGGCCGGTCTCTATTGCACGATTCATATGCATTCCACGAACCACTGTTTCAACACCTTGGGGATGTAGGAATTTTTTCTCTTCATAATTCTAAGACAAAAAGAGGTGAATGTATTACCATATGACACAACTGAACTCCCTCTGTAAAGCTTCAGTGTTGAGAGGACATGCTAATTTCTCAGGTGCAGTGGCAGCATTCATGTCCTGGATGGACTGGGATTTTAAGAGAGTTAGGAGGTTTGATGGAATTCTTGGCATTCACACTTCCTGGTTCATTTTCCTTTCTTGTTCACTCTTTCAACTTTAGTGTTGTCCTGCACAATTGGCCTTGCTCCTCCTCTTGGGTTTTTAATTAAAAAAATAGGGAGTGTTATTGGAAGCCTTTTACACTGAGTCATGTCCCTCTGAGTGTTCTCAAGGCCAGGGAGAGACGTCATGAGCCCTAATGCTCCACCTGTCTCCGTTCCCCTTAATCCCAACACCACCTACACCCCATACACTTCCCCCCCACCACACCATTCCCCCCTCAATGATGCATGATCATTTATCCCCATTCAACATTCACCAATTAATTCACCAAATAATCACAGAAAGGTCCCAGTAAAATGGTAACTCACATTGTTGGCATCTGGTTGCAAATATCTTCTGATATTTATGCAGCATGGGTCATTAATATTAAGAGCTACAATGATACAATGCAGTGTTAATTTGTGTGTACCCGAAAGGTGATCCCGCCATGACCATTAAACAGACCAGAGTTTACAAATTTTACTGTAACAGCATCGTGCAATATATCCCATTAGTTATTTAAAACACTGCAAACGATAACACTGATTTTGTTCACTGCCTTGGCCCTCATTATAACATTCTGCATGTTCTAACTTTTGGAAGTGGTGACAGTAAATTAATATTTGTGGAAAGATTCTAAAGTTGCAACTCAGATTAACTGCACAAGATCTTTTTCATTCTATGGAAGCTGTAGAAGACTTTATTCTGCCTTAGGTGCATGACATCATTCAATATAATTATTTTACACAAGGGGTCATACGGTCATAGAATCAAAGAGGCCTACAGCACAGAAAAAGGCCCTTCAGCCCATCTTGTCTGTGCTGGTCAAACAAGTACATAAGTATTCTAATCTCATTTTCCAGCACTAGGCCCATAGCCTTGTATGCCACGGCATCGCAGGTGCACACCCAAATACCTCTTAAATATTATGATGGTTTCTGCCTCGACCACCTTTTCAGGCAGTAAATTACAGATTCCCACCACCCTATGGGTGAAAGAATTCTTCCTCACATTCTCTCTAAACATCCTGCCCCTTACCTTAATAGATCCTACTTTACCAGTAAACTCACAGGCTGGAAATATCAAATACCTCCTGATCAACAAAGTGGAATGATTGAACAACATGGTCTTCACTGTTAGTGAGAAGCATTGGAGCCCTAATGTGTCTCTGTGCAATGCAACATTTAAAAGGCCAAAGGACAAAGTCTGAATGGTTCACATTTGTATTTGTATTTTCTTGTTCAGCAAGTCTGAACACTCTTCTGATTGCTGCTTCTTACTATGATATATGTTTGATATCTAGTATGCAATACAACTTAATCATGATATTACAATGTCTCAAGAAACTCATGAAAGCACCAAGACAGAGTGAGGTAAAAGGTAAGTAGATAAAAAGACAAGAATGAAGTCAATGGAAAGGACTTTTGAGAATCATGTAGGGTGTAAAACAGGTTACAGATTCACTATGAGCCCATTATGCTCTTGTGTCCTTGTAATTTCACCCCACAAAGCCTGCTCACATTAAAATTCAATTGGCAAACAAATAAACAGAAGTCCAGCAATGATTCAACTCCCTGATGGCAAGATAATTATGGATGATAAAAGCCATCTAGACCAGCTTTTTGGATCCTTTCAGAATGACACACAAACATACTAGTAGGAGCAGGAGTGAGCCATTTGGCCCATTGAGCTTGCTCTGCCTTTTAATAACATTCCCTAAATTATAACAATGATTACAACACAAAAGCACTTAATTGGCTAGAAGGTGATTTGAGACATTGTGAAAGGTGCTGTATAAATACATGTTTAACATTCTTTTATTACACCTGCATTCAGTAGACAGAGTGACTGCAGCAATGGTGATATTGCAGGACCAATGCTGATTCTCTTAGGATAATTAATCACAGGGCAATCAACTAGTGTTAGCAAAGTTGCTACAAAGAAAACACTACATTTACAAAACAACTTAACTCTGTAACAATATAACCTTTCCATCTGACTTCACTGGCACCAACTCATGGTTTACTTTAAATGGCATTGGTCCCTTGTATACTAATGCCTCTATCCTAGGGTTTGTCAATCAGTCATCTACCCGCAGCTCAGAAAAAATGTAGATTGAATTGTTGCTCTGAATTTTTCAGAGTAGAATGATACATGGTACAAACATTCAGTACAGCCATCACTCAAGAACTGGATTGATTCCCCTGCCCCCAGAAGCTGTTGTACAAGTTGTGTTGAGCACTGAATTTATAGCCTATCCACAGGTTCAATGTGATGTTGCATTTTATTTGCACTAAATAAATGTGCAAATAGTATTTTTTTAAATTCTAATTGCTTTTGAGATGTGTGAAAAACAGGGAAATTAAGTGGAAAAGTGTAATTAATAAAGAAGAATCTCCAAAAGGAAAAAAAAGTGACAGCAATTTTCAGTGTGACCGAGCACTGGAGTGTGACCTCAACAGAGTCCCGAGAGTTTGGTGAGGTGAGAGAAAATTACATCTCTTTCTAAATGTCTAATGATGTTTATATTTAGCATTTAACATTTAACTGCCAATACTGTTTAAATTCTAAATCTCATCCAGGGGCCCAAGCAGGGACAGAGTAGCTAACCACTGGGGCACAGCTGGAGATAGCTTGATATGTTTTTTCTGTACCTGGGCGCAGCTAGTGCTGATATTTTCAGAGCACATGAATTCAAACATTTCAGTGCAATTTAACACTGGACTATGATCTCAACACACTGCTGGGAGTTCAGTGAGAAAGGGAGGAAGGTGCTATTCTGCTTTTTCTCACTTTTTCATCTGTAGGAACTGGTTCATGCTCTACAACAAGGGAAGGATCGATAGAAAAGCTGCAGCAGACATTTAAGGGGATATTTTAGAATACTCAGAATAAGTATATTCCTACCATCAAGAAAAATTCTCAAGGGAGGACCAATTGTCCGTGGTTAACTAAAGAAGTTAAGGAAAGCATAAAACTGAAGAAAAAATCCTATAACGGTACAAATTTGAGTGGCAGTCAGGTGATTGGTCAGAATACAAAGAATGTCAGCGAATGACTAAAAGGCTAATCAGGGGAAAGAAATTAAAGTATGAGAGAAAGCGAGCAAGAAATGTAAAAATGGATAGCAAGAGTTTCAAGAGTAAAGCAAAGGAAGGGGTTATCAACAGTGCTATCAAGAGGCACTTGCTTAGCAATCATCTGCTCACTGATGCCCAGTTTGTGTTCCACCAGGGGCACTCAGCTCCTGACCTCATTACAGCCTTGGTTCAAACATGGACAAACGAGCTGAACTCCCGAGGTGAGGTGAGAGTGACTGCCCTTGACACCAATGCAGCATTGACTGGGTGTGGCTCCAGCAAAACTTGAGTCAATGGGATTCAGGAGAAAACTCTCCACTGGTTGGAGTCATACCTGGCACAAAGGAAGATGATTGTGGTTGTTGGAGGTCAGTCATCTCAGCTCCAGGGCATCAGTGCAGGAGTTCCTCAGGGAAGTGTCCTCAGCCCAACGATCTTTAGCTACTTCATCAATGACCTTCCTTCCAGCATAAGGTCAGAAGTGGGGATGTTGCTGCTGATTGCACAATGTTCAGCACCAGTGGCAAATCCCCAGATACTGAAGCCGTCCATGTCCAAAAGCAGCAAGACCTGGAAAATATCCAAGCTTGGGCTGACAAGTGGCAAGTAACATTTGCGCTACACAAGTGTCAGGCAATGACAATCTCCAACAAGAGAGAATCCAACCATTGCCGCTGCTGTTCAATGGCATTACCATCACTGAATCCCCCACGACTATCAACACCCTGGGGGTTACCAATGGCCAGAAATTGATCTGGGTGAGCCATATAAATACTGTGGCTACAAGAGCAGGTCAGAGACAAGGAATCCTGCGATGAGTAGCTCACCTCCTGATTCTCCAAAGCCTGTCCACTACCTGCAAGGCATAAGAGAGGAGTCTGATTGAATACTCCCCACTTGCCTGGATGAGTGCAGCGCCACAACACTCAAGAAGCCTGACACCTTTCAGCTTGGTTGATTGGGACCACATCCACAAACATTCACTCCCTGAAACACTGACGCATAATAGCAGCAGTGTGTACCACCTATAAGATGCATTGCATTAATTCACCAAGGCTCCTTCGACAGCACCTTCCAAGCCCATGACCACTACAATCTGGAAGGACAAGGGAAACTGATAGATGGGAATACCCCCACCTGGAAGTTCCCCTCCAAGTCACTCACCATCCTGACTTGGAAATATATCACTGTTTCTTCACTGTCGCTGGGTCAAAATCCTGGATCTCCCTTCCTAACAGCACTGTGGGTGTATCTACACCACATGGACTACAGTAGTTCATCACCTTCTCAAGGGCAATTAGGGATAGGCAAAAAATTATGGCCCAGCCAGTGAAACCCATATCCCATGAATGAACAAAAAATAAACTGCCACCCAAAAGCTTTTGCAGAAAATAAAAACGCGAAGTGTAGGTGGTAAAATATTAGGATTGAAAGAGGATTGGCTGGCTGACAGAAAACAGAGAGTATGCATAAATGGGTCTGTTTCTGATGGCAGGATGTGAGGAGTGGGCTTCTGAAAATCTCTGTGCTGGGGCTTCAGCTTTTTATAATTTATCAATGGCCTCAATGAGGGGAGTGAAGGCACGGTAGTTAAATTTACAGGTGATAGGTAGGAAAGTATGTTGTAAAGAGGGCACAAGGAGTTTGCAGAGATATATATAGATTGAGAGATTGGACAAAAATCTGGCAGATGGAATGTAATGTAGGAAAATATGAAATTGTTTACATTTTGGCAGGAAGAATAAAAAAGCAGTGTTACTTAACTGGAAGATAGCTGCAGAATTCCGAGGTGCCAAGAGATCGAGCTGTTCGAGTGCAGGAGTCACAAACAGTGCGCTAATAAAGCAAGTAATTAAGAAGGCTAATGGAATGTTATCCTCTAATCCGAGAGAGTTTAAACATAAAAGTAATGATGTTTTGCTTCAGCTATACAGGGCATTGGTGAGACCACATCTTGAATACTGCTGCAGTTTGGGTTGTTTTCATTGGAGCAGAGAAGACTGAGGGGCGACATGATCAAGATGTACAAGATTATGAGGGGCATGGACAGGGTGGATAGGGAGCAGCTGTTCTCCTTCATTGAAGGGTCAGTCACAAGTGGGTAAAAGTTCAAGGTGTGGGGCAGGAGGTTTAGGGGGGATGTGTGTAAAAACTTTTTTACCCAGGAGGTGGTGACGGTCTGGAATGCGCTGCCTGGGAGGGTGGTGGAGGCAGGTTACCTCACATCGTTTAAAAAGTACCTGGATGAACACTTGGTGTGTCATAACATTCAAGGCTATGGGCCAAGTGCTGGTAAATGGGATTAGGTAGGTAGGTCAGGTGTTTGTCACATGTTGGTGCAGACTCGATGGGCCAAAGGGCCTGTTCTGCACTGTGATTCTATGATTCTGTGATTTGGTCTCCTTATTTAAGGAAGGATGTAAATGCATTGGAGGCGGTTCAGAGGAGATTTACTAGATTAATGCCTGGAATGAGCAAATTGTATTACGAGGAAAGGTTGGACAGACTGTGCTTGTTTCCAATGGACTTTAGAAGAGTGAGGGGTGATTTGATTGAAGTATATAAGATCCTGAACAGACTTGACAAGGTGGACATGGAAAGGATGTTTCCTCTTGTGGATGAGAGCAGAGCTAGGGGGCACTGTTTTAAAATGAAGGGTCACCCTTTTAGGACAGAGATGAAGAGATTGTGTTTCTCTCAGAGGGTTGTGCGACTTTGGAACTCTCTGCTTCAGAAGATGGTGGAGGAGGGGTCATTGAATATTTTTAAGGCAGAGGTAGATAGATTGCTGTTAGGCAAGGGAATCAAAGTTATCAGTGGTAGATGGGAATGTGGAAATCAAAACACAAGCAGATCAGCCATGGTCTTACTGAAAGATGGAGCAGGTTTGAGGGGCCGAATGGACTACTTCTGCTCCTACTTTGTATCATTGCATCTTCATATCCTGAGAGAATTCATTTCTAGAAGCACTCCAGTCATAGGGTTGTTTTCTGTAAAGATCCTTTTTATAAAATCACTTTATGCTCTTTCTCTGGGATTTCAATTATTTTTTTTTGCCAAAGCTACAACGAATGATCAGGAACAGTCCTCCCCAGGGACATGTTAGTCCCACAGTGTGTCCACATTCTGCTGGATTTTAAACACAATGGTGCAGGGTGGTATGAATCTAGGATGGAGCAGGGATTTGTAAAACCTTCCTTTAACCCAAGCTTGTCCAACCTTTTCACTCCGGGGGCCACAATTGCATATTTTTCACACTCAAGAGGCCCACGAGCAAATTTCAGAAAGATAAGGTTTGGCATAACAATAAACTGAATTTCATTGAAAATTTTCAGAAAAGAAACATTTGCTGAGCGGATTAGTGATAGCGACCACAACATGGTACAATTTAAACTCGTTATGGACAAAGAAATAGACAAGTTGCAAAAAAATGTTTTGGATTGGGGGAGAGCGGATTTTAGTAAAATAAGGCAGGATCTGGCCAAGGTGGGCTGGGAACAGCTACTTGTGGGGAAATCTACAGAAGAGCAGTGGGGAGCGTAAAGAAAGGAAATGGGGAGGTTACAGGCTCAACATGTTCCCTTTAGGGTGATCGGAATGAGTAACAAGCCCAGAGAACCATGGATGACCAGAGATATTCAGGATATGATGAGAAGGAAAAGAGAGGCTTTTAGCAGGGACAAGGGGAGTAAAAGAGCGGAGTCATTAGTGGAGTACAGAAAGTGAAGGGTGGAGCTTAAGAAAGCAATTAGGAGAGCAAAGAGGGGGTATGAGAAAGCTCTGGCTGGTAAAATTAGGGAAAATCTCAAGATATTCTACAAGTATATCAAAGGGAAAAGGATAACCAGAGAAAGAGTAGGGCCCATAAGGGGTGAATGTGGTAATCTATGGGTGGAGCCAGAGGATATAGCTAGAGTGTTGAACAAATACTTCACACCCATCATCACCCAAGAGAATGAGGATGAAAGTATGGAATTCGGGGAGAGAGACTGCAAGGTTCTTGAGGAAATTGATATAGGGAGTGACAAGGTATTGGAGGTGTTGGCAGGCTTAAAAGTGGACAAAGCTCCAGGTCCAGATGATTTGTGTCCCAGACGGCTGAGGGAGGCAAGGGAGGAGATCGCAGGGGCTCTGACCCAAATTTTTAATTCCTCTCTGGCCTCGGGGGAGGTGCCAGAGGACTGGAGAACAGCTAATGTGGTTCCACTATTTAAGAATTGTTGTAGAGATAAGCCAGGGACCTACAGATCAGTGAGTCAGTGGTAGGGAAACGTCCAGTGGTGTCTAGAACGTTACCTCTCTGGTATGCTTCTGTGAGGATGACTTTGTCAGGCTGTTGCTTGACCGGTCTGTAAGACAGCTCTCTCAATTTTGGCACGAGCCCCCAGATGTTAGTTAGGAGGACTTTGCAGAGTCGACAGGGCTGCGATTCCCGTTTTCGTTTGTAGTGCCTAGGTCGATGCCAAATAAGGATTGAATTCCCAGACTTTGCAAGAGCAACAGGTGAGTCAATGTCCTTTTTTATACCACTCATTTCAATGAGGTCCAAGACTCTCAAGCCTCTGGTACACCAACACAGCGTGTCATTCGAATTGTTTCTACTTTAGGACATCATGAAAAGTTAGAACGCTATTGAAATGCTGGTTTCAATTGAAAAGGGAATTTTTAGAAATGTACAGTATTAATTTTTAGTACTAAACCTTAAAAGTGACCTCTCAACCCACACCACCCTCCCTCACCCCAACCTCAACTTCACTTTCCCACCCAGCCCCCATCTGTGATGTTCCTAGAATCCAGAAATCTCTCTCAATGACTGAGAATCAATAACCCTCTGGGGTAGAGAATTCCAAAGATTCACAAGCCTTTGAGTGAGGAAATTTCACCTCCTCTCAGTCCTAAATGATTAGCCCCTTATCCAGAGTCTGTTCCCCGTGTTCTAGGTTCCCAATCAGGGGAAACAACCTCCCTGTGTTTGCCCTGCCAAGCCCCTTCACAATCTTGTATGTCTCAATGAAATCACCTCTCACTCTTCTAAACTCCAGAAAGCATGCCCCAATTTATAATTCCTCTCATCACAGGACAGCCCTCCTCATCTCAGAAATCACCCCCGTGAATCTTCATACATCATCTTTAAAGTGTGTACTTCCTTCTTTAGATAAGGAGATCAAAACTGTACCCAGTACTCCAGGTGTGGTCTTCATAAAACCTTGTACAAATGGAGCAAGACTTAATTATTCTCGAACTTCAAACCCTTTCAGTAAGGGGCAACTTACTATTTGCCTTTCTAATCACTTGTTATACCCAAATACAAACTTCCTGAGTTTCTTGGATTAAGACACCAAATGCTTCTAAATACCAAAATGGAAATGTTCTTTATACCAATTAAAAAATTAGAGTTAAAGAGTCATCGAGGCCCATCGAGTCTGCACCAGTCAAACAGTTACCTAACAATTCGAATCCCATTTTCCAGCACCAGGCCCATAGCCGTGTATGTCATGGCATTTCAAGTGCACACCCAAATACTTCTTAAATGTTATGAGGGTTTCTGCCTCTCCCAACCTTTCAGACGTTGAGTTTGCAGATTCAGACCACCCTCTGGACAAAAGTATTCTTCCTCACATCCTCCCTAAACATCCTGCCCCTTACCTTAAATCTATGCCCCCTATTTATTGAACCCTCTACCAAGGGGACAAGTTCCTTTCTGTCTACCCTATTCTATGCTCCTCAAAATGTTATGCAACTTAATCTTGTCCCCCCTCAATCTCCTCTGCTCCAAGGAAAATAACCCCTGCCTATCCAATCTCTCCTCATAAGTAAAACTATCCAGCCCAGGTAACATCTTGGTAAATCTCTTCTGCACTCTCTCTAGTGCAATCAGATCCTTCCTATAATGTGGATACCAGAACTGCATGCAATACTCTAGCTATGGTCTAACTAGCGTTTTATACAGTTCCAGCATAATCTCCCTGCTCTTTTATTCTATACCACGGCTCATAATGGCAAGTATCCCATATGCCTTCTTAACCAACTTATCCACCTGCTGCGCTACCTTTAGGGACTGGTGGACATGCACAGCAAGGTCCCTCTGATCCTTTGTACTTCGCAGGGCCCTACCATTCACTGTTTATTTCCGTGCCTTGTTTGTCCTGTCCAAGTGCATCACCTCACACTTACCTGAATAAAATCCATTTGCCACTGATCAGCCCATCTGACACTCCCGCCTATATCGTCCTGTATTCTAAGGCAATCCTCCTCACTATTTACCACCCCACCATTCTGATGACCCTCTGATTTTCTTCTAATCAAAGTGAATAGCCTCACACTTGCTCACAAAATATTCCATTTGCCAACTTGTTGCCCAGTCACCTAACCGGTATATATCTCTTGGCAGCAGAACAGACAGCACAACCTTCAGAACACCCAGTCATAGCTGCAGAGAATCGTATTGATCCACTGAACTGAATCCTAGGATGTAAACCATCAAGTACAGTGAATTGGTCAGCCTTTAGTCCCATTAGTTTCTCTAGAGCTTATTTTCTTCTGTAACAATTACTTTAAATTCCACACTCTCTTTCACCCTTTGGTTCCCCATTATTTTATGTGGTAAGCCATGGGTTGACCAGTATTCCTGGAGAATTTATTGTTTCTCAATGGAATGTGTTTTCGCTGAGAATTTGGAGTTATTTCTTTAAATGTTTACCACGGTTTATCAAAACCCCATAGTTCTGTCTGTCCATTATCCAATCCCCTATTCATGTTAATGGCTCACAACATCCGGGGAGAGATAATCACCTTCGGATGCCACTCCGCTCCTTTTCACTCACCCAGGTGTAGCGGAGGGTCAGGATGTCGGGAAGGGTAGGAAGCAGTGAGAGGAGGTGGACGGTATTCATGGGGGGATGGGAGTTCAGGTGATAATTAACAGGACTGGTAGGAGAGTTGGGTCAGTGTGGGTTAGTTGTAGGGTCATCAAGGTAGGAAAGGGGTGTGGTGGTTGGGGGATAGTCAGGGGTGGGATGTATTCAGAGTGTTTTGTGATAGTCATGGATTGAAGGAGGGGAGGGGAGTCCAGTGTTCAAAGGAGGGGGGGATGTGGGGGTTAGTCAGGGATTTGTGGCGTAATCAGCGAGTGGGAGGGTGAGAGGTTAATGGAGGGGGGGTGGTGGTGAGTGTTCAGAGTGCTGGAAGGTCTTTCTGTCCTCTTTCTGTCTATTATCCAATCCTCCATTTGTGCTAGTGGCTCACAACTTCCTTAGGCTGGAGGGGGGCTGGGGCGGGGGTGGGTCCTGTCATTGGGGCGGTGGGGGTAGTCAGGGTGTGGGGGTTAGTTTGTGGATTTGTGGGGTAATCAGGGGGTGTGAGGGCCAGGGGGTAGTTGGAGGGGATGGGGATCAGTCGAGGTGGAGGGAGGTATTTGTGATGTGGGAGGAGGGTCTGGGGTTTGAGTGGTGGGGGAATCAGGGGGGAGCTAGAGTAGTGGGGCGGGGGTATAAGTCAGTGCGTCATGGGCAAACCATGGGGTGGGAGGACCAGGGGGTTGTTGGGGGGTAGTGGGGAGGTGATGGGACAGGGGGTGGTTGTCGGTGGTCATGGTATGAGGGAGGATCTGGGGATTGGGTGGAAGAGTTGGGGTACAGTCAGGGCATGGGAGTAGTCAGGATGGTGGGCTAGTTTGGGGTATGGGATAGTTGGAGGTGAGCGGCTTGGATGGTAATTGGGGTATAAACAGGTGTGGGGGTAATCGGAAGTGGGGGAATGGTAATTGGAGAGGTGGGGGTAGTCGGGAAATAGTTGGGGGTGGGATGGTTAATCTGGGGGTGGTAATTTGAGGGGTGGAGTAGTCAGGAAATGTTTGTGGGTGGGGTGGTTAGACCAGGGGTGACAGTTGGAGGGGTGAGTTAGTCAGCGTTGGGAGGTTTAGTCAGTGGGTGGGGTGTTAGTTGTGGTTGGTGGGTAGTTTGGGGTTGGTGATAGGGGTAGTTGGGCAGTGGGGGGGTGGTTGGTTTTAGGGGGGATGTGTTTCAGTGGGGAGTTGGAGGGTCAGTACCACAGCAGGTTGAAGTGGGTTTAATCTGTCTAACTTTTCCCAGGTAACTATTTTGCTAAGAGAGTCAGAACCATCTAAATTCACTGACTAAAGTCGGAGTATCGGATAGTTCCCAGTGCAGCATAATTGCCCATCACGAGCTGAAATATTCCCGGACATATCCCATGCAGTCCTTGCGTGGGGACTTCCGGGATGTCCCCAGCTCATCTTCAGGGGAACCTACTGGGTAAAACTCCCCAGAGATCAGAAGTTCTGGGCCAATTTATATTACCCTAGCAAGGATGGAGTGTAATTCTCACAGCCAAACCTGCTTTAAGGGCACTGCTGTATTGATGTGACTTTCCAGGTATCTGTGGTGTGGGCATATCGCCGAAAGCAAGACTTGGCTTCTTACAGATGGAACATAGTGAACTTCAGTCTGTTATAAATTTCCGAAATTGGATTAGATTCAGTGAATACAGGAGTAACAGGAATGTGTCCCGACTCTACAGTCCTTCGCATTGTCCCTCTAACCTCTCTACCACCACGCAAACCCCTCTCTTGACCCTCTGCTGGAGACAGAAACCCTGATATTCTCACTACACAAGCTGGCAGTGGAGACCAATCAGCCGACAGCAGCTCATGTATAAAATGTTACTGAGACCCATGGACCAATTTCAGTCCAGTCTCATGTTTCAGGGTTGGGGGATGCGCTGTCGATTCACTGCAGGTTATTTACCCCAAAAATGGACATTGTATAATTTCCCCTAGTACAAACATGACAGAACACAGTAAACTCTGAAAGATACTTACCTTGGCCACAATGACTTCTACAGGCTCAATGCAGTCATTTTCATAACAGAAGTTGTCCACCTCGTCCTGTGCAGCAAGTTGCTGCCAGAAGAGGACAGACACAGTTAGGAAGAGTCTCAGCATCCTGGTGTCTGCTCAGATCACTGGTGAACGCACTGAATGACTCTCAGCACCTTCAGGTGGATCTGCAGATTGAGCAGAGAGCTCAGGTCTTTTTATACTGTTTTATGAAGATGATTTTGAATAAAGTTAAGCTGCAGGTAGCAACATCATGTGATGAAGAAACACACTAGCTGATTCATTATGGAAATGTTACTTGAAGTTCGAAACCATTAACTCTCTGAGTGCCGGTTCCTGGGAAGTCTGAACACTCAGGAAGCTATTTTACAATTGATTCCCATTCATACACTCAGGATTGTCAACCCTCCCTGTTTGGTTGTCGCCTGGAATGGAAAATTGTTCTGCCGGTCGCTGGTGTTAGTGACCCAGGAGAAAACAATTTCACATTCGGGTTTCATGTCTGCACAGTTTCATTTCTTGGGTTTCCTGCACCAGCTGAAAGTGGGAACCCATTGGCCATGCTGCACTCCAACCGTGGGACAGACCACCATTTCCTCACTGAGTAGGTGAAGCTGGTGTTGGTCTCACAGCCCAATGACTTGAGCATTTCACACTGTTCCTGTTTGTTTCTTCCCCTCCTCTCTTGAGGTAACTGAGACTGGCTGAGGTTCATAACCCTTGGTAACAACTCCCACTGAAGTCCAGTTCCTGACACTGCCTTGGGTTCGCTGATGATTGCACGATGTTCAGCAACATTCGCTGCTCCTCAGATACTGAAGCTGTCCATGTCCAAATGCAGCCAGCCCTGGCTAATGTCCAGGCTTGAGCTGACAAGTGGCAAGTAATATTTGCGCCACACAAGTGCCAGGCAATGACCATCTCCAACAAGAGAGAATCTAACCATCACCCCTAGACATTTAATGGCATTATCATCACTGAATCCCCCACTATCAACATCCTGACCAGAAAATAAACTGGACCAGCCATATAAATACTATGGCTGCAAGAGCAGGTCAGAGTCGTGGAATCCTGCCACATGTTACTCACCTCCTGATTCCCCGAAGCCTGTGCACCATCTTCATGGCAAAAGACAGGAGTGGGATGGAATACTCCCCACTTGCCTGGATGAGTGCAGATCCCACAACATTCAAGAAGCTTGACATTGTCCAGGATAAAGCAGCCCGCTTAACTGGCACCACATCCACAAACATTCACTCCCTCCAACACCGACGCACATTAGCAGCAGTGTGTATCATCTACAAGATGCAGTGCAGGAATTCACCAAGGCTCTTAAGACAGCACCTTCCAAACCCATGACCACTACTATATAAATGGACAAGGGCAGCAGATAGATGGGAATAGCACCACCTGGAAGTTCCCCTCCAAGTCCTTCACCATCCTGACTTGGAAATATATTGTCGTTCCTTCACAGTTGCCAGGTCAAAATCCTGGAACACCCTTCCTAATAGCACTGCAGGTGTTCCTGCACCACACAGACTGCATTGGTTCAGGTAGGAAGCTCACTGCCACCTTCTCAATCGCAACTAGGCATCGGCAATAAATGCTGGCACAGCCAGCGAAGCCCAATTCCCTTAATGAATAATTAAATAAAGCTTTCTTGGCACAGCCTCTCACTGGGATACTTTATCCCTGGCACTGCCTCTCACTGTGTTCTTTTTCCTGGGCACTGCCTCTCACTCGGTTTCTCTTTCCCTTGCACTGTCTCTCACAGTGTTACTTTATCACTGGCACAGCCTCTCACTGGGTTTCTGTTTGCTGGGCACTGCCTCTCACTGGGTTCTGTTTCCTGGGCACTGCCTCTCACTCGGTTTCTGTTTGCTGGGCACTGCCTCTCACTGGGTTTCTGTTTGCTGGGCACTGCCTCTCACAGTGTTACTTTATCACTGGCACAGCCTCTCACTGGGTTTCTGTTTGCTGTGCACTGCCTCTCACTGGGGTGCAATCCCCCTGGCTCCGACTGACTGGGGTAAAAGGGAACCTGCAATGGGGGGCACAGTGTAAAAATAAGGAGAATCCTAGGCATGTGCATCTTTTTAATGTTTTGAAGGCTGGGGAAAGAGGACAGGGATAGACAGTACAACCCCTCAAGACTGACCATCCATTCAGGCCAAAAGTCTATCTGAGTGTCACTCCAGGATCCACTCAAAACTCTTTTCCACCTCCGGTTTAGGCATCCCTTCACCTTCCCCAATTCCAATCATTTCTAGATATTTTCCCTGACCATTATCCCAATGCCAGGGATCATTCTCTCCAGCCTCAAATGGTGGCCTTTTTAATGGTTCTACTAGTTTTAGCTGCTGGCAAGATAAGCCAATTCCCTTCAACTTATTGCTCGCTTAAAGTCCCAAGTAAAGGAGATTCTAAGCATTAAAGGAACATAATCTTAGACTGTGTCCTCAAATACAAGCCCTGTCCCCCAGGAGTATCAAAGCCCACAAAATTATCTTAGGATGGGGCATAAATTGAGGCATTTCTTAGTAGACCAAGTCCCTTGAAAGACAACCAATATCAGCTCTTAGAAATCTTAAGTAAGACTCCTGGAGTAGTGTATTTATGTGGATTGCCAAGATAATAAATATTTTAGATTACACGTTGCACATGCTTCAAAAAAATACACGGTTTATTGAAGCCCATTATGCTTTATAGCTTATACATGAAGTTATAAATGATAATTAAAGCTCAACATAACATGCCAATAATAGTCGAAAATACATGAAATTTATGAATCCAACTTGCCTGCAAATATTGTTGGATAACTCAAACAAACAGTAACAATTAAGAAAGATATTTACTCATGAATTCAATTTGGCGATATTGAATTTTGATAAATCTCTGTCTCAACCCAGGGTAATTCTCAAAAGGGAACACTGACCCTTTATGTTCCAAAGGTGACTGACTGACCTAATCCTCATGGTGTGAACTTTTAAATACAGTGGGTGGAATCGTCTGTGCCTGCTGGCGTCGGGCGTTTTCGGTGCTGTGAGCGGACAATATGGCAAGAAGACCAAAAATTGGTTCCAGGGAGTTGTGAAACCAGTTTGTGATTGTCCTCTCAGTCCATCGATGGTGGGCTGCATTTCCATCCATTGGACATGGGGAACCTCAATGTCCTACACCTACATATCATTGTAAGGTTCACCTGTCAGATCATTCCTCCAATGGCCGGATCGTCTACCCACACTGATGTGTTTCACAACAACATATAAAAGGTGTGCACTTGACAGGCTGCACTTTGAGGCAAACTTGGAGGCGAGTGCACAGTAACACTCACCAAGGATGCCCGTTTGACTTCAAGGTCCAGATGTGTTTTTCAGGGGACTTGGGTCAATGGCTGCCCTGCAGTTGAAGGTAGCGCACAAGCCCATGTGGGGTGATGGGTGGGGGAGTGGGTGAGGGAAGCCGTCACACATTAGGGACACCTTGTATAAAGTGACCCTTAATCTGCAGCTGAGACAGTTCAGGAGCAGCCACATTGATATGATTGGAGTTGGGCCTCGAGCTTATCTGCCCACTCAAGCAACATTAAAGTGATACCAAGTGATCCAGAGTTTATTACCACTCGGGCACAGACTGTAAACTAATGAGCGCTTTAGTGGATTGCAGAACTGTTGGATGAATGGGCACATTGTACAATCTCCTTGCTAAAGCTGGCCATGGAGCAGTCACTGGTGGAGGCGCTCACAGCCCTTTGCATTGTCATCATCCCGGTTTGGACCAGTCTCCCCCATGGTTCAAGCTAACAGTGAAGCCTTGCAGCACAGGTTAGGAGAATGCCTGCGCCTGAGCTGAGAGCACAGCATGCAGTCCAATGGGCAAAGCTGCTGCCAATCGGCCGGGTGGAGTGGGGCAGTGGAAGGTGGGGTTTCGGGCAGCCATGCAGCGCAATAATCTCTGGCCATCCAAGTGGTGGCCAGCTCCCTCCGGGATGTGTGAAGGGGAAATCAAACTTAACCAAGAAAGATTCTTAGTACACCCATGCTGACCCAAACCTCTCTCCCTTTCATCTTGAAGGAGAAGTACATCAGGATCATGGAGCCTGGTGAACTAGCTGTATGTCTCATGGCTTACAGAGAGCAAAGACAATGGAGAAGAGAGTGACTGAGGCACTGGCTGTGCAGAGGGAGGAGTAGCACCCTCAGGAAGAAGGGGTGACTGGGACTCCCGCTCACTCCACTGAAGGGCCACAGTGAGCCATCGCTGGTCAGCACCGAGCTAGACCTAGGGACTATACGAGAGTCAGGATACAAGAGTGATTGGATTTGTCCAGGTCTCAGGTTTCCCACAGGTGCAGGGTGCCATCGACTGCACTCATGTGGCACTGAGATCTCCGTCGCTACACACGGTCCACTATGTGAACCATAAGGGATTCCATTCGCTGAATGTGCAGCTGATGTGCAACCACCACAAACACATCCTGCAGGTCCGTGCACCATTTCCAGGGAGTGTTCACAACTCCTAGATTCTCAATCAGTCACAGATCCATGATATCTTCCAGGGTCCACAGAGGCTGCAGGGATGGCTCCTCAGGGACTAGGGCTACCCACAGAGGACGTGGCTGATGACACCCGTGTGGTGGCCTCAGACTGTAGCAGAGCAATGCTATAGTGAGGCTCATGCTGTAACCTGGTGCAGCAAACCATTGGGATGCTGAAAAGGAGGTTCCAGTGCCTGGACCAGTCTGGAGGAGCCCTGCAATCCAGTCCCCAGAGGGTGTCTCCCATCATCGTCGCCTGCTGCACCCTTTACAACCTGGTGCTGCAAAAAGGAGAGGAGCTGGCTGAGGAGGAGATGGAGGAGCTGGAGGTCTCCTCCTCCTCCACCACCTCCGAGGACATCGACTGTGATGAGGGTGAGGAGGGCCTTGAAGGCAACCATGACTAGGATGAGGCCCTTGCACTGGCCAGACGAGGCAGATGTGCTCGGGAGGCCCTCACAGCCTCTAGACTTGTGGAGGATGATGACAACGTGCAGTGGAGAGACACCATAAGATCCTCACATTACATCTATGAATATTTGAATCCAGTCTGGCTTATGGCAGGACACATACCCTCTGTGATAATGCTCCTGTCATGGAGATGCAGTGGAGGCCCTAATAGCCACTTGGCTGCAGGAGGATGATGACAACATGCAGTGAGGACTCACCTAATATCTTTACATAGCCTCTGAGAATGTCTGACTCCTGTCTGGCTAAGGGCAGCTCACTTCCGCTCTGCGATCAGGGTCATATCAAAGAGACACAGCCCTGAAACTTAAGGAGCATCTGATCCTTTGTCTGCCTTCAGCACCTGAGCCCTTCAGGAGCACAGCGTCACTGGTCACAGATGCTGGGGAGATGGGGGCCAGCCCCACCTTAAAGGTGCTGAGAACACACAGAGAGAATGACGGATCTCTGGGATGCCTGCCCACAACATTCCAGCAGCACTAACAAGCACAGCCGAGGTGCAGGCATCAGGAATGTGTCCAGAGAGTGTGAGGACACAGCATTACTTTGGTCTGAAGGCTGCACAGAGTGCAGGGGAGAGGCCATGGATTGCAACTCCTGCCTTTATCTTATGCAGAAAGGTTTCACATCTGACTGACACAAACACTGCTCGTCAGAACAAGGAGATAGAGGATGGGTATCCACTGGAGGATGAGACCTTGAGGGTCCTGGCCTGCTTTCGGGGTCCTGCTGTGTGGTGTTGGCAACCCCATTGGCGTGTGCAGCTGGAGCTGCTGAGGCCACAGGAAGAGGGGATTGAGACATGCTGGACACTCCCGGCATCATCTGGATGGACGGCCGCAGGGTGTCCACCTGCTGATCCTCCCCACTATGGGTGTCCAAGGGCCCCTGGTTGACCCCGTGAGAAGAAAACGTAGACTTACCCTGGTGGAATGGGGGAGGTCATTCATCCTCTTGTGGCACAGGATGGCAGTCCTCTTGTGCAGGGCACTGGAACTGACCACACTGCCACAGCCTGCCAAGCTGGAGTGATGATGTTGCTGCCCATCCTGCGGCCAGAGTGGGGGTTAGAGGACATCACGGCGACTGTCCAGTGTGTCCATACGGTGCTGGAGAGACATGTCATTGAACTGGGAGGGCTGCAGTCTTTTTTCCATTCAGGACTATGTCTTCTGTGCAGCAGCCGTGGGCTGGAAGCACTGAGAGGTTTTGCTGCAGCTACACTTTAAATATGGTGCCGGGTGTGATGAAGCAGTGAGATGATGGTGTGGAGGGTAAATGAGAGGCCGCCTGGCATGGAAACGGTGTGTTTCCTGGGAATGCATAACTAACACGGTGGGTTTGGGACAATAAGCTGTTTTCCGGCCGATGGGTAAAATGTCATTTTACCCACCCGCTACCGCACTTAAAGCAAATCTGGGATGATTCCGCCTGGTGCCTGCAGAGACAAAACAAGCTCCTATTGTCTATTTTATAAATAAATCTTATCATTGAAGAATTAGTGAAGGCTAAATGTTTTCTTTCCAATAAAAACAAAAAAACTGCAAATGCTGGAAATCCAAAACAAAAACAAAAACAGAATTACCTGGAAAAACTCAGCAGGTCTGGCAGCATCAGCGGAGAAGAAAAGGGTTGACGTTTCGAGTCCTCATGACCCTTCGACAGAACTTGAGTTCGAGTCCAAGAAAGAGTTGAAATATAAGCTGGTTTAAGGTGTGTGTGGGGGGGAGAGAGAGAGAGAGAGAGAGAAGTGAAGGGGGTTGGTGTGGTTGTAGGGACAAACAAGCAGTGATAGAAGCAGATCATCCAATGATGTCACAAACAACAGAACAAAAGAACACATGGTGTTAAAGTTAAGGTTGGTGATAATATCAGGTAATTTTCCAGGTAATTCTGTTTTTGTTTTTGTTTTCTTTCCAACCTGTGTAATAGGGTATTTTGAAGTGACTGGCTGATTGGCTCCCTTCCAAAAGTAATTTAGCTTCAGGGTTTAGCTGTACTCTGTGTTTCTTTCAATTTTGACTTATACAAATAAACATACGAATTAGGAGTAGGAGTAGGTCACTCAGCTCCTCGAGCCTGCTCTGCCAATCAATAAGATCATGGCTGATATGAATGAACCCCACATTCCAGTCTACCCCTGATAACCTTTCACCATTTTGTTAATCAAGGATCTAGCGAGCTCTATCTTAAAAACATTCAAAGATTCTGCTTCCACCGCCTTTTGAGGAAGAGAGATCCAAAGACTCACAACTCTCTGTGAGAAAAAAATCTCTCCTCCTCTCTGTATGAAATGAGCTGTCCTTATTTTTAAACAGTGACCTCTCGTTCTCAATTCTCCCACAAGGGGAACATCCTCTCCAGATCCACCCTGTCAAGACTCCTCAGGATCTTAAAGGTTTCAATAAAGTTTATTCTTAATCTTTTAAATCCCATTGGATACAAGCCTAACCTGTCCAGCCTGTCCTCATAAGACAACCTGCCCATTCCTGGCATCAATCTAGTTAACCTTCTCTGAACTGCTTCTAACGCTTTTACATCTTTCTTTAAATATAGAGAGTGTTGCTGTACACAATACTCCAGATGATTCATGCACTAGCATCCCCAGATCCCTCTGAATCTCAGAGATATGCAATCTCTCACCATTTAGATAATAAGCTTCTTTCTTATTCTCCCTGACAAAATGAACCAGTTCACAGTTGCCCACTCACTTAACCTACCTATGTCCCTTTGTAGCGTCCTTAAATTCTCTTCACAATTTACTTTCCGATCTATCTTTGTGTTGTCAGCACATTTAGCAACTATTCCTTAGGTCCCTTCATCAAAGTCATTTACCTCAACTGTGAAAAGTTGAGGCTCCAGCTGATGTCTGTGGCACATAGAAACATAGAAACGGGGAGGAGTAGATCATTTGGCCCTTCGAGCCTGCTCCACCATTCAATATAATCATTGCCGATCCTCTATCTCAACACCATATCCCCACTCTCTCTCCATACCCGGTGATGCCCCTAATCTCCAAAAAATTATCAATGTCTTTCTTGAATATACTCAGTGACCCGGCCTCCACAGCCTTCTGTGGTAGAGAATTCCACAGGTTGAGCATCCTCTGAGGGAAGGCACGTTTCCTTATTTCAGCCCTAAATGGCCTGCCCCGTATCCCGAGAGTGTGGTCCATGGACTCCCAAACCACGGAAGAACATCCTCCCTGCATCCAGTCTGTCTAGCCCGTTAGAATTTTTACATTTCAATCATTTCCCCTCTCATTCTACTAAATTCTAGCGAATACAGGTCCAGTTGAATCAATCTCTCGTCATACGACAGTCCTGCCATTCCCAGTATCAGTCTAGTGAGCCTTCACTGCACTCCCTCTATGGCAAGCATATCCTTTCTTAGGTAGGGAGACCAAAATTACACCCAACACCCCAGGTGTGGTCTCACCAAGGCCTTGTATAACTGCAGTAAGACATCCCTATTTCTGAACTCAAATCCTCTTGCAATGAAGGCCAACATACCATTTGCCTTTCTAATTGCTTGTTGCACCTGCCTGTTTACTTTCATTGACTGGTGTACAAAGACACCCAGATCCCTTTGTACATCTACATTTCCCAATATATCACCATTTAAATCATACCCTGCCTTTCTCTTTTTCACACTGAACTGTATAACGTCACATTTATCTGCTGCAAAATACAGCCCCATGTCTTTTATAATAGGCGCTAGCAATTTCCCCACCACTGATGTTGTGCTAACTGGTCTGTAATTCTCTGTTTTTACTCTCCCTCCTTTTTTAAATAGTGGGGTTACATTTGCCAACCTCCAATCTGTAGGAACTGCTCCAGAGTCAATAGAATTTTGGAAGGTCACCTCCAATGCATCCAATATTTCCAGGGTCATTTCCTTTAGTACTCTGGGGTGTAAATTATCAGGCCCTGGATATATTTCAGCCTTTAACCCTATTAATTTCTCAAGCACCATTTTTTTTTACTAATACTGATTTTCTTCAATTCCTCACTAGACCTTTGGTTCCCTTACATTTCTGGGAAATTATTTGTGTCCTCTTTAGTGAAGACAGAACCAAAATGTGTGTCTAATTCTTCTGCCATTTCTTTGTTCCCCATAAGAATTTCCCCCATTTCTGACTGTAAGGGACCTACATTTGTCTTTGCTAAACTTTTTATCTTCACATGTTATAGAAGCTTTTACAGTCAGTTTTTATGAGCCCGACAAGTCTACTCTCAAACTCCATTTTTCCCTTCTTGATCAATATAATTGTCCACTTTTGCTGTATTCTAAACTACTGCCACTCTAAAGTAGCCTGCTGTCTAGATGGTTCCTCAATGTTTGATCTAAGAAACCATCATGTATACAATACAGGAAATCCTCCCTCACAACCTTATTGCTAGTTTGGTTAGACCAATCTACATGTAAATTAAAGTCGCCTATGATTACAGTTGCACCCTTATATCATGCATCTCTAATTTCCTGTTTAATGCCTTTCCTTACATCTGCGTTACTGTTTGGGGGCCTATAGACAACACCCACCAATGTTTTCTGCCCTTGGTGTTTCTTATCTCCACCCAAACAGATTCCACATCATGATTTTCCGAGCCAATATCCTTCCTCACTATTGCATTGATTTCATCCTTTACTAACAATGCTCCCCCAGCTCCTTTCCCTATTTGTCTGTCCTTCCTAAATATTGATTAGTCCTGGATGGTCAGTTCCCATCCTTGGTCACCCTGCAGCCATGTCTCGGTAATTGCAGCTATTTAAGATCTGTTTATATCTATTTGCGTTGTTAATTCATCTACCTTATTGTGAGTGCTCCGTGCATTAAGAGACAATGCCTTTAGACATGTCTTTCTAACCTTGTTAGTCATCTTAGCTTTATTTTGCACCATTTGTTTTACACCCTTGTTTTTTCTGCCTTCCACTTTTGTTTCTTACTTTTCTGTCTTTGGTTTCTCTCCTTGTTTCCCCCTCCTCTGTCTCCCTGCTCAGGTTCCCATCCCCCTGCCATTCTAGTTTAAACCCTCCCTGACCACATTAGCTAACACACACCTGAGGTCTTTGACAGCTCGACGGGCGCGCAGCCGATTCCGCTGTGCACCTGCCAAACTCAGGATCAGAATGATGCACGGTGACATCAGGACACACGCCCGACATCACCGCGGGTCATTTTACCCGTGGGTGAGCGGGGCCCCACCCCCACACGCTGACCAGAAATTTCAGGCCTTTGTGATTGAAGAGCACTTGAACAATTTCAAATATAAAAATCAGCTCCAGTTATTGCTCTGAACTGTAGGCCCTGTAAATGGCCGGAAGGACAATTGGGATGTGTTTTCAGATCTGTCTTTGGAGGCAGCTTTACTTCAGTGATCATTGGGTGGTCCAGATCTTACCCACATTTACAATGACCCTGTTTTTGAGTGAGGTACTCAGCTGATTTTATTACTTTGCATTGAGAGAGCAACAAGTCATTTCTTGGCCTCTCTTCTCAGTAACATTTACAACGTGCTTTGCATCTTATTATGTAGAACTAATGAGAGATGTAGAAAAACATCATCACAAGAGATAAAGTGACTTCATCTGCACCTGGACAAACCAAATAACTGAATTTTAATAACTGGAGATTTTCCAACCTGAGACACAAAATGTACCTGTGATTCTCTCTGACTCTTTATTCCCTGGATTAGTTACAAAGCTTGTAGTCAAACCCGAATCTAGCAGACATGAGGAGGTGGGCGGTGGGTAGCAGTGCGATTGCACACGGCATGAGGCTGTAAATTAAGTTACAGATCAGGTGACAAATCTAAAATTTTAAACTGTTAATCCCAGGATTAGCAACACCAGATTAGCAGCATCAGGTTAGCAACATAAAAAAGCAGAACTGACTTTAACTACTTAAGATGGTTGATAACTTCAATTGTTGCCAATGTAACAGAAGAACATAAGAACAAAAGAAATAGGGACAGGAATAGACCATTCGGCCCCTCTAGCCTGCTCCGCCATTCAATAAGGTCATGGCTGATTTTCTTGTGTTTTGAATTCCACATTCCTATCTATCCCCAAAAACCTTTGTTTCCCTTGCCTAACAAGAATGTATCTACAACAAAAATAAAAATACCTGGAGAAACTCAGCAGGTCTGGCAGCATCTGTGGAGAGAAACACAGTTAAAGTTTTGAGTCTGTATGACTCTTCAACAGAACTAAGCAAAAATGGAATAGAGGTGAAATATAAGCTGGATTTAGCGGGGGAGGAGGGTGGGTGGGACAGGTAGAGCTAGATAGAGGGCCAGTGATAGGTGGAGATAGCCAAAAGATGTCATAGACAAAAGTACAAAGAGGTGTTGAAGGAATATTATCTAAAGAATGTGCTAATTAAGGGTAGAAAGCAGGACAAGCAAGGTACAGATAGCCCTAGTGGGGGTGGGGTGGGGTGAAGCGAAGGGATCAAAATAGAAATTAACACACAAAACAAAAGAGTCTAAGACCAATATTTTAACTTAAATAAGGGTAACTACATGGGCATGAAAGCTGAGCTAGCTGAAGTGAATTGGGATTCTCAGCTATGGGTGAGATCAATAGAGAAGAGTGGCTGACATTTGAAGGGGTATTTGAAAGGGGCATTTGAAGGCCTTTACCCACAGTGCATGTTACTCCTTCAAAGAGCTCCATGACAGGTGTCAAGCTAACTGGCTTATAGTTTCCTATCTTCTGCCTCCCTCCCGACTGGAATAGAAGGGTTAAATTTGCTACTTTCCAGTCTGATGGAACCTTTCCAGAATCTAGCAAATTGTGCAAAATTAGCACCAACACACCTATTAGCTCATTAGCTACCACTTTTACGGCCCAACAGTAAAGTCCATCAGGACCCGGAGACTTGTCAGCCCGCAGCTTCATCAGCTTTCTCAGCACCGCCTCCCTAATGATTGCAATTTCACCAACTTCTCCTCTCCCTTCCGCATTCTGATTTACCACTATTACTGGAATGTTTGTTTGTATCTTCTGTAGTGAAAACAGAGCAAAATATTCCTTCATTTCATCCACCATTTCCCTATTATTTACTATTAACTTGCATTCTCACTCTCTGGAGGACCCACACTCACTTTACCATTTCCTTATTATTTACTATTAACTCACATTCTCACTCTCTGGAGGACCCACACTCACTTTACCTACTCTTTTCCTTTCTAAATGCCTGTAGAAGCTCTTGCTGTCCATTTTAACAATTCTAGCCAGCTTCTTCCCATAATCTAATTTCTTTCTCCTGATTAACCTTTTAGTCATTCTCTGCCGTTCTTTATATTCTGACCAATCATCGGACCTGCCATTCATCTTTGCACAGTTATATGCTTTTTCCTTAAGTTTGATATTTTCCATAACTTCTTCAGTTAACCACGGATAGTGGGTCCTCCCTTTAGATATTTTCTTTACAGGAGGAATATACTTGTTCTGAGTATTCTGAAATACCCCTTCAAATGTCAGCCACTCTTCTCTATTGATCTAGCCCACAGACGATTACCCCAGTTCGCATTGGCTAGCTCAGCTTTCATGCCCATGTAGTTAGCCTTACTTAAGTTAAAATATGAGTCTTAGACCCATTCTTCTCCCTGTCAAAGTGGATGTAAAATTCATTCAGATTGTGGTCGCTGTTACCTAGGGGTACCTTCACCCTGAGGTCATTAATTAATCCTGACACATTACACAATAGCAAGTCTAATATAACCTGCTCTCTGGTTGGTTCCAGAATGTGTTGCTCTAAAAAACTATCTTGGAAGCATTCTATGAACTCCTTATCCAGGTGACTAATGCCAGTCTGATTTTTCCAGTTTATATTTGAATTATAATTAACCACGATTATTGCCGTCCCTTTATAACAACCCAATATTTCATCTTGTATCATTTGCCCTATATTGTGGTTACTTTTAGGGGTCCTGTAGACCACTCCCACGAGTGACTTCTTTGCCCTCATCTCCACCCAAACCGATTCGACACCCTGATCTCCTGAACCAGGAAATCTCTAACTATTGCACCAATGCCATTCTTGATGAACAGTGCTACCCCTCCACCTTTACCGAGCTTCCTATTCTTCTTGAGTGCCCTATGCCCTTCAATATTCAGAACCCAATCCTTGTCATCCAAGCATCCGCTTCTCTGTAATGACTATCAGATTGTACTTATTTACTTCCATGTGCACTATAAATTGAGTTAATATGTTCTGAAGGCTACGTGCATTCAGATGCAGAGCCTTTAGCTTTGCCTTTTTGTTATCTTTGTAACATTTAGTCTTGATTGTTGTTGAACTTAGGCTTTTTTCTCTCTATCCCTGCCATTCTCTGGTCCTTATTTCCCATATTACTAATTTACTCGTCAGCTTTGACACTACCCAAGCTTGGTCCCTCACCCCGCACACCCATCCCCCACCTTGTTTAGTTTAAAACAATCTCTACTTACCTAATTATGTGGCTCACGAGGAAACTGGTCCCAGCACGGTTCAGGTATAGGCCGTCCCAGTAGTGAAGCCCCCCTTTTCCCAGTACTGACATCAGTGGCCCACAAACTGGAACCCATTTCTCCCATACCAGCCTTTCAGTTACACATTCATTACTCCAATCTTATTTGCCCCATGTCAATTTGCACGTAGCTCAGGTAGTAAACCAGGGGTAATTTCTTTTGAGGTTCTGCTTCTTAATTTAGCGCTTAGCTCCTCATACTGACTATGCAGAAACTCCTTCCGTGTCCTGATTATGTTGTTGGTTCCTACATAGACCATGATAACTGGATCCCCACCCTCCCACTGAATAGTTCCTCTTCAGCCCTGAGCAAATAGCCCAATCCCTGACTCCGGGCAGGTAACACAGCTGTCTGCACTCTCACTCTTTGCTGCAGAGAACAGTGTCAATCACCCCCACTATACTGTCCCCTGCTAGCACTACATTCATTTTTGCTCCCCCCACTTGAATAGCTTCCCCAACTGAAGCACCTCGAGCCGCAGACATTTATTGCCGATGTGTTTACCCAGATCACACTGGTATCCAGGAGATCCCACATGTTGCACCCATGACACATCACCTATCCTGCCTTCATCATATGTTTTAATTAACTGCTTAATTATTTTATTCAATGATGTATTTTATTTTATGTATTCTATTAATCTTACCACATTCCTATACTAGTTGACAACTTAGGAATAGAAAAGACCTGAACCACTGACCAGATCCTCACCAAACAGTTAGCTCATTCAACTGCAGTAGAGCCAGAACCAGTTCCTACAGCTGAAAATGTTAGAAAAAGCAGAGGAGCACCTCCCACACCTCCTCACCAAACTCCCAGCACTCCATTGAGGTCACACTCCAGTGCTAGCTCACGCTGAAATGTTTGAATCCTTGTGCTCTGAAAAGAAAGGTACTAGCTGAGCCCAGGAACTGAAAAACAATTTCAAGCTAGTTTCCTTAATTACCTATCTACAGCTGCACACCAGTGGATAGCTGCTCTCTCACTGTTCAGGTCCCTGGATGAGATTCAGAATGTTAAATGTTAAATACAAACAATATTAGACATTTAGAAAGAGATTTCATGTTCCCTCAACTCACAAAACTCTCAGCGCTCTGTTGAAGTCACACTCCATTGCAAGGTTACACTTATAAATGGTCTCAGTTTTTTTTTGCTTTTGGAGTTTCTTATTTATTAATTGCATTTTTTCACTTAATATGCCTGGTTCTGTCACAGCTCAAAAGCAGGTTAAAAAGTACTATTTACACATTTATTTAGTAGAAATAAAATCCAACATCACATTGAACCTGTGGATAGGCTGTAAATTCAGTGCTCAACACAACTTGTACGACAGCTTCTGGGGGCAGGGGAATCAATCCAGTTCTTGAGTGATGGCCGTACTGAATGTTTATACCATGTATCATTCTACTCTGAAAAATTCAGAACAAGGATTCTCTCTACATTCTTTCTGAGCTGCTGGACAAACAGGTGCAATCGACTAACTGAGTGAAGACTTGGGGCTCAATTTTGCCCTGTTTGGGCGGGCACAGCGGGCAGTCCCGGGAGTGTCCATGAAACTGACCACTACCTGCGATCAGGTCCCGACTCTGGTGGCCCAATTAAGGCTCCGCACTGGTCAGGAAGGGCCGAGCGGGGGGTGGGGTCCTGTCGGCTGCTGGCTCCAATGGTGACCCGGAAACCTGTTTAAAATCAGCACAGGCAGCCCCTGGAAGGCTGGCTATGGAAGTACATCTGTTCTGTGGTGTCAGTATCGAAGTTATGAAGTTGAGTGCGGCTAGACACGGCAGGCAGGAGGGCAGGTCGGGTGGAAACTCGGCCGGCAGCTTTTCCGATGAGTGTCTCACCGTCCTGCTGGAGGGGCTGACTCCTAGGAGGGACACCCTTGTCCCCATAGATGGGAGGAGGAGTAATAAGCCTGTTAAATGTTGACGGACATGCTTCCGACTCCCACACCCGCCCTGCAACCGAAATAGTGAGGACGATCGCCCAAAATCATCACGCGTCATTTTACCCTGGTTCATGTTGGGTGTGCGGACACCCGACAGGAGGAAAATTCTGTCCTGAGGAATTTTACAAGATTATAACCAATGCATCTGTTATCTGCGCCAACACTTCTTTTCAGACCTCTGGATGTAGGCCATCCGGTCCTGGGGGCTCCTCAACCTTTAGGTCTTGTTTCAGCTGCAGCTGATGTTGATGCTCAGCAAACCAGATCTCAGATTGAAACCCCCCTCAGCTGATTAGAATTCATTTTTCCGTATTGTAGAAACGAGGAGGGAAAGCTACAGAACACAAAAGTACAGGACTCCAGTTATTACTTTTAATAATTGACAGAATTAATATCTTTATTAAAAGCAAACATGAAACTTAAACACAAGATAAAAGATACAGTTAGAAACACTTTCTGTTATTCATCGAAAAACTCAAGTAAGTTGGTTAAAGACAATTAGTGCTTAACAAATCTGTGCAACTTTCCTTCATTAACCCAGCTTGCATTAACCCACTGCTATGGGCCAGACTGCTGGCTGTTCACTCTTGCCCATCAGGGTGCTGGGCAGTTCGCCAGTGACATCATTGACCCTGGCACCAAAGAGGCAAAATAACTTCCAAATTCACATCTACAGTCACAGAAACACTTATCTGTCCCCTAACTATTGAATTTACAAGTCTTCTTCATGTGCCCCTGAACAGCTGAACTGCTGGTGGTGCTATGAACTTGACTGTACTCCCCAGTTAAACCATCACTTTCATCAATATTCAGAACTGAATACTAGTTGGATAGTGGGGTGCAATCAGGGGACTCCTTCCTGTTTATTCTTGACTGCCTGGTGGTTACCCACCCCCCTCTTTCCCTGCATACTCTTAGGCTGTGGGTGTGCACATCTATAAGTATGCTATCGCAAAGCTCTCTAACTTACAGGTGTGCCATAGTGATAACAGCTGATGCATAAGTTCTGAAACCCGGAGTGTGACATCCTCACAAAAGAGCACCCTCATCTCCCTGAGGCTAAGTGCGGCCTCAGGGAGATCAACTGTAAATGTCAAAGAGATAAGAATAGAAAAATAATATTTCCATAACATGTCCCCTCATGTGATAATGTCATATGTAATGGGATGTGTCCATAATTTTCAGAAAAACTTTATTAAAATATTTTAAAAGCTACATGAAACCTCATCCCACCCTGGATGAGGTTTCATGCTTTTTCCAATTCGCGCCAGGGCTCCTGGTCTGCCGGCCAACATGAAGGTTGGACGGGCAGGATCTGTAATTACTTAATAGCCTCTGTCAATGGCCTCAATTGGGTGAGTGGGACCCGCCCCCGCTTGCTGACATGTACAATCCTGTCCATATAATTTTACAGATCATTAGTGAGATCACATTTCGGATACAGAGTACAGCTTTGGTCTACTTATTTAAGAAATGATATCATTGCATTAGAAGAAGTTCAGAGAAGGTTCAGACGACTGATTCCTGGGATGAGGGGTTATCTTATGAGGAAAGGTTGGGCAGGTTGGGACTGTGTCCATTGACGTTTAGACTGAGGTGATTTTATTGAAACATATCAGACCCTGAGGAAGCTTGACAGGGTGGATATTGAGAGGATATTTCCCCTTGTTGGAGAGACCAGGACTAGGGGACACTGTTTAAAATTAATGGGTCTCCCATTTAAGAGAGAGATGAGGAGAGATTTTTTCTCTCCGTGGGGCTGTGAGTCTATGGAACCCTCTTCACCTGAGACCAGTAGATGCAGGTGATTAAATATTTCTAAGGCAGAAATAGATAAATTCTTGACTAACAAGGGAGTCAAAGTGTGCAGGGAGTAGGAAGGAATGTGGAGTTGAGGCCAAAATCAGGTCAGCCATGATCTTACTGAATGGCGGAGCAGGCTCGAGCAGCCAAATGATTTACTCCTGCTCCTAATTTGTATGTATGAATGTAAGTAAGATAAGGCGATTGCTTTGCTAAACTAATCCCTTCAGTCTTCAAGCCTCTGGTCACCTGTCATTTTAATTCTCCACCTTGCTTCCATGCTGATCTTGCTGTCCACAGTCTCCTGCCATGTTCCAATGACTCTCATCAGAACCTCTGTCTCCATTTCCTTTCCTTTCTCTTTGCTGGTTTCCTTTTCTCTCTCTTGTTTTGCTCTTTTTGTTTTCAGGTGGTAGTTGTTCAGATTCTGTCAATCACACCTCCTCCAGGAACATTTTTGTTTCTTTAAAATAGGAAGGAGATCAAGGCCTTGGAGAGGGTGCAGAAGAGATTTACTAGAATGATAGGAGTGTGGATGGGTCTCAGTTACATGGAGAGACTGGAGAGGTCGGAGGTCATTTCCTCAGAGCAGAGAAATTTGCCAGGAGATTTGAGAGATCCAAGGTGTGCAGAACCAGGAATGGATTTGACTGAGTGAATAAGGAGAAACTGTTTCCATTGGCAGAGCAGTCAATACCCGGAGACATAGAATTAAAATAATTGGCAACAGGACCAGATGCAACATTTATTTAAACAATGAGTCGCTGTGATCTGGAGAGCACTGCCTGAACTGGTGGTTAAGCAAATTTAACAGTAAAATTCAAAAGATAATTGTTGAGATAATGGGAAACATCTTTGTGTGTCTGTGTGAAAAGAGGAGGTCAGGGTGATTAGTGTGGTAAGTCCACTAAACAACACAGGAGTAGCCTTCCTCTAGGCTGTATCATTCTGTGTCTATAATTCAATGTAACCACATCAGTGTTTTCAACATCTCAGTTCATTCATCTCACCTTTCACCTTCCAAACCCATGACCACTCCCATCTAGAAGGACAAGAGCAGCTGATTGATGGGAATTCTACCAACTGGAAGTTCCCCTCCAAGTCACTCACCATCCTGGCTTGGAAATATATTGCCGTTCCTTCACTGTCACTGCGTCAAAATCCTGAAACTACCTTCCTCACACAACTGTGGATATACCTACACCACATGGACTGCAGCGGTTCCAGAAGGCAGCTCGCCACCATCTTCTCAAGGGCAATTAGGGATGGGTAGTAAATGCTGGCCCAGCCAGCGAAGGCCACATCTCGTGAATAAATAAAAGAAAAGCAAAGTCACCCTGTCACCTCACCTGTAATTTCTGATTCACCATGGGCAATGCTGTAACAATGTGTTTCTTTGTCTACAGGTACAATTGTTCCCATCTCTGCACCTTGGGGAGTTATTGGACACTTGGCAAGTGGCAAAGTACAACAGACATTCAGGGTATATGTTACAATAATTCCTGAAATCATCAGTCCACTGGAGCCAATGGATAAACGGTCAAAACAGGAAGAGTACCTACTGGTTCGTACTATCTCAGGTAAATTTAGTTACTGATATATTGTGTTTGACATTTCTTTATGTCAGCCCTTGTGTCAACATCACTCAGCCTAGAGTCGGGCTGTGATTATTGGGCCCATCCGGGTACATGGGAACATTGGTCAATATTAATTGTGTAAGGGAATGATTCATATCTCACAATCTGCAGTTCCTTCTTCTGAGAACACAGCAAGACCTCCCCGTTCACATTAGTCAGATTCATATGGAGTTGACTCCTGTTTTTCTGACATTCTCACATTCACCACCTTGTGTATTTTTGATAGACCACTTTCACATCTTTTAATCAGTGCCTCAGCCAAAATGAAACATCAGCTTTTTTTTATCTTGCACCAAAACCAGTTGTCTGCTGCAATTTGTCACAACACTCAAATAAGTCCAAGGTCTACAATCCAGAGAAGGGGCGATTTGGACTGCTCAGACATCAGAGGTGAAGCTAACATACACCACCACCCCTTACAGGCTCCATCCATAGATTGCCCCATTGGTCCTTTATGGGCCCTACTCTTTCCCTGGTTATCTTCTTCCCATTGATATACTTATAGAATATCTTGGGATTTTCCCTACTTTTACCAGCCAGAACTTTCTCATATCCCCTCTTTGCTCTGCTAATTGCTTTCTTAAGCTCCACCCTGCACTGTCTGTATTCCATTAATGCCTCTGCTGATTTGCTTCCCTTGTACCTGCTAAAAGCCTCTCTTTTTCTTCTCATCATAACCTAAATATCTCTAGTCAACCATGGTTCTCTGGACTTGTTACTCCTTCCTATCACCCTAGAGGAAACATTTATAGCCTGTACCCTCCCCATTTCCTTTTTGAACACCCCCCACTGTATCTCTGAAGATTTCCCCACAAGTAATTGTTCACAGTCTACCTTGGCCATATCCTGCCTTATTTTACTAAAGTCCACTCTCCCCCATTCCAAAACATTTTTTTGCAACTTGTCTATTTCTTTGTCCATAACAAACTTAAACTGTACCATGTTGTGGTCGCTATCACTAAAATGCTCCCCACCACCACCTCAGCCACCTGTCCAGCTTCATTCCCCAGAATTAGGTCCAGCAATGCACTGTCCCTTGTTTGACCCGCTACATATTGACCTAAAAAGTTCTCCTGTACACATTTCAAGAAATCACTCCATCCAAGCACTTAACACTCTGTCCATCCCAATTAATGTTGGGAAAGTTGAAATCATCTAATATACTTACCCTATTGTTATTGTTTTTACACACCTCCACAAATTGTGCGCATATTTACTCCTCAATTTCCTGCTGACTATCTGGGGGTCTATTAAAAAAACCTAATAATATGGTTGCCCCTTTTTTATTCTAATCTCTACCCACAAAGCTTCATTCGATGCCCCCTCCAAGATATCATCTCTTTTTACTGCAGTAACTGACTGCTTAACTAATAATGCAATGCCTCCTCCTCTTTTACCCCCTCCCCTGTCTTGCCTGAAGATTCTATAGCCCGGAATGTTGAGCTGCCAATCCTGCCCTTACCTCAACCACATCTCAGTGATGGCTACTATATCACAATTCCACATGTCAATCCTCACCCTTAGCTCACCCGTTTTACCTGAAGTACTCCTGGCATTAAAGTAGAGGCCATCCAGCCTTGCCTTGCTCCCTTGAAGCTTATTACAGCTGCACTCCCACTGACTTGATTATTTTACTGTATTATGGTGTGTCCCTATTTTGCTAACATTCTGTATCCCCTCGCTCTGCTGAATTAGTTTAAACTCCTCCCAACAGCACTAGCAAACACGCCCACAAGGGTATTAATCCCAAACAGTCCACAGTACGCTCAATGTGGTCCCACCATTGCCCTGTAGAATGGTAGCAAAGATCCCTACTTTTATATTCCAGTCACCTTGCAATAATGATAACATTTCTCTTCCTAATCACTTGCTGTATCTGCATACTTACTTCTTGTGTTTCATCTACCAGGACACCCAGATCCCTCTGTACCTCAGAGTTCCACAATCTCTCTCCATTTAAACAATCTGCTGCTTTTCTATTCTTCTGACAAAGTGGACAAGAGGAATTACGTTCACTATTTTCCAATCCGAAGGAACCCATCCAAAATCGAGGGAATTTTGGAAAACCAAAACCAATGCATCTACTATCTCAGCAGCCATTTCTTCTAAGACTCTAGAATGAAGTCCATCAGGGCCTGGGGACTTGTCAGTCTTTAATTCCAATAATTTTCTGAATACTCTTTCCATGGTGATTGTAATTGATTTAAGTTGCTCCCTCCCTTTCACCTCTTAATTCACAATTATTCCTGGGATTTTACTTTTTCCTCTGTAGTGAAGACAGATGTGAAACAACATCTGTTAAATTCATCTGCCGGGTCCTCATTTTCCATTATTAATTCCAGACTCACTCTCTAGAGGACAAACGCTCACTTTTTGAATACTTGTCGACACCATTACTGTATATTTTTATATTCCTAGCAAACTTTCAGTCATACTTTAATTTGCCCTCCTTATTCTTTTGCTCATTCTTTGTTTTTTTATATATACAAAGTCCAATTATCTGATCTTCATGGAATTCCATGTTCTTTCTTTCAATTTGATCAACATTTAACTTCCTTAGTTACCCACGGATGGTGTGTTCCTCCCCGAGAATTTCTCTTTCTCACTGGAATGTAACATTACTGAGAGTTATGGAATATCTCCTGAAATATCTGCCACTGTATCCCTACAGACCTATCTCTAAACCTATTTCCCCAGTTCACTTTAGCCAGCTCTGTCGTCATGCCCTCATATTTGCCCTTATTTAAGTTTAAAACATTAGTCTTAGACCCACTGGCCCATAACTTCCGATCTCCGGGGCGTCATATCCATAAGGTGCCCTTGGATCTCCCCATGCAAGGACTGTATGGGAATTCCCCAGGAAGCTCAAACTTCCCTTTGGCAATTACCCTGCACTGGGAACCGTTCCATACTCCACTTTAAATCGGAGACTTCGGAATGTTCAAAAATAGTTACCCAGAAAAAATTAGAAGAATTAAAACTACATCAAATCCTGGATAACGATCGTACTGTCCACCTCCGCCTGATCACCCAGGGGCCTCTTCCCACACCCTCACCCATCCCCCAACTAGCCCCTCAAAGTTCTGACTACCTCACAGACCCCCAAATTACTCCTCCTCTCTCCGACTGCACACCACCTTCCCATCCCCAGAATGCCCTCCTGACCCTAAGACCACACTCCACTCCCAAATCCCTGACAACGACCCCCCCACACCCCACCCCCCCAGCACCCTGGCGACAATCCCGATCCACCAACTAAACCCTAGCCTCCACAATTACCCTTCTGATCCACCAACCACCTCCTACCACCCACACAACTACACACCTGACCTCCCAAATACCCCCCACCCCAACAACTACCCACCCAACACCCCCTACTATCCTCCTCATCACATGACCAGTCCCCAACCCCCTAAACTCTCCTCCCATTCCCCCGCCAACCCCAGACCCATTCTCCCACCACAATGCCTCCCCACTGACCACTCAACAGCTCCCTATCCTACCCACTTGCATTGAACAATTACCTTCACCCTGGCTTCTCAAAGTGGCTGGGTATTTTAAATTTAGCTGCTTTATGGCAGCTAGTGCTGTAAAAAGGGGTGTGGCCTCCTCTCATCTGACTCTGCTGCCCTTGACTGAAGGCCTCGGGAACTCGCTGCAATGCGTATTTCTCACCCGGCCCGAGGTGGAAGCTCGGGTGAAGAAGTTACCCACATGGACCAGAACCACTGGATCCTCCACCTCCCACTGCAAGTTCCCCTCCAGCCCTGATCAGGTGTCCCGAACCCTGGCACCAGGCAGCAATCCAGCCTTCTGTACTTTCACTCTCAGCTGCAGGAAACTGTGCCTATCCCCCTGACTATACTGTCCCCTACGCCCACTACATTCCTATTCACTCCCCCTATTTGATTGGCTTCCTTTACGATGGTGCCATGGTCAGTTCGCTCAGCCATGCTGCAGTCCCCACTTTCATCCCTACACACTGCAGGAACTCAAATCTGTTGGACAATTGTAAGGGCTGAGGCTCCTCCACTTCTACCTTCTCAATCCCTTATCTGCCTCACTCACAGCGACTCCCTCCTGTCCCTAACCACTGACCAAATCAGCTGATCCTATCCTAAGGGGTGTGATCGTCTCCTGGAATGAAGATTCCAAGTAACTTTCCCCCTCCCTGAAGCTTCGTAGTGTCTGCAGCTCGGCCTCCAGCTCAAAGACTCTGAGCCGAAGCTCCTCGAGTCTCTGGCACTTACTGCAGACATGTTTGCCCTGGATCACACACGTGTCCACGAGCTACCGCATTCTGCAAGCGCAACACATAGATCCCACGAGAATTCCCACAAGGGACATTCTCTCAATTTCTTGAAAGTACAAAGCTCTCTCTATAAACAGGGAATAAACTTGTGATTCCTTCAAGAAAATTAAAAAAAAAATTGCTGTCCCAAGATTCACGTTTGCAAATCAAACAGTGTAGAAGAAAAGATGTGACTGGGTTTTTTCCTAAAGGTGGTGCTAAAGTAATTAAATAGAGTAGAAGTTTGGATTATAGACTTATAAGGCGCTATTTCAATGGAGGCAATGGGGATCTCAACTAAATATTTGTTGAAGGCCCAGCATCAGCGCCTTTAGGGAGGGCCTGCCGCATTAAATGCCTTTCAGGTGGCAAATAACAGGCCTTTGCTGGGACCAACAACCCAGGGAACAGAGGCTTCACTCTCCAAAAACTGCTGGCCAATCAGAGGCCAGCAGCTCTCAGCGCTTGTCAGGGTCAAGAAGGTGTAGTGGCTGCTGTTGGCTCTGTTCCTGAGAGGCCTAGGATCAGTGCTGGCCCCAGGATAACAGGTGAACAATGGCAGGAAGAGGATCACAGCAAAGGGGGTCATGGGGGAGGGGGTGAGTGTGTAGGAAGAAAGGGCAAAGGGGTGGCTTCCTGCAGCTCTGCTCACCTTCCTGATGCCAGTCCCTCGACAACAAGGTGCTCCCTCCTACAGAAAGCAACCCGAGTAGTGATAGGCCCTCCTGCCTCTGGGTTAATGCCTTTGGCTGCGATTAGAGGCTCTTAGGTTGACATGAATTGTCCACTTAAGTACCTCCATTGATGGTGGGTTGAGAAGGGTTGGGATGGCCGCCCACGAGTGTCCCCGAACTGGATTTAACCTTGGTGGATGCAGCAAGGCAGCAGGGTGCCCGCCTGCCACCCTCACATACAATTAAATGCCCTGTCCATGACCAAACTTGCCTGAAGGGAGCATAATTAATTTGGCCTATAGAATCATGACTGCACATAAGGAGGCTATTCAGCCCATTGAGACCATGCTGACTATATAGAGCAATCCAATCAGTGCCATACCCTCCCTTTAACCCTGTGGCCCTGCACATTTATTCCCCTCAAATGGCCATCCAATTTCCATTCTGAAATCATTCATCATCTCTGCTTCCTCCGCCCTAATAAACAGTGAGTTCCAGATCATTACCACTCGCTGCATAAAAAGGTTTTTCCTCAGATTCCCCCTGAATCTCTTGCCCAAAGTCTTCTATCTGTCTCCCCAAGTTCTTGTACCATCAGCTAATGAGAGCTGCTTTTCCTTTTCTACCTTATCAACCCTGTCAGAATCTTGTACAGCTCCATCCAATCACCCCTCAACCTGCTTTACTCCCTGGAGAACAACCCCAATTTTTCCAATCAAACCCTGTCACTAAAATCCCCCACCCGGGTAACCATTCGAGTAAGTCTCCTCTGCACCCCCGCAAGGTGCCTTACATCCCTCCTAAAGTGTGATGACCATCACCGGATGCAATAATCTATTTGTGGCCTCTCCAGAGCATAATACAGGTTCAGCATAATTTCCCTGCTTTTGTATTCAACACCTCTATCCATGAAACCCAAGTTCCTATGTAGTTTGCTGAACGTTTTCTCAATATCTGCTCTCACCTTCAAAGTTCCATGCACCCCAAGGTCCCTCTGTCCCTGCACACTCTTTAGAATTGTTCCATGCCATCTCTATTGCCTCTCCCTATGGTTTGTGCAAAATGCATCAGCTCACTTTGTTTCATTCATGGAGTGTGGGTGCTGCTGGCTAGGCCTGCATTTATTGCCATTCCTAATTACCCTTGAGAAAGTGATGGTGAGCTGCCTTCTTGAACCGCTGCACAGCGACAGTGAAGAAATGGCCATATATTTCCAAGTCAGGATGATGAGTGGCTTGGAGAGGAACTTCCAGGTGTTGGTGTTCCCAGGAATCTACTGCCCTTGTCCTTCTAGATGGTGGTGGTTGTGGGTTTGGAAGATGCTGTCCAAGGAGTCTTGGTGAGTTCCTGCAGTGCATCTTGTAGATGATACATACTGCTGCCACTGTGTCAGTGGTGGAGGGAGTGAAAGTTTGTGGATGTGGTGTCAATTAAGCGGCCTGCTTTGTGCAGGATGATGTCAAACTTCTTGGGTGTTGTTGGAGCTGTACTCATCCAGGCAAGTGGAGAGTGTTCCATAACACTCCTGATGTGGGCCTTGTAGATGGGTGACAGGCTTTGAGGAGTCAGGAGGTGAGTTACTCATTGCAGGATTTCTAACCTCAGAACTGCTCTTGTCGCCACCATATTTATATGGCTAGTCCAGTTCAGTTTCAGGTCAATAGTAACCACCAGCATGCTGAGGGTGGGGGATTCAGTGATTGTAATGCCATTGAATGTCATTTCTCTGTATTAAATCCAATCTGGCAATTGTCTGCCCATTCAGCTAGCTTATCTGTTATGTTACTCCAGCTGTGGATGAACTGAATGGTGGAGGGACCTCAGTGGGCTCAATGAACAACTCCTGTTCCTATTGTCCTGACAATCAACTTGGCATTCAGACTGGATTTGTCCGGAGGAATAAAAATGAAAATTATATATTCTTAATTCTGTTGCAGGACTTTTGACAGGAAAGTTGATGAGCAACAATATGCAGAACTCGTGACTAAATTCCAGCAGGACTTGGAACAAGACAATCGACAGTTTGATCCAAGATTTATCATTGCTTTTTATAACACACATGGGCTCATGCAAATAGGTTTCAGAAAGAAATAAAATCCTCTTGGATAGGTTTTGTCACCTCTGTAGACATCAACAGTGAGATGTGCTTAACTCTATTCTTAAACTGATTGAATCTTCCACTAATTACACTTTGGGTTTCAGCTGGAGTACTGTGCACAGTTCTGGTCTCCTTTCCTAAGGAAGGATATATTTACTGTAGAGGGAATGCAATGACTGTTCATTAGACAGATTACATATATGTGCCGGTACTGGGGTTTTGAACAATTCCACCAATGACACATTCAGCACTGAGACCCTGTTTTTGAAATATTGTCCTCTAGTGACAATTAATTCTGACTCCCACACACACTGATGCATTTAATCTTTATTCAAAATTATACCAACACATGAGCATCAAAATGAGCAGTTCTTCCCCATTTGCATATGTTGGTTCCTTTAGTTGTTTAGTTCCATCATTACAAACAATGGATCTTTCCAGGTGTCCAGTTCAATGTCTCTCCACATTGTCCTGTGACAGACAGATCTTGTTTCTCACCAAATTTGACTAAAAACAGGGGCTCTTCTATCCTGTTCCACCATTCATTAAGATCATAGCTGATCGTCTACCTTAACTCCACCTTCCCACACTATCCCTTGAGTGTGTAATCTGTCTAATAAACAGGCATTGCAGTCCCTCTAAGGAAAGTTCATCCCTCAGGTAAGGAGAGCAAAACGACGGTTTTACCCACCTAAATAACTGAAGTAAGATTTCATTGCTCTTTGCTCCCTTTGTAATAAAGGCTAAGATACCATTTGTTTTCCTGATTGCTTGTTGTAACTGCATATTACCTTCCTATGCTTCATGTGTAAAGACACCCGAGCCCTTCTGATTACTAACATTTTCCAGTCACTTATCCATGCAAAATATTCCACTTTTATATTTTTCCTATATTTGAGTGACTTCACACGTCCCCAAATTATCTTCTGTCTGCCACATTCTTACCCATTCACTTAACCAATCAAAAATGGAGAAAACACATGGTCTTCTACCCGCACGTTAACCAGACATGAGGATCCAGCCCTGGCAGATCTGACTGTCCCAGACAGAGGAGCCCTGACTGCTGTTGTTGCTTTTCATGTTGTTTATAATTAGGTTCCTCCTTCAATTCCAAGTTATTTGCTCATGTTTCAGGTTCATTTCTGACCAACCACCTCTGTGGGCAGCAAAGGTAAAATAAGCCTTACATCACCACACTGCACATACACAGGTCTAATCCCAGTTGGACATGGGTAGTGGGCCCTCCATTGGGGAACAGGGATTAATCACTGCAGTAATTTGCCTTTTCTATAATCTTGCTTTAATTGAATCATGAACAGTCTGAGTTTGAGATGTCCTAGTGACTGATATATTTCCAGGATGTTCTATCTTGACACAGCGATGAATTATATTTATGTTTATCATAGTCTTATTGATCAAAATGTTTAAAGGTGAAGTGAAAGTATCTCATTGAAAATGGGATGTGTTTCAGAGCAGAGAGAATTGAAGTTGTTACAAGTGAAATTATGGAGTGGTCAGATTTGGCATTGTACCTGAGCTCAGGGAGGGAGCATGAGAATGGCAGCTTGCATTGAGGCCCAGGACTGGCACGAGTGACTCAGTGTTGGAGGGCTATGTGGAGCTGAGTCAGGGAACAGGGGTATGCAGGAGTAAAAGAGGGTGCGAGGTGCTTGGTAATAGAAACACCCAGAGACACCTAGAATTAAAAGTGCATGAGCAACATGGCTGCTTGTATTAAAACATCTTTTTTGGACTCTTTACTTCTTCCTGCAGGCTCCCTCTGTGGGTATAATTCTGTAAGGAAGCTTCCAGTGAACAATATGTACAGATTGCAATTTCAAAACAGTGATCAATGACAGAAAGATCCAAGGAGGGCAGAGGGTGGTGTTGGGGGCAGGGAGGGGTGAAATAGGAGGGGCCTGGCATCTTGGATCTGGTAGGGGTGGTGGGGAAAGGGAGTTTTTGATCAGAAAATGAGGGACCTAAAGGACAATGTCAGGACATGTGGGTCCATTTCTAATTGTTGATTGGCTGGGTCCCTGAGTTCACCTACAACATTCCAATTACCCCTGCTGAGAGTGATCTCAGACAATCTCCTTTACAATGCATAGAAGGGAGAGCCAGCTGAGCCAGGCAACTTCAGCCATGTTCCACAGAGCAGTGAGTGCAACACTGGACACTAACATGAACATTCAATAAAGAGTGAACCAAAAAACACCTTTATTGTGGAAGAGATAATATTGTATGTCCTTAATTCTTCTGTAAACCTCAATGTTTGCCAACTATGAGCTGTGCCAGGACATTGAGCTTTCTGATTAAATTAGTCTCAACAAATAACGATGGTGCCAACATGAATAAAGAGAAACCAATGTAATGTGAAATACTTACAGGTGAAGTTTAAATTTGAAAAACACGCATGCCGCCTTTGTGCTCTCAAAAATTCTCCTGTTAGTACCAATGGAGTTGGGCAGGAAAGTTGTGGTCATGATTAAGATCCTCCCTGTTTGTCCAGAAGACTCCTTTATAACCCACCTGTACCTGCTGCATTGTCAGCTGACAACAGTATTCACCACTGAAAAGCTTCCCCGCAGCATGATCACACACATCTCCCATGCACACCTCCAGCACTTTAAATTTTCATTAGAATTGTGAGGAGCCTGAATTGAAAATTTAACTGCTTAAAACTGAGAAAGAATCCCAATCTAAAATTAGAATCCAGAGACTGAACATGGAATAAAGTTCAGATTCCCATCTCCTCACACCCACACTGGGAGCTCACATTCGCAACATCAACAGACTGAACCTGTGATTGAGAACATGATCTATTCAGATATTACCCCTGTTAACAGGTGACCCATTCAAAGGCTTCTCTCATGGAGTAAATTAGCCATTGTCTTCTTGCCTTTGTTTGTCTTTTATTTTTCAAACTGCTGGGAATGTATTCTCACTGTGAAATAAAGAGGGTGATGCATTTCAACATTTGGTCTCATGTTAGATTCTTACTCAGAAATAAATCTGGGTCACTCATTGGCTAGTTTTGGGGAGATAGTAGTGTCGTGATAATATCACTGAACTAGTAATACAGAGACCCAGGTTAATGCTCTAGGAGCATGTGTTCAAATCCCACCATTGCAGCTGGTGAACATTAAATTCAGTTAATGAAATCTGGAATTGAATACTAGTTTCAGTAATAGTGACTCTGAAAAAATCATTGATTGTTGTAAAAATCCATTTGCTTCACGAGTGCCCTTGCCTGGTTTGGCCTACATCTGACTCCAGGTCCACAGCAATGTGGCTGACTCTTTACTGCCCTCTGAAATGGCCTAGCAAGACTCTTAGTTCAAGGGCAATTAGAGATGGGCAACACTGTGTGAATCTTGCCAGCAACACCCACATCCCATGAAAGAATAAATAAAAAATATTAGATAAACTCTCCACATTTCAGTGAAATGATTCTGTCAAAATATTGAGGTGTAAAAGGAAAGAATGAAGAGACAGAGAGTAATTTCTTGAGAGATGTGACACTTGGTGAGTGAGCTCCATATTCTCCAGGTGACAGCTCACACCCCGTGCAGCCTGACACTTCAACCTGTCAAACTCCACTCTGAACAGGGTTTAAAACTCTCTCAATTTCACTGATAAACTCCCAGGATACACAGAGTCCTACACACAACAATTCATGGATCAATCATCGGTTGGGTGTTGTGAAATTCTTCTTTCTTGGAAAATCTCGCAACCTGGGCAGGTAAGGGAGGATTCTGGGAAGGGACCTGGTTAATCCAGGTCTCATTCCCCTTTCCTCACTTGTTCAAATTTCCACCCAAGAAGGGTCCCGAACTCTTTCCCTCCACACTTTCCATTGCAGGGATGACAGACAGATGTTGAACGGGAGAATCTCATCAATTGGGATTTCTGTCAGTTCCACCTCCATTGTGTGAAAGCTGCTTCTCCCTGTAGGAAACTGGGAGACTAGCATTCCAGGGCCTGATCCTGGCTGGAGTGAGACCTGCTTTCCATCTAAAGGACACTTTCCCTGCTGTAAAAATAGAACATTTAAAATCAGGCGTGTTTTTTTTAAGGGTCTTTGTTCCAGGGAAGAGGCCCCACTTAAATAGCAGCAAGATAACACAGTGATATCCCTCCAAACCCCACTCAGACAGACACAGCAGTTAGTGAGGGAATCACAGCCACAGCCCCAATATATTCCAATTGTCCTGATCCTGGAATTCCAGGCAGGGGCAGCAGCATATTCATGTGGCAGCCGGATACTCTGCTCCATGATGATCCTTCCCAGAAAGCAACCACTGAATTCAAAGATGAATCCCCGAGGTTGGCAGCTAGGGTGTTCACAATTGTGTTTATAGTGTCGCATCCGACAGGGTCAAAACTGGTTCAGGATGAATGAATTATAATCCTAGCCCCTCTTTGGGACTATTCTGGATCAGATGCATTGCTCGGATGATCACTCTCACTTAAGGTAGAGAAAAACAGGCCTCACAGATATTTAACTGTGCCTGAAGAACTGATCTATCTCTCGCCAAAGGAAAGGAATTAACCGAGATTATTACTGTGCTCCAGATAGCCTTTTTAACCAGTTTAAAGCTAGATTATAACAACCTGGATATTATACTGGAGTCCGGGCATCTCTCCTCAACAATTTACCTCTCTACTGAAGATTGTATGGAGATGGGTTTTTGAGTTTGATATAGAAGACAGTATGAGACTATACACTTTCAAAATTATATAAAAGTTGTTTCAGGAACTGAAAATGCAATTCACTTTTTTTGGTAAATCAATCACAGCATTGACAGTTCTTGGAGAAGTAAGTATATAATAGAGAATCCAGAGCTTATTCATGTTACAAAAAAAAGATACCTATTAATATTTGTAGTTGTTTTGTAGTAGAGACCATGATCATTGCTAAAACAGAAACATGTCAAAGTTTTTCATATTGCACTCATCAGGACACTCCTCAAAAATACCAATATAAGGGGAAAACAACTGTTTATACTTTATGAGAAGAGAGTGCTGATTGGTTGGCAAGTGGACTCTGATTGGTAGAGGCATTGATATTATGTGAATCAGCATTCATTGAACTTATGAACTTGGCAACTTATGCAGTTGAGTTCAGTTTTAACCATGCCATGCATACCCAAATAGATGGTGTTGTCATAGGATCCCCTCTAGGCCCAGCTCTCATGAACATCTTTGTTGGGTTCTATGAGAAACGTGTCTTTGAATTAATGACACCTAATCATCTACCTCTCCCGCATTTCTGATATGTGGATGATACGTTTGCCATATTTAAATCTGCAACTGCATATAATAATTTCCTTACACATATTAATGGACTCAACCCCGTGCTCTGATTACCCTGGAAAGTCAAGTTAAGCCAATAATTTGTGCAGCAGCAATAAGAGTGGTATTCGCTAGTAGCAGGATGCTGCCATCAAGCCAATAGGTCATTCTGCCTATCACACAAATGAGTGATGTGGTATATGATTTCTCGTGCCAGTGTGATGCTAGGTATGTAGGCCGGACGTGCCAAACACAGGGGATCACATCAAACAGCATGTCCCAGCCGCTGTTCACAACGGGCAGGGTACAGGCCGTATCCAATCAGCCCTTTCTTGCAAAAATCAAAACACAGTGTCCAACATTAGATGTGATTGGGTGAATGGACAACATTTGCTAATTAATCCTCAGTGTGCTAAGAATGACACTGACAACCAATTGAAGATTGTCAGTTGAGCTCGCAGTGTGGCACTTTTACATGAACTGGAAGCTACACATGTTAATACACAGGGCCCTGCTCATTGCAGACAGAAAGAAGATGTACACATGGGGAGGTGATGGTGTTGTGGTATTTTCACTGGACTAGTAATCCAGAGACCCAGGGTAATGCTCTGGGGACCCAGGTTTGAACCTGCCAGCGCAGATGCTGGAAATTGAATTCAAAAACAATCTGGAGTTAAAAGCCGAAAGATGATCACAAAACCATTGTCGATTGTTGTAAAAAAACATCTGGTTCACTAATGCCCTTTAGGGAAGGAAATCTGCCGTCCTTACCTGATCTGGCCTACATGTGACTCCAAACCCACAGCAATGTGGTTTACTCCTAAATGCCCTCTGAAATGGAGCCACTCAGTTGTATCGCACTGTTACAAAGTCTCAAAAAGGAATGAAAACTGATGGACCAGTCAGCATCAGCCAAGCAACAGCCTGACATATTCATACTCACGGCATCATACTTTACATATAATGTCCCAGACACCAGCAGCAGAGGTGGTTACACAGTAGTGTACAGGTGGGAGGGAGATGCCCTGGGAGACCTCAACTTCATCTCGGGACCCCATGAAGTCTCATGGCATCAGGTCAAACATGGGCAAGGAAACCTGCTGCTTATTACCAAGCACTGCCCTCCCTCAGCTGATGAATCAGCGCTCCTCTATGTTGAATACGACTTGGAGAATGTTCTGAGAGTGCCAAGGGCACAGGGTATTCTTTGAGTGGAAGACTTCAATGTCCATCATCAGGAGTGGCTCAGTTGCACCACTAATGACTGAGCTAGGCGAGTCCGAAAGAGCATAGCTGCTAGACTGGGTCTGTAGCAGGTGGTGAGGGAACCAACAAAAGGGAAAAACACACTTGATGCTCACCAACACAGCTGCGTCCGTCCATGACAGTATCGATAGTAGTGACCAACGCACAGACCTTTTGGAGACGAAGCCTCATTTTCACATTGAGGATACCCTCCATCATGTTGTGTGGCACAACCACAATGCCAAGTGGGATAGATTTCAAACAGACCTAGCAACTCAAGACTGGGCATCCATGAGGCACCAAGAGCAGCTGTAGAAACATGCTAGAACACAACCTGTAACCTCCATGGCCCAGCATATCCCCCACTCTACCATTACCATCAAGACAGTGGATCAACCCTGGTTCAATGAAGTGTGCAGGTGGGCTTGCCAGGAGCAGCACTAGGCATGCCAAAAACTGAGGTGTCAGTCTGGTGAAGCTATAACACAGGACTACTTGTGTGCCAAACAGCATAAGCAACAATTGATAGACAGAGCTAAGCGATCCCACAACCAAGGGATCAGATCTAAGCTCTGCAGTCCAGCCACATCCAGTCATGCATGGTGGTGGACAATTCAATAACTCACTGGAGGAGGAGGTTCCATAAATATCCCCATCCTCAATGACGGGGGAGCCCAGCACATCAGTGCAAAAAATAAGGTTGAAGGATTTGCAACAATCTTCAGCCAGAATTGCCCTGTGAATGGTCATTCCTGGCCCCTCCGGAGGCCCCCAGCTTTACAGATGCCAGTCTTCAGCCAATTCGATTCACTCCACATCTGAAGGTACTATATTGTGCAAAAGCTGTGGGCACTGAAAATATTCCGGCCTCATACTAAAGACTTGTGCTCAAGAACATGCCATGCCCCTAGCCAAGATGTTCCAGTACAACTCCAATGCTGGCATCTATCCAGCAATGTGGAAAATTGCCCAGGTATGCAAGACAAATCCAACCCAGGCAATTAATGCCCCCTCAGTCTACTCTCGATCATCAGTAAAGTAATGGAAGGGATCATCAACAGTGCTATCAAGCAGCACTTACCCAGCAATAACCTGCTCATTGATGCCCAGTTTGTATTTCTCCAGGGCCACTCAGATCCTGACCTCATTGGAGCCTTAATTCAAACATGGACTAAAGAGCTGAACTGCTGAGTTGAGGTGGAAGTTACTGCCCTTGACATCAAGGCAGCATTTGATTACTATGGCATCAAGGAGCCCTAGCTAAACTGGAGTCAATGGGAATCTGGGGGGATATTCTCCACTGGTTGGAGCCATACCTCACACAAAGGAAGATGGTTGTGGTTGGTGGAGGTCAGTCATCTCAGCTCCAGGACATCACTGCAGCAGTTCCTCAGGGTAATGTCCTCTGCCCAACCATCTTCAGCTGCTTCATCAATGACCTTCCTTCCAACATAAGGTCAGAAGTGGGGATGTTCGCTGATGATTGCACAACGTTCACCATTCACGACTCCTCAGATACTGAAGCAGTTCCATGTCCAAATGGACTAAAACCTGCACAATATCCAGGCTTGTGCTGACAAGTGGCCATAAGACCATACGGTGTAGGAGCAGAAGTTGGCCACTTGGCACATCGAGTCTGCTCTGCCATTTAATGAGATCATGGCTGGTCTGATAATCCTCAACTCCACTTTCCTGCCTGTTCCCCATAACCCTTGATTCCCTAATTTATTAAATATCTGTGTATCTCAGCCTTGAATATACTTAACAACCTAGTCCCTACAGCCCTCTGCTATAAAGAATTCCACTGGTTCTCTAGCCTCTGAGAGAAGAAATTCCTCCTCATCTCTGTCTTAAATGGGTGGCCCCTTACTCTGAGATTATGCCCTCTGGCCCTAGACTCTAGCACAAGGGGAAACAATCTCTCAGCATCTACCCTGTCAAGCCACCTAAGAATGTTATCTGTTTCAATAAGTTTGCCTCTCATTCTTCTCAACTCCAATGAGTACAGGCCCAACCTACTCAACGTCTGCTCAGAAGAAAATCCCTCCAAACCCGGGATCAACCTAATGAAACTTCTCTAGGCTGCCTCCATTGCCAATATATCTATCCTTCTAGGTGTGGTCGAACTAGGGCCTTGTATAGTTTTAGCCCGACTATCTTATTTTTATACTCCAATCCCTTTGAAATAAAGGCCAACAGTCCATTTGCCTTCCCTATTACCTGCTGAACCTGTATGCTAGCTTTCTGTAATTCATGCATGAGGATCCCAAATCCCTCTGTGCTGAAGCTTTCTGCAGTCTTCCTTCATTTAAATAATATTCAGCTCCTCTCTTCTTCCTGTCAAAGTGCATTACCTCACATTTTCCCTCATTATATTCCATTTGCCAAGTTTTTTGCTCACTCGCTTAACCTGTCTATATCCCTCTGTCGACTCTTTGTGTCATCCTCACCACTTACCTTCCCACATTTTATTGTGTCATCTGTAAGCATGGCGATAGTACATTCACTTCTCTCATCCAAGTCCTTAATGTATGTTGTAAATATTTGTGGCCCCAGCACTGATCCCTGTGGCACTCCACTAGTTACAGGATGTCATCCTGAAAATGCCCCCCCTTATCCCAACTCTCTGTCTTCTGTTCGTTATCCAATCCTCTATCCATGCGAATATACCACCCCAAACACAATGGACTCTTATCTTATTAAGCAGCCTTATGTGCGGTACATTATCAAACGCCTTTTGGAATTTCAAATAGATTACATCGACTGATTCCCCTTTATCTCTCCTGCTTGTGACCTCAAAGAATTCCAATAAATTTGTCAGCCATGGTTTCCCCTTCATGAAGTCATATCGCCTCTGCTAGATTATATTATGCATTTCTAAATGCTCTGCTATTACACTGTTGATAATAAACTCTAACATTTTCCCAATGATAGATGTTAAGCTAACTGGCCTTTAGTTACCTGTTTTTTCTCTCCCTCCCTTTTTGAATCAGGGTGTTACATTGGTAGTTTTCCAACCCTCTGGGACTTTGCCAGAGTCTAAGGATTCTTGGAAGATTGCTATCAATGCATCCACGATCTCTGTAGCTATTTCCTTTAATATCTTAGGATGCTACCCATCATATCCAGGCTATCAGCCTTTAGCACCATTAGTTTTCCTATTACTATTTGATAGTTATTGTATTCATTTCATCCCCTGCTCCCCCACTCCCCTCTTTTCCCCTAGATTATGTAGTATTTTTGGCTTCTCTCCTTTATATATATTTTAAAGTTCTTACAGTCCATTTTTATATTACTTGCTAGTTTACCCTCAAAGTATATTTTCTCCCATTTCATTTTGTTTTGGTCATCTTTTTTGGGTTTTTAAAGCTCTCCCAATCCTTTGCCTTACCACTAACATTTGTCACATTTTTTTTTTCTTTCAATTTGACATTTGGCATTGGGACATGTCCATCATTCTCTTGTAAAGGAAGGTGACTTAGGGCATCGGTATTTGCTATATGAATCCCTGGTCTATGTACAAAGGTGTATTCATTTGCCTCCAAAATTCGGTCCCATCTTTGTATTCTTACAGAGGCTCTGGGTGGTATAAGGTTTTCCTCGCTAAGCAGACCCAAAAGTGGTTTGTGTTCTGATGCTATCATGAAATGTCACCCATGTACGTATTGGTGGAATGTTTTTGCACCAAAAATAATCAAGAGACCTTCCGTTTTGATCTGAGGATATCCTTTCTCAGCTTTTGTGTCCTGGGTACACAGCCTATCGGCCTCTCTGTGCCATCATCCATATTGTGAGATAGTACCGCTCCCACTCCACAGGGAGAGCGCAGGTCAGCTCCACATCCTTCATCTGGTCATAATGCACTAAAAAATTTTAGGAGCGTGAGAGCTGTTTTACTTTCATGAAGGCTTCTTTTTGGGGAGCCTCCCAAAACCAACACTGCTTTTTTCCTTAGCAGCGAAAATAGAGGGATTAGAATTGAGGACAAGTTTGGTAGAAATCGCCCATAGTCATTTATCATCCCTAAAAGTGATTGAAGTTCAGAGTTGTTCTTGGGTGCAGGTGCCTCTCTGATTGCTTTAACCCGATCTTCAACCGGGTGTAACCCTTGGGCATCTACCTGGTGCCCTAAATAAGTGACTTCATTTTCTTAAAAAGTGCATTTTTCCTCCTTCAAGCACACCCCTGCTTCTAGAAATCACTTCAGGATTTCCTCTAAGTTAACCAAGTGTTCCCTTTCAGTGAATCCAGTTATCAGTACATCGTCCAGGTAGACTACAACCTGAGGTAGTCCCTGTAATAAGCTCTCCATTGTCCTCTGAACAATGACACAGGCTGAGGAAACACTGAAGGGCAGGCGTGCGTATTGGTATAACCCTTTGTGGGTACTGATGGTTACAAATTCCCAGGAGGTGTCACCCAGCTCCAGTTGCTGATATCCGTGACTCATGTCAAGCTTTTTATACATTGTCCCTCCTGCTAGTTTAGCACATGAGTCTTCAGTCTTGGCAATAGGGTAACTGTCCAGTTTGGCTGCTCTGTTGATTTTTAGTTTATAGTCCCCACACATCTGGACGTCTGTCTGATTTAAGGACAGGGACTATGGATGCTGCCCACTCTGAGAACTGAACTGCTTTATGACACACAGTCTCTCTAGCCAGTTCAGCTCAGCATCAACCTTCTCTCTCAGGGCATGTGGCACCAATCTTGCTTTCAAGAAATGAGGGGTTACTTCTAGGTCCACATAAATCGTGGCCTGTAGGCCTTTGATTTTTCCCAGGTCATCTTTGAGGACGGTGTGATTTTTTTTTACCAGCTCTGGTAGCACATCTGCTCACACCTGGAAGATTTCAGACCAGTTTAATTTAATCTCCTCCAACCAATCACGCCCCAGAAGGCTTGGCCCTTCACCTTCTACCACCATCACTGGGAGCTGTACCGATTGGTGTCTGGAATGAACAGTTACTCTGGTGATAGCTTTTACTTAGATTTCTTCATCTGTGTATGTTTTCAACTTGGCAGATGTTTGTTTCAAATTTAATTGTTCATTACCTTTATTTAAATATCTGAAAGTGTGTTTTCTTGTTCCAGTGGTAGAAGCACTCGTGTCTCCGTCCACTTTTAATGGTTTACCATTCACTTACACTGTAACAAATATTGGCTCTGTATTCCCAACTCTAATGTTGAATAATGAATAAATGTCAGGATTGGCTGCTTCTGGCTCTTCTACACTAAAGAGTTCATTGCATCTTGGCTGTTGATTGGAGGCCTGTTTAAATCTCGCTTTGTACTGTGTCATTATTAACCTCGATTTATGCCGTTAATTCATTTATTTTGCCCCAAATACTATGTGCATTTCAGCAAAGAGACATTAATTTTGCTTTTTTACCATTTTTTTCACCCTTTGACCTATTTGCTGGTTTTTAAATGTTTGCACACTGTGACCCTTCCTTTCACACACTGGGTATCATTACCTCAATAGCTGCCCTACTCTGCTGTCATATCCTTTTGCTTTGTAAGCCTACGTATCCCCTCTCCAGAAGCATCTCCAACTCAAAAACAGAATTACCTGGAAAAACTCAGCAGGTCTGGCAGCATCGGCGGAGAAGAAAAGAGTTGATGTTTCGAGTCCTCATGACCCTTCGACAGAACTCCAACTCTATTCAGTTTAAGACAAGTAACATTTGCCCCACACAAAGTGCCAGGCAATGACCATCTCCTACAATAGAGTATCTAACCATCGCCCCATGACATTTAATTACATTATCATCACTGAATCCCCCACTCTCAATATCCTGGGGATTACCATTAACCAGAAACTGAACTGGACTAGCGATATAAATACTGCGCTGACAAGGGCAGGTCAGAGGCTAGGAATCCTGTGACAAGTTACTCACCTCCTGACTCCCCAAACCCTGTCCAGCATCTACAAGCCATAAGTCAGGAGTGTGATGGAATACACCCTACTTGACTGGATGAGTGAAGCTCCCACAACACTCAAGGAGCTTGACATTGTCCAGGACAAAGCAGCCTGCTTGATTGGCACCACATCTACAAATATTCACTCCCTCCACCATCGATGCACAATGGCAGCTGTGTGTACCATGTACAAGATACACTGCAGGAATTCACCACGGCTCCTTAGGCAGTACCTACCAAAACCACGATCACTACCAAATAGAAGGACAAATGCAACAGATAGATGAGAACACCACCACCTGGGAGTTCCCTTCCAGGTCACTCTCCATCCTGACTTGGAAATATATCACTGTTCCATCACTTTTGCTGGGTCAAAATCCTGGAACTCCCTTCCTAACAGCACTCTGGGTGTATCTACACCACATGGACTGCAGCAGTTTAAGAAGGGAGTTGACCACCATCTTCTCAAGGGCAACTTGGTGTGGGCAATAAACGCTGGCCCAGCCAGTGAAGCCCACATTCACTGAATAAAAAAGATACATTGCACCTGTTTCAGCTAAACAAGATAAGTGACGCTATTCGCTGGCTCATTCTTCAAGGCAATACCTTGATGAATAAGGATCAAGTTGCCTGGCTTAAATTTCAAACAATTCTTGGCAGTTAACTGTCTGTCACCATCACTGGTGCATCCTTCATGGCAATACCTCAACCAATCGGAGTCTACTTACAATCCAGCCAGCACTCTCTTCACACTCATTAACATTTATAGTAATATTTACCTTAAATACCCAAGCAGAAAACTGCCAAGTCTAGCAAGATGCCTCGATCCAAGTTAGGGGGTGAACTATCATCACTACACTATAGCAGCATACCTTCACCTCGAGAGACGCTGGAGTGAATCCAACAAATCTAAATATCCTACTGTGTAGTTCCAATATATATGTACACAAACATAGGAACAAGGAGCAGGAGTAGGCCATTCAGCCCCTTGAGCCTGCTCTGCAATTTAATAAGATCATGGCTGATCTGATAGTAACCTGAAATCAGTATCTCACATATCGCCGATAACCTATCACCCCCTTGCTTATTAAGAATAAGGGGGAAGAAGGTAAATGAGAATTTATGGTAAGGGAGAATTCATTATAAGGGAATGAATTACTTAAATTAGAATCTATAGGCAGGCCAGCACAAATCAATAAATCAACAATTAACCAGTTAAACCAGATAAATCTTATGCGCTCCCAAACTTTGTGCACCCTCAGGGTTTGCAATCACCAGCAAGGCCCTGGGAGTTAGACTGGAGTCAGAGAATGGCAGTTATATAGGTTAAGTGTGCTCTTCAACAGATAGGGGAAGGACAGATGGTCCCAGCTTAGATAGGAAGGCAGGTCTCTACCTGGGTGAAAGTAGGGTCAGGTGATGCATGTCCCTTTGTACCCTTTGTTACCAGGGACTTGTCTGTATAATGTAAATCTATATGTTGATAAGATGGGAATCTGGAGGATGTTCTTACATGTGACCAATAATGTAAAAATATGGTGAACACGTGTAGCTTAGCAGAGTGCTGTCTCAAGCTGTATTGAGAAGGTGCTCTCCTTGCAGTTGCTCGAATAAACAATCGTAACCTGTACCTGAGTCTCCTAAGGTCCGTTCATCAAAGATACCACATCACTATCCACCTTGGCCTTAAAAATATTCAAAGACTCTGATTCCACCACTTTTCCAGGAAGAGAGTTCCAAAAACTCACGACCCTCTGAGTGAAACAAAATTGTCACATCTCTGTTTTAAATGGGTGATCCCTTCTTTTTAATCAGTGACCCTTAGATCTAGATTCTCCCACAAGAGGAAACATCCTCTCCACATCCACCCAATCAAGGCCCCTCAGGATCTTGACGGGTTCTCAAAATTCCCACATTTTTCACATCATCAACAAGGATATGACTTTTGGACAGTTATGGCAGAGGACCCAACTGCTGAGTAAAGTGTAGCACCCTGCAGACAGGAGGCAAGGCCCATGAAGGCCTGGGACTGGACATGCCCCGGGCTTGTTGAGTGCAGTGTGGAATGTTGCCTGGAACCAGACAACGAGAGAGACAGAATACGCATTCTTCCCTTTAAAACAGTCAACCCAGAGAAAGACTTCATCTTCCACAAAACTAAAACCCATCAAAATCTTGCATAAATAATCGCGATTAACTACTAAGGCAGCAATCAATGTAATTATGCGAACCTATCAATACTCCACATATACAATAGCTTGCAGTTCAAGACTAGTGTCGGGAGCAAGAAGACAACGATAAAGAACATGTGAACCCATTAAAAACTACGAGAAAACAATCACTTGAAGAAGCCCACGAAAATCAAACAAAGAATGAACTTTGATTTGGTTTCAGATAAGCAATTTGAAAAACTGTATAACTGGGACACCAGTTACGAAGGGGAGGAGGATGAGCAGTTTTGGAGCAGTTGAGGCAGAGTTTATGCAGGGAGTGGTAGCTGAGCCAAGTGGAGAGAGGAGATCTGGAGGTTTGCAGGCCCGAAGGCAACATCACGGTGAGGGGCACGGGGTGGCAGGCCCAACTGAAGACAACAAGGCCGCAACCGCAGCCCTCCACGAAGATCGACCACCCACAACCGCGCCCTGCACCCAACTGAAGAACCTTCGCAGATTCTACAGACCAGGACCACGTGGGGACGGCAGGTCCCAGAGGACACAAAGAGCGTACCCCAAAACTGCAACCGGCTTACCTGGCTGGATTTTGAACTGTCAAGGGACCCTGGTTGGTGAGCATGATCCCTGACCTCTCCTGGTTCAATTTAGTTAGATTTTGGGGGTGGGACAAGAGTAAGGGGATTAGTAGCGTGATTTTCCCTCGTTATGTCATGTGTTCCCGATTCTTATCTAAGTGTACTTTGTACGTATCTATAATCTCAGTGTAATCCTAATGTTATAAATTCATTTGTGACTTCAGCACACCCAGTTCTTTTTTTCTTATACCAAACCAGTTGTCTGCTGCACTTTGTCACAACCCCCAAATAAGTCCAAGGTCTCGAACCCAGGGAGTGGGAGCAATTCGAACCGCTCAGAAGTCAGAGGTGAAGCTGACACACACCACCACCCCCTACATAATGGTGACCACGGCAGGATCTTGGCAAAAGGGATGTGATGCAGTGGACACTGAATTGAAAGAGAGAACTGAAATAGAAGAGAGGATTTCAAATTATGTGTTCAGTGAGGTGAATATGGAAAAAAATGCGTCACGAATCTGTTAAAGGCTGGGGACCCGGTAGATGCTGCAGCTAAATGGACAGAAGGGAAGGATCATAAAAAGTCCATAGAAAAGGCCGTCTGGCTGATGTGCTTCAAGAAACAGATGCAGCTTTTGGACGGGCTCGTTGAAGCACAGGCAGCTGAGATTCGGGAGTCAGCCCTGGAAGTCCAAACAAAGGCCCTAGCAGAGGAAAAGTTACTGACAGCATTGCAGGCTCTGACCCAGGAAAGGGTGCAGTTAGTGGGGGAGCATAAGTCCCAGCAGGAATATTTACAGTGTCAGGTCACCAAGGCAAAGAACAATGAGCTGGGGTTGCAGGAAAAGAATGCTCACCTAGCAAGACAAGTAAGAGAGCAGGAGGAGAAAGTAAAAGGCTTACAGGCAGCCTATAAGATAATGAGTGCACAGGGGTTTGAGGATGCAGACCATGGCCCCTGGAAGAAGCAGACAGAGAGTCTGAACCTTGCTCTAAGGATGGCAAAAGGCCTGGTGTGCCTCATAAGCCCTAGTGCAGCCCAGGTCGACTTCACAGGGAACCTGGGGAGGACGGTTCAGACACCACAGGTAGTGCCAAGGGACCACCCGGCTGAAGAGCAGGAGGGCCCACGACCACCACCCGTAGCGCCAAGCTTTAGCAAAATCTGGCAGGAACGGGAGGTGGAATTAGGGGCAGAAGCTGAGGAGGAAAACCCCCAGCAAGATCATCTCCTTGTTGATCCTCTCCAGCCAGGTAAGCCGGTTGCAGTTTTGGGGTACGCTCTTTGTGTCCTCTGGGACCTGCCGTCCCCACGTGGTCCTGGTCTGTAGAATCTGCGAAGGTTCTTCAGTTGGGTGCAGGGCGCGGTTGTGAGTGGTCGATCTTCGTGGAGGGCTGTGGTTGCAGCCTTGTTGTCTTCAGTTGGGCCTGCCACCCCATGCCCCTCACCGTGATGTTGCCTATGGGTCTGCAAACCTCCAGATCTCCTCTCTCCACTTGGCTCAGCTACCACTCCCTGCATAAACTCTGCTTCAACTGCTCCAAAACTGCTCATCCTCCTCCCCTTCGTAACTGGTGCCCCAGTTATACAGTTTTTCAAATTGCTTATCTGAAACCAAATCAAAGTTCATTCTTTGTATGATTTTCGTGGGCTTCTTCAAGTGATTGTTTTCTCGTAGTTTTTAATGGGTTCACATGTTCTTTATCGTTGTCTTCTTGCCCCCGTCACTAGTCTTGAATTGCAAGCTATTGTATATGTGGAGTATTGATAGGTTCGCATAATTACATTGATTGCTGCCTTAGTAGTTAATCGCGATTATTTATGCACGATTTTGATGGGTCTTAGTTTTGTGGAAGATGAGGTCTTTCTCTGGGTTGATTGTTTTAAAGGGAAGAATGCGTATTCTGTCTCTCTCGTTGTCTGGTTCCAGGCAACATTCCACACGGCACTCAACAAGCCCGGGGCATGTCCAGTCCCAGGCCTTCATGGGCCTTGCCTCCTGTCTGCACGGTGCTACACTTTACTCAGCAGTTGGGTCCTCTGCCATAACTGTCCAAAAGTCATATCCTTGTTGATGATGTGAAAAATGTGGGAATTTTGAGAACCCATCAAGATCCTGAGAGGCCTTGATTGGGTGGATGTGGAGAGGATGTTGGGATCAGGGCCGATGTGCCTGGCCTGGCAGCAAAGGTTCGGCCTGCCCACTGATAACGGGAATGAGGGACCCCTCCAAAACCAGTTCATAGTTCCCCACGGCAACCAACAGCTTAGGGCCATGGTAAGCCATTTAACTAAACTTGCAGCACATGGGGATCCCTTGGTCCACTTCAGGGAAGTGGAACAAGCAGCAAGCATCAACGAGTGCAATGATGCTGAACAGGCCAAAATGCTGCTATTCTCCCTGGACAGTAAGCTCTTCCAGTCCCTCTCTGACCAATGTAAGATGGGACAGTGTGATTATGGGGAGCTCAAAGAGGAAGTTCTTGAGGCCATGGGGATGAATGAGGGAAGTCCTTTCTCCCAGGTAGAAAAAACAGTGCAGCTCATAGGGGAACCCCCAGAGGCTTTTGCAGACAGGTTGTGGCCGGTGTATAGGAGCACATGCAGTGGGACACCTAACCGGGCTAACCTGGACCAGGATCAGCGGGCCCACTGGTTCCGTTGCCCGGTGGCAAACAGCTTGGCACAGGTCAGGGCTGCGGCAGGAATGTGGTTTGACCCAAAGAATCCCCTGACTACCAAACTCACAGTGATCAGACAATTGACCATAACTTACCGTAATGGTAAAGGAACCGATGCACACCCACCTAAAGGGATAGTGCATGAAATGCAACCCGGCCAGGGTAGGAAGGAGTGGCATCAGGAAGGGAATAACCCTTCAAGCACAAAGCTCAACTGTTATGGGTGTGGGAAGAATGGACACTGGAGGAAGGAGTGTAAGAATCCTTGGAAAGTTAACAAGGGAGAGAATTCCTCAACCCCAGCCCAAGAGGCAGAGACAGGAATCCCTCCCGCCACAGTCGAGTCATTTTTGGACACAATGAGAACCCTACTGACTGGCCCAGTGAGGGTAGCAGCCACCACCGGCACGCTGACCCCATCAGCCCCATCTACCCCACAATCCTGACCAGAGCCAGCGCAGCCTGTTTACCTGTGTTCCCTTACCTACGACTTATGGAAGAGACCCTCGTTGAGATGGAGGTAGAAGAGGTAAAGGGGACCTATCTGTTGGACACAGGAGCATCATGTCCCGTGATCCATTCAGCTAACCCCGCCACCTCACCTCTATCTAACGGGGTCCCATACAGTCTGTCAGGATTCACAGGTAAAGAACAGGCTGGCTCATTTTCCATCCCGCTGACCATTCGTTTAGGAACACTCCGCTCTAAGTGGGCCCGTATCCTAATGAAGTGGGAAGTGGAGGGTGGAAAAGGGATCCTGGGAGCTGACTTTATTGTAGGCCATGGGATCCTAGTGGATTAGAGGAATCACTGCCTATGGGGGGTAAAAACAGGAAAGGGAGGTGGAGTAGTATCATCCCAGGGAAATAGGGGAAGGGGACCCTGTGCACCATGAAGCCTAAAGAGGTTTATAACCTCGAACTGTTGGTCAGTAATACCCCAAGGGAGTTCCAGGCATTTATGCGAGCCCACCTAGCCACATTTACCACACACAAACACGACTGTGGGAGGGTCAACGGGTTCGAGGTCAGTGCAGATGGACCCTATGGCACGGCCACAAAAGCAATATAAATTCCCCAGGGAAGCGGAGCCAGACATGGAAGCAGCCATGTCCTCCTTAATGCACCAGGGGGTCCTGAGAACGATAACCTCCCATGTGAACTCTCCACTGTTGCCTGTTAGAAAACCAGACAACTCCTGGAGGGCCACAGTAGACTATCAGGTGCTCAATAGTAACATCTCAGCCTGTGCACCCACGGTAACAGCAGTTGCCAACCTGATAGGATGTATTCCAGCATCCGTGACCACTTTCACAGTGCTGGATATCTCCAACGGGTTTTGGTCCATCCCTTTAAGGAGGGAGGATCAGTTTAAGTTTGCCTTTACCTTTAGTGCGCAACATTACACCTGGAACTGTCTGCCTCAGGGCTTCCACAATAGCCCCAGCATTTTCCACCAATGCACGGCAAACAGTTTAAATGGCTTCAGCCAGCCCAGGCGGCTGGTACAATACGTGGATGACATACTCCTATTCTGAGTGCTGTGCTGCTCCAAGAGCGGCATGGCAAGCTGAGACCGGTGGTCTACTCCTCCAGGAGACTCACAGATGTGGAGAAAAGCTACTCCAATTGTGAAAGGCACCTCTTGGCCACACATTGGGCTGTGAAAAGATCGCTGATCTTCACAGGCACTTCTCCCATCACCCTCCTCACCCATCACTCGCCCATCCAGATGCTCCTGGATGGGATAATCAAGGATGGGACAGTGAGCAGTGCCCGCATTGCTCTCTGGACCCTGCTTCTCTCACAGTTGGACCTAAAAGTAAAAGGGCTGTGTGAGCCAAAGATTGCAGCTAACCTGGTATATCCTGGAACAGCCCACCGGTGTTCCATAGAAGGGGTTTGGGAAGTAGACGTAGGTTTATGGGCCGGGATACTTCCCATAAGCTGTGAAATCTATGTGGATGGCTCCAGCACCGTATCTGCTGGTAAGCGACTCACGGGGTGTGGAGTTTATGACCCAGCGGCAAACCTTGCCCTGGTATTTAAGCTCCCCAGCACCATGAGTGCCCAGCAGGCTGAACTGTGTGTGGTAGTGTACGTGGTTACACACCCCGAGATCTTCCCCACCCCACACACGATTTGCTCGGACAGCATGTTCACATGTAATTCGTGTACGGAGTACCTGGTCATCTGGTCACCATGGATACACCTCCGCTGACGGGAGACCCCTCACAGTGAAACACTTGCTGGAGAAAATCTTAGCAGCAGTGGGGGAGGAAGGGGAGGTTTTCATCCATAAGGTGAAAGCCCATTCTTCCGCAGAACCCCGGAGCGAGGGCAACTGGCAGGCCGAGGTGCTAGCTAAGGAGGGTGCCCCCGCACAGTCATTATGTGGGACCCATATGGGTCCCGTCCTATAGCAGCAGTCACGGGTAGGAATGGGACATGGGGGAGTGCAGGGATAGCTTTAACCCCGGAACTTAAGACTGTCCAAACACAAGACCCCGTCCTCAAGGCAGTCCTCAGTGCAGTGGCAAAAGGGAAAAGGGTTGAGGGCCCTTACAGCACAGCAGCCTTCTCTGTAAAGGGGGGCATGCTGTTTAAGGGAGAGCAATGGGTAGTACCGCAGCAACACAGGAGGGAATTCCTTCAACTAACCCATGAGGGTCCCGGAGCGGGGCATCCCGGTCCTGAGACCACCTGGCAGTGGGTGGAACAGGCAGGATGGTGGCCAGGACTCAGGGAAGATGTCCGTGAGTTCTGTGCCAGCTGTCTGGTGTGTGCTGCTAACAACCCTGACCTGCACAAAAGGAAGGTAACTATGGGACAGGAGGATAGAGGGACCATGACAGTCGATCCAGGTCGACTACATTGGACCCCTACCCACTGCCCATCGAGACTATAAGTACTGCCTAGCCCTGGTGGATGTGTTCACAAAGTGGGTAGAAGCCTTCCCCTGCTGAACAGCCATGGCTCTGAGTACAGCCAGGATCCTGGTCAGGGAGGTGTTCTCACGATGGGGGCTACCACAGTACATGGAGTCTGACCAAGGGAGCCACTTTACCGGGCAGGTCATGCAGAAAACCCTTATGGTACTCGGCATAGAGGGGAAATGGCACGTTGCACACAACCCACAGTCCTCAGGGGTTGTAGAGAGGATGAACAGAACCTTGAAAGAAAGGCTGAGGAAAGAGACGGTAGACTCACCTAGAAAGTGGGTAGAACTTGGATAACCAACGTAAGTTGTTTAAATCCGAGAGAAGGGAACAGCCAGTTGGGGCAAGGTCTGAGGATAAAAATCCTCAACCTGCAGCAGGAGCAAACTCACAGACTGCACAAGCTGGTGCAGTGGCTTGTTTTAAGGGAAGGGCCATCCCACCCACCGTTCGGGACACTCCCTCACTCATCTGGGACTCAGACGAGGTGGGACCTGAGGGCAGAGAGTTCCCTGCCCCTGACACAGGTTTAGAAGAGGTACAGCCTGAGGATAGAAATCCCCAGCCAGCGGCAGTGGAGATTCCACAGACCGCACAAGAGGGGACAGTGGCTCGGGTTAAAGACCCACCAGCCAGAAAACCCCCACCAGCCAGAGTTCCTAGAAGGTCCCCACAAACGCCATGGCCAAAGAAACCGTGGTCACTGGCTCCCCAGTTTAAAAGGTCAGCCCCTCACGTCAGGGATCGATCTGAGGACAGAGGTCCCCAGCCAGCAGCCGCAGGCCGTGAGGGACCAAAGGTACAGGACAGGGGGTCCACACCGAAGGGAGTAGTGTGCTGTAGCCCGAACAGGGATTAACCTGGCCGCCCGGGGATGGGGGGCAGATGTACATAGCTTCTGTTATTTAATTTTGAGATTGTTAAGTTTGGGTGTTTTAGTTAAATTTTAAATAAGGTGTTTGGTAGTTTAAGTATTATTGTTTAAGAGTGTTTGTATTGAGTAGAGGTCGCAAGACTCGACTATGCTTTACCCAAGCCAGTGAATCTGTTAGGGAGCTGGTTATATGCTCTTATGTCTCCCGACAGAAAGGATTTCGATAGGATGGGGGGCATACTCCTACTCGCTCAGGGGAGAGAGCACCGGTTGTGACTGCGAGGGGCAGTGAAGGTAACGTGGAGGAGATCACTACCTATTCCCATGTGGGAAGATGGGCAGGGCGGCTGGGATCTAACTCCACCCAATACTCCAGTCAGACCGGGTTCACCTACGGGGAGGCCTCTCTCCCCTGCCCCAGCAAACAGGTTGTGGCCACACGGGTCGGTGTCACTGAGGGGAAACGCGTGTGCCTGACCTGCAGGGGGGTGGGGGGGAGGTTAGGTGAGCGTGTGCTGGGACAAGTGGTGGAAATCGGAACAGGGAATCTATGTCTGCATGTGGGGATCACGGAAGACCTGCCCCACGGGCGTATCCATTATCTTTTCCGCAGCATGGCTGGACAAGGGGAAGGGGGTGGAATGGGATTCCTACCTACACACTTACATAACCCCATCCTCTCCAGCCTCAGTTAAGGCCGCTGAACTCGTGGCACGCACCCAAAAGCCCCTGCCCACGGCCCCGACAGGAAGGACACACATGGAGAAGAATCCTGCCACCACCAAGGGACCAGGGAATGGGCTGGTACTAGTGCCAACCGAAAAGTTGCTCAGATACTGAAGCAGTCCATGTCCAAATGCAGCAAGGCCTGGATAATATCCAGGCTTGGGCTGACAAGTGGCAAGTAATATTAGTGCCACACAAGTGTCAGGCAATGACTATCGCCAACAAGAGAGAATCTAACCATCGCCTCTTGACGTTCAATGGCATTATCATCACTGAATCACCCACCAGCAACATCCTGATCAGAAATTGAACTGTGCTAGCCATATAAATACTGTGGCTACAAGAGCAGGTCAGAGACGTGGAATCCTGCGACAAGTTACTCACCTTCTGATTCCCCGAAGCCTGTCCACCATCTACAAGGCACAGTCAGGAGTGGGATGGAATACTCCCCCACTTGCCTGGATGAGTGCAGTTCCCACAACACTCAAGAAGCTTGACATTGTCCAAGACAAAGCAGCCCGCTTGATTTTCATCACATTCATAAACATTCACTCCCTCCACCGTTGATGCACAGTAACAGCAGTGTGTATCATCTACAAGATGCGTTACAGGAATTCAGCAAGGTTCCTTACACAGCACCTTCCAAATCCACACCCATTACCTTATAGAAGGACAAAGGCAGCAGATAGATGGGAACACCACCACCTGGAATTTCCCCTCCAAGTCACTCACCATTCTGACTTGGAAATATGTCACTGTTTCTTCACTGTTGCATTGGTCAAAATCCTGGAACTCCATTCCTAACGGCACTGTAGGTGTACCTACACAACATGGACTGCAGTGGTTCAAGTAGGCAGCTCACTGCCACCTTCTCAAGGGCAACTAGGGATGGACAATAAATGCTGGCCCAGCCAGCGAAGCCCACTTCCCTTAATGAATAATTTACAAAAAGCTTTCCCGCCAAAGCCCCTCACTGGGTTACTTTATCCCTGGCACTGCCTCTCACTGGGTTATTTTTTTCACGGGCACTGCCTCTCACCGGGTTACTTTATCCCTGGCCCTGCCTCTCACTGGGATTTTGTTTCCTGGCACTGACATTCACTCGGGTGCTGATCCCCTGGCATTGATCCCACTCGGTTTCTCTTTCCCTTGCACTTCCTTTCACTGTGTTACTTTTTTACTGTCACTGCCTCTCACTGGGTTTCTGTTTCCTGGGCACTGCCTCTCACTGGGTTTCTGTTTGCTGGGCACTGCCTCTCACTGGGGTGCAATCCCCCTGGCACTGCCTCTCACTGGGTTCTGTTTTCTGGGCACTGCCTCTCACTGGGTTTCTGTTTGCTGGGCACTGCCTCTCACTGGGTTTCTGTTTGCTGGGCACTGCCTCTCACTGAGTTTCTGTTTGCTGGGCACTGCCTCTCACTGGGTTCTGTTTCCTGGGCACTGCCTCTCACTGGGTTACTTTATCCCTGGCACTGCCTCTCACCGGGTTACTTTATCCCTGGCACTGCCTCTCACTGGGATTTTGTTTCCAGTCACTGACATTCAGTCGGGTACTGATCACCTGGCATTGATCCCACTCGGTTTCTCTTTCCCTTGCACTTCCTCTCACTGTGTTACTTTTTCACTGGCACTGCCTCTCACTGGGTTTCTGTTTGCTGGGCACAGCCTCTCACTGGGTTTCTGTTTCCTGGGCACTGCCTCTCACTGAGTTTCTGTTTGCTGGGCACTGCCTCTCACTGGGTTTCTGTTTGCTGGGCACAGCCTCTCACTGGGTTTCTGTTTGCTGGGCACTGCCTCTCACTGGGTTCTGTTTGCTGGGCACTGCCTCTCACTGGGTTTCTGTTTGCTGGGCACTGCCTCTCACTGGGTTTCTGTTTGCTGGGCACTGCCTCTCACTGGGTTTCTGTTTGCTGGGCACTGCCTCTCTCTGGGGTGCAATCCCCTGACACTGACTGACTGGGGTAAAAGGGAACCTGCAATGGGGGGCACAGTGTAAAAATAAGGAGAAGCCTAGGCATGTGCATCTTTCTAATGTTTTGAAGGCTGGGGAAAGAGGACAGGGATAGACAGTACAACCCCTCGAGACTGACCATCCATTCAGGCCCAACAGTCTATCTGAGTGTCACTCCAGGATCCACTCAAACCCCTTTTCCACCTCCGGTTCAGGCATCCCTTCACCTTCCCCAATTCCAATCATTCCAGACCTTTTCCCTGACCACTTTACTAATGCCAGGGATCATTCTCTCCAGTCTCTGGTCGTAGCCTTTTTAATTTTTCTGTTATTTTTAACTCCCGGCAAGGTAAGACAATTCCCTTCAATTTATTGCTAGCTTAAAGTCCCAGCTAGAAGAGGTTCTAAGCATTAAAGGAACATAATCTTAGACTCGGTCCTCAAATACAAACCCTCTGCTCCAGGAGTGTCAAAGCCCACAAAATTATCTCAGGACAGGACAGACATTGAGGCCTGTCTTAGCAGACCAGCTTCTTTGAAAGTCAAACAATATCAGCTCTTAGAAATCATAATAAGACTTGTGGAGTAGTGTATTTATGTGGATTGCCAAGATAATAAATATTTTAGATTACACGTTGCATATGATTCAAAAACATACACACATTATTGAAGCCCATTACTCTTTATAGCTTATGCATGACGTTATAAATGATAATTAAAGCAAAACGTAACGTGTCAATAATAGACTTAAATACATGAAATTTATAAATCCAACTTGCCTACAAATATTGTGAGATAACTCAAACAAACAGTAACAATTAATAAAGATATTTACTCACGAATTCAATATGGCGATATTGAATTTTGATATATCTCTGTCTCAACCCGGGGTAATTCTCAAAAGGGAACACTGACCCTTTATGTTCCAAAGGTTCCTGACTGACCTAATCCTCATGGTGTGAACTTTTAAATGCATTGGGTGAAATCGTCTGTGCCCACTGGCGTCGGGCGTGTTCGGTGCTGTGAGCGGACAATATGGCAAGAAGGCCAAAAATTGGTTCCAGGGAGTTGTGTAACCAGATTGTGATTGTCCTCTCAGTCCATCAATGGTGGGCCGCATTTCCATCCATTGGACATGGGGAACCTCAATGTCGTACACCTACATATCATTGTAAGGCTCACCTGTCAGACTCATTCCTCCCCCAGCCGGATCGTCCACCCACACTGATGTGTTTCACAACAGCTTATAAAAGGTGTGCACTTGATGGGCTGAACTTTGAGGCAAACTTGGAGGCGAGTGCACAGTAACATTGCGGAACACTCACCAAGCACGCCGGTTAGACTTCAAGGTTCAGGCACGTTTTTGGGGGGCTTGGGGCAAAGGCTGCCCTGCAGTTGAAGGTAACACACAAGCCCGTGTGGGGTGATGGGTGGGGGAGTGGGTGAGGGAAGCGGTCACGCATTAGGGACACCTTGTATAAAGTGACCCTTACTCTGCAGCTGAGACAGCTCAGGAGCAGCCACATTGATATGATTGGAGTCAGGCCTCGAGCTTATCTGCCCACTCAAGCATGCAGTCCAATGGGCAAAGCTGCCGCCAATCGGCCGGGTGGAGTGGGGCGGTGGAAGGTGGGGTTTCGGGCAGCCATGCAGCGCAATAATCTCTGGCCATCCAAGTGGTGACCAGCTCGCTCCAGGATGTGTTAAGGGGACTTCAAACTGAACCAAGAGAGGTTCTTAGTACACCCATGCTGACCCACGCTTCTCTCTCTTTCATCTTGCAGGAGGAGTACATCAGGATCATGGAGCCTGGTGAACTAGCTGTATGTCTCATGGCTTACAGAGAGCAAAGACAATGGAGAAGAGAGTGACTGAGGCACTGGCTGTGCAGAGAGAGGAGTAGCACCCTCAGGAAGAAGGGGTGACTGGGACTCCCGCTCATGCCGCTGAAGGGCCACAGTGAGCCATTGCTGGTCAGCACTGAGCTGGACCTAGGGACTATACGAGAACCAGGTTGCAAGAGTGATTAGATTTGTCCAGGTCTCAGGTTTCCCACAGGTACAGGGTGCCATCAACTGTACTCATGTGGCACTGAGATCTCCTTCGCTACACACGGTCCACTGTGTGAACCATAAGGGATTCCATTCGCTGAATGTGCAGTGGATGTGCAACCACCACAAACACATCCTGCAGGTCCGTGCACCGTTTCCAGGGAGTGTTCACAACTCCTAGATTCTCAATCAGTCACAGATCCCTGATATCTTCCAGGGTCCACAGAGGCTGCAGGGATGGCTCCTCAGGGACTAGGGCTACCCACAGAGGACGTGGCTGATGACACCCGTGCGGTGGCCTCAGACTGTAGCAGAGCAACGCTATAGTGAGGCTCATGCTGTAACCTGGTGGAGCAAACCATCGGGATGCTGAAAAGGAGGTTCCGGTGCCTGGACCGGTCTGGAGGAGCCCTGCAATCCAGTCCCCAGAGGGTGTCTCCCATCATCCTCGCCTGCTGCACCCTTTACAACCTGGTGCTGCAAAAAGGAGAGGGGCTGGCTGAGGAGGAGATGGAGGAGCTGGAGGTCTCCTCCTCCTCCACCACCTCCGAGGACATCGACTGTGATGAGGGTGAGGAGGGCCTTGAAGGCAACCATGACTAGGATGAGGCCCTCGCACTGGCCAGACGAGGCAGATGTGCTCGGGAGGCCCTCACAGCCTCTAGACTTGTGGAGGATGATGACAACGTGCAGTGGAGAGACACCATAAGATCCTCACATTACATCTATGAATATTTGAATCCAGTCTGGCTTATGGCAGGACACATACCCTCTGTGATAATGCTCCTGTCATGGAGATGCAGTGGAGGCCCTAATAGTCACTTGGCTGCAGGAGGATGATGATGACATGCAGTGAGGACTCACCTAATATCTTTACATAGCCTCTGAGAATGTCTGACTCCTGTCTGGCTAAGGGCAGCTCACTTCCGCTCTGTGATCAGGGTCATATCAAAGAGACACAGCCCTGAAACTTAAGGAGCATCTGATCCTTTGTCCGCCTTCAGCACCTGAGCCCTTCAGGAGCACAGCGTCACTGGTCACAGATGCTGGGGAGATGGGGGCCAGCCCCACCTTAAAGGTGCTGAGAACACACAGAGAGAATGACGGATCTCTGGGATGCCTGCCCACAACATTCCAGCAGCACTAACAAGCACAGCCGAGGTGCAGGCATCAGGAATGTGTCCAGGGAGGGTGAGGACACAGCATTACTTTGGTCTGAAGGCTGCACAGAGCACAGGGAATAGGCCATGGACTGAGAATCCTGCCTTTATCTTGTGCAGAAATGTTTCATATCTGAGTGACATGAACAGTGCTCATCAGAACAAGGAGATAGAGGATTGGCGTCCTCTGGAGGCTGAGACCTGGAGGGTCCTGGCCTGCTTTCGGGCTCCTGCTGTGTGGTGTTGGCACCCGCATTGGCCTGTGCAGCTGGAGCTGCTGAGGCCACAGGAAAAGGGGATTAAGATGTGCCGGACACTCCCGGCATCACCTGGATGGATGGCCTCAGGCTGTGCACCTGCTGATCCTCCCCACTATGGATATCCAAGGGCCCCTGGCTGATTCCTTGAGGAGAAAGGGTAGACTTACCCTGGTGGAATGGGGGAGGTCATTCATCCTCTTGTGGCACAGGGTGGCAGTCCTCTTATGCAGGGCTTTGGAACTGACCACGCTGCCACAGCCTGCCAAGCCGGATTGGTGATGTTGCTGTCCATCCTGCGGCCAGAGTGGGGGTTAGAGGACATCATGGCGACTGTCCAGTGCGTCCAAAAGGTGCTGCAGAGACATGTCATTGAACTGGGAGGGCTGCAGTCTTTTTCCCATTCAGGACTATGTCTTCTGTGCAGCAGCCATGGGCTGGAAGCACTGAGAGGTTTTGCTGCAGCTACACTTTAAATATGGTATCGGGTGTGATGAAGCGGTGAGATGATGGTGTGGAGGGCAAATGAGAGGCCGCCTGGCATGGAAACGGTGTGTTTCCTGGGAATGCATAATTAACACGGTGGGTTTGGGACAATAAGCTGTTTTCCGGCCGATGGGTAAAATGTCGTTTTACCCACCCGCTAACGCACTTAAAGCAAATCTGGGACGATTCCGCCCGGTGCCTGCAGAGACAAAACAAGCTCCTATTGTCTATTTTATTAATAAATCTTATCATTGAAGAATTAGTGAAGGCTAAATGTTTTCTTTCCAACCTGTGTAATGGGGTATTTTGAAATGAATGGCTGGTTGGCTACATTCCAAAAGTAATTTAGCTTCAGGGTTTAGCTGTACTCTGTGTTTCTTTCAATTTTGGCTTATACAAATGAACATACGAATTAGGAGCAGGAGTAGGTCACTCAGCTCCTCGAGCCTGCTCTGCCAATCAATAAGATCATGGCTGATATGAATGTAAACTGAACCCCACATTCCTGTCTACCCCTGATAAACCTTCACCACTTTTTTAAATCAAGGATCTGCCTTAAAAATATTCAAAGACTCTGCTTCCACCACCTTTGGAGGAAGAAAGATCCAAATACTCACAACTCTCTGAGAGAAACAATCTCTCCTCCTCTCTGTATAGAATGAGCAGTCCTTATTTTTAAACAGTGACCTCTCGTTCTTGATTCTCCCACAAGGGGAAACATCCTCTCCACATCCACCCTGTCAAGACTCCTCAGGATCTTAAAAGTTTAAATAAAGTCAATTCTTAATCTTTTAAATCCCAGTGGATACAAGCCTAACCTGTCCAGCCTGTCCTCATAAGACAACCTGCCCATTCCTGGCATCAATCTAGTTAACCTTCTCTGAACTGCTTCTAACGCATTTACATCTTTCTTTAAACATGGAGAGCGGTGCTGTTCACAATACTCCAGATGATTCATGCACTAGGATCCCCAGATTCCTCTGAATCTCAGAGATCTGCAATCTCTCACCATTTAGATAATAAGCTTCTTTCTAATTCTCCCTGACAACATGAACCAGTTCACAGTTGCCCACCGTATTCTCCATTTACTAGATCTTTGCCCACTCACTTATCCTACCTATGTCACTTTGTAGCCTCCTTACATTCTCTTCACAATTTACTTTCCGATCTATCTTTGTGTTGTCAGCACATTTAGCAACTATTCCTTAGGTCCCTTCATCAAAGTCATTTATATGAATTGTGAAAAGTTGAGGCTCCAGCACTGATTCCTGTGGCACATAGAAACATAGAAACTAGGAGCAGGAGTAGATCATTTGGCCCTTCGAGCCTGCTCCACCATTCAATATAATCACTACTGATCCTCTATCTCAACACTTTCTCTCCATACCCCTTGATGCCACTAATATCCGAAAAATTATCAATTTATTTCTTTAATATACTCAGTGACCCGGCCTCCACACCCTTCTGTGGTAGAGAATTCCACAGATTGAGCATCCTACGAGGGAAGGCATTTTACCCCCTCTCAGCCCTAAATGGCCTGCTCGTATCCTGAGAGTGTGGTCCCTGGACTCCCGAACCAGGGAAAACATCCTCCCTGCATCCAGTCTGTCTAGCCCTGTTAGAATTTTATATGCTTCAGTCAGATCCCCTCTCATTCTGCTAAACTCTAGTCAATTCAGGTCCAGTCGAACAAATCTCTTCCGCTGCGACTGTCCTGCCATACCCGGTTTCAGTCTAGTGAACCTTTGCTGCACTCCCTCTATGGCAAGTATATCCTTTCTTAGGTAGGGAGACCAAAACTGCACACAACACGCCAGGTGTAGTCTCACCAAGGCCTTGTATAACTGCAGTAAGACATCCCTACTTCTGAACTCAAACCCTCTTGCAAATCCTCATCCCTCCCAACTGCTTGTTGCACCTGCCTGTTTACTTTCATTGACTGGTGTACAAAGACACCCAGATCCCTTTGTACATCTACATTTCCCAATATATCACCATTTAAGTAATACTCTGCCTTTCTCTTTTTCACACCGAAGTGTATAACTTCACATTTATTCACATGATCCTGCATCTGCCATGTGTTTGACCACACACACAACTTGTCTAAATCACCCTGAAGCCTCCATGCATTCTCCTCACTACTCATAACTCCGTCCAGTTTTGTGCCATCAGCAAACTTGGAAATATTGCATTTGGTTCTCTGATCCAAGTCATTTATATTCCTCCTGAATATCTGGGGCCCAAGCACTGATCCCTGCGGTATACACCACAAGTCACCGCCTGCCATCTGGAAAAAGATCAATTTATTCCCACACTCTGTTTCCGGTCCATCAACCAATTCTCAATCCATGCCAGTATATTACCACCAATCCCATCTGCTTTAATTTTGCCCACTAGCCTCATATGTGGGAGCTTATCAAAAGCCTCCTTGAAATCCAAATGTATCACATCCACTGGTTCTCCCTTATCTATTCTACTAGTTACATCCTCAAAAAACTCCAGTAGATTAGTTAAGCATGATTTCCCTTTCATAAACCAATGCTGACTTTGTCTATTCCTGTTAATGCTTTCCAAGTGTTCTGTACCGTGTCTTTTATAATAGACTTTAGCATTTTCCCCACTAACTGTTTGTAAATCTCTGTTTTTTCTCTCCCTCCTTTAATAAATAGTTACATTTGCCACCCTCCAATTGTAGGAACCGCTCCAGAGTCTACAGAATATTGAAAGGTCACCTCCAATGCATCTAATATTTCCAGGGCCACTTCCTTTAGTACTCTGGGATGTAGATAATCAGGCCCTGGGCATTTTTCAGCTTTTAAACACCATTAATTTCCCAAGCACATTTTTTTTACTGATACTGATTTTCTTCAATTCCTCTTTCTCACTAGACCCTTGGTTCCCTAACATTTCTGGGAAATTATTTGTGTCCTCTTGAGTGAAGACAGAACCAAAATGTATGTCTAATTCTTCTGCTATTACTTTGTTCCCCATTAGAAATTCCTCTGTTTCTGACTGTAAGAGACCTACATTTGTCTTTGCTAAACTTTTTCTCTTCACATATTTATAGAAGCTTTTACAGTCAGTGTTTATGTGCCCGAAAAGTTTACTCTCATAATCTATTTTCCCCTTCTTGATCAATCTTATTGTCCACTTTTGCTGAATTCTAAACTGCTCCCAATCCTCAGGCTTGCTGCTTTTCCTGGCAATTTTTTATGTCTCCTCCTTGGATCTAATACTATCCCTAATTTCTTTTGCAATCCATGTTTGAGCCATGTTTCCTGTTTTATTTTTGCACCAGTGGGAAATGAATGACTGTTGTAATTCATGCATAGGTTTCATAAATATTAGCTATTGCCTATCCACCATCAAGACTTTTAGTAAGGTTCCCCAATCCATTATTGCCAACTCACACCTCATACCCTTGTAGTTCCATTTATTTAGTTCAGGACCATGGTTTCAAATTCAACTTCTTCACTCTCCAACTTAATGGGCAATTCCATCATTTTATGGTCACTCTTCCCCAAGGGATAAGATTAACCCTTATTAACCCTTTCTCAGTGCACCATACCCATTCTAGGATAGCCTGCTGCCTAGATGGTTCCCAGATGTTTGATCTAAGAAGCCATCATGTATACATTCCAAGATATCCTCCTTCACAACCTTATTACTCTTTTTAATAATCCAATCTATATGTAGATTAAAGTCACCCCTGATTACAGTTGTACCCTTATTTCCTGTTTAATACCTTTCTGCATTACTGTTTGGGGGTCTAGAGACAACCCCCACCAATGTTTTCTGTCCCTTGGTATTTCTTATTCCCACCCAAACAGATTCCATATCATGATTTTCCGAGCCAATATCCTTCCTCACTATTGCATTGATTTCATCCTTGACTAACAATGCTCCTCCAGCTCCTTTCCCTATTTGTCTGTCCTTCCTAAATATTGAATTGTCCTGGATGGTCAGTTTCCATCCTTGGTCACCCTGCAGCCATGTCTCGGTAATTGTTGCTATTTCAGAACTGTTTATATCTATTTGCGTTGTTAATTCATCTACCTTATTGTGAGTGCTCCGTGCATTAAGAGACAATGCCTTTAGACATGTCTTTCTAACCTTGTTAGTCATCTTAGCTTTATTTTGCACCATTTGTTTTACACCCTTGTTTTTTCTGCCTTCCACTTTTGTTTCTTACTTTTCTGTCTTTGGTTTCTCTCCTTGTTTCCCCCTCCTCTGTCTCCCTGCTCAGGTTCCCATCCCCCTGTCATTCTAGTTTAAACCCTCCCTGACCACGTTAGCTAACACACGCCTGAGGACATTAGTCCTGGTCCTGCCCAGATACAACCCGTCCTGTTTGTATTGATCCCACCTACCCCCGAACCAGTCCCAATGGAATCCCAGGAATCTGAATCCCACCCGGCTACACCATTTCTTCAGCCACGTATTCATCCGATATATCCTGTTATTTCTACTCTCGCTCGCATATGGCACTGTTAGTAATCCTGAAATTCCTACCTTTGAGGTCTTACTTTTTAATTTACATCCTAACTCCCTATATCCAGCTTGTAGGACTCATCCCTTTCCTTCACCTATGTTGTTGGTGCCAATATGTACCACGACCTCTGGTTGTTTGACCTCCTCCTTCAGAATGCCCAGCAACCTCTCTGAGACATCCTTGACCCTGGCACCAGGAGACAACATACCATTCTGGATTCTCTTCTGCAGCCACAGAAATGCCTGTCTGTTCCCCTTACTATGGAATCCCCTATCAGTATAGCCCTGCCACTCTTCTTCCTCCCCTCTCATGCAGCAGAGCCACCAGTTGTACCATGGACTTGGCTCCTGCTGCGTTCCCTTGAGAAGTTGACTCCCGCAACAGTATTTAGAAAAGTATATCTGATAGAGAGGTGGATAAACAGGGGGGTCTCCTGCACTACCTGCCTTCCTCTACTCTGCCTGGTGGTGACTTATCCCCTTTCTGCTTGTTCAGTCTTTACCTGCAGTGTGATCATCTCAATGAATGTGCTGTCCACACAATATCAGCATCGTGCATGTGCCACAATGAATCCACCTGCAGCTCCGGCTCCATAATGCAGTTAGCCAATAGATGCAGCTGGACACACCTCCTGCACACATGGTCACCAAGGACACTGGAAGCATTCAGGTCTTCCCACTTAGTGCAGGAGGAGCATATCACCGCTGTGAGCTCTGCTGCCATGACTTCCATTTCAATTAAGCTCATTAGTTACTCCCTTTAAAGAATACTAACAATGCTAGGGACATTATTCTACCCAAAGAGCCCCCCAACAGTCCAAAGTCCTCACCTTATTTTGTTTAAGCTAATGCACTGCAGCATTTTAATTAGTAGATAAAGTAGAAGTAGAAGTGCTCACCGGACCCTACTTACCAATCAGCTGCCTCCGCTGTATCGTGTCACTTTTTGAATCGTGACCTCACTTCAAAATCCACCGCCTGGAGGTTCTGAGGGTACAGCTCTCCTCTCTGGTCTCGGCCTCTGTTTCTCATGCCCTTTTATATCGCTGTCACTGGTCTCTCCTCTCCGGTCTAAAACTCACCTTCCTCTTACACTAACAGCAATTTCTAGTTAATTGTTAAATTAAAGAAAGACTTGACTTTAGGTAGAATTTTACCCTAAATTTAACCCTTATACTCCCTCAGTCACCAATCTCCAACTGAAACTCTCTACTGCAGCCAAACACAGCTCTCCAGTGCAGACAAAAGACCACTCGTCACATCCTGCCAACCAGAAAAAGACCCATTTGTGCAAACTCTCTGTTTCCTGTTAGCTCGCCAATCTTCTATCCATGCCAATATGTTACCCCCTACACCGTGAGCTTTTATTTTCTGCATTATCATTTGATGTGACACTTCATCAAATGCATTCTGGAAATCTAAGTACAGAACATCCACCGGTTCCCCTTTTCCACAGCACATGTGACTCCTTCAAAGAACTCCAATAAATTGGTTAAACATGATTTCCCTTTTGCAAAACCATGTTGACACTGTTTGTTTGTCTTGAATGTTTCTAAGTGCCCTGCTATAGCATCTTTAATAATAGCTTCTAACATTTTCCCTATGACAGAGGCTAGGCTAACTGGCCTTTAGGTTCCTGCTTTCTGTCTCCCTCCCTTTTGGAATAAAGGAATTATATTTGTTATTTTCCAATCGAATGCAAATTTCTCCAAATCTAGGGAATTTTGGAAAATTAAAGCCAATGCATCAGCAATCTCACTAACCACTTCTGTCAAGACCTCACAGTGAATTCCATCTGTACCTGGGGATTTGTCAGCCCGCAGCCCCAACAATTTGCTCAATACCACTTTTCTGGGGATTGTAATTTTTCTGAGTTCTTCCTCCCTTCCATTTCCGGATTTACAGCTAAGCCCAGGATGTTACTTGTGTCCTCTATAGTGAAGATCGAAGCAAAATATCTGTTTAATTCATCCACCACCTCCTAATTTCAATTATCAATACCCCCAATGCACTCTCTAAAGGAAAAACACTCACTTTGTTAACTCTTCTTATTTAAATATCCATAGAAACACTTACTATCCATCTTTATATTACGAGCTTGCTTTCTCTCATTCTTTAATTTGTCCTTCCTTATTAATCTTTTTACATCCTTTGCTGTTCTTTATATTCTTTCCAATCTTCTGACCTTCCAGCTGTCTACGTGTAATTATATGTTTTTACTTTAAATTTGATGCTGTCTTTCATTTTTTTAGTTAACCACAGATGCTGGACCCTCCCCTTGGAATTTTTCTATTTCATTGGAATCTATATATTCTGTATATTCTGAAATATCCCTTTAAATATCTGCCACTGAACCTCTATTGGCCTATCCCTTAGGGGGTGGTGAGGTGCCAGAGAGACTCATGAAGGTACAGAAGGCCAATCAGCTGATCTGTTTTAGGGTTTTGTCTTATATGCCAAAGGGGAAAGGGCCAGATCAGAAAAAGTGTATAAACATCAGAGCCCAAGAAGACATCAGCACTGCAGGCGGAGGATAGGGGCCTGGTCAGTCACTGGGAGACGTGGGGAAAAATCGTCCAGTGGGCCGACCACCTGAAGGGTGGCCCCATGCACAGGGAGTTACCAAGCACTCGGTACAGTGAGTACGAGCTGTCACTAGTGAATGAATAAAGGTTTCCCAGCTGAGGTAGAAATTGCATCCAAGTCTGGTTTTGTGTTATTGATACCCAGAGAACAGGTCCCAAACTTTGTACCCTCCCTGCTTATAGCGTCTTACACCTCCAGGACAGCCGTTGCAGTTCAGAGCTGCATACAGCAGACCTGGACAACACCCTGGCTTGTCTGATGAGGGTGTAAGGAAATTCCAAGCCACCCAAGTGCCAGGCAGTGACCATGAACGAAGGCATCACCATTGCTGAGATCCAAGCATCAACCTCCTGGGTGTCACCATTGAGCAGAAACTGAAGTGACCAACCTCACAAACACTGTTTCTATCCACCCAGTTTCGAGACTTTATACTGGATCACCTCCTGCACACCCAATCCTCACTGCAAGGCAGAGGTCTGGGTGTAATGTAATCCTCACCACTTTCCTGGATGGGTGAAGATTCAGCAACACTCCAGGAGCTGACACAACCATCCACAACAAATCAATCCCTTTAACCAGCACCACATCTATTAGCTTAAACATCCACACCTTCCACCATCGGAATGTAGTAGCTACAGGCTGTAATCTCTACAAGATTCACTGCAGAGTGTTACTAAAATATTTAGTTTGGTGGGTGGGTGCACAGTGGAGTGGGCAGCATGCCCACTGACAATGAAAAAGCTGTTAAAGAATCAATTAACTTCAATTTTTCACTGACCATCCAACCTTATGTTTGGCGGGCAGGCAGAAAGGACAAGCGGCCTTTGCACTTTTTTGAAAAACTCATCCACGTGCAGGATGAGGTTTCCAAAAGCAAATGAAAATAAAAGTTTTAAAATTTATTCAAATACCTGTCCCTGCTCATGTGACAGCGTCACAAGAGGGGACTTTTTAATTACATTTTTCAAATCTTCATTTATTTTTTAAACATTGTTAGGGGGGAGTATAGGGGTACAGTAAGAGCTTATTGAAAGGGAATGATTTACTTAAAATCTCCAAGCAGCCAGTACTACCAAGCACATTAACAGTTAAAGGTTACCAGATGAACTTTGCACAGCCTTAGGGCCTGCAAACAACACAAAGGCTTTGGGAACCAGACTGGAGTCAGAGGATGGCAATAACATAGATTAAGTGTGCTCTTCAACAGAGAGGCGAAGAACAGATAGTCCTGGTTTAGGTAGGAGGGAAGGTCACTGCCTGGTTGAAAACAAATAGAGACATACAGTGCATGTACCTGTTACCAGAGATGTCTGTTTAATGTAAACCTATATGTTGATGAGATAGGAATCTGGAATCTGTTCTTGTACGTGACCAATAATGTATAAATATGCTGAACACTTGTAATTTAGCAGAATGCTATCTCAAGCTGCATTGAGATGGTTCTCTCTTTGCAATTACTTGAATAAACGATCATGACCTGTACCGGAGACTCCTATGGTCCGTTTGTCAAAGTGACCACGACAAAATGCTCCATGTTCCTGAGGCAGCTCTGTGCCTCAGGGAGATTTTGAATCACTCACTCGTGCCCATGTGTGAATTTAGCGCTCGCCCCGCACACCCTCCTCCCCCACCGGCAGAGGCAGCGCTGCTGCCGCTCCTGTTTCACGCTGGGCGGGCCTTCGTTTGGCGGCCATCGTGAAGTTGCTGTCTGGCTCCGATCGCGGGCAGCAGCCGGCTCCCCAACTGCCCTTGTCCACCCCCGTCGAGCCTGCCCGTCAAGGGCAAAATTCTGCCCTAAGACTTCCTCTGCAGCACCTCCCAATCTCACAACCTTCACCAGCTAGAAGGACAAGAGCAGCAGGTCAATGGAACACCTTCACCTCCAAGTTCCCCTCCAACCTTGTCAGCAACTCTCACATCCCAAGAAGCAATAATAAATACCATGTGACCACAATGTGCAATGACTCAAATAAATATGTCCCTGGTTAAAGTTTTCTACAGCTTCATCTTCCTATGGGGAGAATTATCTCCCCTTTGGCGAGCCGGGTGGGAGTGGGCACGGGCGGGCGCACAGCCGATCACCACCCGCAATCGGCCGGGCGCCACCATTTTGCGTGGGTGGGCCCAGCGTGACGCGCACCCGGAAGTGCTCAGGGCTACCTGTGTGGGCGGGGGAGGAGAGAGAGTTGGGGCCTGCACTCTTTCACACACATGGAGCTGTCTCAGGGACATTAAGGAAAGTCATAAAAATTGATCAACAAAAAAATAAAATTATTCAGACACGTCCCCTCATGTGAAATTGTTACATGAGGTGGGATATGTTTATCAATTCATATGAAACAATTTACTAAATTAATAAAGCCTTCATGACATCTCATCCCGCCCGTGGATGAGCTTCCGTGTAAAATGCGAAGGCCGCCTGGTCTCTTCATCTGCCGATAACCTTCAGGTTAGCCGGGCAGTCCTGTTAGTTACTTCAATTAGTTTTTAAATGGCCTTAATAGGTCTTTGACAGCTCGACGGGCGCGCAGCCCATTCCGCTGTGCACCTGCCAAACTCAGGATCAGAATGACGCGCGGTGACATCAGGACACACGCCCGACATCACCGCGTGTCATTTTACCCGTGGGTGAGCGGGCCCCACCCCCACACGCCGACCAGAATTTTCAGGCCTTTGTGATTGAAGAGCACTTGAACAATTTCAAATAGAAAAATCAGCTCCAGTTATTGCTCTGAAATGTCGGCCCTGTAAATGTCCGGAAGGACAATTGGGATTTGATTTCAGATCTGTCTTTGGAGGCAGCTTTACTTCAGTGATCATTGGGTGGTCCAGATCTTACCCACATTTACAATGACCCTGTTTTTGAGTGAGGTACTCAGCTGATTTTATTACTTTGCATTGAGAGAGCAACAAGTCATTTCTTGGCCTCTCTTCTCAGTAACATCTACAATGTGCTTTGCATCTTATTATGTAGAACTAATGAGAGATGTAGAAAAACAGCATCACAAGAGATAAAGTGACTTCATCTGCACCTGGACAAAGCAAATACCTGAATTTTAATAACTGGAGATTTTACAACCTGCACCTTTAATTCTCTCTGACTCTTTATTCCCTGGATTAGTTACAAAGCTTGTAGTCAAACCCGAATCTAGCAGACATGAGGAGGTGGGCGGTGGGTAGCAGTGTGATTGCACACGGCATGAGGCTGTAAATTAAGTTACAGATCAGGTGGCAAATCTAAGATTTGAAGCTGTTAATCCCAGGATTAGCAACACCAGATTAGCAGCATCAGGTTAGCAACATAAAAAGGCAGAATCGAGTTTAACTACTTAAGATGGTGGATAATTTGAATTCTTGCCAATATAGCAGAAGAATATAAGAACAAAAGAAATAGGAACAGGAGTAGACCATTCAGCCCCTAGAGCCTGCTCTACCATTCAATAAGGTCATGGCTGATTTTCTTGTGTTTTGAATTCCACATTCCTATCTACCCCCAAAAACCTTTGTTTCCCTTGCCGAACAAGAATCTACCTACATCTGCCTTAAAAATATTCAATGACCCCGCCTCCACCACTTTCTGAGGCAGAGAATTCCAAAGTTGCACTACCCTCTGAGAGAAAAAATTTCTCCTCATCTCTGTCCCAAAACGGCACCCCCTAATTTTCAAACAGTATCCCCTGGTTCTGGACTCACCCACAAGAGGAAACATCCTTTGCACACCCATCTTGTCAAGGCCATTCAGGATCTTGTATACTTCAATCATATTAGCCCTGAATCTACTAAACTCCAGTGGAGACAAGCCCAGTCTCTCCAACCTTTCCTCATCAGACAAAGGAAGCTTCAGATGGTGAGAAATTAGAATGTAGCCAAAATGGACATCTACGCTCAGAGTCAGTCTGAACATGAAATCACTTCAGATAAGCAAACATTTTTTAAAGTACAGCTAAACCTTGAAGTGAAATTACTTTTGGAAGGTGGCCAACCGACCAGCCATTTCAAAACACCCCATTACACTGTTTGGAAAGAAAACATTTAGCCTTCACTAAATCTTAAATTGATAAGATTCATTAATAAAATAGACAATAGGAGCTTGTTCCGTCTCTGCAGACTGTCTATAAAAGGTACACACCATTAGCTTTCGGTCAGTCAGCCATCTTTGGAACATAAAGGGTCAGAGGGCAGTCTTTTGAGAATTCCCCTGGGTTGAGACAGAGATATATCTAAAGTCGATATGACCATGGTGAATTTCTGAGTATATATCTTTCTTAATTGTTACTTTATGCTTGAGTTATCCAACAAATTTGCTGATAGGTAGATTTATAAATTCCATGTATTTAGGACTACATTATTTATATGTTATGCTTAGCTTTAGTTATTATTTATAACTTAATGTATAAGCTATAATCTACAATGGGCTTCAGTAAAATGTATATGTTTTTGAAGCATTTTGAATGTGCAGTCTGAAATATTTATTATCTCGCCAATCCACATAAATACATTATTCTAGAAGTCTTAGTAAGTTTTCTAAGAGCTGATATTGGTTAACTTTCAAAGAAATTGATGAACTAAGACGTGCCTCAATGTCTGTCCTGTCCCGAGATAATTTTGTTGGTTTTGAGACTCCTGGAGGAGAGGGCTTGTATTTGAGGACCCAGTCTAAGACCATCTTCCTTTAATGCTTAGAATCTCTTTTAGTTGAGACTTTAAGCTAGCAATAAGTTGAAGGGAATTGGCTTACCTTGCCGGGAACTAAAAGTATTCAAACCAGAAAAAAAAACCACCACTTGAGACTGGAGAGAATTCCCTGGCATTGGGAACGTGGTCAGGGAAAAGGTCCGGAAGTGATTAGAATTTGGGAAGGTGAAGGGATGCCTATACTAATGGGTGGGCAAAGGTTTTGAGTGAATCCTTGAGTGACACTCATATAGACCGGAGGGCCTGAATGGAGGGACAATCTTGAGGGGTTGCGCTACATGTTCCTGTCCTCTTTGCCCACTAGGGAGACTTCAAAACATTGAAAAGATGCACATGTCATGGCTGCTGCTTATTTTTTAACTGTGCCCCCTCGTTCCAAGTTCCATTTCACCCCTGTCAGTCCATGTCAGGGAAGGTGCACCCCAATGAGAGGCAGTGCCAGCAAACAGAAACCCAGTGAGAGGCAGTGCCCAGCAAACAGAAAACCAGTGAGAGGCAGTGCCAGGAAACAGAAACCCAGTGAGAGGCAGTGCCAGGAAACAGAAACCCAGTGAGAGGCAGTGCCCAGGAAACAGAAACCCAGTGAGAGGCAGTGCCCAGGAAACAGAAACCCAGTGATAGTCAATGCCCAGGAAAATTGAAAGCCAGTGACAGGCAGTGCCAGGAAAACTGAACCCAATTCAGAAACTGGACTTCAGTGGGAGCTGCTACAAAGGGTTATGAACCTCTGCCAGTCTCAGTTACCTCAGGAGAGGAGGGGATGAAACAAATAGGAACAGTGTGAAATGCTCTAGTCATTGGGCAGTGAGACTCACACCAGCTTCACCTACTCAGTGAGGAATTGGTGGTCTGTCCCACGGCTGGAGTGCAGCATGGCCACTGGGTTCCCAATTTCAACTGGTGTGGGAAACCCAAGAAATGAAATTGTGCAGACGTGAAACCCAAATGTGAAATTGTTTTCTCCCGGGTCACTAATACCAGCGACCGGCAGATCAATCTTCCATTCCAGGTGACTCCCAAACAGGGAGAGTTGACAATCCTGAGTGTGTGCATGGGAATCAATTGTAAAATAGCTTCCCGAGTGTTCAGACTTCCCGGGAACCGGCACTCAGAGATTTAATGGTTTCTAATGGAATCAGCAAGTGCATTTCTTCAACACATGATGTTCCTGCCTGCAGCTAAACATTATTGAAAATCATCTTCATAAAACAGTATAAAAAGACCTGAGCTCTCTGCTCAATCTGCAGATCAACCTGAAGGTGCTGAGAGTCATTCAGTGCGTTCACCAGTGATCTGAGCAGACACCAGGATGCTGAGACTCTTCCTAACTGTGTCTGTCCTCTTCTGGCATCAACTTGCTGCAAAGGATGAGGTGGACAAGTTCTGTCATGAAAAGCACTGCACTGATTCCACAGAAGTCATTCAGCACAAGGTAAGTATAATTCAGATATAAGCAAAAAACTGCAGATGCTGGAAATCCAAAACAAAAATAAAAATTGTTCCAGTGAAGCTCAACGCAATCTGGAGGAACAACACCTCATCTTCCGACTAGGCACTTTACAGCCTTCCGGACTGAATAATGAGTTCAACAATTTTAGATTATGAACTCTCTCCTCAATCCCCACCCCCTTTCCGATCCCCCCTTTTTTTCCCCCAATAATTTATGTAGATTTTTCTTTTCCAACCTATTTCCATTATTTTTAAATGTATTTCCATCCATTGTTTTATCTCTACCTTTTAGCCTATTTTGATTCCTTCCCTTCACCCCACCCCCACCCCCACTAGGGCTATCTGTACCTTGCTTGTCCTGCTTTCTACCCTTAATTAGCACATTCCTTAGATAATATCACCACCTTCAACACCCCTTTGTCCTTTTGTCTATGACATCTTTTGGCTATCTCCACCTATCACTGGCCCTCTATCCAGATCTACCTGTCCGACCTTCCCCTTAAACCAGCTTATATTTCACCTCTTTTCTATTTTTACTTAGTTCTGTTGAAGAGTCAGACGGACTCGAAACATTAACTGTGTTCCTCTCCGCCGATGCTGCCAGACCTGTTGGGTTTTTCAAAGTATTGTTCAGAGTTTACTGCATTCAGTCATGTTTGTAACAGGGGAAATTATACAATGCCCGTTTTTGGGGTAAGTAACCTGTGGTGCACCACAGTGCACACCCCAACCCTGAAACAGGAGGCTGGACTGAAATTGGTCCTTGTGACTCAGTAACATTTTATACATGAGCTGCTGTCGGCTGATTGGTCTCCACTGCCAGCTTGTGTAGTGAGAATATCAGGGTTTCCGTCTCCAGCAGAGGGTCTAAAGTGGGGTTGGTGTGGAAACAGAGAGTTTGGAGGGATGATGCGAAGGTCTGTAGAATCGGGAAACATTCCTGTTACTCCTGTATTCACTGAATCTAATCCAATTTCTGAAATTTATAACAGACTTAAGATCACTATGTTACATCTGTAAGAAGCTCTTTCTGTCCATTATCCAATCCCCTATTCATGTTAATGGCTTACAACATCCAGGGAGTGACAATCAGCTTCGGATTTCCACTCTGCTCCTTTTAACTTACCCAGGTGTGGGGGAGGGTCAGGATGTCACGAAGGGTAGGGAGTAGTGAGGGTAGGTGGGGGTATTCGGCAGGGGGGAATGGGGTGTCATGTGGTAGTCGGGGGTAGAGCTGGGGTAGATGGATTGGTGTGCGGGTAATCTTGGGCAATGGTTGTGGGAAAGTCAGGGGGTGGGGTGTACTCGGAGTGTTTTGGGTTAGTAAGGGATTGGAGGAGGGCTGGGAGTGTCCAGTGGTGGGGGTTAGTCAGGGTGTTGTAGGGTAATCAGTGAGTGGGAGGGTCAGGGGGGAGTCACAGGGATGGGGAGTAGCATGGGTGGGGTCAGGTGGCCATGGTGTCGGGAGAGGATCTGGGGTTTAGGTGTTGGGGTCGGGGTGCAGTCAGGGGTTGGGGGTAGTCGAGGTGGTGGGGGAGTTTGAGGTGCCGGATAGTGAGGTGTGGGGGGTTTGGATGGTAATTAGGGTGTAGGGGGTAGTTAGGGATGGGAGGTAAATTGTGGCTGTCATTGGAGAGGTGGAGGTAGTTGGGGGTGGGGGGTGGTGGTTGGGGGTAGTGAGGTTAGTCAGTGGTGATAATTGGTGTGGTGGGGATAGACAGGGGAAGGGAGGGTTAGTCAAGTGGGTGGCTAGATAGGGGTTGGGGATGGGGTAGCTGGGGGTTGGGAGTGATCAGTTAATATTCAGGGTGAATGGGGTGCAGTCAGTGGGGAATCCTCAGGGAAGGCAGATGGGAGACATGTCAGAAGTGCCAATTTGGTAGGTGGCAGCAACAGAACAGATACAGAGGGTACCTTCACTCTGAGGTCATTAATTAACCCTGACATGTTACACATTACTAAGTCTAACCTGCTCTCTGGTTGGTTCCAGAATGTGTTCCTCTAAAAATCTATCTTGGAAGAATCCATGAAATCCTTAACCAGGCGACTACTGCCTGTCTGATTTTTCCAGTTTATATGTGAATTATAATTAACCAAGTTTATTGCCGTCCCTTTATAACAACCCAATATTTCATCTTGTATCATTTGCCCTATATTGTGGTTATTTTTAGGGGTCCTGTAGACCACTCCCATGAGTGACTTCTTTGCCCTACTATTCCTCATCTCCACCCAAACCGATTCGACACCCTGATCTCCTGAACCAGGAAATCTCTAACTATTGCACCAATGCCATTCTTGATCAACAGCTCTACCCCTCCACCTTTACCGAGCTTCCTATTCTTCTTGAGTGCCCTATGCCCTTCAATATTCAGAGTCCAATCCTTGTCATCCTGGCAGCCGCTTCTCTGTAATGACCATGAGATCATGTTTATTTAATTCCATGTGCGTTATGGATTAATTTATTATGTTCTACAGGCTACGTGCATTCAGATGCAGAGCCTTTAGTTTTGTTTTTTTGTTCTCTTTGTAACATCTAGTCTTGACTGTTGGTGAACTGTTAGGCTTTTTTCTCTCTGTCCCTGCCATTCTCTGGTCCTTATTTCCCATATAACTATTTTGCTCGTCAGCTTTGACTCTACCCAAGCTTGGTCCCTCACCCCTCACCCCCATCCCCCAATTAAGGCCCGTCCAGCATGAAAGGCGACTCCGCACTGGTCAGGAAAGGCCGAGCGGGGGTGGGGTCCTGTCGGCTGCTGGCTCCAATGGTGACCCGGGAACCTGTTTAAAATCAGCCCAGGCAGCCCCTGGAAGGCTGGCTATGGAAGGACGTCTGTTCTGTGGTGTCGGTATCGAAGTTATGAAGTTGAGTGCGGCTGGACACGGCAGGCGGGAGGGCAGGTCGGGTGGGAACTCGGCCGGCAGCTTTTCCGATGAGTGTCTCACCGTCCTGCTGGAGGAGGTGACTCCCAGGAGGGACACCCTTGTCCCCATAGATGGGAGGAGGAGACCACTGCACCCCACAAAGAGGGCATGGGAGGAGGTGGCAGCCCAAGTGACCAGCCATGATGTGGCGCAGCGCACACGGGTGCAGTGCCAGAAGCGCTTCAATGATCTGAAGCACTCAGGAAGGGTGAGTACCATGTTGGCATGGGTCAGTGTGCAGATGTTTTAAGGGCTGGCCGTCCCCCTGTAGACCTCAGTGGTGCGAGAGTCTGAGTGCCAACTGTCAATGACACCAGAACTGGCCAAGGGGGTGAGCCCTAGCTGCTTGGACTGAGTGCCTTGCGGCTGGAGGGCCATGACTCGGATGTGCCCTGTGAGGGGTTCCTCAGCTGGGGTTGGCCAGGCTGCATTAGAGCTGCAGGTAGAGAGTGGACTGATCAATGCTCCTCTGTCCGTTCAAGAGAAGACAATCCATCACCAAGCAGAGAGGTCACGTACAGGAGGAGCCCCGTCCAACCTGCTGCTGGCCTCCCGGTTCAAGCAGGACACCCTTGAGCTGGAGAGCCAGCACCCACCCGTGTAACTGGGCATGGAGAGGCGAGGGTGCCAGATGAAGGTAAGAGCTCAGTGCACAGGGTGGTCCAGGTGACAGCAGCAGCTTCTCCGCCCCTCCACCAGTGACCATGGCACCAGATGAGGCTGTGGCGATTGGAGAGGTGCCAGCTGTGGCACTGGCCGCTCCATCCCAGGCGGGGCCAGCATGGGCGCCACTGGCCTGAGGACAACCGACAAGGTCATCAAGGCCAACAGGACGGCAGGGTCATCAGGCTGTCTCCGATACCAGTGCCAGTGAGGGTGGGGGGGGGCAGCTAGAGAGAGCACTCACAAGTGTAAGTTAAAGACACATGAGCATAAGAGGGACAGGTCAAGGGTGATTTTATGTTCATTTATGTTTAGTTAATGTAAACTGGTCGGGACCTAAGACCAAAGGGTTTCATGTAAGTAGCCTGTACTTGTCAAAATGATATAAATCTGGTTTTGTCATCATGGTCTGAGTATCTTCACCTTTTTAATTCATTGTTGTGTGGAACGTCAGTATGTAATTCTGGACGTAGGTGGCTGAGAACTTTATTGCTGAGTGTTCTTTGTGTTGAAATGAAAGAGTCCTTTCAGACATCAAGGGTTGGAGGACGCAGCCCTGGCATGAATTTGAAGCTGATCTTTGGTAGCCTTGCTGAAGGAGCGTTGGATCAAGGCATCCCTGGTGTCTCTGCCTTCCTGGAGGTTACCGAGGTCAGGCTCCACACCCGCAGCGTTCTCCTCTCTGTGCTCATCTTCCAACTCACCACTGGACCCATCATCTGTGGCTTATGCAGCTGCATCAAGATCCCTTTCCTTCAGTGTGACCCTCCCACCCACCCTTGCTAGAGCCAAACCACAGTCCCCATTTGCAGAGTCAAGGAAGGCTGTCTGATACCTGGAAAGGTCCACATGGTTTGAACCCTCCTGGCAGACAGCAATGAGTCCTGAAATGAGGCCGGGAAATGCTAAGAATGAGGCCCTGAACAGAGATGAAGCTGCCAAATACCAATAAACAACCAGCTGCAAACTATCTCCAAATTCCTCACTGCTCACACCAGCAATGCTGCTGACCCTTTTTATCCTGCCCTTAGATGAGGTTTGAGGAAATGTCAGCTGGCCACCTGCCTGTTTTGCCCGTGCAATGTGCAGAAAATCACTCGGGCAATGAAAAATCTCAGACAATTGCATTGTTCAGGGCCTTGAGTGGCTTGTTAATTAATGGTGGGCACCGCTCTGGCACCCGCATGCACCCACCGGGTGAATGATCGCGAGAGAGCGCGGTGACATAGGGAGGCTCGCCCAGGAGGGAAACATTCTGCCCTTGGAGTTTGGTGAGAGGGGAGTTTTCAGTGTTCATTTTGTTCTTAAGTTTTGCTCTTAGAATCGAATCTAATCTGTAATTAGCAGTAACTGGAAAGTGCTGTGTAAGCAGGCTAAGTTCTTTCTTGCAGTTTAGACACGGTAAACTCACTCTCGGCTGTAAGAGCTGAGTAGTTAATTAGCTAACTGGTTCAATCTGGTTACTGTTGCCCCAGTTCAGTTTACTATAAATTCAGGGTTCTTTCATGCAGCTGACAAACTGAGTGAAGATTTGGAGTTTGCTTGGAGGGAGGAGTTGTTCATTTCCTCTTTCTACTATTCTCAGCCCATAGAAATGGGTTCTTGCCCTACGACAGGGAGAGGAGCGAGCTGTTTGGTGAGTATCTGGTAAGTGGGTAAGTTCTATTCTATCGCGAATGTTTAAATTGGACATAATTTGTTGGTAAAGTTAACTAATAAGTAAGAAAGCCACATTAAACAAGTGATTAATGTAATTATTTAAAACATATTAAGGATGCAGTACGTGGGAGCTCCTTGATAACATTGTGACCCACGACAAACACGTCTGAGGTGAGTGTTTGCACCTTGAGGAAATTCCGCTCAGAGTCATTGATCTGGAGGCTGAGCTGCAGACTTTGCAACACATCAGGGAAGGGGAAATTTACCTGGATGCTTTATACCAGGAGGCAGTCACACCACTTAGGATAGGGTCTTGTGATTTGGTCAGTGGCCAGGGACAGGGGGGTATGACTGTGAGGCAGGCAACGGGACCCAGAGGGCAAGAGTGTGAGTTTCTGCAATCGTCCAGTAGGTTTGCAGTTCTCTCAATTTGTTTGGATGAGAGTGGAGGATTCAGGTGGATGAACAAACTGACCATGGCACCGTGGTACAGGGAGCCATTCAAGTGGGGGAGCAAAAAGGAATGTAATGGTAGTAGGGACAGCAGAGTGAGGAGGATTGACACTGTTCTCTGTAGCAAAGAGTGAGAGTCCAGACAGCTTTGTTGCCTCCCTGGTTTCAGGGTTTGGGACATCTGCTCAGGGCTAAAGGTGGAGGGCTAGAGATGAGCTTGCAATGGGAGAGGGAGGATCCAGAGCTCATGGTCCATGTAGATACCAACGACGTAGGCATTCAAAGCAAAGCAGATCAACTGATAGCGCAAATCAAAATAAGTAAGTACAATCAGATAGCAATTATACAGACATGGCTACGGGATGTCAAAGATTGGCAACTGAATGTTGAAGAGTATGTGACATTTAGGAAGGACAGGAAGATAGGAAGAGGTGGAGGGCTGGCTCTGTTAATTAATGATGGTGTTAACACGTTAGAGAGGCATGACCTAAGTTCAGGAAACCAGGATGTAGTAGTGGTTTGGGTTAAGATGAGTAATGTTAAAGGCATGAAGTCACTTTTGGAAGTGGTGTACGGGCCTCCTAATTGTAACTACACACTAGGACAGAGCATAAAAGAAGAGGGAAAGGAACAGTAATAATCATTGGGGATTTTAATCTGCATAAAGACTGGAAAAATCAGATAGGCAAAGGTATCGTAGATGAGAGTTGATAGAATGTTTTCAGGATAGTTTGTTAGAACAGTACATTCTGGAGCCAACCAGAGAGCAGGCGATGCTAGACCTGATATTGAGAAACAAGATTGAATTAATTGATAACCTCCTAGTGAAGGCACCCCGGGTAGCAGCGATCATAATATGATTGACTTTTATGTTCATTCTGAGGAGAAACGAGTGTGTAGAGATGAGTATTTCAAACTAAAATAATGGCAATTATGGGAGCATGAAAGCAAAGGTAGCTAAAGTGAACTGGCAAATGAGGTTAAGGGATTGGCCAATAGAAGTTCAGTGGCAGATATTTCAGATACAGAGAATATAAATACATTCCAATGAGAGAAAAATTCCAAGGAGAGGGACCATCTTCTGTGTAAACTAAAACAGTATCAAACTTAAAGAAAAAGCATATAATTATGCAAAGACAGGTGGCAGGTCAGAAGTTTGGAAAGAATATAAAGAACATCAAGGTCTGACAAAATGTTGAAGGAGGGAAAATTAGAGTATGAGAGAAAGCTTGCTCATAATATAAAGACAGATAGTAAGAGCTTCTTTTGATATTTTAATAAGAAACGAGTTAACAAAGCCGCTATTGCTCCAACTGAGAGTGTGTCTGGGGAATTGATAATGGCAAGTTAGGCCATGTCAGATGAAGTAAACATGTATTTTGCTTTGGTCTTCACTGTAGAGGACACAAGTAACATTCCGGAAATAGCTGTTTAACAGGAAATGAAAGGGAGAGAGGAACCCCGGAAAATTACAATCACCAGGGAAGTGGGATTGAGCCAATTGTTGGGGCTGTGGGCTGACCAACCCTCAGATCTGCATGGACTTCACCCTAAGGCCTTGGAAGAAGTGGCTAATGAGATAGTTTATGCCTTTGTTTTAATTTTCCAGAATTCCCTAGATACGGGATGGTTCCAGTAGATTGGAAAATAACAAATATCACTCCTTTATTCAAAGAGGGAGGGACACAGAAAGCAGGGAACTTTTGGCCAGTTAGCCGAACATCTGTCAGAGGAACATGAGAAGTTATTAGGAAAGATATAATAGCAGGGCACTGAGAAAAAAATCAAGGCAATCAGGCAGAGTCAACATGGTTTTGTAAAAGGGAAATCATAGTTAACCAATTTATTGGAGTTGTTTGAAGGAGTCACATGTGCTGTGGATAAAGGGGTAAATGTACTGTACTTATATTTTCAGAAGGCATTTGATAAAGTGCCACAACAAAAGTTATTGCAGAAAATAAAAACTCATGATGTAGGGGGTAACATATTGGCATGGATAGAAGAAGCTAACAGCGAGCAGAGAGTTGGTATAAGTGAATCCTTTACTGGTTAGCAGGGTGTGACAAGTGGTGTGCCACAGGGATCAGTGCTGGGGCCTCAACTTTTTACAAATTATGTAAATGACTTGGATGAAGGGGCCGAAGGAATGATTGCTAAATTTGCTGGTGGCACAAAGATAGACAGGAAAGGCAATTGTGAAGAGGATGTAAGGAGGTTACGAAGGGACATGGATAGGTTAAGTGGGTGGGCAAGGATTTGGCAAATGGGCAAAAGTGAAATGGTCCATTTTGGGTAGGAAGACTTAAAAAGAAACTTTTACCTAAATGGTGAGAGATTGCAGAGTTCTGAGATTCAGAGGGATTTGGGGTTCTAGCACATGAATCATTAATGTTTAGTATGCAGGTAGAGCAGGTCATTCGGAAACATAATTGAATGTTATCATTTATTGTGAGGGGAGTTGATAACAAAAGTAGGGAGGTTATGATTCAGTTGTACAGGGCATTGGTGGGACCACATCTTGAGTACTGTGTACAATATTGCTCTCCTTATATAAACAAAGATGTAAATGCGTTACAAGCAGTTCAGAGAACATTTACGAGTCTAATGCTTGTCTTATGAGGAAGGGCTGGACAGGCTAGGCTTGTATCCACTGGGATTTACATGAGGAAGAAGCAAATCTATTGAAACATTAAAGATTCTGAGGGGTCCAGACAGGGTTGATGTGGCGAGGATTTTTCCTCTCGTGGAGAATCTGGAACAAGGGGCCAGTGTTTAAAAATGAGGAGTCGCTCATTTAAGACAGATGAGGAGAATTATTTTTTTCTGAGGGTTGTGTTTCTTTGAAAATCTCTTCTTCAGAAGGCGGTGGAAGAAAAGCCTTTGAATATTTTTAAGGCAGTGCTAGATAGATTCTTGATTGACAAGGGGGTGAAAGGTTATTAGGGGTAGGCAGGAGTTACATTCAGATCAGCCGTGACCTTATTAAATGATGGGACAATTTTGAGGGGCCGAATGACCTACTGCTGTTCCTAATTCATAAGCTCTTATGTTCATATGTCTGACTGACAAATCCTTGGATAGGTAAAAGGGGCAGGTGTCATTTAGGGTGTGCTGTGATTTGGTGCCAGAGAAGTCAGAATGGTAAGGTTGTATTAGTTACAGAGTTGAATTGCTTTGTAAATGTAGTGATTTTTTTTGTAGCCACTTTCCTGACACCAGTTAATTGCTCTGTGATTAATTATCCCCAGACAATCAACATTGGACCCCAATATCACTATTGCTTCAGTTTCCTGCCTACTGCATGCAGGTGTAATGAAAGAAAGACAAAAGCTGCATTTACACAGCACCTTGCACAATATCTCAAATCTCCTTATTGCCAATTAAATGCTTTTACATTGTAGTCACTGTTATGATTTAAGGGATGTTATTAAATGGCAGAGCAGGCTCAACAGGCCAAATGGCTCACTCCTGCTCCTAACAGTATGTTTGTGTCATTCTGGACTGATCAGATGAGCTAATCTCGATGACCTTTGTCATCCATAATTATCTTGCGCTCAGAGTATTGTTTATTTTTTTGCTAATGTTTCTTTACTGAGCAAGTTTTGTGGGGTGAAATTCTAAGGATACAAGTGGACAATGAGCTCATCATGAATCGTTAACTTGTTTTACGCTCTACATGATTCTCAAGGTTCTTTTCCATTTTGTCTACTCAGCTTTTAGCTCACACTATCCTGGTGCTTTTATGACATCCTGGAGGCATTGAAATATTGTGATAAAGTTGTGTTGCATACCAGATATTAAACTAAAGAGTAATAAGAAGCAGCAATCAGAAGAGTCTTCAGACTTGATGATCAAGAAACTCAATACCAATGTGAACTATTCAGTCTTTGTCCCCTGGCCTCTTAAAAGTTGTGTTACAAAGAGACACGTTAGAGCACCAATGCTTATCACTGACGGTGAAGACTTATGTTGTTCAATCATTCCACTTTGTTCCTCAGGAGTTATTTGACATTTCTAGTCTGTGAGATCACTGGTAAAGTAGAATCCAGTTACACCTCTTGTGTGAAATAATTATATTGAATAATATCATGCACCCAAGGCAGAATAAAGTCTTCCATGGAATGGGGAAGATCTTGTGCACTTTATCTGGGTTGCAAGTTTTGAATCTTTCCTCGAAATATTAATTTACTGTCACTGCTCCCATAGGACCCAAAGTGCAGAATATGTTCATGAGGTCTGAGGCAGTGAACAAAATCAGTGTTATCGTCCACAGTGTTATGAATAAATAATGGGATACATTACAGGAAAATTTGTACTCTCTGGTCTGTTTAATGGTCGTGGTGGGATCACCTTGTGGGTGTGCACAAACTAACACTGCATTATATCATTGTAGCTCTTAATAATAATGACCCATTCTGCATAAATATCAGACGATCTTGGCATTTGGCTGTAAATAATGGGAGTTATCATTTTAATGGGACCTTTCTGTGATTGTTCGGTGAATGAATTTTTGAATGTTACATGGGGATTAATGACCTGCATGATTGATGGGGAGAGTGTTGTTTGGGGGGGAAGCACTTGGGGTGTAGGTGGGATTGGGATTAAGGGGCCCGGAGACAGGAGGAGCACTAGTGCTCTTGGTGTCTCTCCCTGACCCTAAGAACAATCAGAGGGAAGTGACTCAGTGTAGAAGGCTGTCAATAACACTTTGTTTTTTATTGAATACCCAAGGGGAGGAGCAAGGCCAATAGTCCAGGACAACACTAAAGTTGAAAGCGTGAACGAGAAAGGAAAATGAACCAGGAAGTGTTAATGCCAAGAATTCCATCAAACCTCCTAACTCTCTTTCAATCCCAGCCCATCCAGGACATGAATGTTACTACTGCACCTGAGAAACCAGGATGTACACTCAACACTGGTGCTTTATAGAGGTAGTTCAGTTTTGTCATATAATAATATATTCTGCTCTTTTTGTTTCAGAATTATGAAGAGAAAGAATTCCGAAAACTCCATTTGGTTGAAACAAAGGTTCATGGAATGGATACGAATCATGCAATAGAGGCTGGCCTGGAGAGACTTTTCAATTATTCACATTTCTCTAATGCTGCAGGTACGTCAAATGTTCCATCAGGGTAACAACAGACTAGAAAATAACCCTTCAGTCTTTGATGTGTCTTGTTTAAAACTTTGGCTGGGATTTTCCGTGCCCGCAGGTGTTGGGCGTGTTCGGTGACGTGAACGGACAATATGGCGTGACCGGTTTCACAACCACGTGAAACCTGTTTGCGATTGTCCGCTCAGCCCACCCATGGTGGGCCATGTTCCCTGCCATTGGACGTCGGGAACCTCATTGTGATAGATCAGCAGATGTTTATAAGCCCAGCCGGACGGCATCATCCTCCCTCGTTGGATCGTCTGCCCATGTTGGCTGGAAAACACGCTGAAGTGTTTCACAACAGCACATAAGTGATGTGCACCTGGCAGGCTCCACTTTGCTCAGGACATAAAGAACACAGAATAAAGAAAAGTACAGCACAGGAACAGACCCTTCGGCCCTCCAAGCCTGCGCCAATCATATTGCCCGTCAAACTAAATTATTTTGCACTTCCGGGGTCTGTCTCCCTCTATTCTCATCCTATTCATGTATTTGTCAAGCTGCCTCTTAAACATCAATATCGCACCTGCTTCCATCACCTCCTCTGGCAGCAAATTCCAGACACTCAGCGCTCTTCGTAAAAAAACTTTACCCACACATCTCCTTCAAAGTTTTCTCCTCTCACCATAAATCTATGTCCCCGAGTAATTGACTCTTCCACTCTGGGAAAAAGCTTCTGACTATCTACTCTGTCCATGCCATTCGTAATTTTGTAATCTTCTATCAAGACGCCCCTGAATCTCCATCGTTCTAGTGAGAATAATCCGAGTTTCTCCAACCTCTCCTCATAACTAATAAACACCAGACCAGGCAAAATCCTGGTAAACCTTCTCTGCACCCTCTCCAATGCCTCCATCTCCTTCTGGTAATATGGCGACCAGAATTGCACGCAATATAGGTTTGTTTGCCTACCTTGCTTCGGAGAGCACGCGCAGTCATCAGCGCCAGGCTTCACAGACAGCACCACATCACTTTTAGTGGGGCTCCTGAGTAGATCTCGATCTACCAGATCAGCAATGTGTGGGTGGCTTTTCAATGGCTCCAGGGCTAGGGCTTGCTTGAGGAAGGGGTAGAAGTAGCCTTAGGCAAGGGAAAAGGCTGCAGGGTGAGAGCTGTACTGGGGAAGGAGGGTATCCCAGGGTATGTGAGAGGGCACATGTTGATCTGTGCAAGTGGCCTCAAGATGGTGAGGGCTGAGGAGGCAGTCTCCAGAAGAGATGAGACCAGATGGACATATGAGGGTCTGTGCGTGAGAATGGGTGTTGATGTTCCTTGAGCTGGCAGTGAGTGAGATGCCAGTGAATGTGTGATGGGCCTGAGGGTGTGAGTTTAGAGTGATGAAATGGGTGCCATACTCTGGCTGAGTTCATTTATCCTCCATCTGCATTTGATGGCCAATGTCTTCTGTGCATCAATAGCACTGATCGCCACTGCCATTGCCCACCTGGCCGAACTGCTAATGTAGCTGCCCCTCCTGCGTCCAGAGCAGGGGTAGCGGACATCACTGTGGGCCTCCTGTGTCCAAAAGGCGCTCGATACTGCAGTTTTTTTGCCTTTAGGTGCCCTCTCTTCTTTGCTTCAGTCCTGAGCTGGAAGCACTGAGTGCGGCTGTACTGTAAATATGGTGCCTGGTGTGATGAAGCAGCAAGGTCATGGCGTTGCAGATGAATGAGACCCTGCTCACCATGGAAACGGTGTATTTCCCAGAAATGCATTAGTAATGCGTTGGGCGTGGGACGATACGGGGTGAAAACCTGCCATCGCGGTCGGCAGGTAAAACGTCATTTTATTCGTCCGCTACTGAACTGAGGGCAAATCTGGAATGATTCTGCCCTTGGTGTTTAGACAGACACACTGACCAAAGAGCTCCACCATTGTCAATCTCTGAGGGATACTCGTTCATATGTTACTAGTGGGCAGAAATCCCACTTGGGCTGCATCTTTTATGCTCCCAGAATCTGAAAGTTTCCCACATGTGGTGGGATGGGATTCCAAACACATGTTCCTAGTCCAGCAGTGACTGCTGAACTTTTCTAGTATAATAAAGGCTCCATATGTCAGGCATGAATCCCACTACTGGAGTCGACATGTACCCTTGTGGAAGCTGATACATTGCATCTCTCTCAGGTTACTGGATGCTGCTGGAATGCTGGGTCCAGACTGAGGCTCAGTGGCAGGAAATTCTGTCTTGTTACAGATAAATCGTGTTTGACTTGCTTCATTGAGATATTTAATGGTTAAAGGTGGATGAGGGTACAGTTGATATGATGTACACATACTTTCAAAAGATGTGTGACAAATTACTATATAATAGACTGTTAGCAAATTAAAGTCCATGGGATTAAAGGGATTGGCAGCGTAGATACAGAATTGGCTAAGTGACAGAACACAGAGTCACGGTGGACAGCTGTTTTTCAGACTGGAAGGAAGTATACAGTGGTGTCCTCCAGGGGTCAGGGGCTATTACACTTTGGAATCGAGGACTATTACATTTTGATAAATATTAATGGTTTGGAATTGGGTACGCAAAGCAAAATGTCAATATTTGTAAATGGTAACAATTTTGGGAAATGCAGAAAAAAATAAGGAGGATTCTAACAGGACATCCAATAGGAAAATAGGAGCAGGTATAGGGCAGGAATTTGGTACTTTGAGCCTGCTCCACCATTCAATAAGATCTGGTTGTGGTCTCAGTTCCACTTTCCTGTCCGCATCTCCATAACCCTTGACGAACAGAAATCTTCTGACCCTGCTTTAAATCAATTCAAAGACCCAGCCTCTACTTTCTGGGGAAGAGAATTCCACACACCAACAATCCTTTGGGAGAAAAGGTTTCTCCACATCTCTGCCTTCAAAGGGAGACCCCTTATTTTTAAACTGTGTCCCCCAGTTTTTGTCACCCCAAAACAGGAAACATTCTCTGGGTATCCACCTATCATGTCCCCTCAGGATCTTGTAAGTTTCAATAAGATCAACTCTCATTCTTCTAAACTCCACTGGATATGGGACTAAGCTGTTCAACCTGTCTTCATGAGACAACTCATTTCTGGAATGAAGGAGATCACTGAACCTTCTCTGAACTGCTTCCAAAAAAATTATATATTTTTTTAAATAAGGAGAACAAAGCTGCCCAGTGCTCCAGATATGGTCTCACCAAGGCCCAGTACAGCTGTAGTAAAACTTTCTGACTTTTATATTCCATTCCTCCTGCAATAAACACCAACATTCCAATTGCCTTCCTAATCACTTGCTGTACCTGCACACTAACCTTATGTGATTCATGTATGAGGACACTTAGGTCCCTCTGTATGACTAGGTTCCGCCATCTCTCTCCATTTAAATACTATCCTGCTTTTCTATTCTTCCTGTCAAAGTGAATAAGCTCACATTTACCCATGTTACACTCAATCTGCCAAACTTTTCCCACTCATTTAATCTGCCTATATCTCTTTGCAGACTTACAACCTCCTCTTGACAACTTACTTTCCTACATACCTTGGAGTCATCGGCAAATTTAGCTAGTGTACATTTGTTTTCTTTTTTATTTACAGGATGTGGGCATTGCCAGAAATACCCGCATTTATTGTTCATCCCTAATTGCCTTTGAGAAGGTGGTGGTGAGCTGCCTTTTTGAACTGCTGCAGTCCCTGTGGTGTAGGTACACCCACAGTGCTGTTAGGGACGGAGTTCCTGGATTTAGACCCAGAGACAATGAAGGAACTGGGTTTGCATTAATTTTCCTTCAAGCAAGTCATTGATATAGATTGTAAACAGTTGAGGTCCCAGCACTGAAAACTCTGGCACTCCACTAGTTACAGCTTGCCAATCTGATAAAGACCCATTTTTCCTACCCTCTGCTTCCTGTTAGCCATCCAATCTTTTATCCACACTAATATATTACTCCCGACAGTATGTGCTGTTATATTGTGTAGTGACATTTGATGTGGTATCTTATCAAATGCTTTTTGGAAATCCAAGTACATCACATCCACAGATTCTCCTTTGAATGTTACTTCATCAAAAAATTTGAACAGATTCATTAAAAACAATTTCCCTTGCACAAAGCCATGTTGGCACTGCCTGATCAACATCCTTAATAATAGATTTGAGCACTTTCCCTATGACAGATGTTAGGATAACTGGCCTGTAGTTTCCTGCTTTCTGCCTCCCTCCTTTCTTGAATAAAAATGCTACTTGAGTTGTTTTCCAATCTGCTGGATTCTTTCACAATCTAAGGCCAGGATTTGGCTCTCGTCGGGCGGGCTCAGCCTGGGTGAGAGGAGCGGCCACGAAAGCGACAGCTGCCCTGCCTGTGTGGGGGAGGAGGGCGAGCGTGGAAGTTGGTGCTGGTGTGCGCAGGAAAAGCTCCCTGAAGCACAGAGCTGCCTCAGGGAGATGAAGATTTTTAAATATAAAAAAATGAAGATTTAAAAAATATTAACAAGATGTCAACTCATGAACAAGGACATGTTAGAAATTAGTTTAAACATTTTAATTTTTTTTGATAACTGATCGAAACCTCATTCTGCCCGTGGATGAGGTTTTGCAAGAAACCCAAAGGCCACTTTGCCTTTTCGCCTGCCCGCCCACTAACTGAGGTTGGATGGACAGCAAAAGCTTTCATTCAATTAGATCTTCAATGGCCTTAATAGGCCTGTTAAATGTCGGCGGACGCGCTTCCGACTCCCACACCCGCCCTGCGACCGAAATAGTGAGGACGATCGCCCAACATCATCACGCGTTATTTTACCCTGGTTCAGGTTGGGTGTGTGGACACCTGATGGGAGGAAAATTCTGCCCTGAGGGATTTTACAAGATTATAACCAATGCATCTGTTATCTGCACCAACACTTCTTTTCAGACCTCTGGATGTAGGCCATCTGGTCCTGGGGGCTCCTCAACCTTTAGGTCTTGTTTCAGCTGCAGCTGATGTTGATGCTCAGCAAACCAGATCTCAGATTGAAACCCCCCTCAGCTGATCAGAATTTATTTTTCCGTATTGTAGAAACGAGGAGGGAAAGCTACAGAACACAAAAGTACAGGACTCCAGTTATTACTTTTAAAAATTGAAAGAATTAACTTCTTTATTAGAAGAAAACATGAAACTTAAACACAAGATAAAAGATACAGTTAGAAAAGAAATCTTACAATATAATTCCCTATATCGAAGGATTTTAATAAAACTATTTTTTTTACAACAGCCCTGAAAGATTCTGAAGCATAACGTCCAGGAAATATTCCCCAAACTGAGAAATTGCTTTCACTTTAAACAGAAGTACAATCTATGACTTCCCAGAACAAATCTACACTTTTGTGTCTCTTCCAAAGGGAGAGTTCGAGCACACTGTTTCTCAGGACACATATTCTCCTGGCCCAAAACTGAGCTGCTTTCTTCAATTAAAAGGTTTTCAGAGCTTTTCTGTCCAAAACACTGGGGTTGGCCTTCGGTGGGACGTCCCCCACAGCAACTGCTACAGCTGAAAACCCATTTGTATAAATACATTTTCACCCCTTTCTTCATAGTTCTCCATTGTCTTTAATTATCTCTTTGAAAACTCAAGCCCCCAAATATTAAAACTTTTCATGTTTCTATTTTACCTCTATTTCGGGTCCATAAAATTTTAAACGCCAGCCCCTGTTCACTCACAAATCTCCTGTAAAATGCAAATGTTCTTTTAACTTTGAGACTCCTTTGAAATGCAGCAGCTACAAATCAATTTCAAAACTTATCCCCAAATGCACATTTCAGACCTACTCTATTTCCTTGTAATTTAACACCCACTATAAGGCATCATTACAAAATGCAAGAAGATAACACCTTTAGTCTTTTGTGCCTTACACTCTACAGATAATCTGACTCCAACAACCTCACTTCGATTTAACCTGGACACATATAGACACAAATTACCCTTACCTACACAGAATATACACATAAACACGGATATGTAAAAATGTACTTCTATCATCATAGTCTAATAGTTTAAAAGCAAAATATTGTGGATGCTTGAAATCTGAACTAAAAACAGGGAATGCTGGAAAAATGCATCAGGTCTGGCAGCATCTGTGGAGATAGAAACAGAGTTAACGTTTCAAGTCCATATGATTCAGCTCTGAGAAAGAACCATACAGACACAAAAGGTTAACTCTGTTTCTCTCTCCACAGATACTGCCAGATCTGCTGAGTTTTTCCAGAATTTTCTGTTTTTATTTAAGGTTGAATAGTTTTCCTAGCACCCTTTCCCAGACGATGGTGATTGTATTATGTTCATCCCTCCCTATCATCTCTTGATTTTCAAGACTCTTTGGGAAATTTTCTAAGTCCTCGACTGTGAAAATAGACACAAAATACCTGTTCAATGTCTCTACCATTTCTTTATTTTCTGTTTACTATTCCCCAGAATCACTCTTTAGCTTTGGTTATTCTTTTGCTATTCAAATACGTGTAGAAACTTTTACTATCTTTTTGTCGATTATTAGCTAGCTTTCTCTCATACTCTGCTTTCTGCCACTTCATTCACTTTTAAGTTATTCTTTGCTGGTTCATAAAAGCTGTCCAATCCTCTAACCTACAACTAATCATTGCAGATTTGTACAGTTTTTCTTTCAATGAAAAACTATCCTTTAAATATCTTGTTAAGAATTTGTCACTGCAACTTTACTGTACTACGTTTTAACCTTGTTTCCCAGTTCACCTTAGCTAACTCTGACTTCATACTCTCATAGTTACCTTTATTTAGGTTTAAAACACCAGTCATGGACCCACACTTCTCCACTTCAAACTGAACATGAAATTCTACCATGTGATCGTTGTCCATATTCATTTATCCTGTGTCACAGATCTTGCCTGTTCCATGGTTGGCCCTCAAATCTACTGCTCTAAGAAATTGTCCCAAGAATTCCTGGTTCCAGGCTACATTTGCCAATCTGATTTCCCCAATCTACATGTAGATTAAAGTCACCCATGATTATTGCAGTACCTTTCTTAAACACCCTATTTATTTCTTCCTGTATGCTCTATCATACAGATCTGTGCCATTGGTACTTATATGGCTCACAACCACTGGGTCATCACCCTCCCACTGCAAGTTCGCCAGCCCAGGCAGGCAACACAGCCATCTGGATTCATGCTCTCAACTGCAGAGAATGTATCTATCCCCCTGACGATCCTGTCTTCTATCACTACCACATTCCTCTCTGCTCATCCACTTGAATGACATCCTTCACCATGGTACCATGGTCAGTCTGCTCATCCAACCTGCAGTCCTCCTGCTCATCCACACAGATCGCAAGCACCTTGTACCTGTGGGATAACTCCACTGGGAAACTCTTCTATGCATCTTCCTCTAGTTTCCTGTCACTCAGACAATTTTCTATCCATGTTGCTACTGTCCCTTTTATTCCAGAAGCTAAAGCTTTGCTCAGCAGTCTGGTGTGTGGAACTCTGTCAAATGCCTTTTGGAAGCTTCGGTACACAACACCAAAACCATAATCTTCATCAACACTTTGTTACTTCATCGAAAAACTCAAGTAAGTTAGTTAAACACAATTAGTGCTTAACAAATCTGTGCAACTTTCCTTCAGTAACCCCACTTGCATTAACCCACTGCTATGGGCCAGACTGCTGGCTGTTCACTCTTCCCCATCAGGGTGCTGGGCAGTTGGCCAGTGACATCATTGACCCTGGCACCAAAGAGGCAATATAACATCCAAATTCATGTCTGCTGTCACAGAAACACTTATTTGTCCCCTAAATATTGAATTTCCTATTACTATTGCTCCTCCAGTCTTCTTCATGTGCCCCTATACAGCTGAGCTGCTGGTGGTGCTATGGACTAGACTGTACTCCCCAGTTAAACCATCACTTTCATCAATATTCAGAATTGAATACTGGTTGGACAGTGGGGTGCACTCAGGGAACTCCTGCCTGTTTATTCTTGAATGCCTGGTGGTCACACTTCCCCTCTCTCCCTGCATACTCTTAAGCTTTGGGGTGACCACATTCTATAAACATGCTATCGCAAAGCTCTCTAACTTACAAATGTGTCATAGTGATAACAGCTGATGCTTAAGTTCTGAAACCCAGAGCTCGAGCTGCTGCAACTGGCGACAATTCCTGCACAAGTATCCTGGAGTTCCTACGTAGCACAGGATGTTCATTCAAGAGGTCAGATCTGCCCTGCCATTCCTCTATCTATTAGGTAAGAAAACTTACTACCACAAATAAAGCTTACTACTTAAAAAAATAAAGACTCACCAGCTACTCAATTCCCATCTGCTGGTGTCATTTAAACATAAGGAAGGGAGCCAAATGTTTTATTTAAACCTCATTGCCTTTCTTATTTTTTATTTTTTGCAGTTATTAATTTCCCAGCTGCTTAAACTATCTCCTTAACTTTGGAGATAGGGAAACAAGCTACAGCACTCACAAGCCAATCAATTCATAATTTCCAGGGATGTGATATATTGATTTATTTTTTCTCACGTTTTATTTCAAACTCCAGCATGCCCAGCTCTACTCCTCCTGACCAGACTCTCCACGAGAAATGGAATGGAATATAAAAGTAGTGATGTTTTTCATGGGGCTGAATTTTACCCCTGTCAGGGGGAAGTTGAATGGCGGGTGCGCACAGCTGCACTTCCGGTCAGCGCCCGCGAACAGGAGCGCGCCGCCATTTTATGTGTGTGAGCCAATTAAGGCCCGCCCAGCATGACGTCGGCACGGAAGCGCTATGTGTTCCCTGTCCGGGTGGGGAGGGGACATCTCAAAATCATGAATGTGCTCTTTTATGCAGGAAAGAGCGCACTCATCTCCCTGAGGCTAAGTGCTGCCTCAGGGACATCGGCTGAAAATGTCAAAGATAAGAATAGAAAAATATAATTTCCATAACATGTCCCCTCATGTGACAATGCCACATGAGTTCAGATGTGTCCATAATTTTCAGGAAAACTTAATTAAAATTTTTTAAAAGCTACATGAAACCTCATCCCACCCGTGGATGAAGTTTCATGCTTTTTCCAATTCATGCCAGGGCTCCTGGTCTGCCCGCCAACCTTAAGGTTGGTCAGGCAGTTTCTGTAATTATTTACTAGCCTCTGTCAATGGCCTCAATTGGCCATTGACAGCCCAGTGGTCGTGCAGCTGATTTCGCTGCGCCCTCACCTTCCTGAAAATTTAAATGGGACACAATGAGGTCGGGAGTTCCGCCCGATGTCACCGCACGTCATTTTACCCATGGGTGAGTGGGCCCCACCCCCGCTTGCTGACATGTAAAATCCTGTCCATATAGTGTTACAGAACATTAGTGAGATCACATCTCGAATACAGTGTAAAGTTTTGGTCTACTTATTTAAGAGAAGTTTCAGACGACTGATTCCTGGGATGAGGGGGTTATCTTATCAGGAATGGTTGGACAGGTTGGGCTTGAAGTTTAGACTGAGGTGATTTTATTGAAACATATAAGACCCTGAGGAAGCTTGACAGGGTGGATATTGAGAGGATATTTCCCCTTGTTGGAGAGACCAGAACTAGGGGACACTGTTTAAAATTAATGGGTCTCCCATTTAAGAGAGAGATGAGGAGAATTTTTTTCTCTCCAAGGGCCGTGAGTCTATGGAACCCTCTTCACCTGAGACCAGTAGATGCAGGTGATTAAATATTTCTAAGGCAGAAATAGATAAATTCTTTACTAACAAGGGAGTCAAAGTGTGCAGGGAGTAGGAAGGAATGTGGAGTTGAGGCCAAAATCAGGTCAGCCATGATCTTACTGAATGGCGGAGCAGGCTCGAGCAGCCAAATGATTTACTCCTGCTCCTAATTTGTATGTATGAATGTAAGTAAGAAAAGGTGATTGCTTTGCTAAACACGTCCCTTCAGTCTTCAAGCCTCTGGTCACCTGTCATTTTAATTCTCCACCCTGTTTCCATGCTGATCTTGCTGTCCACAGTCTCCTGCCATGTTCCAATGACTCTCATCAGAACCTCTGTCTCCATTTCCTTTCCTTTCTCTTTGCTGGTTTCCTTTTCTCTCTCTTGTTTTGCTCTTTTTGTTTTCAGGCAGTAGCTGTTCAGATTCTGTCAATCACACCTCCTCCAGACACATCTTGGTTCCTTTACAATAGGAAGGAGATCAAGGCCTTGGAGAGGGTGCAGAAGAGATTTACTAGAATGATAGGAGTGTGGATGGGTCTCAGTTACATGGAGAGACTGGAGAGGTCGGAGGTCATTTCCTCAGAGCAGAGAAATTTGCCAGGAGATTTGAGAGATCCAAGGTGTGCAGAACCAGGAATGGATTTGACTGAGTGAATAAGGAGAAACTGTTTCCATTGGCAGAGCAGTCAATAACCGGAGACATAGAATTAAAATAATTGGCAACAGGACCAGATGCAACATTTATTTAAACAATGAGTCGCTGTGATCTGGAGAGCACTGCCTGAACTGGTGGTGAAGCAAAATTAATAGTAAAATTCAAAAAAGAATTGTTGAGATAATGGGAAATATTTTTGTGTCTCTGTGTGAAAAGAGGAGGTCAGGGTGATTAGTGTGATAAGCCCACCAAACAACACAGGAGCAGCCTTCTTCTAGGCTGTATCATTCTGTGTCTATAATTCAATGCCCACATCAGTGTTTTCCACATCTCAGTTTATTCATCCCACCTTTCACCTTCCAAACCCATAACCACTCCCATGTAGAAGGACAAGAGCAGCAGATACATGGGAATGCCACCAACTGGAAGTTCCCCTCCAAGTCACTCACCATCCTGGCTTGGAAATATATCACCATTCCTTCACTGTCGCTGGATCAAAATCCTGGAACTACCTTCCTAACAGCACTGTGGGTGTACCTACACCACATGGACTGCAGTGGTTCCAGAAGGCAGCTCGCCATCATCTTCTCAAGGGCAATTAGGGATGGGTAGTAAATGCTGGCCCAGCCAGTGAAGGCCACATCCCATGAATAAATAAAAGAAAAGCAAAGTCACCCTGTCCCCTCACCTGTAATTTCTGATTCACCATGGGCAATGCTGTAACAATGTGTTTCTTTGTCTACAGATACAATTGTTCCCATCTCTGCACCTTGGGGATTTTTTGGATCCTTGGCAAATGGCAAAATACAAAAGTTATTCAAGGTATTTTCTAATATAGTTTCTGAAGGCATCAATCCACCAGAACCAACGGATCAAACGGTCAAATTAGCAAAAGTACCTGCTGGTTCGTACTTTGTCAGGTAAATTTAGTTACTGATATATTGTGTTTGACATTTCTTTACGTCAGCCCTTGTGTCAACATCATTCAGCCTAGAGTCGGACTGTGATTATTGGGCTCACCCGGGTACATGGGAACATTGGTCAATATTAATTGTATAATGGAGTGATTCATATCTCACAATCTGCAGTTCCTTCTTCTGAGAACACAGCGAGACCTCCCCATTCACATTAGTCAGCTTCATATGGAGTTGGCTCCTGTTTTTCCGACATTCTCACATCCACCACCTTGTGTATTTTTGAGAGATCACTTTCACATCTTTTAATCAGTGCCTCAGCCAAAATAAAACATCAGCTCATTGAGATGTTTGATCATCTTTCTACTGTAATTAGTTTAAATGTCTCTTTATCTGCTCTTTCTGTGCATAGTCATAAATTACACAGTTCCAATGTTACTGCCCCCCCCCCACTCCTGTACCCTGTGGAGGGGTCATTTTCCTCATAGGTGTCTGGATGATGAATGTCGGTGTGATTTGCTGACCTCAGAGAGGATCAAGCTGGGCTCAGTCCTTTCCTCACTCAACATTCACTAACTCACACGATCAGTGAGGGTCACTACACAGGATGATCTCCAATGTGGACATTGTCCTCCTGGTGTGATAAACAGTGATGCTATTTTGTCATTTGTAGAGTTTGCACATTGAGCTTTCACAGTGAGCAATTGTGATCACAGAGATTGCTGTTTAGGAAAATTACGGTTCAGTTTTCACTCTGTTTAAATTATTGACAGAAATTCAAGGATTTGGGGCCTGTGAATTCCGAACAAGTGACCCCTGTGAACAACAATTCACTCCAGGAACTCACGATCAGAGATTCTGTCCTCATATGTTAAACAAAGAAATTGGAAGTGTTCCCTTCAGGAGCAGAAGTTGGGGTGGGAGGACTTTCTGGGTTATCAGCTGGTGCGGGTCATCCTTTACATGGGCTGGCAGTCTGTGGTAGATTTGTAGAGAGAAGGAAGTTCTACAGGCAATTGGTGCACAGCAAGATTATACAAACATACAAATTAGGAGCAGGACTAAGCCATCAGCCCCTGGAACCTTCTCTGCCATTCACTGGGATCATGTCTGATCTGATTGCAGCCTCAATGTCACTTTACTGCCTGCCCCCTATACCTTTCACTCCTTCAATAGTCAAGAAGCTATCTCCCTCTACCTTCAAATTATTGAATGACCCTCTTTTGCTCTCTGCGGAAGACAGTTCCACTGAGTCAATACCTTCTAAAAGGAATAAAAAAATTCTCCTCATCTCCATCTTAAATAGGAGAGCTCTTATTTTAAAACATTGGCCCCAGGTTCAGATCTCTCCAAGGGGAAATATCCTCTCCGCATCCACTCTGTCATGTCTCTCCAGCATCTTCTATGTTTCAATAAGATCACCTCATTCTTCTAAACTCCAATTGGCCCAACATGCCCAACCTTTCCTCATAAGTGATCTCGTCCCAGGAATCAGCAGAGTGAGCCTTCTCTGAACTGCTTCGAAGGCAATTATGTCTCTTCCTAAATAAAGAGACCAAAACTTTCTCTCTTTTTAATTTTCCCTCCTTATTATTCTTTTGGTTATTCTGTTTTTTTTTAATATACTAAGTCCAGGTTTCTGATCTTCATGGAATTCTATGCTCTTTCTTTCAATTTGATGAAACCTTTAACTTCCTTGGTTAGCCACGGATAGTGTGTTCCTCCCCGAGAATTTCTCTTTCTCACTGGAATGTATCTTTGCTGAGGGCTATGGAATACCTCCTTAAATATCTGCCTCTGCATCCCTACAGACCTATCTCTAAACCTATTTCCCCAGTTCACTTTAGCCAGCTCTGTCATCATACCCTCATATTCTCCCTTATTTAAGTTTAAAGCATTAGTCTTAGACCCACTGGCCCATAACTTCCAATCTCTGGGGCATCATATCTGTAAGATGCCCTTGGATCTCCCCATGCAAGGACTGTATGGGAATTCCCCAGGAAGTTTAAACTTCCCTTTAGCAATTACCCTGCACTGGGAACCATTCCATACTCCGCTTTAATTCGGAGACTTCAGAAGGTTCCAAAATAGTTACCCAGGAAAAATTAGAAGAATTGAAACCACATCTAAATCCCAGATAGCTATCGGACTGTCCACCTCCGCCTGACCACCCAGGGGCCTCTTCCGACACCCTCAGCCATCCCCCAACTAGCCCCTCCCAACTCCCCCAAACTACTCCCCAACTCTCCATCTGCATGCCACCTTCCCATCCTCCTAAAGCCCTCTTGACCCTAAGACCACACCCCACTCCCAAACCCCTGACAACCCCCTCCAGCACCCTAACGACAATCCTGAACCACCAACTAAACCATAGCCTCCACAGTTACCCTTCCGGCCCACAAACAACCTTCCACCACCCCCACAACTACACCCCTGACCTCCTGAATATCCCCCACCCCACCAACTACCCACCCAACACCCCCTACTACCCTCTTCATCCCATAACCAAACCCCAACCCCCTCAACTCTCCTCCCATTCCCACACCAACCCCTGACCCATTCTACCACCACACTGCCTCCCCACTGACCACTCGACAACTCCCTATCCTACCCACTTGCATTGAACAATTACCTTCCCACTGGCTTCTCAAAGTGGCTGGGTATTTTAAATTTAGCTGCTTTATGGCAGCTAGTGCTGTAAAAAGGGGTCTGGCCTCCTCTCACCTGACTCTGCTGCCCTTGACTGAAGGCCTCGGGAACTCGCTGCAATGCGTATTTCTCACCCAGCCCGAGGTGGAAGCTCGGGTGAGGAAGGTACCCACATGGACCAGAACCACTGGATCCTCCACCTCCCACTGCAAGTTCCCCTCCAGCCCTGATCAGGTGTCCCGAACCCTGGCACCAGGCGGCAATCCAGCCTTCTGTACTTTCAATCTCAGCTGCAGGAAACTGTGCCTATCCCCCTGACTATACTGTCCCCTACACCCACTACATTCCTATTCACTCCCCCTATTTGACTGGCTTCCTGTACGATGGTGCCATGGTCAGTTCGCTCAGCCATGCTGCAGTCCCCACTTTCATCCCTACACACTGCAGGAACTCAAATCTATTGGACAATTGCAAGGGCTGAGGCTCCTCCACTTCTACCTTCTTAATCCCTTATCTGGCTCACTCACAGCGACACCCTCCTGTCCCTGACCACTGACCAAATCAGCTGATCCTATCCTAAGGGTTGTGATCGTCTCCTGGAATGAAGAGTCCAAGTAACTTTCCCCCTCCCTGAAGCTTCGTAGTGTCTGCAGCTCGGCCTCCAGCTCAAAGACTCTGAGCCGAAGCTCCTTGAGTCTCTGGCACTTACTGCAGACATGTTTGCCATGGATCCCGTGGCTCTGCTCACCTTCCTGATGCCAGTCCCTTGACAACAAGGTGCTCCCTCCCATGGAAAGCAAACCAAGCAGTGATAGGCCCTCCTGCCTCTGCGTTAATGCCTTTGGCTGCGATACGAGGCTCTTAGGTTGACATGAATTGTCCACTTAAGTGCCCCCATTGATGGTGGGTTGGGAAGTGTTGGGATGGCTGCCCACGAGCGTCCCCACACTGGATTTAACCTTGGTGGATGCAGCAAGGCAGCAGGGTGCCCGCCTGCCACCCTCACATACAATTAAATGCCCTGTCCATGACCAAACTTGCCTGAAGGGAGCATATTAAATTTGGCCTGTGGAATCACGACTGCACATAAGGAGGCTATTCAGCCCATTGAGAGCATGCTGACTATAAAGAGCAATCCAATCAGTGCCATACCCTCCCTTTAACGCAGTGACCCTGCACATTTATTCCCCTCAAATGGCCATCAAATTTCCATTTTGAAATCATTCATCATCTCTGCTTCCTCCGCCCTAATAAACAGTGAGTTCCAGATCATTACCACTCGCTGCATAAAAAGGTTTTTCCTCAGATTCCCCCTGAATCTCTTGCCCAAAGTCTTCTATCTGTCTCCCCTAGTTCTTGTACCATCAGCTAATGAGAAAAGCTTTTGCTTTTCTGCCATACCGAACCTGTCAGAATCTTGTACAGCCCTATCCAATCACCCTTCAAACTCTTTTACCCCAAGGAGAACAACCCCAGCTTCTCCAACCCAAAGCTGTCACTAAAATCCCCCACTCAGGGAACCATTCAAGTAAGTCTCCTTTGCATCCCTTCAAGGAGCCTCACATCCCTCCTAAAGTGTGGTGACCATCACTGGATGCAATACTCTAGTTGTGGCCTCTCCAGAGCATAATAAAGGCTCAGCATCACTCCCCTGCTTTTGTATTCAATACCTCTATCCAGGAAACCCAAGTTCCTATGTAGTTTGCACAACATTTTCTCAATATGTGCTCTCACCTTCAAAGATCCATGCACCCCAAGGTCCCTCTGTCCCTGCACACTCTTTAGAATTGTTCCATGCCATCTCTATTGCCTCTTTCTATAGTTTGTGCAAAATGCATCAGCTCACTTTGTTTTTGTTTCATTCATGGAATGTGGGTGCTGTTGGCTAGGCCTGCATTTATTGCCGATTCCTAGTTACCCTTGAGAAAGTGATGGTGAGCTGCCTTCTTGAACCGCTGCACTCTATGTGGTGTATGTACACCCACAGTGCTGTTTGGGAGGGATCTCCAGGATTTTGACCCAGCTACAGTGAAGAAACAGCCATATATTTCCAAGTCAGGATGGTGAGAGGCTTCGAAGGAAAATTCCAGGTGTTGGTGTTCCCATCTATCTGCTGTCCTTGTCCTTCTAGATGGTGCTGGTTGTGGGTTTGGAAGATGCTGTCCAAGGAGACTGTGTGAGTTCCTGCAGTGCATCTTGTAGATGGTACATGCTGCTGCCACTGTGTGGAGGGAGTGAAAGTTTGTGGATGTGGTGTCAATTAAGCGGGTGCTTTGTCCAGGATGATGTCAAACTTTTTGAGTGTTGTAGGAGCTGTACTCATCCAGGCAAGTGGAGATTGTTCCATCACACTCCTGACGTGGGCCTTGTAGATGGTGGACAGGCTTTGAGGAGTCAGGAGGTGAGTTACTCATTGCAGGATTTCTAACCTCTGACCTGCTCGTGTAGCCACCATACTTATATGGCTAGTCCAGTTATATTTCAGCTCAATAGTGACCCACAGGATGCTGATAGTGGGGGATTCAGTGATGGTAATGCCATTAAATGTCATTTCTCTGTATTAAATCCAATCTGGCAATTGTCTGCCCATTCAGCTAACTTATCTATTATGTTACTACAGCTGTGGATGAACTAAATGGTGGAGGGTCCTCAGTGGGCTGAATGGCCAACTCCTGTTCCTATTGTCCTGACAATCGACTTGGTTTCCAGACAGGATTTGTCAGGAGGAATAAAAATGAAAATTATATTTGCTTAATTTTGTTGCAGGGCTTATGAGAAAAACAATGGTGGGCAAAAATATGAAGAACTCGTGTCTGAATTCCGGCAGGACTTGGAACAAGACAAACAAAACTTTTCTGAAAGCTTTATTATTGCTTTATATAACACACGTGGGCTCATGCAAATAGCTTTCAAAAAGGAAGTAAAGCCTCTTGGGTAGGTTTTGTTACCTCTATAGACAGTGAGATGTGCTTAACTCTATTCTTAAACTGATTGAACCTTCCACGAATTACACATTGGGTTTATGCTGGAGTACTGTGCAAAGTTCTGGTCTTCTTTCCTAAGGAAGAGTATATTTACCTTAGAGGGAATGCAATGACTGTTCATTGGACAGATTACATTTTTGTGCTGGTATTGGGGTTTTGAACAATTCCACCACTGACACATTCAGCACTGAGATACGGTTTAGAAATATTGCCAAGACAGATCTTGTTTCTCACCAAATTCGACTAAAAACAGGGTCTTTTCAAACTTGCTCCACCATTCAGTAAGATCATGGCTGGTCATCTACATTAACTCCACCTTCCTACACTATCCCTCAAGTGTATAATCTGTCTAATAAACAGGCATTGCAGTCCCTCTAAGGAAAGTTCATCCCTTAGGTAAGGAGAGCAAGACGAAGGTTTTACCCACCTTAATAACTGAAGTAAGTTTTCATTGCTCTTTGCTCCCTTTGTAATAAAGGCTAAGATACCATTTGTTTTCCTGATTGCTTGTTGTAACTGCATATTTCCTTTCTATGCTTCATGTGTAAAGGCACCCAAGTCCCTCTGAATACCAACATTTTTCAGTCACTCACCCATGCAAAATATTCCACTTTTATATTTTTCCGATATTTGACTGACTTCACACATCCCCAAATTATATTCTGTTGCCACATTCTTACCCATTCACCTAACCAACCAAATATGGAGAAACCACATGGTCTTCTACCCCCACGTTAACCAGACATGAGGATCCAGCCTTGGCACATCTGACTGCCCCTCACAGAGTAGCCCTGACTGCTGTTGTTGCTTTTCTTATTGTTTATAATTAGGTTCCTCCTTCAATTCCAAGCTATTAGCTCATGTTTCAGGGTGATTTCTGACCAAGCAACTCTGTGGGCAGCAAAGGTAAAATGAGTCTAACATCACCACACTGCACATACACAGGCCTAATCTCAGTTGGACATGGGTAGTGGGCCCTCTATTGGGGAATAGGGAGTAATCACTGCAGTAATTTGCCTTTTCTATAATCTTGCTTTAATTGAATCATGAACAGACTGAGATTGAGATGGTCCGAGTGACTGACATAGTTCTAGGATGTTCTATCTTGACAAAGCAATGGATTATATTTATGTTTATCACAGTCATACTGAACAGAATGTTTAAAGGTGAAGTGAAAGTATCTCATTGAAAATGGGATGTGTTTCAGAGCAGAGAGAATTGAAGTTGTTACAAGTGAAATTATGGAGTGGTCAGATTTGGCATTGTACCTGAGCTCAGGGAGGGAGCATGAGAATGGCAGCTTGCATTGAGGCCCAGGACTGGCACGAGTGACTCAGTGTTTAAATTTGAAAAACTCGCATGCCACCTTTGTGCTCTCAATAATTCTCCTGTAACTAGCAATAGTGCTGGCCAGGAACATTGTGGTCATGATGAAGATCCTCCCTGTTTGTCCAGGAGACTCCTTTATAACCCGCCTGTACCTACTGCATTGTCAGCTGACAACAGTATTCACCACTGAAAAGCTTCCCCACAGCATGATCACACACGTCTCCCATGCACACCACCAGCACTTTAAATTTTCATTAGAATCGGAAGGAATCTGCTTAGGAAATTTAACTGCTTAAAACTGAGAAAGAATCCCAATCTAAAATTAGAATCCAGAGACTGAACATGGAATAAAGTTCAGATTCCCATCTCCTCACACCCACACTGGGAGCTCATATTCGGAATATCGACAGACTGAACCTGTGATTGAGAACATGATCTATTCAGATATTACCCCTGTTAACAAGTGACCCATTCACAGGCTTCTCTCATGGAGTAAATTAGCCATTGTCTTCTTGCCTTTGTTTGTCTTTTATTTTTCAAACTGCTGGGAATGTATTCTCACTGTGAAATAAAGAGGGTGATGCATTTCAACATTTGGTCTCATGTTAGATTCTTACTCAGAAATAAATCTGGGTCACTCATTGGCTATTTCTGAGGAGATAGTGGCGTCGTGATAATATCACTGAACTAGTAATACAGAGACCCAGGTTAATGCTCTGGCAGCACGTGTTCAAATCCCACCATTGCAGCTGATAAGCATTAAATTCAGTTAATGAAATCTGGAATTGAATACTAGTTTCAGTAATAGTGACTCTGAAAAAATCATTGATTGTTGTAAAAATCCATTTGCTTCAAGAATGCCCTTACCTGGTTTGGCCCACATCTGACTCCGGGTCCACAGCAATGTGGCTGAATCTTTACTGTCCTCTGAAATGAACTAGCAAGACTCTTAGATGAAGGGCAAATAGAGATGGGCAACAATATGTGAGCCTTGCCAGCAACACCCACATCCCATGAAAGAATAAATAAAAAATATTAGATAAACTCTCCACATTTCAGTGAAATGATTCTGTCAAAATATTGAGGTGTAAAAGGAAAGAATGAAGAGACAGAGAGTAAATTCTTGAGAGATGTGACACTTGGTGAGTGAGCTCCATATTCTACAGGTGACAGCTCACACCCCGTGCAGTCTGACACTTCAACCTGTCAAACTCCACTCTGAACAGGGTTTAAAACTCTCTCAATGGGATTTCACTGATAAACTCCCAGGATACACAGAGTCCGACACACAACAATTCAAGGATCAATCATCGGCCGGGTGTTGTGAAATTCTTCTTTCTTGGAAAATCTTTCAATCTGGGCAGGTAAGGGAGGATTCTGGGAAGGGACCTGGTTAATCTGGGTCTCATTCCTCTTTCCTCACTTGTTCAAATTTCCACGCAAGAAGGGTCCGGTACTCCTTCCCTCCACACTTTCCATTGCAGGGGTGACAGGAAGAGGTTGAACTGACGGAAGAATCTCATCAATTGGAATTTCTGTCAGTTCCACCACGATTGTGTGAAAGCTGCTTCTCCCTGTAGGAAACTGGGAGACTAGCATTCCAGGGCCTGATCCTGGCTGAAGTGGGACATGCTTTCCATCTAAACAACGTGAATAAAGAGAAACTAATGTAATGTGAAATACTTACAAGTGAAGTTTAAATTTGAAAAACACACATGCCGCCTTTGTGGTCTCAATAATACTCCTGTTAGTAGCAATGGAGCTGGGTAGGGAAGTTGTGGCCATGATGAAGATCCTCCCTGTTTGTCCAGGAGACTCCTTTATAACCCTCTGCTGCAAAACAGAACATTTAAAATCAGGTGCATTTTTTTTTTAAGGGTCTTTGTTCCAGGGAAGAGGCCCCACTTACATAGCAGCAAGATAACACAGTGATATCCCTCCAAACCCCACTCAGACAGACACACCAGTTAGTGAGGAAATCACAGCCACAGCCCCAATATATTCCAACCGTCCTGATCCTGGAATTCCAGGCAGGGTAGCAGCATATCCATGGGGCAACTGGATATCCTGCTCCATGATGATCTTTTCCAGGAAGCAACCACTGAATTCAAAGATGAATCCCTGAGGTTGGAAACTGGGATTCTGACAATTTTGTTTATAGTATAGCCTCCGACAGAGTCAAAACTGGGTCAGGATGAAGTGGATTATAATCCTAGCCCCTCTTTGGGCTATTCCGGATCAGACGCACTCCTCGGATGATCACTCTCACTTCAGGTTGAGAGAAACAGGCCTCACAGATATTTAGAGCTGATCTAACTCTCCCTGAAGGAGACAAACTACCAGAGAATATTGCTGTCCTCCCGACAGCCTATCTAACAAGTATAAACTAGATTATAAGAACCCAGATATTATTGAGGCTTGGGCATCTCTACTCAACATTATAACTCTCCATTCAAGGCTGTACAGAGATGTGTTTCTGGATTTGGATATAGAAGGTGATATGAGACAATATACTTACTAAATCATATAAATTTATTCAGGAACTGAGCATGGTAAATCAATCACAAATCAATTTTTAAGGTAAATCAATCACAAATTGACAGTTTTGAGGGAATTTAGTATAATCTTGTATCTAATGGAGAATTCAGTCTTATTAATATTACAATATTGGTAGTTGGGAACATGATTATAGTTGGAAATAGAGATATGTCAAACTTTTCATCTTATACTCATTCAGGACACTTGTCAAGAATACCAATATACGTGGAAGACAATAATTTATGCTGTATGAGAAGAGAGTGCTGATTGGTTGGCAAGTGGACTCTGGTATACGAATAGGGAGAGAGCACATCCTGAGTGGGCACAGCCAGAGTGGGTATTCGGAATTTGGTGCAAACCAGGAATATGGTGCATAGGGGACGAGCTGCTCTTTGCATTTTTTCCTTGCTATTGAATTTCTTAAATCTTCAGAGCGTGCTGCAGCAGGAGAGGCTACAAGGGAAAGAATCACTGGTAAGTAGAGGGTAAGGTATTTAATAATTTAATCGCTTATAGTTTAAGGTCTTGTTGTGGTTTACAGTTTGTATATTCTACAGTAATGAGGATCAGGAAAGAAGGGGCCAAGAGTAATTACCTTAAAACATTTAATTTAAAGGGATAAGTCATGGCAGGAGCACTCAAAGCCGTGGTGTGATCCTCGTGCTCTATGTGGGAAGCCGGTGACATTTCCAGTGTCCAGGACCAGCATGTGTGCAGGAAGTGTGTCCAGCTGCAGCTCCTGGAAGCTTGGGTTTCAGAGCTGGAACGGCGGCTGGGGACATTGTGGAGCATCCGCATATCTGAGAGCATCATGGATAGCAAGTTTAGTGAGGTGATCACACCACAGATGAAGGGACTTGGGGAAGGTAGGGAATGGGTGACCACCAGGCAGTCCAAGAAAAACAGGCAGGTAATTCAGGAGTCCCCTGGGGTCCTGCTCGCAAATCAGTATTCTGTTTTGGAGGCTGATGAGGGCGCTGGTTCCTCCAGGGAGTGCGGAGTGAGCCAAGCTTCTGGGACCACAAGCAGCCTGTCTGTACAAGAGAGGAGGAAGGGAGGAAGAGCAATAGTAATAGGGGATTCGATAGTCAGGGGAACAGATGGGCACTACTGTGGCCATTAGAATGACTCCAGGATGGTATGTTGCCAGGGTCCGGGATGTCACTGAACAGCTGCAGGGCATCCTGAAGGAGGAGGGTGATAAGACAGAGGTCATGGTACATGTTGGTACCAATGACATACGTAAAAAGAGGGATGAGGTCTTGCATCAAGAATTCAGGGAGTTAGGAAGTAGACTACAAAGCAAGACCTCTCAGTTTGTGATCTCTGTATTTCTCCCAGTACCATGTGCTAGTGAGCTCAGAAACAGGAGAATAGCACAGATGAATACGTGGTTTAAGAGTTGTTGCAGGAGGAAGGGTTTTAAATTCCTGGGTCACTGGGACCATTTCTGGGGAAGGTGGGACCTGTTCATGCGGGACAGTCTATATCTGAACCAGAGTGGGACTAGCATCCTTATGGGCGTGTTTGCTAGTGCTGTTGGGAGGAGTTTAAACTAATTCGGCAGGTGGAGGGGACACAGAATGTTAGCAGAATAGAAACACATCATAATACAGTAAAACAATCAAGTCAGCGGGAATACAGCTGCAATAAGCTTCAAGGGAGTAAGGTAAGGCTGGATGGCCTCTACTTTAATGCCAGGAGCATTACAGGTAAAATGGTTGAGTTGAGGGTGAGGATTGACATGTGGAATTGTGATATAGTAGCCATCACTGAGACATGGTTGAGGGAAGGGCAGGATTGGCAGCTCAACAGTCCAGGATATAGAATCTTCAGGCGAGACAGGGGAGGGGCAAAAGAGGAGGAGGAGTTGCATAATTAGTTAAGGAGTCAGTTACTGCAGTCAGGAGAGATGATACCTTGAAGGGGACATCAAATGAAGCTTTGTGGGTAGAGCTTAGGAATAAAAAACGTGCAACCACATTATTAGGTGTCTATAATAGACCCCCAGATAGTCAGTGGGAAATTGAGGAGCAAATATGTGCACAATTTGCAGAGGTGCGTAAAAACAATAGCAATAGGGAAATTATATTAGGTGATTTGAACTTTCCCAACATTAATTGGAATAGACAAAGTTTCTTTATTTTTTATTCCAATAATTTATATAGATTTTTCTTTTCCCACCTATTTCCATGATTTTTAAATGTATTTCCATCCATTGTTTAATCTCTACCTTTTAGCCTTTTTAGATTCCTTCACCCGACCCCCACTAGGGCTATCTGTACCTTGCTTGTCCTGCTTTCTACCCTTAATTAGCACATTCCTTACATAATATCACCACCTTCAACACCTCTTTGTCCTTTTGTCTATGACATCTTTTGGCTATCTCTTCCTATCACTGGCCCTCTATCCAGCTCTACTTGTCCCACCCCCACCTTAAACCAGCTTATATTTCACCTCTCTTCTATTTTTCCTTAGTTCTGTTGAAGAATCATATGGACTCAAAACGTTAACTGTGTTCCTCTGCGCAGATGCTGCCAGACCTGCTGAGTTTTTCCAGGTATTTTTATTTTTATTTTTGTTATGGTGTTAAGGGGTTTGGATGGAGTGGATTTCTTGAAATATGAACAGGAGAACTTAGTAGGTCAATATGCAGAGGGTCCAACAAGGGACGGTGCATTACTGGACCTAATTCTGGGGAATGAAGCCGTACTGGTGGCTGAGGTGGTGGTGGACAAGCATTTTAGCGATAACGAACGCAGCATGGTACAGTTTAAGTTTGTTATGGACAAAGAAATTGACAAGTTACAAAAAATGTTTTGGATTGGGGGAGAGTGTATTTTAGCAAAATAAGGCAGAATCTGGTCAAGGTAGACTGGGAACAGTTACTTGTGGGGAAATCTACAGCAGAACAGTAGGCGGTGTTCAAAAAGGAAATTGGGAGGGCACAGGCTCAACATGTTCCCTCTAGGGTGATAGAAAGGAGTAACAAGCCCAGGGAACCATGGATGACCAGAGATCTTCAGGTTTCGATGAGAAGGAAAAGAGAGGCTTTGAGCAGGTACAAGGGAAGCAAATCAGCAGAGGCATTAGTGGAATACAGACAGTGCAGGGTGGAGCTTAAAGAAGCAATTAGGAGAGCAAGGAGAAATCTCTGGCTGGTAAAAGTAGGGAAAATTCCAAGATATTCTATTAGTATGTCAAGGGGATGAGGATAACCAGGGAAAGAGTAGGGCACAAATGGGACCAAGGGGGTAATCTATGGGTGGAGCCAGAGGACATCGCTAGAGTGTTGAATGAATACTTCACATCCGTCTTCACCCGAGAGAATGAGGATGAAGTTATCAAACTCAGGGAGAGAGACTGCAAGGTTCTTAAGCAAATTGATATATTGGAGGTATTGGAGGCGTTGGAAGGAACAAAATTGGACAAATCTCCAGGTCCGGATGATTTGTATCACAGACTGCTGAGGGAGGCAAGGGGGGAGATCGCAGGGGCTCTGACCCTAATTTTTAATTCCTCTCTGGCCACAGGGGAGGTGCCAGAGGACTGGAGAACAGCTAATGTGGTTCCTGCTATTTAAGAATGGTTGTAGAGATAAGCCAGGGAACTACAGGACAGGTCAGTGGTGGGGAAACTATTGGAGAAAGTTCCGAAGGAGAGAATCTATCTCCACTAGGAGAGGCAAGATTTGATCAGGAATAGTCAGCACGGCTTTGTCAGAGGGAGGTCACGCCTAACAAACTTGATTGAATTTTTTGAGGAGGTGACCAGTTATGTCGTTGAGGGTAGTGCAGTTGATGTAGTTTATATGGACTTCAGCAAAGCCTTGACAAGTTCCCACATGGGAGACCTATAAAGAAGGCAAATGCACATGGGATACTGGGTAATTTGATAAGGTGGATTCAAAATTGGCTTAGTTGTAGAAGGCAGAGGGTGATGATAGAAAGATGCTGAGTGACTGGAAGCCAGTGTCCAGTGGCGTACCAGAGGGATCTGTGCTCTGTCCCCTGTTATTTGTCATTTATATAAATGAATTAGATGACTATGTGGGGGGTAGGATTAGTAAGTTTGAGGATGACACAAAGAGTAGCTGGGTGTTTAACAATGAGGTTGAGTGTCTCGGGCTACAGGAAGATATAGACGGGATGGTCAAATTGGCAGTTAAGTAGCAGATGGAATTTAACCCTGAAAAGTGTGAGGTGATACACTTTGGAAGGAGTAATTTGACAAGAAAGTATTCAATGAACGGCATGGCACTAGGAAGTTCTGAGGTCCAAAGGGACCTTGGTGTGTGTGCCCATAGATCTCTGAAGTCGGAGGGCATGTTAATTGGATGATGAAAAAGGCAAATGGAACACTTGCCTTTATCAATCAAGGTATAGATTACAAAAGTAGGGAGGTCATGTTGGAGTTGTATTTTACCTTGGTGAAGCCACAGCTGGAGTACTGTGTGCTGTTCTGGTCACCGCATTATAGGAAGGATGTGATTGCACTGGATGGGGTGCAGAGGAGATTCACCAGAATGCTGCCTGGGATGAAATATTTAAGTTATGAAGAGAGGTTGGATAGACTTGGGCTGTTTTCGTTGGAGCAGAGAAGACTGAGGGGCGACCTGATCGAGGTGTACAAGATTATGAGGGGCATGGACAGGGTGGATAAGGTGCAGCTGTTCCCCTTAGTTGAAGGGTCAGTCACAAGGGGGCATACGTTCAAGGTGATGGGCAGGAGGTTTTGGGGGGATGTTTTGGGGGGATTTTTTACCCAGACAGTGGAGACGGTCTGGAATGGGCTGCCTGGGAAGATGGTGGAGGCGGGTAGCCTCACATTATTTAACAAGTACCTGGGTGAGCACTTGGCACATCATAACATTCAAGGCTATGGGCCAAGTGTTGGTAAATGGGAGTAGGTAGGTCGGTCAGGTGTTTCTCACATGTCATTGAAGGCTCGATGGGCCAAAGGGCCTCTTCTGCCTGCATTGTGATTCTGTGATTCTGGTAGAGGTGTTGCCATGACGTGAATCAGTATTCACTGAACTTATGAACGTGACAACTTACGCAGTTGAGTTCAGCTTTAATGGCACCATGTAAGCCCAAATAGACGGTGTTGCCATGTGCTCCCCTCGAGGCTCAGCTATCTCTAACATCTTTTTTGGGTTCCATCAGAAACGTGTCTTCGATGGAGTGACACATAACCTCCTAACCCTTGTTAGGAAAATATAATAATTTTTATAACAGTATTGGAATTTATTGTGAGGTAGGACTCTTTTGAATTAAAGATATCTGGTTTGAAGGCTTTGTTACAACAGAAGAAAAACTGGGTTTGAAATTATAAATATTTCAACATGGCTGAAGTTTTAGAATGTGAGGTGTAAAGGGAAATTTACATTTTTAGATAAACCAGAATGGTTTGAATTTCAAAATTGGTGTTAAAATATTGCACTTAGCCAGAAGATACCAAACAGTGTATTTATTTTCCCCAAAGCTTACCAATAAAATTAGTACAATGAAAGATCTTTAAAAAAGATTTTTATTTGAAAATTAGAGTTGAAAGGCATATTGGGGCAATGGGATTTACATTAAAAAGGGAGAAACCTGTACAGAGGAGATGTGGTTATGTGTAAGAGGAAGGCATTCTAAGATCAAACAAGAGTGAAAAACCTCTTAGCCTCAAGTTGCTTCTACACGAACTGAAGTGAAGAAAACTCACATTGAATTCCACTGTTCAGGGGATCGTGTTACTTTGCCTGGGTCACTTAAAATCTATGTGTTTTACTGTTGTCTTAATGGAAGTGTAACTGGGAGTTAGATTAACCAGCGGATCCAGGAGCTTTCATAGTAGCAATTTATAAACTTATATTTGTGCTTAAAATCATTATAATTAATACAGGTTTAATTTAGTTTTGCAAGAAAACTATAAAACCTGGTGGTCCTATAAGTGTTGAATTTAAAATCACACAGCTCGAAATAAATAGAAATTGTAAAATAGTTGTGGCAGTTGTTTCAAGTTTCCCTCTGGGATTTGAACAGCTCAGCATTTACCATCCACTGTGCCATTACACCATTGCAATTTCCTGATATGTGGATGATAATTCTGCTACATTTAAGTCCTCAGCTGCATATAATAATTTCCTAACATTTCTTAATAGGCTCCATATTGTCCTCAAATTCACTTGAGAAATGGAGCAGTCAAATTCACTCCCCTTCCTTGATATGCTAGGTTAGAAATCTGCCATGAGTTTCTCTATGAAAGTCTACCACAAGCCTACCTGCACTGGTCAATCACGGCTTTGGGATTCTTATCAGCAACCTTCTAAATAGGGACCGAGCCATTTGCTCCCCATGCAAGCTTGATGCTGAAATAGGGGGTATCAAAGATATCCTGCAGGATAATGGCTACCCTGATCAGATCATTTCATGTTGTCTATCACACAAACTCATGAATGGGGCTAAGGCTGTTACTTACAGCCCTGAAAAGTGCCCAGTCTACCTCTGATTACCCTGGAAGGGCAAGGTACCCCAATCATTTGTGCAGCAGCAACAAGAGTGGTATTCACTAGTAGCAGGATGCTGGCATCAAGCCAAAAAGTCATTCTGCTTATCACACAAATCAGTAATGAATTTCAGTGCCAGTGTGATGCGAGGTATGTGGGCCTTATATGCTAAAGGCTGTCAGATCGTATCAAACAGTCTCTCCCAGACGCTGTTCAAAATGGGCAAGGTACAGACCGTACCCGACCAGCCCGTGCTTGTAAAATTCAAAACACAGTGTCCAACATTAGATGTGATTCCGCGATTGGACAACATTTGTTAATTAATCCTCTGTGTGCTAAGAATTACGCTGACAACCAATTTAATGTTGTCAGTTGGGCTCACAGTATGGAGCATTTGTGTGTGCTGGAAGCTACATATATTAATATTAAAGGCCCTGTTCTTTGCAGACAGAAAGAGCATGTACACACATTGCACCTGTTTCAGCTAAACAAGATAAGTGACGCTATTCACTGACTCATTCCACAGGACAATGCCTCAACTAATCAGGCTGAAGGTGACTGGATGAGGTTTCAAACAATGCGTGGCAGTTAACTGTCTGTCATCATTACCGATGCATTCTCCATGGCAATGCCTCTATCAATCAGAGTCCTCTTGCCAACCAGTCAGCTCTCTCTTCACATTCATTAATACTTATTGCAATGATCATGAAGCTATTAATGTCTGTAATATTACTAGAAAAAGATTTTTCTTTTAAAATAGAGCTTTAGTTTGTGGGTGAGTCTTAATTGGATTAAAGTCAGCTAGTCTGGGTGCTTTGATGTGTACTGGGTTTGATATGTAAGAGAGATAGCGTGCATTTACATTTTTTGAATAGAACATTCAAGAAGTGGTGTGAAAAATGATACCGATCCAGCAGATACCAAGCCATATGTTTATAATGCTAATAAAATTGGTATGAAGAAAAGGGTTTTATTGTTAGATAGGTTTAGTTCAGAGGTTGTTGATACGATGAGAATTAACTTTAAATGGGCAGTGCTAGGTACAACTTTAGCAGTTTTCGGGTGTGCAGAGCAGAGGCAATGTGAGATCACACGGCAGCTGTCAGCCTCCAACTGTCTCCACAGGTACTAACGTGAAAATAACCTCATTTTGAATTTGTAAGGTGAAAATGCTTTGCCTGGTGTTCAGTTTAGTCTATGGGTTGCTGTGGCCTTAATGGAGATTAGTTTGGGAATTTGATAAAAGTTATGAAAGCAGTAATTTGTAGCCATGTGAATATATATATTTTAATTGTGTTAATGAATACAATAATCATTTAGTTTAATGTAAAAGCTCGAGAACTTGTGGTCTGATTCCTGAATTTAGAATCACATCTTAAACATAACACTTAAATTATAGGTTATGACAGTTGTTTCAAGTTTCCCTCTGGGATTTTTAAATAACTCCACTTTAACAACTGCATTGGTCATAACACTACATTCATTTCCCTCACCCAAGTCATGACATATATTGTAAATAGCTGTGGTCCCAGCACTGATCCCTGTGGCATTCAAGTAGATGCAGGTTGCCATCCTGAAAATACCCCCACCAGCCTCATGAAGCTACAACACTGGACTATTTGATTGGCAAACAACATAAGCAGCAAATGATTTACAGAGCTAAGCGATTCCACAACCAATAGATCAAAACTGAGCTCTGCAGTCCCGCCACATCCAGTCATGAATGGTGGTGGACAATTAAACAACTCACTGGAGGAGGAGTCTCCACAAATATCCCCATCCTCAATGTTGGGGGAGCCCAGCACATCAGTGCAAAAGACAAGGGTGAAGACATTGCAACAATCTTCAGCCAGAAGAGCCGAGTGGATGATCTTTCCCAGCCTCCTATGGATTACCCAGCTTCACAGATGTTAGTCATCTACTCAGCTATGTGGAAAATTGCCCAGATATGTATTGCACATAAAAATCAGGGCCAATCCAACTGAGCAATTACAGTCTCATCAGTCAATTGTCAATCATCAGCAAAGTGATGGAAGTGATTAACGGTGTTACCAAATGGGTCATTCCTAGCAATAACCTGCTCATTGATGCTCAGGTTGCTTTCCAGCAGTTTCACTCAGCTTCTGACTTCATTAGTGACTTTCTTCAAGTATGGATAAAAGAGCTGAACTCCAGATGTGAGGCGACAGTGACTGCCCTTGACATCAAGGCAGCATTTGACTGAGTGTGGCATCAAGGAGCCCGAGCAAGACTGGAATCAAGTAGAAAACTCTCCAATGGTTGGAGTCATACCTAGCAGAAAGGAATAATGTTGTGGTTGTTGGAGGTCTATCACCTGAGCCCCAGGACAACACTGCAGGAGCTCATCAGGGTCGTGTCCTCGGCCCAGCCATCTTCAGCTGCTTCATCAATGACCTTCCTTTCATCATGAGGTCAGAAGTGGGGGTGTTCCCTGATCATTGCACAATGTTACATATGAGCATCTGAACAAGGAGCAGGAGTAGGCCATTCAGCCCCTTGAGCCTGCTCTGCCATTCAAAAAGATCACAGCTGAGCTGATAACAACCTCAAATCTGCATCTCGCTTACTCCCGATAATCTATCATCCACCTTGCTTATCAAGAACCATCCACATGAGCCTTAAAAATATTCAAAGACTCAGCTTCCACTGCCTTTTCAGGAAGAGAGTTCCAAAAACTCATGACCATCTGAAAGGAAAAATGTCACCTCATCTCCATTTTAAATGGATGACACTTTATTTTTAAATAATGACGCCTATTCTAGATTCTCCCACAAGAGGAAACTTTACCTCCACATCCACCCTGTTAAGACCCCCCTGGATCAAAAATATTTCCATCAAGCTGTCTCTTACTCTTCTAAACTCCAGCGGAAACAAGCCCAGCCTGTCAAACCTTTCCTTGTAAGACAACCCACCCAATTTAGGTATTGGACTGGTAAATCTTCTCTGAACTGTTTTCAATGCATTTATATCCTTCCTTAAATACGATGACCAAAACTGTACAGACTACTCCAGATGTGGCCTCACCAGTGGACTATTTAATTGAAGCATAACCTCTCAACTTTTGTGTTCAATTCCCCTCACAATAAAGGACAGCATTTCATTAGCTTTCTTTATTACGATTCTACCTGCATATTAAACTTTTGCGATACATGTACTAAGACACCCAAATCCCTCTGCACCTCAGAGCTTTGTAATGTCTCACTATTTAGATAATATGCTTCTCTTTTATTTTTCCTGTGAAAAATGGACAATTCCACATTTTCTGACATCATACTCCATTAGTCAGATCTTTGCCCCCTCACTTAACCTATCTATAAGCTTTTGTAGCCTCCTGAGTTCCTCCCTCTCTCTTCAGTAGTGCTGAAGACATGGTAATGATTATTTATTTTTCTATTTTTAAACTTTGAAAACCTTTCAGTGTTCTCCCTGAGGCACCACTTAGTCTCAGGGCGATTTGGGCATGTGTGAAAGATCGCACTCTCCCATTTGGTGGAATCCCCACCACCACCCACCCCCCCCCAACCCACCCACACCCTGCGCAGGGTGCGCATAGCGCTTCCCGGCAGACATCACGCTGGACAGGCCTTAATTGGCCCGCTCACGGAAAATGGCAGCACGGTCCATTTTGGTGGTGGCGATCGGCTACCAGCCCACTGCCAAGTCGGTCAGGCCCGCCACCCGTGAAGGGCAAAATTCAGCCCCTAGTCTTCAACCGGCTCTTGTCATCCTAAACCTGAATGTAAAATTCAATCATAATATGGTTGCTGCTATCCGGGGACACCTTCACTAGGAGGTCGTTAATTAATCCCATCTCATTGCACAACACCAGCTCTCTGGTTGACTCCAGAACATGCTGTTCTCAGGAACTATGCTGGAAAATTAATTACAAAATTATGAGTGGCGTGGACAGAGTAGATAGTCAGAAGCTTTTTCCCCAGAGTGGAAGAGTCAATTACTAGGGGACATAGATTTAAGATGAGAGGAGAAAACTATTGAGGTGATGTGCGGGGCACGTTTTTTACGCAGAGGGTAGTGAGTGTCTGGAATTCGCTGCCAGAGGAGGTGGTGGAAGCAGGTACGATATTGATGTTTAACAGGCAGCTTGACAAATACATGAATAGGATGAGAATAGAGGGATACAGACCCCGGAAGTGCAAAATGTTTTAGTTGACGGGCAATATGATCGGCGCAGGCTTGGAGGGCCGAAGGGCCTGTTTCTGTGCTGTACTTTACTTTGTTCTTTGTTCTTGTTCTTTGAAACATTCTATGAACTCTTCATCTAGGCTCCCTTTGCCCATCTGACTTTTCCAGTCTATATGTAGATTAGAATCTCCCATGATTATTGTTGTGCCTTTCTGACAAGCTCCTATTATTTCTTCCTTATGCTCCATCCTACCATGGGGTTACTATTAGGGGGCTTGTACATGGCTCCCACACGTGACTTCTTACCTTTACCATTTCTCATCTCTACCAAAACCATTTCCACATCCTGGTTTCCTGAACTTAGGTCATCTCTCTCTATTGCGCTAACTCCATAATTAACTAACAGAGCCACCTTTCCAACTTTTCATCACTTCCGGTCCTTCTTAAATGTCTTATACACTTTAATATTCAGGTCCCAATCCATGTCCTCCTGCATCCATGCCTCTGCAATGGCTTTCAAATCATATTTATTCATTTCTATGTGTGATCTCACCTCATCTGTTCAGTTTCGAAAGCTTCATACATCAGATACAGAACCTTTAGTTTTATCATTTTATTCTTTTTATAACCTCCAGTCTCATCTGTTGATTTACTGTTAGATTTCTACTCTCAATCCCTTCCTGTCACTTCTGTTTTATATTTCCCGTAATAATACCTTTCTCTTTTGTCATGCCTCCACTCTTTGATTTGCCACATCTTCCCAAATTTGTACCCTTGCCCCCATTACATAAATTAAACCCATTAACATCATTCATTACTCTTCAGATACTGAAGCAGTCCCTGTTCAAATGCAGTAAGTCCTGGACAACATCCAGGCTTGGGCTGGCAAGTGGCAAATAACATTCGCACCTCAGGAGTGCCAGGCAATAACCATCTCCAACAAGAGAGAATCTAACCAGCACCCCTTGACATTCAATGGCATTTCCATTGCTTAATCTCCCACTATAAGCTTACTGGGGGTGAGCTTTGTTCAGAAACTGAACTAGATGAGCCATATAAAAACTGTGGTGACAAAAGCATGTTAGAGGCTTTGAATCCTGCACAAAGTATCTCACCTTCTGATTCCGCAAAGCCTGTCCACCATTTACAAGGCACAAGTCAGGAGTGTGGTGGAACACTCTCCACTTGCCTGGATGAGTGCAGCTCCGATAACACTCAAGGAGCTTAACACAATCCAGGACAAAGCAGCCCAATTAATTGGTACCACATCCACAAACACTCACACCTGAACCCACCAAGCAGTGTAGCAGCAGTGTGTACCATCTACAAGATGCACTGCAGGAATTCACCAAGACTCTTTAGACAGCACCTTCCAAACCCACAATTAACATCTGGAAGGACAAGGGCAGCAGACACATGGGAACGTCACCACATGGAATTTCCCCTCCAAGCTACTCACCACCTTGACTTGGAAATATATTGCCGTTACTTCACTGTCGCTGAGTCAAAATCCAGGAACATCTTCCCTAACATCATGGTGGGGGTACCTTCACCACATGGACTGCAGCGGTTCAAGAGGGCAGATCACTGCCACCTTCTCAAGGGCAATTAAGGAATGGCAATAAATGCTGGCCTAGACAGCAATGCCCACATCCCATGCATGAATGAACAAACATGTCAAGGTGAACTGCTGGCTGCCAAATGAAGCACAGGAGACATAGCGGCCAGTCATGTTGGTCCTGAAAGCTAAGAGTCTCTGTTCAAACGTAACACGCGGCAAACAGGGGAAGATGTTCACTAGATGTCCTCATGTTTCCGAGGATCAAGGAAAGGAAGTAAAGATTCTCCGAGATGCTGGGTGTTTACAGACGCTGCTTGTGAGGATAATTGGAGGTTTCCCATGCAGAAAAAGAACAAATTCCATTGTGCTCGTCAAAGGGCTCACTGGAGAAGAAATTGAGATCTCTTCAGTAAAAGAAAATCACTTAATGAGCGAGCTTGTTATGGGACTGCTAATGGTGAGTGTGATCCCAAGCTTTCCTACTCAGGAATAACCTGGCTGGCTGCCCAATACTACCCACCACATGTCCACAACAGTCCGGGTACTGAAAAGTGTCAAAAGATTCTGTAGATCTGCAGAAAGCTGAGAAAGATTTAGATTGCCTGCAGGGGGCAGCAGAACCTTTGAGAGAAAGCAAACAGAATGAACCAGGGCCAGGTTAGTGCCTTCTGTTCTGTCAGCCAATGTATGATTTCCTTTTTAATGTGCGATCACTTTTCAACAATGTAACTGTCACTTTATTTTGTTTATATTAATTGATGTGTGGAGTCTGTCTCATGGTGGTAACATGGAACATCAAGGTATAAGAAGGACCCAGACTGAAGATATGTAAAGGACTGTACTGAACTGCTCTGCGGGCTCAGAAGATGGTTAATTTAATCAAGAAAAAGCCTTGCTAGAATCGACAAGTTCTGCAAAATGACTTAACCTGTAGAAGTGCTCAAAACAGTGAAGATAAACAGACTGAGCTTCATTAAGGGACAATAAATATACCACCTTCTCCCAGCTCTGGGGTTTGGTAACAGTGTTGGAGATAACAAAGAGAAGTCAAGCTGGTTATGATACCTCAAGTGTGACTTTCAAAGGGGGCCTAGCCAAAGAACATCTGGAGAAAGCATAGAGATGATCAATGATGTAATTAACAACCAATTAAAAGGATGTAAAGCAGGCTTTACCTTATATGGCACAGGAACACAGCAAAAAAGATATAAAGAAAGAGCCCACCGAACCATCTCTACTGCAATGGTTAGAGCAATTTGGTCAGTTGCTCATAAAACACACACGGGAGGATTCATCATTGGATTGGCCACTGAGATGGACTCTGGCTCACAGGGAAGCTAAGCAACCGGTATTATTGTGAGTGTGTGGATTTGCTTAGTGGTTTAATAAAGGGGAAATTTTGGTGAAATTTCCTCCTAGTTGTGTGCTGTTGATATCCAAGACAAGAACCTTTAGACCAGGAACAGGGTCTTACAGGATTTGGCGAGTTAGCCCAGGAATTGTGAAGATGAAGAGATGGCAGAACATACTATGCATGGATTAATCAGAAATTACCTGGCAGGGAAATCACCCCTTGAAAAGTGGCAGCTTCTGGCTAAAAGCAAAATACCGCAGGTGCTGGAAGTCTGAAATAAAAACAGATAATGCTGGATAAACATAACGGGTCTGGCAGCATCTGTGGAGAGAGAAACAGAGTTAATGTTTTGAGTCTGTATGACTTCTTCAGAGTCTGGAGGGGGATGAAGTAGACAAGATGCTTATTAAACAGGTTCAGATACTGCTCACCCAATGCCTAGAGAAGGAGGAGAGGGTTCCTTTTAAAGAAGTAGCAGTTATCCAAGGACAGATGTATGAGAAGAGAGCGAGAGCTGAAAAGAGTGAACACTTTTCAGTTCAGACACCTCACTGTTCTGAGAAATGTGACAAGTTTTTTTCGGGAGTCAGATAATAAATTATAACAATCTGTTTCTGTAAATCCCACCACATGGCAAGTAAGGTGCAGGTGTAAAAGAATGTTTGGGGTTAAAGAAAATGGTTCCAGGAAAGTAAAATTTAAGTTGATAGACCTATAGTATAGTTAAAATGCTGTGTGAAAAGGCAAAAAAAAGGAAAGAGATAACTGGTGTGTGAGGAAGTATTTGCTTGCGTATTTTCTTGAGGTATAAAGCATGTTACTGCCTGAATGTGATTTAGTTGTGTCTGTAAGTGCTGGGTTAGTGTCGCCGAACTAAAGGATTAGTAACCCTCTGTGTTCTGCTATGCTTAACGTTTTTTATTCGTGTTTGTTTGATGTGTTTATACATTTATATAATGTTTGAGACATTAAACTGGCTTCAATTCTAATTTGTTTTTATTTCGCTCCCCCTGGAGTTCACGATCTGGGGATAACTTTGAGTTTATCTCATTATATTTCTAGCGGCGCGTTGAGATATGAAAGTGTGAACGTGATTGTTGAATGAACCTATGTCAATTTAATATAAAGTTTATTTGTGGATTTGTGGGAACTCAGTGACCAGTTAAATATGAGAATTATAAGCTTGGTCTAGAGAGATGTGCAGTTAGTATTGGAACTTTGTTGCACGGCCACATCTCTGCCAGATAAACAAGGTGAAATTCTGTACGAGGTAATGATGTGTTTGGGTGAGAATAAGATTGAGATTCTGGTTCAGTGCAGAATGGGTAATGGAAATCATCTCAGCAATTAGAAGTTAGTTTAAACAGGAAAAGGTAAGTTCAGCGAAAAAGAATGGAGAATTCTCATTTTGTATTTTGATGAAGACATTGTGAGGTTGTAGTGTTCTGTCTTTGAAAGCCTGTGTGTAGCTGCGAGAGAATGCTGAGACTCGACTGCTTGAATTTTATGAGCTGCGAGAAATCGTGTGATTGCTTTTCTTTTGTGTGGAAGCTTACAGGTTCCAGGCATTTTAGACTAAGGATGCTGAAAGTTTTCTTGTGAGAATTCACTGTTTCTTTAGATATTATTAATTAATTGGAAACACAATTGAAGAAAGAACTACAAGATAGCTGACTTCATTCATTTGTTCTCTTTTTTTAAAGCATGGGGTTTTTGTCTCTGTGTGGGGAATAAATTGATTTTTGTGTGGATGATGTTCGTGTCCCTCAAGCTTTAGTGTTTCTCGTCCCAATATTGTGATTTTGTGGTAGTAGTTTCATTACTTTAAGTTTAAAAGCTAACAAAAGGGAAGAGTAATTAATAAAGTAAAATTTTCAAGTTATGAACCTGGAGTCATGGTTACTGACCAGAATCATGATTCCAGAGTCTTCTTATAAAATTTGTGGGGATTTTAAGCCGGATACAAATTTACACATTTGAGAACGAATTAGTTCAATCGGGGAGATTTGACTTTGGGATATTTAAAGTGATGATGACCAGTACTGAACTGGATTGATCTAGGGTTAGAAACTCTTTTCAAAGCTTCAAGAATTGTCCCTGACACAATTGACACAAAGGGAAAGGAACATTTTGTGATTGGACTCTGCAAAGAAACAGTTTTGAGAGGATTCAGGTTTTTCATTTCGAGCACAAATTTAAAAAGGAGCGGTGACATCATTATGTCCATTAGAGAACTTTTGCTCCATCCCTTTCCAAACAGAGAATTCACTCATTCCTGCCAGCTGCTTAAACTCATCACAGGTTCTACCTTGTTCAATCAAAATTTGTTGATATTTATATTTATTGGGTATTGCAAAATCTTAAGCTTCTGAATTGTCAGATATGTTTGGAAGAATGAATCCATTTTGCCACGAGCAGAATGAATCTTTTGTGTTTTGTTTACAGGGAAGTGCAAGTGGAACAGGATTTGCAGTAGCTTGAAGGATTTGAGAATTTATCTGCAGACTTTCAATGTCACAGCATAGCCATGGACTAAAGGCTTTGTTTTATGAAAAAAACCTAAGAGAAAGTTGTCCTTAACTCACTCAGTCCATCTGTAATTCCCAGAAACAAAGTGCTTGAGTATGGGAAATCTGATGTAAACACGTTGACCAATGAGTATCAGACATTTAAAAACCACCAAGCCTGGGAACAAGAAACTGGAATTGATGAATTACCTTTAATTCATATGAGCTGGTGTTCCAAACATTTTGAGGAAAAATTACCTGAAATTTAAAGGGATTTTAGGATTACAGTAAAAGATATAAACACACAGACTAGGCGGTTACTATGGATAAAGATAAGGTATCTTTTGAAGAAGAGATGAATTAAATATGAAAGGAAATCTATCAGCACAATTGTTTGAATTTGGGGCAATTTTGAGATGTGAAAAGTGCTGTCTAACAGAGCAAGTTACTTCTGTAAAACTATGATGTCATCCAAGATACAGAAAAAAGAAGCACAACATATTAATGCCTGGAATCAAACAGAAATGTTCGATTTCTGTTTGAAAGATATTATGAGAATATTTTATTGGACTGCAAATTTCTCCAGGGCTCTTTGAATGAGTTAGGGTAGTGAGTAGTGGGATGTGTGAAATTGAATGAGAGGAAGTAATTGAGGGTGGAAGATGGAGACAAGAGAACACAGCACCAAATGAGAATTGGAATAACCTATATTGGGTGTAATTCAATGGAACATTTCATTCTGTTATTGATGTACTTTCTAGTGAAAGAAAAGGAGAGAGGAGGTTCGTAAGTTGATAGCTTTCAGTTGGTGATATTTTTGTCCTTGTCTATGTCTTTTTTTAAGAGAACTGAATTTGATATTCTTGCCAACACCCAACACATCAGGACCATATGTAGAGAGATAATCAAAGACGTCAAGATCTTTTGATAAGATCACATGAGTGTCAATAATGTGTGGCATAACATTTGGGACACTGTATATGTGTGCAGAAGGACAAAGACAGAAGAACACCTGCCATCCATGTGGTGTAGGTACACCCACAATGCTATTAGGAGGGAGTTCCAGGATTTATGACCCAGTGACAGGGAAGGAACAGCTGTATACTTCCAAGTAAGGATGGTGTGCGGTTTGGAGGGAAACACTCAGGTGCTGATGTTCCCATGTATCTTCTGCCCTTGTCCTTCTAGGTGAAAGAGATTGCGGGTTTGGAAGGTACTGTTGAAGAAGCCTTGGTGAGTTTCTGCGGTGCAACATGTACATGGTACACACTGCTGCCACTGTGTGTTGGTGTTGGAGGGAACATATGTTGAGGCTGGTGGATGGGGTGCCCATCAAGTGGGCTGCTTTGTCGTGGATGGTGTCGAGCCTCTTGATTGTTGTTGCAGCTGCATTAATCCAGGAAAGTGGAGGGTATTCCATTGTAAGACCATATTCCTGGTATAAGCACTCTTTTCTTGGATATCAACAGCACACAACAACTAGGATGAAATTTCACCAAAATTTCCCCTTTATTAAACCACTAAGCAAGTCTACACACTCACAATAATACCGGTTGCTTAGCTTCCCTGTGAACCGGAGTCCATCTCAGTGGCCAGTCCAATGATGAATCCTCCGTGTGTGTCTTCTGAGCAACTGACCAAATTGCTCTAACCATTGCAGTAGAGATGGTTCTGTGGGCTCTTTCTTTATATCTTTATTGCTGTGTTCCTGTGCCATATAAGGTAAAGCCTGCTTTTCATCCTTTTAATTGGTTATTAATTACATCACTCTTCATCTCCATGCTATCTCCAGATAATGCTTGGCTAGGCTTCCTTTGAAGGTCACACTTGAGGGACCATAACCAGATTGACTTCTCTTTGTTTTCTCCAACACTGTTATCAATCTCCAGAACTGGGAGAAGGTGGCAAATCTGTTGCCCCTTAATGAAGCTCAGTCCGTTTATCTTTCCTGGTATGAGCACTCCTCCAGGTTGTCATTTTGCTGAACTTGCTGATTCTAGCAAGGCTTTGACTTGACTAAATTAACCATCATGCTTTGCGTTCTGAGCATACAGAGCAGTTCAATACACCTCTTTGGATATATGTTTGTCAGGGATCTTCCTTTGCCTTGATGTTCTATGTTTCCACCATGAGGCAGACTCCACACACACAGTTACACCACAACCAGTCTCCATTAATCAGTATAAAAGAATTAAACTGTTACATCGTAAAAAAGTGATTGTACATTCAAAAGGGAAAAGATACATTGGCTTAGATCATCCACCCTTAAGTGTATAATTTCACCTGAGAACATTATTACACTTCTGACAGACTAACTACAAGATTCGCTTACTAAATACATTACAACTCGATGCTGTACCTCTACCAGAACATTCAATATTATATTCATGCAGGAACATATTACAAAAATAGCCCCAGCATCTCACCAAGATGTTTCTGAGATATCTTTAATTCTCTGCAAAGTCTGATGTTTGACAGGTCGCATTTGATAATATGCTTTCCTGGATCTTGTCTATCTCCTCTCATAACCTACTCAAATGATCAGCTAGTGGGGGTATGTCATACCCAAAATTCTCCACATACTATCTCAAAGACCCCTTTAAATCATCGTTAAGATTTTCCCCTTTTACAATCGGTCTGTATAGTACAGTAAAACCCCTGGGCATCACTGGCTAGGCCAGCATTTCTTGTGCATCTCTAATTGCTCTTGAGAAGGTGGTAGTGAGCCACCATCTTCAACAGCTGCAGTCCCTGTGGTAGAGGTAAATGCACAGTACTGTTAAGGAGGGCGTTCCAGGATGTTGATCCAGTGACAGTGAAGAAACGATGATATATTTCCAAATCAGGATGGTGAGTGGCTTGGAGGGGAGCTTCCAGGTGGTGGTGTTCCCATTTATCTGCTGCCGTTGTCCTTCTAGATAATAGTGGTTGTGTGTTTGGAAGTTGCTGTCTAAGAAGCCTTCGTGAGTTTCTACAGTGCATCTTGTAGATGGTACACACTGCTGCTATTGTGGTCGGTGGTGGGGGCAGTGAATGGTTGTGGATGCGCTGCTTTGTCCTAGCTGGTGCGAAGCTTTTTGAATGTTATTGGAGCTGCACTCATCCAGACAAATGGAAGGTATTCCATCACACTCCTGACTTGTGCCTTCTGGATGGTGCCACAGGCTTCGGGAAGACAGGGGGTGAGTTACTTGCCACAAGATTCCAAGCCTCTGATCTGCTCGTGTAGCCACCATATTAATATGGCTAGTCCAGTTCAGTTTCTGGTCAATGGTAACACCCAGGATGTTGATAGTGGGGTATTGAATGGCAATGCCATTGAATGTCAGGGCGATGGTTAGATTCTGTCTTGTTGGAGATGGTCATTACCTGACACTTCTCCGCTGCAAATGTTACTTGCCACTTGTCAGCCCAAGCCTGGATGCTGTCCAGGTCTTGCTGCATTTGAACAGGGACAACTTCAGTATCTGAAGTGTTTTGAATGGTGCTGAGGGTTTTAAATTAAGTAGTGGGGGCAAGGGTACAAAATTGGGAAGATGTGCTAAATCAAAGAGTAGAAACAAAACTAAAAAGAAAGGTAATATTACAGGAAATGAAAAGCAGACCATGAGAGAAAGGGAGTGAGAATACAAATCTAACAATAAATCAAAAGATGAGACTCGAGCTTATAAAAAGAATAAAAGGATGAATCTAAATGCTCTGTCTCTGAATGCAGGAAGCATTTGGAATAAAACAGATGAGCTGAGAGCGCACATAGAAATAAATAAGTATGATTTGATAGCCATTACAGAGACATAGCTGCAGGAGGACAAGGATTGGGAGCTGAATATTAAAGGGTATAAGATATTTAGGAAGGAGAGGAAGTGAGGGAAAGGTGAAAGGGTGGCTCTGTTAGTTAATTATGTTATTAGCACAATAAGGAGAGATGTCTAAAGCTCAGGAAACCAGGGTGTGGAAATGGTTTGGGTAGAGCTGAGAAACGGTAAAGGCAAGAAGTCACTTGTGCGAGTCATGTGCAAGCCCCCTAATAGTAACTACAAGGTAGGATGGAGCATAAAGGAAGAAATAATAGGAGCTTGTCAGAAAGGCACAGCGATAATCATAAGAGGTTTTAATCTACATTTAGATTGGGAAAGTCAGATGTGCAAAGATAGATTGGACAACAAGTAAGGAACAGTAAAGGATGACTAAAAGATTAATAAGGAGGGAAAATTAGGGTACGAGTGAAGACTAGCCAGAAATATAAAAACAGAACCTATGAGTTTCTATAAATATTTTTTAAAGAAGTGAGTTCACAAAGTGAGTGTTGGCCCGATAGACAGTGAGTCTGGAGGACTGATCATGGAAAACAAGGAAAGAACAGATGAACTGAGCAGGTATTTTGTATCAGTCTTCACTGCAGAGGATACAAGTAACATCCCAGTAACAGTGATAAATCAGGAAATGGAAGGGATGGAGGGACTCAGGAAAATTACAATCACCAGAGAAGTGGTATTGAGTAAATTGTTGGAGCTGCAGGTTGATAAGTGCTCGGGTCCTGATGGATATCATCCTCGGGTCTTAAAAGAAGTGTTTAGTCAAATAGTTGATGCATTAGTTTTGATTATCCGCCACTCCTTATATTCGGAAAAGGTCCCATTAGATTAGGAGATGACAAATGTAACAACATTATTCAGAAAGGGAGGGAGACAGAAAGCTGGAAACTTTCAGCCAGGTTGCTTAATCTCTGTCATCAGGAAAATGTTCAAGGATATTATTAAAGAAGCTATAGCAGGGCACTTGGATAAGTTCAAGGTAATCAGGCAGAGTCAAATGCCACACTTTGTCAAATGCTGACTTGATGTCAAAGGCAGTCGCTCTCACCTCACCTTGGGAGTTCAGCTCCTTTCTCCATGTTTGAACCAAGGCTGTAATGAGGTCAGGAGCTGAGTGGCCATGGTGGAAACCAAACTGGGCCTCAGTGAGCAGGTTATTCCAAGCAAAGATCCCTTGATAGCACTGTTGATGACCCCTTCCATTACTTTACTGATGATCGACAGTGAACTGATGAGGCAGTAATTGGCTGGATTGGATTAGACCTGAGTTTAGTGTACAGGTCATAACTGTACACTAGCCGGGTAGATACCTGCGTTGTAGCTCTACTGGAACAGTTTGGCTGGGAGCGCAGATCTTTCTGGAGCAAAGCCTTCAGTACCATAGCCAGAATATTTTCAGGGCCCATAGAGTTTGCAGTATCCAGTGCCTTCAGCCATTTCGAGATATCACGTGAAGTGAATCAAATTGGCTGAAGACCGACATCTGTGATGATGGGAACTCGGAGAAGGCCGAGATGGATCATCCACTCGGCACTTCTGGCTGAAAATTGCTGCAAATTCTTCAGCCTTATCTTCTGCGCTGATGCACTGGGCTCCCCCTCATTGAGGATGGGGATATTTGTGGAGCCTCCATCTCCAGTGAGTTGTTTAATTGTCCATCCATGACTGGATGTGACAGGACTGCAAAGCTTAAATCTGATCTGTTGGTTATAGAATCCCTTAGCTCAGTTCAACGCTTATTGCTTATGCTGTTTAACATGCAAGTTTTCCTCTGTTGTAGCTTCACCAGGTTGACACCTCATTTTTAGGTATGCCTGGTGCTGCTCCTGGCATGCCCTCCTGCACTCTTCATTGAAGCAGGTTGATCCCCTGGCTTGATGGTAATGGTAGAGTGGGAGATATTCCAGGCCGTGAGGTTCCAGATTGTGATTGAGTCCAGTTCTGCTGCTGCTGATGGCCCACAGCACCTCATGGATGCCCAGCCTTGAGCTGCTAGAATTGTTTGAAATTTATCCCATTTAGCATGGTGGTAGTGCCACACAACACAGTGGAGGGTATCTTCAATGTGAAGACGCATTTTGTCTCCACAAGAAATATGCAGTGGTCACCCCTATTAATACTGTCATGGATAGATGCACCTGTGGCAGGCAGATTGGTAAGGATGAGACCAGGTATGTTTTTCCCTCTTGGTTGCTTCACCACCTGCCACAGGTTCATTCTAGTAGGTATGTCCTTTAGAATTCAGCCAGTTCGGTCAGTAGTGGAGTTACTGAGCCGCTCTTGGTAAGGGACATTGAAGTCCCCCACCCAGAGTACATTCTGTGTCCTTGCCACCCTCAATTGTTGGAGCTGTGTGCTGACAAATCTTCAGGGCTTGATGGACTTCATCCTAAGGTCTTGAAAGAAGTGGCTAGTGAGATAGTTGATGCATTGGTTTTAATTTTCCAAAATTCCTTAAACCTGGGGAAGGTTCCATTAGATTGGAAAATAGCAAATGTAACTCCTTTATTCAAAAAGGGGGGATACAGAAATGAATTGACAGGCCAGTTAGCCTAACATCTGTCAGAGGGAAAATGTTCGAAACTATTATTAAAGGTGTTGTAGCAGCACACTGAGAAATGTTTAAGGCAATCAGGCAGAGTCAACATTTATTGGAGTTCTTTGAGGGAGTCACATGTGTTGTAGATAAAAGTGAACAAATGGATGTGCTGCACCTAGATTTTCAGAAGGCATTTGATAAATTGCCACACCAGAGGTTGTTGAAGAAAATAAAAGCTCATGGAGTAGGTGATAACATATTGGCATGGATAGAAGATTGGCTAGCTAACAGGAAGCAGAGAGTTGGCATAATTAAACCTTTTTCTGGTTGCCGGATATGGCGAGAGGGATCAGTGCTGGGACCTCAACTTTTTCAAATTATATAAATGACTTGGATGAAGGCGCATTTGCTAAATTTGCTGATGAGACAAAGATAGGTGGGAAAGTGAGCTGTAAAGAGGATGTAAGGAGGCTACAAAGTGCCTTCGATAGGTTACGTGAGTGGGCAAAGATCTGGCAAATCAAGTATAATTTGGGCAAATGTGAAATTGTCCAGTTTGGCAGCAAGAATAAAAGAGAAGCATATTATCTAAATGGTGAGAGTTTGCAGAGCTCTGTGATTCAGAGGGATCTGGGTGTCCAAGTGCATGAATCACAAAAGGCCAAGATGCAGGTACAGCCGGTAATTAGGGAAGCCAATAGAATGTTATTGTTTTTTTTGAGGGGAGTTGATTAGAAAAGTAGGAAGCTTGTGCTTCAGTTGTGCAGGGCACTTGTGAGACCATATCTGGAGTACTGTGCACAGTATTTGTCTCCTGATTTAAGGAAAGATATAAATGCATTAGAAGCAGTTCAGAGAAGGTTTACACAGCTAATACCAGGAATGGGTGGGTTGCCTTATCAGGAAAGATTGGACAGGTTAATCTTGTATCCACTGGTGTTTAGTGGAGGAAGGGATGACTTGACTGAAATCTTTAAGACGCTGGGGGGTCTAGAGCGGGTGGGTGTGCAGAGGATGTTTCCTCCTGTGGGAGAATCTGGAACTAGGGGTCACTCATTTCAGTCGGAAATGAGGAGAAATTTTCCCCTTCAGAGGGTGGTGAGTCTTTGTAACTCTCATTCTCAAAAGGCAGTGGAAGCAGATTATTTGAATATTTTTAAAGCAGAGCTGGATAGATTCTTGATTAACAAGGAGGTGAAAGGTTATCGGGGTAGACAGGAATGTGGGGTTGAGCTTACAATCAGGTCAGCCATGATCTAATTGAATGGGAGAGCAGGCTCGAGGGGCCGAGTGGCCTACTCCTGCTCCTAATTCATATGTTCATATGTTCAGCTGCTGCTTTTCCTCCCAACCTTTAACTCAATTAATTCAGCCCGGATTTGTTCTGACCCCATTGAAGTTGGATGTCCCCAATTTATTTATTGTTATCTAGATTGTTCTTTGTCCTTTTTCACAATCAGCCTAAGCCTTGTGATACAATGATCACTGTCCCCTAAATATTCTCCTATTGGCTCTTGATTCACTTGGTCCACCTTATTCTCTAGAACTGGATCCAGCAGTTCCCCCTTTCTCATTGGACTGGAAACATAGTGTTGTAGAAACTGTTCCCGAACACACTCCAGGAACTCTTGCCCCTCTCTACTACTACACTACCACTATCGCAGTCTAATCTATAATTGTTGCACCTCTCTGTAATTTTCTTTCAAATTTGTTCCTCCACATCCTTCCCAATAGTTGGTGCCTACAGACTATACCGAACAAAGCAATTGCATCATGTTTTCCTTACCTCCAGCCAAATTGATTCTGTCCTTGACTCCTCTGGGATATTTTCCAGCCCTGCAATGCTCTCCTTAATCAATATTGTCTCCCCTCCCCCTTTTCTTCCTTTCCTATCTTTAGTGGCTTCAGCATTGCAAAAAAAGAGACATGCTGTCAAAGCTTTTTGTTCTGTATGCATAGGACAGATGCAAGAATTCCAAATTTCAACGGGAATAAAAAAATTATGCTGCATGAGGTGAGGGTGCTGATTGGAGTCTGATTAGTGGAGGCATTTCCATAGGGAATACACCATAGAAAGTCGGGAACAGTTATCTGTTCTGTTTAAATTCAGTTTAAATTCAAACCAGGCAAGTCAGCATTGATTGGTCAGGTGTTGCCATGGGAATGAACCAGGGAATGTCTGTCCCTCAAGCTTTTGCATGTTTATTTTTGTTTGAAAAGGGGAGGGCCCTGTGTGTGAATATGTGTAGCTCCTAATTTGCGTAAGTGAACCACACTGTATGCACAAATTTTATCTTAAATTGAATGTTCGTCTAACTCTGAGCACAATCAGGATTATTTATTAAGTGTTGTCCAATCACAGAATCACACTGGAATCACATTCTTATTTTCACAGAACAGGAGGAGAGACGCACACCATTTTATTTTTTACCCAGTCATATTCTGGAATACATTGTCTGAAAGGATGGTGGAAGCAGCTTTAATATTCTAATGCAATTCAGACATGACACAAAGATAAAGATTGCAGGGCTACAGGGAAAGCCAGGGTGAGTGGAAATAATTGGATTGTGCTTTCCAAGAGCTGGCACAGACACAATGGGTCAAATGGCCTCCATCAGTGCAGTATGATTCCCTGAAATAGGAAACTGCTTGCATTGGTGGCACAGTTGAGTACAACCCACATAGTTTGAAGATAATTCATTGAGTCATAGAGTCATAGAGGTCAACAGCACAGTAAAAGGCCCTTCAGCCCATCGAGCCGGCACCTGTCAAACAAGCACCTAACTATTCTAATCCCATTTTCCAGCACTAGGCCCAAAAAAACTAAAAGGATGTGATAAGCATGGCTTCATCAAATTTGTAATATACCATTAAGAGGAATGGTTTTTAAGGAAGATCACATGATCTTTAATACCCAATAGGAGAGTAGCGCGGGCTTCCTCTGTAGTTAGTAATTAGTCGTGGAGAGATAAAGTTAATCATTCCACTAAGACAGAATCTCATACACTTTGCCCCTTGTGAAGGAATACAACTATAAATATGAAGTTATAAAAGACTCCAGCTAAAAATAAGTAATTATAAGATTGAAAAGAGTGATGGTCCTATAAAATAGAGGGTTAAAAATTAAAAACAGAGTTTATCTGCTGGAAAAAGGTTTAAATGTTTATGAACATGCCTGAGCATAATTGTGTGGTCAAGGACAACAACATCCTGTGACATATCCTCAAATAGATGATGATTCTGAAAAAAACAGGAACTGGCCATTACATCACCTCAGCAAGGCCTTGGTAGATTGTAAAATGCTACAACCTAACAATGGATAATCTTAAAGATTATTTGAAGTAACTTGTTAACTGAATCTTGGAAACTGGGTTTTGCAAGGGAGTGACCACTGTCTGCACCACTCAGTATCATGTTTGATTTAAGGATGTTGATGAAAAACAAAGGATGTTGTCCAGCATGAGCGTTCAACAGGCTTCCTGCTGGTTTCATTCATTTAAGGTATAGGCTTGTCCTGTAGAAAGTGAGTAAGAGAGTCTGGAGAATTAATCATGGACAACCAGGTGATGGCAGCTGAATTGAACAGGGATTTTGCATCAGTTTTCAGAGGATACAAGTAACACCCAGGAAGCAGCTATAAACCTGGAAATGAAAGTGGGGAAGGAAATCAGGAAAATTACAGTCACCAGAGAAGTGGTACTGAGTAGATTCTTGGAGCTGCGGCTAACAAGTACCAGGATCCTGATGGACTTCATCCTAGGGTCTAGTGAGATAGTTAATGCATTGGTTTTAATTTCCAAAAACTCCCTAGATTCAGGGAAAGCCCATTAGATTGGAAGATAGTAAATGTAATTCCTTTATTCAAAAAGGGAGGGAGGCAGACAGTGGAGAACTACAGGCCAGACAGCTTAATATCTGTCCTATGGAAAAGGTTAGAAACTATTATTTAAAAAAAATGATAACAGGGCACTTGGATAAGCTCAAGGTCATCAGGCAGGGCCAACATGCTTTTGTGAAAGGGTAATTGTGTTTAACCAATTCATTGGAGTTCTTTATGAAGTAACATGCTGTGGATAAAGGGGAACTGGTGGATTTCCAGTGATAAAGTGTCACATCAAAAAGTAATTGCGGAAAATAAGAGCTCTTGGTATAGGGGGTGACACATTGGCATGGAGAGAAGAGTGGCTGGCCAATAGGAAGCAGAGAGAAGGCATAAATGGGTCTTTTTCATGTTGGCAGCTTGTAACGAATGGTGTGCCACAGAGACCTCAACATTTTACAATTTATATAAAGGACTTGGATGTCGGGATTGAAGGGATGTTTGACAAATTTGCTGATGACAAAAGAATAGGTAGGAAAGTAAGCTGTGAAGAGGACATAAGGAGGCTATAATAAGATACAGGTAGGTTAAGTGAGTGGCAAAGATCTGGCCAATCGCGTATAATGTGAGAAAATGTGAAATTGTCCATTTTGACAGGAAGAATAAAACAGAAGTATATTATCTAAATGGCAAGAGATTGCAGAGCTCTGAGATGCAAAGGGATCTGGGTGTCTTCATGCATGAATTGCAAAAGGCTAGAATACAGCTACAGCGAGTAATTAGGAAAGCTAATGAAACATTATCATTTATTGTGAGGTGGACTGAATGAAAGTAGGGAGATTATGCTTTAGTTCTACGGGCACTAGTGAGACTACATTTAGAGCACTGTGTACAATATTGGTAACCTTATTTAAGGAAAGCGATAAATGCGTTGGAAGCAGTACAGAGAAGGTTTACCAGAATAATTCCTGGAAAGTGTGGGTTGTCTTATGAGAAAAGATTGGGCAAACTAAGCTTGTATCCACTGGAGTTTGGAAGGGTAAGAGGTGACTTGATTGAAATATGTAAGATCCTGAGAGGCCTTGATTGGGTGGATGTGGAGAGGATGTTTCCTCTTGTGGGAGAATCTAGATCTAAGGATCGCTGATTAAAAAGAAGGGATCACCCATTTAAAACAGCGATGAGACAACATTTTTTTCACTCAGAGGGTCATGAGTTTTTGCAACTTTCTTCCTGGAATCAGAGTCTTTGGATATTTTTAAGGCAGAGATAGATAGATTCTTAATAAGCAAGGGGGTGACAGGTTATCGGCGATATGTGAGATACTGATTTCAGGTTACTATCAGATCAGCCATGATCTTATTAACTGGCAGAGCAGGGTCAAGAGGCTGAATGGCCTAATCCTGTTCCTTGTTCATATGTTCATGTATATATATTGGAGCTACACAGTAGGATATTTAGTTTTGTTGGATTCACTCCAACATCTCTCAAGGTGAATGTATGCTGCTATAGTGTAGTGATGATAGTTCTCCCCTTAACTTGGATCGAGGCATCTTGTTAGACTTATAAGCAAAAAACTGCGGATGCTCAAAATCCAAAACAAAAACAAAAATAAAAATACCTGGAAAAGCTCAGCAGATCTGACAGCATCTGCGGAGAGGAACACAGTTAATGTTTCCAGTCCGTTTGACTCTTCAACAGATCTAAGGAAAAATAGAAGAGAGGTGAAATATAAGCTGGATTAAGGGAGGTGGGGGGCGGCGGTGGGATAAGTAGAGCTGGATAGAGGGCCAGTGATAGGTGGAGATAGCCAAAAGATGTCATAGACAAAAGGACAAAGAGGTGTTGAAGGTGGTGATATTATCTAAGGAATGTGCTAATAGGTGACATTAAGGATAGAAAGCAGGATGAGCAAGGTACATATAACCCTGGGCGGGTTGGGTGAGGGGAGGGGATCGAAATAGGCTAAAAGGTAGAGAAAAAACAATGGATGGAAATACATTTAAAAATAATGGAAATAGGTGGGAAAAGAAAAATCTATATAAATTATTGGAAAGAAGGGGATCAGAAAGGGGGTGGGGATGGAGGAGAGAGTTCATGATCTAAAATTGTTGAACTCAGTATTCAGTCCGGAAGGCTGTAAAGTGCCTATTCGGAAGATGAGGTGCTGTTCCTCCAGTTTGTGTTGAGCTTCACTGGAAGATTGCAGCAGGCCAAGGATGGACATGTGGGCATGAGAGCAGGGTGGTGTGTTGAAATGGCAAGTGACAGGGAGGTCTGGGTCATGCTTGCGGACAGACCAAATGTGTTCTGCAAAGCGGTCACCCAGTCTGCCCTTCAGTGTTTCCTCAGCCTGTGTCATTATTCAGAGGACAATGGAGAGCTTATTACAGGGACTACCTCAGGTTGTAGTTTACCTGGATGATGTACTGATAACTGGATTCACTGAAAGGGAACACTTGGTTAACTTAGAGGAAATCCTAAAGTGAATTATAGAAGCAGGAGTGTGCTTGAAGGAGGAAAAATGCACTTTTTAAGAAAATGAAGTCATTTATTTAGGCCACCAGGTAGATGCCCAAGGGTTACACCCAGTTGAAGATCAGGTTAAAGCAATCAGAGAGGCACCTGCACCCAAGAACAACTCTGAACTTCTATCACTTTTAGAGATGATAAATGACTATGGGCGATTTCTACCAAACTTGTCCACAATTCTAATACCTCTATTTTCGCTGCTAAGATAAAAGCAGTGTTGGTTTTGAGAGACACCTCAAAAAGAAGCCTTCATGAAAGTAAAACAGCTCTCACACTCCTCAAATGTGTTAGTGCATTATGACCAGATGAAGGAATTGGAGCTGACCTGTAATGTATCCCCCTATGGAGTGGGGGCGGTACTATCTCACAAAATGGACAACGGCACAGAGAGGCCGATAGGCTCTGTATCCAGGACACAACAGTTGTAAAAGGATATACTCAGATCAAAATAGAAGGTCTCGCGATTATTTTTGGCATAAAAACAGTACATCCGAATTTTGGAAGCATATGAATGCACCTTTGTACATAGACCAGGGATTTTTAAAGCAAATACTGATGCCCTAAGTCACCTCCCTTTACAAGAGAATGATGAACATGTCCCAGTCCCACAGGAGCTCATGTTAGTGATGAATTTTCTAGATTCCTCACCAGGCCAGGCAGATAAGAAACTGGATGAAACATGATCCTGTCCTGTCTCGAGTGAGAGACCAAGTGTTACAGGGTTAGCCCCAGGAACCAGTCTCTGATGATTTGAAGCCATTTTTCAACCGCAGACAGAAGATGAGCAGTCATGATGGTTTTCTATTATGGGCTGCATGGCCAGTAATTCCTGCACAAGGAAGGGAACCATTTTTAGTAGAGCTACACTGTGCCCATCCAGGGATCTCCCGAATGAAGATGAAAGCGCAGAGTTATCTTTGGCGGCCGGGGATGGATGGTGATATTGAGAAGGTGGTTAAACACTGTGTGCAGTGTCAACGGCTACAAAAGTTGCCCTTGGCAGCCCCATTACACCCATGGGAGTATCCTGGTAGACCCTGGGTGCGATTGCACATTGATTACATGCGTCCTTTCCTTGGAACCATGTTTCTACTGATTATCGATGCTCATTCCAAGTGTTTAGACATTTATGAGGTAAAGTCGCCAACATCAGGCACTAGTATAGAAAAACTACACCAGAGCTTCACCATCCATGGATTGCCAGAGGTAATCGTCTCAGGTAATGGTTCGGCATTTACAAGCGCTGAGATCCAATGATTTATCAGCCTCGACGGTATCAACCAAATGAAGACTGCACTGTACTATCCATCATCAAACACACTGGTGGAAAGGGCAGTGCAAACATTTAAGGCGGGAATGAAAGAGTTAACAGCGGAATCGTTGGAGACTAAACATGCATGTTTTCTATTTCACGACAGAACTAGTCCCCCACACGACAGCAGGAGCAACACTGACAGGATTACTGATGAGGCGCCGTCTTCAGACAAGACTAAGCCTAATACTTCCCAATTTGGAGGGGAAAGTCGAGTAAAGCTAAGGGAATCAAAAAGTGACTCATGATTTCCATCGTCTTGAGCAACAATTTACAGTTGGAGAAGCAAAATGTGTAAAGATTTTCGGTGGAGGACTGAAGTGGTTGCCTGGTAAAGTGAGTTCTGTTACCGGACCATTGTTGTACCACATGGAAGTGGAGGTCCAGATCACCTGTAAACATGTGGATCATTTAAGAAATAGAGAGATACCCCAACAAAATAATGTTCCACTTGTAACCATTACTGAACCAGTGGTTCCTGTTGAAGTTGCTCAATCAAGGGCAGACATGCCCGATGTCTCTGTGGGAGTGGAAGACACTGAACTGCAAGTGCCTAATGAGGTTCCTGATGTTAATGCGGTTCCAGAGAATGTGCTTCCTACAAGAGAATCTGAAGTTGTGGATCTGCAACTTTCCACACGGATCAGGAAACCACCTGAAAAACTGAACTTGTAATTTCATAACCTTTGTAAACATTATAATGTCATGAGATAAAAATCCTTGTAAATACAAAATGTGCAGAAAAGTTAAAGGGGGAGGAATATAGTAATTATAGTTTGGGGAACTGTTAGACTGTAACTTTTAGATTAATCCTGTGTTGTAAGATCACATGATCTGTGTAAACCAATATGTTAGCAGCGCGGGGAAGCTCTACAGTAGAGTTCTTCTTTAGTTATGGAGTTTAATGCACACATGCAGTTGCTGCTGCTGTCTTGTATATAAAGTTAAATGTTTCCATGAAGAAAACTAGTCTGAAGATCAACTCTATAACAGATAGTGTCAAATTGAAAGAAAAAATATACAATGTGGCAAAGATTAGTGGTCAGGCAAAGGATTGGGAAAGCTTTAAAAACCCAAAAAGATGACCAAAACAAAATAAAGAGGGAGAAAATAAACTTTGAGGGTAAACTAGCAAGTAATATATAAATGGACTGTAAGAACTTCTTTAAGTATATAAAAAGGAAAGAAGAGCCCAAAATGAACATAGGCCCCTTAGAGAATGAGGTTGGGGAAATAATAATGGGGAACCAGGAAATAGCAGAGAAGTTGAATAAATACTTTGCATCTGTCTTCACGTTAGAAGACAATAATAGCGTTCCAAAAATACTAAATAATCAAGAGGAAAAGAGGGGAGCAGGGGAGGAAATGAATACAATAACTATCAAATAGTAATAGGAAAACTAATGGTGCTAAAGGTTGATAGTCTGGACCTGATGGGTTGCATCCTAGGATATTAAAGGAAATAGTTACAGAGATAGTGGAAGCAATGAGAGCAATCTTCCAAGAATCCTTAGATTCTGGAAAAGTCCCAGAGGGTTGGAAAACTGCCAATGTAACACCCTTATTCAAAAAGGGAGGGAGAGAAAAACCATGTAACTAAAGGCCAGTTAGCTTAACATCTGCAATTGGGAAAATGTTGGAGTTTATTATAAACAACATAATAACAGAGCATTTAGAAATGCATAATATAATCTAGCAGAGTCGGTATGGCTTCATGAAGGGGAAATCATGGCTGAAAAATTTATTGGAATTCTTTGAGGTCACAAGCAGGATAGGTAAAGGGGAATCAGTCGATATAATCTATTTGAAATTCCAAAAGGTGTTTGATAAGGTACCGCACATAAGGCTGCTTAATAAGATAAGTGTCCATAGTGTTTGGGATGGTATATTCACATGGAGAGAGGATTGGATAATGAACAGAAGACAGAGAGTTGGGATAAGGGGGGCATTTTCAGGATAACAACCTGTAACTAGTGGAGTGCCACAGGGATCAGTGCTGCGGCCACAATTATTTACAATATTAATTAATGACTTAGATGAGAGAAGTGAATGTACTATCGCCACGTTTACAGATGACACAATAAAATGTGGGAAGGTAAGTGGTGAGGATGACACAAAGAGTCGACAGAGGGATATAGACAGGTTAAGCGAGTGAGCACAAACTTGGCAAATGGAATATAATGAGGGAAAATGTGAGGTTATGCACTTTGGCAGGAAGAAGAGATGAGCTGAATATTATTTAAATGAAGGAAGACTGCAGAAAGCAGCAGCACAGAGAGATTTGGGATCCTCGTGCATGAATCACAGAAAGCTAGCATACAGGTTCAGCAGGTAATAGGGAAGGGAAATGAAATGTTGGCCTTCATTTCAAAGGGATTGGAGTATAAAAATAATGAAGCCTTGCTAAAACTATACAAGGCCCTAGTTCGACCACACCTAGAATGCTATGAACAGTTTTGGTCTCCTTATCTAAGGAAAGATATACTGGCAATGGCGGCAGCCCAGAGAACGTTCATTAGGTTGATCCCGGGTATGGAGGCATTTTCTTCTGAGGAGACATTGAGTAGGTTGGGCCTGTATTCATTGGAGTTTAGAAGAATTAGTGGCAAACTTATTGAAGCAGGTAACATTTGTGGGCGGCTTGACAGTGTCAATGCTGAGAGATTGTTTCCCCTTGTGCTAGGGTCTCAGGCCAGAGGGCACAATCTCAGAGTAAGGGGCCACCCATTTAAGACAGAGATGAGGAGGAATTTCTTCTCTCAGAGGGTAGTGAATCTGTGGAATTCTTTACCGCAGAGGGCTGTAGATATTGGGTTGTTAATTATTTTCAAGACTGAGATGCACAGATATTTAATAAGTAAGGGAATCAAGGGTTATGAGGAAGAGGCAGGAAAGTAGAGTTGAGGATTATCAGACCAGCCATGATCTCATTAAATGGCAGAGTAGACTCAATATGCCAAACGGCCAACTTCTGCTCCTACACCATATGGTATTAAGGCCATTTGTGGGCCCAAGCTTGGATATTGTGCAGGTTTTACTACAATTGGACATGGAACTGCTTCAGTGTCTGAGCAGTCGTGAATGGTGATGAATGTTGTGCAACCATCAGCGAACATTCCCATTTCTTACCTTATGATGGAAGGAAGGTCATTTATGAAGCAGCTGAAGATGGTTGGGCAGAGGACATTACCCTGAGGAACAGCTGCAGTGATGTCCTGGAGCTGAGATGACTGACCTCCAACAACCACAACCATCTTCCTTTGTGCGAGGAAAGACTCCAACCAGTGGAGAATTTTCCCCCTGATTCCCATTGACTCCAGTTTAGCTAGGGCTCCTTAATGCCACAGTAATCAAATGCTGCCTTGATGTCAAAGGCAGTAACTTCCACCTCAACTCAGCAGTTCAGCTCTTTAGTCCACAATTGAATCAAGGCTCTAATGAGCTCAGGATCTGAGTGGCCCTGGAGGAACACAAACTTGGCATCAATGAGTAGGTTATTGCTCGGTAAGTGCTGCTTGATAGCACTGTTGATGATCCTTTCCATCATTTTACTGATGATTGAGAGTAGACTGATGGGGCATTAATTGTCCGGGTTGGATTTGTCTTGCATACCTGGGCAATTTTCCACATTGCTGGGTAGATGCCCGTGTTGGAGGTGCACTGGAACATCTTGGCTCGGGCCATGGCATGTTCTTGGGCACAAGTCTTTAGTACGATGGCCGGAATATTTTCTGTGCCCACAGCCTTTGCTCTATATAGTACCTTCAGATGTGGAGTGAATCCAATTGGCTGAAGACTGGCATCTGTGAAACGGGGGCCAAGAATGATCATTCACAGGGCACTTTTGGCTGAATGTTGTTGCAAATGTTTCAGTCTTATCTTTTGCACTGATGTGCTGGGCTCCCCCATCATTGAGGACGGCAGATTTCCTTCCCTAAAGGGCATAAGTGAACCAGATGTTTTTTTAGAACAATTGACAATGGTTTTATGATCATCTTTAGACTTTTAATTCCAGATTGTTTTTGAAATCAATTTCCAGCATCTGTGCTGGCAGGGTCAAACCTGGGTTCCCAGAGCATTACCCTGGGTCTCTGGATTACTAGTCCAGTGAAAATACCACAACACCATCACCTCCCCATGTGTACATCTTCTTTCTGTCTGCAATGAGCAGGGCCCTGTGTATTAACATGTGTAGCTTCCAGTTCATGTAAAAGTGCCACACTGTGAGCTCAACCGACAATCTTCAATTGGTTGTCAGCGTCATTCTTAGCGCACTGAGGATTAATTAGCAAATGTTGTCCATTCACCCAATCACATCTAATGTTGGACACTGTGTTTTGATTTTTGCAAGAAAGGGCTGATTGGATACGGCCTGTACCCTGCCCGTTGTGAACAGCGGCTGGGACATGCTGTTTGATGTGATCCCCTGTGTTTGGCACGTCCGGCCTACATACCTAGCATCACACTGGCACGAGAAATCATATACCACATCACTCGTTTGTGTGATAGGCAGAATGACCTATTGGCTTGATGGCAGCATCCTGCTACTAGCGAATACCACTCTCATTGCTGCTGCACAAATTATTGGGATAGCTTGCCTTTCCAGAGTAATCAGAGCACGGGGTGGAGTCCATTAATATGTGTAAGGAAATTATTATATGCAGTTGCAGATTTAAATATGGCAAATGTATCATCCACGTATCAGAAATGTGTGAGGGGTAGATGATTAGGTGTCATTACATCAAAGACATATTTGTCATGGAACCCGACAAAGATGTTCATGAGAGCTGGACCTAGAGGGGATCCTATGGCAACACCATCTATTTGGGCCTACGTGACGTGGTTAAAACTGAACTCAACTGCATAAGTTGCCAAGTTCATAGGTTCAATTAATGCAGATTCACATAATATCAATGCCTCTACCAATTAGAGTCCACTTGCCAATCAATCAGCACTCTCTTCTGATACAGTATAAACAACTGTTTTCCCCTTATGTTGGTATTCTTGAGGAGTGTCCTGATGAGTGCAATACGAAAAACTTTGACATGTTTCTGTTTTAGCAATGATCATGTTCTCTTCTACAAAACAACTACAAATATTAATAGATATCAATTTATTTTGTAACATGAATAAGATCTGGATTCTCTATTATAATCAAGAATATACTTACTTCTCCAAGAACTGTCAATGTTGTGATTGATTTACCATAAAAAGTGAATTGCATTTTCAGTTCCTAAAACAACGTTAATATAATTTCGAAAGTGTATTGTCTCAGTTCCAGGGAGTAGAGTCGGAGCGCGGCGTTCCAGAGCTGGGAGCATAAAAACCTTATCTCGGTGATTCTCGGCCTAGTTCCAGGGGGCAGAGTCGGAGGGCAGAGTTCCAGAGAGGTGAGTATAAAAACCTTACCTCGAGGATTCGCAGACCTCGGGTCTTAAAAAATAATTAACAGTGGTGTCACAGTAAATCTGTGACCTGATTGGCTGGTAGAGAATCTAAGCTGAATTTGAAACTAAAACATTGTTAAACTAATTAAACCGAATAAATTAATCACTTAATTAATAAGTAGAGGGTATCTAGACCAGAATCAGGGGATTACTGTTCTTAGAATCTAGCATTTATAGTAGAAATCTAGCCCTAGGGAACGTATAGTTAATAAGGAGTCAATAAGCAGTTATTAGATATAAATTAATTTATTACATAGTTCTAGAAATGGCAGTTGCTGGGGTGAAGTGCTTCACCTGTGGGATGTGGGAAATCTCTGATGCTTCAAATGTCCCGGACAACTACATCTGCAGGAAGTGTACCCAATTGCAGCTCCTCACAGACAGTATGGATCGGTTGGAGCAGCAGTTGGATGCACTTAGGAGCATTCAGGTGGCGGAAAGTGTCATTGACAGGAGTTTTGGAGACGTTGTCACACCCAAGGTACAGACAAATAGATGGGTGACCGCTAGAACGGGCAGGTAGTCAGCACAGACATCCCCTGTGGCTGTCCCCTTCTCTAACAGGTATACCATTTTGGATACTGTTGGGGGGATGGCCTATCAAGGGAAAACAACAGCAGAAGCCAGAGCAGTGGCACCACAGCTGTGTCTGTTATTCAGCAGGTGGGGTCAAAACACAGAAGAGCAATTGTCATAGGAGACTCTATAGTCAGGGGCTCAGATAGGCACTTCTGTGGTCGTGAAAGAGACACCAGGATGGTATGTTGCCTCCCTGGTGCCAGTTTCCAGGATGTCTCTGATCGGGTATGGGACATTCCAAAGAGGGAGGGAGAACAGCCAGAGGCCATGGTACACGTTGGTACTAACGAAATAGGCAGGAAGAGTGACGAGGTCCTGCAGCGGGAGTTCAGGGAGTTAGGCAGAAAGTTATAAAACAGGACCTCTAGGGTTGTAATCTCAGGATTACTCCCTGTGCCACGTGCCAGTGGGGCTAGAAATAGGAAGATAGTGCAGCTGAACACCTGGCTGAACAGATGGTGTAGGAGGGAGGGTTTCCAATAGTTGGATCAGTGGGATCTCTTCCAGAGCAGGTGGGACCCGTACAAGAAGGACGGGTTGCATCTAAACTGGAGGGGCACCAATATCCTGGCTGTGAGGTTTGCTAGTGTCACTTGGGAGTGTTTAAACTAGTATGGCAGGGGGGTGGGAACCAGAGCAATAGGTCAGCAGGTGGGGACCAGTGAATATGGCCAGTAGGACTAAGAGGAAGGGCAGGCAGGGAGAAATTACTGAACACAGTGGGACTGTGGGTCTGAAATGCATTTGTTGCAATGCCAGAAGTATAACAGGCAAGACAGATGAGCTTAGAGCTTGGATTAGTACTTAGGACAATGATGTTATTGCTATTACAGAGACTTGGTTGAAGGATGGACAGGATTGGCAGATAAATGTTCCAGGATTTAGATGTTTCAGGCAGGATAGAGAGGGATGTAGAAGAGGAGGGGGAGTTGCATTTCTGGTTAAGGGGAATATCACAGCTGTATGACAGGAGGACACCTGCAAGGGCTCATGCAGCGAGGCAATACTGGTAGAGCTCCGGAATAGGAAAGGTGCAGTCACAATGTTGGGGGTTTACTATAGGCCTCCCAATTGCCGGCGGGAGATTGAGGAACAGTTATGTAGGCACATTTTGGAAAGATGTAAAAGCAATAGGGTTGTTGTGGTGGGTGATTTTAACTTTCCCTATATTGGCTGGGAATCACTTAGTGCTAGGGGTTTGGATGGTGCAGAATTTGTAAGGTGCATCCCAGAGGGCTTCTAGGGAAGGGGCAATACTGGACCTGGTATTAGGGAATGAACCCAGCCAGGTGGTCAAAGTTTCAGTAGGAGAATTTCGGGAAAAGTGACCATAATTCATTAAGTTTCAAGGTACTGGTGGATAAGGATAACAGGAGTCCTCGGGTTAAGGTGCTTAATTGGGGGAAGGCTAATTATAACAATATTAGGCAGGAACCGAGGAATCTAAACTGGAGGCGGATGTTTGAGGGCAAATCAACAACTGACATGTGGGGGGCTTTCAAACGTCAGTTGATAAGAATTCAGGACTGGCATGTTCCTGCTAGGATGAAGGATAAACATGGCAAGTTTCAGGAACCTTGGATAATGAAGAATATTATGAGATTAGTCAAAAAGAAAAGGGAAGCATTCGTAAGGGCTAGAAGGCTGGGAACAGATGAAGCCCTTGGAGAATACAAAAAAAGTAGGAGGAAACTTAAGCAAGGAGTCAGGAGGGGTAAAAGGGGTCATGAAAAGTCACTGGCAACCAGGATTAAGGAAAATCCCAAGGCCTTTTATACATATGTAAAGAGCAAGAGGATAGCCAGGGAACGGGTAGGCCCATTCAGGGACAGAGCTGAGAATCTGTGTGTGGAGCCAGAAGAAATGGGAGAGATACTAAATGAATACTTCTCTTCACTATTCATCAAAGAGAAGGACTTAGCGGTCGATTTGTCCAGGGAAGAGTGGATCATGTTGAGATCAAAAAGAGGAAGAGTTAGGCGTCTTGAAGAATATTAAGGTGGATAAGTCCCCAGGGCCAGATGGGATCTACCCCAGAGTACTGAGGGAGGCAAGGGAGGAGATTGCTGGGGCCTTGACAGAAATCTTTGTATCCTCACTGGCTACGGGTAAGGTCCCAGAGGACCAGAGAATACCCAATGTTGTTCCATTGTGTAAGAAGGGTAGCAGGGATAATCCAGGAAATTACAGGCCGGCAGCCTTACGTCAGTGGTAGGGCAATTATTGGAGAAGATACTTCATGACAAGATTTACTACCATTTGGAAGCAAATGGACATATTAGTGAGAGGCAGCATGGTTTTTTGAAGGGGAGGTCATGTCTCACTAACTTGATCGAGTTTTTCGAGGAAGTGACAAAGATGATCGATGATGGAAGGGCAGTGGATGTTATATACATGGATTTAGGTAAGGCCTTTGACAAGTTCCCTCATGACAGACTGGTACAGAAAGTAAAGTCTCACAGGATCAGAGGTGAGCTGGCAAGATGGATACAGAATTGGCTTGGTGATGGAAGACAGAGGGTAGCAGTGGAAGGGTGCTTTTCTGAATGGAGAGCTGTAACTAGTGGTGTTCCGCAGGGATCAGTGCTGGGACCTTTGCTATTTGTAGTATACATAAATGATTTGGAGCAAAATATAACTGGGCTAATTAGTAAGTTTGCAGATGACACTAAGTTGGAGGAGTTGCAGATAGTGAAGAGGATTGTCAAAGGATACAATGGGATATAGATCAGTTGGAGACTTGGAGGGAGAAATGGCAGCTGGAGTTTAATTCAGACAAATGTGAGGGAATGCATTTTGGAAGGTCTAATACAGGCAGGAATTATATAGTAAATGGCAAAGCCCTTAAGTGCAACGATGGGCAGAGTGGATTTGGGTGTACAGGTCCACAGGTCACTGAAAGTGGCAACGCAGGTGGATAAGGTAGTCAGGAAGGCATATGGCATGCTTGCCTTCATTTGTAAAGGTATTGAGTATAAAAACTAGGAAGTCATGCTGCAGTTGTATAGAATCTTGGTTAGGCCACACTTGGAATATTGTGTGCAATTCTGGTCACCACATTACCAGAAGGATATGGAGGCATTGGAGAGGGTGCAGAGGAGGTTTACAGGGATGCTGCCTGGTCTGGACGTTATTCGCTATGAGGAGAGATTGGAGAAACTCAGAATGTTCTCACAAGAGCGACAGAGTTTGAGGGATGACTTGATAGAAGTTTGCAAAATTATGAGTGGCATGGACAGAGTAGATAGTCAGAAGCTTTTTCCCAGGGTGGAAGAGTCAATTACTAGGGGACATAGATTTAAAGTGAGAGGAGAAACTATAGAGGAGATGTGCGGGCAAGTTTTTTACGCAGAGGGTAGTGAGTGTCTGGAATTCGCTGCCAGAGGAGGTGGTGGAAGCAAGTACGATAGTGGTGTTTAAGAGGCAACTTGACAAATATATGAATAGGATGGGAATAGAGGGATACGGACCCTGGAAGTGCAAAATGTTTTAGTTGACAAGCAATATGATCAGTGCAGGCTTGGAGGGCCGAAGGGCCTGTTCTTGTGCTGTACATTTCTTTGTTCTTTGTTCTATATCGTCTTCTGTTTCAAACTTGAAAACCTATCTCCATACAATCTTCAGTGGAGAAGTATATTGTTGAGGAGAGATGCCCAGACTCCTGTAATGTCCAGGTTGTTCTAATCTACATTAAACTTGTTAAAAAGGCTATCTGGAGCACAGTAATAATCTCGGTTAATTCCTTTCCTTTGGGGAGAGATAGATCAGTTCTTCAGGCAAGGTTAAGTATCTGTGAGGCCTGTTTTTCTCTACCTTAAGTGAGAGGAATCATCCGAGCAGTGCGTCTGATCCGGAATATCCCTAAAGAGGGGCTAGGATTATAATCCACTTCATCCTGAACCAGCTTTGACCCTGCCAGAGGCGACACTATAAACACAATTGGCAGAACCCTAGCTCCCAACCTTTGGGATTCATTCTTGAATTCAGTGGTTGCTTCCTGGGAAGGATCATGATGGAGCAGGATATCCGGCTGTCCCATGGATATGCTGCTGCCCCTACCTGGAATTCCAGGATCAGGACAATTGGAATATACTGGGGCTGTGACTGTGATTTCCTCACTAACTGGTGTGTCTGTCTGAGTGGGGTTTGGTGGGATATCGCTGTGTTATCTTGCTGCTATGTAAGTGGGGCCTCTTCCCTGGAAAAAATACCCTAAAAAAAAACACACCTGATTTTAAATGTTCTGTTTTTGCAGCAGGGAAAGTGTCCTTTAGATGGAAAGCAGGTCTCACTCCAGCCAGGATCACGCCCTGGAATGATAGACTCCCAGTTTCCTACAGGGAAAAGCAGCTTTCACACTATGGAGGTGGAACTGACAGAAATCCCAATTGATGAGATTTTCCCTTCAGTTCAACCTTTTCCTGTCACCCCTGCAATGGAAATTGTGGAGGGAAGGAGTTCCGGACCATTCTTGGGTGGAAATTTGAAAAAGTGAGGAAAGGGGAATGAGACCCGGATTAACCAGGTCCCTCTCCAGAATCCTCCCTTACCTGCCCAGATTGCGAGATTTTCCAAGAAAGAAGAATTTCACAACACCCGGCCGATGATTGATCCTTGAATTGTTGTGTGTCGGACTCTGTCTATCCTGGGAGTTTATCAGTGAAATCCCATTGAGAGAGTTTTAAACCCTGTTCAGAGTGGAGTTTGACAGGTTGAAGTGTCAGGCTGCACGGGGTGTGAGCTGTCACCTGGAGAATATGGAGCTCACTCTCCAATTGTCACATCTCTCAAGAAATTACTCTCTGTCTCTTCATTCTTTCTCATTCTTTCCTTTTACATCTCAATATTTTGACAGAATCATTTCACTGAAATGCGGTGAGTTAATCTAACATTTTTATTTATTCTTTCATGGGATATGGGTGTTGCTGGCAAGGCTCACATATTGTTGCCCATCCCTAATTGCCCTTGATCTAAGAGTCTTGCTAGGCCATTTCAGAGGGCAGGAAAGAGTCAGCCACATTGCTGTGGACCCGGAGTCAGATGTAGGCCAAACCAGGTAAGGGCTTTAGTGAAGCAAATGGATTTTAACAACAATCAATGATTTTTTCAGAGTCACTATTACTGAAACTAGTATTCAATTCCAGATTTCATCAACTGAATTTAATGTCCACCAGCTGCAATGGTGGGATTTGAACACGCCCACCCAGAGCATTATCCAGAGTCTCTGTGTTATTAGTTCAGTGATATTATCATGACACCACGATATTCCTCAAAATAGCCAATGAGTGACCCAGATTTATTTCTGAGTAAGAATCTAACATGACACCAAAAGTTGAAATGCATTACCCTCTTTATTTCACAGTGAGAATACATTCCCAGCAGTTTGAAAAATAAAAGACAAACAAAGGCAAGAAGACAATGGCTAATTTATTCCATGAGAGAAGCCTGTGAACGGGTCACCTGTTAACAGGGGTAATATCTGAATAGATCATGTTCTCAGTCACAGGTTCAGTCTGTCGATGTTCCGAATGTGAGCTCCCAGTGTGGGTGTGAGGAGATGAGAATCTGAACTTTATTCCATGTTCAGTCTCTGCATTTTTATTTTAGATTGGGATTCTTTCTCAGTTTTAAGCAGTTAAATTTTCAATTCAGGTTTCTCACGATTCTTATGAAAATTTAAAGTGCTGGTGGTGTGCATGGGAGATGTGTGTGATCATGCTGCGGGGAAGCTTTTCAGTGGTGAATACTGTTATCAGCTGACAATGCAGTAGGTACAGGTGGGTTATAAAGGAGTCTCCTGGACAAACAGGGAGGATCTTCATCATGACCACAACTTTCCTGCCCAACTCTAAGGCTACTAACCGGAGACTAATTGAGAGCACTAAGGGTGACATGCGTGATTTTCAAATTTAAACTCTACTTGTAAGTATTTCACATTACATTGGTTTCTTTTTATTCATGTCGGCACCATTGTTAATTGTTGAGACTAATTTAATCAGAAATCTCAATGTCCTGGCACAGCTCATAGTTGGCACAGCTTGATGGTTACAGAAGAATTAGGGAGATACAATATTATCTCTTCCACAATAAATGTGTTTTTTGGTTAACTCTTTATTGAATGTTTATGTTAGTGTCCAGTGTTGCACTCATTGCTCTGTGGAACATGGCTGAAGTTGCCGGCTCAGCTGGCTCTCCCTTCTATGCATTGTAAAGGAGATTATCAGAGATCACTCTCGGCAAGGATAATTGGAATGTTGTAAGTGAATTCAAGGACTCAACCAATCAACAATTAGAAATGGATCCACATGTCCTGACATTGTTCTTTAGGTCCCTCATTTTCTGATCAAAAATTCCCTTTTCCCACCACCCCTACGCCCACCCCTACCAGAACGAGGATGCCAGGCCCCAATGTGGGCTCACTACCCATGTCCAACTGGGATTAGGCCTGTGTATGTGCAGTGCGGGGATGGTGGAATCATTTTACCTTTGCTGCCCACAGAGGTGGTTGATCAGAAATGAACATGAAACATGAGCAAATGACTTGGAATTGAAGGAGGAAACTAATTATAAGCAACATGAAAAGGAACAACAGCAGTCAGTGTTCCTCTGTCAGGGACAGTCAGATCTGCCAGGGCTGGATCCTCATGTCTGGTTAACATGTGGGTAGAAGACCATGTGGTTTCTCCATATTTGGTTGGTTAAGTGAATGGGTAAGAATGTGGCAGACAGAATATAATTTGGGGACGTGTGAAGTCAGTCAAATATAGGAAAAACATAAAAGTGGAATATTTTTCATGGGTGAGTGACTGGAAAATGTTGGTAATCAGAGGGGCTCGGGTGTCTTTACACCTGAAGCGTAGAAAGGTAATATGCAGTTACAACAAGCAATCAGGAAAACAAATGGTATCTTAGCTTTTATTACAAAGGGAGCAAAGAGCAATGAAATCTTACTTCAATTATTTATGTGGGTAATACCGTCATTTTGCTCTCCTTACCTAAGGGATGAACTTTCCTTAGAGGGACTGCAATGCCTGTTTATTAGACAGATTATACACTCAAGGGATAGTGTAGGAAGGTGGAGTTAAGGTAGACAATCAGCTATGATCTTAATGAATGGTGGAGCAGGATTGAAAAGACCCTGTTTTTAGTCGAATTTGGTGAGAAACAAGATCTGTCTGTCACAGGACAATGTGGAGAGACATTGAACTGGACACCTGGAAAGATCCATTGTTTGTAATGATCGAACTAAACAACTCAAGGAACCAGCGTATGTAAATAGGGAAGAACTGCTCACTTTTGATGCTTATGTGTTGGTATAATTTTGAATAAAGATTAAATGCATCAGTGTGTGTGGGAGTCAGCATTAATTGTTACTAGAGGGCAATATTTCTAAACAGGATCTCAGTGCTGAATACGTCATTGGTGGAATTGTTCAAAACCCCAATACCGGCACATATATGTAATCTGTCTAATGAACTGTCATTGTATTCCCACTAAGGTAAATATATCCTTCCTTAGGAAAGGAGACCAGAACTTTGCACAGTACTCCAGTTTAAACCCAAAGTGTAATTAGTGGAAGGTTCAATCAGTTTAAGAATAGAGTTAAGCACATCTCACTGTTGGTGTCTATTGAGGTAACAAAACCTACCCGAGAGGATTTTATTTCTTTCTGAAAGCTATTCGCATGAACCCATGTGTGTTATAAAAAGCAATGATAAATCTTGGATCAAATTGTCGACTGTCTTTTTCCAAGTCCTGCTGGAATTTATTCACGAGTTCTTCATATTGTTGCTCATCAACTTTCTTGTCAAAAGTCCTGCAACAGAATTAAGAATATATAATTTTCATTTTTATTCCTCCTGACAAATCCTGTCTGAAATCCAAGTTGATTGTCAGGACAATAGTAACAGGAGTTGGTCATTCAGCCCACTGAGGACCCTCCACCATTCAGTTCACCCACAGCTGTAGTAACATAACAGATAAGCTAGCTGAATGGGCAGACAATTGCCAGATTGGATTTAATACAGACAGATGACATTCAATGGCATTACCATACCTGAATCCCCCACTAACAGCATCCTAGAGGTCACTATTGAGCTGAAATATAACTGGACTAGCCATATAAATATGGTGGCTGCAAGAGCAGGTCAGAGGTTAGAAATCCTGCGATGATTAACTCACCTCCTGCATCCTCAAAGCCTGTCCACCATCTACAAGTCCCACTTCAGGAGTGTGATGGAACATCTTCACTTGCTGGATGAGTACAGCTCCAGCAACACTCAAGAAGTTTGACATCATCCTGGACAAAGCAGGCCGCTTAATGTCACCAGATTCACAAACATTCACTCCCTCCACCACTGACACACTGTGGCAGCAGTATGTATCATCTACAAGATGCACTGCAGGAACTCACCAAGACTCCTTGGACAGTCCAAACCCACAACCACCACCATCTAGAAGGACAAGGGCAGCAGATACGTGGGAAAACCAATGCCTGGAAGTTCCCTTCCAAGCCACTCACCATCCTTACTTGGAAATATATGGCCATTTCTTCACTGTAGCTGGGTCAAAATCCTGGAGATCCCTCCGAAACAGCACGGTGGGTGTACTACACCACATAGGGTGCAGCAGGTCAGGAAGGCAGTTCACCATCACTTTCTCAAGGGTAACTAGGAATGGTCAATAAATGCAGGCCTAGCCAGCAGCACCCACACTCCATGAATGAAACAAACACAAAGTGAGCTGATGCATTTTGCACAAGCCATAGGGAGAGGCAATAGAGATGGCATGGAACAATTCTAAAGGGTGTGCAGGGATAGAGGGGCCTTGGGGTGCATGGATCTTTGAAGGTGAGAACACATATTGAGAAAATATTGTGCAAACTACATAGGAACTTGGGTTTCATGGATAGAGGTATTGAATACAAAAGCAAGGAAGTGATGCTGAACATTTATTATGCTCTGGAGAGGCCACAACTAGAGTATTGCATCTAGTGATGGTCATCACACTTTAGGAGGGATGTGAGGATCCTTGATGGGGTGGAGAGGAGACTTACTCAAATGGTTCCCCGGGTGGGGGATATTAATGGCAGGGTTGGATTGGAGAAGCTGGGTTTGTTCTCCATGGGTTAAAGGAGGTTGAGGGGTGATTGGATGGAGCTGTACAAGATTCTGACAGGGTTCGATAAGGTAGAAAAGGAAAAGCTTTTCTCATTAGCTGATGGTACAAGAACTAGGGGAGAAAGATAGAAGACTTTGGGCAAAAGATTCAGGGGGTATCTGACGAGAAACCTTTTTATGCAGCGAGTGGTAATGATCTGGAACTCACTGTTTATTAGGGTGGAGGAAGCAGAGATGATGAATGATTGCAGAAGGAAATTGGATGGCCATTTGAGGGGAATAAATGTGCAGGGTCACTGCATTAAAGGGACGGTATGGCACTGATTGGATTGCTCTATATAGCCAGCATGGTCTCAAAGGGCTAAATAGCCTCCTTATGTGCAACCATGGTTCTATAGGCCAAATTAATTATGCTCCCTCGAGGCAAGTTTGGTCATGGACAGGGCATTTAATTGTATGTGAGGGTGGCAGGCAGGCACCCTGCTGCCTTGCTGCATCCACCAAGGTTAAATCCAGTGCGGGGACGCTCGTGGGCGGCCATCCCAACCCTTCCCAACCCACCATCAATGGAGGCACTTAAGTGGGCAATTCATGTCAACCTAAGATACTCTTATCGCAGCCAAAGGCATTAACACAGAGGCAGGAGGACCTATCACTACTCGGGTTGCTTTCTGTAGGAGGGAGCACCTTGTTGTCGAGGGACTGGCATCAGGAAGCTGAGCAGAGCTGCAGGAAGCCACCCCTTTGCCCTTTATCCCTACACACTCACCCCCTCCCCCATGACCCCCATTGCTGTGATCCTCTGCCTGCCATTGGTCACTTGTTATCCTGGGATCCAGCACTGATCCTAGGCCTCTCAGGAACAGAGCCAACAGCAGCCACTACACCTTCTTGATGCTGACAAGTGCTGAGAGCTGCTGGCCTCTGATTGGCCAGCAGCTTTTGGAGGGTGAGGCCTCTGCCCCCTGGGGTCCTTGGTCCCAGGGAAGGCCTCTCATTCACCACCTGAAAGGCACTTAATGCAGCAGGCCCTCCCTAAAGGAGGTGACGCAGGGCCCTCAATAACTATTTAGCTGAGATCCCCATTGCCTCCATTAAAATAGTGCCTCATATGTCTATAATCCACACTCTACTCTATTTACTTACTTTAGCACCACCTTTGGGAAAAAAAAACCCATTCACATCTTTCCTTCTACAACGTCTGATTTGCAAATGTGAATCTTGGGACAGCAATTTTTTTTAACGTTTCCTGAAGGAATGACAAGTTTATTCCCAGTTTATGGAGGAAGTTCTGGAGTTTCAAGAAATTGAGAGAATGTCCCTTGTGGGAATTCTCGTGGGATCTACATGTTGCGACTACAGAATGCGGTAGCTCGTGGACACGTGTGTGATCCAGGGCAAACATGTCTGCAGTAAGTGCCAGCGACTCGAGGAGCTTCGGCTCAGAGTCTTTGAGCTGGAGGCCGAGCTGCAGACACTACGAAGCTTCACGGAGGGGGAAAGTTACTTGGAATCTTCATTCCAAGAGACGATCACACCCCTTAGGATAGGATCAGCTGATTTGGTCAGTGATCAGAGACAGGAGTCGCTGTGAGTGAGGCAGATAAGGGATTGAGAAGGTTGAAGTGGAGGAGCCTGAGCCCTTACAATTGTCCAACAGATTTGAGTTCCTGCAGTGCGTAGGGATGAAAGTGGGGACTGCAGCATGGCTGAGCGAACTGACCATGGCACCATCGTACAGGAAGCCAGTCAAATAGGGGGAGTGAATAGGAATGTAGTGGGTGTAGGGGACAGTATAGTCAGGGGGATAGGCACAGTTTCCTGCAGCTGAGAGTGAAAGTACAGAAGGTTGGATTGCTGCCTGGTGCCAGGAGGCCACACCCATTTTTACAGCATTAGCTGTCATAAAGCAGTTAAGTTTAAAATACCCAGCCACTATGAGTAGCCAAGGGGAAGGTAAATGTTCAATGCAAGTGGGTAGAATGGGGAGTTGCTGAGTGGGCAGTGGGGAGGCAGTGTGGTGGGAGAATCGGCCTGGGGTTGGCGAGGGAAATGGGAGGAGAGTTGAGAGGGTTGGGGTTTGGTCATGGGAAGAGGAGGGTAGTTGCTGGTGTTGAGTGGGTAGTTGGTGAGGTGGGAGATATTCGGGAGGTCAGGGGTGTAGTTGTGGGGGTGCTGGAGTATTGTTGGTGGGCTGGAAGTGTATTTGTGGAGGCGAGGGTTTAGTTGGTGGGTTGGGTTTGTCTTCAGGTTGCTAGAGGTGGTTGTCAGGGGTTTGGGAGTGGGATGTGGTCTAAGGGTCAGGAGGGCATTCGTGGGATGGGAAGGTGGCTGTCGGTCAGAGAGTCGGGGAGTAGTTTGGGGCAGTTCGGAGGTATTCAGGACTTTGAGGCGCTAGTTGGGGGATGGGTGAGGCTGTCGGAAGAGGCCCCTGGGTGGTCAGGCGGAGGTGGACAGTATGATAGTTATCCAGGATTTGATGTGGTTTTAATTCTTCTAATTTTTCCTGGGTAACTATTTTTGAACCTTCCGAAGTCTCCGATTTAAAGTGGAGTATGGACTGGTTCCCAGTGCAGGGTAATTGCCAAAAGGAAGTTTGAGCTTCCTGGGGAATTCCCATACAGTCCTTGCATGGGGAGATCCAAGGGCACCTGACAGAGACGATGCCCAGAGATTGGAAGTTATGGGCCAGTGGGTCTAAGACTAATGTTTTAAACTTAAATAAGAGCAAATATGAGGGCATGACGAGAGTTGGCTAAAGTGAACTTGGGAAATAGGTTTAGAGATAGGTCTGTAGGGATGCAGTGGCAGATTTTTAAGGAAATATTCCATAACTCTCAGCAAAGATACATTCCAGTGAGAAAGAGAAATTCTCGGGGAGGAACACACCATCTGTGGCTAACTAAGGAAGTTAAAGGTAGCATCAAATTGAAAGAAAGAACATAGAATTCCATGAAGATCTGAAAATTGGACTTAGTATATAAAAAAAAATGACTAAAAGAATAATAAGTAGGGAAAATTAAAATATGAGAGAAACTTTGCTGGAAATATAAAAATATATAGTAAGGGTTTTGACAAGTATTCAAAAATGGAATAGAATAACTAAAGCGTTTGTCCTCTAGAGAGTGAGAGTGGAATTAATAATGGAAATGAGGACCTGGCAGGTGAATTTAACAGATGTTATTTTGCATCTGCCTTCCCTACAGAGGAAAAAGTAATATGCCAGGAATAATTGTGAATCAAGAGGTGAAAGGGGGGGGAGCAATTTCAATCAATTACAATCACCAGGGAAAGAGTGCTGAGAAAATTATTGGAATTAAAGGCTGACAAGTCCCCGTCTTCATTCTTGAGTCTTAGAAGAAATGGCTGCTGAGATAGTAGATGCATTGGTTTTGAGTTTCCAAAATTCCCTAGATTCTGGATGGGTTCCTTCGGATTGGAAAATAGTGAAAGTAATTCCTCTTGTCCACTTTGGCTGGAAGAATAGAAAAGCAGCAGATTGTTTAACTGGAGAGAGCTTGCAGAACTCTGAGGTACAGAGGGATCTGGGTGTCCTGGTAGATGAATCACAAGAAGTTAGTATGCAGATACAGCAAGTGATTAGGAAGGCAAACGTTATCATTATTGCAAGGTGACTGGAATATAAAAGTAGGGATCTTTGCTACAGTTCTACAGGGCACTCGTGAGACCACATCTGGAGTACTGTGCACAGTTTTGGTCTCCTTATTTAGGAAGGGACATAATTGCCTTCGAAGCAGTTCAGAGAAGGCTCACTCTACTGATTGCTGGGACGAGCTCACTTATGACGAAAGGTTGGGCATGTTGGGCCAATTGGAGTTTAGAAGAATGAGGTGATCTTATTGAAACATAAAAGATGCTGGAGAGATGACAGAGTGAATGCTGAGAGGATGTTTCCTCTTGTTGGAGAGACCTGAACCTGGGGCCAAAGTTTAAAAATAAGAGCTCTCCTATTTAAGATGGAGATGAGGAGAATTTTTTTTTCTGTCTGAAGGTCTTGACTCTGTGGAACTGTCTTCCAGAGAGAGTAAAAGAGGATCATTCAATAGTTGTAAGGTAGAGGGAGATAGATTCTTGACTATTAAGAGAGTGAAAGGTACAGGGGGTTGGCAGGAAAGTGACATTGAGGCTGTAATCAGATCAGCCATGATCCTCGTGAATGGCAGAGAAGGCTCCAGGGGCTGATGGCCTACTCCTGCTCCTAATTTGTATGTTTGTATGATCTTGCTGTGCACAAATTGCCTGCAGCACTTCCTGCTCTCTACAAATCTACCACATACTGCCAACCCATGTAAAGGATGACTCACACCCAGCTGATATCTCAGAAACTCCTCCCACCCCAGCTTCTGCTCTTTGAACAGAACACTTCCACTTTCTTGGATTGTTTAAAATATGAGGACAGAATCTGTGATCGTGAGTTCCTGGAGTGAATTTTTGTTCACAGGGGTCACTGGTTGGGAATTCATAGGCCCCAAGTCCCTGAATTTCTGTCAATAATTTAAACAGAGTGAAAACTGGACCGTAATTTTCCTAAACAGCAATCTCTGTGATCACAATTGCTCACTGTGAAAGCTCAATGTGCAAACTCTATAGATGACAAAATAGCATCACCGTTCATTTCACCAGGAGGACAATGTCCACATTGGAGAGCGTCCTGTGTAGTGACCCTCACTGATAGTGTGAGTCAGTGAATGTTGAATGAGGAAAGGACTGGGCCCACCTTGATTCTCTCTGAGGCCAGCAAGTCACACTGTCATTCATCATCCAGACACCTATGAGGAAAATGAGCCCTCCAAAGGGTATGGGATGGGGGTCAGTAACATTGGAACTGTGTAATTTATGACTACACACAGAAAGAGCAGATAAAGAAACATTTAAACTAATTACAGTAGAAAGAACATCAAACATCTCAATGAGCTGATGTTTTATTTTTGCTGAGGCACTGTTAAAAGATGTGAAGGTGGTCTATCAAAAATACACAAGGTGGTGGGTGTGAGAATGTCGGAAAAACAGGAGCCAACTCCATATGAAGCTGACTAATGTGAATGGGGAGGTCTTGCTGTGTTCTCAGAAGAAGGAACTGCAGATTGTGAGATATGAATCACTCCATTATACAATTAATATTGACCAATGTTCCCATTACCCAGATGAGCCCAATAATCACAGTCCGACTCCAGGTTGAGTGATGTTGACACAAGGGCTGACGTAAAGAAATGTCAAACAAAATACATTGCTAATTAAAGTTACCTGACATAGGACGAACTAACGGGTTCTTTTATTAATTGGACCGTTTTATCCGTTGGTTCCGGTGGACTGATGACTTCAGGAACGATTAAAGTTGCTACTCTGAATGTCTGTTGTATTTTGCCATTTTCCAACTGTCCAATAACTCCCCAAGGTGCAGAGATGGGAACAATTGTACCTGTACATAAAGAAACACATTATTACAGCATTGCTCATGGTGAATCAGAAATTACAGGTGAGGGGACAGGGTGACTTTGATTTTCTCTTATTCATTCATTCACGGGATGTGGCCTTCACTGGCTGGGCCAGCATTTACTACCCATCCCTAATTGCCCTTGAGAAGATGGTGGCAAGTTGCCTTTTTGAACCGCTGCAGTCCATGTGGTGTACACCCAGAGTGCTGTTAGGAAGGTAGTTCCAGGATTTTGACCCAGCGACAGTGAAGGAATGGTGATATAATTCCCAGTCAGGATGGTGAGTGACTTGTAGGGGAACTTCCAGTTGGTGGCGTTCCCATCTATCTGCTGCTCTTGTCCTTCTAGATGGGAGCGGTCATGGTTTTGGAAGGTGAAAGGTGGGATGAATAAACTGAGATGTTGAAAACACTGATGTGGCATTGAATTATAGACACAGAATGAAACAGCCTAGAAGAAGGCTGCTCCTGTGTTGTTTGGTGGACTTATCACACTAATCACCCTGACCTCCACTTTTCCCACAAACACACAAAAATGTTTCCCATTATCGCAACAATTGTCTTTTGAATTTTACTGTTAAATTTGCTTTACCACCAGTTCAGGCAGTGCTCTCCAGATCACAGCGACTCATTGTTTAAATAAATGTTGCATCTGGTTCTGTTGCCAATTATCTTAATTCTATGCCCTCCGGTTATCGCCTGCTCTGCCAATGGAAACAGTTTCTTCTTATTTACTCAGTCAAATCCATTCCTGGTTCTGCACACCTTGGATCTCTTAAATCTCCTGGCAAATTTCTCTGCTCTGAGGAAATGACCTCCGACCTCTCCAGTCTCTCCATGTAACTGAGACCCATCCACACGCCTATCATTCTAGTAAATCTCTTCTGCACCCTCTCCAAAGCCTTGATCTCCTTCCTTTTGTAAAGAAACAAAGATGTTCCTGGAGGAGGTGTGATTGACAGAATCTGAACAGCTAACGCCTGAAAACAAAAAGAGCAAAACAAGAGAGAGAAAAGGAAACCAGCAAAGAGAAAGGAAAGGAAATGGAGACAGAGGTTCTGATGAAAGTCATTGGAACATGGCAGGAGACTGTGGACAGCAAGATCAGCATGGAAGCAGGGTGGAGAATTAAAATGACAGGTGACCAGAGGTTTGAAGACTGAAGGGATTAGTTTAGCAAAGCAATCGCCTTATCTTACATTCATACATACAAATTAGGAGCAGGAGTAAATCATTTGGCTGCTCGAGCCTGCTCCGCCATTCAGTAAGATCATGGCTGACCTGATTTTGGCCTCAACTCCACATTCCTTCCTACTCCCTGCACACTTTGACTCCCTTGTTAGTAAAGAATTTATCTATTTCTGCCTTAGAGATATTTAATCACCTGCCTCTACCGGTCTCAGGTGAAGAGGGTTCCATAGACTCACCCAATTGAGGCCTTTGACAGAGGCTATTAAATAATTAAAGGACCTGCCCATCCAACCTTCATGTTGGCCGGCAGACCAGGAGACCTGACGCGGATTGGAAAAAGCCTGAAACCTCATCCACGGGTGGGATGAGGTTTCATGTAGCTTATAAAAAATTTTAATAAAGTTTTTCTGAAAATTATGGATACATCCCAACTCATGTGACATTGTCATATGAGGGGACATGTTAGGGAAATTTTAGTTTTCTTTTCTTATCTTTTTGGCATTTACAGCTGATCTCCCTGAGGCAGCACTTAGTGGGATTTTGGGGTTCCCTCCTCAGCCTGTACATGGAGCACATAGCATTTCCTTGCCGATGTCATGCTAGGCGGGCTTTAATTGGCCCACACATGTAAAATGGCGGCGCACTCCTGTTCACGGGCGCTGACCGGAAGTGCAGCTGTGCGCAATCGCCATTCAACTTCACCCCTGACAGGGGTAAAATTCAGCCCCATGAAAAACATCACTACTTTTATATTCCATTCCATTTCTCGAGGAGAGTCTGATCAGGAGGAGTAGAGCTGGGCATGCTGGAGTTTGAAATAAAACGTGAGAAAAAAAATAAATCACAATATCACATCACTGGAAATTATGAATTGATTGGCTTGTGAGTACTGTAGCTTGTTTCCCTATCTCCAAAGTTAAGGAGATAGTTTAAGCAGCTGGGAAATTAATAACTGCAACAAAAAAAATTAAGAAAGGCAATGAGGTTTAAATAAAACATTTGGCTACCTTCCTTATGTTTAAATGACAACAGCAGATGGGAATTGAGTAGCTGGTGAGTCTTTATTTTTTTAAGTAGTAAGTTTTATTTGTGGTAGTAAGCTTTCTTACCTAATAGATAGAGGAATGGCAGGGCAGATCTGACCTCTTGACTGCAGCCCAAGTGGGATTTCTGCCCACTAGTAACATGTGAACGAGTATCCCTCAGAGATTGACAATGGTGGAGCTCTTTGGTCAGTGTATCTGTCTATACACCAAGGGCAGAATCATTCCAGATTTGCCCTCAGTTCAGTAGCGGACGAATAAAATGATGTTTCACCTGCCTGCCGCGATGGCAGGTTTTCACCCCGTATCGTCCCACGCCCAACGCATTACTAATGCATTTCTGGGAAACACACCGCTTCCATGGTGAGCAGGCTCTCATTCACCTGCAACACCATCACCTTGCTGCTTCATCACACCAGGCACCACATTTACAGTACAGCTGCGCTCAGTGCTTCCAGCTCAGGACTGCAGCAAAGAAGACAGGGCACCTAAAGGCAAAAAAACTGCACACACACCCTGAGATACACTCCTCCCTCAATACAGCTCTCACCCTGCAGCCTCTCCCCTTGCCTGAGGCCACTTCTCCCCCTTCCTCAAGCAAACCCTAGCCCTGCAGCCATTGAAAAGCCACCAACATTTGGCTGATCTGTTAGATCGAGACCTACCCATGAGCCCCACTAAAAGTGATGTGGTGCTGTCTGTGAAGCCTGGCGCTGATGCCTGCAATTGCAGCCCGAAGCAAGGTAGGCAAACAAATCTTTATGTCCTGAGCAAAGTGGAGCCTGCCAGGTGCACATTGCTTATGTGCTGTTGTGAAACACTTCAACGTGTTTTCTAGCCAAAATGGGTGGATGATCCAATGGGGGAGGATGATGCCGGCTGGTTGGGCTTATAAACATCTGCTGATCTATCACAATGAGGTTCCCGACGTCCAATGACAGGGAACACGGCCCCCCATGGGTGGGCTGAGCGGACAATCGCAAACTGGTTTCACGCCGTTGTAAAACCAATCGCGCCATATTGTCCGGTCATGTCACCAAACATGCCCGACACCGGCGGGCATGGAAAATCCCAGCCAATGTTTTAAACAAGAGATATCAAAGATTGAAGGGTTGTTTTCCCGTCTGTTGTTATCTTCATGGAACATTTGATGTACCTGCAGCATTAGAGAAATGTGAATAACTGAAAAGTTTTTTCAGGCCAGTCTCTATTGCACGATTCATATCCATTCCAGTAACCGTAGTGTGAACCCAATTTGAAGGTTTGTATTTTCTCTCTTCATAATTCTAAAAGAAAAAGAGCAGAATGTATTATCATATGACACAACTGAACTAACCCTGTAAAGCACCAGTGTTGAGTGTACATCCTGGTTTCCCAGGTGCGGTAGCAGCATTCATGTCCTGGATGGGCTGGGATTGAAAGAGAGTTAGGAGGTTTGATGGAATTCTTGGCATTAACACTTGCTGGTTCATTTTCCTTTTTTATTCAGTCTTTCAACTTTGGCATTGTCCTGCACTATTGGCCTTGCTCCTCCACTTGAATATTCAGTAAAAAACAGAATGTTATTGACAGCCTTCTACACTGAGTCACTTCCCTCTGAGTGTTCTCAGGGTCAAAGAGAGAAGCCATGAGCACTAGTGCTCCTCCTGTCTCCGGGCCCTTTAATCCCACCCCCACCTACACACCACGTGCTTCCCCTCCAAAGACACTCTCTCCACTCAATCATGCAGGCCATTTTTCCCTATTCAACATTCACCAAACAGTCACAGAAAGGTCCCAGTAAAATGAAAACTCACATTATTTGCAGCCTGTTGCCAACATTGACTGATATTTATGCAGCATGGATCCATAATATTAAGAGCTACAATGATACATTGCCGTGTTAGTTTGTGCACACCCGAAAGGTGATCCCACCATGAGCATTATACAGACCAGAGAGTACAAATTTTCCTGTAACAGCATCATGTAATGTATCCCATTATTTATTTATAATACTGTGGATGATAACACTGATTTTGTTCACTGCCTCAGACCTCATGAACATATTCTACACTTTGGGTCCTCTGGAAGCAGTGACAGTAAATTAACAGTAAATTAATATTTAGGGTAAAGATTCAAAACTTGCAAAGCAGATAAAGTGCACAAGATCTTCCCCATTCTATAGAAGATGTAGAAGACTTTATCCTGCCTTTATCCTGGGTGCATGATATTATTCAGTATAATTATTTCACACAAGAGGTGTAACTGGGTTCTACTTTACCAGTGATCTCATAGGCTCGAAATGGCAAATAAGTCCTGAGGAACAAAGTGAAGTGATTAGACAACATCAGTCTTCACTGTCAGTGATAAGCATTGGTGCCCTAATGTGTCTCTTTGTAACACAACTTTTAAGAGGCCAGGGGACAAAGACTGAATGGTTCACATTTGTAGTGAGTTTCTTGATCATCAAGTCTAAAGACTCTTCTGATTGCTGCTTCTTATTACTCTTTATTTTTAATATCTGGTATGCAGCACAACTTTATCATAGTATTTCAATGCCTCCAGAGAGTCAAAAAAGCACCATGATAGAGTGAGCTAATAGGTGAGTAGACAAAATGGAAAAGAACCTTGAGAATCATGTAGAGCGTAAAACAAGTTAATGATTCACGATGAGCTCATTGTCCACTTGTGTCCTTGTAATTTCACCCCACAAAACTTGCTCAGAGTAAAGAACCATTAGTAAAAAATAAACAGATCTCCAGCAATTATTCAATACTCTGAACGCAAGATAATTATGGATGACAAAGGCCATCTACACTGGCTCATCTGATCTGTCCAGAAGGACAGAGAAACATACTGTTAGGAGCAGGAGTGAGCCATTTGGCCTGTTGAGCCTGCTCTGCCATTTTATAACATTCTCTAAATTATAGCAGTGACAACAATGAAAAAGCATTTAATTGACAATGTGGAGATTTGAGACATTGTGCAAGGTGCTGCGTAAATGCAGCTTTTGTCTTTCTTTCATTACACCTGCATGCAGTAGGCAGAGAACTGGAGCAATAGTGATATTGGAGTTCCAATGCTGATTCTCTAAGGATAACTAATCACAGAGCAATCAACTGATGTCAGGAAAGTGGCTACAAATAAATCACTACATGTACAAAGCAATTCAACTCTGTAACTAATACAACCTTACCATTCTGACTTCTCTGGCACCAAATCACAACACACCCTATATGACATCTGCCCCTTTTATGCTAATGAAACTATCCAAGGATTTGTCAGTCAGTCAAATGAACATACGAGCTTATGAATTAGGAACAGCAGTAGGCCACTCGGCCCCTCAAAACTGTCCCAAAATTCAACAAGATCATGGCTGATCTGAATGTAACTTTAGCTCCACATTCCTGCCCACCCCTAATAACCTTTCACCCCCACGTCAGTCAAGAATCTATCTAGCTCTGCCTTAAAAATATTCAAAGACTTTGCTTCCACCACCTTCTGAGGAAGAAAGTTCCAAAGACACACAACCCTCAGAGAAATAATTCTCCTCATCTGTGTCTTAAATGAGCGACCCCTTATTTTTAAAGACTGTCGCATAGTTCCAGATTCTCCACAAGAGGAACCATCCTCTCCACAGCAACACTGTCTGGACCCCTCAAGATCTTAAAGGTTCCAATAAATTTGCTTCTTACTCATGTAAATCCCCATGGATACAAGCCTAACCTGTCCAGCCTTTCCTCATAAGACAAGCTGCCCATTCCTGGAATTAGTCCTGTAAACGTTCTCTGAACTGCTTTTAATGCATTTACATCTTTCTTTATATAAGTAGACCAATATTGTACACAGTACACCAGATGTGGTCTCACCAATGCCCTGTACAACTGAATCATAACCGCCCTACTTTTGTTATCATTTCCCCTCACAATAAATGATAACATTCAATTATGTTTCCTAATTACCTGCTCTACCTGCATACTAAACTTTTATAATTCACGTGCTCAAACACCCAAGTCCCTCTGAATCACAGAACTCTGCAATCTCTCACCATTTAGGTAAAAGTTTCTTTTTAAGTCTTCCTACCAAAATTAAAGATTTCACTTTTTCCCACATTATACTCCATTTGCCAGATCCTTGCCCACCCACTTAACCTATCCATGTCACTGCGTAGCCTCCTTACATCCTCTTCACAATTGACTTTCCTGTCTACCTTTGTGCCACCAGCAAATTTAGCAATCATTCCTTCGGTCCCTTCATCCAAGTCATTTACATAATTTGTAAAAAGTTGAGGTCCCGGCACTGATCCCTGTGGCACACCACTTGTCACATCCTGCTAACCAGTAAAAGATTCACTTATACCAACTCTCTGCTCCCTGTTAGCTTCTTCTATCCATGCCAATATGTTACCCCCTACATCATGAGCTTTTATTTTCTGCAATAACTTTTGTTGTGGCACTTTATCAAATGCCTTCTGAAAATATAAGTACAGTACATTTACCCCTTTATCCACAGCACATGTGACTCCTTCAAACAACTCCAAAAAATTGGTTAAATATGATTTCCCTTTCACAAAACCATGTTGATTCTAACTGATTGCCTTGAATTTTTCTAAAGGCCCTGCTATTATATCTTTCCCGATAACCTTTTATGTTCCTCTGACAGATGTTCGGCTAACTAGCCAAAAGTTCCCTGCTTTCTGTATCCCTCCCTCTTTCAATAAAGGAGTTATATTTGTTATTATCCAATCTAATGGAACCTTTCTGAATCTAGGGAATTTTGGAAAATTAAAACAAAGGCATAAACTATCTCATTAGCCACTTCTTTCAAGGCCTTAAGGTGAGGTCCATCCAGACCTGAGGATTGGTCAGCCCACAGCCCCAACAATTTGCTCAATCCCACTTCTCTGGTGATTGTAATTTTCCCAGGTTCCTCTCTCCCTTCCATTTCCTGATATACAGCTATTTCTGGAATGTCACTTGTGTCCTCTACAATGAAGAGCATAGCAAAATATTTGTTTAATTCATCCGACATCACCCAACTTTCCATTATCAATTCCCGAGACACAGTCTCTATAGGACCAATGTTCACTTTGTTAACTCTTTTCTTATTTAAATATCGAAAGAAGCTCTTACTATCTGTCTTTATATTCTGAGCAAGTTTTCTCTCATACTCTAATTTTCCCTCCTTAAATTTTTTGTCACACTTTGATGTTCTTTATATTCTTTCCAATCTTCTGATCTGCCACTCATCTTTGTGTAATTATATGTTTTTTCTTTAAGTTTGATACTGCTTTAGTTTACCGCAGATTGTTGTCCCTCCCCTTGGAATTTTTCTCTCGTTGAAATGTATTTATATTCTGTGTATCTGAAATATCCCTTTAAATGTCGGCCACTGAACTTCTTTTGACCTTTCCCTTAACCTCATTTGCCAGTTCACTTTAGCTACCTTTGCTTTCGTGCCCCCATAATTGCTGTTATTTTAGATTGAAATACTCGTCTTGTTCGCACTCGTTTCTCCCTCACAATGAATGTAAATGTCAAACATATTATGATCGCTGCTACCCACCCTGCTTCCTGTGAGGGCTCCATCCCATTCTCTCAGTTCCTTCACCTCCGTTGCATCTGTTCTGTTGATGTCACCTTCCAAATCGGCGCTTCTGACTTGTCTCCCGTCTGCGTTTCCCGAGGACTCCCCCCTGACTGCACCCTAGTCACACCGAATATCACCTGAACACCCACATCCCCCAGCTACCCCCATCCACAACCCCTATCTAGCCACCCACCTGACTAACCCTCCCTTCCTCTGTCTATCCCCATCCCACCAATTATCACCACTGACTAACCTCACCACCCCCAACCACCACCCCCCCACCCCCAACAACCTCCACCGCTCCAATGACGGCCACAATCAACGCCCCATCCCTATCGACTCCCTACACCCCAATTACCATCAAAACCCCCAACACATCACTATCTTCTACCCCAAACTACCCCACCACCTCGACTACCCCCAATCCCTGATTGCATCCCAACACCACCACCCAAACCCCAGATCCTGTCTGGACACCATGGCCACCTGACCCCACCCATGCTACTCCCCATCCCCCTTGACCCTCCCACTCCCTGATGACCCCACAACACCCTGACTAACCCCCACATCCTGACTAGCCCCCACCACTGGACACTCCCAGCCCTCCTCCAATCCCTGAATAACCCAAAACACTCCGAGTACAACCAACCCCCTGACTATCCACCAACCATGGCCCAAGATTACCCCCACACCAACCGATCTACCACAGCTGTACCCCCGACTACCACATGACACCCCATTCCCGCCACCCCCCCTCCCCCTCCGAATACCCCCACCTAACCTCACTACTCCCTACCCTTCCTGATATCCCGACATTCCCCCACACCTGGGTAAGTGAAAAGGAGTGGAGTGGAAATCCAAAGCTGATTGTCACTCCCCGGATGTTATGAGCCATTAACATGAATAGGGGATTGGATAATGGATAGAAAGAGCTTCTTACAGTTGTAACATAGTGATCTTAAGTCTGTTATAAATTTCAGAAATTGGGTTAGATTCAGTGTATACAGGAGTAACAGGAATGTGTCCTGACTCTACAGTCCTTCGCATCATCCCTCCAACCTCTCTGTTACCGTACCAACCCCACTTTAGACCCTCTGCTGGAGACGGAAACCCTGATATTCTCACTACACAAGCTGGCAGTGGAAACCAATCAGCCGACAGCAGCTCATGTATAAAATGTTACTGAGACCCAAGGACCAATTTCAGTCCAGTCTCATGTTTCAGGGTTGGGATGTGCACTGTGGGTGCACCACGGGTTATTTAGCCCAAAAACGGGCATTGAATAATTTCCCCTGTTACAAACATGGCAGAACGCAGTAAACTCTGAACATTACTTACCTTGTGCTGAATGACTTCTGTGGGCTCAATGCAGTCATTTTCATGACAGAACTTGTCCACCTCATCCTGTGCAGCAAGTTGCTGCCAGAAGAGGACAGACACAGTTAGGAAGAGTCTCAGCATCCTGGTGTCTGCTCAGATCACTGGTGAACGCACTGAATGACTCTCAGCACCTTCAGGTGGATCTGCAGATTGAGCAGAGAGCTCAGGTCTTTTTATATTGTTTTATGAAGATGATTTTCAATAATGTTTAGCTGCAGGCAGGAACATCATGTGTTGAAGAAATGCACTTGCTGATTCCATTAGAAACCATTAACTCTCTGAGTGCCGGTTCCCAGGAAGTCTGAAAACTCAGGAAGGTATTTTACAATTGATTCCCATTCACACACTCAGGATTGTCAACCCTCCCTGTTTGGGTATCGCCTGGAATGGAAGATTGATCTGCCAGTCGCTGGTGTTAGTGACCCGGGAGAAAACAATTTCACATTCGGGTTTCATGTCTGCACAGTTTAATTTCTTGGGTTTCCTGCACTGGCAGAAAGTGGGAACCCAGTGGCCATGCTGCACTCCAACCATGGGACAGACCACCATTTCCTCACTGAGTAGGTGAAGCTGATGTGGGTCTCACATTTCACACTGTTTCTGTTTGTTTCTTCCCCTCCTCTCCTGAGGTAACTGAGACTGGCTAAGATACATAACCCTTGGTAACAACTCCCACTGAAATCCAGTTCCTGGCTTGGATTCAGTTTTCCTGGCACTGCCTCTCACTGGGTTTCAATTTTCCTGGACACTGCCTCTCACTGGGTTTCTGTTTCCTGATCACTGCCTCTCGCTGGGTTTCTACTTTCCTGACACTGCCTCTCACTGGTTTTCTGTTTCCTGGCACTGCCTCTCACTGGGTTTCTGTTTCCTGGACACTAACTCTCACTGGGGTGCAACTTCCCTGACAGGGGTGAAAGGGAACCTGGAACAAGGGTGCACAGTGTAAAAATAAGCAGGAACATCCTTTTAATGTTTTGAAGTCTCCCTAGTGGGCAAAGAGGACAGAAAAAGTTGCACAACCCATCAAGATTGTCCCTCCATTCAGGATCTCTGGTCCATATGAGTGTCACTCCAGGATCCACTCAAAACCTTTGTCCACCCTCCGGTACAGGCATCCCTTCACCTTCCCAAAGTCTAATCACTTCCGAAACTTTTCCCTGACCACTTTCCCAATGCCAGGGAATTCTCTCCAGTCTCAAGTGGTGGTCTTTTTTCGGTTTGAATATTTTTAGTTCCCGGCAAGGTAAGCCAATTCCCTTCAACTTATTGCTAGCTTAAAGTCTCAACTCAAAGAGATTCTAAGCATTAAAGGAACAAAGTCTTGGATTGGGTCCACAAATACAAGCCCTCTCCTCCAGAACTCTCAAAGCCCACATGATTATCTTGGGATGGGACATATATTGAGGCATGTCTTAGTGGACCAACTTCTTTGAAAATTTACCAATATCAGCTCTTGGAAATCTTCCTAAGACTTCAAGAGTGGTGTATTTATGTGGATCGCCGAGATAATAAATATTTCAGACGACACATTCTATATGCTTCAAAAGCAAATACATATTACTGAAGCTCATTATAAGTTGTAGCTTATACATGAAGTTATAAATGATAATTAAAGCTTACATAACATGTAAATAATGCAATCTTAAATACATGGAATTTATAAATATACCTTATCAGCAAATATTGCTGGGTAACTCAAACAAACAGCAACAATTAATAAAGTTAGTTACCCACAAATTCAATATGGTTACATTAAATTTTGATATATCTCTGTCTCAACCCAGGGAAATTCTCCAACGGGAACTCTGACCCTTTATGTTCCAATGATGACTGACTGACCTAACGCTAATGGTGTGTACTTTAAAAGACAGTGGGTGGAATCGTCCGTACCCTCTGGTGTTGTGAAACGAGTTTGCGATTGTCTGCTCAGCCTGTCGATGGTGGCTGCATTTCCTTCCATCGGATGTTGGGAACGTCATTGTGGTCCATCTGCACATCATCATAAGGCTCGCCCGCCAGACTCATTCCCCCCGCCGCTGGACCAGCCGCCCACGCCGATGTGTTTCACAACAGCAGATAAAAGTCGTGCACTTGGTGGGCTGCACTTTGAGGGGAACTCGGAGGTGAGTGCACAGAAACATTACAGAGCACTCCTGAGGGACGCCTGTTAGACTTCAAGCATGTATTTATTTATTGTTAAACTGTAAAAGGGGGCCATTTAGCCCATCATGTCTGCACCTGCTCGCTGAGCATTTTAACTTAGGGCCAGTCTCCTGCCTTTTCCTGGTAACCCTGCACATTGTTTCTATTTAAATCATCAACCAATACCTTCATGAATGTCTCAATCGAATCTGCCTCCACCACACTTCCAGGCAGTGCATTCCAAACCCTAACCACTTGCTGTGTGAAAAAGGTTTTTCTCACCTCGCATTTGCTTCTTTTGCAAAACACTTTAAAACTGTCCCTTTGGCTCTCAGCCTATTTACCAGCAGGAACAATTTCTCTCCATCTGCTCTGTCCAGAACACTCATAATTTTGAAAACTTTCATCAAATCTCCTCTTAGCCTTCTCCTTTCATAGGTAAACAATACCAACTTCTCCAATATTTCCTCATAACTGAAGTGTCTCATCTCTGGAATCATTCTTATAAACCTCTTTTACAGTCTTTCCAATGCGTTCATATCCTTCCTATAGTGTGGTGCCCTGAGCAGTACACAGTACTCCAGCTGAGACTAACCAGTACTTTATATAAGTTCATCATTAGCCCCCTGATCTTGTGCTCTGTGCCCTTGTTAATGAAGCCTAGAATACTGTCTGCTTTAGAACCAGCTCTCTCTACTGGTCATCCGGATGCCTTCGTCAACAGGAAGGGATTCCACTCCTGAGACAGTCCCAGGTGCCGAGGCTCTTCAGTGCTCCAGCCCAGCTGGATGAATGGCGCCTGGTTGGCAAGAGCTCTCCCCTCAAAAGGTGGCACATGCTGCCCCTCCGTCACCCAAGAACAGAGGCCGAGCAGCCGTACAATAGGAGCCATGCCTCCACAAGGGCGGTGGTAGATAGAACCATCGGTCTTCTCATGATGCGATTCTGATGCCTGGACCGTTCAGGGTCCTCACTGCAATATCCCCTGGATTTTGTGTCACTGATAGTGGCTGCATGCTGCGGTCTCCACAATCTGGTGCTGGAAAGGGCGGACACAGTGGAAGAAGAAGATGTTGATGCAGTTGCTCTGGCTGCAGACGATGAGTCAAATCGTAAGTCTGAGGAAGAGCATGGTCAGGAGAACGCTGTGGGGATTGGCACTGACCTGGGTAATCTCCAGGGAGGCAGGGACACCCAGGAGGCCTTGATCCAACAGTCCATCATCTAGACTACCAAAGAAGAACCACCAGCACATGCCAGGGCTGCAGGCTTCATACTCAGTACCTGACAGGGACATTTACTTGGTGAACAACATGCCCGCTCGACAACTGGAAATTCCGGGCCCTTATCTCTCAGAGGATAACTCTAGTTTCGGATGGTTTTCATTAAAATTATCTCGAGCCCCACGTTGGGCGCCAGCTGTTAATGGTTCTAATATTTATAACTCCCGGCAAGGTAAGCCAATCCCTTCAATTTATTGCCAGCTTAAAGTCTCAAGTAAAAGTGATTCTAAGCATTAAAGGAAGATAGTCTTAGACTGGGTCCTCAAATACAAGCCCTCTCCTCCAGGAGTCTCAAAGCCCACAAAATTATCTCAGGACAGGACAGACATTGAGGCACGTCTTAGTTCACCAATTTCTTTGAAAGTTAACCAACATCAGCTCTTAGAAAACTTACTAAGACTTCTAGAATAATGTAGTTATGTGGACTGGCAAGATAATAAATATTTCAGACTGCACCTTCTATATGCTTCAAAAACATATACATTTTACTGAAGCCCACTGTAGATTATAGCTTATACATTAAGTTATAAATGATAAATAAAGCTTAGCATAAAATGTAAATAATGTCCTAAACACATGGAATTTACAAATCTACCTTATCAGCAAATGTTGTTGCATAACTCAAGCATACAGTAACATTTAAGAATGTTATATACTCAGAAATTCACTATGGTCACATCGACTTTTGATACATCTCTGTCTCAATCCAGGGGAATTCTCAAAAGACTGCCCCCTGACCCTTTATGTTCCAAAGATGGCTGACTGACCGAAAGCTAATGGTGTGTACTTTTTATAGACAGTCTGCAGAGACGAAACAAGCTCCTATTGTCTATTTTATTAATAAAGCTTATCAATTTAAGAGTTAGTGAAGGCTAAATGTTTTCTTTCCAATGGGGTGTTTTGAAATGGCTGGTTGGTTGGCTACCTCCTAAAAGTGATTTCACTTCAAGGTTTAGCAGTAATTTTAAAAAATGTTTGCTTATCTGAAGTGATTTCATGTTCAGACTGACTCTGAGCGTAGGTGTCTATTTTGGCTACATTCTAATTTCTCACCAACTGAAGCTTCCTTTGTCAGGTGAGGAAAGGTTGGACAGACTGGGCTTGTCTCCACTGGAGTTTAGTAGATTCAGGGTTAATATGATTGAAGTCTACAAGATCCTGAATGGCCTTGACAAGGTGGGTGTGGAAATGGTGTTTCCTCTTGTGGGTGAGTCCAGAACTAGGGGTCACTGTTTGAAAATTAGGAGGTGCCGTTTTGGGACAGAGATGAGGAGAAATTTTTTCTCTCAGAGGGTAGTGCGACTTTGGAATTCTCTGCCTCAGAAAGTGGTGGAGGCAGGGTCATTGAATATTTTTAAGGCAGACGTAGGTAGTTTCTTGTTAGGCAAGGGAAAGAAAGGTTTTTGGGATAGATGGGAGTGTGGAATTCAAAACACAATAAAATCAACTATGACCTTATTGAATGGTGGAACAGGCTCGAGGGGCCGAATGGTCTACTCCTGTCCCTATTTCTTTTGTTCTTATATTCTTCTGTTACATGGGCAAGAATTCAAGTTATCAACTATCTGAAGTAGTTAAAGTCAATTCTGTCTTTTTATGTTGCTAACCTGATGCTGCTAATCTGGTGTTGCTAATCCTGGGATTAACAGCTTCAAATCTTAGATTTGCCCCTGATCTGTAACTTAATTTACAGCCTCATGCCGTGTGCAATCGCACTGCTACCCACCGCCCACCTCCTCATGTCTGCTAGATTCGGGTTTGACTACAAGCTTTGTAGCTTGGCCTAAATAGCTAAGTCGTTATGGTACTGGGCTTGTAACCCCAAAATCATGAGTTCAAATCTCACCATGGCAAACTATGAAATAATGTAATTTCATCTGAATAGAATAAATGGAAACATGTTTGTACTCAAAAGAGTTACAAGCTTTGTAACTAATCCAGTGAATAAAGAGTCAGAGAGAATCACAGGTACACTTTGTATCTCAGGTTGCAAAATTTCCAGTTATTAAAATTCAGGTATTTGGTTTGTCCAGGTGCAGATGAAGTCACTTTATCTCTTGTGAAACTGTTTTTCTTCATCTCTCATTAGTTCTATATCAAAAGATGCAAAACACATTGTAAATGTTACTGAGAAGAGAGGCCAAGAAATGACTTGTTGCTCTCTCAATGCAAAGTAATAAAATCAGCTGAGTACCTCACTGAAAAACAGGGTCATTGTAAATGTGGGTAAGATCTGGACCACCCAATGATCACTGAAGTAAAGCTGCCTCCAAAGACAGATCTGAAATCAAATCCCAGTTGTCCTTCTGGACATTTACAGGGCCTACATTTCAGAGCAATAACTGGAGCTGATTTTTATATTTGAAATTGTTCAAGTGCTCTTCAATCACAAAGGCCTGAAACTTCTGGTCAGCGTGTGGGGGTGGGGCACGCTCACCCACGGGTAAAATGACACGCGGTGATGTCGGGCGTGTGTCCTGATGTCACCGCGCATCATTCTGATCCTGAGTTTGGCAGGTGCACAGCGGAATCGGCTGTGCGCCCGTCGAGTTGTCAAAGATCTATTCAGGCCATTTAAAATCTAATTGATGTAATTAAGAGGACTGCCCGGTCAACCTGAAGGTTATCGGGCAGACGAAGAGCCCAGGCGGCCTTCACATTTTACACGGAAGCTCATCCACGGGCGAGATGAGATTTCATGAAGGCTTTATTAATTTAATAAATTGTTTCATATGAATTGATAAACATATCCCACCTCATGTAACAATTTCACAAGGGGGGACGTGTCTGAATAATTTTATTTTTTTGTTGATCAATTTTTATGACTTTCCTTAATGTCCCTGAGACAGCTCCATGTGTGTGAAAGAGTGCAGGCCCCGACTCTCCCTCCTCCCCCGCCCACACAGGTAGCCCTGAGCACTTCCGGGTGCGCGTCACGCTGGGCCCACCCACGAAAAATGGTGGCCCCCGGTCGATTGCGGGTGGTGATCGGCTGTGCGCCCGCCCGTGCCCACTCCCACCTGGCTCGCCAAAGGGGAGAAAATTTTCCCCATAGGAAAATGAAGCTGTAAAAAACTTTAACCAGGGACATATTTGTTTGAGTCATTGCACATTGTGGTCACATGGTATTTATTATTGCTTCTTGGGATGTGAGAGTTGCCGACAAGGTTGGTATTTATTACCCTTCCCTTGGTGCCCTAAGATGGTGTTGAGGCCTCTTTTTGAATGGCTGCATTCCATGTGGTGCAGGGAAACCAACATTGTTAAACTGGGAGTTCCAGGGATTAATCCAGCGACAGTGAGAAAATGGAGATTGAGATCTTGGAGGGGACCTTGGAGGTGAAGGTGTTCCATTGACCTGCTGCTCTTGTCCTTTTAGCTGGTGAAGGTTGTGGGATTGGGAGGTGCTGCAGAGGAAGTCTTAGGGCAGAATTTTGCCCTTGACGGGCAGGCTCGACGGGGGTGGACAGGGGCAGTCGGAGAGCCAGCTGCTGCCCGCGATCGGAGCCGGACAGTAACTTCACGATGGCTGCCAAATGAAGGCCTGCATAGCGTGAAACAGGACCGACAGCAGTAGCGCTGCCTTTGTGGGTGGGGGAGGAGGGTGTGCGGGGCGAGTGCTAAATTCACACATGGGCACGAGTGAGTGATTCAAAATCTCCCTGAGGCACAGAGCTGCCTCAGGAACATGGAGCGTTTTGTTGTGGTCACTTTGACAAACGGACCACAGGAGTCTCAGGTACAGGTCACGAGCGTTTATTCAAGTAATTGCAAAGGGAGAACCATCTCAATGCAGCTTGAGATAGCACGCTGCTAAATTACAAGTGTTCAGCATATTTGTACATTATTGGTCACGTACAGGTTTCCAGATTCCGATCTCGTCAGCAGAAATGTTTACATTAAACAGACGTCACTGGTAACAGGTACATGTCCCTCCTACCTAAACTAGGACTATCTGTTCTTCCCCTCTCTGTTGAAGAGCACACTTAATCTATGTTATTGCCATCCTCTGACTCCAGTCTGGTTTCCAAAGCCTTTGTGTTGTTTGCAGGCCCTAAGGCTGTGCAAGGTTCATCTGGTAACCTTTAACTGTTAATGTGCTTGGTAGCACTGGCTGCTTGGAGATTTTAAGTAATTCATTCCCTTTCAATCAGCTCCTACTGTAACCCTATATTCCCCCCTAACAGTGTTTAAAAAAATAAATAAAGATTTGAAAAATGTATTTAAAAAGTCCCCTCTTGTGACATCAGCACGTTTGGCTCGCACCCACCCACCGAACTAAATATTTTAGTAACTCGCTGCAGTGAATCTTGTAGAGATTACAGCCTGTAGCTACAACATACCGATGGTGGAGGGTGTGGATTTTTAAGCTAATAGATGTGGTGCTGGTTAAAGGGATTGATTTGTTGTGGACGGTTGTGTCAGCTCCTGGAGTGTTGCTGGACCTTCACCCATCCAGGAGAGTGGTGAGGATTACATTACACCCAGACGTCTGCCTTGCAGTGAGGATTGGGTTTGCAGGAGGTGATCCAGGGCAAAGTCTCTAATCTGGGCGGATAGAAAGAGTGTTTATGAGGTTGGTCACTTCAGTTTCTGCTCAATGGTGACACCCAGGAAGTTGATGCTTGGGTCTCAGCAATGGTGATGCCATCAATCGCCGTCACTGCCTGGCACTTGAGTGGTGTGAATTTTCCTTACCCCTCATCAGACAAGCCAGGGTGTTGTCCAGGTCTGCTGTATGCAGCTCTGAACTGCAACGGCTGTCCTGGAGGTGTAAGATGCTAGAAACAGGGAGTCTACAAGGTTCGGCACCTGTTCTTTGGGTATCAACAACACAAAACTAATCTTGGACACAATTTCTACTTCAGGTGGGAAACCTTTATTCATTCACTAGTGACAGCTCGTACTCACTGTACCGGGTGCTTGGTCACTCCCCGTGCACGGGGTCACCCTTCAGGTAGTCGGCCCGCTGGACGATTTCTCCCCACATCTCCCAGTGACTGACCAGGTCCCTATCCTCCGCCTGCAGTGCTGATGTCTTCTTGGGCTCTGACGTTTATACACTTTTTCTCTTCCGGCCCTTTCCTCTTTGGCATATAAGACAAAACCCTAAAACAGGTCGTCCGATTGGCTTTCTGTACCTTTGTGATTCTCCCTGGCACCTCGCCATCCCCTAAGGGATAGGCCAATAGAGGCTCAGTGGCAGATGTTTAAAGGGATATTTCAGAATATACAGAATATATACATTCCAATGAGAAAGAAAAATTCCAAAGGGAGGGCCCAGCATCTGTGGTTAAAGACAGCATCAAACTTAAAGTAAAAACATATAATTACACACAGACAGCTGGAAGGTCAGAAGATTGGAAAGAATATAAAGAACAGCAAAGGATGTAAAAAGATTAATAAGGAAGGAAAAATTAGAGAATGAGAGAAAGCTAGCTCATAATATAAAGATGGGTAGTAAGTGTTTCTATGGATATTTAAATAAGAAGAGTTAACAAAGTGAGTGTTGATCCTTTAGAGAGTGCATTGGGGGAATTGATAATTGAACGTCGGGAGGTGGCAGATGAATTAAACAGATATTTTGCTTTGATCTTCACTATAGAGGACACAAGTAACATCATAGGCTTAGCTGTAAATCAGGAAATGGAAGGGAGGAAGAACTCAAGAAAATTACAATCCCCAGAAAAGTGGTATTGAGCAAATTGTTGGGGCTGCGGGCTGACAAATCCCCAGGTACAGATGGAATTCACTGTGAGGTCTTGACAGAAGTGGTTAGTGAGATTGCTGATGCATTGGCTTTAATTTTCCAAAGTTCCCTAGATTTGGGGAAAGTTGCATTCGATTGGAAAATAACAAATATAACTCCTTTGTTCCAAAAGGGAGGGAGACAGAAAGCAGGAACCTAAAGATCAGTTAGTCTAGCCTCTGTCAGAGGGAAAATGTTAGAAGCTATTATTAAAAATGCTATAGCAGGGCACTTAGAAACATTCAAGGCAAACTCACAGAGTCAACATGGTTTTGTAAAAAGGAAATCATGTTTAACCAATTTATTGGAGTTCTTTGACGGATTCACATGTGCTGTGGAAAAGGGGAACCGGTGGATGTTCTGTACTCAGATTTCCAGAAGGCATTTGATGAAGTGTCACATCAAAGGTAATGCAGAAAATAAAAGCTCATGGTGTAGGTCGTAACATATTGGCATGGATAGAAGATTGGCTAGCTAACAGGAAGCAGAGAGTTTGCATAAATGGATCTTTTTCTGGTTGGCAGGATGTGACGAGTGGTCTTTTGTCTGCACTGGAGAGCTGTGTTTGGCTGCAGTAGAGAGCTTCAGTTGGGGATTGGTGACTGAGGGAGTATAAGTGTTAAATTAAGGGTAAAATTCTATCTAAAGTCTAGTCTTTCTTTAATTTAACAATTAACTAAATATTGCTCTTAGGGTTAGAGGAAGGTGAGTTTTAGACCGGTGAGGAGAGGCCAGCGACAGCGGTATAAAAGGGCATGAGAAACAAAGGCTGAGACTGGAGAGGAGAGCTGTACCCTCAGGACCTTCAAGCGGTGGATTTTGAAGTGATGTCACAATTCAAAAAGTGACATGATACAGCGGAGGCAGCTGATTGGTAAGTAGGGTCAGGTGAGCATTTCTACTTCTACATTTTCTATGAATTAAACTGCTGCAGTCCATTAGCTTAAACAAAATAAGGTGATGATTGTGGACTGTAGTGGGAGTGTTTGGGTAGAATAAGGTCCCTGGGATAGTTAGTATTCTTTAAAGGGAGTAACGAGCTTAATTGAAATGGAGGTCATGGCAGCAGAGCTCACACCCATGCTATGCTCCTCCTGTGCTAGGTGGGAAGACATGGACACATCATGTGTCCTTGGTGATCATGTGTGCGGGAAGTGTGTCCAGCAGCAGCTACTGGCTAACTGCATTTTGGAGCTGGAGCTGTTATTGGATTCATTGTGGTACATTAGCGATGCTGAGATTGTCGTGGACAGCACATTCATTGAGGTGGTCACACCGCAGGTAAAGACTGTACAAGCAGAAAGTGACCACCAGGTAGAGTAGAGAAAGGTAGGTAAGGGGAACAGACAGGCGTTTCTGTGGCTGCAGTAGAGACTCCTGGATGGTATGTTGCCTCCTGGTGCCAGGGTCAAGGGTGTCTCAGAGATGGTGCTGCGCTTTCTGAAGGAGGAAGGCAAACAACCAGTGGTCATGATACACATTGGTACCAACGACATAAGTGAAGGACAGGGATGAGTCCAACAAGCTGACTATACGTAGGTAGGACGTTAATTAAAAAGTAAGACCTCAAAGGTAGGAATTTCAGGATTACTAACAGTGCCATATGTGGGCGAGAGTTGAAATAACAGGATATATCGGATGAATACCTGACCGAAGAAATGGTTTAGCAGGGTGGGATTCAGATTCCTGGTATTCCATTGGGACTGGTTCGGGGGTAGGTGGGACCAATATAAACAGGACGGGTTGTATCTGGGCAGGACCAGGACCAATGTCCTCAAGCGTGTGTTAGCTAACGCGGTCGGGGAGGGTTTAAACTAGAATGACAGGGGGATGGGAACCTGAGCAGGGAGACAGAGGAGGGGGAAACAAGGAGAGAAACCAAAGACAGAAAAACAAGAAACAAAAGTGGAAGGCAGAAAAAAACAAGGGTGTAAAACAAATGGTGCAAAATGAAGCTAAGATGACTAACAAGGTTAGAAAGACATGTCTAAAGGCATTGTCTCTTAATGCACGGAGTGTTCACAATAAGGTAGATGAATTAACAACGCAAATAGATATAAACAGTTCTGAAATAGCTGCAATTACCAAGACATGGCTGCAGGGTGACCAAAGGTGGGGACTGACCATCCAGGACCATTCAATATTTAGGAAGGACAGACAAATAGGGAAAGGAGCTGGGGGAGCATTGTTAGTAAAGGATGAAATCAATGCAATAGTGAGGAAGGATATTGCCTCGGAAAATCATGATGTGGAATCTGGGTGGAAATAAGAAATACCAAGGGGCAGAAAACATTGGTGGGTGTTGTCTATAGGCCCCCAAACAGTAACGCAAATGTAAGGAAAGGCATTAAACAGGAAATAAGAGTACAACTGTAATCAGGGGTGACTTTAATCTACATATAGATTGGACTAATAAAACTAGGAATAAGGTTGTGAAGGAAGATTTCCTGGAGTGTATACATGATGATTTCTTAGATCAAACATTGAGGAACCATCTAGACAGCAGGCTATCCTAGACTGTGTTTGTGCACTGAGAAAGGGTTAATTAACAATCTTATGCCTTGGGAAAGAGTGATCATAAAATGATGGAATTGCCCAATCAGATGGAGAGTGAAGAAGTTGAATCTGAAACTATGGTCCTGAATCTAAATAAATGGAACTACGAGGGTATAAGGTGTGAGTTGGCAATAATGGATTGGGGAACCTTACTAAAAGGCTTGATGGTGGATAGGCAATAGCTAATATTTATGGAACCTATGCATGAATTACAATAGTCATTCATTTCCCACTGGTGCAAAAATATGACAGGAAAGGTGGCTCAAACATGGATTAGAAAAGAAATTAGGGATAGTATCAGATCCAAAGAGGATACATATAAAATTGCCAGGAAAAGCCGCAAGCCTGAGGATTGGGAGCAGTTTAGAATTCAGCAAAAGTGTTCAATAAGATTGATCAAGAAGGGGAAAATGGAGTATGAGAGTAAACTTGTCGGGCACATAAAAACTGATTGTAAAAGCTTCTATAAATATGTGAAGTGAAAAAGTTTAGAAAAGGCAAATGTAGGACCCTTATAGTCAGAAACGGGGGAAAGTCTAATGGGGAACAAAGAAATGGCAGAAGAATTAGACACACATTTTGGTTCTGTCTTCACTAAAGAGGACACAAATAATGTCCCAGAAATGTTAGGGAACCAAGGGTCTAGTGAGAGGGAGGAATTGAAGAAAATCATTATTAATAAAAAAAAATAGTGCTTGAGAAATTAACGGGGTTAAAGGCTGAAAAATGCCCAGTGCCTGATAATCTACATCCCAGCGTACTAAAGGAAGTGGCCCTGGAAATATTGGATGCATTGGAGGTGACCTTCCAAAATTCTATTGACTCTGGAGCAGATCTTACACATTGGAGGGTGGCAAATGTAACCCCACTATTTAAAAAAAGAGGGAGAGAAAAAACAGAGCATTACAGACCAGTTAACACAACATCGGTGGTGGGGAAAATGCCAGCGCCTATTATAAAAGACATGGGGTTCTATTTTGCCATCGGCGAGCAGAGGGCGGGGCCCGCTCGCTGACGTGTATAATGACACAGGATGACATCGAGCGGAACCCCTTACGTCATCCTGCCCCTTTTAAATTTTCAGGAAGGCAGGGGCACAGCCAAATCAGCTGTGTGCCCGCCGACCTGTCAATGGCCAATTGAGACCATTGACAGGATCAATGAAACAATTAAAGGACCTGCCCGTCCAACCTTAAGGATGGCGGGCAGGCTGGGAGCCCAGCCGGGCAATAGAAAAAAAACATGAAACCTCATCCACCGGCGGGATGAGGTTTCATATCGGGATTTAATAAGTTGAATAAAGTTTTAGTGTAATTAATGAACATGTCCCATCTCATTGTCACATGAGGGGGACATGTTAAGGATTTTGTTTTCTATTTTTCATATTTTTCAAAGTGTAAGCAATCTCCCTGGGGCAGCACTTTGCCTCAGGAAGATGTGTGCTCTTTTGTGCCCGTGTCTTAATTGGCCCGCCCATGGAAAATGGCGACGAGGCCCGCTTCTTGGGCAGGGATTGGCTCCCCACCAGCCGGAGATTGGGTTGGGCCCACCCACCTGGCAGACAGAAAATTCTGCGCATGGTAACAGAACGCTTGGAAAGCATTAATAGGATTAGTCAAAGTCAGCATTGATTTATGAAAGGGAAATCATGCTTAACTAACCAACTGGTGTTTTTTGAGGATGTAACCAGTAGAATAGATAAGGGAGAACCAGTGGATGTGATGCATTTGGATTTCAAGGAGGCTTTTGATAAGGTCCCACAAATGAGGCCATCGGGCAAAACTAAAGCACATGGGATTGCTGGTAATATACCAGCATGGATTGAGAATTGGTTGACAGGCCGGAAACAGAGAGTGGGAATAAACTGATCTTTTTCTGGATGGCAAGCGGTGACTAGTGATGTACTGCAGGGATCAGTGCTTGGACCCCAAATATTCACAATATATATAAATGACTTGGATGATGGAACCAAATGCAATATTTCCAAGTTTGCTGATGGCACAAAACTGGGCGGAGTTTTGAGTTGTGAGGAGAATGCAAGGAGGTTTCAGGGTGATTTAGACAAGTGTGTGTGGGCAAACACATGGCAGATGCAGTATAACGTGGATAAGTGTGAAGTTATACACTTCAGTGTGAAAAAGAGAAAGGCAGGGTATGATTTAAATGTTGTTATGTTGGGAAATGTAGATGTACAAAGGGATCTGGGTGTCTTTGTACACCAGTCAATGAAAGTAAACAGGCAGGTGCAACAAGCAGTTGGGAAGGCAAATGGTATGTTGGCCTTCATTGCAAGAGGATTTGAGTTCAGAAGTAGGGATGTCTTATTGCAGTTATACAAGGCCTTGGTGAGACCACACCTGGAGTGTTGCATGTAGTTTTGGTCTCCCTACCTAAGAAAGGTTATACTTGCCATTGAGGAAGTGCAGCGAAGGCTCACTAGACTGAAACCAGAGATGGCAGGACTGTCGTATGACATGAGATTGGTTCGACTGGGCGTGTACTCATTAGAATTTAATAAAATAAGAGGGGATCTGATTGAAATGTAAAAATTCTAACAGGACTAGACAGACTGGTTGCAGAGAGGATGTTTTCCCTGGTTCGGGAGTCCAGGGACCACACTCTCAGGATACGGGCAAGCCATTTAGGGCTGAAATGAGGAAAAATGCCTTCACTCAGAAGATGCTCAATCTGTGGAATTCTCTACCACAGAAGGCTGTGGAGGCCAGGCCGCTGAGTATATTCAAGAAAGAAATTGATCATTTTTTGGAGATTAGTGGCATCACGGGGTATGGAGAGAGAGTGGGGATATGATGTTGAAATAGAGGATCAGTAGTGATTATATTGGATGGTGGAGCAGGCTTGAAGGGCCAAATGATCTACTCCTGCTCCTAGTTCCTATGTTTCTATGTGCCACAGGAATCAGTGCTGGAGCCTCAACTTTTCACAATTTATATAAATGACTTTGATGAAGGGACTTAAGGAATAGTTGCTAAATATGCTGACAACACAAAGATAGATCAGAAAGTAAATTGTGAAGAGAATGTAAGGAGGCTACAAAGTGCATAGGAAGGATAAGTGAGTCGGCAAAGATCTGGCAAATGGAGTATAATGTGGGCAACTGTGAACTTGTTCACTTTGTCAGGGAGAATTAGAAAGCAGCTTATTATCTAAATGGTGAGAGATTGCAGATCTCTGAGATTCAGAGGGATCTGGGGATCCTAGTGCATGAATCATCTGGAGTATTGTGAACAGCACCGCTCTCCATATTTAAAGAAAGATGTAAAAGCGTTAGAAGCAGTTCAGAGAAGGTTAACTAGATTGATGCCAGGAATGGGCAGGTTGTCTTATGAGGACAGGCTGGACAGGTTAGGCTTGTATCCATGGGATTTAAAAGAGTAAGAATTGACTTTATTTAGACCTTTAAGATCCTGAGGAGTCTTGACAGGGTGGATGTGGAGAGGATGTTTCCCCTTATGGGAGAATCAAGAATGAGAGGTCACTGTTTAAAAATAAGGACAGATTTTCTTCTCACAGAGAGTTGCAAGTCTTTGGATCTCTCTTCCTCAAAAGGCAGTGGAAGCAGAGTCTTTGAATGTTTTTAAGATAGAGCTCGATAGATCCTCGATTAACAAAATGGTGAAAGGTTATCGGAGGAGGTAGGAATGTGGGGTTCAGTTTACATTCATATCAGCCATGATCTTATTGATTGGCAGAGCAGGCTCGAGGAGCTGAGTGACCTACTCCTGCTCCTAATTCGTATGTTCATTTGTATAAAACAAAATTGAAAGAAACACAGAGAACAGCTAAATGCTGAAGCTAAATTACTTTTGGAAGGGAGCCAACCAGCCAGTCACTTCAAAACACCCCATTACACAGGTTGGAAAGAAAACATTTAGCCTTCACTAATTCTTCAATGATAAGATTTATTAATAAAATAGACAATAGGAGCTTGTTTTGTCTTTGCAGACACTGGGCGGAATCGACATTTTACCCAACGGTCGGAAAACAGCTTATTGTCCCAAATCCACCGTGTTAATTAGGCATTCCCAGGAACACACCGTTTCCATGCCAGGCGGCCTCTCATTTACCCTCCACACCATCATCTCACCGCTTCATCACACCCGGCACCATATTTAAAGTGTAGCTGCAGCAAAACCTCTCAGTGCTTCCAGCCCACGGCTGCTGCACAGAAGACATAGTCCTGAATGGGAAAAAGACTGCAGCCCTCCCAGTTCAATGACATGTCTCTCCAGCACCGTATGGACACACTGGACAGTCGCCGTGATGTCCTCTAACCCCCACTCTGGCCGCAGGATGGGCAGCAACATCACCAATCCGGCTTGGCAGGCTGTGGCAGAGTGGTCAGTTCCAATGCCCTGCACAAGAGGACTGCCACCCTGTGCCACAAGAGGATGAATGACCGCCCCCATTCCACCAGGGTAAGTCTACCCTTTCTCCTCATGGGGTCAGCCAGGGGCCCTTGGCCACCCATAGTGGAGAGGATCAGCAGGTACACAGCCTGAGGCCATCCATCCAGGTGACTCCGGGAGTGTCCGGCACATCTTAATCCCCTCTTCCTGTGACCTGAAAAGCTCCAGCTGCACAGGCCAATGGGGGTGCCAACACCACACAGCAGGACTCCGAAAGCAGGCTGGGGGCCTCCAGGTCTCAGCCTCCAGTGGATGCCCATCCTCTATCTCCTTGTTCTGACGAGCAGTGTTTGTGTCAGTCAGATATGAAACATTTTTGCACAAGGTAAAGGCAGGAGTCTCAGTCCATGGCCTATTCCCTGTGTCCTGTGCGGCCTTCAGACCAAAGTAATGCAGTGTCCTCACGCTCGCTGGACACATTCCTGATGCCTGCACCTCGGCTGTGCTTGTTAGTGCTGCTGGAATGTTGTGGGCAGGCATCCCAGAGATCCGTCATTCTCTCTGTGTGTTCTCAGCACCTTTAAGGTGGGGCTGGCCCCCATCTCCCCAGCATCTGTGACCAGTGACGCTGTGCTCCTGAAGGGCTCAGGTGCTGAAAGCGGACAAAGGATCAGATGCTCCTTAAGTTTCAGGGCTGTGTCTCTTTGATATGACCCTGATCACAGAGCGGAAGCGAGCTGCCCTAAGCCAGACAGGAGTCAGACATTCTCAGAGGCTATGTAAAGATATTAGGTGAGTCCTCACTGCATGTTGTCATCATCCTCCTGCAGCCAAGTGACTATTAGGGCCTCCACTGCATCTCCATGACAGGATCATTATCACAGAGGGTATGTGTCCTGCCATAAGCCAGACTGGATTCAAATATTCATAGATGTAATGTGAGGATCTTATGGTGTCTCTCCACTGCACGTTGTCATCATCCTCCACAAGTCTAGAGGCTGTGAGGGTCTCCCGAGCATGTCTGCCTCGTCTGGCCAGTGCGAGGGCCTCATCCTAGTCATGGTTGCCTTCAAGGCCCTCCTCACCCTCATCACAGTCGATGTCCTCAGAGGTGGTGGAGGAGGAGGAGACCTCCAGCTCCTCCATCTCCTCCTCAGCCAGCCCCTCTCCTTTTTGCAGCGCCAGGTTGTAAAGGGTGCAGCAGGCGACGATGATGGGAGACACCCTCTGGGGACTGGATTGCAGGCCTCCTCCAGACCGGTCCAGGCACCGGAACCTCCTTTTCAGCATCCCGATGGTTTGCTGCACCAGGTTACAGCATGAGCCTCACTATAGCATTGCTCTGCTACAGTCTGAGGCCGCCGCACGGGTGTCATCAGCCATGTCCTCTGTGGGTAGCCCTAGTCCCTGAGGAGCCATCCCTGCAGCCTCTGTGAACCCTGGAAGATATCAGGGATCTGTGACTGATTGAGAATCTAGGAGTTGTGAACACTCCCTGGAAACGGTGCACGGACCTGCAGGATGTGTTTGTGGTGGTTGCACATCAGCTGCACATTCAGCGAATGGAATCCCTTATGGTTCACACAGTGGACCGTGTGTAGCGAAGGAGATCTCAGTGCCACATGAGTACAGTCGATGGCACCCTGCACCTGTGGGAAACCTGAGTCCTGGACAAATCTAATCACTCTTGCATCCTGGCTCTCATTTAGTCCCTAGCTCTAGCTAGGTGCCGACCAGCGATGGCTCACTGTGGCCCTTCAGCGGCGTGAGCGGGAGTCCCAGTCACCCCTTCTTCCTGAGGGTGCTACTCCTCCCTCTGCACAGCCAGTGCCTCAGTCACTCTCTTCTCCATTGCCTTTGCTCTCTGTAAGCCATGAGACATACAGCTAGTTCACCAGGCTCCATGACCCTGATGTACTCCACCTGCAAGATGAAAGAGAGAGAGGCATGGGTCAGCATGGGTGTACTAAGGACCTCCCTTGGTTCAGTTTGAAGTCCCCTTAACACATCCTGGAGAGTTCTGGACACCACTTGGATGGCCAGAGATTATTGCGCTGCATGGCTGCCCGATACCCCACCTTCCACCGCCCCACTCCACCCGGCCGATTGGCGGCAGCTTTGCCCATTGGACTGCATGCTGTGCTCTCAGCTCAGGCACAGACATTCTCCTAACCCATGCTGGAAGGCTGCACTGTTAGCTTGTACCATGGGGGAGACTGGTCCAAACAGGGATGATGACAATGCAAAGGGCTGTGAGCTCCTCCACCAGTGACTGCTCCATGGCCAGCTTTAGCAAGGAGATTGTACAATGTGCCCAGTCATCCAACAGTTCTGCAGTCCACTAAAACGCTCATGAGTTTACAGTCTGTGCCCGAGGAGTAATAAATTCTGGAGCACATGGTGGCACTTTAATTCCTCTATGTTGCTTGAGTGGGCAGATAAGCTCGAGGCCTGAATCCAGTCATATCAATGTGGCTTCTCCTGAACTGTCTCAGCTGCAGAGTAAGGGTCATTTTATACAAGGAGTCCCTAATGTGTGGCCGCTTCCCTCACCCACTCCCCCACCCACCACCCCACACGGGCTTGTGCGCTACCTTCAACTGCAGGGCAGCCTTTGCTCCAAACCCCCTGCAAAACACATCTGGACCTTGAAGTCTAACAGGCGTCCTTCGTGAGTGCTCCGCAATGTTACTGTGCACTCGTCTCCGAGTTTGCCTCAAAGAGCAGCCTGTGAAGCACATACCTTTTATATGCTGTTGTGAAGCACATCAGCGTGGGTGGACGATCCGGCTGGGGGAGGAATGAGTCTGACAGGTGAACCTTACAATGATATGTAGGTGCACGACATTGAGGTTCCCCATGTCCAATGGATGGAAATGCGGCCCACCATCGATGGACTGAGAGGACGATCACAAACTGGTTTCACAACTCCCTGGAACCCATTTTTGGCCTTCTTGCCATATTGTCAGCTCACAGCACCGAACACGCCCGACACCAGCGGGCACAGACGATTCCACCCAATGCATTTAAAAGTTCACACCAAGAGGATTAGGTCAATCAGGCACCTTTGGAACATAAAGGGTCAGTGTTCTCTTTTGAGAATTACCCAGGGTTGAGACAGACATTTATCAAAATTCAATATCGCCATATTGAATTCGTGAGTAAATATCTTTATTAATTGTTACTGTTTGTTTGAGTTATCCAACAATATTTGCAGGCAAGTTGGATTTATAAATTTCATGTATTTTCGACTATTATTGACACGTTATGTTTCGCTTTAATTATCATTTATAACTTCATGTATAAGCAATAAAGCATAATGGGCTTCAATAAAACGTGTAGTTTTTTGAAACATGTGCAACATCTAATCTAAAATATTTATTATCTCGGCAATTCACATAAATACACTACTCCAGAATCCTTATTAAGATTTCTAAGAGCTGACATTGGTTGACTTTCAAGGGACTTGGTCTACTAAGAAATGCCTCAATTTATGCCCCATCCTATGATAATTTTGTGGGCTTTGATACTCCTGGGGGACAGGACTTGTATTTGAGGACTCAGTCTAAGATTATGTTCCGTTAATGCTTAAAATCTCTTTTACTTGGGACTTTAAACGAGCAATAAGTTGAAGGGAATTGGTTTACCTTGCTGGCAGCTAAAAATAGTAGAACCATTAAAAAGGCCACCACTTGAGGCTGGAGAGAATGATCCCTGGCATTGGGAAAATGGTCAGGGAAAAGGTCTGGAAAGAATTGGAATTGGGGAAGGTGAAGGGATGCCTGAACCGGAGGTGGAAAAGAGTTTTGAGTGGATCCTGGAGCGACACTCAGATAGACTATTGGGCCTGAATGGATGGTCAGTCTCGAGGGGTTGTACTATCTCTCCCTGTCCTCTTTCCCCAGCCTTCAAAACATTAAAAAGATGCACATTCCTAGGCTTCTCCTTATTTTTAGACTGTGCCCCCCATTGCAGGTTCCCATTTACCCCAGTCAGTCAGTGTCAGGGGGATTGCACCCCAGTGAGAGGCAGTGCCCAGCAAACAGAAACCCAGTGAGAGGCAGTGCCCAGCAAACAGAAACCCAGTGAGAGGCAGTGCCCAGCAAACAGAAACCCAGTGAGAAGCAGTGCCCAGCAAACAGAAACCCAGTGAGAGGCAGTGCCCAGCAAACAGAAACCCAGTGAGAGGCAGTGCCCAGGAAACAGAAACTCAGTGAGAGGCAGTGCCCAGCAAACAGAAACTCAGTGAGAGGCAGTGCCCAGCAAACAGAAAACCAGTGAGAGGCAGTGCCCAGCAAACAGAAACCCAGTGAGAGGCAGTGCCCAGCAAACAGAAACCCAGTGAGAGGCAGTGCCCAGCAAACAGAAACCCGGTGAGAGGCAGTGCCCAGCAAACAGAAACCCAGTGAGAGGCAGTGCCCAGCAAACAGAAACCCAGTGAGAAGCAGTGCCCAGCAAACAGAAACCCAGTGAGAGGCAGTGCCCAGCAAACAGAAACCCAGTGAGAGGCAGTGCCCAGGAAACAGAAACTCAGTGAGAGGCAGTGCCCAGCAAACAGAAACCCAGTGAGAGGCAGTGCCCAGCAAACAGAAACCCAGTGAGAGGCAGTGCCCAGCAAACAGAAACCCAGTGAGAGGCAGTGCCCAGCAAACAGAAACCCAGTGAGAGGCAGTGCCCAGCAAACAGAAACCCAGTGAGAGGCAGTGCCCAGCAAACAGAAACCCAGTGAGAGGCAGTGCCCAGCAAACAGAATCCAATGAGAGGCAGTGCCCAGCAAACAGAAACCCAGTGAGAGGCAGTGCCCAGGAAACAGAAACCCAGTGAGAGGCAGTGCCCAGGAAACAGAAACCCAGTGAGAGGCAGGGCCAGGGATAAAGTAACACAGTGAGAGGCTGTGCCAAGAAAGCTTTATTTAATTATTCATTAAGGGAAGTGGGCTTCTTTGGCTCGGCCAGCATTTATTGTCCATCCCTAGTTGCGATTGAGAAGGTGGCGGTGAGCTTCCTACCTGAACCACTGCAGTCTGTGTGGCGCAGGAACTCCTGCAGTGCTATTAGGAAGGGAGTTCCAGGATTTTGACCGGGCAACAGTGTAGGAACGGTGCTATATTTCCAAGTCAGGATGGTGAATGACTTGGAGGGGAACTTCTAGGTGGTGTTGTTCCCATCTATCTGCTGCCCTTGTCCATTTATATGGTAGTGGTCGTGAGTTTGGAAGGTGCTGCCTTCAGAGCCTTGGTGAATACCTGCAATGCATCTTGTAAATGAAACACACTGCTACTACTCTGCGTCGATGGTGGAGGGTGTGAATGTTTGTGGATATGGTGCCAATCAAGCTCCAGGGAAGTGGGGAGTATTCCAGCCCACTCCTGACTTGGTGCACAGTCTTCGGCCAATCAGGGGGTGAGTAACAGGAAAAAGGATTCCACGTCGCTGACCTGCATTTGCAGCCACAGTATTTATATGGCTAGCCCAGTTCAGTTTCTGGTCAGGATGTTGAAAGTGGGGGTATTCAGTGATGATAATGCCATTAAACGTCAAGGGGTGATGATTAGATGTGAAAATGCTCAAGTCATTGGGCAGTGAGACCCACACCAGCTTCACCTACTCAGTGAGGAAATGGTGGTCTGTCCCACGGTTGGAGTGCAGCATGGCCACTGGGTTCCCACTTTCACCTGGTGCAAGAAACCCAAGAAATGAAACTGTGCAGACATGAAACACGAATGTGAAATTGTTTTCTCCCGGGTCACTAACACCAGCGACCGGCAGATCAATCTTCCATTCCAGGTAACTCCCAAACAGGGAGGGTTGACAATCCTGAGTGTGTGAATGGGATCAATTGTAAAATAGCTTCCCGAGTGTTCAGACATCCCGGGAATTGGCATTCAGGGAGTTTCTAGTTTCTAATTTCAAGTTACATTTCCATAATGAGTCAGCTAGTACGTTTCTTCAACACATGATGTTGCTACCTGCAGCTTAACTTTATTCAAAATCATCTTCATAAAACAGTATAAAAAGACCTGAGCTCTCTGCTCAATCTGCAGATCCACCTGAAGGTACTGAGAGTCATTCAGTGCGTTCACCAGTGATCTGAGCAGACACCAGGATGCTGAGACTCTTCCTAACTGTGTCTGTCCTCTCCTGGCAGCAACTTGCTGCACAGGATGAGGTGGAGAACTTCTGTTATGAAAATGACTGCATTGAGCCCGCAGAAGTCATTGTGGACAAGGTAAGTATTGTTCAGATTTTACTGTGTTCAGTCATGTTTGTCCCAGGGGAAATTATTCAATGCCCGTTTTTGGGGTAAATAACCTGCAGTGAATCGACAGCGCATCCCCCAACCCTGAAACATGAGACTGGACGGAAATTGGTCCTTGGGTCTCATTAACATTTTATACATGAGCTGCTGTCGGCTGATTGGTCTCCACTGCCAGCTTGTGTAGTGAGAATATCAGGGTTTCCGTCTCCAGCAGAGGGTCTAAAGTGGGGTTGGTGTGGAAACAGAGAGGTTAGAGGGTCGATGAATAGGACAATAGAATTGGGAACATTCCTGTTACTCCTGTATTCATTGAATCTAACACAACTTCAGAAATTTATAACAGACTGAGGTTCACTATGTTACATCTGTAAGAAGCCAAGTCTTGCTTTAGGCGATACCCCCACACCACAGATACCTGGAAAGTCACATCAATACAGCAGCGTCCTTTAAGTAGGTTTGGCTGTGAGAATTACACTCCATCCTTGCTCGGATAATATAAATTGGCCAGAATCTGATCTCTGGGGAGTTTTACCCAAGAGGTTCCCCTGAAGTTGGGCTGGGGACATCCTAAAAGTCCCCACGCAAGGACTGCATGGGATATGTCCGGGAATATTTAAGCTCGTGATGGGCAATTATCCTGCACTGGGAACTATCCGCTACTATGATGTTATCAGTGAATTTACATAGTTCCGACTCTCTTAGCAGAATAATTACCTGGGAAAAGTTAGACAGATTAAACCCACTTCTACCCCTTGTGGTACTGACCCTCCAACTCCCCACTGAAACACATGCCCCGCCAACACCAACCACCCCCCCACCACTGCCCAACCACCCCTAACCCCAACCTCAAACTACCCACCAACCACAACTAACCCACCACCCACTGACTAAACCTCCCACCCCTGACTACCCCACCCCTCCAATTGTCACCCCGGACTAACCAACCCACCCCCAACCATTTCCCAACTACCCCACACCTCAAATTACCACCCTCGGACTAACCATCCCACCCCCAACCATTTCCCGACTACCCCCACCCCTCCAATTATCATTGCCGCACCTCCGGCTATCCCCACACCAATCTAGCCCCCAATTACCATCCAGGCCACTCACCACCAACTATCCCATACCCCAAACTAGCCCACCATCCTGACCACCCCCATGCCCTGACTGGACCCCAACTCTTCCACCCAATCCCCAGATCCTCCCTCATACCATGACCACCGACAACCACCCCCTGCCCCATCTACTCCCCACTACCCCCCAACAACCCCCTGGTCCTCCCACCACATGGTTTGTCCATGACGCACTGACTTAACCCTCGCCCCACTACTCTAGCTCCCACCTGATACCCCCACCACCCAAACCCCAGACCCTCCTCCCACAACACAAATACCTCTCTCCACCTCAACTGATCCCCACCCTTTCCAAATACCCCCAGAACCTCACACCCCCTGATTACCCCACAACTCCACAAACTAACCCCCACACCCTGACTACCTCCACCACCCCAATGACAGGACCCACCCCCACCCCAGCCCCCCTCCACCCCTAGGAAGTTGTGAGCCATTAGAACGAATGGGGGATTGGATAATAGACAGAAAGAGACAGAAAGACCTTCCACCACTCTGACCACTCACCACCGCCCCCCCTACCATCATCCTCTGACCCTCCCACTCCCTGATTATGCCACAACTCCCTGACTAACCCCCACGCCCCACCCCTTTGAACACTGGACTCCCCGCCCCTCCTTCAATCCATGACTATCCCAAAACATTCTGAATACATCCCGCCCCTGACTATCCCCCAACCACGACACCCCTTTTCTACCTTGATGACCCTACAACAAACCCACACTGACCCAACTATCTTACCAGTCCCATTGATTATCACCTGAACTCCCATCCCCCCATGAATACCCCCCACCTCCTCTCACTGCTCCCTACCCCTCCCGACATCCTGACCCTCCCCACACCTGGGTGAGTGAAAAGGAACGTAGTGGCATCCGAATGTGATTATCACTCCCCAGATGTTGTGAGCCATTAACATGAATAGGGGATTAGATAATGGACAGACAAGCTATGGGGTTTTGATAAACTGTGGGAAACATTTAAAGAAATAATTCCAAATTCTCAGTGAAAACACATTCTATTGAGAAACAATAAATTCTGCAGGAATACTGGTCAACCCATGGCTTACCACATAAAATAATGGGGAGCCAAAGGGCAGAAGAGAGTGTGGAATTTAAAGTAATTGTTATAGAAGAAAATAAGCACTAGAGAAACTAATGGGACTAAAGACTGACCAATTCACTGTACTTGATGGTTTACATCCTAGGATTCAGTTCAGTGAATCGATACAATTCTCTGCAGCTATGACCGGGTGTTCTGAAGGTTGTGCTGTCTGTTCTGCTGCCAAGAGATATATACCGGTTAGGTGACTGGGCAACAAGTTGGCAGATGGAATATTTTGTGAGCAAGTGTGAAGCTATTCACTTTGATAAGAAGAAAATCAGAGGGTCATCAGAATGGTGGGGTGGTAAATAGTGAGGAGGATTGCCTTAGATTACAGGACGATATAGGTGGGAGGGTCAGATGGGCTGATCAGTGGCAAATGGAATTTAATTCGGATCAGTGTGAGGTGATGCACTTTGACAGGACAAATAAGGCACGGAAATAAACAGTGAATGGTAGGGCCCTGCGAAGTACAAAAGATCAGAGGGACCTTGCTGTGCATGTCCATCAGTCCCTAAAGGTAGCGCAGCTGGTGGATAAGTTGGTTAAGAAGGCATATGGGACACTTGCCATTATTAGCCGTGGTATAGAAAAAAAGAGCAGGGAGATTATGCTGGAACTGTATAAAATGCTGGTTAGGCCATAGCTAGAGTATTGCATGCAGTTCTGAAATCCGCATTATAGGAAGGATCTGATTGCACTAGAGAGAGTGCAGAGGAGAATTACCAAGATGTTGCCTGGGCTGGATAGTTTTACTTATGAGGAGAGATTGGATAGGCTGGGGTTATTTTCCTTGGTGCAGAGGAGATTGAGGGGGGACAAGATTAAGTTGCATAACGTTTTGAGGAGCATAGAATAGGGTAGACAGAAAGGAACTCGTCCCCTTGGTAGAGGGTTCAATAACTAGGGGGCATAGATTTAAGGCAAGGGGCAGGAAGTTTAGAGGGGATGTGAGGAAGATTTTTTTTGCCCAGAGGGTGATGTGAATCTGCAAACGCAATGTCTGAAAGGTTGGGAGAGGCAGAAACCCTCATAACATTTAAGAAGTATTTGGGTGTGCACTTGTGATACCATGACATACACGGCTATGGGCCTAGTGCTAGATAATGGGATTAGAATAGTTAGGTAACTGTTTGACCAGTGCAGACTCGATGGGGCTCGATGCTCTTTAACTCTAATTTTTTAATTCGTATAAAGAACATTTCCATTTTGGTATTTAGAAGCATTTGGTGTCTTACTCCAAGAAACTCAGAAAGTTTGTATTTGCTCCAATTGTACAAGGCTTTAGTGAGACCACAGCTGGAGTACTGGGTACAGTTTTGATCTCCTTATCTAAAGAAGGATGTACACACTTTAAAGATGATGCATGAAGATTCACGGGGTTGATTTCTGGGATGAGGAGGGTTGTCCTGTGATGAGAGGAATTATAAATTGGGGCATGCTCTCTGGAGTTTAGAAGAGTGAGAGGTGATTTCATTGAGACATACAAGATTGTGAAGGGGCTTGGCAGGGCAAACACAGGGAGGTTGTTTCCCCTGATTGGGCAATCTAGAACATGGGGGGACAGACTCTGGATAAGGGGCTAATCATTTAGGACTGAGAGGAGGTGAAATTTCCTCACTCAAAGGCTTGTGAATCTTTGGAATTCTCTACCCCAGAGGGTTATTGATTCTCAGTCATTGAGAGAGATTTCTGGATTCTAGGAACATCACAGATGGGGGCTGGGTGGGAAAGTGAAGTTGAGTTAGGGGTGCGGGAGGATGGTGTGGGTTGGGAGGTCACTTTTAAGGTTTAGTACTAAAAATTAATACTGTACGTTTCTATAAATTCTCTTTTCAGTTGAAACCAGCATTTCAATAGCGTTCTAACTTTTCATGATGTCCTAAAGTAGGAACAATTCGAATGACACGCTGTGTTGGTGTACCAGACGCTTGAGAGTCTTGGACCTCATTGAAACGAGTGGTACAAAAGAGGGCGTTGACTCACTTATTGCTCTTGCAAAGTCTGGGAATTAAATCCTTATTTGGGATCGACCTAGGCACTACAAACGACAAAGGGAATCGCAGCCCTGTCGACTCTGCAAAGTCCTCCTTACTAACATCTGGGGGCTCGTGCCAAAATTGAGAGAGCTGTCTTACAGACCAGTCAAGCAACAGCCTGACATAGTCATCCTCACAGAATCATATATGAGAGGTAATGTTCCAGACACCACCATCACCATCCCTGTGTATGTCCTGTCCCACAGGCAGGGCAGACCCAGGAGACATGGCAGCACAGTGGTATACAGTTGGGGGGGAGTTGCCCTGGGAGTCCTCAGCATTGTCTCGTGGCATCAGATCAAACGTGGGCAAGGAAACCTCCTGCTAATTACCAAATACCACCATCCCTCAGCTGATGAATCAGTGCTCCTCCATGTTGGAGGAAGCACTGAGTGGGGCAAGGGCACAGAATGTACTCTGGGTGGGGGACTTCAATGTCTATCACCAAGAGTGCCTCGGTAGCACCACTACTGACTGAGCTGGCCGAGTCCTAAAGGAAATAACTGCTAGACTGGATCTGTGGCAGGTGGTGAGGGAACCAACATGGGGGAAAAACATACTTGACCTCATCCTCACCAACCTCCCTGCTGCAGCTGCATCTGTCTATGACAGTATCGTACAGTCATTGCGGAGACAAAATCTCTCCTTCACATTAAGGATATCCTTCATCAGGTTGTGTGGCACTACCACCGTGCTAAATGGGATAGATTTTGAACAGTTCTAGCAACTCAAGTCTGGGCATTCATGAGGCATTGTGGGCCATCAGCAGCAGCAGAACTGCACTCAAACACAATCTGTAAACTCATGGCCCAGCAAAACCCACACTCTACCATTACCATCAAGCCAAGGGATCAAACTTGGTTCAGTGAAGAGGTTGCCAGGAGCAGCACTAGGCATACCTAAAAATGAGGTGTCAACTTGGTGAAGCTATAACACAGACTAGTTGCATGCCAAACAGCATAAGCAGCAAGCGATAGACAGGGCTAAGCAATCCCACAACCAACGGATCAGATCTAAGCTCTGCAGCCCTGCTACATCCAGTCATGAATGGTGGTGGACAACTAAACAACTCACTGGAGGAGGAGGCTCCACAAATATCCCCATCCTCAATGATGGAGGAGCCCAGCACATCAGTGGAAAAGTTAAGGCTGAATCATTCACAACAATCTTCAAACTGAAGTGTCGAGTGCATGATCCATCTCGACTTCCTCCAGAGGTCCACAGCATCACAGATGCCAGTCTTCAGCCAATTCGATTCACTCCATGTGATTTCAAGGAAAGACTGAAGGCACTGGATGTTGCAAAGGCTATGGGCCCTGACAATGTTCCGGCAATAGTAATGAAGACTTGCGTCCCAGAACTTGCCATGTGCCTAGCTAAGCTCTTCCACTACAGCTGCAACACTGGCATCTACCCAGCTATATGTAGAATTGCCCAGGTGTATCGTGTGCACAAAAAGCAGGACAAATCAAACTCGGCCAATTACCGCCGCATCAGACAAATCTCCAACATCAGTAAAGTAATGGAAGGGGGTCATCAAAAATGCCAACAAGCGACACTTGCTTAGCAATAATCTGCTCACTGATGCCCAGTTTGGGTTCCTCCAGGGACACTCAGCTCCTGACCTCATTACAGCCTTGGTTTAAACATGGACAAAAGAGTTGACTGCCATTGACATCAAGGCCGCATTTGACTGAGTGTGGCATCAAGGAGTCCTAGAAAAACAGAAGCCAATGGGAATCGGGGGCAAAACTCTCCACTGGTTGGCGTCGTACCTAGCAAAAAGGAAGATGGTTGTGATTGTTGGAGGTCAGTCATCTCAGCTCCAGGACATCACTGCAGGAGTTCCTCAGGGTCGTGTCCTAGGCCCAACCATCTTCAGTTGCTTCATCAGTGACCTTCCTTTCATAAGGTCAGAAGTGGAGATGTTTGTTGCTGATTGCACAATGTTCAGCACCATTCGCGACTCCTCAGATATTGAAGCAGCGAGAATGTCCAAATGCAGCAAGACCTGGACAATATCCAGGCTTGGGCTGCCAAGTGGCAAGTAACATTTGTGCTACACAAGTGTCAGGCAATGACCATCTCCAACAAGAGAGTATCCAACCATCATCCTTTGATGTTCAGTGGCATTACCATCACTATCCCCCATTATCAACATCATAGGGGTTCCCATTGACCAGAAACTGAACTGGACTAGCTATATAAATACTGTGGCTACAACAGCAGGTCAGAGACTAGGAATCCTGCGATGAGTAACTCACTTCCTGCCTCCCCATTCTCTCTGCAGATGCTGCCAGACCTGTTGAGTTTTTCCAGGTATTTTTGTTTTTGTTTTGTACAAGGCACAAGTCAGGCATGTGATAGAATACTCCCCAGTTGCCTGGATGAGTGCAGCTCCCATGACACTCAAGAAGCTTGACACTGTCCATGTCAAAGCAGCCCACTTGATTGGCACACCATCCGCAAACGTTTACTCCCTCCACCACTGATGCACAGTAGCAGCAGTGTGTACCATCTACAAGATGCACTGCAGCAATTCACCAAGGCTCCTTAGATAGCACTTTCCAAGCCCACCACCTTCATCATCTAGAAGGACGAGGGCAGCAGACAGGGGGGAACACCACCACCTGGACTTCCCCTCCAAGTCACTCACCATCCAGACTTGGAAATATATTGCCATTCCTTAACTGTCGCTGGGTCAAAATCCTGGAAGCCCTTCCCTAACAGCACTGTGGAGGTACCTACACCACGTGGACTGCGATGGGTCAAGATGGCAGCTCACTGCCACTTTCTCATGGTAACTAGGGATGGGCAATAAATGCTGGCCCAGCTAGTGAAGCCCACATCCTGCAAACGAATGCAAAAAAGACTAAGAGATTGCTTAAACCAGGCTTGTCCAAAGTACGGCCCATGGGCCAGATGTGCCTCAATGTGCCCCTCTGATCCAGTTCTCAAAATTCCAGACAAACAGAAGAGTTTCACTGGAAGATTCTGCATCAAGCTGCTCCAATCACAGGCCTTTTCTCTCCATGTTTGCTGCTGATAGGCTCACCAGTGATCCTATCAGCTGAAAATGAGGGAAAGAAACATACTTTGATTGGAGGAGCAGTGAACACAGGCCTTGTTTTGAGGGCTGAGGAAGTGAAGGCCGGCTGGAGCTGGAGCTGGAGCTGGAGTCGAGGGAGCAATGTGGGTCTGGGCCAGGGAGGGCAACATTTTTGCAGCGCGGAGAGGAGAGGGTGTAGTGCAGATGTGAGGCAATCAGAGTGTGTGTATGTTTTAGAGAGTGAGTGAACTAGTGTATGTTTGTGTGTGTGTGTGTTGGAGTGAGAGTGAGTGACTGACTGAGTGTTTGGGGTGGAGTGCGAGAGACTGATTGAGTGTGTTCGGGGCAACGTGGAGGACTGAGTGAGTGCGTGGAGGGAATGTGGAGGACTGAGTGAGTGTGTGGGGGGAATGTGGAGATGTGAGTGTGTGGGGGGAATGTGGAGGACTGAGTGAGTGTGGGGGGAATGAGGAGATGTGAGTGAGTGAGTGGAGGGAATGTGGAGGAATAATTGAGTGAGTGGGGGGAATGTGGAGGACTGATTGAGTGTGTGGGGGGAATGTGGAGGACTGAGTGACTGTGTGGGGGGAATGTGGAAATGTGAGTGAGTGTGTGGAGGGAATGTGGAGGATTGAGTGAGTGTGTGGGGGGAATGTGGAGGATTGAGTGAGTGTGTGGGGGGAATGTGGAGGATTGAGTGAGTGAGTGGGGCGAATGAGGAGATGTGAGTGTGTGGAGGGAATGTGGAGGACTGAGTGAGTGTGTGGGGGGATTGTGGAGGATTGAGTGAGTGTGTGGAGGGAATGTGGAGGAGTGAGTAAGTGTGTGGGGGGTATGTGGAGGACTGAGTGAGTGTGTGTAGGGAATGTGTAGGAGTGAGTGAGTGTGTGGGGGGAATGAGGATCACTGAATGAGTGAGTGGGAGGAATGTGGAAGACTGAGTGAGTGTGTGGGGTGAATGAGGAGATGTGAGTGAGTGAGTGGAGGGAATGTGGAGGACTGAGTGAGTGAGTGGAGGGAATGTGGAGGACTGAGTGAGTGTGTGGGGCGAATGAGGAGATGTGAGTGAGTGGAGGGAATGTGGAGGACTGAGTGAGTGTGTGGGGCGAATGAGGAGATGTGAGTGAGTGAGTGGAGGGAATGTGGAGGACTGAGTGAGTGAGTGGGGGGAATGTGGAGGACTGAGTGAGTGTGTGGGGTGAATGAGGAGATGTGAGTGAGTGAGTGGAGGGAATGTGGAGGACTGAGTGATTGTGTGGAGGGAATGTGGAAATGTGAGTGTGTGGAGGGAATGTGGAAATGTGAGTGTGTGGAGGGAATGTGGAGGATTGAGTGAGTGTGTGGAGGGAATGAGGAGATGTGAGTGTGTGGAGGGAATGTGGAGGATTGAGTGAGTGTGTGGAGGGAATGAGGAGATGTGAGTGTGTGGAGGGAATGAGGAGATGTGAGTGTGTGGAGGGAATGTGGAGGATTGAGTGAGTGTGAGGGGCGAATGAGGAGATGTGAGTGAGTGTGTGGAGGGAATGTGGAGGACTGAGTGAGTGAGTGTGGGGGGATTGTGGAGGACTGAGTGAGTGTGTGGGGGGAATGAGGAGATGTGAGTGAGTGGAGGGAATGGGGAGGACTGAATGATGAGTGGGGGGAATGTGAAGGATTGAGTGAGTGTGTGGGGGGAATGAGGAGATGTGAGTGAGTGAGTGGAGGGAATGTGGAGGACTGAGTGAGTGTGTGGGGGGAATGAGGAGATGTGAGTGAGTGAGTGGAGGGAATGTGGAGGACTGAGTGAGTGAGTGGAGGGAATATGGAGGACTGAGTGAGTGAGTGGAGGGAATGTGGAGGACTGAGTGAGTGTGTGGAGGGAATGTGGAGGACTGAGTGAGTGTGTGTGGGGAATGTGGAGGATTGAGTGAGTGTGTGGGGGGAATGAGGAGGACTGAGTGAGTGTGTGGGGGGAATGTGGAGGATTGAGTGAGTGTGTGGGGGGAATGAGGAGGACTGAGTGAGTGTGTGGGGGGAATGTGGAGGACTGAGTGAGTGTGTGGGGGGAATGTGGAGGACTGAGTGAGTGTGTGCGGGGAATGTGGACATGTGAGTGTTTAGGGGGAATGTGGAGGACTGAGTGAGTGTGTGGGGGGAATGTGGAGGACTGAGTGAGTGTGTGGGGGGAATGTGGAGGACTGAGTGAGTGTGTGGAGGGAATGTGGAGCACTGAGTGAGTGAGTGTGTGGGGGAATATGGAGTGCTGAGTGAGCGTGTGGGGGGAATGTGGACATGTGAGTGTTTAGGGGGAATGTGGAGGACTGAGTGAGTGTGTGGGGGGAATGTGGAGGACTGAGTGAGTGTGTGGGGGGAGTGCAAGAGACTGTGTTTATTTATTCATTCACGGGATGTGAGCTTCGCTGGCTGGGTCAGCATTTATTGCCTTTGAGAAGGTGGTGGTGAGCTGCCTTATTGAACCACTGCATTCAATGTGTGTTGGTATAACATAATTGTGGTGAGGAAGGGAGTTCCGAGTGTGTGATTTGGAGTACAAGATACTGAATGTGTGTTTGTGTGTGTGTGTGTATATGTGGATGGGTGGGGGTGCGAGAGACTGAGTGTGTGTGTGGGTATCTGAATTACCCTCAGTCGCAAGCTTGTCACTCATTCTCACCATCACACACGCACACGCACACACAGGCACACACACTGATCCTAGCACAGTGGGTTAAGGTGAGTGAATGATTGAGCACCCTGAGACTGGGAGTGAGCTGCACACACACACACACACACACACACTGGATCTCACACTCATGTCATTTTTATTTATTGCGCTTTTTAAGTTAACAGTTTATTGCTATGAAATTGCTGTACTTCCAGAATCACAGAATCACACAGTGCAGAAGAGGGCCTTCGGCCCATTGAGACTGTACCAACATGTGAGAAACAAAACAAAAACAGAATTACCTGGAAAAACTCAGCAGATCTGGCAGCATCGGCGGAGAAGAAAAGAGTTGACGTTTCGAGTCCTCATGACCCTTCGACAGAACTACCTGACCTACCTACCTAATCCCATTTACCAGCACTTGGCCCATAGCCTTGAATGTTATGACATTCCAAGTGTTCATCAAGGTACTTTTTAAAGGATGTGAGGCAACCCGCCTCCACCACCCTCACAGGCAGCACATTCCAGACTGTCACCACCCTCTGGGGAAGAAGGTTTTTCCTCACATCCCCCCTAAACCTCCTGCCCCTCATCTTGTACCTGTGTCCACTGTTGACTGACCCTTCAACTGAGAGGAACAGCTGCTCCCTATCCACCCTGTCCATGCCCCTCATAATCTTGTACACCTCGATCAGATGGCCTCTCAGTTCTCTCTGCTCCAACGAAAACAACCCAGTCTATCCAACCTCTCTTTATAACTTAAACATTTTATCCCAGGCAACATCCTGGTGAATCTCCTCTGCACACCCTCCAGTGCAATCACATCCTTCCTATAATGTGGTGACCAGAACTGCACGCAGTACTCCAGCTGTGGCCTCACCGAGGTTCTATACAACTCCAACATGACCTCCCTACTTTTGTAATCTATGCCTCGATTGTTATCGGCAAGTGTCCCATATGCCTTTTTCACCGCCCCACTAACATGCCCCTCCACCTTCAGAGATCTATGGACACACACGCCAAGGTCCCTTTGTTCCTCAGAACTTCCTAGTGTCATGCTGTTCATTGAATACTTCCGTGTCAAATTACTCCTTCCAAAGTGTATCACCTCACACTTTTCAGGTTTAAATTCCATCTGCCACTTATCTGACCATTTGACCATCCCGTCTATACGATCCTGTAGCCCAAGACACTCAACCTCACTGTTAACCACCCGGCCAATTTTTGTGTGATCTGCAAGCTAACTAATCCTACCCTCCACATCGTCATCTATGTCGTTTATATAAATGACAAATAATAGGGGACCGAGCACAGATCTCTGTGGATGCCACTGGACACTGGCTTTCAGTCACTAAATCATCCTTCTATCATCACCCTCTGTATCCTACAACTAAGCCAATTTTGAATCCACCTTATCAAATTAGTCTGTATCTCATGTGCCTTTGCTTTCTTTATAAGTCTCCAATGTGGGACCTTGTCAAAGGCTTTGCTGAAATCCATATAAACTACATCAACTGCACTATCCTCATCTACACACCTGGTTACCTCCTCAAAAAATTCATTCAAATTTGTTAGGCATGACCTCCCTTTGACAAAGCCATGCTGACTATCCCTGATCAAACCTTGCATCTCCAACTGGAGGTAGATTCTCTCCTTCAGAATTTTTTCCAATAGTTTCCCTACCACTGACGTGAGACTCACTGATCTGTAGTTCCCTGGCTTATCTCTACAACCCTTTTTAAGTAGCGGAACCACATTAGCTGTTGTCCAGTCCTCTGGCACCTCTCCCGTGGCCAGGGAGGAATTAAACATTTGGGTCAGAGCCCTTATGATCTCCTCCCTTGCCTCCCTCAGCCGTCTGGGACACAAATCATCCAGACCTAGTGTTTTGTCCACTTTTATGCCTGCCAACACCTCCAAAACCTTGTCACTCCCTAAACCAATTTGCACAAGAACCTCGCAGTCTCTCTCCCCGAATTCCATACTTTCATCCATATTCTCTTGGGTGATGACGGGTGTGAAGTATTTGTTCAACACTCTAGCGATGTCCTCTGGCTCCACCCATAGATTACCACATTGCCCCTAATGGGCCCTACTCTTTCCCTGGTTATCCTCTTCCCATTGATATACAATATCTCGATATTATCCCTATTTTTACCAGCCAGAGCTTTCTTATACCCCCTAATTGCTTTCTTAATCTCCACCCTGCACTTTCTGTACTCTACTCATGCCTCCACTCTTTTACTCCCCTTGTCTCTGCTAAAAGCCTCTCTTTTCCTTCTCATCGTATCCTGAATATCTCTGGTCATCCATGGTTCCCTGGGCTTGTTACTCTTTCCTATCACCATGGAGGGAACATGTTGAGCCTGTAATCACCCCATTTCCTTTCTGAAAGCTCCCCACTGCTCTTCTGTAGATTTCCCCACAAGCAGCTGTTCCCAGTCTACCTTGGCCAGATTCTGCCTTATTTTACTAAAATCCACTCTCCCCCAATCCAAAACACTTTTTTTGCAACTTGTCTATTTCTTTGCCTATAACGAGTTTAAATTGTACCATGTTGTGGTCGCTATCATTAATCCGCTCAGCAAATGTTCCTTTTCTGAAAATTTTCAATGAAATTCAGTTTATTGTTGTGCCAAATCTTATCTTTCTGAAATTTGCTCGTGGGCCTCTTGAGTGTGAAAAATGTACAAATGTGGCCCCCGGAGTGAAAAGGTTGGACAAGCCTGGGTTAAGGGAAGGTTTTACAAATCCCTGCTCCATCCTAGATTCATCCCATCCTGCACCATCCTGTTTAAAATCCAGCAGAATGTGGTCACACTGTGGGACTAAAATGTCCCTGGGGAGGACTGTTCCTGATCATTCGTTGTAACTTTGGCAAAAAAAAAATTAATTGAAATCTCAGAGAAACAGAATAAAGTGATTTTATAAAAAGGGTCTTTACAGAAAACAACCCTATGACTGGAGTGCTTTTAGAAATGAATTCTCTCAGGATATGAAGATGCAATAATACAAAATAGGAGCAGATGTAGACCATTTGACCCCTCAAACCTGCTCCATCTTTCAGTAAGACCACGTCTGATCTGCTTGTGTTTTGATTTCCACATTCCCATCTACCACTGATAACTTTGATTCCCTTGCCTAACAGCAATCTCTGCCTTAAAAATATTCAATGGCCCTATCTCCACCATCTTCTGAAGCAGAGAGTTCCAAAGTCGCACAACCCTCTGAGAGAAAAAAATTCTCTTCATCTCTGTCCTAAAAGGGTGACCCCTCATTTTAAAACAGTGCCCCCTAGCTCTGCTGTCACCCACAAGAGGAAACATCCTTTCCATGTCCACCTTGTCAAGGCTGTTCAGGATCTTATATACTTCAATCAAATCACCCCTCACTCTTCTAAAGTCCATTGGAAACAAGTACAGTCTGCCCAACCTTCCCTCGTAATACAATCTGCTCATTCCAGGCATTAATCTAGTAAATCTCCTCTGAACCACCTCCAATGCATTTACATCCTTCCTTAAATAAGGAGACCAAATCACAGAATCACAGAATCACAGTGCAGAAGAGGCCCTTTGGCCCATCGAGTCTACACCAACACGTGAGAAACACCTGTGGTCCCAATCAACCAAGCTGAACGGTGTCAGGCTTCTTGAGTGTTGTGGAAGCTGCACTCATCTAGGCAAGTGGGGAATATTCAATCAGACTCCTCCCTTACGCTTTGCAGGTAGTGGACAGGCTTTGGGGAATCAGGAGGTGAGCTACTCATCGCAGGATTTCACGTCTCTGACCTGCTCTTGTAGCCACAGTATTTATATGGCTCGTCCAGTTCAGTTTCTGGCCATTGGTAACCCCCAGGGTGTTGATAGTCGTGGTGGATTCAGTGATGATAATGCCATTGAACATCAGGGGGCAATGGTTGGATTCTCTCTTGTTGGAGATGGTCATTACCTGACACTTGTGTAGCGCAAATGTTACTTGCCACTTGTCAGCCCAAGCTTGGACATTTTCCAGGTCTTATTGCTTTTGGACATGGACGGTTTCAGTATCTGGGGATTTACGAATGGTGCAGAACATTGTGCAATCAGCAGTAAGCATCCACACTTCTGACCTTATGCTGGAAGGAAGCTCATTGATGAAGTAGCTAAAGATCGTTGGGCCGAGGACATTTCCCTGAGGAACTCCTGCACTGATGCCCTGGAGCTGAGATGACTGACCTCCAACAAGCACAATCATCTTCCTTTGTGCCAGGTATGACTCTAACCATCGGAGAGTTTTCTCCTGAATCCCATTGACTCCAGTTTTGCTGGGGCCACACCCAGTCAATGCTGCATTGGTGTCAAGGGCAGTCAATCTCACCTCACCTCGGGAGTTCAGCTCGTTTGTCCATGTTTGTACCAAGGCTGTAATGAGGTCAGGAGCTGAGTGCCCCTGGTGGAACACAAACTGGGCATCAGTGAGCAGATGATTGCTAAGCAAGTGCCACTTGAAAGCATTGTTGATAACCCCTTCCTTTGCTTTAATGGTGAAACTCTTGCTATCCATTTTTACATTTCTAGCTAGCTTTCTCTCATACTTTAATTTCTTTCCCCTGAATAGCCTTTTAGTCATTCGCTGCCATTCTTTGTATTCTGACCAATCACCTGACCACCACTCAAATTTGTACCGTTAGAGGATTTTTTCTTCAGTTTTATGCTTTCCTTAACTTCCTTAGTTAAAAACAGACAATCGGCCCTCACTTTAGAATTTTTCCTGATGGTAGGAATATACTTATTCTGAGTATTCTGAAATATCCCCTTAAATGTATGCTGCAGCTTTTCTATCGATCCTTCCCCTGTTCCTACAGGTGAAAAAGTGAGAAAAAGCAGAATAGCACCTTCCTCACTGAACTCCGAGCAGTGTGTTGAGGTCATAGTCCAGTGCTAAGTTGCACTGAAATGTTTGAATTCATGTGTTCTGTAAATAACGTCACTAGCTGAGCCCAGGTACAGAAAAACATTTCAAGCTATCTACAGCTGTGCCCCAGTGGTTAGCTACTCTCTCTCTGCTTGGGCCCCTGGATGAGATTTAGAATTTAAACAGTATTGGCAGTTAAATGCTAAATGCTAAATATAAACATTATTAGTCATCTAGAAAGAGATGTAACGTTCTCTCAACTCACCAAACTCTCGGGACTCTGTTGAGGTCACACTCCAGTGTTCGGTCACACTGAAAATTGCTGTCACTTTTTTTTTCCTTTTGGAGATTCTTCTTTATTAATTACACTTTTCCACTTAATTTCCCTGTTTTTCACACATCTCAAAAGCAATAGGAATTTAAAAAAAATACTATTTGCACATTTATTTAGTGCAAATAAATGCAACATCACATTGAACCTGTGGATAGGCTGTAAATTCAGTGCTCAGCACAACTTGTACGACAGCTTCTGGGGGCAGGGGAATCAATCCAGTTCTTGAGTGGCCGTACTGAATGTTTGTACCATGTATCATTCTACTCTGAAAAATTCAGAACAACAATTCTCTCTACATTTTTTCTGAGTTGCGAGTAGATGTCTGATTGACAAACCCTTGGATAGTGGCATTAGCATACAAGGGACCAATGCCATTTAAAGTAAACTATGAGTTGGTTCCAGTGAAGTCAGATGGAAAGGTTATATTGTTACAGAGTTAAATTGTTTTGTAAATGTAGTGTTTTCTTTGTAGTAACTTTGCTAACACTAGTTGATTGTTCTGTGATTAATTATCCTAAGAGAATCAGCATTGGTCCTGCAATATCACCATTGCTACAGTCACTCTGCTTACTGAATGCAGGTGTAATGAAAGAACATTAAACATGTATTTATACAGCACCTTTCACAATGTCTCAAATCACCTTCTAGCCAATTAAGTGCTTTTGTGTTGTAATCATTGTTATAATTTAGGGAATGTTATTAAATGGCAGAGCAAGCTCAATGGGCCAAATGGCTCACTCCTGCTCCTAATAGTATGTTTGTGTGTCATTCTGGATGGATCCAATAAGCTGGTCTAGATGGCCTTTATCATCCATAATTATCTTGCAATCAGGGAGTTCAATCATTGCTGGACTTCTGTTTATTTTTTTGCCAATGGATGTTTACTGTGAGCAGGCTTTGTGGGGTGAAATTACAAGGACACAAGAGCATAATGGGCTCATAGTGAATCTGTAACCTGTTTTACACCCTACATAATTCTCAAAAGTCTTTTCCATTGACTTCAATCTTGTCTTTTTATCTACTTACCTATTACCTCCCTCTGTCTTGGTGCTTTCATGAGTTTCTTGAGGCATTGAAATATGATGATAAAGTTGTATTGCTTACTAGATATTAAAAATATATCTCAGCAAGAAGCAGCAATCAGAAGAGTCTTCAGACTTGCTGAACAAGAAAATATAAATACAAATGTGAACCATTCAGACTTTGTCCTTTGGCCTTTTAAATGTTGCATTGCACAGAGACACATTAGGGCTCCAATGCTTCTCTCTAACAGTGAAGACCATGTTGTGCTATCATTCCACTTTGTTGATCAGGAGCTATTTCATATTTCTAGCCTGTGAGTTTACTGGTAAAGTAGAATCTATTAAGGTAAAGTGTAGAACGTTTAGAGAGGATGTGAGGAAGAATTATTTCGCCAAGATGGTGGTGGGAATCTATAACTTACTGCCTGAAAAGGTGGTCGAGGCAGAAACCATCATAACATCTAACAAGTATTTGGGTGTGCACTTGCAATGCCATGACATACAAGGCTATGGGCCTAGTGCTAGAAAAATGAGATTAGAATACTTAGGTACTTGTTTGACCAGCACAGACGAGATGGGCTGAAGGGCCTTTTTCTGTGCAGTAGGCCTCTATGATTCCATGACTGTATGACCCCTTGTGTGAAATAATTATATTGAATGATGTCATGCACCTAAGGCAGAATAAAGTCTTCTACTGCTTCCATAGAATGAAAAAGATCTTGTGCAGTTAATCTGAGTTGCAAGTTTAGAATCTTTTCACAAATATTAATTTACTGTCACCACTTCCATAAGGTACAACACGCAGAATATTATAATGAGGGCCAAGGCAGTGAACAAAATCAGTGTTATCGTCTGCAGTGTTTTAAATAACTAATGGGATATATTGCATGATGCTGTTAAAGTAAAATTTGTAAACTCTGGTCTGTTTAATGGTCATGGTGGGATCACCTTTCGGGTGCACACTAACTAACACGGCATTGTATCATTGTAGCTCTTAATATTATTGACCCATGCTGCATAAATATCAGAAGATACTTACAACCAGATGCAAATAATGTGAGTTACCATTTTACTGTGACCTTCCTGTGATTGTTTGGTGAATTAATTGGTGAGTGTTGAATGGGGATAAATGATCATGCATCATTGAGGGGGGAATGGTGTGGTGGGGGGGGAAGCGCATGGGATGTCGGTGGTGTTGGGATTAAGGGGCATGGAGACAGGTGGAGCACTAGGGCTCATGACTCCTCTCCCTGGCCTTGAGAACACTGAGAGGGACGTGACTCAGTGTAAAAGGCTGTCAATAACACTCTCTATTTTTTTTTGTTGAAAACACAAGAGGAGGAGCAAGGCCAATAGTGTAGGACAACACTAAAGTTGAAAGAGTGAAGGAGAAAGGAAAATGAACCAGGAAGTGTGAATGCCAAGAATTCCATCAAACTTCCTAACTCTCTTTCAATCCCAGCCCATCCAGGACATGAATGCTGCTACCACACCTGGGAAATTAGCATGTCCTCTCAACACTGACGCTTTACAGAGGGAATTCAGTTGTGTCATATGGTAATACATTCTGCTCTTTTTGTCTTAGAATTATGAAGAGAAAAAATTCCTACATCTCCAAGCTGTTCAAACAGTGGTTACTGGAGTGGATATGAATCGTGCAATTGAGACCGGCCTGGAGAAACTTTTCAATTATTCACATTTCTCTAATGCTGCAGGTACATCAAATGTTCCCTCAAAATAACAAGATAATAGAAAACAACCTTTCGATCTTTGATCTGTTTTGTTTCACACTTAGTGTGTAGAATGAGACACTGACTGAAAAATCCCACCATTGTCAATCCCAGAGGATTCCTTGTTCACATGTTCCCAATGGGTAGAAGTGCCATTCGGGCTATTTCTTTGATACTTGCAGACTTTATGCTCCCAGAATCGGAAGGTTTCCCGCATATGGGGCGGAATCATCCCAGATTCACACTCAGTGCGGAAGCAGGCAGGTAAAACGATGGTGGGTTTTCACTCCGTATCATCCCAAGCCCACCACATTATTTATGTACTCCCGGGAAACGCGCTATTTCCATGGCGGGCGGGCTATCATTCACCCTCCCACCATTACCCCGCCGCTGCATCACACCGGGCACCACATTTAAAGTCCAGCTGCAGGCACACATCTCAGTGCTTCCAGACCACGACTGCTGCACCTAAGACATGGCTCTGAAACGGAAAAGACTGCAGCCCACAGGTTCAGCGACGCGCCCCTCGGGAACCGTTTGGATGCCGTGGGGGATCCCGGGATGTCCTCTCCCCCACTCTGGCCACAGGAAGGGCATCAACAGCACTAACCCGGCTTGGGAGGAGGTGGCAGCATTTGGCAGTGCCAACGCCCTTCAATGGAGGAGAGCCACCCAGTGCTGCAAGAGGATGAAATACCTCCTCCTTTCTGCCAGGGTAATTAGGGGAGGGGGTGGTGTAGTGGTATTGTCACTGGGCTGGTAATCCAGAGGGTAACACTCTGAGGACCCGGTTCAAATTCCACCACAGCAGATGGTGGAATTTCAAATTTTAGTTTAATTAATATCTGGAATTGAAATTCTGATGATGACCATGAAACCATTGTCGATTGTCATAAGAACCCATCTCGTTCAGTAATGCCCTTTAGGGAAGGAAATCTGCTGTCTTCAGCTGGTCTGGCCAATATGTGACTCCACCCCCACAGAAATGTGGTTGACTGTTAAAAATGCCCTTTGAATAAGGGCAATTAGGGATGGGCAATAAATGCCGGCCTAGCCAGCAACACCTACATCCCATAAACGAATAAAAATAGAAAGGTCACTCATCATTTTCAACTCACACACTCACAAACCCATTGCACATCCACAGGTTTCTGGCATTCGGAGGACTGCTGGAGGCCAGAATTGTGCTGAGTCCCAGTCAGATGACGAGCCTCTGGACTCGGTCATGTCACACTTGCTGGAGCTGCAAAGGCAGGCTCGGGAACATCAGGAAGGGATGTCCGCTGCACTCCTCAGTTTGTAAGGCACGATGGAGGGGTCCGTCCACCTTCAGCCTGAGGTGATAGTGCTGACATGCCAATGCACTGAGGTTAACACTGGTAGGATGGCAGCTGCCATGGAGACCTTGGTCCAGGATATTGCTCCTGTACTGCTATGTGGGTGCAGCTCCATCGCTGATGCCACAGTGAACCTCCAACAATGTGCACCCAAGATGGGTGCCAGGCAGCTCGATCTCAGCCTGGCTACACCTGCTCCTCAAGGGGTAGGCACTGACAGGGAGGAGGACCAGCAGGTGCACTCTCCAGGCCCATCCATCCAAGTGGCCCGTGGAGCATCCAGCCCACCCGATTCCCAAGAATATTTCCCTGCCTATTGCCCCTTGTTCTGATGAGCAGTGTTTTTGTCACTCAAGATATGAAACCTTTCTGCACAAGATAAAGCCAGGTGTCTCAGTCCAGAGCCTCTTCCCTCTGCTCTGTGCAGCCTTCAGACCAAAGTGCTGGTCTGGCCTCCCACTCCCTGGGGCAGAAATTTGCCCTCATTGGGCGGGCTCGCTGGGGGCAAGTGGAAGTGGTCGGAAAGCCAACAGCCGCCCGTGAATGGGCCACAACCGTGATTTCACGCTGGCGGGCCAACTAAGGCCTGCCCAGTGAGAAAGGTTCACAACAGCGCTCAGCACAGCCTGTGTGGGGGGAGGGGTAGAGGAGGGTGAGCGCAGAAGTTCACACATGCGCGGTTGAGCAAAGGAAAAGTTCCCTGAGGCTCAGAGCTGCCTCAGGGAGATGAAGATTCTTGAAATAAAAAGAAAGATTGTAAACATTTTAATAACATGTCCCTGCTCATGTGACTCTGTGAGATGAGCAGGGATGTGTTAGAACTTAGTTTAAACATTAAAATATTTTTTGAATGACTGATTGAAACCTCATCCCGCCCGTGGATGAGGATTCACAAAAAATCCAAAGGCTGTTTGGCTTTTTCACCCACCCACCAATCATAAGGTCGGACGGGCGGTGAAACATTTCATTCAATTAGAACTTTAATGTCCTTAATGGGCCTGTTAATTATCTGCTGCAGTCTGAGGCTGCCGCATGGGTGTCATTAGCCCTGGCCTCTGTGGGTAGCCCTTGTCCCTGAGGAGCCAATCCTGCAGCCTCTGTGGACCCTGCAAAACTCCAGGGATCTGAGACTGTCTGAGGATGTAGGTGTTATGCACACTCCCTGGAAACCGTGCATACACCTGCAGGATGTGTTTCTGGTGGTCGCACACTAGCTGCACATTCAGCGAATGGAACCACATGTGGTTGATATAGTCCACTATGTTGCAATGGAGACCTGAGCACCACATGGGTGCTGTCAATCACACCCTGCAGCTATGGGAAACCCGAGATCTGGGCGAATCCAATCGCTCTTGCATTCTGGCTGTCCTGGTCCCCGGTGAAATGCACAAAGTTGTGTGTCCTTGTGAAGATGGCATCCGTGACCTCATGGATGCATTTGTGAGTGGAAGCTTGTGATACCCCACGGAGGTCATCTGTGGAGCCCTGAAAGGAGCCACTGGCATAGAAATTGAGCAACACTGTCAATTTCACGGCCACTGGCAGTGGATGTCCTCCATGTCCCCATGGCACAAAATCCTGCAGGAGCCGGCAGATGGGACTGACCAGTTCCCTAGACATGCGCAGTCTTTGGCGACACTGGTTCTCGATCATCTGTGGGAATGAAAGGCAACATCTAAGACCCTGGGTGTGGCTAGGCACTGGCCTGCAATGGCTCACTGGGGTTCTTGAATGGCATTTGCTGGAGCACCCAGCCACCCCTTCTTCCTGAGGTTGCTGCTCCTGCATCTATGCAGCCAGGATCCTCAGTTGCTCTCTCCTCCATCATCTTTGCATCCTGTAGGCCATCAGGCATATAGCTAGTTCACTAGGCTCCTTGATCCTGATATATTCAGCCTGCAGGATGAAAATGAGAGACATGTGGTTAGCATGGGTGCACTAAGAACTTGTCCTGGTTAAGTGTAACGGCCCCGTAACACTTCCCGGAGAGTGCTGGCCACCACTTGGATGGTCAGAGAATAGTGTGCTGCATGGCTGCCCTATTAGCTTGAGCTATTGGGGAGACGTGTTCAAACTGGGATACTGACATTGCAAGGAGCTGTGAGCGTCTCCCGCAGTGACTGCTCCATGGCCAGCTTTACTGAGGAGATTGTACGTGTGCAGTCGTCCAACTGCTCTGCAGCCCACTAAAATGCTCATGAATTTGCAGTCTGCCTGTGGGGTGGGCTGAGGGCGGGTGGAGCAGGTGTGGTGCACGTGGAGCTCTGGGGCACCTGGTGGTAATTTGCCGCCTCTGTGTTGCTTGAGTGGGCAGGTAAGCCAGGAGCCTGACCCCAACCATATCAATGTGGCTGTACCTGAGCTGTCTCAGTTGCAGAGGAGTATCCACTTTATACAGGTTCCCTAATGTGTAGCCACTTCCCTCGCCCACCCTACCCACCCTCACCGAATACTTGGGCACGATGTTCAATGCCAGGCCTAACCTTGCCCGTCCTGCAGCCACCAGTCTCCTCAATGGCAGGGCTGCCTTTAACCCCGAAGCCCCGATGCTCCTGAAGCTTGAGGTCCAGCAGGTGACCCTGGCAAGAGTTGCACAAAGTTACTGTGTACTCACCTCCGAGTTCCCCTCAAAGTGCAGCTGCCAAGCTCACTCCTTTTATGTGCTGTTGTGAAACACGTTGGCGGACTATCCTGCTGACATGGATGCATGCCCTGGGGGAGGGGGGTACGATTCTGGTGAGCTGGCCTGATAATGATATGCAGATGTTTTACAATAAGTTTCCTAATGAATTATAATGATGTCCGATAGCGGGATGAACCATGTCATGAAACCAGTCGCGCCATATTATCTGCTCATGCCACCGATCATGCCGACTCCAGTGGGCACAGAAAATCCTGCCCATGGTAGGATGGGATTCCAAACTCATGTTCCTACTCCAGCAGTGGCTGCTGAATTTTCCTAGTTTCATAAAGGCTCCATATGCCAGGCATGAATCCCACTACTGGAGTCGACATGTACCCTTGTGGAAGCTGATACATTGCATCTCTCTCAGGTTACTGGATGCTGCTGGAATGCTGGGTCCAGACTGAGGCTCAGTGGCAGGAAATTCTGTCTTGTTACAGATAAATCGTGTTTGACTAGCTTCATTGAGATATTTAATGGTTAATGTTGGATGAGGGTAGTTGATATTATGACTATACAATTTCAAAAGATGCTTGACAAATTACTATATAATAGACTGTTATTAAAATTAAAGCCCATGGGATTAAAGGGGTTGTCAGTGTGGACACAGAAGTGGCTAAGTGACAGAACACAGAGAGTAGTGGTGGACAGTTGTTTTTCAGGCTGGAAGGAAGTATACAGTGGTGTTCTCCAGGGGTCAGGGACGATTACACGTTTCATAAATATCAATGATCTGGAATCGGGTATGCAAGGCATAATGCCAACATTTGCAGATGACATTAATGTTGGGAAATGCAGTAAAAAATAAGGAGGTTCTAACAGGACATCCAATATAAGCATAGGAGCATGGGAGCAGGAGCAGGCCATTTGGCACTTTGACTCTGCTCCACCATTCAATAAGATCATGTTTGTCTGCTTCCCCATAACCCTTGACTCCTTTGCCTAACAGGAACCTTCTAACCCTGCCTTAAATCAGTTCAAAGACACAGCCTCCACTACTTTCTGCGGAAGACAATTCCACACACCAACGATCCTTTGGGAGAAAAAGTTCTTCCTCATCTCTGTCTTCAAAGGGAGACCCCTTATTTTTAAACTATGTTCCCTCATTTTAGCTGCCCTACAACAGGAAACATTCTCCGGGTATCCACCTATCACGTCCCCTCAGGATCTTGTTTGTTTCAATAAGATCATCTCTCATTCTTCAAGACTTCACTGGGTATAGGACTAACCTGTTCAACCTTCCTTTATAAGACAACTCCCTCATTCCAGAGCATTCCAGTGAACGTTCTCTGACTGCTTCTAAAACAATTATGCCTTATTTTAAAAAGGGAGATCGAAACTGCCCAGTTCAACAGATATGGTCTCAACAAGGCCCAGTACAGCTGTAGTAAAACTTCCTGACTTTTATATTCCATTCCTCTTGCGATAAACACCAACATTCCATTTGCCTTCCTAATCACTTGCTGTACCTGCACACTAACCTTATGTGATCAATGTATGAGGACACCTAGATCCCTCTGTACAATCGGGTTCTGCAATCTCTTTCCATTTAAATAGTATACTGCTTTTCTATTCTTCCTGCCAAAGTGAACAAGCTCACATTTACCCACATTACACTCAATCTGCCAAATTTTTCCCACTCACTTAATCTGTTTATATCCCTTTGCCAACTTACTACCTCCTATTGACAACTTACTTTCCACCATACCTTGGTGACCTTGGCAAATTTAGCTGACGTACATTTTTAAAAATGCATTCAAGGGATGTGGTCATCGCTGGCTATGCCAGCATTTATTGCCCTTCCCTAATTGCCCTTGAGAAGGTGGTGAGCTGCCTTCTTGAACTGCTGCAGTCCCTGTGGTGTAGATACACCCAAAGTGCTGTTAAGGAGGGAGTTCCAGGATTTTGATCCAGCCACAGTGAAAGAAATGGATTCTCATTCACTCTCTTCATGCAAGTCATTGATATAGATTGTAAACAGTAGAGGTCCAAGCACTGAACTCTCTGGCACTCCACTAGTTTCAGCTTGCCAAATGGAAAACGATCCATTTATCCCATACCCCCTGCTTTATGTTAGCCAATCAATCTTAATCCATGCTAATATGTTACCCACTAAACTATGTGCTCTGATATGGTGTCGTAACCTTTGATGTGGTCCCTTATCAAATGCCTTTGGAAATCCAAGTGCACCACATCCACATGTTCCGCTTCATCTGCCTTGAGCGTTGCTTTGTCATAAAATTCAAAAAGATTTGTTGAAAACAATTTCCCTTTCACATAGCCATGTTGGTTCTGCCTGATCAAGTATCCTGCTGGAGCCTCCTTAATAATAGATTCTCGCACTTTCCCTTTGACTGATATTTGGCTAACTGGCCCATAGTTCCCTGCTTTCTGCCATCTTCTTTTCTTGAATAAATGTGTTACTTTAGTTATTTTCCAGTCCACTGGATCCTTTTCAGAACCTAAAGAATTTTACAAGATTATAACCAATGCATCTCTAATCTATGCCACCGCTTCTTTTAAGATTCTCGGATGCACACCATCCGGTACTGGGGGCTTCTCAACCTTTAGGTCTTCTTTCATCTGCAGCTGATGTTGATGCTCAGCAAACCAGATCTCAGATTGAAACCCCCCTCAGCTGATCATAATTTATTTTTCCATATTGTAGAAATGAGGAGGGAAAGCTACAGAACACAAAAGTACAGGACTTCAGTTATTACTTTTAAAATTTTAAAAATTAACATGTTTATTGAAAAAAAAAGAAAAGGTGAAACTTAAACACACAAGATAAAAGTTACAGTAAGAAAATGAATTGTACAAAATGACAACCAAAATGCTTGATCAAAGTTACACAAATAAACTATTTTTCTGCAACAGCTCTTATAGATTCTTAACCAGTAAATCCAGGAAATATTCCCCAAACTGAGAAATTGCTTTCACTTTAAACAGAAGTACAATCCATGACTTCCCACAACAAATCCACGCTTCTGTGGCTTTTCCAAAGGGAGAGTTCGAACAAATTGTTTCTAAGGACACATATTCTCCTGGCCCAAAACTGAGCTGCTTTCCTCAATTAAAAGATTTTCCGAGCTTTTCTGCACACTCCAAAACACTGGGGTTGGCCTTCGGTGGGACGTCTCCCACAGCAACTGCTACAGCTGAAAACCCATTTGTATAAAAACCTTTTCACCCCTTTCTTCATAGTTCTCCATTGTCTTTAATTATCTCTTTGAAAACTCCAGCTCCCAAATATCAAAACCTTTCATGTTCCTATTTTACTTCTATTTTGGATCCATAAAATTTAAAACACCTGCCCCTGTTTACTCACAAATCTCCTGTAAAATGCAAATGTTCTTGTATCTTTGAGACTCTTTTGAAATGCAGCAGCTACAAATCAATTTCAAAACTTATCCCCAAATGCTCATTTCAGACCTACTCTGTTTCCTTGTAATTTAACACCCACTAAAAGGCCTCTTTACGAAATGCAAGATGATAACACCCTTAGTCTTTTGTGCTTTAGACCCTGCAGAGAATCTGACTCCAACAATCTCACATTGATTAACCCTGGACACAGATAGACACAAATTACCCTTACCTGCACAGTATATACACATAAACACAGGAATATAAAAATGTACTCCTATCATCATAATCTAATGGTTTAAAAGCAAAATATTATGTATGCTGGAAATCTGAAATAAAAACAGAGGATGCTTGAAAAATTCATCAGGTCTGGCAGCATCTGCGGAGAGAGAAAGACAGTTGACATTTCGAGTCCACATGATTCAGCTCTGAGAAAGAATTGTACAGATTCAAAAGATTAACTCTGTTTCCCTCACCACATATACTGCCAGACCTGCTGAGTTTTCCAGCATTTTCTCTTGTTATTTTAGGCTGAATAGTTCTCCTAGCACCCTTTCCCAGGTGATGGTGATTGTATTATGTTCATCCCTCCCTATCATTTCTTGATTTTCAAGACTCCTTGGAAAGTTTTCTAAGTCCTCCAATGTGAAAATAGACACAAAATACCTGTTCAATGCCTCTACCATTTCTTTCCTTTCTGTTACTGATTCCTCAGAATCACTCTCTAGATTAAGTTATTTTTGCTACCGGTTTTTAGATTATTAGCGAGCTTTCTCTCATACTCTGCTTTCTGCCAATTTGTTATCTTGTAAGTCATTCTTTGCAGGTTGTTAAAATCTGTCCATTCCTTGGGCCTACCACTAACCTTGCAGATTTCTACAGTGTTTCGTTCAATTTGAAACTATCATTTTAATATTCCTTTAAATTTTGTCACTGCAACTTTACTGCATTAAGTTTTGGTTTTCAAGTTCACCTAAGCCAACTCTGCCTTCATACTCACCTTTATTTGGGTGTGAAACACTAGGCCTCGACCAACACTTCTCCATTTTAAACTGAAGGTGAAATTCTATCAAATGATCGCTGTCCCTAGAGACTTCTTTACCATGAGGTAAATCCTGTGTCACTGCACATTAGCAGATTTTACCTGTTCCCTGGTTGCCTCTAGAATGTACTGCTCATTGGAATTTTCCCGAAAACTCTTGGTTCCAGGCTACATTTGCCAACCTGATTTTCCCAAAATAAGTGGAGATTAAAGTCATCCATGGTTATTGCAGTATATTTCTTACACACCCCATTTATTTCTTCCTGTGTGCTTTGTCCTACAGTATCATTACTGTGAGGGGGCCTATAAACCCCTCCCACAAGTGATCTCTTGCCTTTACTTTTTTATCTCTCCCCAAACTGATTCTACATCTTGCCTTTTCAAGCTAAGCTCTTCTCTCAGTATTGAACTATTGCCCTATTTAATTAACAGGGATACACCACCACCTTTTCTTAGTTTCCTCTCATTCTGATTTATCAAACATGCTTCACCATTCAGGCCCCAGCCTTGGTCCTGTTTCAACCATGTTTCTATAATGCCTATCAGGTCATATATATTTATCTCTAGTTGTGCGAACAATTCATCTCTTTTGCTACAAATGCTGCGTACATTCAGATGCAAGGCCTAAAACTCTGCTTTCCTTCCCATTTTCTGTTTCATCTGCTGGTTCACTCTTATGATTGTATTTTCTGTCCCTTCCTGCCACACTCTGAAACTCATTCCCCAAATTTCTGCCCTGCTCCATTGCATTGTTGTTTCCATTTACTTTACTGTATATCCTTACATATGATCCCTTCCCCTCACTATTCAGTTTAAAGCTCTCTCTCTACCACCTTAGTTATATGATTCACTAGGACACTGGCCCCAGCACGGTTCAAGTGTAGACCATCACAATGGTACAGCTCCCACTGCCTGCATCCCATGAATCGAAACCCATTTGTCACACACCAATCTTTGAGCCATGTATTCATATCTCTAATCGCAATTACCCTACACCAATTTGCTTCTGGCTCAGGTAATAATCCAGAGATTGTTATCTTGATGTTCTGCCTTTTAATTTAGCCCCCAGCAGCTCATAATCCATGAGGAGGGAGGAGTGGGTGGCATAGTGTTATTTTCTGGAATTACAGAGACTCAGGGTAATGCTCTGGGGACCAGGATTCAAACCCCACCACAGCAGATGGTGAAATTTGAATTCAGAATGAATCTGAAATTTAAATTCTGACCATGACCAAGAAACCATTGTTGATTGTTGTAAAAACCCATCTAGTTCACTAATGTCCTTTAGGGAAGGAAATCTGCCATCCTTACCTGGTCTGGCCTACATGTGACTCCAGGTCCACAGCAATGTGGTTGACTCTTAAATGCCCTCAGAATAAGGACAATTAGGGATGGGCAATAAATGCAGGCTTAGCGAGCAGTGCCCTCATCCCACGAAAGAGTATGAACAAAAATATAGAACCTCTTATCTATGTCATTGGTACCCACATGGATCACAACCACTGGATTCTCTCCCTCCCAGTGCAAGTTCCTCTCCAGCCCAGAGCAGATAGCCTGAACCCTGGCACCAGACAGGCAACACAGCCGCCTGGATTCATGTTCTCAACTGCAGAGAACTGTTTCTATCCCCCTGACTATACTATCTCCTATCACTACCACATTCCTCTCTGCTCACCCACTTGAATGACATCCCTCACCATGGTGCCATGGTCAACCTGCTCATCCAACTTGCAGCCCTTCTCCTCAACCACACAGGTAGCAAACACCTCCACTGGGAAACTCCACTATGCACCTTCCTCCAGTCCGAAGAACAGGCTGTTTTTGTTTCCTGTCGCTCAGCCAATTTTGTATCCATGTTGCTACTGCCCCTTATATTCCATGAGGTAAATCTTTGCTCACAAGTCTGTTGGAAGTCCATGTACACCCACTTCAAAAGCATTAACCTCATCAACACTTTCTGTTACCTCATCAGTTAACTCAAGCAAGTTAGTTAAACACATTTAGTGCTTAAGAGGTCTGGGCTGGTTTTCCTTCATTAACCCATGTTTGCTGAATCGGCCATTCATTTTGTCTCAAATTATTGTTTCTGGAAGTTTCCTCACCTCCGAGTTTAGCCTGTAGTTGTGTTCACCTTGATATTCTTTTTTGAACGATAGTGTGACATTTGCAATTCTCCAGTCATCTGATACCATCCCTGAGTCTAAGGTAGGCTGGATAATTATGGCCATTACGTCTGCAATTTCCTCCCTAACTCCCCTCTGTATCCTTGGGTGCATCTCATCTAGTCCTGTTGCCTGATCAACTTTAAATACAGACAATCTATTCAACACCTCCTCATTATCAATTTTAAACCTTCCAAATGTTTGAATTACCTCCTCTTTCTCCATGACCTGGTCAGAAACTTCTTCCTTGGTAAAGACAGATGGAAACTATTCATGTAATATCTCAATCCTGCCCTCTACCTCCACGCATTCATTCCCTTTTTTATCCCTAATTGGCTCCAATCCTCCATTTACCACTCTTTTACTATTAATATGCCTACAGAAGGCTTTTGGATTCACTTTTATGTTAGCTGCCAGCCTCATCTCATACTCTCCCTTTGCTTCTTTCATTTGCTTTTTCAATTCCCCTCTGAACATTCTATATTCAGCCTGGTTCACAGCTGCATTACCAACCTGACATCTGTCATGTGCACACTTTTTCTTTTTCATCTTAATCTCTATCCATGTTGTCATCCAAGGAGCGCTGGATTTGTTTGCTCTAACTTTCCCTTCTGTGGGAATATACCTTGATGGTGACTGAACACTGTCTTTTAAAGGCAGCCTGTTGTTCAGTCACCTACTAAATTGTGACTCCAGTTTATCTGGGCCAGATCCACCCTTACCCCACTGAATTTGAGCTTCCCCCTGTAATTATTCTGACTCTGGACTGTTCTTTGTCCTTTTCCATGATCAATCTAAACCCAATGATTACTGTCCCATAAATGTTCCCCTTCTGACCCACTGGACCCACTGCATTCCCAAGAACCAAATCTAGCAGTTCCTCCTTTCTCTTTGGACTAGAAATATACCACTGATGAAAATTCTCCTGAACACAATCTAGGAATTCTTGCCCCTCATTGTCCTTTCCACTCCTACTATCCCAGTCTATATTCTGATAAAGATCCCTATGATAAATACTCTGTAATTCTGACACCTCTGTATAATCTCCTTGCAAAATGTACATCTTCCCCACTAGTTGGTGGCCTTTAGACTACGTCAGACAATGTAATCACAAGACGTTTTCTTCCTTAGCTTTAGCCAGATAGATTCTGTCCTTGACCCCTCTGGGACACACTCCTATCCAGCTTTGCAATGTTCTGCTTAAACAATGCTGCCACCCCTACCCCTTCCCTATCTTTCCCGGACACTTTGTATCCAGGAATATTTAATACCCACTTCTGCCCTCCTTTGAGCCAGGTATACATTATAGCCACAATGTCACATTACCATGAGGCTATCTCTGCCTGCAACTCACCAATCTTATTAAGCACACTCCGTGGGCTGAATTTTCCCTCCTTTTGGGGTTTGAAGTTGAAGGGCAGGTGTGTAGAGGCGCACTTCCCATCAGCATCCCTGATCGGAGGTGCACATCCATTTTACATGGCTATCCGCTCCCTGTGCGGGGTGGGGAGGGGGGGGGGGAGGTGGGGGGGGGTGGGGGGGGGGGGAGGTGGGGGGGGGTGGGGGGGGGGGTGGGGGGGGTGGGGGGGGGGGGGGGATGGGGAGGCGAATCCCAAATTCGAGAGTGCGCTCTTTGGCACACGTGCACGAAAGGATGCACTCATCTCCCTGAGGCTAAGTGCAGCCTCAGGGAGATCAGTTGTAAATGGAAAAAAGATAAAAATAGAAAAATGAAATTTCCCTAACATTCCCCTCATGTGACAATGTTACATGATTTGGAATATGTGCATAATTTTTACAAAAACTTTATTAATTTTTTTTAAAACCTACATGAAACCTCATCCCGCCTGTGGTTGAGGTTTCATGCTATTTCTAGTTCCCGCTGGGGCTCCTGGCCTGCTCGCCAACCTTAAGGCTGGACAGGCAGGTCCATTAATTACTTAATTGACCCTGTCAATGGCCTCAGTTGGCCATTGACAGGTCAGCGGATGCACAGCTGATTTTACAGTGTCCCCACCTTCCTGAAAATTTAAATGGGGAGCAGTGACATCGGGAGTTCCCCCCGACATCACCGCACGTCATTTTACACGTCAGTGAGCAGGCCCCGCCCCCACTTGCCAATGCGTAAAATCCTGCCCCATGTGTTCATGTACATGCACAGTAACATTAATTTAGACATTGTTACTCTTCCGCTTACCCTGAACCCACCTTGTATACTTTAAAATAGAACAGCAATAAAACTAGGAAGTAAGAACTGTTTTTACCTTCTGGGAAGTCATTAGCACCACCATTGGCTCAGCTGTAGAGGGACACATGAAGAAGACTGGAAGAGCAATAATAATAGAAAATTCAATAGTTAGGCGACAGATTGTTTTTTTCTGTGACTGCAGAGGTGAATTTGGATGGTATATTACCTCCATGGTGCCAAGGGTCAAAGATGTCATGGACCAGCTGCTGAGTACCCTGCTGGGGAAGAGTGAACAGCCAGCAGTCTGGCCCATAGCAGTACCAACGGCACAGGCAGAATGAGGAATGTGATCCTGCAGTCAGGATTTAGGGAGCTAGGTAGGAAGATAGCATCCTGGAGTTCCTACGTAGCACAGAATGTGCATTTAAGAGGTCAGAGCTGCTCTGCCATACCTCTATCTGTTAGGTAAGAAAACCTACTATCACTAATACAGCTTACACTTAAAAAAATAAAGACTCACTAGCTTCTCACTTCCTTTCTACTGATGCCATTGAAACACAGGGAAGGTGACCAAATGTTTTATTTAAACCTCGTTGCCTTTCTTAATTTTTTTTTTCAGTTTTTAATTTCCCAGCTACTTAAACTATCTCCTTAACTTTGGAGATAGGGAAACAAGCTACAGCACTCACAAGCCAATCAATTCATAATTTCCAGTGGTGTGACATTTTGATTTATTTATTCTTTCGTATTTTATTTCAAACTCCAGCATGCCCAGGCCCACTCCTCCTGCCCAGACTCTCCTCGAGTAATGGAATGGAATATAAAAGTGGTGATGTTTTTCATGTAGCTTTACAGGGCATTGGTGAGACCATCGAGGATACTGTGTACAGTTTTGGTCTCCTTTTTTAAGAAAGGGCATATTTGCGTGAAAAGCCGTTCAGAGAAGGTTCAGATGACTGATTCCTGGGCTGAGCAGATTACCTTATGAGGAAAGGATGGGCAGGTTGGGCCTGTATCCATTGAAGTTTAGAAGATGGAGGTGATTATATTGAAACATATAAGACCCAGAGGAGGCTGGACAGGGTGGATGTTGAGAGGATATTTCCCCTTGTTGGAGAGACCAGAACTGGGGGACACAGTTTAAAATTAATGGGTTTCCCATTTAAGAGAGAGATGAAAAGAATTTTGTTTTTTCTCAGAAGGTTGTGCGTCTGTCTAACCCACTTCCCCTGAGACAGGCAGAGGCAGGTCATTGAGTATTTCTAAGGCAGAAATAGGTAAATTTGTGAACAACAAGGGAGTCAACGCATACAGAGGGTAGGCAGGAATGTGGAGTTGAGACTACAGTCTGATCAGGCATGACCTTACAGAATGGCAGAGCAGGTTCGAGGAGCCAAATGACTTACTCCTGCTCCTAATTTGTATGTTTGTATGAAAGTGAGATCAGGCGATTGGTTTGCAAAACACGTCCCTTCAGGCTTCAAGCCTCTGGTCACCTGTCATTTTAATTCTCCACCTTGCTTCCATGCTGATCTTGTTGTCCACAGTCTCCTGCCATGTTCCAATGACTCTCATCAGAACCTCTGTCTCCACTTCCTCTTCTTTCTCTTTGCTGGTTTCCTTTTTTCTCTCTTGTTTTGCTATTTTTGTTTTCAGGCGTTAGCTGTTCAGATTCTGTCAATCGCACCTCCTCCAGGCACATCTTTGTTCCTTTACAATAGGAAGGAGATCAAGGCCTTGGAGAGGGTGCAGAAGAGGTTTACTAGAATAATAGGAGTGTGGATGGGTCTCAGTTACATGGAGAGACTGGAGAGATTGTAGGTCATTTCATTAGAGCAGAGAAAATTGCCAAGAGATTTGTGAGAGGTTTGCAGAACCAAGAATAGATTTGACAGAGTAAATAAGGAGAAACTGTTTCCAGTGGCAGAGCAGTCGATAACCGAAGTGCATAAAATTATGATGATTGGCAAAAGGATCAGGTGGAACATTTCTTTAAACAATGAGTCACTGTGATATGGAGAGAACTGCCTGAATGGTGGTGAAGCAAGTTCATTAGTAAAATTCAAAAGACAATTCTTGAGATAATGAGAAACATTTTTGTGTGTCTGTGGGAAAAGAGGAGGGCAGGGTGATTAGTGGGATATGTCCACCAAACAACACAGGAGCAGCCTGCCTGGAGGCTGTATCATTCTGTGTGTCTATGATTCAATGTAACCACATCAGTGTTTTCCACATCTCAGCAAAGTCACCCTGACTCACCATTAGCAATATTTTGCCTCAGTTTTCACAGTGGAGGACACTAGTACCACCTCATTAGGAACAGGTGGTGCAGAGAATATAGGGAAGGAAAAACTTAGAACAATCGCCATCACTAGAGAAAAAGTACTGAGCAAACTATTTGGATTAAAGGGTGACAAGTCCCCAGGACCTGATGGCCTACATCCCAGGATCTTAAAGGAAGTGGCAGCGGAGATAGTAGATACATTGGCTATAATATTCCAAAATTCCCTGGATTCTGGAAAGGTTCCAGTGGATTGGAAAAATGCTAATATAACTCCCTTATTCAAAAAGGGCAGGAAGCAGAAAGTAGGAAACTATAGACCAGTTAGTTTAACGCCTGTCATTGGGAAATTGTTGAAATCCATTATTAAGGAAGTAGCAATGGGGCATTTGGAAAACCAAAATACAATCCATCAGAGTCAGCATGGTTTTATGAAGAATAAATCATGTTTGACTAATTTGCTGGAGTTCTTTGACGATGTGACAGGCAAAGTGGATAATGGGGATCCTGTAGATGTAGGATATCTGGACTTCCAGAAGGCCTTTGATAAGGTGCCGCACAAAAGATTAATACACAAGATAAGATCACACTGAGTAAGGGATAATATATTATCTTGGATAGAGGATTGGCTAACCAACAGAAAGCAGAGAGTAGGGAAAAATGGGTCTTTTTCTAGATGGCAAGCTGTAACTAGTGGTGTGACACAGGGTTCGGTCCTTGGGACCCAACTATTTACAACCTATATTAATGACTTGGATTCAGGAATAGAAGGTACTATAGCTAAATTTGCAGATGACATCAAAATAGGTGGGAAAGTAAGTTGAAATGAAGAAATAAGAAATTTACAAATGGATATGGACAGGTTAGGTGAATGGAACAAAATTTGGCAGATAGAGTTTCACGTGGATAAGTGTGAGGTTATCCATTTTGGTCAGAAGAATAAAAAGGTGACTTATTATTTAAATAGGGAGAAACTTTAGAATGCTTCAGTGCAGAGGGATCTGGGTGTCCTCGTGCATGAATCTCTGAAAGCCAGTACGCAGGTACAGCAGGTAATAAGGAAGGCAAATGGAATTTTGGCATTTATTGCTGAACGAATAGTGTATAAAAATAGGGAAGTGTTGTTGCCACTGTACCAGGCATTGGTGAGAGCATCTGGAGGACTGTGCACAGTTTTGGTCCGCTTACTTGAGGAAGGAAGTAGTTGTACCGGAGGCGGTTCAGAAGAGGTTCACTAGATTGATTCCAGAGATGCGGGCCTTGTCTTATGAAGAGAGATTGAGCAGTTTAGGCCGAAACTTGCAAGAGTTTAAAAGGATGAGAGGAGAACTAATGGAGGTATATAAGATGCTAAAGGGGACAGACAAAGTAGACATGCAGTGGATGTTTCCCCTTCTGGAGCATTCTAGAACAAGAGGCCATAGTTTTAGGCTAAGGGGTGGTAGATTTAAATTAGAAATGAGAAGGAATCACTTTTCTCAAAGGGTCGTGAATCTATGGAATTCACTACCTCAGAGAGCAGTGGATGCCGGGGTGCTGAATAAATTTAAGGAGGAGATAGACAGATTTTAATTAGTAATGGGTTATGGGGAGATGGTAGGAAATTGGAGTTGAGGCCAAAATCAGATCAGCCATGATTTTAATGAATGGCAGGGCAGGCTCGAGGGGCTGAATTACCTACTCCTGCTCCTTGTTCTTATGTTCTTATTAGCAATGCTGTAACAGTGTATTTCCTTGTCTACAGGTACAATTGTTCCCATCTCTGCACCTTGGGGAGTTTTTGAGTCCATAGAAAATGGCACAATGGAACAGACATTCATTATATATGTTTTGATAGTTGCTGAAGTCATCACTCCACCAGAACCAACAGATCAAACAGTTCAACTAGAGAGTCGATCTTTTGATTGGTACTATGTCAGGTGAATTCAGTTACTGATTTGTATTGAGTTTGATATTGCTTTAACTCAGCTCTTGTGTCAACATCACTCAACCTAGAGCCGGACTGTGATGAATGGGCTTTTCCGGGTACATGGGAACATTGGTCAATATCAATTGTATAATGGAGTGATTCATATCTCACAATCTGCAGTTCCTTCTGCTGAGAACACAGCAAGACATCCCCATTCACATTAGTCAGGTTCATATGGAGTTGGCTCCTGTTTTTCCGACATTCTCACATCCACCACGTTGTTTATTTTTGGAAGAACAAATTCACATCCTTGTGAGATATAGATACAATAAGCATAGTGGGAAAGGAAGTACTGGAGGGACCAGCATTCTTGAAGGTGGATAAATCACCAGGGCCGGATGGATTGTATCCAGGCTGTTGAACGAAGACAGGGAAGAAATCACAGATGTTCTGAGGATCACTTTCCAATCCTCACTAGACACAGGTGAGCTCACAGAAGATTGTTGGCTTGCGAATGTCATGCCATTTTTTAAAAAGGGTGTGAGGGATATGCCAGAAAATTACAGACCAGTCAGTCTGACTTTGGTGGTGGGCAAATTATCGGAGACAACTCTGAGAGACAGGATAAACTATCCCTTAGAAAGGGGCAGATCGATCATGGATAGTCAGCATGGTTTTGTTAGGGAATATTGTGTCTTGTGAGCTTAACTGAATTTTTGAGGAAGCATCAAGGAGGATTGATGAGAGTAGTGCAGTGGATGTTGTCTATATGGATTTTAGTGAGGCATTTGACAAGGTCCCGCATGGCAGACTGTTCAGAAAAGTGAGATCCCATTGGATACAGGGGAAGGTGGCTGGTTGGATACAAAATTGGCTCAGTGACAGGAAACAAAGGGTTTCCGATGGCTTTCCACAGGGCTCAGTGTTGGGAACTTGCTGTTTGTTGTAGTCATTAATGATTTAGACGTAAATGCGGGAGGTATCATTGGGAAATTTGTAAATTACACAAAAATTGGCTGTGCAGATGATAATGAAATGGACAGCTGTTGACTCCAAAACTATATCAATGGTTTCGTTGAGTGGGCGGAGAAATGGCAAATGGAATTCAATCCGGAAAAGTGTGAGGAAATGCATTTGGAGAGTGCAAACAAAACAAGGGCATTTTCAATAAACGGGAAGTTATTGAGAGGGGTTGACGAAGTGAGAGACTTTGGAGCGCATCTCCACAGATCCTTGAAGGTGGTAGGAATGGTAGACAATGTGATTAACTTTATCAGGCGACCTATTTAATATAAAACAGGGATGTAATGATGGAACTTAATAAAATGCTGATGAGGCCACAGCTGGAATTCTGTGCACAGTTCTGGTCACCACATTACAGGAAGGACATAATTGCTCAGGAGAGAGTGCAGAGGGGATTTACAAGAATGTTGCCAGGGCTTCAAAATTGCAGCTAAGAGGAGAGATTGGATAGGCTCAGGTAGTTTTCCTCAGAACAGAGGAGGCTAATTGAGGTGTACAAAGTTATGTGGGGCCTAGAATGGGGAAACAGGAAAGACTTGATTCCCCTGGCTGAGGGGTCAATTAGCAGAGGACATAGATTTAATGTGATTGGTAGGAGTATTAGAGGGGACATGAGGAAAACTTTTGGAATTCACTGCTTAAGTTGGTGGTTGAGGCTGAAAAGCTCAACTCTTTTAAATGGTACCTGGATCTGCATCTGAAGCACTGTAACCTGCAAGGCTACGGACCTATTGCTGGAAAGCGGGATTAAAATGAGCGGTTTTTCTCTTTTTTGGCTGGTGCAGACATGATGGGCTGAATGGTCTGTTTCTTCAGCGTAACTTTTCTATGGTTCTATGGTTAATCAGTGCCTCAGCCAAAACCATTTCATTTCATCATCTCATTGAGATGTCTGATGTTCTACTTTAATTAGTTTAAATTGGCCTTTATCTGCTCTTTCTGTGCTTAGTCATAAATTACACAGTTCCAATGTTACTGGCTCCCCTCCCATACCCTTTGGAGAGGACATTTTTCTCATAGGTGTCTGGATGTTGAATGTCGGTATGATTTGCTGATCTCAGAGAGGATCAAGCTGGGCCCAGTCCTTTCCTCACTCAACATTCACTAACTCACACTATCAGTGAGGGTCACTACACAGGACGATCTCCAATGTGGACATTGTCCTCCTGCTGCAATGAACGGTGATGATATTTTGTCATCTGTAGAGTTTGCACATTGAGCTTTCACAGTGAGCAGTTGTGATCGCAGAGATTGCTGCTTGGTAAAATTATGGCCTAGTTTTCACTCTGTTTAAATTATTGATAGAAAGTCAGACTTGGGGCCTGTGAATTCCCAGCCAGTGACCCCTGTGAACAACAATTCACTCCAGAAATTCCCGATCACAGATTCTGTCCTCATATTTTAAACAATCAAAGAAAGTGGAAGTGTTCCCTGCAAAGAGCAAAAGTTGGGGTGGGAGGAGTTTCTGAAATATCAGCTGGGTGTAGGTTGGCAGTATGTGGTAGAGTTGTAGAGAGCAGGAAATTCTGCAGGCAATTTGTGCACATCAATATCATACAAACATACAAATTAGGAGCAGGAGTAGGCCATCAGCCCCTGGAGCCTTCTCTGCCATTCACTAAGATCATGTCTGATCTGATTGCAGCCTCAATGTCACTTTCCTGCCAACCCCCTATACCTTTGAATCCCTTAATAGTCAAAAATCGATCTCCCTCTACCTTAAAACTATTGAATGACCCTCTTCTGCTCTTTGGGGAAGAGAGTTCCACTGACTCAAGACCCTCTGAGAGAAAAAAAGTTCACTTCATCTCCATTTTCAATAAGAGAGCTCTTATTTTTAAACTTTGCTCTCAGGTTCAGGTCTCTCCAACAAGGGAAAATATCCTCTCAGCATCCACTCTGTCAAGCCCCCTCAGTGTCTTCTATGTTTCAATAAGATACCCTCATTCTTCTAAACTCCAATTGGCTCAACATGCCCAACCTTTCCTCATAAGATAACTCATCCCAGGAATCATTAGAGTGAATCTTCTCTGAACTGCTTCTAAGTCAATTATGTCCTTTCCTAATTTACGAGACCACAACTGTCCACAGTACTCTAGATGCGGTCTCACCAATGCACTGTAGAAATGTAGCAAAGGATCCCTCCTTTTATATTCCAATAACAATACCATTTCCCTTTTCTAATCATTTGCTATATCTGTATACTAGCTTCTTGTGATTCATCTACCAGGACACCCAGATCCCTCTTCACCTCAGAGTCCGCAATCTCTCTCCATTTAAACAATCTGCTGCTTTTCCATTCTTCCTGCCAAAGTGGACAAGTATCAAAATGGGCAAAAGGAATTACATTCACTATTTTCCAATCTGATGGGACCCTTCTAGATCCAGGGAAATCTGGAAACTCAACACTAATGCATCTACTATCTCAGCAGTCACTACTTCTAAGACTGTAGGATGAAGTCCATCAGGGCCTGGGGGCTGCCAGCCTTTACTTACAATAATTTCCTTGGTGATTGTAATTGTTTTAAGTTGCTCCTTCCCTTTCATTTCTTGCTTCACAATTATCCCGGGGATATTATTTTTTCCTCTACAATGAAGATAGATGCAAAATATCTGTTAAATTCACCTGCCAAGTCCTTATTTTCCATTATTAATTCCACATTCACTCTATAGAGGACAAACATTCACCTTAGTTATTCAAATCCATTTTAATTAATTGTGGAAATGCTTATTATTCATTTTTATGCTTCCAGCATATTTTCTCTCATAATCTAATTTCTCTTTATTAATATTCTTATCATTATTCTCATTGTTCTTTTAGTCGTCCTTTGTTGTTTTTATACCCAGTCCAAGGTTCTGATCTTCGTGGAATTCTTTGCTCTTGCTTTCAATTTGATCCTATCTTTAACTTCTTTAGATAGCCATGAATTGTGTGTTCCTCCCCTAGAATCTTTCTTTCTCAATGGAATGTATCTTTGCTGAGTGTTATAAAATATCTCCTAAAATATCTGCCACTGCATCTCCACTGACCTATCTCTAAACCTATTTCCCCAGTTGACTTTAACCAGCTCTGTTGTCATACCATCATAATTGCCCTTATTTAAGTTTAAAGCATCAGACTTAGACCCGCTGGCCCATAACTTCTGTTCCCTGGGGCGTCAAACCCAGGAGATAGCCCAGAAGATGCACTGGGGCATCCCGCGGAAGTCCCCATGCAAGGATTGTATTCAAGTTCAAACTTCCCATTGGCAATTACCCTGCACTGGGAACCATCCGAAATTCCAATTTAATTCAGAGACTTTGGATGGCTCCAACTCTCTTAGCAGAATAGTTACTCAGGAAAAGTTAGAATAATTAAAACCAAATGTAAATTCTGGCTAACTATCGTACTAACATTCCCCTCCTGCCCAGAAACACCGAGTGTCTGCCCTTGACACCCCACATCCCACAACTACCCCTTGAATCTCCTGATTGTCCCCAGCCTCCTGACTCCTCTCCCACTAACCAGCTACCCACCATCTGCCAAATTCCCTCCCATCATCCCGGACTGCACTCCTGACCCTCCGACCATACCCTACTCCCCTGACTACACTCTCTACCCCCTGGCAAAATGGCAGCACACTGACTACAATCCCAACCCACCAACTACCCCTCTAGCAACCCTCACCCACACACCTGGCCACCCTTCTGACACCCCTAACAACCCCCCACCACCCCTCAACTATTCTTCTGATCTCTCAACTATTCCCCACCCCCCTGACTATTAACCAGCACCTCCTAGAACCCTCCTGACCCCACGATCGACCCCCATCCTCCCAGGATAACCCCCCATTCCCCTGCCAGGCCCAGGTTCATCCTACCACCACACTGACCACCAGACCTCTCCCGATCCTAACCACTTACATTCTCCCTGGCTTATCAAAATGGCTGGGTCCATAAGATCATAAGACGTAGGAGCAGAAGTAGGCCACCTGTCTTAATAAATATGCTCTGCTATTCAATGAGATCATGGCTGATCTGATAATCCTCAAATCCACTTTCCTGCCTTTTCCTCGTAATCCTTGATTCCCTTACTGATTAAAAATCTGTCTATATTGGGACTAGAATGTACTTTGCAGCCCAGCCTCTTCAGCTCATTAAACTTTAAACTTACCTGCTTTATAGCAGCTGGTGCCATAAAAAGGGGTCTGGCCTCCTCTCAAATGATTCTGCTGCCCTCGACTGAAGGCCTCAGGAACAGGCTGCACTGTACATTTCTCACCTAGCCCGAGGTGAAATGTCGGGAGAGGGAGGTGCAGCTCCTGAGTAAGTTCGGAAAAAAGGAGCAGAGCGGCAATCCAATGGTCCTTGTCAATTCTCGGAAGTTCTGTCCCAAGTTCTCTGCCTCAAACTGAAAGCAAAATTCAATCATATTATGGTCACTGCTGCCTAGATGTGCCTTCACTGTTACGTATCATTAAATGATCCTGTATTGCTGCCCTTGACTAGATGAAGCATCGTCTGCTCTCTGGTTGGCTGTAGAATGTGGTGCTCTCTCTGAACACATCTTGCCAACCTGATTCATCCAATTTATATGTAGATTAAAATTACCCATGATTATCACTGTACCTTTGTCACAAGCCCCCATTATTCCTTTCTGATACCCGCTCCTACAGTTAGGTTACTGTTATGGGGCCGATAAACCACTCCCATAAGTGACTTCCATCTCTACCCAAACTGATTCTACATCTTGATCTTTAGAACTAAAGCCATCTCTCTCTAAAGTACGCATGCCAAACTTAATTAACAGAGCTACCTTTCCACGTTTTCCGAGCTCCTGTCCTCCTGAAATGTCACATACCCTCAAATATTCACATCCCAGCCATTGTCATGGTGCAGCCATGTCTTTGCAATGGCTATCAGATCATACACATTTATTTATGTTTGGACTCTCAATCCATTCATTCTTTTGATTGTGAATGCTCCATGCAATTAAATACAGGGCCTTTAGTTCTATCCTTTTACTATTTCCACAACCTCCAGTCTTATCTGCTGGCACACTTATAAGTTTGTATTCTCTGTCCCTTCCTGCCACACTCCGACTATCATTTCCTCTATTGCTTCCTTGCTCCCCTGGCTTGTCTTCTCTCATCACATCCTGTAATACTTGATCCCTTGCCCCCACTAATTATTTTAAACTCCTAGCTGCCAACCTCGTTACTTGACTCAACAGAACACTGGTCACAGCGCAGTTCAGATTAAGACTGTCCCAGCAGTACAGCTCCCACTTTCCCCAATACTGGTGCCAGTGGCCAAGAGTCAAAACCCAACACTCCCACACCGCACTTTGATCCACCCATTTAAATCTCTAATCTGATTTATCCTATGTAGATTTGCTCGTGGTTCAGGTAATAATCCAGGGAATATGACCTTAGAAGTTCTGTTTTTTAATTTAATCCACAATTGCTCATACTCCCTAAGCAGAAACTCGTTTCTCATCCTACATATTTCATTGGTCCCCACATGAACCATGACAACTGGATCCTCCACCTCCCACTGCACGTTCCTCTCCAGCCCTGATCAGACGTCACTAACCCTGGCACCAGGCAGGCAACCCAGCCTTCTGCACTCCTGCCCTCAGCTGCAGAAAACTGTGCCTATCTGCCTGACTATACTGTCCCCTACACCCACTACAAATCTATTCATTCTAAAGTGCAGAGCTAAAGTAAGTAAATTGAGTTGAGGTGTTGATCAAAGACTCATAGGACGGTTTTTTAATGGAGGTGATGGGGATCTCAGCTGAAGAGCTAACAAGGGCCCTGCATCACCTTCTTTAGGGAGGGCCTGCTGCATTAAATGCCGCTCAGGTGGCCAATGGCAGGTCTTCCTCAGAATCAAAGACCCCAGGGGGCAGAGACCTTGCCCTCCAAAAGCTGCTGGCCAATCAGAGGCCAGCAGCTCTCAGCGCTTGTCAGCAACAAGGAGGTGTAGTGGCTGCTGTTGGCTCTGTTCCTGAGAGGCCTAGGATCAGTGCTGGACCCCAGGATAACAGGTGAGTGATGGGAGGAAGAGGATCACAGCAAAGGGAGTCACAGCAGAGGGGGTGAATTGTGTAGTAATAAAGGGCATAAGGGTGGCTCTCCACAGCTCAGCCCACCTTCCTGATGCCAGTCCCTCAACAACAAAATGGCCCCTCCAAAATTTCAAAAGCAACCAGCATAGTAACAGGCCCTCCTGCCTCTGGGTTAAGGCCATCAGCTACAAGAAGGGACTCTTAAGTTGACATGAATTGTCCATTTAAGTGCCTCCATTGAGGGCAGGTTGGGAAGGGTTGGGCTGCCTGGGCACGAATCTCCCATCACTGGATTTAATCTTGGTGGAGGCAGTAAGGCAGCGGGGTGCCCACCCACCACCAACACGTACAATTAAATGCCCTCTCAGCCAGCAACCCTGCCTCAAGGGAGCACAATAAATTTGGCCTATAGAATCATGGCTGCACAGAAGGAGGTAATTCAGCCCATTGAGACCATGCTGACTATATAGAGCAATCCAATCAGTCCCAAATCCTCCCTTTAACCCTGTGACCCTGCAAGTTTATTCCCCTCAAATGTCCATCCAATTTCCATCTGAAATCATTCATCATCTCTGCTTCCTCCGCCCTAATAAACAGTGAGTTCCAGATTATTACCACTCGCTGCATAAGAAGGTTTTTCCTCAGATTCCCCCTGAATCTCTTGCCCAAAGTCTTCTATCTGTCTCCCCAAGTTCTTTTACCATCGCCTAATGAGAACAGCTTTTCCTTTTCTACCTTATCAACCCTGTCAGAATCTTGTACAGCTCAATCCAATCACCCCTCAACCTCCTTTAACCAAGGAGAACAACCCCAGCTTTTCCAATCCAACCCTGTCACTAACATCCCCCAGCTGGGGAACTATTCGAGTAAGTCTCCTCTGCACCCCCTCAAAGAGCCTCACATCCCTCCTAAAGCGTGGTGACCATCACTGAAATTGATACTCTAATTGTTGCCTCTCCAGATCTTTATAACTGTTCATCATCACTTTGCTGTTTTTGTAATTAATTCCTCTAGTTATGAAACCCAAGTTCCCATGTACTTTGCTGAACATTTTTTCAATATGTGATCTCACATTCAAAGATCCATGCACCCCAAGGTCCCTCTATCCCTGAACACTCTTTAGAATTGTTTCATGATGTCTCCATTGCCTCTCCCTATACCTTCTGCAAAATGCATCCCCTCACTTTGTTTTCAGTTAATTTATGGAATGTGTGTATCGCTGGTTAGGCCAGCATTCATTGCCCATTCCTAATTGCCCTGAGAAACTGGTGGTGAACTGCCTTTTTGAACCACTGCAGTCCATGTGGTGTAGATACACCCACGGTGCAGTTTGGAGTGTGTTCCAGGATTTTGACCCAGCAAAATTGAAGGAATGGTGATACATTTCCAAGTCAGGATGGTGAGTGGATTGGAAGGGAAATTCCAGGTGGATGTGTTCCCAGGTATCTGCTACCTTTGTCCTTCTGGATGGCAGTGATTGTGGGTTTGGATGATGCTGTCAAAGGAGCCTTTGTGAGTTGCTGCAGTGCATCTTTTATATGATACACATTGCTGCCAAAGTGCACCAGTGGTGGTGGGAGTGAATTTTTGTGGATGGGATGCCAATCAAGTGTGCTGCTTTGTCCTGGATAATGTCAAACTGCTCAAGTGTTGATGGAGCAGCACTCATCCAGGCAAGCAGAGAGTATTCCATCACATTCTTGTAGTTGGTGGACAGTCTTTGGGGAGTCAGGAGGTAAGTTATTCACCACAGGATTTCCAACCTCTGCCCTTCTCTTGTAGACACAGTATTTATATGGCTAGTCCAGTTCAGTTTCTGGTCAACAGTAACACACTGGAAGTTGATAGTTGGCGATTCAGTGATGGTAATGCCATTGAATGTCATTTCTCTGTATTAAATCCAATCTGCCACTTGTCTGCCCATTTAGCTATCTTATCTATTATGTTACTACAGCTTTGGATGAACTGAATGGTGGAGGGTCCTCAGTGGGCTGATTGTCCTGACAATCCATTTGGCTTCCATACGGGCTGTGTCAGGAGGACCAAAAATGAAAATGATATATTCTTAATTCTGTTGCAGGGTTTTTGACCAGAAAGTTGATGAGCAACAATATGAAAAACTTGTGACTGAATTCCGGCAGGACTTGGAACAAGACAATCAACACTTTGATCCGAGATTTTCCATTTCTTTTTATAGCACACATGGGCTCATGCAAATAGCTTTTAGAAAGATAGTAAATCCTCTCGGGTAGGTTTTGTTACCTCTATAGATATTGAACAGTGAGATGTGCTTAACTCTATTCTTAAACTGATTGAACCTTCCATTATTTACACATTGGGTTTAAGCTGGAGTACTGTGCAAATTTCTGGTCTCCTTTCCTAAGGAAGGATATATTTACCTTAGAGGGAATGCAATGACTGTTCATTAGACAGATTACATATATGTGCGGGTATTGGGGTTTTGAACAATTCCACCAATGACACATTCAGCACTGAGACCCTGTATAGAACATTGCCCTCTACTGACAGTTAACTCTGACTCCCACACACACTGCTGCATTTAATCTTCATTCAAAATTATACAAACACGTTAGCATCAACAGTGAGCCTTTCTTCCCCATTTACATAAACTAGTCCCTTTAGTTGTTTTGTTCAGTGATTCTAAACAATGGCTCTTTCCAGGTGTCCAGTTCATTGACTCCCCACACTATCCTGTGACAGAGAGATCATGGTTCTCACCAGGGGCTGTACCTCCATGACTTTCGCAAAGTCAAATAAAACAGAGGCTCTTTGATCCTGCTCCACCATTCAGTAAGATCATGGCTGATCTTCTACCTCAATTCCACCTTCCCACACTATCCCTCAAGTGTGTAATCTGTCTAATAAACAGACATTGCAGTCCCTTTAAGGACAGTTGATCCAACCTTAGGTAAGGAGGCCAAAACTACAGGTGTGGTGGCACCTATATAATTGAAGTAAAATTTATCTTCTCTTTACTCTCTTAGTAATAAATGCTAACATACCATTTGCTTTCCTAATTGCTTGTTGTAACTGCATATTACTTTCCTATGCTTCATGTGTAAAGACACCCAAGCCCCTCTGAATAACAACATTTTCCAGTCACTCACCTTGCAAAATATTCCACTTTTATATTTTTCCTATATTTGGCTGACTTCACACGTCCCAAAAATGAGATTCCATCTGCCACATTCTTACCCATTCACTTAACCAACCAAATATGGAGAAACCACATGGTCTTCTACCCACACATTAACCAGACATGAGGATCCAGCCCTGGCAGATCTGACTGTCCCTGACAGAGGAGTCCTGACTGCTGCTGTTGCTTTTCATATTGTTTATAATTAGGTTCATCCTTCAATTCCAAATTATCTGGGACCTGCTTCTCCGGTGGGCGTTGGCTCCCTGCCTGCTGGAGATTGGGTCAGACCCGCCTGCCCGACAGGCAAAATATTGAGCCCCTTGAGTTCACCTACAACATTCCAATTACCCCTGCTGAGAGTGATCTCCGACAATCTCCTTTACAATGCATAGAAGGGAGATGTAGCTGAGCCGGCAACTTCAACCATGTTCCACAGATCGGTGAGTTCAACACTGGACACTAACATGAACATTCAATAAATAGTGGTCCACAAAACACAATATTATCTCTTCCACAATAAAGATATGTCCCAAACCCTTCTGTAACCATCAAGTTGTGCCAACTATAAACTGTGCCAGGACATTGAGTTTTCTGATTAAATTAGTCTCAACAAGTAACGATGGTGCCGACAGGAATAAAGAGAGAAAAATGTAATATGAAATACTAATAGCGAAGTTTAAGTTTGAAAAACACGTAGTCCACCTTTCTGCACTCAATAATTCTCCTGTTAGTAGCAATAGAGTTGGGCAGGAAAGTTGTGGTCATGATGAAGATGCTCCCTGTTTATCCAGGACACTCCTTTATAACCCACCTGTACCTGCTGCATTGTCAGTTGACAGCAGTATTCACCACTGAAAAGCTTCCCCGCAGCATGATCACACACGTCTCCCATGCACACCATTTTCATTAGAATCATGAGGAAACTGAAGTGGAAGATTTGACGACTCTGGTTTGAAGCAGCTTAAAACTGAGAAAGAATCCCAATCTAAAATTAGAATCCAGAGACTGAACATGGTATAAAGTTCAGATTCCCATCTCCTCAAACCCACACTGGGAGCTCACATTCAGAATATTGACAGACTGAACCTGTGATTGAGAACATGATCTATTCAGATATTAACCCTGTTAACAGGTGACCCATTCACAGGCTTCTCACATGGAGTAAATTAGCCATTGTCTTCTTGCCTTTGTTTGTCTTTTATTTTTCAAACTGCTGGGAATGTATTCTCACTGAAATAAAGAGGGTGATGCATTTCAACTTTTGGTCTCATGTTAGATTCTTACTCAGAAATAAATCTGGGTCACTCATTTACTATTTTTGGGGAGATGGTGGTGTCGTGATAATATCACTGAACTAGTAATACAGAGACCCAAGTTAATGCTCTGGGAGCACATGTTTAAATCTCACCATAACAGCTTCTGAACTTTAAGTTCAGTTAATAAAATCTGGAATTGAAAGCTTTTCATAGTGATAAAAGCAAAATTCTGTAGATGCTTGTAATATAAACAGAAAATGCTGGAAAAAATCTGCAGGTCTGACAGCACCTGTCACCCCTTCTTTAAAGATCGTATGGACTGGAAGCATTAACTCTGTTTCTCTCTCTGGTAGACCTGGTGAATTTCCAGCGTTTTCTGTTTTTATTTCAGATTTCCAGCATCCACAGTGTTTTGCTTTTATCTTAGTGTTTAATTCAGTGCCACCTCTCTCCCAGGAATGTTTGCGTTGAAGAAGTCGTGCTCTTCTCTCAGTAATAGTGACTCTGAAACTAACATTGATTGTTGCAAAAACCCATCTGCTTCACTAATGCCATTACCTTGTTTGGTCTACATCTACAGCAATGTGGTTGGCTCTTTACTGTCCTTTCAATTGGCTGAGCAAGCCTCTGAGATCAAGGGCAATTAGGGATGGGAAACAATATGAGCCACACCAACAACAGTAGAGATAAGCCAGGGAACTACAGGCCAGTGAGTCTCACGTCAGTGGTAAGGAAACTATTGGAGAAAATTCTGAAGGACATAATCTACCTCCATTTGGAGAGGCAAGGTTTGATCAAGGATAGTCAACATGGCTTTATCAGAGGGAGATCATGCCTAACAAAGTTGATTGCATTTTTTGAGGAGGTGACTAAATGTGAAGATGAGGGTAGTGTAGTTGATGCAGTTTATATGGATTTCAGCAAAGCCTTTGACAATGTCCCACATGCGAGATTTAGAATACACATGGGATACAGGGTAATTTGATAAGGTGGATTCAAAATTGGAAGTGGCTTATAATCCTACTCCCTCTTTGGGCTGTTCCAGATCAGACACACTCCTCAGATGATCACTCTCACATCAGGTTAAGAGAATGAGGCCTCACAGATACTTAGAGCTGATCTAACTCTCCCTGAATGAAAGGAACTACCAGAGAATATTGTTGTCCTGCAGATAGCGTTTTTAGCAAGTTTAAACTTGATTATAACAGCCCAGATATTATTGAGATTCGGGCATCTCTCCTCAACAACATAACTCTCCACTGAAGGCCGTACAGAGATGTGTTTCCGGGTTTGGATATAGAAGGTTATATGAGACAATATACTTTCTAAATTATATAAATGTTTATTCAGGAACCAAGCATGCAATTCATTTTTATGGTAAATCAATCACAACATTGACAGTTCGAGGAAAACTTTGTACAATCTTGTCTCTAATAGAGAATGCACTCTTAGTAATATTACAATATTGGTAGTAGGGAACATGATTATTGCTAAAAACAGAGACATGTCAAAGCTTTTCATTTTATACTCATCAGGACACTGCTCAAGAATAGCAATATAAGGGGCAAACAATGATTTATGCTGTATGAGAAGAGAGTGCTGATTGATTGGCAAATGGACTCTGACTGATAGAGGCGTTGCCATGACGTGAATCAGTATTCATTGAACTTATGATCGTGACAACTCACGGAGTTAAGTTCAGCTTTACTGACATCATATAAGCCCAAATAGATGGTGTTGCCATGGGGTCAACTCGAGGCCCAGCTCTCTCAAACATCTTTTTTGGTTTCCATCAGAAACGAGTCTTTGATGGAGTGACACCGAACCTCCTAACCCTAGTTAGGAAAATATAATAATTTTTATCTGATGAAGAGTCATACGGACTCGAAATGTTAATTGTATTCCTCTCCGCGATGCTGTCAGACCTGCTGAGCTTTTCCAGCTATTTTTGTTTTTGTTTCAGATTTCCAGCATCCACAGTATTTTGTTTTTGTTACAATAACTTTTTGTTTGGTATCGCAATTTATTGTAAGGTAGGACTTAATTGAATTAAAGATAGCTGGTCTGAAGGATTTGATGTAACAGAAGTGAAGCCGGGTTTGAAATTATAAATAGTTAAATATGGCTGAAGTTTTAGAATGTGAGGTGTAAAGGGAAATTTGCATTTTTAGATAAACCAGAGTAGTTTGAATTTCAAAATTGGCGTTAAAATGTTACACTTAACCAGAAGAAGCCAAACAGTATGTTTATTTTCCCCAAAGCTTACTGATAAAATTGGAACTGTGAAAGATCTTTAAAAAATATTTTTGATAGAAAAATAGAGTTGAAAGGCATATTGGGACAATGGGATTTTCATTAAAAAGGGAGAAACCTGAACAGAGGAGATGAGGTTATGTGTAAGAGGAAGGCATTTTAAGATCAAACAAGCGTGAAAATCCTCCAGCCTCTTAGCCTCAAGTTGCTTCTATATGAAATGAAGTGAAGAAAACTCCCTTTGAATTCTACTATTCAGGGCATCATGTTACTTTGCCTGGGTCATTTAAAATCTATGTGTTTTACTGTTGCCTTAATGGAAGTGTAACTGGGAGTTAGATTAACCAGTGGATCCTGGAGCTTTCATAGTAGCAATTTGTAAACCAATATATGTGCTTAAAATCATTTTTATTAATAAAGGTTTAATTTGGATTTACAAGGAACCTATAAAACTTGGTGGGCCTATAAGTGCTGAACTTAAATCACACAGTTCAAAATAAATAGAAATAGTAAAATAGTTGTGGCAGTTGTTTCAAGTTTCCCTCTGGGATTTGAACAGCTCAGCATTTACCATCCACTGTGCCATAACACCATTGCAATTTTCTGATATGTGGATGGTACGTTTGCTACATTTAAGTCCTCAGCTGCATGTAATAATTTCCTAACATTTCTTAATGGGCTCCATCCTGTCCTCAAATTCACTTGAGAAATGGAATAGTCAAATTCACTCCCCTTCCTTGATATGCTAGATCAGAAATCTAGAGTTTCTCTACTTAGGTCTACCACAAGCCTACCTGCACTGGTCAATTACGGCGTTGGGATTCTTACAGTTCCACATGCTATAAGATTGATCTTATCGGCAACCTTCTAAATAGGGCCCGAGCCATTTGCTCCCCATGCAAGCTTGATGCTGAAATAGGGTGTATCAAAGATATCCTGCAGGAATATGGCTACCCAGATCAAATCATTTCATGTTGTGTATCACGCAAACTCATGAATGGGGCGAAGGCTGTCACTTACAGCCCTGAAAAGTGCCCAGTCTACTTCTGATTACCCTGGAAAGGCAACGTTCCCCAATCATTTGTACAGCATCAACAAGAGTGGTGTTCACTAGTAGCAGGATGCTGGCATCAAGCCAAAAAGCCATTCTGCCTATCACACAAATCAGTAATGTGGTCTATGAATTTCAGTGCCAGCGTGATGCGAGGTATGTGGGCCGTACATGCCAAAGGCTGTCAGTTTTTATCAAACAGTCTATCCCAGACGCTGCTTAGAATGGGCAAAGCCTAGACTGTACCCGACCAGCCCGTGCTTGTAAAATTCAAAACACAGTGTGCAACATTAGATGTGATTCCGCGATTGGACAACATTTGTTAATTAATCCTCTGTGTGCTAAGAATTACACTGACAACCAATTTAAAGCTGTCAGTTGGGCTCACAGTATGGAGCATTTTGTGTGCTGGAAGCTACATATATTAATATTAAAGGCCCTGTTCTTTAAAGACAGAAAGAGCCTGTACACACATTGCACCTGTTTCAGCTAAACAAGATAAGTGACGCTATTCACTAACTCATTCTTCAGGACAATGCCTCAACCAATCAGGTTCAAGGTGACTGGATGAAGTTTCAAACAACGTGTGGCTGTTAACTGTCTGCCATCATTACCGATGCATTCTCCATGGCAATGCCTCTACCAATCAGAGTCCACTTGCCAACCAGTCAGCATTCTCTTCATATTCATTCATGTTTATTGCAATGATCATGAAGCTATTAATGTCTGTAATATTATTGGAAAAGATATTTCTTTTAAAATAGATATTTAGTTTGTGGGTGTGTCTGAATTGGATTAAAGCCAGCTGGTCTGGGTGCTTTGATGTGTCCTGGGTTTGATATGTAAGAGAGGTAGCGTGCATTTGCATTTTTTGAATAGAGCATTCAAGAAGTGGGGTGAAAAATGATACCGATCCAGCAGATACCAAGCTATATGTTTATAATGCTAATAAAATTGGTATGATGAAAGGGGTTTTATTGTTAGAGAGGTTTAGTTCAGAGGTTGTTGATACAATGAGAATTAACTTTTAATGGGCAGTGCTAGGTACAACTTTAGCAGTTTTCGGGCAGAGGCAATGTGAGATCACACGGCAGCTGTCAGCCTCCAACTGTCTCCACAGGAACTAACGTGAAAATAACCTAATTTTGAATTTGTAAGCTGAAAATGCTTTGCCTGGTGTTTGGTTTAGTCTATGGGTTGCAGTTGCCTTAATGGATATTACTTTGGGAATTTGTTAAAAGTTATGATAGGAGTAATTTGCAGCCATTTGTATATATATATATATATATATAAACCTGTGTTGATTAATAAAATGTTCATTTAGTTTAATATAAAACCTCAAGAACTTGTGGTCTGATTCCTGAATTTAGAATCGCATCTTATAAACAAAACACTTAAATTATAGGTTATGAGAGTTATTTCAATTTTCCCTCTAGGATTTTTAAATAACTCCACTTTAACAACTGCATTGGTCATAACAGTACATTCATTTCCCTCACCCAAGCCATGAACATATATTCTAATTAACTGTGGCCCCAGCACTGATCCCTGTGGCAATCTGGTAGATAAAGGTTGCCATCCTGAAAATCCCCCCACCAGCCTCATGAAGCTACAACACAGGATAATTTGATTGGCAAACAGCATAAGCAGCAAGTGATTTACTGAGCTAAGTGATTCCATTCCCAACAGATCAGACCTAAGCTCTGAAGTCCTGCCACATCCAGTCGTGAATGGTGGTGGACAATTAAACAACTCACTGGAGGAGCAGGCTTAACAAATATCCCCATCTTCAATGATGGGGGAGCCCAGCACATCAGTGAAAAAGATAAGGCTGAAGACATTGCAACAATCTTCAGCCAGAAGAGCCAAGTGGATGATCCATCCCAGCTCCGTATGGATTCCCCAGCATCACAGATGTTAGTCATCAGCCAATTCGATTCATGTCACCTGATGTCACAAAACGGCTGAATGTACTGGATACTGCAAAGGCTGTGGGTCCTGACAATATTCTGGCAGTAGGACTGAAGAATTGTGTTCCAGAAATTGCCACTCCCCTAGCCAAGCTGTTCCAGTACAGCTACAACATTGGCATCTACCCGGTAATGTAGAAAATTTCCCAGACATGTCCTGTACATAAAAATCAGGGCCAATCCAACCTGAGCAATTACAGTCCCATCAGTCAACTGTCGATCATCAGTAACGTGATGGAAGGGTTCATTAACAGTGTTACCAAGTGGGACTTGCTCAGCAATAACCTGCTCACTGATGCTCAGGTTGCTTTCCAGCAGCATCATTCAGCTTCCGACTTCATGAGAGACTTTGTTCAAGCATGGATAAAAGAGCTGAACTCCAGATGTGAGGTGAGAGAGACTGCCCTTGACAGCAAGGCAGCATTTGACTGATTGTGGAATCAAGGAGCCCGAGCAAGAGTGGAGGCAATGGGAATCAGGGGGAAAACTCTCCAATGGTTGGAGTCATACCTAGCAGAAAGGAAAAAGGTTGCAGCTGTTGGAGGTCTATCACCTGAGACCCAGGACATCCCTATAGCAATTCATCAGGATAGTGTCCTCGGCCCAGCCATCTACAGCTGCTTCACCAATGACCTTGCTTGCATCATGAGGTCAGAAGTGGGGATGTTCCCTGATGATTGCACAACGTTACATATGAGCATCTGAACCAGGAGCAGGAGTAGGCCATTCAGCCCCTTGAGCCTGCTCTGCCGTTCAAAAAGATCACAGCTGAGCTGATAACAACCTTAAATTTGCATCTCCCCTACTCCCGATAACCTATCATCCACATTGCTTATCAAGAACCATTCACATGAGCCTTAAAAATATTCCAAGACTCTGCTTCCACTGCCTTTTCAAGAAGAGAGTTCCAAAAGGTCATGACCATCTGAAAGGAAAAATATCACCACATCTCCATTTTAAATGGATGACACTTTATTTTTAAATAGTGATGCCTATTCTAGATTCTCCCACAAGAGGAAACTTTATCTCCTCATTCACCCTGTTAAGACCCTCTAGGATCAAACATATTTCCATCAAGCTGTCTCTTACTCTTCTAAAATCCAGCGGAAACAAGCCCAGCCTGTCAAACCTTTCCTCATAACACAACCCACTCATTCTAGGTATTAGACTAGTAAACCTTCTCTGAACTGCTTTCAAAGCATTTTTATCCTTCCTTAAATACGGAGACCAAAACTGTACATAGTACTCCAGATGTGGTCTCACCAGTGGACTATTTAATTGAAGCATAACCTCTCAACTTTTGTGTTCAATTCTCCTCACAATAAAGGACAGCATTTCATTAGCTTTCCTTATTACTTGCTGTACCTGCATAGTAAACTTTTGCGATACATGTACTAAGACGCCCAGATCCCTCTCCAACACGGATTTCTGAAATCTCTCACCATTTAGATCATATGCTTCTCTTTTATTCTTCCTGCCAAAAATGGACAATTTCACATTTTCCCACATTATACTCCATTTGTCAAATCTTTACCCACTCACTTAACCTATCGATAACTTATTGTAGATAAAAACAAAAAAACTGCGGATGCTGGAAATCCAAAACAAAAACAAAAACAGAATTACCTGGAAAAACTCAGCAGGTCTGGCAGCATCGGCGGAGAAGAAAAGAGTTGACGTTTCGAGTCCTCATGACCCTTCGACAGAACTTGAGTTCGAGTCCAAGAAAGAGTTGAAATATAAGTTGGTTTAAGGTGTGTGTGTGGGGGGCGGAGAGAGAGAGAGAGAGAGGTGGAGGGGGGGTGTGTGGTTGTAGGGACAAACAAGCAGTGATAGAAGCAGATCATCAAAAGATGTCAACAACAATAGTACAAAAGAACACATAGGTGTTAAAGTTAAAGTTGGTGATATTATCTAAACGAATGTGCTAATTAAGAATGGATGGTAGGGCACTCAAGGTATAGCTCTAGTGGGGGTGTTTTTTTAAAAAATAATGGAAATAGGTGGGAAAAGGAAAATCTTTATAATTTATTGGAAAAAAAAGGAAGGGGGAAACAGAAAGGGGGTGGGGATGGGGGAGGGAGCTCACGACCTAAAGTTGTTGAATTCAATATTCAGTCCAGAAGGCTGTAAAGTGCCTAGTCGGAAGATGAGGTGTTGTTCCTCCAGTTTGCGTTGGGCTTCCAGTGCAAACTGGAGGAACAACACCTCACCTTCCGACTAGGCACTTTACAGCCTTCTGGACTGAATATTGAATTCAACAACTTTAGGTCGTGAGCTCCCTCCCCCATCCCCACCCCCTTTCTGTTTCCCCCTTCCTTTTTTTTCCAATAAATTATAAAGATTTTCCTTTTCCCACCTATTTCCATTATTTTTTAAAAAAACACCCCCACTAGAGCTGTACCTTGAGTGCCCTACCATCCATTCTTAATTAGCACATTCGTTTAGATAATATCACCAACTTTAACTTTAACACCTATGTGTTCTTTTGTTCTATTGTTGTTGACATCTTTTGATGATCTGCTTCTATCACTGCTTGTTTGTCCTTACAACCACACCAACCCCCCTCCACATCTCTCTCTCTCTCTCTCTCTCTCTCTCCGCCCCCCACACACACACCTTAAACCAGCTTATATTTCAACTCTTTCTTGGACTCGAACTCAAGTTCTGTCGAAGGGTCATGAGGACTCGAAACGTCAACTCTTTTCTTCTCCGGCGATGCTGCCAGACCTGCTGAGTTTTTCCAGGTAATTCTGTTTTTGTTTTTGTTTATAACTTATTGTAGCCTCCTGAGTTCCTCCCACTCTTCCACTTCCTGATTTATAGCTGCTTCTGGGATGTTACTTTTATCCTCCATAGTGAAAACTGATGCAAAATACCTGTTCAATTCATCTGCCATTTCCTTGTTTTCCATTATCAATTCTCCAGACTCACTTACAGTAAGAAAAATGCTCACTTTGTTATCTCGTTTCTCTTTTCAAATATTAATAGAAACTCTTGCCATCTGTTTTTATATTTCGGGCTAACTTTCTCTCGTATTCTAAATTTTCCCCCCTTATTAATCTTTCAGATACCCTTTGCTGTTCCTTGTATTCTGTCCAATCTTCTGGTTTTCCACCCATCTTTGTACAATTATATACATTTTCTATCAGTTTGAGACTATTTTTAACCTTTCTGGTTAACCACTGATGGTGTGTCCATACCTTGAAATTTTTCTTATTCGTTGGAATGTATATATACTGTGCATTCTGAAATATCCCTGTAAATATTAGCCACTGTATCTCTATTGACCTAACCCTTACCCTAATCTGCCAATTCACTTTAGCCAACTCTGCTTTCATGTCCTCATAATTGCCCTTATTTAACTTTAAAAACATAGTCTTAGACCTGCTCCTCTCACCCTAAAACTGAAAGCAAAATTCAATCATTTTATGGTCACTGCTATCGAGGGAAACCTTCACTATGAGGTTATTAATTAATCCCATCTCATTGCACAACACCAGGTGGAGTATTACCACCTCTCTGGTTGACTCCGGAACATGCTGTTCCAAGAAACTATCCCGGAAACATTCTATGAACTCCTCATCAAGACTATCTTTGCCCATCTGACTTTTCCAATCTATATGTAGATTAGAATCTCCCATGATTATCGTTGTGCCCTTCTGACAAGCTTCTGTTATTTCTTCCTTTATGCTCCATCCTACCATGGGGTTACTATTAGGGGGCTTGTACATGGCTCCCACACGTAACTTCTTACGTTTACCATTTCTCATCTCTACCAAAACCATTTCCACATCCTGGTTTCCTGAACTTAGGTCATCTCTCTCTATTGCATTAATACCATAATTAACTAACAGAGGTGCCCCTCCTCCTTTTCATCACTTCCAGGTCTTCCTAAATGTCTTATACCCTTTAATATTCAGGTCCCAATCCATGTCCTCCTGCTGCTATGCCTCTGTAAAGGCTTTCAAATCATATTTAATTATTTCTATGTGTGATCTCACCTCATCTGTTCAGTTTCAAAAGCTTCTTGCATCAGATACAGAACCTTTAGTTTTATCCTTTTATTCTTTTTATAACCTCTCATCTCATCTGTTGATTTACTGTTAGATTTCTGCTCTCAATCCCTTCCTGTCACTTCTGTTTTATATTTCCCGTAATAATAACTTCCTCTTTTGTCATGCTTCTACTCTTTGATTTACCACACCTTCCCAAATTTGCACCCTTGTCCGCATTATTTAATTTAAACCGCTCAGCACCATTCATGACACTTCAGATACTGAAGCAGTCCCTGTTCAAATGCAGCCGGACCTGGTCAACATCCAGGCTTGGGCTGACAAGTGGCAAATAACATTCGCACCTCAGGAGTGCCAGGCAATAACCATCTCCAACAAGAGAGAATCTAACCAGCACCCCTTGACATTCAATGGCATTTCCATTGCTTAATCCCCCACTATAAACTTCTTGGGGGTGACCATTGTCCAGAAACTGAACTGGACAAGCCATATAAATTCTTTGGCTGCAAAAGCTGATCAGAGGCTTTGAATCTTGCACCAAGTATCTCACCTCCTGATTCCCCAAAGCCTGTTCACCATTTACAAGGCACAAGTCAGGAGTGTGGTGGAGTACTCTCCGCTTGCCTGGATGAGTGCAGCTCCAACAACACTCAAGGAGCTTGACACCATCCAGGACAAAGCAGCCCGCTTCATTGGCACCACATCCACAAACACTCACTCCTGAAACCACCAACGTACAGTAGCAGCAGTGTGTACCATCTACAAGATGCACAGCAGGAATTCACCAAGACTCCTTAGACAGCACCTTCCAAAGCCACGACAACTAACACCTGGAAGGACAAGGGCAGCCGAACATGGGAATGTCACCACATGAATTTCCCAGCCAAGCTACTCACCACCCTGAATTGGAAATATATCGTCATTTCTTCATAGTCGCTGTGTCAAAATCCTGGAACTCCCTCCCTAACAGCATGGTGGGTGTACCTACACCAGATGGACTGCAGCGGCTCAAGAGGGCAGCTCACCACCACCTTCTCAAGGGCAATTAAGGAATGGCAATAAATGCTGACCTAGACAGCAATGCCCACATCCCATGCATGAATGAACAAACATGTCAAGGTGAATTGCTGGCTGCCAAATGAAGCACAGGAGACACAGCGGCCAGTCCTGTTGTTGGTCCTGAAAGCTAAGAGTCTCTGTTCAAACGTAACACGTGGCAAACAGGGGAAGATGTTCACTGGATGTCCTCGCGTTTCCGAGGATCAAGGAAAGGTGGTAAAAATTCTCCGAGATGCTGGGTGTTTACAGACACTGCTCAAGAGGATAATTGGAGGTTTCCCATTCAGAAACAGAACAAATTCCATTGTGCTCGTCAAAGGACTCACTGGAGAAGGAATTGAGATCTCTTCAGTAAAAGAAAGTCACTTAAATAGTGAACTTGTTATGGAAATGCTAATGATGAGTGCGATCCCAAGCTTGCCTCCTCGGGAATAACCTGGCTGGCTGCCCAATACTACCTACCACATGTCCACAACAGTCTAGGGAAACTGAAAAGCGCCAACAGATTCTGCAGAGTTTCTGCTGAGAAAGATTTAGATGGCCTGCAGGGGGCGGCAGAACCTTTGAGGGTTGCAGTGGCTGAGAGAAAGCAAACAGAATGAACCAAGGCCAGGTTAGTGCCTTCTGTTCTGTCAGCCAATGTACGATTTACATTTTTAATGTGCAATCACTTTTCAACAATGTAACTGTCACTTTATTTTGTTTATGTTAATTGATGTGTGGAGTCTGTCTCATGGTGGTAACATGGAACATCAAGGCATAAGAAGGACCCAGACTGAAGATATGTAAAGGACTCTACTGAACTGTGCTATGGGCTTAAAACACAAAGCAAGATGGTTAGTTTAATCAAGAGAAAGCCTTGCTAGAATCAGCAAGTTCTGCAAAATGACTTAATCTGTAGGAGTGCTCATAACAGCAAAGATAAATGGACTGAGTTTCATTAAGGGGCAACAGATGTCCCACTTTCTCCCAGCTCTGTGGTTTGGTAACAGTGTTGGAGATAACAAAGATAAGTCAAGCTGGTTATGTTCCCTCAAGTGTGATTTTCAAAGGGGGTCTACCAAAGGAACATCTGGAGAAAGCATGGAAATGTACAGTGATGTCATTAATAACTAATTAAAAGGATGAAAAGCAGGCTTTACCTTATATGGCACCGGAACACAACTTGTTGTGTGCTGTTGATATCCAAATTCATCCAAGTTACTGTGTGCTGTTGATATCCAAGACAAGAACCTTTAGACCAGGAACAGGGTCTTACAATGGAATACCCTCCACTTTCCTGCAGCTCCAACAATAATCAAAGGGGCTCGACATCATCCATGACAGAGCAGCCCACTTGATGGGCACCCCATCCACCAGCTTCAACATATGCTCCCTCCACCACCAACACACAGTGGCAGCAGTGTGTACCATGTACATGTTGCACCGCAGAAACTCACCAAGGCTTCTTTGACAGCACTTTCCAAACCCGCAACCTCTTTCAGCTAGAAGGGCAAGGGCAGAAGATGCATGGGAACATCAGCACCCGAATGTTCCCCTCTAAACCACACAACAGCCTGACTTAGAACTATATTGCTGTTCCTTCACTGTCGCTGAGACAAAATGATGGAACAGCATTGTGGGTGTACCTACACCACATAGGCTGCAGCGGTTCCTCTGTCCTTGTCCTACTTCTCCTGCACACATATGCAGTGTCCCAAGTGTTATGTATACCACACATTATTGACTCTCATGTGATCTTATCAAAAGATCTTGAGCTCTTTGATTATCCCTCCATGTATGGTTCTGGTGAATTGGGTGTTGGCAAGAAAATCAAATTCAGTTCTCTTAAAAAAAACATAGAAAAGGACAAAAATATCACCAACTGAATGCTATCAACTTACTAGCCTTATCTGATAGATTTCCTTTCACATTTAATTTATCTCTTCTTTAAAAGAAACCTTATCTTTATCCATAGTAACCACCTAGTCTATGTGTTTATATCTTTTTTTAATCATCCTAGAATCCCTTTGAATTTCAGGTAATGTGTCCTCAAAATGTTTGGAACACCAGCTCATATGAATTAAAAGTAATTAATCAATTCCAGTTTCTTGTGCCCAGGCTTGGTGGTTTTTAAAAGTCTGATACTCATTGGTCAACGTGTTTACCTCAGATTTCCCAAACTCAAGCACTTTGTTTCTGGGAATTACAGATGAACTGAGTGGATTAAGGACAACTTTCTCTTAGTTTTTTTTTCATAAAACAAAGCCTTTAGTCCATGACTATGCTGTGCCATTGAAAGTCTGCAGATAAATTCTCAAATCCTTGAAGCTACTGCAAATCCTGTTCCACTTGCACTTACCTGTAAACAAAACACAAAAGATTCATTCTGCTCGTGGCAAAATGGATTAATTCATCCAAACATATCTGACAATTCAGAAGCTTAAGATTTTGAAATGCCCAGTGCATATAAATATAAACACATTTTGATTGAACAAGGTAGAACCTGTGATGAGTTGAAGCAGCTAGCAGGAATGAGTGAATTCTCTGCTTGGAAAGGGGTGGAGCAAAAGTTCTCTAATGGACATAATGATGTCCCCATCCCTTTTAAAATTTGTGCTCATAATGAAAAACCTGAAACTTCCCAAAACTGTTTCTTTGCAGAGTCCAATCACAAAATTTTCCTTTCCCTTTGTGACAATTGTGTCAGGAACAAAATTTTATACTTTGCAAATAGTTTTTAATCCGAGGTCAACCGAGCTCAGGATTGGTCATAATCACTTTAGGCATCCCAGAGTCAAATCTACCCTTTTGAACTAACTCATTCTCAAATGTGTAAATTTGTACCCAGATTAAAATCCCCACAAATTTTGTAAGGATCCCCTGGAATCATGATTCTGGTCAGTAACCATGACTCCAGGTTCATAACTTGAAAATTGTACTTTCTTAATTACTCTTCCCTTTTATTAGCTTTTAAACTTAAAGCAATGAAACTACTACCACAAAATCACAATATTGGAAAGAGAAACATTAAAACAATAACAATCAGTTTATTCCCCACACAGAGACAAAAAATAAATGTTTCAAAAAATACTCAAGCAAATACTTCCTCACACACCAGTTATCTCTTTCCATTTTTTTTGCCTTTTCACACAGCATCTTAACTATACTGTAGGTCTATCAGCTTAAATTTTACTTTCCCTGAACCATTTTCTTTAATCCCAAACATTCTTTTATATCTCCACATTACTTGCCATGTGGTGGTATTTACAGAAACAGATTGTTTTAATTTATTATCTGACTTCTGAAAAAACTTGTCACATTTCTCAGAACAGTGAGGTGTCTGAACCGAAAAGTGTTCACTCTTTTCAGCTCTCGCTCTTTTCTCATACACCTGTCCTTGGATAACTGCTACTTCTTTAAAAGGAACCCTCTCCTCCTTCTCTGGACATTCGGTGAGCAGTGTCTGAACCTGTTTAATAAGCATCTTGTCTGCCTCATCCCCCTCCAGGTTCTGAAGAAGATTCAGACGAACTCAAAACATTAAGTCTGTTTCTCTCTCCACAGATGCTGCCAGACCCGTTATGTTTAACCAGTATTATCTGTTTTTATTTCAGATTTCCAGCACCTGCGGTATTTTGCTTTTAACCAGAAGCTGCCACTTTTCAAGGGGTGATTCCCCTGCCATGTAATTTCTGATTAATCCATCCATAGTATGTTCTGCCATCTCTTCAGCTTCATGATTCCTGGGCAAACTCGCCAAATCCTGTAAGACCCTGTTCCTGGTCTAAAAGTTCTTGTCTTGGATATCAACAGCACACAACAACTTGGATGAAATTGCACCAAATTTTCCCCTTTATTAAACCACTAAGCAAGTCTACACACTTACAATAATACCGGTTGCTGAGCTTCCCTGTGAGCCGGAGTCGGTCTCAGTGGTCAATCCAATAATGAACCCTCCGTGTGTGTCTTCTGAGCAACTGGCCAAATTGCTCGAACCATTGCAGTAGAGATGGTTCTGAGGACTCTTTCATGCTATCTTTTTTGCTGTGTTCCTGTGCCATATAAGGTAAAGCCTGCTTTTCATCCTTTTAATTGGTTGTTAATGACATCATTGATCATCTCTATGCTTTCTCCAGATAATGCTTGGCTGAGCCCCCTTTGAAGGTCACACTTGAGGTATCACAACCAGCTTGACTTCTCTTTGTTATCTCCAACACTGTTATCAACCTCTCGAGCTGGAAGAAGGCGATGAAGCTCAGTCCGTTTATTTTCCCTGGTACGAGCACTTCTACATTTTAAGTCATTTTTCAGAAATTGCTGATTCCAGCAAGGCTTTGACTTGACTAAATTAACCATCATACTTTGCGTTCTGAGCATACAGAGCAGTTCAATACACCTCTTTGGAAATATCTTTTGTCTGGGTTCTTCTATTGCCTTGATGTTCTATGTTTCCACCATGAGGCAGACTCCACACACAGGTTTACACCACAACCGGTCTCCATTAATCAGTATAAAAGAAATAAACTGTTACATTGTTAAAAAGTGATTGTACATTCAAAAGGGAAATGATACGTTGGCTTACAGCATCCATCCTTAAGTGTATAGTTTCACCTGAGAACATTATTACACTTTTGCCAGACTAAGTACAAGATTCGCATACTAAATACATTACAACTCGAAGCTGTACCACTACCAGAACATACAATATTATATTCATGCAGGAACATATTACAAAAATAGCTCCAGCATCTCACCAAAATGTTTCTGAGATATCTTTAATTCTTTGCAAAGTCTGATGTTTGACAGGTCACATTTGATAATATGCTTTCCTGGATCTTGTCTATCTCCTCTCATAACCTACTCAAATGCTCAGCTAGTGGGGGTATGTCACACCCAAACTTCTCCACATACTATCTCATAGTCCCCTTTAAATCACCCTTAAGATTTTCCCCTTTTACAATCAGCCTGCACAGTACAGCACAGCCCTCTGGGCATTGCTGGCTAGGCCAACATTTCTTGTCCATCTCTAATTGCCCTTGAGAAGGTGGTAGTGAGCCACCACCTTGAACCGCTGCAGTCCCTGTGGTGGAAGGACACCCACAGTTCTGTTAGTGAGGGAGTTCCAGGATTTTGATCCAGTGTCAGTGAAGGAACTGTGATAGATTTCCAAATCAAGATGGTGAGTGGCTTGGAGGAGAGCTTCCAGGTGGTGGTGTTCCCATCTATCTGCTGCTGTTGTATTTCCAGGTGATAGTGGTCATGTGTTTGGAAGGTGCTGTCTAAGGAGCCTTTGTGAGTTTCTACAGTGCATCTTGTAGATGGTACACACTGCTGCTATTGTGGTCGGTGTTGGAGGGAGCGGATGGTTATGGATGTGGTGCCAATCAAATGCGTTGCTTTGTCCTAGCTGGTGTCAAGCTTTTTGAATGTTGTTGGACTGCACTCATTCAGATAAGTGGAGAGTATTCCATCACACTCCTGACTTGTGCCTTGTGGATGGTGCACAGGCTTTCAAAAGTCAGGGCATGAGTTACCTGCTGCTGGATTCCAAACCTCTGACCTGCTTGTGTAGCCACCACATTTGTATGACTAGTCTAGTTCACTAAATGGTCACCGGTAACCCCCAGGATGTTGATAGTGGGGGATTGAATGGCAATGCCATTGAATGTCAGGGGCAATGGTTAGATTCTCAGAACTCAAGTTCTGTCGAAGGGTCATGAGGACTCGAAACGTCAACTCTTTTCTTCTCCGCCGATGCTGCCAGACCTGTTGAGTTTTTCCAGGTAATTCTGTTTTTGTTTTGGATTTCCAGCATCCGCAGTTTTTTTTGTTTTTATCTCTCTTGTTGGAGATGGTCATTACCTGACAATTCTCCACTGTGAATGTTACTTGCCACTTGTCAGCCCAAGCCTGGATGTTGTCCAGGTGTTGCTGCATTTGAACAGGGACTGCTTCAGTATCTGAAGAGTCGTGAATGTTGTTGAGGGTTTTAAACTAAGTAGTGGTGGCAAGGGTACAAAATTGTGAAGATGTGGTAAATCTAAGAGTAGAGGCAAAACTAAAAAGAAAGGTATTATTACCGGAAATGAAAAGCAGAGCATGAGAGAAAGGGAGTTAGAGTACAAATCTAACAAAGCAACAGATGAGAGGAGAGGTTGTAAAAAGGATAAAAGGATGAATCTAAAGGTTCTGTATCTGAATGCAGGAAGCATTTGGAATAAAACAGATGAACTGAGAGCGCACATAGAAATAAATAAGTATGATTTGATAGCCATTACAGAGACATAGCTGCAGGAGGACAAGGATTGGGAGCTGAATATTAAAGGGTATAAGATATTTAGGGAGGAGAGGAAGTGAGGGAAAGGTGGAAGGGTGGTTCTGTTAGTTAATTATGTTATTAGCACAATAAGGAGAGATGTCTAAAGCTCAGGAAACCAGGGTGTGGAAATGGTTTGGGTAGAGGTGAGAAACGGTAAAGGCAAGAAGTCACTTGTGCGAGTCATGTGCAAGTCCCCTAATAGTAACTACAAGGTAGGATGGAGCATAAAGGAAGAAATAATAGGAGCTTGTCAGAAAGGCACAGCGATAATCATAAGAGATTTTAATCTACATATAGATTGGGAATGTCAGGTGTGCAAAGAGAGATTTGACAGCTTATAAGGAACAGTAAAGGATGATGAAAAGATTAATAAGGAGGCAAAATTAGGGTACGAGAGAAGGCTAGCCATAAATATAAAAACAGGAAAGAAAAGTTTCTATAAATATTTTAAAAAGAAACGAGTTAACAAAGTGAGTGTTGGTCCTATAGAAAGTGAGTCTGGAGGACTGATAATGGAAAACAAGGAAATAGCAGATGAACTGAACAGGTGTTTTGCATCAGTCTTCACGATAGAGGGTACAAGTAACAGTAACAGTAATAAATCAGGAAATGGAAACAAGGGAGAGACACAGGATAATGACAATCATCAGAGAAGTGGTACTGAATAAATTGTTGGAGCTGCAGGTTGACAAATGCCCGGCTCCTGATGGATTTCATCCTCGGGTCTTAAAAGAAGTGTCTAATTAGATAGTTGATGCATTGGTTTTGATTATCCAACAAAGGCAAAGGTTAAACGTGGTTTGCGAAAGGCAAAACATGTTTAAACAACTTATTGGAATTCTTTGTGGAAATAACATGTGCTGAGCATAAAGGGGAACCAGTGCATGTACTGTACTTAAATTTCCTGAAGGCATTTGTTAAAGTGCTACATCAAAGGTTAATGTAGAAAATAAAAGCTCATGGTACAGGGGTAACATATTGGCATGGATAGAAGAGTGACTGTCTTATAGAAAGCAGAGAGCAGGCATACATGGTCTTTTTTCAGGTTGGCAGGATGGTGTGCCACAGGGATCAGTGCTGGGATCTCAACTGTTCCAAATAATATAAATGACTTGGATGAAGAGATGGACGGGGCGGTTGCTAAATTTGCTGATGACACAAAGATAGGTAGGAAATTAAGCGGTGTATTTAGATAGGTTATGTGAGTGAGCAAAGATCTGGTAAATAAAGCATAATGCCGGCAAATGTGAGATTGTCCATTTTGGCAGCAAGAATAAAAGAGAAGCATATTATCTAAATGGTGAGAGTTTGCAGAGCTCTGAGATTCAGCGGGATCTAGGTGTCCAAGTGCATGAATCACAAAAGGCTAGAATGCAGGTACAGCCGGTAATTAGGGAAGCCAATAGAATGTTATTGTTTTTTTTGAGGGGAGTTGATTAGAAAGGTAGGAAGCTTGTGCTTCAGTTGTGCAGGGCACATGTGAGACCACATCTGGAGCACTGTGCACAGTATTTGTCTCCTGATTTAAGGAAAGATATAATTGCATTAGAAGCAGTTCAGAGAAGGTTTACACAGCTAATACCAGGAATGGACAGGTTGCCTTATCAGGAAAGATTGGACAGGTTAATCTTGTATCCACTGGTGTTTAGAAGAGGAAGGGATGACTTGATTGAACTCTTTAAGACGCTGGGGGGTCTGGACCGGGTAGGTGTGCAGAGGATGTTTCCTCCTGTGGGAGAATCTGGAACTAGGGTCACTCATTTCAGTCGGAAATGAGGAGAAATTTTCCCCTCAGAGGGCGGTGAGTCTTTGTAACTCTCATCCTCAAAAGGCAGTGGAAGCAGATTATTTGAATATTTTTAAAGCACAGCTGGATAGATTCTTGATTAACAAGGGAGTGAAAGGTTATCGGGGTAGACAGGAATGTGGGGTTGAGGTTACAATCAGATCAGCCATGATCTAATTGAATGGCGGAGCAGGCTCGAGGGGCCAAGAGGCCTACTCCTGCTCCTAATTCATATGTTCTTATGTTCAGCTGCTGCTTTTCCTCCCAACCTTTAACTCAATTAATTCAGCCCAGATTTGTTCTAACCCCATTGAAGTTGGATGTCCCCCAGTTATTTATTCTTATTCTGGATTGTTCTTTGTCCTTTTCTACAATTAGCCTAAACCTTGTGATACAATGATCACTGTCCCCTAAATATTCTCCTATTGGCTCTTGATCCACTTGGTCCACCTTATTCCCTAGAACTGGATCCAGCAGTTCGCCTTTTCTCATTGGACTGGAAACATAGTGTTGTAGAAAATGTTCCCAGACACACTCCATGAACTCTTGCACCTCTCTACTATTACACTACCATGAGACATAGGAGCAGAAATTAGGCCATTCGGCCCATCGAGTCTGCTCCGCCATTCAATCATGGCTGATACGTTTCTCCACCCCATTCTCGCACCTTCTCCCCGTAACCTTTGATCCCCTTACCAATCAAGAACGTATCTATCTTGGTCTTAAATACACTCTATGACCTGTCCTCCACAGCCTTCTGTGGCAATGAATTTCATAGATTCACCACTCTCTGGCTAAAGAGGTTTCTCCTCATCTCTATCCTAAAAGGTCTACCCTTTACTCTGAGGCTGTGACCTCGAGTCCTAGTCTCTCCTACTAATGGAAACATCTTCCCCACGTCCACTCTATCTAGGCCTTTCAGTATTCTGTAAGTTTCAATCAGATGCTCCCTCATCCTTCTAAGCTCCATCGAATATACACCCAGAGTCCTCAAACGTTCCTCATATGTTAAGCCTTTCATTCCTGGGATCGTTCTCATGAACCTTCTCTGGATCCTCTCCAGGGCCAGCACATCCTTCCTGAGATACGGGGCCAAAAATTGCTCACAATATTCTAAATGTGGTCTGACCAGAGCCTTATAAAGCCTCAGCAGCACATCCCTGCTTTTATATTCTAATCCTCTCAAAATAAATGCCAACAATGCATTTGCCTTCCTAACTACTGACTCAACCTGCAAGTTAAACTTAAGAGAATCCTGGACTAAGACTCCCAAGTCTCTTTGCACTCCAGATTTCTGAATTCTCTCCCCATTTAGAAAATAGTCTATGCCTCTATTCTTCCTACCAAAGTGCATGACCTCACACTCCCCCACGTTGTATTCCATCTGCCACTTCTTTTTCCATTCTCCTAACCTGTCTAAATCCTTCTGCAGCCTCCCCGCCTCCTCAATACAACCTGTCCCTCCACCCATCTTTGTATTATCTGTAAACTTAGCCAGGATGCCCTCAGTTCCTTCATCTAATCGGTCTGTAATTTCCCGTCTTTTGCCTCACTCCCCTCTTAAACAGGAGGGGTTACATTAGCGATTTTCCAGTCCTCTAGGACCCTTCCTGACTCCAGTGATTCCTGAAACATCACCACTAACACCTCCACTATCTCTTCAGCTATCTCCTTCAGAACTCTGGGGTGTAATCCATCTGGTCCAGGTGATTTATCCACCTTCAGACCTTTCAGTTTTCCTAGCACCTTCTCCTTGGTAATGGCCACCATACTCACCTCTGCCCCCTGACTCTCTTGAACTTTGGGGATGTTACTCATGTCCTTCACTGTGAAGACTGACACAAAGTACCTATTCAGTTCCTCTGCCATTTCTTTGTTCCCCACTACTACTTCTCGAGCGTCATTTTCCAGCGGCCCAATGTCCACTTTTGCCTCTCTCTTACCCTTTATATATCTAAAAAAACTCTTGCAATCTTCTTTTATATTACCGGCTAGTTTACCCTCATATTTAAACTTCTCCCTCCTCATTTCTTTTTTAGTTGTCCTCTGTTGGTCTTTGTAGGCTTCCCAATCCTCTGGTTTCCCACTGCTCTTTGCCACATTGTATGCTTTCTCTTTAGCTTTTACGCTGTCCCTGACTTCCCTTGTCAGCCATGGTTGCCTCGTCCTCCCTTTAGTATGCTTCTTCTTCCTAGGGATGAATTTTTGCTGTGGATCCCAAATTACTCCCAGAAACTCCTGCCATTGCTGTTCCACTGTCTTTCCTGCTAGGCTCATCTCCCAGTCAATTCTGACCAGCTCCTCCCTGATGCCTCTGTAGTTACCTTTATTCAACTGTAATACCGTTACATCTGATTCCAGCTTTTTCCTTTCAAATTGCAGGGTAAATTCTATCATATTATGGTCACTTCCTCCTAAGGGTTCCTTCACCTTAAGCTCCCTTATCAAACCTGCCTCATTACACATCACTAAATCTAGAATTGCCTGTTCCCTAGTGGGCTGCACCACAAGCTGCTCCAAAAAGCCATCTCGTAGACATTCCACAAATTCCTTTTCTTGGGATCCACTACCAACCTGATTTTCCCAATCTACCTGCATATTGAAATCCCCCATGATCACTATAACCTTGCCTTTCCTACACGCCTTTTCTATCTCCTGGTGTATCTTATGCCCCACATCCTGACTGCTGTTCGGAGTCCTGTACATAACTCTCATTATGGGCTTTTTTACTTTTGCGGTTCCTCAACTCTACTCACACAGATTCTATATCATCTGACCCTAAATTATTTCTTATATCGATTTAATTTCATATCTTACTAACAAAGCAACCCCACCCCCTCTGCCAACCTGCTTATCTTTTCGATAGGATGGGATAGGATGTATATCCTTGGATATTTAGCTCCCAGTCCTGATCCCCTTGCAGCCATGTCTCCGTGATGCCCACCACATCATACCTGCCAATTTCAATCTGCGCCACAAGCTCATTTACCTTATTTTGTACACTGCGTGCATTCAGATACAACAGCTTCAGTCCAGTATTTCCCGTCCCCTTTCTCATTGTCGTCCCTTTATCTGATGTGCTTGAAGTTAGATTCCTAGCCCTTTCCAAACACTCTGTCCTATTTTGTGTTCTGGGGACTTTAATAGCCTCTCCTGGGCTCTCCTTTCTCTTCAGTTTTTTCATAAGTTTCCATGAAGTTGAATCCACCCCCCCCACCCACCACTAACCTGCTGCTTTGTTTCCCATTAGTCATACCACTATTACAGTCTACTCTATAATTTTTGCACTTGTCAGTAATTTTCTTTCAAATTTGTTCATGATTGTAATGAGTGTGAAAAAAGTGCTGGCTGGATTGCAAGTGGACTCCGATTGGTTGAGGCATTGCCACAGGGAATGCAGTTGTAATGGTGACTGACAGTTAACTGCCAAGCATTGTTTGAAATTTAAACCAGGCAGCTTGACCCTTATTCATCAAGGCATTGCCTTGAAGAATGAGTCAGTGAATAGCGTCACTTATCTTGTTTAGCAGAAACAGGTGCAATGTATCTTATTTCTTCAGTGGGTGTGGGCTTCACTGGCTGGGCCAGCGTTTATTGCCCACCCCAAGTTGCCCTTGAGAAGATGGTGGTCAACTCCCTTCTTAAACTGCTGCAGTCCATGTTGTGTAGATACACCCAGAGTGCTGTTAGGAAGGTAGTTCCAGGATTTTGACCCATCAACAGTGAAGAAACGGTGATATATTTCCAAGTCAGGATGGAGACCAACTTGGAGGGGAACTCGAAGGTGGTGGTGTTCCCATCTACCTGCTGCCCTTGTCCTTCCAGATGGTAGTGGTCAGGGGTTTGGTAGGTGCTGCCTAAGGAGCCTTTGTGAATTCCTGCAGTGCATCTTGGACATGGTACACACAGCTGCCATTGTGCATTGATGATGGAGGGAATGAATATTTGCAGATGGGGTGCCAATCAAGCAGGCTGCTTTGTCCTGGACAATGTCAAGCTCCTTGAGTGTTGTGAGAGCTGCACCCATCCGGTCAAGTGGGGTGTATTCCATCACGCTCCTGACTTATGGCTTGTAGATGCTGGACAGGGTTTGGGGAGTCAGGAGGTGAGTAACTTGTCACAGGATTCCTAGCCTCTGACTTGCCCTTGTCAGCGCAGTATTTATATCGCTAGTCCAGTTCAGTTTCTGGTCAAAGGTAATCCCCAGGATGTTGATAGTGGGGGATTCAGTGATGGTAATGCCATTAAATGTCAAGGTGCGATGGTTAGACTCTCTCTTGTTGGAGATGGTCATTGCCTGGCAACTGTGTGGGGCAAATGTTACTTGCCTTAAAGTAAATAGAGTTGGGGATGGTTCTGGGGGGTGATACGTAGGATTACAAAGCAAAAGGAACTGGCAGCAGAGTAGGGCAGCTATTGAGGTAATGATACCCAGCATGTGAAAGGAAGGGACACAGTGTGCAAACATTAAAAAAAAGCAGCAATAGGTCAAAGGGGGAAAATAAATGGTAAAAAAGCAAAATTAATGTCACTTCACTGAAACGCACATAGTATTTGAGGCAAAATAAATGAATTAAAGGCATCAATCGAGGTTAATAATGACACAGTAAAAAGCGAGATTTAAACAGGCCTCCAATCAACAGCCAAAATCCAATGAACTCTTTAGTGTAGAAGAGCCAGAAGCTGCCAATCCTGACATTTATTCATTATTCAACATTAGAGTTGGGAAGACGGAGCCAATATTTGTTACAGTGTAAGTGAATGGTAAACCATTAAAAGTGGACAGAGACACGAGTGCTTCTACCACTGGAACAGGAAAACACACTTTCAGATATTTAAATAAAGGTAATGAACAATTAAATTTGAAACAAACATCTGCCAAGTTGAAAAAGTACACAGGCGAATAAATCCAAGTAAAAACTATCACTAGAGTAACTGTTCATTCTAGACACCAATCGGTACAGCTCCCAGTGATGGTGGTAGAAGGTGAAGGGCCAAGCCTTCTAGGGCGTGATTGGTTGAAGGAGATTAAATTAAACTGGTCTGAAATCTTCCAGGTGCGAGCAGGTGGGCTACCGGAACTGGTAAAAAAAATTACACCATCCTCAAGGATGAACTGGGAAAAACTGAAGGCCTACAGGCCATGATTTATGTAGAGCCAGAAGCAACCCCTCACTTCTTGAAAGCAAGACAGGTGCCACATGCCCTGAAAGAGCAGGTTGATGCTGAGCTGAACTGGCTAGAGAGACTGGGAGTTATAAAAGCAGTTCAGTTCTCAGAGTTGTCAGCACCCATAGTCCCTGCCCTTAAATCAGACCAAACATCCAGATGTGTGGGGACTATAAACTAAAGGTCAACAAAGCAGCAAAACTGGACAGTTACCCTATTCCCACGATTGAAAACCTATGTGCTAAACCAGCAGGAGGGACAATGTATAAAAAGCTTGACATGAGTCATGGATATCAGCAACTGGAGCTGGGTGGTGCCTCCTGGGAATTTGTAACCATCAGTACCCACAAAGAGTTATACCAATACGCACGCCTGCCCTTCGGTGTTTCCTCAGCCTGTGTCATTATTCAGAGGACAATGGAGAGCTTATTACAGGGACTACCTCAGGTTGTAGTCTACCTGGACGATGTGCTGATAACTGGATTCAAAGAAAAGGAACTCTTGGTTAACTTAGAGGAAATCCTGAAATGATTTCTAGAAGCAGGAGTCTACTTGACGGAGGAAAAATGCACGTTTTAAGAAAATGAAGTCATTTATTTAGGCCACCAGGTAGATGCCTAAGGGTTACACCCAGTTGAAGATAGGGTTAAAGCAATCAGAGAGGCACATGCACCCAAGAACAACTCTGAACTTCAATCACTTTTAGGGATGATAAATGACTATGGGCGATTTCTACCAAACTTGTCCACAATTCTAATCCCTCTATTTTCGCTGCTAAGAAAAAAGCAGTGTTGGTTTTGAGAGACACCCCAAAAAGAAGCCTTCAGGAAAGTAAATCAGCTCCCACACTCTTCCAATTTATTTGTGCATTATGACCAGATGAAGGAATTGGAGCTGACCTGTAATGTATCCCCCTATGGAGTGGGGGCGGTACTATCTCACAAAATGGACAACGGCACAGAGAGGCCGATAGGCTGTGTACCCAGGACACTTACAACAGTTGAAAAAGGATATCCTCAGATCATTAAGGCAGGGGTCTTGATTATTTTTGATGTAAATACATTCCACCAATACGTGCACAGGCGACATTTCATGATAGCATCAGAACACAAACCACTTTTGGGTCTGCTTAGCGAGGAAAACTTTATACCACCCAGAGCCTCTGCAAGAATACAAAGATGGGACTGGATTTTGGAGGCAAATGAATACACCTATGTACATAGACCAAGGATTCATATAGCAAATGCGGATGCCCTAATTCACCTCCCTTTACAAGAGAATGATGAACATGTCCCAATCCCACAAGAGCTCATGTTAGTGATGAATTTTCTAGATTCCTCACCAGGCCAGGCAGATAAGAAACTGGATGAACCATGATCCTGTCCTGCCTCGAGTGAGAGACCAAGTTTTACAGGGTTAGCCCCAGGAAACAGTCTCTGATGATTTGAAGCCATTTTTCAACCGCAGACAGAAGATGAGCAGTCATGATGGTTTTCTATTATGGGCTGCATGGCCAATAATTCCTGCATAAGGAAGGGAACCATTTTTAGTAGAGCTACACTGTGCCCATCCAGGGATCTCCCGAATGAAGATGAAAGCGCAGAGTTATCTTTGGTGGCTGGGGATGGATGGTGATATTGAGAAAGTGGTTAAACACTGTGTGCAGTGTCAACGGCTACAAAAGTTGCTCTTGGAAGCCCCATTACACCCATGGGAGTATCCTGGTAGACCCTGGGTGCGATTGCACATTGATTACATGGGTCCTTTCCTTGGAACCATGTTTCTACTAATTATAGATGCTCATTCCAAGTGTTTAGACATTTATGAGCTATAGTCGCCAACATCAGGCACTACTATAGAAAAACTACGCCAGAGCTTCACCATCCATGGATTGCCAGAGGTAATCGTCTCAGATAATGGTTCGGCATTTACATGCGCTGAGTTCCAACGATTTATCAGCCTCAACGTTATTTACCAAATGAAGACTGCACTGTACTATCCGTCATCAAACGCACTGGTGGAAAGGGCAGTGCAAACATTTAAAGCGGGAATGAAAGAGTTAACAGCGGATTCATTGGAGACCAAACTTGCTTGTTTTCTATTTCACGATAGAACAAATCCCCCACACAACGGCAGGAGCAACACCGACAGGATTACTGATGAGGTGCCATCTTCAGACACAACTAAGCCTAATACTTCCCAATTTGGAGGGGAAGATGAAGAAATGCCAAGAAAACCAAAAAGCAACAAATGATTTGTATCGTTTTGAGCGACAGTTTATGGTTGGAGAAGCAAAATATGTAAAGATTTTTGGTGGAGGACTGAAGTGGTTACCTGGTAAAGTGAGTTCTGTTACCAGACCATTGTTGTACCACATGGAAGTGGAGGGCCGGATCACCTTTAAACATGTGGATCATTTAAGAAATATGGAGATACCCCAACAAAATGATGTTCCACTTGTAACCATTACTGAGCCAGTAGTTCCTGCTGAAGTTGCTCAACCAAGGACAGACATGCCCGATGTCTCTGTGGGAGTGGAAGACACTGAACTGCAAGTGTTTAATGAGGTACTTGATGTTAATGCAGTTCCAGAGAATGTGTTTCCTACAAAAGAATCTGAAGTCGTGGATCTGCGACTTTCCACACGGATCAGGAAACCACCTGAGAAACTGAACTTGTAATTTCATAACCTGTGTAAACATTGTAATGTCATGAGATAAAAATCCTTGTAAATACAAAATGCACAGAAAAGTTAAAGGGGGAGGAAAGTAGTAATTATTGTTTTGAGAAATGTTGGGCTGTTGCTTTAAGATTAATCCTGCATTGTAAGATCACATGATCTGTGTAAACCAATATGTTAGCAGCGCTGGGAAGCTCTACAGTAGAGTTCTTCTTTAGTTATGGAGTTTGATGCACATGTGTAGTTGCTGCTGCTGTCTTCTATATAAAGTTAAATGTTTCCACGAAGAAAACTAGTCTGAAGATCAACTCTAGAACAGATAGTATCAAATTGAAAGAAAAAACATACAATGTGGCAATGATTAGTGGTAAGGCAAAGGATTGGGAGAGCTTTAAAAACCCAAAAAGATGACCAAAACAAAATAAAGTGGGAGAAAATAAACTTTGAGGGTAAACTAGCAAGTAATATATAAATGGACAGTAAGCGCTTCTTTAAATATATAAAAAGGAAGAGGCCAAAGTTAACATAGGCATGAGGCTGGGGAAATAATAATGGGGAACCAGGAAATAGCAGAGGAGTTGAATAAATACTTTGCATCAGTCTTCACGTTAGAAGACACTAATAGTGTTCCAAAAATACTAAATAATCAAGCGGAAAAGATGGGAGCAGGGGGAGCAGGGCAGGAAATGAATACAATAAATATCAAAAAGTAATAGGAAATCTAATGGTGCTAAAGGCTGATAGCCTGGACATGATGGGTTGCATCCTAGGATATTAAAGGAAGTAGCTACAGAGATAGTGGATGCATTGAGAGCAATCTTCCAAGAATCCTTAGATTCTGGAAAAGTCCCAGAGGTTTGGAAAACTACCAATGTAACACACTTATTCAAAAGGGGAGGGAGACAATAAACAGGCAACTATAGGCCAGTTAGCTTAACATCTGTCATTGGGAAAATATTGTAGTTTATTATAAACAATGTAATAACAGAGCATTTAGAAATGCATAATATAATCTAGCAGAGTGGACATGGCTTCATGAAGGGGAAATCATGGCTGACAAATTTATTGGAATTCTTTGAGTTCACAAGCAGGAGAGATAAAGGGGAATCAGTCGATGTAATCTATTTGAAATTCCACACAGCGTTCGATAAGGTACTACACATAAGGCTGCTTAATAAGATGAGAGTCCATCGTGTTTGAGGTAGTATATTCACATTGATAGAGGATTGGCTAATGAACAGAAGACAGAGAGTTGGGATAAGGAGGGCATTTTCAGGATGACAACCTGTAACTAGTGGAGTGCCGCAGGGATCAGTGCTGAGGCTACAATTATTTACAATATTCATTCATGACTTGGATGAGAGAAGTGAATGTACTATCATGTTTGCAGATGACACAATAAAAAGTGGGAAGGTAAGTGTTGAGGTTGACACAAAGAGTCGACAGAGGGATTTAGACAGGTTAAGTGAATGAGCAAATCCAGCTTAAACTTATTAAAAGGCCTATCTGGAGCAGGGGTGATAACCTCTGTTAATTCCTTCCCTTCGGGGGGAATTAGATCAGTTCTTTAGCCACAGTTAAGTATCTGTGAGGCCTATTTTTCTCTACCTTAAGTAAGAGTGATCATCCGAGGAGTGCATCTGATTTGGAATAGCCCCAAAGAGGGGCTAGGATTATGATCCACTTCATCCTGAACCAGTATTGACCTTGTCGGAAGCGACACTATAAGCAAAAACGTCAGAATCCCAGCTCCCAACCTCTGGGATTCATCCTTGAATTCAATGGTTGTTTCCTGGGAAGGGGATCATCATGGAACAGAATATCCGGCTGCCCCATGGATATGCTGCTGCCCCTGCCTGGAATTCCAAGATCAGGGCAATTGGAATATATTGGGGTTGTGGCTGTGATTTCCTCACTAACTCATGTGTCTGTCTGAGTGGGGTTTGGAGGGATATCACTGTGTTATCTTGCTGCTACATAAGTGGGGCCTCTTCCCTGGAACTAAGACCCTTAAAAAAAAACACACACACCTGATTTTAAATGTTCTGTTTTTGCAGCAGGAAAACTGTCCTTTAGATGGAAAGCAGGTCTCATCCAGCCAGGATCAGGCCCTGGAATGCTAGTCTCCCAGTTTCCTACAGGGAGAAGCAGCTGTCACACAATGGAGGTGGAACTGACAGGAATCCCAATTGATGAGATTTCCTGTCAGTTCAACCTCTTCCTGTGACCCCTGCAATGGAAAGTGTGGAGGGAAGGAATTCCAGACCCTTCTTGGGTGGAAATTTGAACAAGCGAGGAAAGGAGAATGAAACTGGATTAACCAGGTCCCTCCCCACAATCCTCCCTTAACTGCCCAGATTGGGAGAGTTTCCTAGGGAGAAGAATTCAAAACACCCGGCCGATGATCGATCCATGAATTGTGGCATGTCAGACTTTGTCTATCCTGGGAGTTTATCAGTGAAATCCCATTGAGAGAGTTTTAAACCCTGTTCAGAGTGGAGTTTGACAGGTTGAAGTGTCAGGCTGCATGGGGTGTGAGCTGTCACCTGGAGAATATGGAGCTCACTCTGCAAATGTCATATCTCTCAAGAAATTACTCTCTGTCTCTTCATTCTTTCTCATTCTTTCCTTTTACACCTCAATATCTTGACAGAATCATTTCACTGAAATGTGGAGAGTTTATCTAATATTTTTATTTATTCTTTCATGGGATGTGGGTGTTGCTGGGAAGGCTCACGCAGTGTTGCCCATCCCTAATTGCCCTTGATCTAAGAGGCTTGCTAGGCCATTGGAGTCAGTTGTTGGCCAAACCAGGTAAGGGCTTTAGTGAAGCAGATGAATTTTTGCAACAATCAATGATTTTTTCAGAGTCACTATTACTGAAACTAGTATTCAATTCCAGATTTCATTAACTGAATTTAATGTTCACCAGCTGCAATGGTGGGATTTGAACATGTGCTCCTAGAACATTAGCCTGGGTCTCTGTATTATTAGTTCAGTGATATTATCACAACACCACTATCTCCCCAAAGATAGCCAAAGAGTGACCCAGATTTATTTCTGAGTAAGAATCTAACATGACACCAAAAGTTGAAATGCATCACCCTCTTTATTTCATAGTGAGAATTCCCAGCAGTTTGAAAAATAAAAGACAAACAAAGGCAAGAAGACAATGGCTAATTTACTCCATGTGAGAAGCCTGTGAATGGGTCACCTGTTAACAGGGGTAATATCTGAATAGATCATGTTCTCAATCACAGGTTCAGTCTGTCGATATTCCGAAAGTGAGCTCCCAGTGTGGGTGTGAGGAGATGGGAATCTGAACTTTATTCCATGTTCAGTTTTTGCATTCTAATTTTAGATTGGGATTCTTTCTCAGTTTTAAGCTGCTTCAAACCAGAGTCGTCAACTCTTCCACTTCAGTTTCCTCATGATTCTAATGAAAATGGTGTGCATGGGAGACGTGTGTGATCATGCTGCGGGGAAGCTTTTCAGTGGTGAATACTGTTGTCTGCTGACAATGCAGCAGGTACAGGTGGGTTCTAAAAGAGTCTCCTGGACAAACAGGGAGGATCTTCATCATGACCACAACTTTCCTGCCCAACTCCATTGCTACTATTAGGAGAATTATTGACAGCACAAAGGTGGACTGCGTGTTTTTCAAATTTAAACTTCACTTGTAAGTATTTCACATTACATTGGTTTCTCTTTATTCACGTTGGCGCCATCAATATGTGTTGAGACTAATTTAATCAGAAATCTCAATGTCCTGGCACAGCTCATAGTTGGCACACGTTGATGGTTACAGAAGAGTTAGAGATATGTGTTTATTGTGGAAGATATAACATTGTGTTTCTTGGTCCACTCTTTACTGAATGTTTATGTTAGTGTCCAGTGTTGCACTCACTGCTCTGTGGAACATGGTTGAAGTTCCTGGCTCAGCTGGCTCTCCCTTCTATGCATTGTAAAGGAAATTGTCTGAGATCACTCTCCACAGGGGTAATTGGAATGTTGTAGGTGAACTCAAGGACTCAGCCAATCAACAATTAGAAATGGTCACTCATGTCCTGATATCATCCTTTAGGTCCTTCATTTTCTTTCCTTGACTGCCTGTCCCCACCACCCCACCACCCACCCTTAACATATCCAGGATGCCTGGCCCCTCCTATTTCACCCCTCCCTGCCCCAAGTCCACCTTCTGCCCTCCTTGGATCTTTCTGTCTTTGATTACTGTTTTGAAATTGTAATCTGTTCATATTGTTCACTGGAAGCTTCCTTACAGAATTATACCCACAGAGGGAGTCTGCAGGAAGAAGTGGAGAGTCTGAAGAAGCTGTTTTAATACAAGGATCCATGTTGCTCATGCGCTTTAAATTCTAGGTGTCTCTGGCTGTTTCTATTAGCGAGCACCTCACACACTCTTTAACTCCTGCATGTCTCTGACAACACTCCACATACCCCTCCACCACTGACTCAGTCTTGCCAGTTCTGAGCCTCAATGCAAGCTGCTCCACTTCCTGAGCCCAGGTACAATGCCACGTCTGACCACTCCATGTATTTCATTTGCAACAAATTCAATTCACTGTGTTCTGCAACACATCCCATTTTCAATGAGCTCTTTTCACTTCAACTTTAAATATTCTGTTCAATATGACTGTGATAAACATAAATATAATCCATCGCTGTGTCTAGATGGAACATCCTAGAACTATGTCAGTCCTTAGGACCATCACCATCTCAGTCTGTTCATGATTCAATTAAAGCAAGATTATAGAAAAGGCAAATTACTGCAGTGATTAATCCCTGTTCCCCAATGGAGGGCCCACTACCCATGTCCAACTGGGATTAGGCCTGTGTATGTGCAGTGCAGAGATGTTAGCCTCATTTCACCATTGCTGCCCACAGAGGTGATTGGTCAGAAATGAACCTGAAACATTGGCAAATAATTTGGAATTGAAGGAGGAACCTAATTATAAACAATATGAAAAGCAACAACAGCAGTCAGGGCTCCTCTGTCAGCGACAGTCAGATCTGCCAGGGCTGGATCCTCATGTCTGGTTAACGTGTGGGTAGAAGACCATGTGGTTTCTCCATATTTGGTTGGTTAAGTGAATGGGTAAGAATGTGACAGATGGAATTTCATTTGGGGATGTGTGAAGTCAGCCAAATATCGAAAAAATATAAAAGTGGAATATTTTGCAAGGTGAGTGACTGGAAAATGTTGTTATTCAGAGGGGCTTGGGTGTCTTTACACATGAAGACTAGGAAGTAATCTGCAGTTACAACAAGCAATTAGGAAAACAAATGGTAACTTAGCCTTTATTACAAAGAGAGTAAAGAATAAAAAATCTTAGTTCAATTATATAGGTGACACCACACCCATAGTTTTGGCCTCCTTACCTAAGGGTGGATGAACTGTCCTTAAAGGGACTGCAATGCCTGTTTATTAGACAGATTACACACTCAAGGGATAGTGTGGGAAGGTGGAATTGAGGTAGAAGATCAGCCATGATCTTACTGAATGGTGGAGCAGGATTGAAGAGCCTCTGTTTTACTTTACTTTGGGAAAGACAAGGAGGTACAGCCCCTGGTGAGAACCATGATCTGTCTGTCACAGGATAGTGTGGGGAGACATTGAGCTGGACACCTGGAAAGAGCCATTGTTTAGAATCACTGAACAAAACAACTAAAGGGAACAGTTTATGAAGAAATGGTCACTGTTGATGCTAACATGTTTGTATAATTCTTAAAAAAAAGATTACATGCAGCAATGTGTGTGGGAGTTAGAATTAACTGGTCTAAACAGGGTCCCAGTGCTGAATGTGTCATTGGTGGAATTGTTCAAAACGCCATTACGCGCATATATATGTAATTTGTCTAATGAACAGTCATTGTGTTCCTTCTAAGGTAAATATATCCTTCCTTAGGAAAGGAGACCAAAACTTTGCACAGTACTCCAGCTTAAACCCAATGCGTAATTAGTGGAAGGTTCAATCAGTTTAAGAATAGAGTTAAGTACATCTCACTGTTTTATATCTATAGGGGTAACAAACCCTACCAGATAGCTTTTACATTTTGATAAAAGCTATTTGCATCAGCCCATGTGAGTTATAAAAACTGATGATGAATCCTGGATTAAACTGTCAATTGTATTGTTCCAGGTCCTTCAGGAATTCAGTCACAAGTCCTTCATATTGGTGCTCATCAACCTTCTGGTCAAAAACCCTGCAACAGAATTAAGAATATATCATTTTCATTTTTGGTCCTCCTGACAAAGCCTGTATGGAAACCAAAGGGATTGTCAGGACAATCAGCCCCTTGAGGACCCTCCACCATTCAGTTCATCCACAGCTGTAGTAACATAATAGATAAGATAGCCCAATGGGCAGACAAGTGGCTGACTGGATTTAATACAGGGAAATGACATTCAATGGCATTACCATCACTGAATCCCCTGCTATCAACTTCCTGTGGGTTACCGTTGACCAGAAACTGAACTGGACTAGCCAAATAAATACTGTGTCTACAAGAGAAGGGCAGAGGTTGGAAATCCTGTGGTGAATAACTTACCTCCTGACTCCCCAAAGCCTGTCCACCAACTACAAGGCAAAAGTCAAGAGTGTGATGGAATACTCTCCACTTCCCTGGATCAGTGCTGCTCCAACAACACTTAAGCAGTTTGACATTATCCAGAACAAAGCAGCCCACTTGATTGGCATCCCATCCACAAACATTCATTCCCTCCACCACTGATGCACAGTAGCAGCAGTGTGTACCATCTACAAGATGCACTGCAGTAACTCACCAAGGCTCCTTAGACAGCATCTTTAAAACACACAACTAATACCACCTAGAAGGACAAGGGCAGCAGCCACATGGGAGCACCTTCACCTGGAAGTTCCCCTCGATGCCACTCACCATCTTAACTTGAAAATGTATCACCATTCCTTCACTGTCACTGGGTCAAAATCCTGGAACACACACCAAACTGCACTGTAGGTGTATCTACACCACATGGACTGCAATGGTTCAAGAAGGCAGCTCACCACCAATTTCTCAAGGGCAATTAGCAATGGGCAACAAATGCTGGCCTAACCAGTGATGCACACACTCCATGAATGATATAAAAACAAAGTGAGGTGATGCATTTTGCAGAAGGTATAGGGAGAGGCAACACAGACATCATGAAACAATTCTAAAGAGTGTCTAAAGAGGGATTTGGGGTGCATGGATCTTTGAAGGTGAGAACACATATTGAGAAAATGGTCAGCAAAGTATATGGGAACTTGAGTATCATAAGTAGAGGTATTGATTATAAAAGCAAGGAAGTGATGCTGAACCTTTATAAAGATCCGGAGAGGCCACAACTAGAGTATCAAGTCCAGTGATGGCCACCACGCTTTAGGAAGGATGTGAGGCTCTTTGAGGGGGTGCAGAGGAGACTTACTCGAATGGTTCCCTGGGTGGGTGATGTTAGTGACAGGGTTGGGTTGGAGAAGCTGGGGTTGTTCTCCTTGAGGAAAGGGGGTTGAGGGGTGATTGGATAGAGCTGTACAAGATTCTGACAGGGTTGATAAGGTAGAAAAGGAAAAGCTGTTCTCGTTAGCTGATGGTACAAGAACTAGGGGAGACAGATAGAAGACTTTGGGCAAGAGATTCAGGGGGAATCTGAGGAAAAACCTTTTTATGCAGCGAGTGGTAATGATCTGGAACTCACTGTTTATTAGGGTGGACGAAGCAGAGATGATGAATGATTTCAGAATGGAAATTGGATGGACATTTGAGGGGAATAAACTTGCAGGGTCACAGGGTTAAAGGGAGGATTTGGGACTTATTGGATTGCTCTATATAGTCAGCATGGTCTCAATGGGCTGAATAGCCTCCTTCTGTGCAGCCATGATTCTATAGGCCAAATTTATTGTGCTCCCTTGAGGCAGGGTTGCTGGCGGAGAGGGCATTTAATTGTACGTGTTGGTAGTGGGTGGGCACCCCGCTGCCTTACTGCCTCCACCAAGATTAAATCCAGTGCGGGGAGATTCGTGCCCAGGCAGCCCAACCCTTCCCAACCTGCCCTCAATGGAGGCACTTAAATGGACAATTCATGTCAACTTAAGAGTCCCTTCTTATAGTTGATGGCCTTAACCCAGAGGCAGGAGGGCCTGTCACTATGCTGGTTGCTTTCGGATGTTTTTGGGGGGGCCATTTTGTTATCAAGGGACTGTCATTGGGAATGCGAACGGAACAGTTAAGAGCCACCCTCCTGCCTCTTTTTCCTACACACTCACCCCCTCCCCCATGACCCCCTTTGCTTTGATCCTGTTCCTGCCATTGGTCACCTGTTATCCTGGGGCCCAGCACTGATCCTAGGCCTCTCAGGAACAGAGCCAACAGCAGCCGCTAAACCTTCTTGATGCTGACAAGCGCTGAGAGCTGCTGGCCTCTGATTGGCCAGCTGCTTTTGGAGGGCGAGGTCTCTGCCACCTGGGGTCCTTGGTACCAGGGAGGACCTGCCATTGGCCACCCGAAAGGCACTTAATGCAGCAGGCCCTCCCTAAAGGAGGTGATGCAGGGCCCTTGTCAGCTCTTCAGCCGAGATCCCCATCACCTCCATTAAAATACCGCCCTACGTGTCTATGATCCACACCTCTACTCTATTTACTCACTTTAGCTCTGCCCTTTGGAGAAAACTCCCTCACTCATATCCTTCCTTCTACAAGGTCTGATTTGCAAAAGTGAATTTTGGGACAGTACTTTTAAAAGAAGTGTCCTGAAGGAATCACAGGTTTCTTCCCAGTTTTTACATTGATATGATCATATGTTCATAATCTATAGAGGGAGTTTCGTACTTTCCAGGAATTGAGAGAATGTCCCATGTGGGAATTCTCATGGGATCTACGTGTTGCAACTGCAGAATGCAGTAGCTCGTGGACACGTGTGTGATCCAGGGCAAACATGTCTGCAGTAAGTGCCAGAGACTCGAGGAGCTTCGGCTCAGAGTCTTTGAGCTGGAGGCCGAGCTGCAGACACTACGAAGCATCAGGGAGGGGGAAAGTTACTTGGACTCTTCATTCCAGGAGACGATCACACTCCTTAGGATAGGATCAGCTGATTTGGTCAGTGGTCAGAGACAGGAGGATGTCGCTGTGAGTGAGGCAGATAAGGGCAGTCTGTAGGGACGAAAGTGGGGTCTGCAATATGGATCAGCGAACTGACCCTGGCACCATCGTACAGGAAGCCAGTCAAATAGGGGGAGTGAACAGGAATGTAGTGGGTGTAGGCAACAGTATAGTCGGGGGATAGGCACAGTTTCCTGCAGCTGAGGGCAGGAGTGCAGAAGGCTGGGTTGCCTGCCAGGTGCCAGGGTTTGGGACATCTGATCAGGGCTGGAGAGGAACTTGCAGTGGGAGGTGGAGGATCCAGTTTTCATAGTCCATGTGGGGACTAATAAAATAAACAGGATGAGGAAATAGGTTCTGCTTTGGGATTATGAGCAGCTGTGGGTTAAATTAAAAAACAGAACCACTAAGGTAATATTCTCTAGATTATTACCTGAACCATGAGCAAAATGGCGTAGGATAAATCAGATTAGAGTTTTAAATGGGTGGATCAAAGTGCGGTGTGGAAGAATTGTGTTTCAATTCATGGCCACTGTCACCAGTATTGGGGAAAGTGGGAGCTGTACTGCTGGGACAGTCTTAATCTGAACTGTGCTGCGACCAGTGTTCTGCTGAGTCAAGTAACGAGTTTGGAAGCCGAGGAGTTTAAAATAATTAGTGGGGGCAAGGGATCAGGTATTGGAGGATGTGATGAGAGAAGACAAGGCAGGAGAGCAAGGAAGCAATAGGGGAAATGATAGTCGGAGTGTGGCAGGAAGGGACAGAGGGTACAATCTTAAAAGCGCGTCAGCAGATAAGACCAGAGGTTGTGGAAATAGTAAAAGGATAGAACTAAAGGCTCTGTATTTAATTGCATGGAGCATTCACAATAAAACAAATGGATTGAGAGTCCAAACATAAATAAATGTGTCTGATCTGATAGCCATTGCAAAGACATGGCTGCACGATGACAATGGCTGGGATGTGAATATTTGAGGGTATGTGACATTTCAGGTGGACAGGAGCTCGGAAAAGGTGGAAAGGTAGCTCTGTTGATTAAGTTTGGCATGAGTACTTTAGAGAGAGATGGCTTTAGTTCTAAAGATCAAGATGTAGAATCAGTTTGGGTAGAGATGGAAGTCACTTGTGGGAGTGGTTTATAGGCCCCATAACAGTAACCACACTGTAGGAGCGGGTATCAGAAAGGAATAATGGGGGCTTGTGACAAGGGTACAGTGATAATCATGGGTAATTTTAATCTACATCTAAATTGGATGAATCAGGTTGGCAAGATGTGCTCAGATAGAGTTTTTGGGACAGTATCTTAGAGCAGCACATTCTACATCCAACCAGAGAGCAGATGATTCTACATCTGGTCATGGGCAGCAAGACAGGATTATTTAATGATACGTAACAGTGAAGGCACATCTAGGCAGCAGTGACCATAATATGATTGAATTTTTCTTTCAGTCTAAGGCAGAGAAATTGTCCAGAACTTCCGAGAGTTGACAACGACTATTGGATTGCCACTCTGCTCCTTTTTTCTGACCTTACTCAGGAGCAGCACCTTCCTCTCCCGACCTTTCACCTCAGGCTAGGTGAGAAACATACAGTGCAGCCTGTTCCCGAGGCCTTCGGTCGAGGGCAGCAGAATCATTCGAGAGGAGGCCAGACCCCTTTTTATGGCACCAGCTGCTATAAAGCAGGTAAGTTTAAAGTTTAATGAGCTGAAGAGGCTGGGCTGCAAAGTACATTCTAGTCCCGATATAGACAGATTTTTAATCAGTAAGGGAATCAAGGATTACGAGGAAAAGGCAGGAAAGTGGATTTGAGGATTATCAGATCAGCCATGATCTCATTGAATAGCAGAGCATATTTATTAAGACAAGTGGCCTACTTCTGCTTCTACGTCTTATGATCTTATGGACCCAGCCATTTTGAGAAGCCAGGGAGAAGGTAAGTGGTTAGGATCGGGAGAGGTCTGGTGGTCAGTGTGGGCAGTGTGGTGGTAGGATGAACCTGGGCCTGGCAGGGGAATGGGGGGTTATCCTGGGAGGATAGGGGTCGATCGTGGGGTCAGGAGCGTTCTAGGAGGTGCTGGTTAATAGTCAGGGGGGTGGGGAATAGTTGAGAGATCAGAAGAATAGTTGAGGGGTGGTGGGGGGTTGTTAGGGGTGTCAGAAGGGTGGCCGGGTGTGCGGGTGGAGGTTGCTAGAGGGGTAGTTGGTGGGTTGGGATTGTAGTCAGTGTGCTGCCATTTTGCCGGGGGGTAGAGAGTGTAGTCAGGGGAGTGGGGTGTGGTCGGAGGGTCAGGAATGCAGTCGGGGGTGTTGGGAGGGAATTTGGCAGGTTGTGGGTAGTTGGGTAGTGGGGGAGGAGTCAGGAGGCTGGGGACAATCAGGAGATTCAGGGTGTAGTTGGGGGATGTGGGGTGTCAACGGCAGACACTCGGTGTTTCTGGGAGGGGAGGAGAATGTTAGTATGATAGTTAGCAAGAATTTACATGTGGTTTTAATTATTCTAACTTTCACTGAATAACTTTTCTGCTAAGATTGTTGGAACCATCCAAAGTCTCTGAATTAAATTGGAGTATCGGATGGTTCCCAGTGCAGGGTCATTGCCAATGGGAAGTTTGAACTTGAATACAATCCTTGCATGGGGACTTCCGCGGGATGCCCCAGTGCATCTTCTGGGCTATCTCCTGGGTTTGACGACCCAGAGAACAGAAGTTATGGGCCAGCGGGTCTAAGTCTTATGCTTTAAACTTAAATAAGGGCAATTATGATGGTATGACAACAGAGCTGGCTAAAGTGAACTGGAGAAATAGGTTTAGAGATAGGTCAGTGGAGATGCAGTGGCAGATATTTTAGGAGATATTTCATAACACTCAGCAAAGATACATTCTAGTTAAAAAAAAAGGATACTTAGCGAGTGACACACCATCCATGGCTAACTAAGGAAGTTAAAGTTAGCATCAAATTGAAAGAAAGAACATGGAATTCCATGAAGTTCAGAAAATTGGACTGGTTATAAAAACAACAAAGAATGACTAAAAGAACAATGAGAATAATAATAAGAAGCAAAATAAAGAGAAATTAGAACATGATAGAAAATTTGTTAAAATATAAAAATGAATAATAAGTGTTACCAAAAGTATTTAAAAAGTTATAGAAAAACTATGGTGAACGTTTGTCCCCTAGAGAGTGAGTGTGGAATTAATAATGGAAAATAAGGACATGGCAGATGAATTTAACAGATATTTTGCATCTATCTTCACTGTGGAGGAAAAAATAGCATCCCAGGGATAATTGTGAATTAAGATGTGAAATGAAGGGAGGATCTTAAAACAATTATATTCACAGGGAATTCACGGGACCCAAATCCCTGAACTTCTGTCAATAATTTAAATGGAGCAAAAACTAGGCTGTCAGTTTCCCAAACAGCCATCTCTGCGATCACAGCTGCTCATTGTAAAAGCTCAATGTGCAAGCTCTACAGATGACAAAATAACACCACAGTTCATTACACCAGGAGGACAATGTCCACATTGGAGATTGTCCTGTGTAGTGACTCTCACTGAAAGTATGAGTTAGTGAATGTTGAGTGAGGAAAGGACTGGGCCCAGCTTGATCCTCTCTGAGATCAGCAAATCACACCGACATTCATCATCCAGACACATATGAGGAAAATGCCCCCTCCAAAGGGTACGGGAGGGGGGCCAGTAACATTGGAACTGTGCCATTTATGACTAAGCACAGAAAGAGTAGATAAAGGGACATTTAAGCTAATTAGAATAGAACATCAGACATCTCAATGAGACGATGAAATGAAATGGTTTTGGCTGAGGCACTGATTAACCATAGAACCATAGAAAAGTTACGGTGAAGAAACAGGCCATTCAGCCCATCATGTCTGCACCAGCAATAGGTCCGTAGCCTTGCGGGTTACAGTACTTCAGATGCAGTTCCAGGTACCATTTAAAAGAGTTGAGCTTTTCAGCCTCAACCACCAACTTAAGCAGAGAATTCGAAAGTTTTTCCTCATGTTGCCTCTAATACTCCTACCAATCACCTTAATTCTATGTCTCCTGGTAACTGACCCCTCCAATAAGGGAATCAAGTCTTTCCTGTTTCCCCATTCTAGGCCCCACATAACTTTGTACACCTCAATTAGCCTCCTCTGTTCTGAGGAAAACTACCTGAGCCTATCCAATCTCTCCTCTTAGCTGCAATTTTGAAGCCCTGGCAACATTCTTGTAAATCCCCTCCGCACTCTCTCCTGAGCAATTATGTCCTTCCTGTAATGTGGTGACTAGAACTGTGCACAGAATTCCAGCTGCGGCCTAATCAGCATTTTATAAAGTTCCATCATTGCATTCCTGCTTTTATATTAAATAGCTCGCCTGATAAAGTTAACCACCTTGTCTATCTGTCCTACCACCTTCAATAACCTGTGGACATGCGCTCCAAAGTCTCTCACTTCCTCAAGCCCTCTCAATAACTTCCCGTTTATTGAATATTCCCTTGCTTTCTTTTGCCCTCCCCAAATGCATTTCCTCACACTTTTCCGGATTGAATTCCATTTGCCATTTCTCCGCGCACTCAACGAAACCGTTGACATCATTCTGCAGTCAGCAGCTATCCACTTCACTATCATCTGCACAGCCAATATTAGTGTCATTTTCAAATTTCCTAATCATGTCTCCCACATTAAAGTCTAAATCATTGATAAAAAATACCACAAAGAGCAAGGTCCCAACACTGAGCCCTATAGAAAACCACAGGAAACCCTTTGGGCTGAATTATCCCCCTGTCGGGGGCAAAGTTGAAGGGCGGGAGTGCACATGCGTGCTTCCCATCGGCGCCTGCAATCGGGGGCGTGGCGCCCTTTTATGTGGTTGGGCGAATCAAGGCCCAGCCAGCGTCACATCCGCACAGAAGCGCTGTGCGCACTCTGTGCGGTGAGAGGGGAATCCCAAAGTCGAGAGTGCGCTCCTTCGCACATGTGCACGAAAAGGCACACTCATCTCCCTGAGGCTCAGTGCTGTCACATGAGTTGGGACATGTACATAATTTTCACAAAAACTTTCTTAAAATTTTTTAACATCCACATGAAATCTCATCCCACCCGTAGATGAGGTTTCATGTTTTTTCTAGTTTGTGCCGGGTCTCCTGGCCTGCCCACCGACCTTAAGGTTGGATGGGCAGGTCCTATAATTGACTCTGTCAATGGCCTCCATTGGCCATTGACAGGTTGGTGAGTGCACAGCTGAGTTCGCTGTGCCCCTGCCTACCTGAAAATTTAAATGGGGCTGGTGACGTCGGGAGTTCCCCACAACTTCACCACGTGTCGGAATGCAGGCCCTGTACCCGCTCGCAGATGTGTAAAATCCTGCCCTTTGTTTCCTGTCACTGAGCCAATTTTGTAACCAACCTGCCACCTTCCCCTGAATCCAATGGGACCTCACATTTCTGACCAGTCTGCCATGTAGGACCTTGTCAAATCCTAACTAAAATCCATGTAGAAAACATCCACTACTCTACCCCCATCAATCCTCCTTGTTACTTCCTCAAAAATTTCAATTAAGTAAGTAAGACAAAATATTCCCTAACAAAGCCATGCTACTATACCTGATCAATCCATCTCTTTCTAAGTGACAGTTTATCCTGTCTCTCAGAGTTGTCTCCAATAATTTTCCCACCACCAAAGTCAGACTGACTGGCCTGTAATTTTCTGGCATATCCCTCACACCCTTTTTAAAAAATTGTATGACATTCGCAGGCCTCCAATCCTCTGTGAGCTCGCCTGTGTCTAGTGAGGATTGGAAAGTGATCCTCAGAGCATCTGCGGTTTCTTCTCAACAGACTGGATACAATCCATCTGGCCCTGGTGATTTATCTACCTTCAAGGATACCAGTCCATCCAATACTTTCTCTCACTCTATGCTTACTTATTGTATCTAAAGATAACAAGGATATGAATTTGTTCTTCCAAAAATAAACAACGTGCTGGATGTGAGAATATAGGAAAAACAGGAGCCAACTCCATATGAACCTGACTAATGCAAATTGGGAGGTGTCGCTGGGTTCCCAGAAGAAGGAACGGCAGATTGTGAGATATGAATCATTCCATTATACAATTAATATTAACCAATGTTCCCATGTTCCCGGAAGAGCCCAATAATCACAGTACGACTCTCGGTTGAGTAATGTTGACACAAGAGCTGAGTTAAAGCAATATCAAACTCAATACAAATCAGTAACTAAATTCACCTGACGTAGTAACAATCAGCAGGCACACTTCCTAGTTGAACTGTTTGATCTGTTGGTTCGGGTGGAGTGATGACTTCAGCAACTATCAAAACAGATATCAAGAATGCTTGTTCCATTGTGCCATTTTCCATGTATCCAGAAACTACCCAAGGTGCAGAGATGGGAACAATTGTACCTGTAGACAAAGAAACACATGTTACAGCATTGCTAATGGTGAGTCAGGCAGACTTTGCTGAGATGTGGAAAACACTGATGTGGTTACATTGAATCATAGACACACAGAATGATACAGCCTCCAGGCAGGCTGCTCCTGTGTTGTTTGGTGGACATATCCCACTAATCACCCTGACCTCCTCTTTTCCCACAGACACACAAAAATGCACCCCTTTATCTCAAGAATTGTCTTTTGAATTTTACTATTGAATTTGCTTCACCACCAGTTCAGGCAGTGCTCTCCAGATCACAGTGACTCATTGTTTAAATAAATGATGCACATGATCCAATTGCCAATCATCTTAATTTTATGTCCTCCGGTTATCGACTGCTCTGCCACTGGAAGCAGTTTCTCCTTATCTACTCTGTCAAAACACTTCCTGGTTCTGCAAACCTCTCTCAAATCTCCTGGCAAATTTCTCTGCTCTGGGGAAATGACCTCCGACCTCTCCAGTCTCTCCATGTAACTGAGACCCATCCACACTCCTATCATTCTAGTAAATCTCTTCTGCACCCTCTCCAAGGCCTTGATCTCCTTCCTATTGTAAAGGAACAAGGATGTGCCTGGAGGAGGTGTGACTGACAGAATCTGAACAGCTACAACCTGAAAACAAAAAGAGCAAAACAAGAGAGAAAAGGAAACCAGCAAAGAGAAAGGAAAGGAAATGGAGACAGAGGTTCTGATGAGAGTCATTGGAACATGGCAGGAGACTGTGGACAGCAAGATCAGCATGGAAGCAAGGTGGAGAATTAAAATGACAGGTGACCAGAGGCTTGAAGACTGAAGGGGCATGTTTTGCAAAGCAACTGCCTATCTCACTTTTATAAAAACATACAAATTAGGAGCAGGAGTAAAACATTTGGCCCCTCGAGCCTGCTCTGCCATTCAGTAAGATCATGGCTGACCTGGTTGTGGCCTCAACTCCAAATTCCTGCCTACCCCCTGTACCCTTTGGCTCCCTTGTTGGTCAAGGATTTATCTATTTCTGCCTTAGAATTAATCAATGACCTGCCTCTGCCGGTCTCAGGGGAAGAGGGTTCCATAGACTCATGGCCCTCTGAGAGAAAAAAAAATTCTCCTAATCTGTCTCTTAAATGGGAAATCCATTATTTTTAAACAGTGTCCCCTATTCTGGTGTCTCCAACAATATCCTCTCAACATCCACCCTGTCAAGCCTCCTCAGGGTCTTATATGTTTCAAGAAAATCACCTCAATATAAACTTCAATGGACACAGTCCCAATCTGTCCAACCTTTCCTCATAAGATAATCCCCTCATCCCAGGAATCAGTCACCTGAACCTTCATTGAATTGCTTCTCAGGCAATTATGTTTCTGAAGTAAGGAGACCAAAACTATACACAGTATTCTAGATGTTGTCTCAACAATGCCCTGTACAACTACATGAAAACCATCACAACTTCTATATTCAACTCCATTACTCGAGGAGAGTCTGAGCAGGAGGATTGGGATGGGCACGCTAGAGTTTGAAATATAATGTGAGAGAAAAAATAAGTCAAAATTTCACATCATTGGAAAGTATGAATTGATTGGCTGGTGAGTAGTGTAGTTTTTTTCCCCTATCTCCAAAGATTCTGAGAGGGTTTAAGGAGCTGGAAAATTAAAATTTGCAACAAAAAAAATTAGGAGAGAAAATGAGGTTTAAATAAAACATTTAATTATCTTCCCGTGGTTTAAATGTCAACAGCAGGAAGAAGGTGAGTCGTTGGTGAGTCTTTATTTTTTTTAAGTAGTAAGCTGTATTAGTGGTAGTAAGTTTTCTTACCTAATAGATAGAGGAATGGCAGGGCAGATCTGAACTCTTGAATGCACATCCTGCGCTATGTAGGAACTCCAGGATGCTTGTGCAGGAATTATCATCAGTTGCAGCAGCTCGAGCGCTGGGTTTCAGAACTTAAGCATCAACTGTTATCACTATGGCACATCTGTAAGTTAGAGAGCTTTGCGATAGCATATTTATAGATGTGGTCACTCCACAGTTTACGAGTACGCAGAGAGAGAGGGAATGGGTGACCACCAGGCAGTCAAGGAGAAACAAGCAGGTAGTGCAGGAGCCCCTTCTGTGCACCCCACTCTCTAACTAGTATTCAGTTCTGAATACTGATGAAAATGATGGTTTATGTCAGGAGTGGAGTCAACCCAGAAGGAAAAAACAGTAAAAACTGGGAATTAAGAATACTGGTCTGAACCGGTCTTGTATACCTTAAAATGGAACACCAGTAAAACTAGGAAATAAGAGTCCTGGTCAAAACTGTTTTTACCTCCTGGGAAGTCACCATTGGCTCAGCTGTAGAGGGACACATGAAGAAGTCTGGAAGAGCAATAGTAATAGAAAATTCAATATTTAGGGGACAGATTGTTTTTTTCTGTGGCAGCAGACTGAATTTGGATGGTATATTACCTCCATGGTGCCCAGGGTCAAAGATGTCACTGATCAGCTGCTGAGTACACTGCTGGGGAAGAGTGAACAGCCAGCAGTCTGATTCATAGCTGTACCAACGGCACAGGTAGAAAGAGGAATGTGATCCTGCAGTCAGGATTTAGGGAGTTAGGTAGGAAAATAGCAAGGAGGACTTCAAGATTAGCAATCTTCCGATGACTCACAGTACCACATCCAGGTGAGTATAGAAATAAGAGAATAGAGTAGATGAGTGTGTGGCTGGAAAGATGGACAGGAGGGAGGGCTTAATATTCATGGGACATTGGGACCTGTTCTAGGGGAGATAGGATCTGAACAAGCCAGATGGGTTGCAGCTAAAAGGTGCAGAAAACTCTGGGGGCTACAGATAGCACTGTAGTATGAAATAGCAAGTTACTGGAATAGCAAGTTACTATTGCCCTATTACTATTCCAATCTTCTTCATGTGTCCCTCCACAGCTGAGCCAATGGTGGTGCTAATGACTTGAAGGTAAAAACAGTTTTTCCAGCATTCTTATTTCCTAGTTTTACTAGTGTTCCATTTTAAAGTATACAAGGTTGATTCAGAACAAGGAGGAGAGTAATAATGTCTAAATGAATGTTACTGTGCATGTATGTGAATACATGGAGTGTGGTTAATAATATTGGTGAATTGCAGGCAGAGATAGCCTCATGAAAATATGACTTTGTGGCTATAATGGAGACCTGGCTCAAAGAAGGGCAGATGTGGGTATTAAATATTCCTGGGTACAAGGTGTTCAGGAAAAATAGGAAAGAGGGAAGTGTAGGTAGCAGCATGGACATTGTCACATGATGGGGACATGGTAATGATTTTTTTATTTTTCTATTCCTAAACTTTGAAAACCTTTCAGTGCTCTCCCTGAGGCTGCACTTAGCCTCAGGGCGATATGCACCTGCGCGAAAGATCGCACTCTCGCTTTTAGGGAATCCACCACTGCCTACACAGGAAGTGCAAAGCACCTCCCGGTGGACATCACGCTGGATGGGCTTTAATTGGCCCGCCCGCTTAAAATGGCGGCAGGGCCCACTTCTCCGGCTGTGATCGGCTCCCCGCCTGCCAGAGATTGGGTTGGGCCCATCCGCCCAACAGGCAGAAAATTCTGCCCATTAACTGTGTTTCTCTTTTCACAGATACTGCCAGACCTGATGCATTTTTCCAGCATTCTCTGTTTTTAGTTCAGATTTCCAGCATCCACAATATTTTATTTTTAAACTATTGGACTATGATGATAGGAGTACATTTTTATATTACTGTGTTTATGTGTATACTTTGTGTAGGTAAGGGTAATTTGTGTCTGTCTGTGTCCAGGGTTTATCAAAGTGAGAAAAGCAAAATACTGCGGATGAAGAGTCATACGGACTCAAAATGTTGACTCTCCACAGATGCCGTCAGACCTGCTGAGTTTTTCTGGCAAGTTTTGTTTATAAATTAGGAAAGGTTTTAATATTTGGGTGCCAGAGTTTTCAAAGAGATAATTAAAGACAATGGATGACAAAGATGAAAGTGGTTAAAAGGTATTTATACAAATGGGTTTTCAGCTGTAACAGTTGCTGTGGGGGACATCCCACCAAAGGCCAACCCCAGTGTTTTGGAGTGTGCAGAAAAGCTCTGAAAACCTTTCAACTGAAGAAAGCAGCTCAGTTTTGGGCCAGGAGAATATGTGTCCTGAGAACAGTTTGTTCGAACTCTCCCTTTGGAAGAGCCACATAAGTGTAGATTTGTTGTGGGAAGTCGTGGGTTGTACTTCTGTTTAAAGTGAAAGCAATTTCTCAGTTTGGGGAATATTTCCTGGATTTTATGATTAAGAATCTGTAAAGGCTGTTGCGAAAAAATAGTTTAAGTGTGTAACTTTTATAAATCATTTTGGGTATTATTTTGTATCATTTATTTTCTAACTGTATCTTTCAGCTTGTTTAAGACTCATCTTTTCTTTTTTCTTTTAATAAACATATTAATGTTTCAATTTTTAAAAGTAATAACTGGAGTCCTGTACCTTTGTGTTCTGTAGCTTTCCTTCCTTGTTTCTACAATACAAAAAAAATACAATCAGCCAAGATGGGTTTCAATCTGAGATCTGGCTTGCTGAGCGTTAACATCAGCTGCAGCTGAAACAAGACCTAAAGGTTGAAAAGCCCCCAGGACCAAATGGCCTGTATCCGAGAGTCTTAAAAGAAGTGGCAGCACAGATAACAGATGCATTGATTACAACGTTGTAAATTCTTTAGATTCTGAAAAGGATCCAGCAGACTGGAAAATAACTAAAGTAACACCTTCATTCAAGAACGGAGGGAGGCAGTAAACGATAGGACAGTTGGCCAAACATCAGTCAGAGGGAAAGTGCTAGAATCTATTATTAAGATGGTTGCAGCAGGATACTTGATCAGGCAGGCCAACATGGTTTTGTGAAAGGGAAATCGTTTTTAACAAATCTGAAAGGGCAATTATGGATGGGCAATAAATGGTGGCCTAGCCAGCGAAACCCACATCCCATGAATGAATTTTTAATAATGTTTGGTAGCTAAATTTGCCAAGGTCACCAAGGTATATAGGAAGGTAAATTGTGAAGAGGAGGTAGTAAGTAAAAAAAATTAAGTTAGTGGGAAAATTTGGCAGATTGAGTGTAACATGGGTAAACGTGAGTTTGTTCACTTTGGCAGGAAGAATAGAAAAGCAGGATATTATTTAAATGGAGGGATATTGCAGAACCTGGTCATACAGAGGGACCTAAGTGTCCTCATATGTGAATCACATAAGGTTAGTGTGCAGGTACAGCAAGTGATTAGGAAGGCAAATGGAATGTTGGTGTTTATTGCAAGAGGAATGGAATATAAAAGTCAGGAAGTTTTACTACAGCTGTACTGAACCTTGGTGAGATCATACCTAGGCAGTTTTGATCACCTTATTTAAAATAAGGTATAATTGTTTTAGAAGCAGTTCAAAGAAGGTTCACTGGATTCATTTCTGGAATGAAGTTGTTGTCTTATGAAGACAGGTTGAACAGGTTAGTCCTATATCCAGTGGAGTTGAGAAGAATGAGAGCTGATCTTACTGAAATATACAAGACCCTGAGGGGACATGATAGGTGGATACCCACAGAATGTTTCCTGTCGTGGGGTAACTAAAATTAGGGAACACAGTTTAAAAAAAAGAGGAATCCCTTTGAAGACAGAGATGAAGAGAAACTTTTTCTCCCAAAGGATTGTTGGTGCGTGGAATTCTCTTCTGCAGAAATTAGTAGAGGCTACATCTTTGAATTTATTTAAGGCTGGGTTAGAAAATTTCTGTTAGTCAAGGTAGTCAAGGGTTATGAGGACGCAGACAGGAAAGTGGAGCTGAGACCACAACCAGATCAGCTATGATCTTATTGAATGGTGGAGCAGACTCAAAGTGCCAAATGGCATGCTCCTGCTCTCATGCTCCTACACTTATATTGGTTGTTCTGTTAGAACCTCCTTATTTTTTACTGCATTTCCCATCATTAATATCATCTGCAAATGTTGGCATTTCCAGATCATTAATTTGTATCCAAAATGTAACAGTCCCTGACCCCTGGAGAACACCACTGTATACTTCCTTCCAGTCTGAAAAACAACTGTCCACCACTACTCTGTGTTCTGTCATTTAGCCAATTCTGTATCTACGCTGCCAACCCCTTTAATCCCATGGACTTTAATTTTGCTAACAGTCTATTATATAGTAATTTGTCAAGCATCTTTTGAAAATGTGTATACATCATGTCAACTGTAACCTCATCTACCTTTAACCATTAAATATCTCAGTGAAGCTAGTCAAACACAATTTATCTGTAACATGACAGAATTTCCTGCCACTGAGCCTCAGTCTGGACCCAGCATTCCAGCAGCATCCAGTAACCTGAGAGAGATGCAATGTATCAGTTTCTACAAGGGTACATGGTGACTTCAGTAGTGGGATTCATGCCTGGCATATGGAGCCTTTATTATACTAGGAAAATTCAGCAGCCACTGCTGGAGTAGGAACATGAGTTTGGAATCCCATTCCACCATTGGTTGAATTTTCTTGCTCACATCCCCTCTAAACCTTCTGCCCTGTAACTTAAATCTATGCCCCCTGGTTATTGAACCCTCCAAGGGGACAAATTCCTTCCTGTCTACCCTATTCTATGCTCCTCAAAATGTTACGCACCTCAATCATGTCTCCCCTCAATCTCCTCTGCTCCAAGGAAAATAACCTCAGCCTATCCAAACTGTCCACATAAGTAAAACTCTCCAGCCCAGGCAACATCCTGGTAAATCTCATCTGCACTCTCTCTCACACCAACCCCGCTCTTAACCCTCTGCTGGAGACGGAAACCCTGATATTCTCACTACACAAGCTGGCAGTGGAGACCAATCAGCCGACAGCAGCTCATGTATAAAATGTCAATAAGAACCAAGGAACAATTTCAGTCCAGCCTCATGTTTCAGGGTTGGGGTGTGCACTGTGGGTGCATCACAGGTTATTTACCCCAAAAACGGGCATTGAATAATTTCCCCTGGTACAAACATGACAGAACGCAGTAAACACTGAACTATACTTACCTTGGCCACAATGACTTCTGTGGGCTCAATGCAGTGATTTTCATAACAGAAGTTGTCCACCTCATCCTGTGCAGCAAGTTGCTGCCAGAAGAGGACAGACACAGTTAGGAAGAGTCTCAGCATCCTGGTGTCTGCTCAGATCACTGGTGAACGCACTGAATGACTCTCAGCACCTTCAGGTGGATCTGCAGATTGAGCAGAGAGCTCAGGTCTTTTTATACTGTTTTATGAAGATGATTTTGAATAAAGTTAAGCTGCAGGTAGCAACATCATGTGATGAAGAAACGCACTAGCTGATTCATTATGGAAATGTTACTTGAGGTTAGACACCATTAACTCTCTGAGTGCCGGTTCCCGGGAAGTCTGAACACTCGGGAAGCTATTTTACAATTGATTCCTATTTACACACTCACGATTGTCAACCCTCCCTGTTTGGGAATCACCTGGAATGGAAGATTGATCTGCCGGTCGCTGGTGTTAGTGACCCGGTAGAAAACAATTTCACATTCGGGTTTCATGTCTGCACAGTTTCATTTCTTGGGTTTCCTGCACCGGCAGAAAGTGGGAACCCAGTGGCCATGCTGCACTCCAACCGTGGGACAGACCACCATTTCCTCACTGAGTAGGTGATGCTGGTGTGGGTCTCACTGCCCAATGACTTGAGCATTTCACACCGTTCCTGTTTGTTTCTTCCCCTCCTCTCCTGAGGTACCTGAGACTGGCTGAGGTTCACAACCTTTGGTAACAACTCCCACTGAAGTCCAGTTCCTGACACTGCCTTGGGTTCGCTGATGATTGCACGATGTTCAGCAACATTCGCTGCTCCTCAGATACTGAACCAGTCCATGTCCAAATGCAGCAAGACCTGGATAATGTCCAGGCTTGGGCTGACAAGTGGCAAGTAATATTTGTGGCACACAAGTGCCAGGCAATGACCATCTCCAACAAGAGATAACCTAACCACCACTCCTTGACGTTTAATGGCATTATCATCACTGAATCCCCCACTATCAACATCCTGACCAGAAATTGAACTGGACTAGCCATATAAATACTGTGGCTACAAGAACAGGTCAGAGGCGTGGAATCCTGCGACAAGTTACTCACCTCCTGATTCCCCAAAGCCTGTCCACCATCTACAAGGCACAAGTCAGGAGTGGGATGGAATACACCCCGCTTGCCTGGATGAGTGCAGTACCCACAGACTCAAGAAGCTTGACATTGTCCAAGACAAAGCAGCCCGCTTGATTGGCACCACATCCACAAACATTCACTCCCTTCACCACTGATGCACAGTAGCAGCAGTGTGTATCATCTACAAGACGCAGTACAGGAATTCACCAAGGCTCCTTAGACTGCACCTTCCAAATCCACAACCACTACCATATAGAAGGACAAGGGCAGCAGATAGATGGGAACACCACCATTGGAATTTCCCCTCCAAGTCCCTAACCATCCTGACTTGGAAATATATCACCATTCCTTCACTGTTGCTGGGTCAAAATCCTGGAACTCCTTTCCTAACAGCACTGTAGGTGTACCTACACCACATGGACCGCAGTCGTTCAAGTAGGCAGCTCTCCACTACCTTCTCAGGGGCAACTAGGGATGGGCAATAAATGCTGGCCCAGCCAGCGAAGCCCACTTCCCTTAGTGAATAATTAAAAAATGCTTTCCTGGCACTGCCTCTCACCGGGTTACTTTATCCCTGGCACTGCCTCTCACTGGGTTATTTTATCCCTGGCACTGCCTCTCACCGGGTTACTTTATCTCTGGCACTGCCTCTCACGGGGTTACGTTATCCCTGGCACTGCCTCTCATTGGGTTACTTTTTCACTGGCACTGCCTCTCACCGGGTTACTTTATCCCTGGCACTGCCTCTCACCGGGTTACTTTTTCACTGGCACTGCCTCTCACCGGGTTTCCTGGCACTGACATCTACTCGGGTGCAGATCCCCTGGCGTTGATCTCACTGGGTTTCTCTTTCCCTTGCACTGCCTCTCACTGTGTTACTTTTTTACTGTCACTGCCTCTCACTGGGTTTCTGTTGGCTGGGTACTGCCTCTCACTGGGTTTCTGTTTGCTGGGCACTGCCTCTCACTGGGTTTCTGTTTGCTGGGCACTGCCTCTCACTGGGTTTCTGTTTGCTGGGCACTGCCTCTCACTGGGTTTCTGTTTGCTGGGCACTGCCTCTCACTGGGTTTCTGTTTCCTGGGCACTGCCTCTCACTGGGTTTCTGTTTGCTGGGCACTGCCTCTCACTGGGTTTCTGTTTGCTGGGCACTGCCTCTCACTGGGTTTCTGTTTCCTGGGCACTGCCTCTCACTGGGTTTCTGTTTCCTGGGCACTGCCTCTCACTGGGTTTCTGTTTGCTGGGCACTGCCTCTCACTGGGGTGCAATCCCCCTGACACTGACTGACTGGGGTAAAAGGGAACCTGCAATGGGGGGCACAGTGTAAAAATAAGGAGAAGTCTAGGCACGTGCATCTTTTTAATGTTTTGAAGGCTGGGGAAAGAGGACAGGGACCGATAGCACAACCCCTCGAGACTGACCATCCATTCAGGCCAAACAGTCTATCTGAGTGTCACTCCAGGATCCACTCAAACCCATTTTCCACCTCCAGTTCAGGCATCCCTTCACCTTCCCCAATTCCAATCATTTCCAGACCTTTTCCCTGACCACTTTACTAATGCCAGGGATCGTTCTCTCCAGTCTCTGGTCGAAGCCTTTTTAATGGTTCTGTTATTTTTATCTCCCGGCAAGGTAAGCCAATTCCCTTCAACTTATTGCTAGCTTAAAGTCCCAATTAGAAGAGGTTCTAAGCATTAAAGGAACATAATCATAGATTTGATCCTCAAATACAAATCCTCTGCTCCAGGAGTCTCAAAGCTCACAAAATTATCTCAGGACAGGACATACATTGAGGCCTGTCTTAGCAGACCAGCTTCTTTGAAAGTCAAACAATATCAGCTCTTAGAAATCTTAATAAATCTTCTGGAGTAGTGTATTTATGTGGATTGCCAAGATAATAAATATTTTAGATTACATGTTGCAAATGCTTGAAAACATACACATTTTATTGAAGCCCATTACAGTTTATAGCTTATAAATTAAGTTATAAATGATAATTAAAGCTAAACATAGCATTTCAATAATAGTCGAAAATACATGAAATTTATAAATCCAACTTCCCTGCAAATGTTGTTGGATAACTCAAACAAACAGTAACAATTAATAAAGATATTTACTCACGAATTCAACATGGTGATATTGAGTTTTGATAAATCTCTGTCTCAACCCGGGGTAATTCTCAAAAGAGAACACTGACCCTTTATGTTCCAAAGGTGCCAGACTGACCTAATCATCATGGTGTGAACTTTTAAATGCAGTGGGTGGAATCGCCTGTGCCCGCTGGCGTCAGACGTGTTCGGTGCTGTGAGCGGACAATATGGCAAGAAGGCCAAAAATTGGTTCCAAGAAGTTGTAAAACCAGTTTGTGATTGTCCTCTCAATCCATCGATGGTGGGCCGCATTTCCATCCATTGGTCATGGGGAACCTCAATGTCGTACACCTACATATCATTGTAAGGTTCACCTGTCAGACTCATTCTTCCCCCGGCCAAATCGTCCACCCACGCTGATGTGTTTCACAACAGCATATAAAAGGCATGCACTTGACAGGCTGCTCTTTGAGGCAAACTTGGAGGCGAGTGCACAGTAACATTGCGGAGCACTCACCAAGGACGCCTGTTAGACTTCAAGGTTCTGGTGTGTTTTTCAGGGGATTTGGTGCAAAGCTGCTCTGCAGTTGAAGGTAGCGCACAAGCCCGTGTGGGGTGGTGAGTGGGGGAGTGGGTGAGGGAAGCGGTCATGCATTAGGGACACCTTGTATAAAGTGACCCTTACTCTGCAGCTGAGACAGTTCAGGAGCAGCCACATTGATATGATTGGAGTCGGGCCTCGAGCTTATCTGCCCACACAAGCAACACAGAGGCATTAAAGTGCCACCATGTGCTCCAGAGCTTATTACAGCACGGGTTAGGAGAATGCCTGTGCCTGAGCTGAGAGCACAGCATGCAGTCCAATGGGCAAAGCTGCCGCCAAACGGCCGGGTGGAGTGGAGCGGTGGAAGGTGGGGTTTCGGGCAGCCATGCAGCACAATAATCTCTGGCCATCCAAGTGGTGTCCAGCTCCCTCCAGGATGTGTTAAGGGGACTTCAGACTTAACCAAGAGAGGTTCTTAGTACACCCATGCTGACCCACGCCTCTCTCTCTTTCATCTTGCAGGAGGAGCACATCAGGATTATGGAGCCGGTGAACTAGCTGTATGCCTCATGGCTTACAGAGAGCAAAGACAATGGAGAAGAGAGTGACTGAGGCACTGGCTGTGCAGAGGGAGGAGTAGCACCCTCAGGAAGAAGGGGTGACTGGGACTCCCGCTCATGCCGCTGAAGGGCCACAGTGAGCCATCGCTGGTCGGCACCTAGCTAGACCTAGGGATCATATGATAGCCAGGATGTAAGAGTGATTAGATTTGTCCAGGTCTCAGGTTTCCCACAGGTGCAGGTTGCCATCGACTGTACTCATGTGGCACTGAGATCTCTGTCGCTACACACGGTCCATTATGTGAATCATAAGGGATTCCATTCGCTGAATGTGCAGCTGATGTGCAACCACCACAAACACATCCTGCAGGTCCGTGCACCATTTCCAGGGAGTGTTCACAACTCCTAGATTCTCAGTCAGTCACAGATCCCTGATATCTTCCAGAGTCCACAGAGGCTGCAGGGATGGCTCCTCAGGGACTAGGGCCACCCACAGAGGACGTGGCTGATGACACCCGTGCGGCGGCCTCAGACTGTAGCAGAGCAACGCTATAGTGAGGCTCATGCTGTAACCTGGTGGAGCAAACCATCGGGATGCTGAAAAGGAGGTTCCAGTGCCTGGACCAGTCTGGAGGAGCCCTGCAATCCAGTCCCCAGAGGGTGTCTCCCATCATCGTCGCCTGCTGCACCCTTTACAACCTGGTGCTGCAAAAAGGAGAGGGGCTGGCTGAGGAGGAGATGGAGGAGCTGGAGGTCTCCTCCTCCTCCACCACCTCCGAGGACATCGACTGTGATGAGGGTGAGGAGGGCCTTGAAGGCAACCATGACTAGGATGAGGCCCTCGCACTGGCCAGACGAGGCAGACGTGCTCGGGAGGCCCTCACAGCCTCTAGACTTGTGGAGGATGATGACAACGTGCAGTGGAGAGACACCATAAGATCCTCACATTACATCTATGAATATTTGAATCCAGTCTGGCTTATGGCAGGACACATACCCTCTGTGATAATGCTCCTGTCATGGAGATACAGTGGAGGCCCTAATAGTCACTTGGCTGCAGGAGGATGATCATGACATGCAGTGAGGACTCACCTAATATCTTTACATAGCCTCTGAGAATGTCTGACTCCTGTCTGGCAAAGGGCAGCTCGCTTCCGCTCTGTGATCAGGGTCATATCAAAGAGACACAACCCTGAAACTTAAGGAGCATCTGATTCTTTGTCCGCTTTCAGCATCTGAGCCCTTCAGGAGCACAGCGTCACTGGTCACAGATGCTGGGGAGATGGGGGCCAGCCCCACCTTAAATGTGCTGAGAACACACAGAGAGAATGACGGATCTCTGGGACGCCTGCCCACTACATTCCAGCAGCACTAACAAGCACAGCTGAGGTGCAGGCATCAGGAATGTGTCCAGGTAGCATGAGGACACACCAGTACTTTGGGCTGAAGGCTGCACAGAGCACATAGCACAGGGATAGGCCATGGACTGAGACTCCTGCCTTTATCTTGTGCAGAAAGGTTTCATATCTGAGTAACATGAACAGTGCTCGTCAGAACAAGGAGACAGAGGATTGGCGTCCTCTGGAAGTTGAGACCTAGAGGGCCCCAGCCTGCTTTCGGGGTCCTGTTGTGTGGCAGTGGAACCTTCCTCGGCCTTTGCCGCTTGAGCTGCTGAAGAGGGGATTAAGATGTGCCTGACACTCCCGGAGTCACCTGGATGAATGGCCTCAGGCTGTGCACCTGCTGATCTTCCCCCCTGTGGGTGTCCAAGGGCCCCTGGCTGACTCCTTGAGGAGAAAAGGTAGACTTATCCTTGTGGAACAGTGGAGGTCATTCATCCTCTTGTGGCACAGGGTGGCAGTCCTCTTGTGGAGGGCATTGGAACTGACCACACTGCCACAGACTGCCAAGCCAGATTGGTGATGTTGCTGCCCATCCTGCGTCCAGAGTGGGGGTTAGAGGACATCACGGCGACTGTCCAGTGTGTCCAAAAGGTGCTCGAGAGACATGTCATTGAACTGGGAGGGCTGCAGTCTTTTTTCCATTCAGGACTCTGTCTTCTGTGCAGCAGCCGTGGGCTGGAAGCACTGAGAGGTTTTGCTGCAGCTACACTTTAAATATGGTGCAGGGTGTGATGAAGCGGTGAGATGATGGTGTGGAGGGCAAATGAGAGGCTGCCTGGCATGGAAACAGTGTGTTTCCTGGGAATGCATAAATAACACGGTGGGTTTGGGACAATAAGCTGGGAAAAAATGTCGTTTTACCTGCCTACTACTGCACTTAAAGCAAATCTGGGACGAGTCCGCCTGGTGTCTGCAGAGACAAAACAAGCTCCTACTGTCTATTTTATTAATAAATCTTATCAATTGAAGAATTAGTGAAGGCTAAATGTTTTCTTTCCAACCTGTGTAATGGGGTGTTTGAAGTGACTGGCTGGATGGCTACATTCCAAAAATAATGTAGCTTCAGGGTTTAGCTGTACTCTGTGATTCTTTCAATTTTGTCTCCTGCAACAGTATCCAAAACAATATATCTGTTAGAGAGGTGGATAAACATGAGGGTCTCCTGCGCTTCCTGCCTTCCTCTTCTCTGCCTGGTGGTGACTTATCCCCTTTCTGCTTGTTCAGTATTACCCTGCGGTGTGACCACCTCAATGAATGTGCTGTCCACATAATATCAGCATCGTGCATGTGCCACAATGAATCCAGCTGCAGCTCCAGCTCCATAATGCAGTTAGCCAGTAGCTGCAGCTGGACACACCTCCTGCACACATGCTCACCAAGGACATTGGAAGCATTCATGTCTTCCCTCCTAGCCCAGGAGGAGCAAATCACGGGTGTGAGCTCTGCTGCCATGACTTCCATTTCAATTAAGCTCATTAGTTACTCCCTTTAAAGAATACTAACTATGCCAGGGACCTTATTCTACCCAAACACTCCCACTACAGTCCAAAGTCCTCACCTTATTTTGTTTAAGCTAATGAACTGCAGCAGTTTAATTAGTAGAAAATGCATAAGTAGAAGTGCTCACCGGACCCTACCTACCAATCAGCTGCCTCCGCTGTGTCGTGTCACTTTATGAATGTGACGTCACTTCAAAATCCACCGCTTGGAGGTCCTGAGGGTACAGCTCTCCTCTCAAACAATGTAACTTCATCTGAAAAAACAGATGGAAACGTGTTTGTACTCGAAAGAGTTACAGCTCTCCTCTCCGGTCTCAGCCTCTGTTTCTCATGCCCATTTACATTGTTGTCTCTGGCCTCTCTTCTCCTGTCTAAATCTCACCTTCCTCCAACCCTAACAGCAACATTTAGTTAAATGTTAAATTAAAGAAAGAGTAGACTTTAGATAGAATTTTACCCTTAATTTAACCCTTATACTCCCTCAGTTACCAATCTCCAACTGAAGCTCTCTACTGCAGCCAAACGCAACACTCCAGTGCAGACAAAAGACCACTTGTCACATCCTGCCAACCAGAAAAAGACCCATTTATGCAAAATCTCTGCTTCTAGGTACCTGGGGATTTGTCAGCCTGCAGCCCCAACAATTTGCTCAATAGCACTTTTCTGGGGATTGTAATTTTTCTGAGTTCTTCCTCCCTTCCATTTCCTGATTTACAGCTAAGCCCAGGATGCTACTTGTGTCCTCTATAGTGAAGATCAAAGCAAAATATCTGTTTAATTCTTCCGCCACCTCCCTACTTTCAATTATCAATTCCCCTGACGCATTCTCTAAAGGACCAACACTCACTTTATTAACTCTTCTTATTTAATATCCATAGAAACACTTACTACCCATCTTTATATTATGAGCTAGCTTTCTCTCATTCTCTAATTTTTCCTTCCTTATTAATCTTTTTTACATTCTTTGCTGTCCTTTATATTCTTTCCAATCTTCTGACCTTCCAGCCGTCTGTGTGTAATTATATGTTTTTACTTTAAGTTGGATGCTGTCTTTAACTTTTTTAGTTAACCCCAGATGCTGGGCCCTCCTCTTGGAATTTTTCTTTCTCATTGGAATGTATATATTCTGTATATTCTGAAATATCCCTTTAAATATCTGCCACTGAACCTCTATTGGCCTATCCCTTAGGGGGTGGTGAGGTGCCAGAGAGAATCACGAAGGTACAGAAGGCCAATCGGATGACCTGTTTTAGGGTTTTGTCTTATGTGCCAAAGGGGAAGGGGCCGGAGCGAGAAAAAGTGTATAAATGTCAGAGCCCAAGAAGACATCAGCACTGCAGCCGGAGGATAGGAGCCTGGTCAGTCACTGGGAGACGTGGGGAGACATTGTTCAGTGGACCCAACACCTGAAGGGTGACCCCGTGCACGGGGAGTCACCAAGCACCCGGTACAGTGAGTACGAGCTGTCACTAGTGAATGAATAAAGGTTTCCCACCTGGAGTAGAAATTGCATCCAACACTGGTTTTGTGTTGTTGATACCCAGAGAACAGGTCCCGAACCTTGTAGACTCCCTGCTTCTAGCGTCTTACACCTCCAGGACAGCCATTGCAGTTCAGAGCTGCATACAGCAGACCTGGGCAACACCCTGGCTTGTCTGATGAGGGGTAAGGATAATTCATGCCACCCTTGTGCCAGGCAGTGACGATGAACGATGGCATCACCATTGCTGAGATCCAAGCATCAACTCCTGGGTGTCACCATTGAGCAGAAACTGAAGTGACCAACCTCACAAACACTGTTTCTATCCCCCCAGATTAGAGACTTTGCCCTGGATCACCTCCTGCACACCCAATGCTCACTGCAAGGCAGACGTCTGGGTGTAATGTAATCCTCACCACTTTCCTGGATGGGTGAAGGTCCAGCAACACTCCAGGAGCTGACACAACCATCCACAACAAATCAATCCCTTTAAGCAGCACCACATCTATTAGCTTAAACATCCACACCTTCCACCATCGGTATGTAGTAGCTACAGGCTGTAATCTCTACAAGATTCACTGCAGAGTGTTACTAAAATATTTAGTTCGGTGGGTGGGTGTGAGCCCCACCCGCTCGAGCGCGAAACGACACTCTCTGATTTCAGCCAAACGTGCCGATGTCAACGCACAGTTACGCGATCGTTTGGTCAGCGGGTGCACAGCGGAGTGGGCAGCACATCCACTGACAATGAAAAAGCTGTTAAAGAATCAATTAACTTCAATTTTTCACTGACCATCCAACCTTATGGTTGGCGGGCAAGCAGAAAGGACAAGCGGCCTTTGCACTTTTTTGGAAACCTCATCCACGTGTGGGATGAGCTTTCCAAAAGCTAATAAAAAATAAAAGTTTTAAAATTGAATCAATAACATGTCCCTGCTCATGTGACAGAGTCACAAGAGGCGACTTTTTAATTACATTTTTCAAATCTTTATTTATTTTTTAAACACCGTTAGGGGGGAATATAGGGTTACAGTAAGAATTTATTGAAAGGGAATGAATTACTTAAAATCTCCAAGCAGCCAGTGCTACCAAGCACATTAACAGTTAAAGGTTACCAGATGAACTTTGCACAGCCTTAGGGCCTGCAAACAACACAAAGGCTTTGGAAACCAGACTGGAGTCAGAGGATGGCAATAACATAGATTAAGTGTGCTCTTCAACAGAGAGGGGAAGGACAGATAGTCCTAGTTTAGGTAGGAGGGACATGTACCTGTTACCAGTGACGTCTGTTTAATGTAAACATTTCTGCTGACGAGATCGGAATCTGGAAACCTGTACGTGACCAATAATGTACAAATATGCTGAACACTTGTAATTTAGCAGCGTGCTATCTCAAGCTGCATTGAGATGGTTCTCCCTTTGCATTTACTTGAATAAACGATCGTGACCTGTACCTGAGACTCCTGTGGTCCGTTTGTCAAAGTGACCACAACAAAACGCTCCATGTTCCTGAGGCAGCTCTGTGCCTCAGGGAGATTTTGAATCACTTACTCGTGCCCATGTGTGAATTTAGCGCTCGCCCCGCACACCCTCCTCCCCCACCCACAGAGGAAGCACTGCTGCTGCCACTCCTGTTTCACGCTGGGCAGGCCTTCATTTGGCAGCCATCGTGAAGTTACTGTCCAGCTCCGATCGCGGGCAGCAGCCAGATCTCCGAGTGCCCCTGTCCACCCCCGTCGAGACTGCCCGTCAAGGGCAAAATTCTGCCCTAAGACTTCCTCTGCAGCACCTCCCAATCCCACAACCTTCACCACCTAGAAGGACAAGAGCAGCAGGTCAATGGAACACCTTCACCTCCAAGGTCCCCTCCAAGATCTCAATCTCCATTTTCTCACTGTCGCTGGATTAATCCCTGGAACTCCCAGTTTAACAATGTTGGTTTCCCTGCACCACATGGAATGCAGCCGTTCAAAAAGAGGCCTCACCACCATCTTAGGGCACCAAGGGAAGGGTAATAAATACCAATCTTGTCGGCAACTCTCACATCCCAAGAAGCAATAATAAATACCATGTGACCACAATGTGCAATGACTCAAACAAATATGACCCTGGTTAAAGTTTTTTACAGCTTCATTTTCCTATGGGGAGAATTATCTCCCCTTTGGCGAGGCAGGTGGGAGTGGGCACGGGCGGGCGCACAGCCGATCACCACCCGCAATCGGCCGGAGGCCACCATTTTGCGTGGGTGGGCCCAGCGTGACGCGCACCCGGAAGTGCTCAGGGCTACCTGTGTGGGCGGGGGAGGAGGGAGAGTCGGGGCCTGCACTCTTTCACACACATGGAGCTGTCTCAGGGACATTAAGGAAAGTCATAAAAATTGATCAACAAAAAAATAAAATTATTCAGACACGTCCCCTCATCTGACATTGTTACAAGAGGAGGGATATGTTCATCAATTCATATGAAACAATTTATTAAATTAATAAAGCCTTCATGAAATCTCATCCCGCCCGTGGATGAGCTTCCGTGTAAAATGCGAAGGCCGCCTGGGCTCTTCGTCTGCCGATAACCTTAAGCTTGGCTGGGCAGTCCTGTTAATTACTTCAATTAGTTTTTAAATGGCCTTAATAGGTCTTTGACAGCTCGACGGGCGCGCAGCCGATTCCGCTGTGCACCTGCCAAACTCAGGATCAGAATGATGCGCGGTGACATCAGGACACACGCCCGACATCACCGCGTGTCATTTTACCTGTGGGTGAGCGGGGCCCCACCCCCCACACGCCGACCAGAAGTTTCAGGCCTTTGTGATTGAAGAGCACTTGAACAATTTCAAATATAAAAATCAGCTCCAGTTATTGCTCTGAAATGCAGGCCCTGTAAATGTCCGGAAGGACAATTGGGATGTGTTTTCAGATCTGTCTTTGGAGGCAGCTTTACTTCAGTGATCATTGGGTAGTCCAGATCTTACCCACATTTACAATGACCCTGTTTTTGAGTGAGGCACTCAGCTGATTTTATTACTTTGCATTGAGAGAGCAAAAAGGCATTTCTTGGCCTCTCTTCTCAGTAACATTTACAATGTGTTTTGCATCTTTTTATGTAGAACTAATGAGAGATGAAGGAAAACAGCATCACAAGAGATAAAGTGACTTCATCTGCACCTGGACAAACCAAATACCTGAATTTTAATAACTGGAGATTTTACAACCTGAGACACAAAATGTACCTGTGATTCTCTCTGACTCTTTATTCCCTGGATTAGTTACAAAGCTTGTAGTCAAACCCGAATCTAGCAGACATGAGGAGGTGGGCGGTGGGTAGCAGTGCGATTGCACACGGCATGAGGCTGTAAATTAAGGTACAGATCAGGTGGCAAATCTAAGATTTGAAGCTGTTAATCCCAGGATTAGCAGCATCAGTTTAGCAGCATCAGGTTAGCAACATAAAAAGGCAGGATCGACTTTAACTACTTAAAATGGTTGATAAGTTGAATTCTTGCCAATGTAACAGAAGAATATAAGAACAAAAGAAATAGAAACAGGAATAGACCATTCAGCCCCTCGAGCCTGCTCCACCATTTAATAAGGTCATGGCTGATTTTCTTGTGTTTTGAATTCCACACTCCCATCTACCCCCGAAAACATTTGTTTCCCTTGCCGAACAAGAATCTACCTACATCTGCTTTAAAGATATTCAATGACGCTGCCTCCACCACTTTCTGAGGCACAGAATTCCTCTGAGAGAAAAAAATTTCTCCTCAACTCTGTCCTAAAACGGCACCCCCTAATTTTCAAACAGTGACCCCTTGTTCTGGACTCACCCACCAGAGGAAACACCCTTTCCACACCCACCTTGTCAAGGCCATTCAGGATCTTGTAGACCTCAATCATATTAGCCCTGAATCTACTAAACTCCAGTGGAAACAAGCCAATTCTCTCCAACCTTTCCTCATCAGACAAAGGAAGCTTCAGATGGTGAGAAATTAGAATGTAGCCAAAATGGACATCTACGCTCAGAGTCAGTCTGAACATGAAATCACTTCAGATAAGCAAACATTTTTTAAAAGTACAGCTAAACCTTGAAGCTAAATTACTTTTGGAAGTTAACCAACCAACCAGCTATTTCAAAACACCCCATTACACTGTTTGGAAAGAAAACATTTAGCCTTCACTAACTCTTAAATTGATAAGATTTATTAATAAAATAGACAATAGGAGCTTGTTTCGTCTCTGCAGACTGTCTATAAAAAGTACACACCATTAGCTTTTGGTCAGTCAGCCATCTTTGGAACATAAAGAGTCAGAGTTCTCTTTTGAGAATTCCCCTGGGTTGAGACATATCAAAAGTTGATATGACCATAGTGAATTTCTGAGTGTATATCTTTCTTAATTGTTACTGTATGCATGAGTTATTCAACAACATTTGCTGATAAGGTAGATTCATAAATTCCATGTATTTAGGATTACATTATTTATATGTCATGCTCAGCTTTAGTTATCATTTATAATTTATAATCTATAATCTACAATGGATTTCAATAAAATGTTTATGTTTTTGAAGCTTATAGAATGTGTAGTCTGAAATATTTATTATCTCGCCAGTCCACATAATTACATTATTCTAGAAGTCTTAGTAAGTTTTCTAAGAGCCGATATTGGTTAACTTTCAAAGAAATTGGTGATCTAAGACAGGCCTCAATGTAATTCCCATCCTGAGATAATTTTGTGGGCTTTGAGACTCCTGGAGGAGAGGGCTTGTATTTGAGGACCCAGTCTAAGACTATCTTCCCTTAGTGCTTAGAATCTCTTTTAGTTGAGACTTTAAGCTGGCAATTAGTTGAAGGGATTAGCTTACTTTGCCGGGAGTTATAAATATTAGAACCATTAACAGCTGGCGCCCAACACGGGGCTCGAGATAATTTTAAGGAAAACCATCCGAAACTAGAGTTATCCTCTGAGAGATAAGGGCCCGGATTTTCCAGTTGTCGAGCGGGCACAACGGGAGAGGGCGTGGGCAGTCGGGAACACAATCACCGACTGCGTTTGGCTCTGCACCGCCATTTTACACGGGTGGGCCAATTACAGCCCGTCCAGTATAATACACGACTGTGACATCAGCAAGAAGGGGCGGGGGTGGGCGGGAGCTCATTGATTAATGACATGTCCTTGTTCTTCCTTTCAGGTTCACCAGAAGCCCGTCGGGGTCAGGGGCCTGAAGGCCCACCGCTCACCCCAGAGGACACAGGCGATAGAAACACATCAGTGTCACACCCTCTCAGCCAGGCAGGCACTAGCGCAGATATCAGCACCTCGGTGGGCATTAGATCGGCGGATAGTATCTTGGTGCACAGCGGTGAGGGCGCTTCACACTCTCTTGAGCTGCAGGCAGAGGCAGAGTGTGCCCAGGGTGCCTGCAGTCAGAGTACTGCTGGGGGACAGGAACATGCTCAGTCGGTAGCTGATGATGAGCCTCTGGAGTCTTCCCTGTGGCAGCAGATGCTGGGAGTCCAGCAGGGTGTGCGGGAGGATCTGGCAGAGATACATGAGGGGATGCGTGTCATGGTCTCCATTGTGGAGGAGTCCATGTGGAACATGAGGCATGCAATGACCCTCATGGCCAAGCGCACTGCCTCCTCCATGCAGAGTGGCGATTCTCATGAAGAGTCTGCTCCAGGAGCTGAATCAGGGCTTCCAGTGGATGTGTTCAGGCCTGCAAGCCCTCACCCCGGCAATGACCTCAATGGTCACTGTCAGTGTGGCACCCGGTATCTCAGCTAGGTGCCCGTCCAGCAATGGTGAGCAGCAAGGTCCTAAGTGACCTGACGCTGGTGCACGAGCTGCTTGTCATCTCTGCAGGATCCTCTCAGGGAGCTCCGGATGATGGCAGCAGCTCCTCCGCCCCTCTGCCAGTGACCGTGGCATCCAATCAGTCTGTGGGCACTGGGGAGATGCCATGGCAATGTCTGCTAATCCCAGGTGGGGCAGCACAGTCTCCACAGGCCAGACGATGCCCACCAAGGTCATCAAGGCCAACAGGAGCAGGCTGTCTCCAATGCCATTGCCAGCGAAGGGGGAGCACCTGGACATCGCACCCGCAAATTAAAACTTAAAGCACAACACGGGCTTATTACTGGTGATATTCCTTATGAGTAGGTGTGATGGAGAACATCTTTCCATTTAATTTGATTTGTGTATGCCAGGCACCACACCATTAAATGTGTTTGTGTTCAACAAGCCTCTGGGAGCTTCATTAATTCTGCAGGTGCAGGGTAACCCATGATGTGATGAGTGACTTGTGTGACATTGAACCTTATTGAAATGGCACATAGCGCATGTTGTTCACTAAATAAATGTCCCTGTCAGGTATGGAGTATGGAGCCTGCAGGCCTGGCATGTGCTGGTGATTCTTCTTTGGTAGTCTAGCTGATGGACTGTTGGATCAAAGCCTCCCGGGTGTCCCTGCCTCCCTGGAGATTACCCAGGTCAGTGTCTATCCCCGCAGCATTCTCCTGACCGTGCTCGTCCTCGGACTTACGATTTGACTCATCGTCTGCAGCCAGAGCAGCTGCATCAACATCTTCATCTTCCACTGTGTCCCCCCTTTCCAGCGCCAGATTGTAGAGAGCGCAGCGTGCAGCCACTATCAGTGGCACACAATCCAGGGGGTATTTCAGTGAGGCCCCTGAACGGTCCAGGCATCGGAATCGCATCTTGGGAAGACCGATGGTTCTATCTACCACCAACCTTGTGGAGGCATGGCCCCTATTGTACGGCTGCTCGGCCTCTGTTCTTGGGTGACGGAGGGGCAGCATGTGCCACCTTTTGAGGGGAGAGCTCTTGCCGCCCAGGTACCATTCATCCAGCTGGGCTGGAGCACTGAAGAGCCTCGGCACCTGGGAGTGTCTCAGGAGTGGAATCCCTTCCTGTTGATGAAGGGACCCAGATGACCAGTAGAGAGAGTTGGTTCTAAAGCAGACAGTATTCTAGGCTTCATTAACAAGTGCACAGAGCACAAGAGCAGGGGGCTAATGATGAACTTATATAAGGTACTGGTTAGACTCAGCTGGAGTACTGTGTACTGCTCAGGGCACCACACTATAGGAAGGATATGAACGCATTGGAAAGACTGTAGAAGAGGTTTATAAGTATGATTCCAGAGATGAGACACTTCAGTTATGAGGAAATATTGCAGAAGTTGTGACTGTTTTCCTATGAAAGGAGAAGGCTAAGAGGAGACTTGATGAAAGTCTTCAAAATTATGACTGTTCTGGACAGAGCAGATGGAGAGAAATTGTTCCTGCTGGTAAACAGGCTGAGAGCCAGAGGGACAGTTTTAAAGTGTTTTGCAAAAGAAGCAAATGCGAGGTGAGAAAATACTTTTTCACACAGCAAGTGGTTAGGGTTTGGAATGCACTGCCTGGAAGGGTGGTGGAGGCAGATTCGATTGAGGCATCCATGAAGGTATTGGTTGATTATTTAAATAGAAACAATGTGCAGGGTTACCAGGAAAAGGCAGGAGACTGGCCCTAAGTTAAAATGCTCAGAGAGCCAGTGCAAACATGATGGGCTAAATGGCCCCCTTTTACAGTTTAACAATAAAATTCATACTTGAAGTCTAACAGGCGTCCCTCATGAGCGCTCTACAATGTTTCTGTGCACTCACCTCCGAGTTCCCTCAAAGTGCAGCCCACCAAGTGCACGCCTTTTATCTGCTGTTGTGAAACACATTGGTGTGGGCGGCCGGTCCAGCGGCGGGGGGAATGAGTCCAGCGGGCGAGCCTTATGATGATGTGCAGATGGACCACAATGAGGTTCCCAACGTCCGATGGAAAGAAATGCAGCCGCTATCGACGGGCTGAGCAGACAATCACAAACTGGTTTCACAATACCAGAGGGTACGGACGATTCCACCCACTGTCTTTTAAAGTACACACCATTAGCGTTAGGTCAGTCAGTCTTCATTGGAACATAAAGGGTCAGAGTTCCCTTTGGAGAATTCCCCTGGGTTGAGACAGAGATATGTCAAAATTCAATGTAACCAGATTGAATTTGTGAGTAACTAACTTTATTAATTGTTGCTGTTTGTTTGAATTATCCAGCAATATTTGCTGATAAGGTATATTTATAAATTCCATGTATTTAAGACCACATTATTTACATATTATGTTTGTTTAGTTATCATTTATAACTTCATGTATAAGCTACAACTTATAATGAGCTTCAGTAAAATGAATTTGCTTTTGAAGCATATAGAATGTGTCGTCTGAAATACTTATTTTCTCGGCGATCCACATAAATACACCAATCCTGAAGTCTTAGGAAGATTTCCAAGAGCTGATGTTGGTAAATTTTCAAAGAAGTTGGTCCGCTAAGGCATGCCTCAATATATGTCCCATCCCAAGATAATCATGTGGGCTTTGAGAGTTCTGGAGGAGAGGGCTTGTATTTGTGGACCCAATCCAAGACTTTGTTCCTTTAATGCTTAGAATCTCTTTGAGTTGAGACTTTAAATGGAGCAATAAGTTGAAGGGAATTGGCTTACCTTGCCAGGAGCTAAAAATATTCAAACCATAAAAAAGGCCACCACTTGAGACTGGAGAGAATTCCCTGGTATTGGGAAAGTTTCGGAAGTGATTAGAATTTGGGAAGGTTAAGGGATGCCTATACTGGAGAGTGGACAAAGGTTTTGAGTGGATCCTGGAGTGACACTCATATGGACCAGAGATCCTGAATGGAGGGACAATCTTGATGGGTTGCGCTATCTTTTCCTGTCCTCTTTGCCCAGTAGGGAGCCTTCAAAACATGTCACAGCTCCTGCTTATGTTTACACTGTGCACACTTGTTCCAGGCTCCCTTTCACCCCTGTCAGTCCTTGTCAGGGAAGTTGCACCCCAGTGAGAGTCAGTGTCCAGGAAACAGAAACCCAGTGAGAGGCAGTGTCTAGGAAACAGAAACCCAGTGAGAGGCAGTGGCAGGAAAACTGAACCCAAGTCAGAAACTGGACTTCAGTGGGAGTTATGTACCAAGGGTTATGTACCTCTGCCAGTCTCAGTTACCTCAGGAGAGGAGGGGAAGAAACAAACAGGAACGGAGTGAAATGCTCAAGTCATTGGGCGGTGAGACCCACACCAGCTTCACCTACTCAGTGAGGAAATGGTGCTCTGTCCCACGGTTGGAGTGCAGCATGGCCACTGGGTTCCCACTTTCTGCCGGTACAAGAAACCCAAGAAATGAAACTGTGCAGACATGAAACCCGAATGTGAAACTGTTTTCTCCCGGGTCACTAACACCAGCGACCGGCAGATCAATCTTCCATTCCAGGTAACTCCCAAACGGGGAGGGTTGACAATCCTGACTGTGTGAACTGGAATCAATTGTAAAATAGCTTCCCGAGTGTTCAGACTTCCCAGTAACCGGCACTCAGAGAGTTAATGGTTTCTACTGGAATCAGCAAGTGCATTTCTTCAACACATGATGTTCCTGCCTGCAGCTAAACATTATTCAAAATCATCTTCATAAAACAGTATAAAAAGACCTGAGGTCTCTGCTCAATCTGCAGATCCACCTGAAGGTGGTGAGAGTCATTCAGTGCATTCACCAGTGATCTGAGCAGACACCAAGATGCTGAGACTCTTCCTAACTGTGTCTGTCCTCTTCTGGCAGCAACTTGCTGCACAGGATGAGGTGGACAAGTTCTGTCATGAAAAGCACTGCATTGAGCCCACAGAAGTCATTCAGCACAAGGTAAGTATAGTTCAGAGTTTACTGCGTTCTGTCATGTTTGTAACAGGGGAAATTATTCAATGCCCATTTTTGGGGTAAGTAACATGTGGTGCACCCACAGCGCACACCCCAACCCTGAAACATGAGACTGGACTGAAATTGGTCCTTGTGACTCAGTAACATTTTATACATGAGCTGCTGTTGGCTGATTGTTTTCCACTGCCAGCTTGTGTAGTGAGAATATCAGGGTTTCCGTCTCCAGCAGAGGGTCTAAAGTGGAGTTGGTGTGGAAACAGAGAGTTTAGATGGACGATGCAAAGGACTGTAGAGTCGGGGCACATTCCTGTTACTCCTGTATTCACTGAATCTAACCCAACTCCTGAAATTTACAACAGACTTAAGATTACTATGTTACATCTGTAAGAAGCTCTTTCTGTCCATTATCCAAACCCCTATTCATGTTAATGGCTCACAACATCCGGGGAGTGATAATCACCTTCGGATTTCCACTCCACTCCTTTTCACTTACCCAGGTGTGGGAGACAGTCAGGATGTCAGGAAGGGTAGGGAGTAGTGACAGGAGGTGGGGGTATTCGGCGGAGGGGGAGTGGAGTCTCATGTGGTAGTTGGGGGTACAGCTGGGCTAGATGGGCCAGTGTGGGGGTATTCTTGGGCCATGGTTGAGGGATAGTCGGGGGGGTGGGGGGGGTGCACTCAGAGTGTTTTGTGTTAGTCAGGGATTGGAGGAGTGCTGGGAGTGTCCAGTGGTGGGGGCTAGTCAGGATGTGGGGGTTAGTCGGGGGTGTTGTGGGGTAATCAGGGAGTGGGAGGGTCGGGGGGAGTCAGGGGGGACAGAGAGCAGCATGGGTGGGGTCAGGTGGATATGGTGTCGGGAGAGGATCTAGGGTTTGGGTGGTGGGGTTGGGATGCAGTCAGGGGTTGGGGGTAGTCGAGGTGGTGGGGCAGTTTGGGGTACAGAATAGTGAGGTGTGGATGGTTTGGATGGTAATTGGAGTGTAGGGGGTAGATAGGGGTGTGGGGTAGATTGTGGCAGTCATTGGAGCAGTGGAGGTAGTTGGGGGTGGGAGGATGGTGGTTGGGGGTAGTGAGGTTCGTCAGTGGTGATAATTGGTCGGGTGGGGATGGACAGGTGAAGGGAGGGTTAGTCAGGTGGGTGGCTAGATAGGGGTTGGGGATGGGGGTAGCTGGGGTGGTGGGGGTGTTCAGGTGATATTCGGTGTGACTGGGGTGCAGTCAGGGGGGAGTCCTCAGGGAAGGCAGATGGGAGACATATCAGAAGCGCCAATTTGGAAGGTGACATCAACAGAACAGATGCAATGGAGGCGAAGGAATTGAGAGAATGGGATGGAGCCCTCACAGAAAGCAGGGTGTGAGGAGCTGTAGTCGAAGTAGCTGTGGGAGTAGGTGGGCTTGTATTGGATATTGGTGGACAGTCTATCACCAGGAGCGGAGACAGAGGTCAAGGAAGGGAAGAGAAGTGTCAGAGATGCATCATGTGAAGGTGATAGAGGGGTGGAAATAGAAAGCAACATTGATAAATTTTTCCAGGTCCGGACCATAGCATGAAACAGCCCCAATACAGTCATCGGTGTCTCGAGAAAAGAATTGTGGGAGGGGTCCTCATGTTGTCACCTTCCAAAGTGGCACTTTGGACATGCCTTCTTTCCTCCTTAACCGAGGGTTACCTCACACCATTTGTGAGTGATAGGACCTCAAATGCGCCCGACCTGTTTCCTGTGCCTCTGCCCTCACCCATTTCCCTCCCTCCTAGAACCATGATAGGGACTCCTTGTCCTCACCTTTCACCCAGCAGCCTCCACATTCAAAGGATCATCCTCCACCATTTCTGTCAACTCCAGCATGATGCCACCACCAAACATATCTTCTCCTTACCCCTCGCCAACAGCATTCTGTTGGGTCCGTTCCCTCAGTGACACTCTGGCCCACTTCTCCATCACCCCCAACACCTCGTCCCCTCCCCATAGCGTCTTCTCATGCAATCGCAGAAGGTGCAACCCTGCCCCATTCCCTCCTGCCTCCTCACCGTCCAAATGTCCAAACACTCTTTTCTGGTGAAGCAGCGCTTCACTTGCACCTCCTTCAGTTTGGTCCACTCCATTTGCTGCTCCCAATGCAGTCTCTTCTCCATTGGGGAGACCAAACGCAGACTTGCTGACTGATTTGCGGAACACCTTCGGCATGTCTGCAAGCATGACCCAGACCTTCCTGTCGCTTGCCATTTCCACACCCCACCCTGCTCTCAGGCCCACATGTCCATCCTTGGCCTGCTGCAATGTTCCAGTGAAGCCCAACAGAAACTAGAGGAACAGCAGCTCATCTTATAATTAGGCATTTTACAGCCTTCCGGACTGGACATTGAGTTCAACAACTTCAAACCAAGAAATCTCTCCTCCATTTTTACCCCTTTTTAAATCCATTTTATAAATGTATTTATATTTCAAAAGTTTATGATTTATTCATTGTTTTACCCCTTCTTTAGTGAAGGAAATCTGCTTGGCTACATGTGACTCCAGACCAAAGCAAAGTGGTTGACTCTGAACTGCCCGGAAAGCAATAAATGCTTGCCTAGCCAGCGACGCCCACATCCCATGTACTAATAAAAAAAAGTGTGTCTACAGAGTGAAGGTGTCCCTGACACATTACACAACACCAAGTCTAATATAACCTGCTCTCTAGTTGGTTCCAGAATGTGTTCCTCTAAAAAACTATCTTGGAAGCATTCTATGAACTCCTTATCCAGGTGACTACTGCCAGTCTGATTTTTCCAGTTTACATGTGGGCTATAATTAACCATGATTATTGCCGTCCCTTTATAACAACCCAATATTTCATCTTGTATCATTTGCCCTATATTGTGGTTACTTTTAGGGGTCCTGTAGACCACTCCCACGAGTGACTTCTTTGTCCTACTATTCCTCATCTCCGCCCAAACCGATTCGACACCCTGATCTCCTGAACCAGGAAATCTCTAACTATTGCACCAATGCCATTCTTGATCAACAGTGCTACCCCTCCACCTTTACTGAGCTTCCTATTCTTCTTGAGTGCCCTATGCCCTTCAATATTCAGAACCCAATCCTTGTCATCCTTGAAGCCGCTTCTCTGTAATGACTATCAGATTATATTCATTTACTTCCATGTGCGCTATAAATTAATTTATTATGTTCTGAAGGCTACGTGCATTCAGATGCAGAGCCTTTAGCTTTGCCTTTTTGTTCTCTTTGTAACATCTAGTCTTGACTGTTGGTGAACTATTAGGCTTTTTTCTCTCTATCCCTGCCATTCACTGGTCCTTATTTCCCATATTACTATTTTTCTCGTCCGTTTTGTCACTACCCAAGCTACCCTGCACACAATCTCTACTTATCTAATTATGTGGCTCACGAGGAAACTGGTCCCAGCACGGTTCAGGTATAGGCCGTCCCAGTGGTGTAGCCCCACTTTACCCAGTACTGACGTCAGTGGCCCACAAACTGGAACCCACTTCTCCCACACCAGCCTTTGAGCTACACATTCATTACTCCAATCTTATTTACCCTACGTCAATTTGCATGTAGCTCAGGTAGTAAACCAGGGGTCATTACTTTTGAGGTTCTGCTTCTTAATTTGGCACTTAGCTCCTCATACTGACTATGCAGAAACTCCTTCCTTGTCCTGATTATGTTGTTGGTTCCTACATAGACCATGATAACTGGATCCCCACCTTCCCACTGAAAAGTTCCTCTTCAGCCCTGAGCAAATAGCCCAATCCCTGACAGCGGGCAGATAACACAGCTGTCTGCACTCTCACTCTTTGCTGCAGAGAACAGTGTCAATCGCCTTCACTATACTGCCCCCTGCTAGCACTACATTCATTTTTGCTCCCCCCACTTGAATGGCTTCCCAACCGAAGCACCTCGAGCTGCAGACACTTATTGCAGATGTGTTTACCCTGATCACACTGGTATCCAGGAGATCCCACATGTTGCAGCCATGACACATCACCTATCCTGCCTTCATCATATGGTTTAATTAACTGCTTAGTTATTTTATTCAATTATGTATTTTATTTCATGTATTCTATTAATCCTACCAAGTTCCTATACTAATTGCAAACTTCGGAATAGAAACGACCTGAACCACTAACCAGATCCTCACCAAACACTTAGCTTATTCACCTGCAGTGGAGCAAGAACCAGTTCCTACAGCTGAAAATGTTAGAAAAAGCAGAGGAGCACCTCCCTCACCGCCTCACCAAACTCCCAGCACTCCACTGAGGTCGCACTCCAGTGTTAGGTTGCACTGAAATGTTTGAATCTATGTGCTCTGAAAAGAAAGGTACTAGCTGAGCCCAGGAACTGAAAAACAATTTCAAACTAATTTCCTTAATTAACTATCTACAGCTGCACCCCAGTGGATAGCTGCTCTCTCTCTCGCTGTTCGGGTGCCTGGATGAGATTTAGAATGTTAAATGTTAAATGTTTAAAACAAACAATGTTAAATATTTAGAAAGAGATTTAATATTCGCTCAACTCACCAAACTCTCAGCGCTCTGTTGAAGTCGCACTCCAGTGCATTGTCACACATAATTGTTGTCAGTTTTTTTTGCTTTTGGAGTTTCTTATTTATTAATTACATTTTTCCAATTAATATGCCTGGTTCTGTCACAGCACAAAAGCGATTTATAAAATACTATTTGCACATTTATTTAGTAGAAATAAAATGCAACATCACATTGAACCTGTGGAGAGTCTGTAAATTCAGTGCTCAACACAACTTGTACGACAGCTTCTGGGGGCAGGGGAATCAATCCAGTTCTTGAGTGATGGCCGTACTGAATGTTTGTACCATGTATCATTCTACTCTGAAAAATTCAGAACAACGATTCTCTCTACATTCTTTCTGAGCTGCTGGACAAACAGGTGCACTCGACTAACTGAGTGAAGACTTGGGTCTCAATTTTGCCCTCGGGCGGGCACAGCAGGCAGGCCCGGGAGTGTCCATGAAACTGACAACTACCCGCGATCAGGCCACGACTGTGATTTCACTCTGGTGGCCCAATTAAGGCCCGTCCAGCATGAAACGCGGCTCCGCACTGGTCAGGAAGGGCCGAGCGAGGGCGGGGTCCTGTCGGCTGCTGGGTCCAATGATGACCCGGAAACCTGTTTAAAATCAGCCCAGGCAGCCCCTGGAAGGCTGGCTATGGAAGGACGTCTGTTCTGTGGTGTCGGTATCGAAGTTATGAAGTTGGGTGCGGCTGGACACGGCAGGCGGGAGGGCAGGTCGGGTGGGAACTCGGCTGGCAGCTTTTCCAATGAGTGCCTCACCGTCCTGCTGGAGGAGGTGACTCCCAGGAGGGACACCCTTGTCCCCAGAGATAGGAGGGGGAGGCCACCGCATCCCACAAAGAGGGCAAGGGAGGAGGTGGCAGCCCAAGTGAGCAGCCATGATGTGGTGCAGCGCACACGGGTGCAGTGCCAGAAGCACTTCAATGACCTGAAGCGCTTACGAAGGGTGAGTCCCATGTTGGCATGGGTCAGTGTGCAGATGTTTTAAGTGTTGGCCTCCCCCCCCACCGGGCCTCAGCAGTGCTAGAGTCTGAATGCCAACTGTCAATGACGCCAGAACTGACCAAGCAGCTGAGCCGTAGCTGCTTGGACTGAGTGCCTTGCGGCTGGAGGGCCATGACTCGGATGTGCCCTGTGAGGGGTTCCTCAGCTGGGGTTGGCCAGGCTGCATTAGAGCTGCAGGTAGAGAGTGGACAGATCAATGCTCCTCTGTCCGTTCAAGACAAGACATTCCATCACCAAGCAGAGAGGTCACGTACAGGAGGAGGCCCGTCCAACCTGCTGCTGCCCCCCCAAGGATCGAGCAGGACACCCTTGAGCTGGAGAGCCAGCACACACCCGTGCAACTGGGCATGGAGAGGCGAGGGTTCCAGATGAAGATAATCTCGGATTGTGTAGCCATTCTAGTGCAGTCTCCTCATTGATGGGAGTCTCGAACCTGCTGTCCCCATTGATCATTGGAAGACAATGGCACCATGATGGAGATCTCTGGTGTCTCACACCAGGGTGCCTGGCATGTACAGTGACAGAGCGATGACTTTAACTTTCATAGTAGTCACTGTTATGATTTAGGGCATGTTATTAAATGGCAGAGCAGGCTCAACAGGCCAAACAACTCACTCCTGCTCCTAACAGTATGTTTGTGTCATTCTAGACGGATCAGATGAGCCAGTCTCGATGACCTTTGTCATCCATAATTATCTTGCGTTCAGAGTATTGAATAATTGCTGGAGATCGTTCATTATTTTGCTAATGGTTCTTTAGTGTGTGCAAGTTTTGTGGGGTGAAATTACAAGGACACAAGTGGGCAATGAGCTCATCGTGAATGATTAACTTGTTTTACGCTCCACATGATTCTCAAGGTTCTTTTCCATTTTGTTTACTCACCTATTAGCTCACTCTATCCTGGTGCTTTAATGACTCCCTGGAGGCATTGAAATATTGTGATAAAGTTGTGATGCATACCAGATATTAAAAATAAAGAGTAATAAGAAGCAGCAATCAGAAGAGTCTTCAGGATTGATGATCAAGCAACCCAATACAAATGTGAACCATTCGGTCTTTGTACCCTGGCCTTTTAAAAGTTGTGTTACAAAGAGACACAGTAGGGCACCAATGCTTATCACTGATGGTGAAGACTGATGTTGTTCAATCATTCCACTTTGTTCCTCAGGAGTTATTTGACATTTCTATCCTATGAGCCTATGGTAAAGTAGAATCCAGTTACACCTTTTGTGTGGAATAATTATATTGAATAATATCATCCACCCAAGGCAGGATAGAGTCTTCTATGGAATGGGGAAGATCTTGTGCAATTTATCTGGGTTGCAAGTTTTGAATCTTTCCCCTAAATATTAATTTACTGTCACTGCTTCCAGAGGACCCAAAGTGCAGAATATGTTAATGAGGTCTGAGGCACTGAACAAAATCAGTGTTATCGTCCTCAGTGTTATAAATAAATAATGGGATACATTGCGTGATGCTGTTACAGGAAAATTTGTACTCTATGGTCTGTTTAACGGTCGTGGTGGGATCACCTTTCGGGTGCACACACACTAACACAGCATTGTATCATTGTAGCTCTTAATATTATTGACCCATGCTGCATAAATATCAGTCAATGTTGGCATCAGGCTGCAAATAATGGGAGTTATCCTTTTACTGGGACCTTTCTGTGATTGTTTGGTGAATGTTGAATGGGGATAATTGACCTGCATGATTGACTGGGGAGAATGTCATTGGAGGGGAAGCACGTGGGTTGTAGCTGGGGGTGGGATTAAGGGGCCCGGAGACAGGAGGAGCACTAGTGCTCAAGGCTTCTCTCTTTGACTCTGAGAACACACAGAGGGAAGTGACTCAGTGTAGAAGGCTGTCAATAACACTCTATTTTTTATTGAATACCCAAGGGGAGGAGCAAGGCCAATAGTGCAGGATATCGCCAAAGTTGAAAGACCGGACGAGAAAGGAAAATGAACCAGGAAGTGTTCATGCCAAGAATTCCATCAAACCTCCTAACTCTCTTTCAATCCCAGCCAATCCAGGACATGAATGCTGCTACTGCACCTGGGAAACCAAGATATACACTCAACACTGGTGCTTTACAGGTGTAGTTCAGTTGTGTCATATGATAATACATACTGCTCTTTTTGTTTTAGAATTATGAAGAGAGAAAATACCAACCTTTCCATTGGGTTTACACAACAGTTACTGGAATGGAAATGAATCGTGCAATAGAGACCGGCCTGGACAAACTTTTCAGTTATTCCCATTTCTCTAATGCTGCAAGTACATCAAATGTTCCATGAAGGTAACAACAGACTAGAAAACAACCCTTCAATCTTTGATACCTCGTGTTTAAAACTTTGGCTGGGATTTTCCGTGCCCGCCGGTGTTGGGCGTGTTTGGTGGCGTGACCGGACAATATGGCACGATTGGTTTCACAACCGGGTGAAACCCGTTTATGATCGTCCGCTCAGCCCACCCATGGTGGGCCGTGTTCCCTGCCATTGGACATCGGGAACCTCATTGTGATAGATCAGCAGATGTTTATAAGCCCAGCCGGCCGGCATCATCCTCCCCCGCTGGATCGTCCGCTCATGTTGGCTGGAAAACACGCTGAAGTGTTTCACAACAGAACATGTGGTGGGAGTGGGATTCCAAACTCATGTTCCTACGCCAGCAGTGGCTGCTGAATTTTCCTGGTATATTAATGGCTCCATATGCCAGGCATGAATCTTACTACTGGAGTCGACATGTACCCTTGTGGAAGCTGATACATTGCATCTCTCTCAGGTTACTGGATGCTGATGGAATGCTGGGTCCAGACTGAGGCTCAGTGGCAGGAAATTCTGTCTTGTTAAAGATAAATCGTGTTTGACTAGCTTCATTGAGATATTTAATGGTTAAAGGTGGATGAGGTTACAGTTGATATGATGTCTATACACTTTCAAAAGATGTTTGACAAATTACTATATAATATACTGTTATCAAATTAAAGCCCATGGGATTAAAGGGGTTGGCAGCATAGATACAGAATTGCCTAAGTGACAGAACACAGAGTAGTGGTGGACAGCTGTTTTTCGGACTGGAAGGAAGTAGACCGTGGTGTTCTCCAGGGGTCAGGGGCTATTACACGTTTGGAATCGAGGACTATTACACTTTAATAAATATTAATGATTTGGATTGGGTATGCAAAGCAGAATGCCAACATTTGCAAATGGTAACAATTTTGGGAAATGCAGAAAAAAATAAGGAAGGTTCTAACAGGGCATCCAATAGGAACATAGGAGCAGGAATAGGTCAGGAATTTGGCACTTTGAGCCTGCTCCACCATTCAATAAGATCATGGCTGATCTGGTTGTGGTCTCAGTTTCACTTTCCTGTCTGCCTCCCAATAACCCTTGACTAACAGAAACCTTCTGACCCTGCCTTAAATCAATTCAAAGATCCAGCCTTCATTACTTTCTGGGGAAGAGAATTCCACACACCAAAGATCCTTTGGGAGAAAAGGTTTCTCCTCAACTCTGCCTTCAAAGGGAGACCCCTTATTTTTGAACTGTGTCCCCCAGTTTTTGTCACCCCAAAACAGGAAACATTCTCTGGGTATCCACCTATCATGTCCCCTCAGGATCTTGTATGTTTCAATAAGATCACCTCTCATTCTTCTAAACTCCACTGGATATGGGACTAACCTGTTCAACCTTCTTCATAAGACAACTCATTTCTGGAATGAAGGAGATCAGTGAACCTTCTCTGAACTGCTTCCAAAACATTATTTTTTTTTTATAAAATAAGGAGACTAAAGCTGCCCAGTGCTCCAGATATTGTCTCAACAAGGCCTAGTACAGCTGTAGTAAAACTTCCTGACTTTTATATTCCATTCCTCCTGCAATAAACACCAACATTCCATTTGCCTTCCTAATCACTTGCTGTACCTGCACACTAACCTTATGTGATTCATGTATGAGGTCACCTCGATCCCTCTGTACAACTAGGTTCTGCAATCTCTCTCCATTTAATTACTATACTGTTTTTCTATTCTTCCTGCCAAAGTGAACAAGCTCACGTTTACCCATGTTACACTCAATCTGCCAAAATTTTCCCACTCACTTAATCTGTCTATATCTCTTTGCAGATTTACAACCTCCTCTTGACAACTTACTTTCCTAAATACCTTGGTTTCATCGGCAGATTTAGCTACTATACATTTGTTTTCTTTTTCATTTACAGGATGTGGGCATTGCCAGCAATGCCCGCATTTATTGTTCATCCCTAATTGCCTTTGAGAAGGTGGTGTTGAGCTACCTTTTTGAACTGCTACAGTCCCTGTGGTGTAGGTACACCCACAGTGCTGTTAGGGAGGGAGTTCCTGGATTTTGACCCAGAGACAATGAAGGAACTGGGTTTGCATTTATTTCCTTCAAGCAAGTCATTGATATAGATTGTAAACAGGTAAGGCTCCAGCACTGAAACCTCTGGTACTCCACTAGTTACAGCTTGCCAACCTGATAAAGACCCATTTTCCTACCCTCTGCTTCCTGTTGGCCATCCAATCTTTTAACCACACTAATATATTCCCCCCTACAGCATGTGCTTTAATATTGTGTACTGACATTTGACATGGCATCTTATCAAATGCTTTTTGCAAATCCAAGTACACCACATCCACAGGTTCCCCTTTATCCACATTGAATGTCACTTCATCCAGAAATTCGAATAGATTCATTAAAAACAATTTCCCTTGCACAAAGCCATGTTGGCACTGCCTGATCAACATCCTTAATAATAGATTTGAGCACTTTCCCTATGACAGATGATAGGATAACTGGCCTGCAGTTTCCTGCTTTCTGTCTCCCTCCTTTCTTGAATAAAAGTGTTACTTGAGTTGTCTTCCAATCTGCTGGATTCTTTCACAATCTAAGGCCAGGATTTGGCTCTCGTCGGGCGAGCTCAGCCTGGGTGAGAGGAGCGGCCACGAAAGCGACAGCTGCCCTGCCTGTGTGGGGGAGGAGGGCGAGCGTGGAAGTTTATCTGGTCTTGGGGGCTCCTCAACCTTTAGGCCTTGTTTCAGCTGCAGCTGATGTTGATGCTCAGCAAACCAGATCTCAGATTGAAACCCGCCTCATCTGATCATCATTTATTATTAAGTCATTCTTTGTTGGCTCTGAAAAGCTGTCCAATCCTCTGACCTACAGCTAATCATTGCAGATTTGTACAGCTTTCCTTTGAATATAAAACTATCCTTTAAATATCTTGTTAAGAATTTGTCACTGCAACTTTACTGTACTACATTTTAACCTAGTTTCCCAGTTTACCTTAGCTAACTCTGACTTCATACTCCCATAGTTGCCTTTATTTAGTTTTAAAACACTAGTCATGGACCCACACTTCTGCACTTCAAACTGAACAAGACATTCCATCATGTGTTCGATGTCCCTATTCTTTTATCCTGTGCCACAGATCTTACCTGTTCCCTGGTTGGCCCTAGATCTACTGCTCTAAGAACGTGTCCCAAGAGCTCCTGGTTCCAGGCTACCTTTGAAATCTGATTTCCCCAATCTACATGTAGATTAAAGTCACCCATGGTTATTCCAGTACCTTTCTTAAACACCCCATTTATTTCTTCCTGTATGCTCTATCATACAGATCTATGTTATTGGTACCTATATGGCTCACAACCACTGGGTCATCACCCTCCCACTGCAAGTTCTCCAGCCCAGGCAGGCAACACAGCCATCTGGTTCATGCTCTCAACTGCAGAGAACTGTATCTATCCCCCTGACAATACTGTCTCCTTTCACTGCTACATTCCTCTTTGCTCGCCCACTTGAATGACATCCTTCACCATGGTTCCATGGTCAGTCTGCTCATCTAACTTGCTGTCCTCCTGCTCATCCACACAGGTTGCAAGCACCTTGTATCCGTGGGATAGCTACACTGGGAAACACTTCTATGCAACTTCCTCTAGTTTCTGTTTCCTGTCACTCAGACAATTTTCTAACCATGTTGCTACTGTCCCTTTTATTCCAGAAGCTAAAGCTTTGCTCAGCAGTCTGGTGTGTGGAACTCTGTCAAATGCCTTTTGGAAGCTTCGGTACACAACACCAAAACCATTATCTTCATCAACACTTTCTGTTACTTCATCGAAAAACTCAAGTAAGTTAGTTAAACACAATTAGTGCTTAACAAATCTGTGCAACTTTCCTTCATAAAACCCATTTGCATTAGCTCCTCCTGATCAGACTCTCCACGAGAAATGGAATGGAATATAAAGGTAGTGATGTTTATCATGGGGCTGAATTTTACCCCTGTCAGGGGGAAGTTGAATGGTGGGTGCGCACAACTGCACTTCCGGTCAGCGCCTGCGAACAGGAGGGCGCTGCCAGTTTATGTGTGTGAGCCAATTAAGGCCCGCCCAGCATGACGTCGGCACGGAAGCGCTATGTGTTCCCTGTCCGGGTGGGGAGGGGACATCTCAAAATCATGAATGTGCTGTTTTGTGCAGGAAAGAGCGCACTCATCTCCCTGAGGCTAAGTGCTGCCTCAGGGAGATCGGCTGTAAATGTCAAAGATAAGAATAGAAAAATAAAATTTCCCTAGCATATCATATGAGTTCGGATGTGTCCATAATTTTCAGAAAAACTTTATTAAAATATTTTAAAAGCTACATGAAACCTCATCCCACCCGTGGATGAGGTTTCATGCTTTTTTCCAATCCGCGCCGGGGCTCCTGGTCTGCCGGCCAACCTTAAGGTTGCACGGGCAGATCCTTTAATTACTTCATAGCCTCTGTCAAAGGCCTCAATTGGCCATTGACAGGCCAGTGGTCGTGCCGCTGATTTCGCTGCGTCCTCACCTTCCTGAAAATTTAAATGGGACACAACGAGGTCGGGAGTTCCCCCCGATGTCACCGCACGTCATTTTACCCATGGGTGAGTGGGCCCCACCCCCGCTTGCTGACATGTAAAATCCTGTCCATATTGTTTAACAGAGCATTAGTGAGATCACATCTCGGATACAGAGTACAGCTTTGGTCTACTTATTTAAGAACTGATAACATTGCATTAGAAAAAGTTCAGAGAAGGTTCAGACGACTGATTCCTGGGATGAGGGGTTATCTTATGAGGAAAGGTTGGGCAGGTTGGGACTGTGTCCATTGACGTTTAGACTGAGGGGATTTTATTGAAACATATAAGACCCTGAGGAAGCTTGACAGGTTGGATATTGAGAGGATATTTCCCCTTGTTGGAGAGACCAGAACTAGGGGACACTGTTTAAAATTAATGGGTCTCCCATTTAAGAGAGAGATGAGGAGAATTTTTTTCTCTCCGAGGGCTGTGAGTCTATGGAACCCTCTTCACCTGAGACCAGTAGATGCAGGTGATTAAATATTTCTAAGGCAGAAATAGATAAATTCTTGCCTAACAAGGGAGTCAAAGTGTGCAGGGAGTAGGAAGGAATGTGGAGTTGAGGCCAAAATCAGGTCAGCCATGATCTTACTGAATGGCGGAGCAGGCTCGAGCAGCCAATTGATTTACTCCTGCTCCTAATTTGTATGTATGAATGTAAGTAAGATAAGGCAATTTCTTTGTGAAACACGTCCCTTCAGTCTTCAAGCCTCTGGTCACCTGTCATTTTAATTCTCCACCTTGTTTCCATGCTGATCTTGCTGTCCACAGTCTCCTGCCATGTTCTAATGACTCTCATCAGAACCTCTGTCTCCATTTCCTTTCCTTTCTCTTTGCTGGTTTCCTTTTCTCTCTCTTGTTTTGCTCTTTTTGTTTTCAGGTGGTAGCTGTTCAGATTCTGTCAATCACACCTCCTCCAGGCACATCTTTGTTTCTTTACAAAAGGAAGGAGATCAAGGCCTTGGAGAGGGTGCAGAGGAGATTTACTAGAATGATAGGAGTGTGGATGGGCCTCAGTTACATGGAGAGACTGGAGAGGTCGGAGGTCATTTCCTCAGAGCAGAGAAATTTGCCAGGAGATTTGAGAGATCCAAGGTGTGCAGAACCAGGAATGGATTTGACTGAGTGAATAAGGAGAAACTGTTTCCATTGGCAGAGCAGGCGATAACCGGAGGGCATAGAATTAAGTTAATTGGCAACAGAACCAGATGCAACTTTTACTTGAACAATGAGTCGCTGTGATCTGGAGAGCACTGCCTGAACTGGTGGTAAAGCAAATTTAACAGTAAAATTCAAAAGACAATTGTTGAGATAATGGGAAACATTTTTGTGTGTCTGTGGGAAAAGAGGAAGTCTGGGTGATTAGTGGGACAAGTCCACTAAACAACACAGAAGCAGCCTTCCTCTAGGCTGTATCATTCTGTGTCTATAATTCAATGCCCACATCAGTGTTTTCCACATCTCAGTTCATTCATCTCAGCTTTCACCTTCCAAGCCCATGACCACTCCTATCTAGAAGGACAAGAGCAGCAGATAGATGGGAATGCCACCAACTGGAAGTTCCCCTCCAAGTCACTCACCATCCTGACTTTAATATATCACCATTCCTTCACTGTCGCTGGGTCAAAATCCTGGAACTATCTTCCTAACAGCACTGTGGGTATACCTACACCACATGGACTGCAGCGGTTCCAGAAGGCAGCTCGCCACCATCTTCTCAAGGGCAATTAGGGATGGGTAGTAAATGCTGGCCCAGCCAGTGAAGGCCACATCCTGTGAATGAATAAAAGAAAAGCAAAGTCACCCTGTCCCCTCATCTGTAATATCTGAATTACCATGAGCAATGCTGTAACAATGTGTTTCTTTGTCTACAGGTACAATTGTTCCCATCTCTGCACCTTGGGGAGTTGATGGACAGTTGGCAAATGGCAAAATACAACAAGCATTCAGAGTGTCCATTTTAATAGTTACTGAAGTCATCAGTCCACCGGAACCAACAGATAAAATGGTCAAATTAAAAAAAGAACCTCCTAGTTCGTACTATGCCAGGTAAATTTAGTTACTGATATATTGTGTTTGACATTTCTTTACGTCAGCCCTTGTGTCAACATCACTCAACCTAGAGTCAGACTGTGATTATTGGGCTCATCCGGGTACATGGGAACATTGGTCAATATTAATTGTATAATGGAGGGATTCATTTTTCACAATCTGCAGTTCCTTCTTCTGAGAACACAGCGAGACCTCCCCATTCACATTAGTCAGCTTCATATGGAGTTGGCTCCTGTTTTTCTGACATTGTCACATCCACCACCTTGTGTATTTTTGATAGACCACTTTCACATCTTTTAATCAGTGCCTCAGCCAAAATAAAACATCAGCTCATTGAGATGTTTGATGTTCTTTCTACTCTAATTAGTTTAAATGTCTCTTTATCTGCTCTTTCTGGGCATAGTCGTAAATTACACAGTTAAACTTTGGCCCCAGGTTCAGGTCTCTCCAACAAGGGGAAACATCCTCTCAGCATCCACTCTGTCAAGTCTCCTCAGCATCTTATATTTCTCGATAAGATCACCTCATTCTTCTAAACTCCAACTGGCCCAACATGCCCAAACTTTTCTCATAAGATAACTCGTCACAGGAATCAGTGGAGTGAACCTTCTCTGAACTGCTTATAAAACAATTATGTCCCTTCCTAAATAAGGAGACCAAAACTGTGCACAGTACTCCACATGTGGTCTCACCAATGCCCTGTAGAATTGTAGCAAAGATCCCTACTTTTATATTCCATTCACCTTGCAATAATGATAACATTTCCCTTCCTAATCACTTGTTGTATCTGCATACTAACTTCTTGTGATTCATCTACCAGGACACCCAGATCCCTCTGTACCTCAGAGTTCCGCAGTCTCTCTCCATTTAAACAATCTGCTGCTTTTCTATTCTTCCAGCCAAAGTGGACAAGATGAATTACTTTCACTATTTTCCAGTCCGAAGGAAGCCTTCCAGAATCTAGGGAATTTTGGAAACACAAAACCAATGCATCTACTATCTCAGCAGCCATTTCTTCTAAGACTCTAGAATGAGGTCCATCAGGGCCTGGGGACTTGTCAGCCTTTAATTCCAATAATTTTCTCAATACTCTTTCCCTGGTGATTTTAATTGTTTGAAGTTGCTCCCTCCCTTTCACCTCTTGATTCACAATTATTCCTGGGATGTTATTTTTCTCTATTGTAAAGAGAGATGCAAAATAACATCTGTTAAATTCACCTGCTCGGTCCTCATTTTCCATTATTAATTCCACACTCACTCTCTAGAAGACAAACGCTCACTTTAGTTATTCTATTCCCTTTTTGATTACTTGTCGAATCCCTTATATATATTTTTATATTCCCAGCAAACTTTCACTCATACTTTAATTTTCCCTCATTTTTTTAGTCATTCTTTGTTTTTTTATATAAGCCCAATTTTCTGATCTTCATGGAATTCTATGTTCTTTCTTTCAATCTGATGCTACCTTTAACTCCTTAGGTAGCCACGGATGGTGTGTTCCTCCCCGAGAATTTCTCTTTCTCACTGGAATGTATCATTACTGAGAGTTATGGAATATTTCCTGAAATATCTGCCACTGCATCCCTACAGACCTATCTCTAAACCTATTTCCCCAGTTCACTTTAGCCAGCTCTGTCGTCATGCCCTTATATTTGCCCTTATTTAAGTTTAAAACATTAGTCTTAGACCCACTGGCCCATAACTTCCGATCTCCGGAGCATCGTATCCATAAGGTGCCGTTGGATCTCTCCATGCAAGGACTGTATGGGAATTCCCCAGGAAGCTCAAACTTCCCTTTGGCAATTACCCTGCACTGGGAACCATTCCATACTCCACTTTAAATCGGAGACTTTGGAACATTCCAAACTAGTTACCCAGGAAAAATTAGAAGAATTAAAACCACATCTAAATCCTGGATAACTATCGTACTGTCCACCTCCGCCTGACCACCCAAGGGCCTCTTGCAATACCCTCACCCCTCCCCCAACTAGCCCCTCAAAGTCCTGACCACTAGTACCTCATTCTCTGACCGCCAGCCCTCCTGACCCTAAGACCACACCCCACTCCCAAACCCCTGACAACCCCCTCCAGCACCCTGATGACAATCCCGACCCACAAACTAAACCCTAGCATCCACAATTACCCTTCCGACCTGCCAACAACCTCCCACCACCCCCACAACTACACCTCTGACCTCCTGAATATCCCCCACCGCACCAAATTCCCACCCAACGCTCCCTACTACCCTCCTCATCCCATAACCAAACCCCAACCCCCTCAACTCTCCTCCCATTCCCTCCACCAACTCCAGACCCATTCTCCCACCACACTGCCTCCCCACTGACCACTCGACAACACCCTATCCTACCCACTTGCATTGAACATTTACCTTCTCCCTGGCTTCTCAAAGTGGCTGGGTATTTTAAATTTAGCTGCTTTATGGCAGCTAGTGCTGTAAAAAGGGGTGTGGCCTCCTCTCACCTGACTCTGCTGTCCTTGACTGAAAGCCTCGGGAACTCGCTACAATGCGTATTTCTCACCCGGCCCGAGATGGAAGCTCGGGTGAGGAAGGTACCCACATGGACCAGAACCACTGGATCCTCCACCTCCCACTGCAAGTTCCCCTCCAGCCCTGATCAGGTGTCCCGAACCCTGGCACCAGGCGGCAATCCAGCCTTCTGTACTTTCACTCTCAGCTGCAGGAAACTGTGCCTATCCCCCTGACTATACTGTCCCCTACACCCACTACATTCCTATTCACTCCCCCTATTTGACTGGCTTCCTGTACGATGGTGCCATGGTCAGTTCGCTCAGCCATGCTGCAGTCCCCACTTTCATCCCTACACCCTGCAGGAACTCAAATCTATTGGACAATTGTAAGGGCTGAGGCTCCTCCACTTCTACCTTCTTAATCCCTTATCTGCCTCACTCACAGCGACACCCTCCTGTCCCTAACCACTGACCAAATCAGTTGATCCTATCCTAAGGGGTGTGATCGTCTCCTGGAATGAAGAGTCCAAGTAACTTTCCCCCTCCCTGAAGCTTCGTAGTGTCTGCAGCTCGGCCTCCAGCTCAAAGACTCTGAGCCGAAGCTCCTCGAGTCTCTGGCACTTACTGCAGACATGTTTGCCCTGGATCACACACGTGTCCACGAGCTACCGCATTCTGCAAGCGCAACACGTAGATCCCACGAGAATTCCCACAAGAGACATTCTCTCAATTTCTTGAAAGTACAAAACTTCCTCTATAAACTGGGAATAAACTTGTGATTCCTTCAGGAAACTTTTTTTAAAAAAAATTGCTGTCTCAAGATTCACATTTGCCAATCAGATGTATTAGAAGGAAAGATGTGACTGGGTTTTTTTTTCCCAAACGTGTTGCTACAGTAAGTAAGTAGAGTGGAGGCTTGGATTATAGACTTATAGGGTGTTATTTCAATGGAGGCGATGGGGCTCTCAGCTAAATAGTCATTGAGAACCCTGCGTCACCTCCTTTAGGGAGGGCCTGCTGCATTAAATGCCTTTCAGGTGGCCAATGACAGTCCATCTCTGAGACCAAGGACCCCAGAGGGCAGAGGCCTCACCCTCCAAAAGCTGCTGGTCAATCAGAGGCCAGCAGCTCTCAGCACTTGTCAGGGTCAAGAAGGTGTAGAGGCTGTTTTTGGCTCTGTTCCTGAGAGGCCTAGGATCAATGCTGGACCCCAGGATAACAGGTGACCAATGGCAGGAAGAGGATCGCAGAAAAGGGGGTCACAGGGGAGGGGGTGAGTGTGTAGGAAAAAAGGGCAAAGGGGTGGCTTCCTGCAGCTCTGCTCACCTTCCTGATGCCAGTCCCTTGACAACAAGGTGCTCCCTGGCACAGAAAGCAAACCAAGTAGTGATAGGACCTCCTGCCTCTGGGTTAATGCCTTTGGCTGCAATAAGAGGCTCTTAGGTTGACATGAACTGTCCATTTAAGTGCCTCCATTGATGGTGGGTTGGGAAGGGTTGGGATGGCTGCCCACAAGCGTCCCCACACTGGATTTAACCTTGGTGGATGCAGCAAGGCAGCAGGGTGCCCACCTGCCACCCTCACATACAATTAAATGCCCTGTCCATGACCAAACCTGCCTGAAGGGAGCATATTAAATTTGCCCTATAGAATCATGACTGCACAGAAGGAGGCCATTCAGCCCATTGAGACCATGCTGACTATATAGAGCAATCCAATCAGTGCCATACCCTCCATTTAACCCTGTGACCCTGCACATTTATTCCCCTCAAATGCCCATCCAATTTCTTTCTGAAGTCATTCATCATCTCTGCTTCCTCCACCCTAATAAACAGTGAGTTCCAGATTGTTACCACTCGCTGCATAAAAAGGTTTTTCCTCAGATTCCCCCTGAATCTCTTGCCCAAAGTCTTCTATCTGTCTCCCCTAGTTCTTGTACCATCAGCTAATAGAACCATAGAAGCATAGAACACTACAGCACAGAAAACAGGCCATTCAGCCTTTCTAGTCTGTGCCAAAATATTATTCCACTAGTCCCATTGACCTGCACCCAGTCCATAACCCTCCAGACCTCTCCCATCCATGTATCTATCCAACTTATTCTTAAAACTTAAGAGTGTGCCCGCATTTATCACATCAGAAGGCAGCTCGTTCCACACTCCCACCTCTCTGAGTGAAGACGTTCCCCCTAATGTTCCCCCTAAACCTTTCCCCTTTCATCCTAAAGCCATGTCCTCTCGTGTTTATCTCTCTTAATCTAAGTGGAAAGATCCTACCCAAATTTACTCTGTCTATACCCCTCATAATTTTGTAAACTTCTATCAAATCTCCCCTCATTCTTCTTCGTTCCTAACCTGTTTAATCTTGCCCTGTAACTCAACTCCTTAAGACCCGACAACATCCTAGTAAATCTTCTCTGCACTCTTTCAATCTCACTGATATCCTTCCTGTAGTTAGGCGACCAGAACTGCACACTATACTCCAAAGTTGGCCTCACCAATGTCTTATACAACCTCACCATAACATCCCAACTCCTTTACTCAATACTTTGATTTATGAAGGCCAGTATGCCAAAAGCTTTCTTTACAACCCTGTCTACCTAATGAGAATAGCTTTTTCACTTCTAATTCATCAACCCTGTCAGAATCATGTACAGCTCTATCCAATCACCCCTCAAACTCTTTTACCCCAAGGAGAACAACCCCAACTTTTCCAATCAACCCTGTCACTAAAATTCCCCACCCGGGGAACCATTCGAGTAAATCTCCTCTGCATCTCCTCAAGGAGCCTCACATCCCTCCTAATGTGTGGTGACCATCACTGGATGCAATACTCTAGTTGTGGCCTCTCCAGAGCCGAATAAAGTTTCAGCATCGCTTCCCTGCTTTTGTATACAATACCTCTATTCATGAAACCCAAGTTCCTATGTAGTTTGTGAAACATTTTCTCAATATGTGCTCTCACCTTCAAAGTTCCATGCGTCCCAAGGTCCCTCTGTCCCTGCACACTCTTTAAAATTGTTCCATGCCATCTCTATTGCCTCTCCCTATGGCTTCTGCAAAATGCATCATCTCACTTTGTTTTTGTTTCATTCATGGAGTGTGGGTGCTGCTGGCTAGGCCTGATTTATTGCCCATTCCTAGTTACCCTTGAGAAAGTGATGGTGAGCTGCCTTCCTGAACCGCTGCACTCAATGTGGTGTAGGTACACCCACAGTGCTGTTTGGGAGGGAGTTCCAGGATTTTGATCCAGCTACAGTGAAGAAATGGCCATATATTTTCAAATCAGGATGGTGAGTGGCTTGGAGGGGAACTTCCAGGCATTGGTGTTCCCAGGTATCTACTGCCCTTGTCCTTCTAGATGGTGGTGGTTGCGGGTTTGGACTGTCCAAGGAGTCTTGGCGAGTTCCTGCAATGCATCTTGTAGATGGTACATACTGCTGCCACTGTGTGTCAGTGGTGGAGTGAGTGAAAGTTTGTGGATGTGGTGTCAATTAAGCGGGCTGCTTTGTCCAGGATGATGTCAAACTTCTTGAGGGTCGTAGGAGCTGTACTCATCCAGGCAAGTGGAGAGTGTTCCATCACACTCCTGACTTGGGCCTTGTTTATGGTGGACAGGCTTTGAGGAGTCAGGAGGTGTGTTACTCATCACAGGATTTCTAACCTCTGACCTGCTCTTGTAACCACCATATTTATACGGCCAATCCAGTTCTGCTTCAGGTCAATAGTGACCCATATGATGCTAATAGTGGGAAATTCAGTGATGGTAACGCTATTAGATTTAATACAGAGAAATGACATTCAATCTGGCAATTGTCTTCCCATTCAGCTAGCTTATCTATTATGTTACTCCAGCTGTGGATGAACTGAATGGTGGAGGGTCCTCAGTGGGCTGAATGACCAACTCCTGTTCCTATTGTCCTGACAATCGATTTGGATTTCAGACAGGATTTGTCAGGAGGAATAAAAATGAAAATTATATATTCTTAATTCTGTTGCAGGACTTTTGACAAGAAAGTTGATGAGCAACAATATGAAGAACTCATGACTAAATTCCAGCAGGACTTGGAACAAGACAATCAACAATTTGATCCAAGATTTATCATTGCTTTTTATAACACACATGGGCTGATACAAATAGGTTTCAGAAAAAAATAAAATCCTCTTGGGTAGGTTTTGTCACCTCTGTAGACATCAACAGTGAGATGTGCTTAACTCTATTCTTAAACTGATTGAACCTTCCATTAATTACACTTTGGGTTTAAGCTGGAGTACTGTGCAAAGTTCTGGTCTCCTTTCCTAAGGAAGGATATATTTACCTTAGAGGGAATGCAATGACTGTTCATTGGACAGATTACATATATGTGCTGGTATTGGGGTTTTGAACAATTCCACCAATGACACATACAGCAGAGACCCTGTTTAGAAATATTGCCCTCTAGTGACAATTAATTCTGACTCCCACACACACTGATGCATTTAATCTTTATTCAAAATTATACCAACACATGAGCATCAAAAGTGAGCAGTTCTTCCCCATTTCCATACGCTGTTTTTTGAGTTGTTTAGTTCCATCATTACAAACAATGGATCTTTCCAGGTGTCCAGTTCAATGTCTCTCCACATTGTCCTGTGACAGACAGATCTTGTTTCTCACCAAATTCGACTATAAACACGGTCTTTTCAATCCTGCTCCGCCATTCATTAAGATCATTGCTGATCGTCTACCTTAACTCCACCTTCCTACACTATCCCTCAAGTGTATAATCTGTCTAATAAACAGGCATTGCAGTCCCTCTAAGGAAAGTTCATCCCTTAGGTAAAGAGAGCAAAACCATGGTTTTACCCACCTAATAACTGAAGTAAGATATCATTGCTCTTTGCTCCCTTCGTAATAAAGGCTAAGATACCATTTGTTTTCCTAATTGCTTGTTGTAACTGCATATTACCTTCCTAGACTTCATGAGTAAAGACACCCAAGCCCCTCTGAATACCAACATTTTCCAGTCACTCACCCGTGCAAAATATTCAACTTATATATTTTTCCGATGTTTGACTGACTTCACACGTCCCCAAATTATTTTCTGTCTGCCATATTCTTACCCATTCTCTTAACCAACTAAATATGGAGAAACCACATAGTCTTCTACCTGCACGTTAACCAGACATGAGGATCCAGCCCTGGCAGATCTGACTGTCCCTGACAGAGGAGCCCTGACTGCTGTTGTTGCTTTTCTTATTGTTTATAATTAGGTTCCTCCTTCAATTCCAAATTATTTGCTCATGTTTCAGGTTCATTTCTGCCCAACCACCTCTGTGGGCAGCAAAGGTAAAATGAGTCTAACATCACCACACTGCACATACACAGGCCTAATCCCAGTTGGACATGGGTAGTGGGCCCTCCATTGGGGAACAGGGATTAATCACTGCAGTAATTTGCCTTTTCTATAATCTTGCTTTAATTGAATCATGAACAGACTGACATTGAGATGGTCCTCATGACTGACATCGTTCTAGTGATTGATATTGTTCTAGGATGTTCTATCTTGACATAGCAATGGATTATATTTATATTTATCACAGTCATTCTGAACAGAATGTTTAAAGGTGAAGTGAAAGTATCTCATTGAAAATGGGATGTGTTTCAGAGCAGAGAGAATTGAAGTTGTTACGAATGAAATTATGGAGTGGTCAGATTTGGCGTTGTACCTGAGCTCAGGGAGGGAGCATGAGAATGGCAGCTTGCATTGAGGCCCAGGACTGGCACGAGTGACTCAGTGTTGGAGGGGTATGTGGAGTTGGGTCAGGGGTCAGGAGCATACAAGAGTTAAAGAGTGTGTGAGGTGCTCGGTAGTAGAAACAGCCAGAGACACCTAGAATTAAAAGCGCATGAGCAACCTGGCTCCTTGTATTAAAACATCTTCTTCGGACTCTTTACTTCTTCCTGCAGGCTCCCTCTGTGGGTATAATTCTGTAAGGAAGCTTCCAGTGAACAATATGTACAGATTGCAATTTCAAAACAGTAATCAATGACAGAAAGATCCAAGGAGGGCAGAGGGTGGAGTTGGGGGCAGGGAGGGGTGAAATAGGAGGGGAATGGCATCTTGGGTCTGGTAGGGGTGGGGGTACAGGTGGTGGAGAAAGGGAGTTTTTGAACCGGAAATTGAAGGGCTTAAAGGACAATGTCAGGACATGTGGGTCCATTTCTAATTGTTGATTGGCTGAGTCCTTGAGTTCACCTGCAACATTCCAACTACCCCTGCTGAGAGTGATCTCAGACAATCTCCTTTACAATGCATAGAAGGGAGAGCCAGCTGAGCCGGCAACTTCAGCCATGTTCCACAGAGCAGTGAGTGCAACTCTGGACACTAACATAAACATTCAATAAAAAGTGAACCGAAAAACACCTTTATTGTGGAAGAGATAATATTGCATCTCCCTAATTCTTCCATAACCATCAAGGTGTGCCAACTATGAGCTGTGCCAGAACATTGAGCTTTCTGATTAAATTAGTCTCAACAAATAACGATGGTGCCAACATGAATAAAGAGAAACCAATGTAATGTGAAATACTTACAAGTGAAGTTTAAATTTGAAAAACATGGATGCCACTTTTGTGCTCTCAATAAGTCTCCTGTTAGTAAGAATGGAGCTAGGCAGGGAAGCTCTGGTCATGATGAAGATCCTCTCAATTTGTCCAGGAGACTCCTTTATAACCCACCTGTACCTGCTGCATTGTCACCTGACAACAGTATTCACCACTGAAAAGCTTCCCCACAGCATGATCACACACGTCTCCCATGCACACAATCGGCACTTTAAATTTTCATTAGAATCGGGAGGAATCTGAAGTGGAAATTTAACTGCTTAAAACTGAGAAAGAATCCCAATCTAAAATTAGAATCCAGAGACTGAAGATGGAATAAAGTTCAGATTCCCATCTCCTCACACCCACACTGGGAGCTCACATTCGGAACATTGACAGACTGAACCTGTGATTGAGAACATGATCTATTCAGATATTACCCCTGTTAACAGGTGACCCATTCACAGGCTTCTCTCATGGAGTAAATTAGCCATTGTCTTCTTGCCTTTGTTTGTCTTTTATTTTTCAAACTGCTGGGAATGTATTCTCACTGTGAAATAAAGAGGGTGATGCATTTCAACTTTTGGTGTCACGTTAGATTCTTACTCAGAAATAAATCGGGGTCACTCATTGGCTAACTTTGGGTAGGTAGTCGCGTCGTGGTAATACCACTGAACTAGTAATACAGAGACCCAGGATAATGCTCTGGCAGCACGTGTTCAAATCCCACCATTGCAGCTGGTGAACATTAAATTCAGTTAATGAAATCTGGAATTGAATACGATTTTCAGTAATAGTGACTCTGAAAAAATCATTGATTGTTGTAAAAATCCATTTGCTTCACTAATGCCCTTACCTGGGTTGGCCTACATCTGACTCCATGTCCACAGCAATGTGGCTGACGCTTTACTGCCCTCTGAAATGGCCTAGCAAGACTCTTAGATCAAGGGCAATTAGAGATGGGCAACACTGTGTGAGCCTTGCCAGCAACACCCACATCCCATGAAAGAATAAATAAAAAATATTAGATAAACTCTCCACATTTCAGGGAAATGATTCTGTCAAAATATTGAGATGTAAAAGGAAAGAATGAAGAGACAGAGAGTAATTTCTTGAGAGATGTGACACTTGGTGAGTGAGCTCCATATTTTCCAGGTGACAGCTCACACCCCATGCAGCCTGACACTTCAACCTGTCAAACTCCACTCTGAACAGGGTTTAAAACTCTCTCAATGGGATTTCACTGATAAACTCCCAGGATAGACAGAGTCCAACACACAACAATTCATGGATCAATCATCGGCTGGGTGTTGTGAAATTCTTCTTTCTTGGAACATCTCCCAATCTGGGCAGGTAAGGGAGGATTCTAGGGAGGGAACTGAAAGGGTCTCATTCCCCTTTCCTCACTTTTTCAAATTTCTACCCAAGAAGGGTCCAGAACTCCTTCCCTCCACACTTTCCATTGCAGGGGTCACTTCCCATCAATTGGGGTTTCTGTCAGTTCCATCTCCATTGTGTGAAATCTGCTTCTCCCTGTAGGAAACTGGGAGACTAGCATTCCAGAGCCTGATCCTGGCTGGAGTGGGACCTGCTTTCCATCTAAAGGATACTTTCCCTGCAGCAAAAACAGAACATTTAAAATCAGGTGTGTTTTTTTTTTAGGGTCTTTGTTCCAGGGAAGAGGCCCCACTTATAAAGCAGCAAGATAACACAGTGATATCCCTCCAAACCCCACTCAGACAGACACACAAGATAGTGAAGAAATCACAGCCACAGCCCCAATATATTCCAATTGTCCTTATCCTGGAACTCCCGGCAGGGCAGCAGCATATCCATGGGGCAGCCGGATATCCTGCTCCATGATGATCCTTCCCAGGAAGCAACCATTCAATTCAAGGTTGAATCCCAGAGGTTGGGAGCTAGGGTTCTGAAAATTGTATTTCTGGTGTAGCCTCTGACAGGTTCAAAACTGGGTGAGGCTGAAGTGGATTATAATCCTAGACCCTCTTTGGGGCTATTCCAGAGCAGACGCACTGCTCGGATGATCACCCTCACTTAAGGTAAAGAAAAACAGATCTCACCGTTACTTAACTGTCCCTGAAGAACTAATCTATCTCTCCCCAAAGGAAAGGAATTAACTGAGATTATTACCATGCTCCCGATTATCTTTTTAACGAGTTTAAAGCTAGACTACAACAACTTAGATATTACTGGAGTCTGGTCATCTCTCCTCAACAATATATCTCTCCGCTGTAGATTGTATAGAGATAGCTTTTCGAGTTTGATACAGAAGACAATATGAGACAATACACTTTTGAAATTATATTAAAGTTGTTTCAGGAATTGAAAATGCAATTCACTTTTTATGGTAAATCAATCACAACATTGACAGTTCTAGAAGAAGTAAGTATATACTTGACTATAATAGAGAATCCAGATCTTATTCATGTTACAAAAATTTGATATCTATTAATATTTGTAGTTGTTTTGTAGTAGAGAACATGATCATTGCTAAAACAGAAGCACTTCAAAGTTTTTCGTATTGCACTCATCAGGACACTTCTCAAGAATACCAATATAAGGGGAAAACAACTATTTATACTGTATGAGAAGAGAGTGATGATTGATTGGCAAGTGGACTCTGTTTGGTAGAGGCATTGATATCATGTGAATCAGTATTCATTGAACCTATGAACTTGGCAACTTATGCAGTTGAGTTCAGTTTTAACCACACCATGTAGGCCCAAATAGATGGTGTTGCCATAGGATCCCCTCTAGGCCCAGCTCTCATGAACATCTTTGTTGGGTTCTATGAGAAATGTCTCTTTGATGTAATGACACCTAATCATCTACCCCTCACACACTTCTGATACGTGGATGATACGTTTGCCATACTTAAATCTGCAACTGCATATAATAATTTCCTTACACATGTTAATGGACTCAACCCCGTGCTCTGATTACCCTGGAAGGACAAGTTAAGCCAATAATTTGTGCAGCAGCAATAAGAGTGGTATTCGCTAGCAGCAGGATGCTGCCATCAAGCCAATAGGTCATTCTGCCTATCACACAAATGAGTGATGTGGTATATGATTTCTCGTGCCAGTGTGATGCTAGGTATGTAGGCCGGACATGCCAAACACAGGGGATCACATCAAACAGTATGTCCCAGCCGCTGTTCACAACGGGCAGGGTACAGGCCGTATCCAATCAGCCCTTTCTTGCAAAAATCAAAACACAGTGTCCAACATTAGATGTGGTTGGGTGAATGGACAACATTTGCTAATTAATCCTCAGTGTGTTAAGAATGACGCTGACAACTAATTGAAGATTCAAAACAAAAACAGAATTACCTGGAAAAACTCAGCAGGTCTGGCAGCATCGGCGGAGAAGAAAAGAGTTGACGTTCCGAGTCCTCATGACCCTTCGACAGAACTTTACCAATTGAAGATTGTCAGTTGAACTCACAGTGTGGCACTTTTACATGAACTGGAAGCTACACATGTTAATACACAGGGCCCTGCTCATTGCAGACAGAAAAAAGATGTACACATGGGGAGGTGATGGTGTTGTGGTATTTTCACTGGACTAGTAATCCAGAGACCCAGGGTAATGCTCTGGGGACCCAGGTTTGACCCTGCCGGCACAGATGATGGAAATTGATTTCAAAAACAATCTGCAATTAAAAGTCTAAAGATGATCACAAAACCATTGTGAATTGTTCTAAAAAACCATCTGGTTCACTTATGCCTTTTAGGGAAGGAAATCTGCCGTCCTCAATGATGGGGGAGCCCAGCACATCAGTGCAAAAGATAAGACTGAAACATTTGCAACAACATTCAGCCAAAAGTGCCCTGTGAATGATCATTCTTGGCCCCAATTTCACAGATGCCAGTCTTCAGCCAATTTGATTCACTCCACATCTGAAGGTACTGTATAAAGCAAAGGCTGTGGCCACTGAAAATATTCCGGCCATCGTACTAAAGACTTGTGCCCAAGAACATGCCATGGCCCGAGCCAAGATGTTCCAGTACATCTCCAACGCTGGCATCTACCCAGCAATGTGGAAAATTACCCAGGTATGCAAAACAAATCCAACCCTGACAATTAATGCCCCATCAGTCTACTTTCGATCACCAGTAAAGTAATGGAAGGGATCATCAACTGTGCTATCAAGCAGCACTTGCCTCGCAATAACCTGCTCATTGATGCCCAGTTTGTGTTCCTCCAGGGCCACTCAGATCCTGACCTCATTAGAGCCTTGATTCAATTGTGGACTAAAGAGCTGAACTGCTGAGGTGAGGAGGAAGTTACTGCCCTTGACATCAAGGCAGCTTTTGATTACTGTGGCATTAAGGAGCCCTAGCTAAACTGGAGTCAATGGGAATAAGGGGAAAATTCTCCACTGGTTGGAGTCCTACCTCACACAAAGGAAGATGGTTGTGGTTGGTGGAGGTCAGTCATCTCAGCTCCAGGACATCACTGCAGCAGTTCCTCACAGTAATGTCCTCTGCCCAAACATCTTCAGTTGCTTCATCAATGACCTTCCTTCCATCATAAGGTCAGAAGTGGGGACGTTCGCTGATGATTGCACAACGTTCATCACCATTCACGACTCCTCAGATACTGAAGCAGTTCCATGTCCAAATGTAGTAAAACCTGCACAATATCCAGGCTTGGGCTGACAAGCGGTCATAAGACTATACGGTGTAGGAGCAGAAGTTGGCCATTTGGCACATCGAGTCTGCTTTGCCATTTAATGAGATCATGGATGGTCTGATAATCCTCAACTCCAATTTCCTGCCTCTTCCCCATAACCCTTGATTCCCTTACTTGTTAAATATCTGTGTATCTCAGTTTTGAAAATACTTAACAACCCAATCTCTACAGCCCTCTGCGGTAAGGAATTCCACAGATTCACTAGCCTCTGAGAGAAGAAATTCCTCCTCATCTCTCTGCTCAAATGGGCGACCCCTTAATCTGAGATATGTCCTCCGCCTTAGACTCTAGCACAAGGGGAAACAATCTTTCAGCATCTAACCTGTCAAGCCTCCTAAGAATGTTATCTGTTTCAATAAGTTTGCCTCTCATTCTTCTAAACTCCAATGAGTACAGGCCCAACCTATTCAACGTCTCCTCAGAAGAAACTCCCTCCATACCCGGGATCAACTTAATGAACTTCTCTGGGCTGCCTCCATTGCCAGTATATCTTTCCTTAGATAAGGGGACCAAGACTGTTCGTAGCATTCTAGGCATGGTCAAACTCGGGCCTTGCATAGTTTTAGCTCGGCTTCCTTATTTTTATACTCCAATCCCTTTGAAATGAAGGCCAACAGTTCATTTGCCTTCCCTATTACTTGCTGAACCTGTATGCTAGCTTTCTGTGATTCGTGCACAAGGACCCCAAATCTCTCTGTGCTGACGCTTTCTGCAGTCTTTCTTCATTTAAATAACATTCAGCTCCTCTCTTCTTCCTTCCAAAGTGCATAACCTCACATTTTCCCACATTATATTCCATTTGCCAAGTTTTTGCTCACTCTCTTAACCTGTCTATATCCCTCTGTCAATTCTTTGTGTCACCCTCACCACTTACCTTCCCACATTTTATTGTGTCATCTGTAAACATGGTGACAGTACATTCACTTCTCTCATCCAAGTCATGAATGAATATTGTAAATAATTGTGGCCCCAGCATTGATCCCTGTGGCACTCCACTGATTATAGATTGTCATTCTGAAAATGCCCCCCTTGTCCCGACTTTCTGTCTTCTGTTACAACCCCAAACACTATGGACTCTTATCATATTAAGCAGCCTTATGTGAGGTACCTTATCAAACGTCTTTTGGAATTTCAAATAGATTACATCGACTGATTCCCCTTTATCTATCCTGCTTGTGACCTCAAAGAATTCCAATAAATTTGTCAGCCGTGATTTCCCCTTCATGAAGCCATGTCCACTCTGCTAGATTATATTATGCATTTCTAAATGCTCTGCTATTACACTGTTTATAATAAACTCTAACATTTTCCCAATGACAGATGTTAAGTTAACTGGCCTTTAGTTACCTGTTTTTTTCTCTCTGACCCTTTTTGAATCAGGGTGTTACATTGGCAGTTTTCCAACCCTCTGGGACTTTTCCAGAATCTAAGGATTCTTGGAAGATTGCTATCAATGCATCCATTATCTCTGTAGCTACTTCCTTTAATATCCTAGGATGCAACCCATCATGTCCAGACTATTAGCCATCAGGTCCAGGCTCTCAGCCTTTAGCACCATTAGTTTTCCTGTTACTATTTGATAGTTATTGTATTCATTTCCTCTCCTGCTCCCCCAACTCCCCTCTTTTCCCCTTGATTATTTAGTATTTTTGGAACGCTATTAGTTTCTTCTAACGTGAAGACTGATGCAAAGTATTTATTCAACTCCTCTGCTATTTCCTGGTTCCCCATTATTATTTCCCCAACCTCGTTCTTCAAGTAGCCCATGTTCATTTGGCCTCTTCCTTCCTTTTTATATATTTAAAGAAACTCTTACAGTCCATTTATATATTACTTGCTAGTTTACCCTCAAAGTTTATTTTCTCCATCTTTATCTTGTTTTGGTCATCTTTTTGGGTTTTTAAAGCTTTCCCAATCCTTTGCCTTACCACTAATCTTTGCCACATTGTATATTTTTTCTTTCAATTTGACACTCTTTGTTATAGAGTTGATCTTCAGACTAGTTTTCTTCATGGAAACATTTAACTATATATACAAGACAGCAGCAACTACACGTGTGCATCAAGCTCCCTAACTAAAGAAGAACTCTACTGTAGAGCTTCCCCGAGCTGCTAACATATTGGTTTACACAGATCATGTGATCTTACAACGCAGGATTAATCTTAAGGCTACAGTCCAACAGTTCCCCAAACAATAATTACTATATTCCTCCCCCTTTAACTTTTCTGTAAATTTGTATTTGCAAGGATTTATATCTCATGACATTACAAAGTTTACACAGGTTATGTAATTACAAGTTCAGTTTTCAGGTGGTTTCCTGATCAATGTGGAAAGTCGCAGATCCACAACTTCAGATTCTTTTGTAGGAACACATTCTCTGGGACCGCATAAACATCAGGTACCTCATTAGGCACTTGCAGTCCAGTGTCTTCCACTCCCACAGAGACATCGGGCATGTCTGTCCTTGATTGAGCAACTTCAACAGGAAAGACTGCTCCAATAATGGTTACATGGGCTGAAGGGCATCTTTCTATGCTGTTGACATCTATGACTCTATGAGTCTATGACTCAATGAATTATCCTTAAATTATGTGGGCTGGTACCCAACAGTGCCACCAGTGCAAGCAGTTTCCTATTCCAGGGAATCATACTGCACTGATGGAGGCCAATTGACCCATTGTGTCTGTGCCAGCTCTTGGAAAGCACAATCCAATTATTTTCACTCACCTTGGCTTTCCCTGTAGCCCTACAATCTTAATCTTTTCAGTGCATGTCTGAATCACATTAGAATATAAAAGCTACTTCCACCATCCTTTCAGACTATGTATTCCAGAATATAACTTACTGGGTAAAAAATAAAATGGTGTGCATCTCTCCTCCTGTGCTGTGAAAATAAGAATGTGATTCCGGTGTGATTCTGTGATTGGACAACAATTAATAAACAATCCTGATTGTGCTCAGAGTTACACTAACATCCAATTTAAGATTATCATTTGTGCTTACAGTGTGATTCACTTACACAGGCTAGAAGCTACACATATTCACACACAGAGCCCTCTCCTTTTCAAACAAAAATAAACATGCAAAAGCTTGAGAGACAGACATTCCCTGATTCATTCCCATGGCAACACCTGACCAATCGGTGCTGAATTGCCTGGTTTGAATTTAAACAGAACTTAAACAGAATAGATAACTGTTCCCGACTTTCTATGGTGTATTCTTTCTGGAAAAGCCTCCACTAATCAGATTCCAGTCAGCGCCCTCTTCTCATGCAGTATAATTTTTTTGTTCCTATTGAAATTTGGAATTCTTGCATCTGTCCTATGCATGCAGGACAAAAAGCTTTAACAGAATGTCTCTATTTTTGCAATGCTTGAGCCACTAAAGATAGGAAAGGAAGAAAAGGGGGAGGGGTGACAATATCGATTAAGGAGAGCATTGCAGGGCTGGAAGATATCCCAGAGGAGCCAAGGACAGAATCAATTTGGATGGAGGTAAGGAAAAAAATGATACAATTGCTTTGCTCGGTGTAGTCTGTTGGCACCAACTATTGGGAAGGATGTGGAGGAACAAATTTGAAAGAAAGTTACAGAGAGGTGCAAAAATTATAGAGTAGACTGCGATAGTGCTAGTGTAGTAGTAGAGAGGTGAAGAGTTCCTGGAGTGTGTCCGGGAACATTTTCTACAACACTATGTTTCCAGTCCAATGAGAAAGGGGGAACTGCTGGATCCAGTTCTAGGGAATAAGGTGGACCAAGTGGATCAATAGCCAATAGGACAATAATTAGGGGACAGTGATCATTGTATCACAAGGTTTAGGCTGATTGTGGAAATGGACAAAGAACAATCCAGAATAAGAATAAATAAATTGGGGGCATCCAACTTCAATGGGGTCAGAACAAATCTGGGCTGAATTAATTGAGTTAAAGGTTGGGAGGAAAAGCAGCAGCTGAACATATGAACATATGAATTAGGAGCAGGAGTAGGCCACTTGGCCCCTCGAGCCTGCTCTGTCATTCACTTAGATCATGGCTGATCTGATTGTAACCTCAACCCCACATTCCTGTCTACCCCTGATAATCTTTCACCCTCTTGTTAATCAAGAATCTATCAAGATCTGTTTTAAAAATATTCAAATAATCTGCTTCCACTGCCTTTTGAGGATGAGAGTTACAAAGACTCACAACCCTCTGAGGGGAAAAATTTCTCCTCATTTCCGACTGAAATGAGTGACCCCTAGTTCCAGATTCTCCCACAGGAGGAAAGATCCTCTACACACCCACCCGGTCCAGACCCCCCAGCGTCTTAAAGAGTTCAATCAAGTCATCCCTTCCTCTTCTAAACACCAGTGGATACAAGATTAACCTGTCCAATCTTTCCTGATAAGGCAACCCACCCATTCCTGGTATTAGCTGTGTAAACCTTCTCTGAACTGCTTCTAATGCCCTTATATCTTTCCTTAAATCAGGAGACAAATACTGTAAACAGTACTCCAGATGTGGTCTCACAAGTGCCCTGCACAACTGAAGCACAAGCTTCCTACTTTTCTAATCAACTCCCCTCACAAAAAACAATAACATTCTATTGGCTTCCCTAATTACCGGCTGTACCTGCATTCTAGCCTTTTGTGATTCATGCACTTGGACACCCAGATCCCTCTGAATCGCAGAGCTCTGCAAACTCTCACCATTTAGATATATGCTTCTCTTTTATTCTTGCTGCCAAAATGGACAATTTCACATTTGCCCACGTTATACTTGATTTGCCAGATCTTTGCCCACTCACGTAACCTATCGAAGGCACTTTGTAGCCTCCTTACATCCTCTTCACAGCTCACTTTCCCAACTATCTTTGTGTCATCAGCAAATTTAGCAACTATGCCAAATGTGCCTTCATCCAAGTCATTAATATAAGTTGAAAAGGTTGAGGTCCCAGCACTGATCCCTGTGGCTACCACTCGCCATATCCAGCAACCAGAAAAAAATTCTATTATGTCAACTCTCTGCTTCCTGTTAGCTAGCCAATCTTCTATCCATGCCAATATGTTACCACCTACTCCATGAGCTTTTATTGTCTTCAACAATCTCTGGTGTGGCAATTTATCAAATGCCTTCTGAAAATCTAGGTGCAGCACATCTATTGGTTTGCTTTTATCTACAACACATGTGACTCGCTCAAAGAACTCCAATAAATGTTGACTCTGCCTGATTGCCTTAAACATTTCTCAGTGTGCTGCTACAACATCTTTAATAATAGTTTCAAACATTTTCCCTCTGACAGATGTTAAGCTAAGTGGCCTGTAGGTTCATTTCTTTATCCATCCCTTTTTGAATAACATTTGCTATTTTCCAATCTAATGGAACCTTCCCCAGGTTTAAGGAATTTTGGAAAATTAAAACCAATGCATCAACTATCTCACTAGCCATTTCTTTCAAGACCTTAGGATGAAGTCCTTCAAGCCCTGAGGATTTGTCAGCACACAGCTCCAACAATTGAGTGTGGCAAGGACACAGAATGTACTCTGGGTGGGGGCTTCAATGTCCCTTACCAAGAGCAGCTCGGTAACACCACTACTGACCGAACTGGCTGAATTCTAAAGGACATACCTACTAGAATGAACCTGCGGCAGTTGGTGAGGCAACCAAGAGGGAAAAACATACCTGGTCTGATTCTTACCAACCTGCCTGCCACAGATGCATCTATCCATGACAGTATTGGTAGGAGTGACCACCGTACATTTCTTGTGGAGACAAAATGCGTCTTCACATTGAAGATACCCTCCACTGTCTTGTGTGGCACTACCACCATGCTAAATGGGGTAAGTTTCAAACAATTCTAGCATCTCAAGGCTAGGCATCCATGAGGTGCTGAGGGCCATCAGCAGCAGCAGAACTGGACTCAGTCACAATCTGTAACCTCATGGCCTGGCATATCTCCCACTCTACCATTACCATCAAGCTAGGGGATCAACCTGCTTCAATGAAGAGTGCAGGAGGGCATGCCAGGAGCAGTAATAGGCATACCTAAAAATGAGGTGTCAACCTGATGAAGCTATAACAGAGGAAAATTTGCAGGTTAAACAAATAAGCAATAAGCAATGAACTGAGCTAAAGGATTCTATAACCAACAGATCAGGTTTAAGCTTTGCAGTCCTGCCACATCCAGTCAGGGATGGTGGTGGACAATTAAACAACTCACTGGAGATGGAGGCTCCACAAATATCCTCATCCTCAATGAGGGGGAGCCCAGTGCATCAGCGCAGAAGATAAGGCTGAAGAATTTGCAACAATTTTCAGCCAGAAGTGCCGAGTGGATGATCCATCTCGGCCTTCTCTGAGTTCCCATCATCACAGATGTCAGTCTTCAGCCAATTTGATTCACTTCACATGATACCTCGAAATGGCTGAAGGCACTGGATACTGCAAAGTCTATGGGCCCTGAAAATATTCTGGCTTTGGTACTGAAGACTTTGCTCCAGAAATTTCTGTGCTCCCAGCCAAACTCTTCCAATGGAGCTACAATGCTGGCATCTCCCCGGCTAAGTGGAAAGTTCCCCAGGTATGTCCTGTACACTAAAATCAGGTCTAATCCAATCCAGCCAATTACCGCTCCATCAGTCTACTGTCGATCATCAGTAAAGTAATGGAAGGGGTCATCAATAGTGCTATCGAGGTAAGCTTGCTTGATCGCTGCTCACTGAGACCCAGTTTGGTTTCCACCATGGCCACTCAGCTCCTGAACTCATTACAGCCTTGGTTCAAACATGGAGAAAGGAGCTGAACTCCCAAGGTGAGGTGAGAGTGACTGCCTTTGACATCAAGTCAGCATTTGACAAAGTGTGTCATCAATTGACCAAGTGTGGCATTTGACTCTGCCTGATTACCTTGAACTTATCCAAGTGCCCTGCTATAGCTTCTTTAATAATATCCTCGAACATTTTCCCAATAACAGATTTTAAGCAACCTGGCTTATAGTTTCCAGCTTTCTGTCTCCCTCCCTTTCTGAATAATGTTGTTACATTTGTCATCTCCTAATCTAATGGGACGTTTTCCGAATATTAGAAGTGGCGGATAATCAAAACCAATGCATCATCCATATGACTCAACACTTCTTTTAAGATCAGAGAATGAAACCCATCAGGACCCGGGCATTTGTCAACCTGCAGCTCCAACAATTTATTCAATACCACTTCTCTGGTGATTGTAATTTTCCTGAGTCCCTCCATCCCTTCCATTTCCTGATTTATCACTGTTACTGGGATGTTACTCGTATCCTGTGCAGTGAAGACTGATACAAAATACCTGTTCAGTTTATCTGTTCTTTCCTTGTTTTCCATGATCAGTCCTCCAGACTCACTGTCTATCGGGCCAACACTCACTTTGTGAACTCACTTCTTTAAAAAATATTTATAGAAACTCATAGCTTCCGTTTTTATATTTCTGGTTAGCCTTCTCTTATACCCTAATTTTCCCTCCTTATTAGTCTTTTTATCATCCTTTGCTGTTCCTTATATGTTGTCCAATCTACCTTTGCACATTTGACTTTCCCAATCTAAATGTAGATTAAAATCTCTTATGATTATCGCTGTGCCTTTCTGACAAGCTCCTATTATTTCTTCCTTTATGCTCCATCCTACCTTGTAGTTACTATTAGGGGGCTTGCACATGACTCGCACAAGTGACTTCTTGCCTTTACCGTTTCTCACCTCTACCCAAACCATTTCCACACCCTGGTTTCCTGAGCTTTAGACATCTCTCCTTATTGTGCTAATAACATAATTAACTAACAGAGCCACCCTTTCACCTTTCCCTCACTTCCTCTCCTCCCTAAATATCTTATACCCTTTAATATTCAGCTCCCAATCCTTGTCCTCCTGCAGCTATGTCTCTGTAATGGCTATCAAATCATACTTATTTATTTCTATGTGCGCTCTCAGTTCATCTGTTTTATTCCAAATGCTTTCTGCATTCAGATACAGAGCCTTTAGATTCATCCTTTTATTCTTTTTATAAGCTCGAGTCTCATCTGTTCATTTGTTAGATTTGTACTCTAACTCCCTTTCTTTCATGGTCTGCTTTTCATTTCTGGTAATGTTACCGTTCTTTTTAGTTTTGTCTCTACTCTTTGATTTCGCACATCTTCCCAATTTTGTACCCTTGCCCCCACTACTTAATTTAAAACCCTCAGGACCATACACAACTCTTCAGATACTGAAGCAGTCACTGTTCAAATGCAGCAAGACCTGGATAACGTCCAGGCTTGGGCTGACAAGTGGCAAGTAACATTCACAGCGGAGAATTGTCAGGTAATGACCATCTCCAACAAGAGAGAATCTAACCATCGCCCTGACATTCAATGGCATTGCCATTTAATCCCCCACTATCAACATCCTGGGGGTTACCATTGACCAGAAACTGAACTGGACTAGCCATATAAATGTGGTGGCTACACGAGCAGATCAGAGGCTTGGAATCTTGTGGCAAGTAACTCACCCCCTGTCTTCCCGAAGCCTGTGGCACCATCCACAAGGCACAAGTCAAGAGTGTGATGGAATACTCTCCATTTGTCTGGATGGGTGCAGCTCCAACAACACTCAAAAAGCTTCACACCAGCTAGGACAAAGCAGCGCACTTGATTGGCACCACAACCACAACCATTCACTGCCCCCACCACTGACCACAATAGCAACAGTGTGTACCATCAACAAGATGCACTGTAGACACTCACAAAGGCTTCTTAGACAGCAACTTCCAAACACATGGCCACTGTTATCGAGAAGGACAATGGCAACAGAGAGATGGGAACACCACCACCTGGAAGCTCCCCTCCAAGCCACTCACCATCCTGATTTGGAAATATATCACAGTTTCTTCGCTGTCACTGGATCAAAATCCTGGAACACCCTCCCTAACAGTACTGTGTGTTTACCTCTAACACAGGGACTGCAGCAGTTGAAAATGGTAGCTAACTACTGCCTTCTCAAGGGCAATTAGAGATGGTCAAGAAATGTTGGCCTAGCCAGTGAGGCACAGAGGGTTGTAGTGTGCGCTACAGACCGATTGTAAAAGGGGAAAATCTTAACGGTGACTTAAAGGGGATTTTGAGATAGTACGTGGAGAAGTTTGGGTATGGCATACCCACACTAGCTGAGCATTTGAGAAGGTTATGAGAGGAGATAGACAAGATCCAGGAAAGCATATTATCAAATACGAACTGTCAAACATCAGACTTTGCAGAGAATCAAAGATATCCCAACAACTTCTTGGTGAGCTGCTGGCACTATTTTTGTAATATGTTCCTGCATGAATATAATATTGAATGTTCTGGTAGTGGTACAGCTTCAAGTTGTAATGTATTTAGTCTGCGAATCTTGTACTTAGTCTGTCAGAAGTATGATAATGTTCTCTAGTGAAACTATACTCTTAAGGGTGGATGCTGTAAAGGGAGCCTAGCCAAGAAACATCTGGAGAAAGCATGGTGATGTACAGTGATGTCATTAATAACCAATTAAAAGGATGAAAAGCAGGTTTTACCTTATTTGGCACAGGAACATCGCAAAAACGATATAAAGAAAGAGCCCACAGAACCATCTCTACTGCAATGGTTAGAGCAATTTGGTCAGTTGCTCAGAAGACACACACTGAGGATTCATCATTGGACTGGCCACTGAGATGGACTCCGGCTCACAGGGAAGCTAAGCAACCGGTATTATTATGAGTGTGTAGACTTGCTTAGTGGTTTAATAAAGGGGAAATTTTGGTGCAATTTCATCCTAGTTGTTGTGTGCTGTTAACATCCAGGAAAAGAGCGCTTAGACTAGGAACAGGGTCTTACTATGGAATGCCCTCCATTTTCCTGGATTAATGCAGCACCAACAACAATCAAGAGGCTCGACACCATCCACGACAAAGCAGCCCACTTGATGGGCATCCCATCCACCAGCTTCAACATATGCTCCCTCCACCACCAACACACAGTGGCAGCAGTGTGTACCATGTACATGTTGCACCGCAGAGCTCACTAAGGCTTCTTCAACAGTACCTTCCAAACGCGCGACCTCTTTCACCTAGAAGGACAAGGGCAGAATATACATGGGAACATCAGCACCTGGATGTTACCCTCTAAACCATACATCATCCTTACTTAGAAGTATACAGCTGTTTCTTCCCTGTCGCTGGGTCATAAATCCTGGAACTCCCTCCTAACAGCATTGTGGGTGTACCTACACCACATGGATGGCAGGTGTTCTTCAGTCTTTGTCCTTCTTCTCCTGCACACATATGCAGTGTCCCAAATGTTATGCCACACATTATTGATTCTCATGTGATCTTATCAAAAGATCTTGATGTCTTTGATTATCCCTCTACATATGGTGGGTGATGTGTTGGGTGTTGGCAAGAATATCAAATTGTTTTCTTAAAAAAAACACAGGAAAGGACAAGAATATCACCAACTGAAAGCTATTAACTTATGAGCCTCATCTGTGCTTTCCTTTCACTAGAAAGTACATCAGTACCAGATTGAAATGTTCCATTGAATTACACCCAATATAGATTATTCCAATTCTCATTTGGTGCTGTGTTTTCTTGTCTACATCTTCCACCCTCAATTACTTCCTCTCATTCAATTTCACACATCCCACTAGTTACTACCCTATCTCATTCATGAGCCCTGGAGAAATTTTGCAGCCCAATAAAATATTCTCATAATATCTTTCAAACAGAAATCAAGCATTTCTGTTTGATTCCAGGCGTTAAAATGTTTTGCTTCTTTGTTCTGTATCTTAGATGACATCATAGTTTTACAGAAGTGACTTGCTAAATTAGACCGCACTTTTCAAAAGAGTTTCTAACCCTAGATCAATCCAGCTCAGTATTGGTCATCATCACTTTAAATATCCCAAAGTCAAATCTCCCCGATTGAACTAATTCGTTCTCAAATGTGTAAATTTGTATCCGGATTAAAATCCCCACAAATTTCATAAGGATACTCTGGAATCATGATTCTGGTCAGTAACCATGACTCCAGGTTCATAACTTGAAAATTTTACTTTATTAACCACTCTTCCCTTTTGTTAGCTTTTAAACTTAAAGTAATGAAACTACGACCACAAAATCACAATATTGGGACGAGAAACACTAAAGCTTGAGGAACACGAACATCATCCACACAAAAATCAGTTTATTCCCCAAACAGAGACAAAAAACCACATGCTTTAAAAAAAGAGAACAAATGAATGAAGTCAGCGGTCTTGTGGTTCTTTCTTCAATTGTGTTTCCAATTAATTAATAATAACTAAAGAAACAGTGAATTCTCACAAGAAAACTTTCAGCATCCTTAGTCTAAAATGCCTGGAACATGTAAGCTTCCACACAAAAGAAAAGCAATCACAGTTTCTCGCAGCTCATAAAATTCAAGCAGTCGAGTCTCAGCATTCTCTCGCAGCTACACACAGGCTTTCAGAGACAGAACACTACAACCTCACAATGTCTTCATCAAAATACAAAATGAGAACTCTCCATTCTTTTTCGCTGAACTTACCTTTTCCTGTTTAAACTAACTTCTAACTGCTGAGATGATTCCCATTACCCATTCTGCACTGAACCAGAATCTCAATCTTATTCTCACCCAAACACATCATTACCTCCTACAGAATTTCTCCTTGTTTATCTGGCAGAGATGTGACCGTGCAACAAAGTTCCAATACTAACTGTACATCTCTCTAGACCAACCTTATAATTCTCATATTTAACTGGTCACTGAGTTCCCACAAATCCACAAATAAACGTTCACACTTTCATATCTCTGTGCGCCGCGAGAAATATAATGAGATAAACTCAAAGTTATCCCCAGATCGTGAACTCCAGGGTGGAGCGAAATAAAAACAAATTCGAGTTGAAGTCAGTTTAAAGTCTGAAACATTATATAAATGTATAAACACATTAAACAACCACGAATAAAACACGTTAAGCATAGCAGAACACAAAGGATTACTAATCCTTTAGTTCGGCGACACTAACCCAGCACTTACAGACACAAGCAAATCACATTCAGGCAGTAAAATGCTTTATACCTTAGCAAAACACTCAAGCAAATATTTCCTCACACACCAGTTATCTCTCTCCATTTTTTTTGCCTTTTCACACAGCATCTTAACCATACTGTAGGTCTATCAGCTTAATTTTTACTTTCCCCGAACCATTTTCTTTAACCCCAAACATTCTTCTACATCTCCACCTTATTTGCCATGTGGTGGGATTTACAGAAACGGATTGTTTTAATTTATTATCTGACTCCTGAAAAAACTTGTCACATTTCTCAGAACAGTGAGGTGTCTGAACCAAAAAGTGTTCACTCTTTTCAGCTGTCGCTCTTTTCTCATACATCTGTCCTTGGATAACTGCTACTTCTTTAAAAGGAACTTTCTCCTCCTTCTCTCGACATTTGGTGAGCAGTGTCTGAACCTGTTTAATAAGAATCGTGTCTGCCTCATCCCCCTCCAGGTTCTGAAGAAGATTCAGACGGACTCAAAACATTAAGTCTGTTTCTCTCTCCACAGATGCTGCCAGACCCGTTATGTTTATCCAGTATTATCTGTTTTTATTTCAGATTTCCAGCACCTGCGGTATTTTGCTTTAACCAGAAGCTGCCACTTTTCAAGGGGTGATTTCCCTGCCAGGTAATTGGTGATTAATCCATCCATAGTATGTTCTGCCATTTCTTCACCTTCATGATTCCTGGGCTAACTCGCCAAATCCTGTAAGACCCTGTTCCTGGTCTAAATGTTCTTGTCTTGGATATCAACAGCACACAACAACTTGTTCCTTGATGTTCCATGTTACCACCATGAGACAGACTCCACACATCAATTAATATAAACAAAATAAAGTAACAGTTACATAGTTGAAAAGTGATTGCACATTAAAAAGGTAAATAGTACATTGGCTGCCAGAACAGAAGGCATTAACCTGGCCCTGGTTCATTCTGGCAGCATCGGCGGAGAAGAAAAGAGTTGACGTTTCGAGTCCTCATGACTGAGGACTCGAAACATCAACTCTTTTCTTCTCCGCCGATGCTGCCAGACCTGCTGAGTTTTTCCAGGTAATTCTGTTTTTGTTTTGGATTTCCAGCGTCAGCAGTTTTTTGTTTTTATCTCCTGGTTCATTCTGTTAGCTTTCTCTCAGCCACTGCAACCCTCAAAGGTTCTGCTGCCCCCTGCAGGCCATCTAATTCTTTCTCAGCAGCAACTCGACAGAATCTGTTGACACTTTTCAGTTCCCCGGACTGTTGTGGACATGTGGTGGGTAGTATTGGGCAGCCAGCCAGGTTATTCCCGAGTAGACAAGCTTGGGATCACACTCACCATTCGCAGTCCCAGAACAAGCTCACTCATTAAGTGATTTTCTTTTACTGAAGAGATCTCAATTCCTTCTCCAGTGAGTCCTTTGACAAGCACAATGGAAGTTGTTCTGTTTCTGAATGGAAAACCTCCAATTATCCTCTTGAGCAGCATCTGTAAACACTCAGCATCTCAGAGAATTTTTACCATCTTTCCTTTATCCTCAGAACATGAGGACATCCAGTGAACATCTTCCCCTGTTTGCCGCGTGTTACATTTGAACAGAGACTCTTAGCTTTCAGGACCAACACCAGGACTGGCCATTGTGTCTCCTGTGCTTCATTCGGCAGCCAGCAGTTCACCTTGACATGTTTGTTCATTCATGCATGGGATGTGGGCATTGCTGTCCAGGCCAGTATTTATTACCATTCCTTAATTGCCTTTGAGAAGATGGTGGTGAGCTGCCCTCTTGAACTGCTGCAGTCCATGTGGTGAAGGTACCCCCACCATGATGTTAGGGAGGGAGTTCCAGGATTTTGACCCAGAGACAGTGAAGGAACGGTAATATATTTCCAAGTCAGGATGGTGAGTAGCTTGGAGGGGAAATTCCATGTGGTGATGTTCCCATGTGTCTGCTGCCCTTGTCCTTCCAGACGTTAGTTGTCGTGGGTTTGGAATGTGCTGTCTAAGGAGTCTTGGTGAATTCCTGCAGTGCATCTTGTAGATGGTACACACTGCTGCTACTGTGCGTTGGTGGTTTCAGGAGTGAGTGTTTGTGGATGTGGTGCCAATTAAGCGGGCTGCTTTGTCCTGGATGGTGTCAAGCTCCTTGAGTGTTGTTGGAGCTGCACTCATCCAGTATCTGAAGAGTAATGAATGATGTTAAGGGGTTTAACTTAAGTAATGGGGCAAGGGTACAAATTTGGGAAGATGTGGTAAAGCAAAGAGTAGAGGCATGACAAAAGAGAAAGGTATTATTACGGGAAATATAAAACAGAAGTGACAGGAAGGGATTGAGAGCAGAAATCTAACAGTAAATCAACAGATGAGACTGGAGGTTATAAAAAGAATAAAATGATAAAACTAAAGGTTCTGTATCTGATGTATGAAGCTTTCGAAACTGAACAGATGAGGTGAGATCACACATAGAAATGAATAAATATGATTTGAAAGCCATTGCAGAGGCATGGATGCAGGAGGACATGGATTGGGACCTGAATATTAAAGTGTATAAGACATTTAAGAAGGACCAGAAGTGATGAAAAGGTGGAAAGGTGGCTCTGTTAGTTAATTATGGAGTTAGCGCAATAGAGAGAGATGACCTCAGTTCAGGAAACCAGGATGTGGAAATGGTTTTGGTAGAGATGAGAAATGGTAAAGGTAAGAAGTCACGTGTGGGAGCCATGTACAAGCCCCCTAATAGTAACCACATGGTAGGATGGAGCATAAAGGAAGAAATAATAGGAGCTTGTCAGAAGGGCACAACGATAATCATGGGAGATTCTAATCTACATATAGATTGGAAAAGTCAGATGGACAAAGTGAGCCTAGATGAAGAGTTCATAGAATGTTTCCGGCATAGTTCCTGAGAACAGCATGTTCCGGAGTCAACCAGAGAGGAGGCAATACTCCACTTGGTGTTGTGCAATGAGATGGGATTAATTAACGACCTCATAGTGAAGGTGTCCCTAGATAGCAGTGACCATAATATGATTGAATTTTACATTCAGGTTTAGGATGACAGGAGCGGGTCAAAGAATAGGGCTGAATTTTGCCCTTCATTGGCGGGCGGGCCTGACCGACTTGGCAGTGGGCGGGTAGCCGATCGCCGCCACCAAAATGTGCCGTGCTGCAATTTTCCGCGAGCGGGCCAATTAAGGCCTGTCCAGCACTTCCTGCGCAGGCGGACTGGGGGTGGGGGGGGTGGGGTGGGAGGGGGGGGTGGGGGATGGATTCCACCAAATGGGAGAGTGCGATCTTTCACACGTGTGCATATCACCCTGAGGCTAAGTGGTGCCTCAGGGAGATCACTGAAAGGTTTTCAAAGTTAAAAAATAGAAAAATAAAAAAAATCATCACCATGTCTTCAGTACTACTGAAGAGAGGGAGGATCTCACGAGGCTACAAAAAGTTATAGATAGGTTAAGTGAGGGGGCATAGATCTGACAAATGGAGAATGATGTGAGAAAATGTGGAATTGTCCATTTTTGGCAGGAAGAATAAAAGAGAAGCATATTATCCAAATGGTGAGAGATCTGGGGTGCAGAGGGATCTGGGTGTCTTAGTACATGTATCACAAAAGTTTACTATGCAGGTACAGCAAGTAATAAGGAAAGCTAATGAAATGCTGTCCTTTATTGTGAGGGGAATTGAACCCAAAAGTTGAGAGGTTATGCTTCAATTAAATAATGCACTAGTGAGGCCACTTCTGGAGTACTGTGTACAGTTTTGGTCACCATATTTAAGGAATGGTATAAATGTGTTGAAATCAGTTCAGAGAAGGTTTACCAATCTAATACCTACAATGGGTGGGTTGTCTTATGAGGGAAGGTTGGACAGGCCAGGCTTGTTTCCACTGGAGTTTAGAAGAGTAGGAGACAGCTTGATGGAAATATGTTTGATCCAGGGGGGTCTTAACAGGGTGAACGTAGAGGTAAAGTCCCCCCTTGTGGGAGAATCTAGAATAAGCATCAGTATTTAAAAATAAAGTGCTATCCATTTAAAATGGATATGTGGTGAAATGTTTTCTTTCAGATGGTCATGAGTTTTTGGAACTATCTTCCTGAAAAGGCGATGGAAGCAGCGTCTTTGAATATTTTTCAGGCTCATGTGGATGGTTCTTGATAAGCAAAGTGGATGATAAGTTATCGGGAGTAAGCGAGATGCAGATTTGAGGTTATTATCAGCTCAGCTGTGATTTTTTTTGAATGGCAGAGCAGGCTCAAAGGGCTGAATGGCCTACTCCTGCTCTTTGTTCAGATGTTCGTATGTAACATTGTGCAATCATCAGGGAACATCCCCACTTCTGACCTCATGATGAAAGGAAGGTCATTGGTGAAGCAGCTGAAGATGGCCAAGGACACGACCCTGATTAGCTCCTGCAGTGATGTCCTGGGGCTAGACCTCCAACAACCACAACCTTTTTCCTTTCTGCTAGGTATGACTCCAACCATTGGAGAGCTTTCCCCCTGATTGCAGTCTTGCTCGGGCTCCTTGATGCCACACTCAGTCAAATGCTGCCTTGCTGTCAAGGTCAGTCTCTCTCACCTCACATCTGGAGTTCAGCTCTTTTATCCATGCTTGAAAAAAGTCACTAATGAAGTCAGAAGCTGAGTGATGCTGCTGGAAAGCAACCTGAGCATCAATGAGCAGGTTATTGCTGAGCAAGTCGCACTTGGTAACACTGTTAATGACCCTTTCCATCACTTTACTGATGATCGACAGTTGACTGATGGGACTGTAATTGCCTGTGTTGGATTGGCCCTGATTTTTATGTACAATACATATCTGGGCAATTTTCCACATTACCGGGTAGATGCCAGTGTTGTAGTTGTACTGGAACAGCTTGGCTAGGGGAGTGGCAGGTTCTGGAGCACAATTCTTCAGTCATACTGCCAGAATATTGTCAGGACTCACAGCCTTTGCAGTATCCAGTACATTCAGCCATTTTGTGATATCAGGTGACATGAATCAAATTGGCTGATGACTAACATCTGTGATGCTGGGGAATCCATAGGGAGCTGGGATGAATCATCTCCTCGGCTCTTCTGGCTGAAGATTGTTGCCACGTCTTCAGCCTTGTCTTTTGCACTGATGTGCTGGGCTCCCCCAACATTGAGGATGGGGATATTTGTGGAGATTCCTCCTCCAGTGAGTTGTTTAATTGTCCACCACTGTTCACAACTGTATGTGGCAGGACTGCAGAGCTTAGGTCTGATCTGTTGGTAATGGAATCACTTAGCTCTGTAAATAACTTGCTGCTTATGCTGTTTGCCAATCAAGTAGTCCTGTGTTGTAGCTTCATGAGGCTGGTGGGGGTATTTTCAGATGGCAACCTGTATCTACTGGAGTGCCACAGGGATCAGTGCTGGGACCACAGTTATTTACAATATATGTTGATGACTTGCGTGAGGGAAATAATGTACTGTTATAACTGATGCAGTTGTTAAAGTGGAGTTATTTAAAAATCCCAGAGGGAAACTTGAAACAACTGTCATAACCTATAACTTAAGTGATATGTTTAAGATGTGACTCTAAATTCAGGAATCAGACCACAAGTTATTGAGGTTTTATATTAAACTAAATGAACATTTTATTCATTAACAAAATTAAAATATATATATTCACATGGCTACAAATTGCTACTATCATAACTTTTATCAAATTCCCAAACTAATCTCCATTAAGGCAACAGCAACCCATAGACTAAACCAAACACCAGGCAAAGCATTTTCACCTTACAAATTCAAAATGAGGTTATTTTCACGTTAGTTCCTGTGGAGACAGTTGGAGGCTGACAGCTGCCGTGTGATCTCACATTGCCTCTGCTCTGCACACCCAAAAACTGCTAAAGTTGTACCTAGCACTGCCCATTTAAAGTTAATTCTCATTGTATCAACAACCTCTGAACTAAACCGCTCTAACAATAAAACCCCTTTCATCATACCAATTTTATTAGCATTATAAACATATGGCTTGGTATCTGCTGGAACGGTATCATTTTTCACCCCACTTCTTGAATGCTCTATTCAAAAAATGTAAATGCACGCTACCTCTCTTACATATCAAACCCAGTACACATCAAATCACCCAGACTAGCTGGCTTTAATCCAACTGAGACTCACTCACAAACTTAAGCTCTATTTTAAAAGAAAAATCTTTTCCAATAATATTACAGACATTAATAGCTTCATGATCATTGCAATAAATATTAATGAATGTGAAGAGAGTGCCGACTGGTTGGCAAGTGGACTCTGATTGGTAGAGGCATTGCCATGGAGAATGCATCAGTAATGATGACAGACAGTTAACTGCCATGCATTGTTTGAAACCTCATCCAGTCACCTTGAGCCTGATTAGTTGAGGCATTGTCCTGAAGAATGAGTCAGCGAATAGCGTCACTTAACTTGTTTAGCTGAAACAGGTGCAATGTGTGTACAGGTTCTTTCTGTCTGTAAAGAACAGGGCCTTTAATATTAATATATGTAGCTTCCAGCACACACAAGTGCTCCATACTGTGAGCCCAACTGACAACCTTAAATTGGTTGTCAGCGTAATTCTTAGCACACAGAGGATTAATTAACAAATGTTGTCCAATCGCGGAATCCCATCTAATGTTGGACAGGGTGTTTTGAATTTTACAAGCACGGGCTGGTCGGGTACAGTCTGGACTTTGCCCGTTCTAAGCAGCGTCTGGGACAGACTGTTTGATACGATCCGACAGCCTTTGGCATGTACGGCCCACATACCTCGCATCACACTGGCACTGAAATTCATAGACCACATTACTGATTTGTGTGATAGGCAGAATGGCTTTATGGCTTGATGCCAGCATCCTGCTACTAGTGAATACCACTCCAGTTGCTGCTGCACAAATGATTGGGGTACCTTGCCTTTCCAGGGTAATCAGAGGTAGACTGGGCACTTTTCAGTGCTCAAAGTGACAGCCTTAGCCCCATTCATGAATTTGCGTGATACACAACATGAAATGATCTGATCAGGGTAGCCATTATCCTGCAGGATATCTTTGATATGCCCTATTTCAGCATCAGGCTTGCATGGGGAGCAAATGACTCGGGCCCTATTTAGAAGGTTGCTGATAAGATCAATCTTATAGCGTGTGGAGCTGTAAGAATCCCAACGCCATAATTGACCAGTGCAGGTAGGCTTATGGTAGACTTTTTTAGAGAAACCCATGGCAGATTTCTGATATAGCACATCAAGGAAGGGGAGTGAATTTGACTGCTCCACTTCTGAAGTGAATTTGAGGACAGGATTGAGCCCATTAAGAAATGTAAGGAAATTATTACATGCAGCTGAGGATTTAAATGTAGCAGAATTATCATCCACATATCAGGAAGTTGCAATGGTGTTATGGCATGGTGGATGGTAAATGCTGAGCTGTTCAAATCCCAGAGGGAAACTTGAAACAACTGCCACAACTATTTTACTATTTCTATTTATTCTGAGCTGTGTGATTTAAATTCAGTACTTATAGGACGAGCAAGTTTTATAGGTTTCTTGCAAAACTAAATTAAACCTGCAATAATAAAAATGATTTTAAGCACAAATATAGGTTTACAAATTGCTACTCTGAAAGCTCCAGGATCCGCTGGTTAATGTAACTCCCAGTTACATCTCCATTAAGGCAACAGTAAAACACATGGATTTTAAGTGACCCAGGCAAAGTAACACGATGCCCTGAACATTGGAATTCAAAGTGAGTTTTCTTCACTTCAGTTTGTGTAGAAGCAACTTGAGGCGAAGAGGATTTTCACACTTGTTAGATCTTAGAATTCCCTCCTTATACACATAACCGCATCTCCTCTGTACAGGTTTCTCCCTTTTTAATGTAAATCCCATTGCACCAATATGCCTTTCAACTCTAATTTTCTAATAAAAATCTTTTTTAAAGATCTTTCATTGTACCAATTTTATCAGTAAGCTTTGGGAAAAATAAACACACTGTCTGCTTTCTTCTGGCTAAGTGTAACATTTTCACGCCAATTTTGAAATTCAAACTAATCTGGTTTATCTAAAAATGTAAATTTCCCTTTACACCTCACATTCTAAAACTTCAGCCATGTTTAACTATTTATAATTTCAAACCCAGTTTCTCATCTGTTACATCAAATCCTTCAGACCAGATATCTTTAATTCAATTAAGTCCTACCTTACAATAAATTCCAATACCGTTATAAAAATTATTATATTTTCCTAACAAGGGGTAGGAGGTTAGGTGTCACTCCATTGAGGACACGGTTCTCATGGAACCCAAAAAAGATGTTTGAGAGAGCTGGGCCTCGAGTGGAGCACATGGCCACACCATCTATTTGAGCTAACATGGTGTCATTAAAGCTGAACTCAACTGCGTGAGTTGTCACATTAGTAAGTTCAATGAATACTGATCCACGTAATAGCAACGCCTCTAACAGAATCACAGAATCACAGTGCAGAAGAGGCCCTTCAGTCCATCAACCCCTCACCGACATGTAAGAAACACCTGACCTACCTACCTAACCCCATTTACCAACACTTGGCCCATAGCCTTGAATGTTATCATGTGCTAAGTGCTCATCCAGGTACTTTTTAAAGGATGTGAAGCAACCCACCTCCACCACCCTCCCAGGCAGCTCATTCCAGTCCATCACACTTTGGATAAAAAGATTTTTCCTAACAACCCCCCCCCCCCCCGAAACCTCCTGCCCATCACATTGAACTTATGCACACTTGTGACTGTCCCTTCAACTAAGAGGAACAGCTGCTCCCTATCCACCCTGTCCATGCCCCTCATAATCTTGTACACCTTGATCAGGTCGCCCCTCAGTCTTCTCTGCTCCAACGAAAAATATCCAAGTCTATCCAACCTCTCTTCATAACTTAAATGTTTCATCCCAGGTAGCATTCTGATGAATCTCCTCTGCACCCCATCCAGTGCAATCACACCCTACCTATAATGTGGCGACCAGAACTGCACACACTACTCCAGCTGTGGCCTCACCAAAGTTCTATACAACTCCAACATGACCTCCCTACTTTTGTAATATATACTTCTATTGATAAAGGCAAGTGTCCCATATGCCTTTTTCACCTCTCCCACTAACATGCCCCTCCGCCTTCAGAGATCTATGGACACACACACCAAGGTCCCTTTGTTCCTCAGAACTTCCGAGTGCCATGCATTTAATTGAATACTTCCTTGTCAAATTACTCCTTCCAAAGTGTATCACCCTACACTTTTCAGGGTTAAATTCCATCTACTACTTAACTGCCCATTTGACCATCCCATCTATATCTTCCTGTAGCCCAAGACACTCAACCTCACTGTTAACCACCCTGCCAATATTTGTTTCATCCACAAACTTACTAATCCTACCCCCCCACATAGTCATCTAATTCATTTATATAAATGACAAATGACAGGGGACTGAGAACAGAAGAGTGGTACGCACTGGACACTGGCTTCCAGTCACTAAAGCATCCTTCTGTTATCATCCTCTACCTTCTACAACTAAGCCAATTTTGAATCCACCTTATCAAATTACCCTGTATCCCATGTGCCTTTGCCTTCTTTATAAGTCTCCCATGTGGGACCTTGTCAAAGGCTTTGCTGAAATCCATATAAACTACATCGACTGCACCACCCTCATCTACACACCTGGTCACCTCCTCAAAAAATTCAATCAAATTTGTTAGGCATGACCTCCCTCTGACAAAGCCATGCTGACTAGCCCTGATCAAACCTTACCTCTCCAAATGGAGATAGATTCTCTCCTTCAGAATTTTCTCCAATAGTTTCCCTACCACTCACGTGAGACTCACTGGCCTGTAGTTCCCTGGCTTATCTCTACAACCCTTCTTAAATAGCAGAACCACATTAGCTGTTCTCCAGTCCTCTGGTACCTCCCCCGTGGCCAGAGAGGAATTAAAAATTTGGGTCAGAGCCCCTGCGATCTCCTCCCTTGCCTCCCTCAGCAGTCTGGGATACAAATCATCCAGACCTGGAGATTCGTCCACTTTCAAGCCTTCCCACACCTCCAGTAATCTTGTCACTCCCTATGGCAATTTGCTTAAGAACCTCGCAATCTGTCTCCCTGAGTTCAATACCTTGGCCAGATCCTGCCTTATTTTACTAGATATATTCTCCCCTATTCCAAAACATTTTTTTGCAAATTGTCTATTTCTTTGTCCATAACAAACTTAAACTGTACCATGTTGTGGTCGCTATCACTAAAATGCTCGCCCACCACCACCTCAGCCACCTGTCTGGCTTCATTCCCCAGAATTAGGTCCAGCAATGCACCATCCCTTGTTGGACCCTCTGCATATTGACCTAAAAAGTTCTCCTGTACACATTTCAATAAATCCACTCCATCCAAGGCCTTAACACTCTGTCTATCCCAATTAGTGTTGGGAAAGTTGAAATCACCTAATATAATTTCCCTATTGTTATTGTTTTTACACACCTCCACAAATTGTGCACATATTTGCTTTTCAATTTCCTGTTGACTATCTGGGGGTCTATAATAAACACCTAATAATGTGATTGCCCTTTTTTTTATTCTGAGCTCTACACACTAAGCTTCATTTGATGCCCCCTGCAAGATATCATCTCTCCTTATTGCAGTAACTGCCACCTTAACTAATAATGCAACGCCTCCTTCTCTTTTACCCCCTCCCCTGTCTCGCCTGAAGATTCTATATCCTGGAATGTTGAGCTGTCAATCCTGCCCTTCCCTCAACCACATCTCAGTGATGGCTACTATATCACAATTCCACGTGTCAATCCTCACCCTTAACTCAAACTGTTTTACCTGTAATACTCCGGGCATTAAAGTAGAGGCCATCTAGCCTTGCCTTACTCCCTTGAAGCTTATTGCAGTTGTACTCCCTCTGACTTGATTGTTTTACTGTATTATGATGTGTCCCTATTCTGCTCACATTCTGTGACCCTCTCCCTGCCGAATTAGTTTAAACTCCTCCCAACAGTACTAGCAAACCCACCCACAAGGATGTTAGTCCCGCTCTGGATCAGATGTAGACCATCCCACTTGTACAGGTCCCACCTTCCCCAGTAATGGTCCCAGTGATCCAGGAATCTAAAATCCTCCCTCCAGCACCAACTCTTAAGCTACGTATTCATCTGTGCTATTCTCCTGTTTCTGAGGTCACTAGCACGTGGTACTGGGAGTAATACAGAGATTACAACCCAAGATGTCTTGCTTTTCAGTTTACTTCCTAACTCCCTGAATTCTTGATGCAAGACCTCATCCCTCTTTCTAGCTATGTCATTGGTACCAACATGTACCATGACCTCTGTCTTATCACCATCCTCCTTCAGGATGCCCTGCAGCCGTTCAGTGACATCCCGGACCCTGGCACAAGTGAGGCAACGTACCATCCTGGAGTCATCCTGACGGCCACAGTAGCACCTATCTGTTCTCCTGACTATTGAATTCCCTATTACTGTTCCTCCCTTCCTCCCCTCCTGTACAGACAGGCTGCTTATGATGCCAGAATCTTGGCTCTCTCCGCACTCCCTGGAGGAACCAGCGCCCTCATCAGCCTCCAAGATGGAATACCGATTTGTGAGCAGGACCCCAAGGGACTCCAGAACTACCTGCCTCTTTCTCTTGGACTACCTGGTTGTCACCCATTCCCTTCCTTCCTCAAGTCCCTTCAGCTGCGTTATGACCACCTCACTAAACGTGCTATCCAGACTCATGGATGCTCCACAGTGTCCCCAGCCGCCGTTCCAGCTCTGAAACCCAAGCTTCCAGGAGCTGCAGCTGGACACACTTCCTGCACACATGCTGGTCCCGGACATTGGAAATGACCCCGGCTTCCCACATGGAGCACAAGGATCACACCACGGCATTGAGTGCTCCTGCTATGACTTATCCCTTTAAATTAAATGTTTTAAGGTAATTACTCTTGGGCCCTTCTTTCCTGATCCTCATTACTGTAGAATATACAAACTGTAAACCACAACAAGACCTTAAACTACAAGCGATTAAAGTAGTAAATACCTTAACCTCTACTTACCAGTGATTCCTTTCCCTTGTAGCCTCTCCTGCTGCAGCATGCTCTGAAGATTTAAGAAGTTGGATAGTCAGGAAAAAATGCAAAGAGCACCTCGTCCCCTATTCACCGAATTCTCGCTTTGGACCAAACTCCAAATACCCGCTGTGCCTCACTCAGGATGTGCTCTCTCCCTGTTCGTGCACTACAGTCCACTTGCCAACCAATCAGCACTCTCTTCTCATACAGCATAAATTATTGTGTTCCATTTATATTGGTATTCTTGACAATTGTCCTGATGAGTATAAGATGAAAAGCTTTGACATATCTCTGTTTTCAGCTATAATCATGTTTCCAACCACTAATATTGTAATATTAATAAGATTGGATTCTCTATTAGAAACAAGATTATACTAAGTTTCCTGTTAGGGGGAAATAAAGGAATACAGTAATGGTCAAAGGATTTGACTTAAAATATCCCAGCATGCAAAAGCACAATTGCTAATTAGTCAACATTTAAAGTTCAGGCTGGGACAGAGACAATGCTGAACCTTGCACATTCTCAGGGCTTGCAAGCATCAGCAAGGCCATATTGGATGAAGAAGAATGTAAATATGATAGATTGGGGGTTTTGGTAGTTAGATTAGAGTCAGAGAATGGCAGTTACATAGGTTAAGTGAGCTCTTCAACAGATAGGGGAAGGACAGATGGTCCCAGCTTAGATAGAAAGTCAGGTCTCTGCCTGGGTGAAAGTAGGGTCAGATGATGCATGTCCCTTTGTACCTTTTGTTGCCAGGGACTTGTCTGTTTAATGTAAACCTATATGTTGATTAGAAAGGAATCTGGAGGATGTTCTTATATGTGACCAATAATGCAAAAATATGGTGAACACTTGTAGCCTAGCAGAGTGCTGTCTCAAGTTGTATTGAGAAGGTGCTCTCCTTGCAATTGCTCGAATAAACGTTCGTAACCTGTACCTGAGTCTCCTGTGGTCCGTTCATCAAAGACACCACAACAATTTGGCATAGTTGGGCAGGATACTTGGATTGGATCCTCGGGACGACTCTGCAAAGTGGGTGAATATATTTATTTACCGCCCGTAGTCAGTGCAGGAGGCCTACCCGAGAACCGTCCGGTCATGTATCAAAGAATCAAGAGGAGGACTCAGGACAGGAGATAGGAGGCGCCAGGGGTAATAGGCAGAGCCAAGCAGGCAGACTAGCGGGGCCAAAGCCGCACGGGAAGGCTGGAAACATTACCCAGTTCAGAGGAGGCAGAGACATGCTGGCATGGTTACGGTTTGAAATATAACCTTAGCCGAAGCCGCGCAGGGAGGCCAGACCCCAGTTAAACCGTACATACTAACCTCAGATAACTAAGTTGTTAGGACCGTGCGAAAATACCGCGCAGAGATAGACGGGAAGAAGAACAGAGTACTGTCAGGGAAATCGAACAGTGCTATGGAACTCAACTGGGGAACCGCGGACTCCATTACGAGGTTCAAAGCGGAACAACAGTCAAAAATAAGCACTAAAGTGCAGAAGGTGGGGTGGAATCCACAGGGAACACCTGGAGAACAAAAAAGGTGGTGGTCCGAGCAAAAAAGGGATAAGGAAAAGAAAGGGATGATGGTTATTATCACACTGTACCCACAGTTGTGCAGAAGGGTTAATATTGAATTCCAGTCGATTAGAGAGAGAGAAACAAAGTCAGATCCAGGACAGATTAGAACAGTGGCAGCAGCAGCCTGCAGTGACACTGATCAAGAGGGGGAAAGCTCTGAAGGAGAAACCTATGAAGGAGCTGAGGCAGTTACACCCTCATATGAACCAACCGCCCCACTGCACGTGTTGAATCCCATGGCTCCTATGGCAGTGACTGTTAGGAAAAGTAAAGTCAGGAAAGGAGAATTAAAAACCGAAGGGAGAAAGGGGGCTGAGGAATAGGGGGAGGATGAAGAGATTGAGAGGTTTATGGAGAAAGTTATGCACATACCATTCAACCCGGAGGAGAAACAGGTTTTCTTTAAAGAACTGCTGAGACTTAAAACTCAGCATAACAACCCAAATTTTTGGACCGAACTGCGGGAAATGCAAGATTTCCATCCAATGCACCCCCTTGATACTCACGTACTGGTGAAGGTTAAATGCCCAGGGGATATCTGGGGAAGATTACCCCTGCAGTCTAGGAGTGGAGACTGGGCGAAACCTGGGGACGTCCCAGATTGGGAGAAGCGACAGTCCTGTACAGGCAGTTAAGGAAGCCTTGGGGAAGGGAGAAATGAATTGGGGGTGTATAATGTCCCATGTGGGATGACGCGATTTTCCTGAAAATGTGGCAGGATGATTGGGACCCGAAAGATCCGCTACTGAATTTTCTGTAACTTAAAAAAATGAATTGATCTTGGTTACACGAGCTGCTTGTGCCGAAGAGAGAGAAAGAGAGAGAAGGGAGGTACCCCTAGGGGGTTAATAAGCACTGACAGGAAGTAACAGGGGAAATGTGAGTTTTCTTCCGTTTGATGGTCCCTATAGGTGGAGCCTTCAATATCCCTTTATTTCCCCCACTGCTATTTGAAGTTTTGTTTAGAAAATGAGAGTTTTAAGTTGTTAAGTTAAGGATACAGGAATATAAATTATACCTCTAAATGTATGTTTGTTTGTGTGCAAGGAAGAATTTGTATGTGAGCTTTAATGTGTTTTCTTCCGTAAATTGTCATTTGTGTGTGTAGTTCAGCATTTTAGGGTTGAAAGCCCCGTGTTAGATTAAAGTGAAAGTATACTCAAACATTCCAAAGTTTTGAGTATAAGGTTTGAGTTGAGATTTCTGGCAAAAAAGGTCGCAATTTGAAGCTATCATGAAGCTAAGCAGGATTAGATGAACCAACCTTTGTACCATCCCCTTTGCAGACTAGTATCACCGTTTCCAAGCTGATTGGGATCGATACATATGAGTTACATTAACTCATATGAGTTAGTATTCTAAAATTCTGAGGGGAAAAATTACCTGAAGTTCAAGGGATTCTAGGAAAACCAAGAGGAATAAACACACGGTCTAGGTGGTTCCAATGGATAAAAATCTTTCGATGAGATGAATTAAATATGAAAGGAAATCTGCATCCCAGCAGCACTGTTATTTGAATTTGGGACAATCTTGAGGTGTAAAGTGTAATGTAGTTTAGAAGATTACTTTTGAATCACTAGGATGCCATTTAAGATAAAGAATGTGTTGATAAACATAAGGGAATTATAACTTGGGTGCAAATCAATACACATAAGAAAGTGGTAGTTTTAATTTTGATAGCATAAATGACATTTCTTACAAAGTTTAAAATTTTGAGCTTTGGTTCGTGATAAAGTTCTCAAAAGGGAATTTTCATTTTAAAAGGGTTGACAACAATTGGCACAAATTTAAATGCTGCAGGCTTTTGTATTTGTAAGTCTGTTCTCAAAATATAAAGCTAAACTCAAGACCTTGACAAAGTTTGGCAGAAATCCAATTTTTGGCTGAGTTAATGAATCTGGGATAATTCTAAAAGAAACCAGTCAGACACAATTTAGTGAGTTAATTTTGAGACAATAAAATGTTTGAGAAGAAGATGAAGAAGCAAAACATGTCAATATCTGATTTATGTTTTTAAAACTGTTATGAGAATACTTTATTGGACTGTAAAGTCTCTCCAGGCAACCTGAACAAGATAAGATGGTAGCTGTTGCATGTGTGAAATGTTATGAGGCAAATAGGAGAAAGAGTTCGGGAAAGAGGACACAATATACAAACTGATTTAAGGGAAGTGAATTTGATAATCTGGCCATCAACTGAGACATTGGAAACCCACAGGGGGAGATAAGCAAAGATCTAGAGACAGAGATTCTTGTTGGCAATAGAGAAACTGAACTCAAGAGAATCTTAGGATGATCATGGTGAGGGAAAAAACTTAGAGGTAAAACTATGTGGAATCTGTAGTTCAGGAATTAAAATGTAAGGAGAAATAATACTTCACAACAATTTACCTCAAGATGTACATAGGTAAAGGGAAAGCTGGAAAAAGGCTAAATAGATGTATTACTGATTGTATTAATGTGCCTGCGAGCTACAAAAAGTAAGGCCACCGGATTAACACTATGATGACAGACAGAGTTAAGCGGTTCCCAGAGAGAACCATCACTGGAAGTGAAGATACTGAGCCATTGAAAGATAGGATTAAAAGGAGCATTGTACAGTTGTTTAAGGAATTGATGTCTGACATGAGACAGATGCAGGAGAGAGTAAACTGGAAGGAGTGGGGGTGCATACCCGGTTGGATTCATATCAGGGAACTCATTTCAAAGATATAGTCATTAAAGAAATGTACAAATTTAAATAGAAATAGAAATTCCACATTCCCTATCAGCCACAGAGCTCGGGGATGGTGGAAAGGATGAACCGAACTTAAAAAAAAAACAATCACAAAAGCAATTCAAGAGACAGGAAACAGCCCAATATTCTAATGCACCTTAGGGCTACCCCATGCAGGACCACTGGGTTCACCCCATTTGAAATAATGACATGGAGAGCAATGCAGTTACCCGAGGGAATCATAGTAGGAGTGGGAGATGTAGGACCACTAAAGGAAGGATGTGAGACTATGTGAGGGATATAAGTAAGCAATTGCATGAGTTAAGGAAGGAAGTCAGAGACCAACTGGTGATTAAGGATATGGAAACAGGTAAATCCAAAGAGCAACAATGGACCATACAAGGTAATTATGACATGTGATACATGCGCACTGGTAGATATGAGAACGGGAAGTAAATGGAGGCATTACACGCAGTTAAAGATATATGACAATTGACCAAGCGGTAACCCGGAGAATGGGAGCTGATGTTAAAAGAGCACGAGGAGAGTGGTGGAGACACAGGATAAAAGAGCGTGAGGAGAGCAGAGACACAGGATAAAAGAGCATGAGGAGAGCGGCGGATACACAGGATAAAAGAGCTTGAGGAGAGCGGCGGAGACACAGGATAAACGAGTGCGAGGAGACCGGAGACACAGGATAAAAGAGAGTGAGGAGAGCAGAGACACAGGATAAAAGAGCATGAGGAGAGTGGTGGAGACACAGGATAAAAGAGGGCGAGGCGAGCGGAGACACAGGATAAAAGAGCGTGAGGAGAGTGGTGGAGACACAGGATAAAAGAGGGTGAGGCGAGCGGAGACACAGGATAAAAGAGCGTGAGGAGAGCGGAGACACAGGGTAAAAGAGCACGAGGAGAGCGGAGACACAGGATAAAAGAGTGCGAGGAGAGTGGCGGAGACACAGGACAAAAGAGCCCGAGGAGAGTGGAGACACAGGATAAAAGAGCATGAGGAGAGCGGAGACACAGGATAAAAGAGTGCAAGGAGAGTGGAGACATGGGATAAAAGAGCACGAGGAGAGTGGTGGAGACACAGGGTAAAAGAGCACGAGGAGAGCGGAGACACAGGATAAAAGAGTGCGAGGAGAGTGGCGGAGACACAGGATAAAAGAGCATGAGGAGAGTGGAGACACAGGATAAAAGACATGAGGAGAGCGGAGACACAGGATAAAAGAGCACGAGGAGAGTGGTGGAGACACAAGATAAAAGAGCGTGAGGAGAGCAGAGACACAGGATAAAAGAGAGTGAGGAAAGCGGCGGAGACGCAGGATAAAAGAGCGTGAGGAGAGCGGAGACACAGGATAAAAGAGCGCGAGGCGAGCGGAGACACAGGATAAAAGAACGGGAGGAGAGCGGTGGAGACACAGTGTAAAAGAGCACGGGGAGAGCAGAGACACAGGATAAAAGAGCACGAGGAAAGCGGAGACACAGGATAAAAGAGCCCGAGGAGAGCAGAGACACAGGGTAAAAGAACACGAGGAGAGCGGAGACACAGGATAAAAGAGTGCGAGGAGAGTGGCGAAGACACAAGATAAAAGAGCGTGAGGAGAGCAGAGATACAGGATAAAAGAGCGTGAGGAGAGCGGCGGAGACACAGGATAAAAGAGCACGAGGAGAGCAGTGCAGACACAGGGTAAAAGAGCATGAGGAGAGTGGAGACACAGGATAAAAGACTGCGAGGAGAGCGGCGGAGACACAGGATCAAAGAACGCGAGGAGAGCAGAGACACAGGATAAAAGAGCACGAGGAGAGCAGCGGAGACACAAGATAAAAGAGCGTGAGGAGAGCAGAGATACAGGATAAAAGAGCGTGAGGAGAGCGGCGGAGACACAGGATAAAAGAGTGTGAGGAGAGCGGAGACACAGGATAAAAGAGCGTGAGGAGAGCGGCAGAGACACAGGATAAAAGAGCGCGAGGTGAGCAGAGACACAGGATAAAAGAGCGTGAGGAGAGCGGAGACATGGGATAAAAGAGCACGAGGAGAGCGGTGGAGACACAGGATAAAAGAGCGTGAGGAGAGCAGAGACACAGGATAAAAGAGCATGAGGAGAGCGGTGGAGACACAAGATAAAAGAGCGTGAGGAGAGCAGAGACGCAGGATAAAAGAGCGTGAGGAGAGCGGCGGAGACACAGGATAAAAGAGTGCGAGGAGAGTGGAGACACAGGATAAAAGAGCATGAGGAGAGCGGCAGAGACACAGGATAAAAGACCGCGAGGTGAGCGGAGACACAGGATAATTGAGCGCGAGGAGAGCGGAGAAACAGGGTAAAAGAGCACAAGGAGAGTGGAGACACAGAGTAAAAGAACGCGAGGAGAGCGAACACACAGGGTAAAAGAGCGCGAGGAGAGTGGAGACACAGGATAAAAGAGCTCGTGGAGAGTGGCGGAGACACAGGGTTAAAGAGCACGTGGAGAGTGGTGGAGACACAGGGTAAAAGAGCACAAGGAGAACGGAGACATAGGATGAATGAGCGCGAGGAGAGCGGAGACACAGGATAAAAGAGCGCGAGGAGAGTGGAGACTCAGGGTGAAAGAACACGAGGAGAGTTCCAGGGAGCAGAGTTGGAGGGAGGAGTTCCAGAGAGGTGAGTATAAAAACCTGACCTCGAGGATTCGTGGACCTCGGGTCTTAAAAAAAAGTTAAAAGTTTCATTGCGGTACATCTGTGACTTGATTGGCTGGTAGAGAATCTACATTGAACTTGAAACGAAAACATTGTTAAACTAAACAAACCAAATAAATTAATCACTTAATTAATAAGTAGAGGGTATCTAGACCAGAATCAGGGGATTACTGTTCTCAGAATTTAGCATTTATAGTAGAAATCTAGCCCTAGGGAACATATAGTTAATAAGGAGTCAATAAGCAGTTATTAGATTTAAATTAATTTATTAAATAGTTCTAGAAATGGCAGTTGCTGGGGTGAAGTGCTTCACCTGTGGGATGTGGGAAATCTGTGATGCTTCAAGTGTCCCGGACAACTACATCTGCAGGAAGTGTACCCAATTGCAGCTCCTCACAGACAGTATGGATCGGTTGGAGCAGCAGTTGGATGCACTTAGGAGCATTCAGGTGGCGGAAAGCATCATTGACAGGAGTTTTGGAGACGTGGTCACACCCAAGGTACAGACAAATAAATGAGTGACCGCTAGAACAGGCAGGTAGTCAGTACAGACATCCCCTGTGGCTGTCCCCTTCTCTAACAGGTATACCATTTTGGATACTGTTGGAGGGATGGCCTATCAGGGGAAAACAACAGCAGAAACCAGAGCAGTGGCACCACGGCTGTCTCTGTTATTCACCAGGGGGTGTCAAAACACAGAAGAGTAATTGTCATAGGGGACTCTATAGTCAGGGGCTCAGATAGGCACTTCTGTGGTCGTGAAAGAGACACCAGGATGGTATGTTGCCTCCCTGGTGCCAGGGTCCAGGATGTCTCTGATCGGGTACGGGACATTCCAAAGAGGGAGGGAGAACAGCCAGAGGTCGTGGTACACATTGGTACTAACAACATAGGCAGGAAGAGTGACAAGGTCCTGCAGCGGGAGTTCAGGGAGTTAGGCAGAAAGTTATAAAACAGGACCTCTAGGGTTGTAATCTCAGGATTAATCCCTGCGCCACGTGCCAGTGAGGCTAGAAATAGGGAGGGTTTCCGATACCTGGATCTCTGCCGGGGCAGGTGGGACCTGTACAAGAATGACGGGTTGCATCTAAACTGGAGGGGCACCAATATCCTGTCTGCGAGGTTTCATAGTGTCATTCGGGAGGGTTTAAACTAGTATGGCAAGGGGGTGCGAACCAGAGCAATAGGTCAGCAGGTGAAATAAATGACTGGGAACCAGTGAATATGGCCAGTAGGACTAAGAGGAAGGGCAGGCAGGGAGAAATTACTGAACACAGTGGGACTGTGGGTCTGAAATGCATTTGTTTCAATGCGAGAAGTATAACATGCAAGGCAGATGAGTTTAGAGCTTGGATTAGTACTTGGGACTATGATGTTATTGCTATTACAGAGACTTGATTAAAGGATGGACAGGATTGGCAGATAAACGTTCCAGGATTTAGATGTTTCAGGCAGGATAGAGAGGGATGTAGAAGAGGTGGGGGAGTTGCACTGCTGGTTAAGGGGAATATCTGTACGACAGGAGGACACCTCGGTGGGCTCATGCAGTGAGGCAATATTGGTAGAGCTCCAGAATAGGAAGGGTGCAGTCACAATGTTGGGGGTTTACTATAGGCCTCCCAATTGCCGGCGGGAGATTGAGGAACAGTTATGTAGGCAGATTTTGGAAAGGTGTAAAAGAAATAGGGTTGTTGTGGTGGGTGATTTTAACTTTCCCAATATTGACTGGGAATCATTTAGTGCTAGGGGTTTAGATGGTGCAGAATTTGTAAGGTGCATCCAGGAGCGCTTCCTGAGACAATATGTAGATAATCGAATTAGGGAAAGGGCAATACTGGACCTGGTATTAGGGAATGAACCCAGCCAGGTGGTCGAAGTTTCAGCAGGGGAGCATTTCGGGAAAAGTGACCATAATTCAGTAAGTTTCAAGGTACTGGTGGATAATGATAATAGGAGTCCTCGGGTTAAGGTGCTTAATTGGGGGAAAGCTACTTATAACAATATTAGGCAGTAACTGAGGCAGCTAGACTGGAGGCAGATGTTTGAGGGCAAATCAAAAACTGACAAGTGGAGGGCTTTCAAACATCAGTTGATAAGAATTCAGGACTGGCATGTTCCTGCTAGGATGAAGGATAAGCATGGCAAATTTCAGGAACCTTGGATAACAAAGGATATTGTGAGATTAGTCAAAAAGAAAAGGGAAGCATTCATAAGGGCTAGAAGGCTGGGAACAGATGAAGCCCCTGGAGAATACAAAGAAAGTAGGAAGAAACTTAAGCAAGGAGTCAGGAGGGCTAAGGGTCATGAAAAGTCACTGGCAACCAGGATTAAGGAAAATCCCAAGGCCTTTTATACATATGTAAAAGGCAAGAGGGTAGCCAGGGAAAGGGTAGGCCCACTCAGGGACAGAGGTGGGAATCTGTGTGTGGAGCCAGAAGAAATGGGAGAGATACTAAATGAATACTTCTCATCAGTATTCGCCAAAGAGAAGGACTTAGCGGTCGATTTGTCTAGGGAAGAGTGTGTAGATAGCCTGGATCATGTTGAGATCAAAAAAGAGGTGTTAGGCTTCTTGAAGAATATTAAGGTGGATAAATCCCCAGGGCCAGATGGGATCTACCCCAGAGTACTGAGGGAGGCAAGGGAAGAGATTGCTGGGAAGAGATTGCTTGACAGAAATCTTTGTATCCTCACTGGCTACAGGTGAGATCCCAGAGGACTGGAGAATGGCCAATGTTGTTCCATTGTTTAAGAAGGGTCAAAGGGATAATCCAGGAAATTACAGGCCCGTGAGCCTTATGTCAGTGCTAGGGACATTATTGGAGAAGATTCTTCGTGACAGGATTTACTACCATTTGGAAGCAAATGGGCATATTATTGAGAGGCAGCATGGTTTTGTGAAGGGGAGGTCGTGTCTCACTAACTTGATTGAGTTTCTCGAGGAAGTGACAAAGATGATCGATAATGGAAGGGCAGCGGATGTTATATACATGAATTTCAGTAAGGCCTTTGACAAGGTCCCTCATGGCAGATTGGTACAGAAGGCAAAGTCACACAGGATCAGAGGTGAGCTGGCAAGATGGATACAGAATTGGCTTGGTCATAGAAGACAGAGGGTAGCAGTGGAAGGGTGCTTTTCTGAATGGAGAGCTGTGACTAGTGGAGTTCCTCAGGGATCAGTGCTGGGACCTTGGCTGTTTGTAGTATACATAAATGATTTGGAGGAAAATGTAACTGGGCTAATTAGTAAGTTTGCAGACGACACTAAGGTTGGAGGAGTTGCAGATGGTGAAGAGGATTGTCAAAGGACATAACGGGTTATAGATCGGTTGGAGACTTGGGCGGAGAAATGGCAGATAGAGTTTAATCCAGACAAATGCGAGGTAATGTATTTTGAAAGGTCTAATACAGGCAGGAATTATACAATAAATGATAGAACCCTTAAGTGCATTGATGGGCAGAGGGATCTCGGTGTACAGGTCCACAGGTCACTGAAAGTGGCAACGCAGGTGGATAAGGTAGTCAGGAAGGCATATAACATGCTTGCCTTCATTGGCAGGAGTATTGAGTATAAAAGCTGGGAAGTCATGCTGCAGGTGTATAAACCTTGGTTAGGCTGCACTTGGAATATTGCATCCAATTCTGGTCGCCATATTACCAGAAGGATAGGGAGGCATTAAAGAGGGTGCAGAGGAGGTTTACCAGGATGCTGCCTGGTCTGGAGGTTATTAGCTATGAGGAGAGATTAGAGAAACGTGGATTGTTCTCACTAGAGCGACGGAGATTGAGGGGCGACTTGATAGAAGTTTACAAAATTATGAGTGGCATGGACAGAGTAGATAGTCAGAAGCTTTTTCCCAGGGTGGAAGAGTCACTTACTAGGGGACATAGATTTAAGGTGAGAGGAGAAAACTATAGAGGAGATGTGCGGGGCAAATTTTTTATGCAGAGGGTAGTGAATGTCTGGAATTTGCTGCCAGAGGAGGTGGTGGAAGCAGGTACGATAGTGGTGTTTAAGAGGCAGCTTGAGAAATACATGGATAGGATGGGAATAGAGGTATACGGACCCCGGAAGTGCAAAATGTTTTAGTTGACGGGCAATATGATCGGCGCAGGCTTGGAGGGCCGAAGGGCCTGTTCCTTTGCTGTACTTTTCTTTGTTGTTTGTTCATTCTTTGTTAATGTTTCCAAAGATCTACGATCCTGGTCGTGGGCGTATCAGTACTGGCAACAAGGTCGGGGATCATCACTGCTCATCCCGCAACGCAGGAGGAACTTTGGTACAGCACAGACAGTGCCGAATGCGACACGCAAAGGGAAATGATAAATGTAACAGTAGGAGAACAAATGCTTTCAAACCGTAGTAAGGGTTTGCTTCAGATCGGGCATGGGAGGTCCACCACTACTCAGCCACCTCCCACCTCTACTTTCACAGTCCGAGTAGAGATAATTGAAGCCCCTCAAACCACACCGACTGACCCATCTTGACCGACTATGTATCCAGGACCGACGAATGGTTTGGTACTGGTTAATCAGAAGTTTTGACTGATAATGTACACCATGAGCTGGTACCCATAGTCTTTTATGTATCCGGTGCCGTCCTGCCCCAGTGGTGCTCAACCCATACCCAAGCTCTCTATACGGCTATGATGGGCCGGCAGATGGCTAAAGCGGTCCAGTTTAACGGCAGGATGCGATCAGGACAAGAGGGGGACCGAGCTAAGCGCAGCCTGATGAATGACGCTGCCACGATATTCAATACAGGGACATCAATAGTTAATTCCATCGACCTAGTAACTGTAGGTCAGAAGGACCGTACCCTGAGCTTTAAGCTTGAGGTGATTTTGGGGTGGGGACAGGGGATCCAGAATACCCAATCAAATGCAGACCAGGACATGACATGGTTAATTCAAAGCCTGGCTGTGGATTGTTCTGGATCCGGAGCCAGATGTAGACCAAACCAGGTAATGGCATTAGTGAAGCAGATGGGTTTTTGCAACAATCAATGTTAGTTTCAGGGTCACGATTACTGAGAGAAGAGCAGTACTTCTTCAACGCAGGCATTCATGGAAGAGAAGTAGCACTGAAATAAACACTAAGATAAAAGCAAAATACTGCGGATACTGGAAATCTGAAATAAAAACAGAAAATGCTGAAAAAATTCACCAGGTCTACCAGAGAGAAACAGAGTTAATGCTTCCAGTCTATATAATCTTTCAAGTAGGGGTGACAGATGCTTTCAGAACTGCAGAGTTTTTCCAGCATTTTCTGTTTATATTTCAGATTTCAAGCATCTGCAGCATTTTGCTTTTATCACTATTACTGAGACAAGCTTTCAGTTCCAAATTTTATTACCTAAATTTAAATTTTACCAGCTGCAATGATGGGATATAAACACGTGCTTCCAGAGCATCATCCTGGGTCTCTGCGTTACTCGTTCAGTGACATTACCAAAAAACCACTATCTCCCCAGAAATAACAAATGAGTGACCCAGATTTATTTCTGAGTAAGAATCTAACGTGACACCAAAAGTTGAAATGCATCACCCTCTTTATTTCACAGTGAGAATACATTCCCAGCAGTTTGAAAAATAAAAGACAAACAAAGGCAAGAAGACAACGGCTAATTTACTCCATGAGAGAAGCCTGTGAATGGGTCACCTGTTAACAGGGTTAATATCTGAATAGATCGTGTTCTCAATCACAGGTTCAGTCTGTCGATGTTCCGAATGTGAGCTCCCAGTGTGGGTGTGAGGAGATGGGAATCTGAACTTTATTCCATGTTCAGTCCCTGCATTCTAATTTTAGATTGGGATTCTTTCTCAGTTTTAAGCTACTTCAAACCAGAGTCGTCAAATCTTCCTCCCGATTCTAATGAAAATTTAAAGTGCTGGTGGTGTGCATGGGAAACGTGTGTGATCTTGCTGCGGGGAAGCTTTTCAGTGGTGAATACTGATGTCAGCTGACAATGCAGCAGGTACAGGCGGGTTAAAAAAGAGTCTCCTGGACAAACAGGGAGGATCTTCATCATGACCACAACTTCCCTGCCCAACTCAAATGCTACTAACAGGAGAATTATTGAGAGCACAAAGGTGGCATACGTGATTTTCAAATTTAAACTTCACTTGTAAGTATTTCACATTACATTGGTTTCTCTTTATTCATGTTGGCACCATCTTTATTTGTTGGGACTAATTTAATCAGAAAGCTCAATGTCCTGGCACAGCTCATAGTTGGCACACATTGATGGCTACAACAGAATCAGGGAGATATCTTTATCATGGAAGATATAATATTGTGTTTCTTGGTTCTCTCTTTATTGAATGTTCATGTTAGTGTCCAGTGTTGCACTCACTGCTCTGTGGAACATGGCTGAAGTTGCCGGCTCAGCTGGCTCTCCCTTCTATGCATTGTAAAGGAGATTGTCTGAGATCACTCTCAGCAGGGGTAATTGGAATGTTGTAGGTGAACTCAAGGACTCAGCCAACGAACAATTAGAAATGGATCCACATGTCCTGATATTGTCCTTTAGATCCCTCATTTTCTTACCTTGACTGCCTATCCCCACCACCCCTACCCCGACCACTACCAGACCCAAGATGCCAGGCCCCTCCTATTTCACCCCTCCCTGCCTCAAGTCTACCCTCTGCACTCCTTGGATCTTTCTGTCATTGATTACTGTTTTGAAATTGTAATCTGTACGTATTGTTCACTGGAAGCTTCCTTACAGAATTATACCAGCAAAGGGAGTCTGCAGGAAGAAGTGGAGAGTCTGAAGAAGCTAATTTAATAAAAGGAGCCATGTTGCTCATGCACTTTTAATTCTAGGTGTCTCTGGCTGTTTCTATTACTGAGCACCTCACACACTCTGTAACTCTTGCATACCCACGACCCCCGACTCAACTCCACATAGCCCTCCAACACTGAGTCACTCGTGCCAGTCCTGGGCCTCAATGCAAGCTGCCATTCTCATGCTCCCTCCCTGAGCTCAGGTACAATGCCAAATCTGACCACTCCATAATTTCATTCATAACAACTTCAATTCTCATTGCTCTGAAACTCATTCCATTTTCAATTAGATCTTTTCACTTCACCTTGAAACATTCTGACCAATATGACTGAGATAATCGTAAGTATAATCCATCACTGTGTCTAGATAGAACATCATAGACCTCTGTCGGTCACTAGAACCATCTGAATCTCAATCTGTGCACAATTCATTTAAAGCAAGATTACAGAAAAGGCAAATTACTGCAGTGATTAATCCCTGTTCTCCAATGGAGGGCCCACTACCCATGTCCAACTGGGATTAGGCCTGTGTATGTGCAGTGTGGTGATGTTAGACTCATTTTACCTTTGCTGCCCACAGAGTTGGTTGGTCAGAAATGAACCTGAAACATGAGCAAATAATTTGGAATTGAAGGAGGAACCAAATTATAAACAATATGAAAAGCAACAACAGCAGTCAGAGCTCCTCTGTCAGGGACAGTCAGATCTGCCAGGGCTGGATCCCCATGTCTGGTTAACGTGGGGGTAGAAGACCATGTGGTTTCTCCATATGTGGTTAGTTAAGCGAATGGGTAAGAACGTGGCAGACAGAATATAATTTGGGGACGTGTGAAGTCAGTCAAATATCGGAAAAATATAAAAGTGGAATATTTTGCATGGGTGAGTGCCTGAAAAATGTTGGTATTCAGAGGGGCTTGGGTGTCTTTACACATGAAGCATAGAAAGGTAATATGCAGTTACAACAAGCAATCAGGAAAACAACCGGTATCTTAGCCTTTATTACAAAAGCAGTAAAGAGGAAAGAAATCTTACCTCAATTATATAAGTGGAAGTACAGTCGTAGTTTTGGTCTCCTTACCTCAGGCTGGATGAACTTTCCTTAAAGGGCCTACAATGCCTGCTTATTAGACAGATTACACACTCGAGCGATATTGTGGGAAGGTGGAATTGAGGTAGAAGATCAGCCATGGTCTTACCGAACGGTGGAGCAGGATTGAAGAACCTCTGTTTTATTTTACTTTGGGAAAGACAAGGAGGTACAGCCCCTGGTGAGAACCATGATCCCTCTGTCACAGGGTAGTGTGGGAAGACATTGAACTGGACACCTGGAAAAAGCCGTCGTTTAGAATCACTGAACAACACAACCAAAGGGAACAGTTTATGTAAATGAAGAAGAAATGCTCACTGTTGATGCTAACATGGTTGCATAATTTTAAAAAAAGAACAAATGCAACCTTGCGTGTAGGAGTCAGAATTAACTATCAGTAGAGGGGAATGTGTAGAATTTTCCTCTCGGAGAATTGGGGGCGGGGCCTGCTCGCCGATGGATAAATGTTGTGGGATAACGTTGGGAGGAACCCCCGACTTCATCCCAGTCCATTTAAATATTGAGGAAGGCGGGGGCACAGCAAAATCAGCTGTCCGCCCGCCGACCTGTCAATGGCCAATTCAGGGCATTGACAGGATAATTAAGATAATTAAAGACCCTGCCCGTCAACCTTAAGGTTGACGAGCAGGCCTGGAGCCCCGGTGGGCTTCTGATAATACATGAAACCTCATCCACTGGCGGACATTTTCACATGAGTGGGACATGTTAATAATTTTTCTATTTTTCTATTTTTCAAGTTTTTTACACTTCATTCCTCTCCCTGAGAGAATGCACTTTGACAGAAGGGGAATCCTTACCCCCCCCTGCACAGGAAGCACACGGTACTTCCCGTCGGGCAAGGTGCTGGATGGGCCTTTATTGGCCCGCCCACTCAAAATGGTGGCAGGACCCTTTTTGGTGGCAGATTTCAGCTGCCCGCTCGCCCATCAAGGGAAAAATTTTACCCAATATTTCTAAACAGGATCTCAGTGCTGAATGTGTCATTGGTGGAATTGTTCAAAACCCCAATAGCAGCACATATATGTAATGTGTCTAATGAACAGTCATTCCATTCCCTCCTAGGTAAATTTATCCTTCCTTAGGAAAGGAGACCAGAACTTTGCACAGTTCTCCAGCTTAAACCCAATGTTTAATTAGTGGAAGGTTCAATCAGTTTAAGAATAGAGTTAAGCACATCTCACTGTTTTATATCTATAGGGGTAAGAAACCCTACCAAGTAGCTTTTACAATTTTGTAAAAGATATTTGTATCAGCCCATGTGTGTTATAAAAACTGATGGTGAATCTTGTATCAAAGTGTCGATTGTCTTTTTCCAAGTCCTGCTGGAATTCAGTCACGAGTTTTTCATATTGTTGCCCATCAACTTTCTGGTCAAAAGCCCTGCAACAGAATTAAGAATATATAATTTTCATGTTTGTTCCTCCTGACAAATCCCGTATGGAAATCAAATGGATTGTCAGGACAATCAGCCCACTGAGGACCCTCCACCATTCAGTTCACCCACAGCTGTAGTAACATAATAGATAAGATAGCCCAATGAGCAGACAAGTGGCAGATTGGACTTAATGCAGGGAAATGACATTCAGTGCCATTACCATCACTGAATCCCCTAATATCAACTTCCTGTGGGTTACCATAGACCAGAAACTGAACTGGACTAGCCAAATAAATACTGTGACTACAAGATAAGTTCTGAGGTTAGAAATTCTGTAGTGAATAACACACCTCCTGACTCCCCAAAGCCTGTCCACCAACTACAAGGCACAAGTCAAGAGTATGATGGAATACTTTCCACTTCCCTGGATCAGTGCTGCTCCAACAACACTCAAGAAGTTTGACATTATCCAGAACAAAGCAGCCCACTTGATTGGCACCCCATCCACATACATTCATTCCCTCCACCATTGATGCACAGTAGCAGCAGTGTGCAACATCTACAAGGTGCACTGCAGGAAATTACCAAGGTTCCTTAGACAGCCTCTTTCAAACACAAAACTGCTACCATCTAGAAGGACAGCAGACACATGGGAGCACCTACAACTGGAAGTTCCCCTCCAAGCAACTCACCATCCTGAATTGGAAATGTATCATCGTTCCATCAGTGTCGCTGGGACAAAATTGTGGAGCACACTCCAAACTGCACTGTGGGTGCATTTAAACCACATGGACTGCAATGGTTCAAGAAGGCAACTCACCACCACTTTCTCAGGGCAATTAGGAATGGGCAATGAATGCTGGCCTAATCAGTGATGCACACACTCCATGAATGAACTAAGAACAAAATGGGGTGATGCATTTTGCAGACAGTATAGGGAGAGGCAATGGAGACATCATGACACAATTCTAAAGAATGCGCAGGGACAGAGGGACCTTGGGGTGCATGGATCTTTGAATGTGAGAGCACATATTGAGAAAAGGTTCAGCAAAGTATCTGGCAATTTGGGTTTCATAAGTAGATGTATTGATTACAAAAGCCGGGAAGTGATGCTGAATCTTTATTATGCTCTGGAGGGGCCACAGTTAACATATTGCATCCAGTGATGGACACCACAACTTAAGAGGGATGTGAGGTTCTTTGAGTGGATGCGGAGGAGACTTACTCGAATGGTTCCCCAGTTGGGGGATTTTAGTGACAGGGTTGGGTTGGGTTGGGTTGGAGAAGCTGGGGTTGTTCTCCTTGGGGTAAAGGAGTTTGAGGTGTGATTGGATAGAGCTGTACAAGATTCTGACAGGGTTGATAAGGTAGAAAAGGAAAAGCTGTTCTCATTAGCTGATGGTGCAAGAACTAGGGGAGACAGATAGAAGACTTTGGGCAGGAGATTCAGGGGGAATCTGAGGAAAAACCTTTTTATGCAGCGAGTGGTAATAATCTGGATCTCACTGTTTATTAGGGTGGAGGAAGCAGAGATGATGAATGATTTCAGATGGAAATTGGATGGGCATTTGAGGGGAATAAACTTGCAGGGTCACAGGGTTAAAGGGAGGGTTTGGCACTGATTGGATTGCTCTATATAGTCAGCATGGTCTCAATGAGCTCCTTCTGTGCAGCCATGACTCTATAGGCCAAATTTATTCTGCTCCCTTGAGGCAGGGTTGCTGGCGGAGAGGGCATTTAATTGTACGTGTTGGTGGTGGGTGGGCACCCCGCTGCCTTACTGCCTCCACCAAGATTAAATCCAGTGCGGGGAGATTCGTGCCCAGGCAGCCCAACCCTTCCCAACCTGCCCTCAATGGAGGCACTTAAATGGACAATTCATGTCAACTTAAGAGCCTCTTCTTGTAGCTGATGGCCTTAACCCAGAGGCAGGAGGGCCTGTCACTATGCTGGTTGCTTTCGGATGTTTTTGGGGGGGCCATTTTGTTATCAAGGGACTGTCATCGGGAAGGTGGGTGGAGCCGTGGAGAGCCACGCCTCTGCCCTTTTTCCTACACATCTTGCCCCTTCCCCTGTGACCCCCTTTGCTGCAATCCTCTTCCTGCCATCACTCACCTGTTATCCTGGGGCCCAGCACTGATCCTAGGCCTCTCAGGAACGGAGCCAACAGCAGCCACTACACCGTCTTGACCCTGACAAGTGCTGAGAGCTGCTGGCCTCTGATTGGCCAGCTGCTTTTGGAGGGCGAGGTCTCTGCCACCTGGGGTCCTTGGTACCAGGGAAGACCTGCCATTGGCCACCTGAAAGGCACTTAATGCAGCAGGGCCTCCCTAAAGGAGGTGATGCAGGGCCCTTGTCAGCTGTTCAGCCGAGACCCCATTGCCTCCATTAAAATACCGCCCTATGTGTCTATGATCCACACTTCTACTCAATTTACTCACTTTAGCTCTGCCCTTTGGAGAAAAATCCCTCGCTCATGTCCTTCCTTCCACAAGGTCTGATTTGCAAAAGTGAATCATAGGATAGCAATTTTAAAAGAAGTGTCCTGAAGGAATCACAGGTTTCTTCCCAATTTATATGTTGATATGTTCTATGTTCGTATTTTATAGTTTTGTACTTTCCAGGAATTGAAAGAATGCCTCTTGTGGGAATTCTCGTGGGATCTATGTGTTGTGCTTGCAGAATGCGGTAGCTCGTGGACACGTGTGTGATCCAGGGCAAACATGTCTGCAAAAAGTGCCAGAGACTCGAGGAGCTTCGGCTCAGAGTCTTTGAGCTGGAGGCCGAGCTGCAGACACTACGAAGCTTCACGGAGGGGGAAAGTTACTTGGACTCTTCATTCTAGGAGACGATCACACTCCTTAGGATAGGATCAGCTGATTTGGTCAGTGGTCAGGGACAGGAGGGTGTCGCTGTGAGTGAGGCAGATAAGGGATTGAGAAGGTAGAAGTGGAGGAGCCTCAGCCCTTGCAATTGTCCAACAGATTTGAGTTCCTGCAGTGTGTAGGGATGAAAGTGGGGACTGCAGCATGGCTGAGCGAACTGACCATGGCACCATCGTACAGGAAGCCAGTCAAATAGGGGGAGTGAATAGGAATGTAGTGGGTGTAGGGGACAGTATAGTCAGGGGGATAGGCACAGTTTCCTGCAGCTGAGGGCAAGAGTACAGAAGGCTGGATTGCCTGCCTGGTGCCAGGGTTTGGGACATCTGACCAGGGCTGGAGAGGAACTTGCACTGTGGGAGGTGGTGCATCCAGTTGTCATGGTCCACATGGGTTCTAACAAAATGTATAGGATGAGGAAAGAGGTTCTGCTTAGGGATAATGAGCAGCTGTATGCTAAATAAAAAAGGAGAACTTCAAAGGTAATATTCCCCGGATTATTACCTGAACCACGAGCAAATTTGCATAGGATAAATCAGATTAGAGATTTAAATGGGTGGATCAAAGTGCGGTGTGGGTGAATTGTGTTTCAATTCATGGCCACTGGCACCAGTATTGGGGAAAGTAGGAGCTGTACTGCTGGGACAGTCTTAATCTGCACTGTGCTGCGACCAGTGTTCTGGTGACTCATCTAAATAGTTTGGCAGCTAGGAGTTTAAAATAATTACTGGGGGCAAGGGATCAAGTATCGGAAAATGTGATGAGAGAAGACAAGGCAAGAGAGGAAGGAAGCAATAGGGGAAATGATAGTCGGAGTGTGGCAGGAAGGGACAGAGGGTACAAACTTAAAAGCGCGTCAGCAGATAAGACCAGAGGTTGTGGAAATAGTAAAATAATAGAACTAAAGGCTCTGTATTTAAATGCATGGAACATTCACAATAAAACAGATGGATTGAGAGTCCAAACATATATAAATGTGTATGATCTGATAGCCATTGCAAAGACATGACTGCACAATGACAATGGATGGGACATGAATATATGAGGGTATGTGACATTTCTAAAGGACAGAAAGCTTGGAAAACGTGGAGGGGTAGCTCTGCTCATTAAGTTTGGTGTGAGTACTTTAGAGAGAGATGACTTTAGTTCTAAAGATCAAGATGTAGAACCAGTTTGGGTAGAGATGGAAGTCACTTATGGGAGTGGTTTATAGGCCCCATAACAGTAATCAAACTGTAGGAGTGGGTATCAGAAAGGAATAATGGGGGCTTGTGACAAAGGTACAGTGATAACCATGGGTAATTTTAATCTACATATAAATTGGATGAATCAGGTTGGCAAGATGTGCTCAGAGAGAGTATTTGGGACAGTATCTGAGAGCAACTCATTCCACAGCCAACCAGACAGCAGACGATGCTACATCTGGACATGGGCAGCAAGACAAGATTATTTAATGATACGTAACAGTGAAGGCACATCTAGGCAGCAGTGACCATAACATGATTGAATTTTGCTTTCAGTTTGAGGCAGAAAACTTGGGCCAGGACTTCCGAGAATTGACAGCGACTATTGGATTGCCACTCTGCTCCTTTTTTCTGACCTTACTCAGGAGCTGCACCTTCCTCTCCCGACCTTTCACCTCGGGCCAGGTGAGAAATGTACAGTGCAGCCTGTTCCCGAGGCCTTCAGTCGAGGGCAGCAGAATCATTTGAGAGGAGGCCAGACCCCTTTTTATGGCACCAGCTGCTATAAAGCAGGTAAGTTTAAAGTTTAATGAGCTGAAGAGGCTGGGCTGCAAAGTACATTCAAGGCTGAGATAGACAGATTTTTATTCAGTAAGGGAATCAAGGATTATGGGGAAAAAGCACAAAAGTGGAGTTGAGGATTATCAGATCAGCCATGATCTCATTGAACAGCAGAGCATATTTGATGGGCAAATGGCCTACTTCTGCTCCAATGTCTTATGATCTTATGGACCCAGCCATTTTGAGAAGCCAGGGAGAAGATAAGTATGCAAGGTAAGTGGGTAGGATCGGAGGAGGCCTGATGGTCAGTGGGGGTGGTGGGATTGTGGGGTGAGCCTGGGGCTGGCACGGGAATGGGAGGGTATCCGCGGAGGATGGGTGTTAGTCGTGGGATGGGGAGGGTTCTAGAAGGTGCTGCAGGGTGAGTAGTCGGGGATGGGTAGGGAGTGGTTGAGAGATCAGGAGAATATTGGGAGGGTGGTGGGGGTTTGTTAGGAGTGTCGGAAGGGCAGCCGGGAATGCGGGTGGGGTTGCTAAAGGGGTAGTTAGTGGTTTGGGATTGTAGTCAGTGTGCTGTCATTTTGTTGGGGGTATAGAGTGTAGTTAGGGGAGTGGGGTGTGGTTGGAGGGCCACAAATGCAGTCGGGGGTGATGGGAGGGAACTCGGCAGGTGGTGGGTAGTTTGGTAGTGGGAGAGTAGTCGGGAGGCTGGGGATGATCAGGAGATTTAGTGGGGTAGTTGGGGGATGTGGGGATTCAAGGGCGGACCCTGGGTGGTTCTGGATGGGGAGGGAGGGGGCGGTATGATTGTTTGCCAGAATTTAGATGTGGTTTTAATTATTCTAACTTTTCCTGAGTAACTATCCTGCTAAGAGAGTTGGAGCCATCCAAAGTCTCTGAATTAAATTGGAGTATCGGAGGGTTCCCAGTGCAGGGTAATTGCCAATGGGAAGTTTGAACTTGAATACAATTCTTGCATGGGGACTTCCGCGGGATGCCCCAGTGCATCTTCTGGGCTATCTCCTGGGTTTGATGTCCCGGAGAATAGAAGTTATGGGCCAGCGGGTCTAAGTCTGATGCTTTAAACTTAAATAAGGGCAATTATGATGGTATAACGACAGAGCTGGTTAAACTGAACTGGGGAAATAGGTTTAGAGATAGATCAGTGGAGATGCAGTGGCAGATATTTTAGGAGATATTTTATAACACTCAGCAAAGATACATTCCAGTGAGAAAGAAAGATTCTAGGGGAGGAACACACAATTCATGGCTAACTAAGGGAGTTAAAGATAGTATCAAATTGAAAGAAAGAGCAGAGAATTCTATGAAGAGCAGAAAATTGGACTGGGTATAAAAACAACAAAGAATGACTAAAAGAACAATAAGAGTAATAAGAAGAATAATAATAAAGATAATTAGAATATGAAAGAAAATTTGGTAGAAATATAAAAATGAATAATAAGTGTTTCCACAAGTATTTAAAAAGGTATAGAATAACTACGGTGAACGTTAGTCCCCTAGAGAGGGATTGTGGAATTAATAATGGAAAATAAGGACATGGTAGATAAATTTAACAGATATTTTGCATCTATCTTCACTGTGGAGGAAAAAATAGCAGTCCAGGGATAATTGTGAACCAAGACGTGAAATGAAAGGAGGAACTTGAAACAATTATATTCACAGGGAAAGAGTACTGAGAAAATGATTGGAATTAAAGGCTGACAAGTCTTTGGATGGACCTCATCCGAGAGTCTTAGAAGAAGCAGCTGCTGAGATAGTAGATGCATTGGTTTTGAGTTTCCAAAATTCCCTCGATTCTGGAAGGGTCCCATCAAGTTGGAAAATAGTGAATGTAATTCCTCCTGTCCACTTGGCAGGAAGAATAGAAAAGCAGCAAATTATTTAAATGGAGAGAGATTGCAGAACACTGAGGCACAGAGGGATCTGGGTGTCCTGGTAGATGAAACACAAGAAGTAAGTATGCAGATACAGCAAGTGATTGTTATCGTTATTGCAAGACGACTGAAATATAAAAGTAGGGGTCTTTTGCTACAGTTCTACAGGGCATTGGTGAGACCACATCTAGAGTACTGTGGACAGTTTTGGTCTCCTTATTTAGGAAGGGACATAATTGCCTTAGAAGCAGTTCAGAGAAGGTTCACTCTACGGATTCCTTGGATAAGTTACCTTATGAGGAAAGGTTGGGCATGTTGGGCCAGTTGGAGTTTCGAAGAATGAGGTGATCTTATTGAAACATAAAAGATGCTGATGTGGCTTGACAGAGTGGATGCTGAGAGGATGTTCCCCTTGTTGGAGAGACCTGAACCTGAGAACAAAGTTTAAAAATAAGAGCTCTCCTATTTAAGATGGAGATGAGGAGAATTTTTTTTCTCTCTCAGAGGATCTTGACTCAGTGGAACTGTCTCCCCCAGAGAGCAGAAGAGGATCATTCAATAGTTTGAAGGTAGAGGGAGATAGATTCTTGACTATTAAGGGAGTGAAAGGTATAGGGGGCAGTCAGGAAAGTGACATTGAGGCCACAATCAGATCAGGCATGATCTTAGTGAATGGCAGAGAAGGCTCCAGGGGCTGATGGCCTACTCCTGCTCCTAATTTGTATGTTTGTATGATCTTGCTGTGCACAAATTGCCTGCAGCATTTCCTGCTCTCTACAACTCTACCACATACTGCCAACCCATATAAAGGATGACCCACACCCAGCTGATATCTCAGAAACTCCTCCCACCCCAACTTCTACTCTTTGAAGGGAAAACTTCAAATTTCTTTGATTGTTTAAAATATGAGGACAGAATCTGTGATCGTTAGTTCCTGGAGTGAATTGTTGTTCACAGGGGTCACTGGTTGGGAATTCACAGGCCCCAAGTCCCTGAATTTCTGTCAATAATTTAAATGGAGTAAAAACTAGGCTATAAATTTCCCAAACAGCAATCTTTGCAATGACAGCTGCTCACTGTAAAAGCACAATCTGCAAACTCTACAGATGACAAAATAGCATCACCGTTCATTACACCAGGAGGACAATGTCCACATTGGAGATCGTCCTGTGTAGTGACCCTCACTGATAGTGTGAGTTAGTGAATGTTTAGTGAAGGAACAACTGGGCCCAGCTTGATCCTCTCTGGGGTCAGCAAATCACACCGACATTCATCATCCAGACACCTATGAGGAAAATGTCCCCTCCACAGTCTATGGGAGGATGTCCAGTAACATTGGAACTGTGCCACTTATAACTAAGCACAGAAAGAGTAGATAAAGGGACATTTAAACTAATTAGAATAGAACATCAGACCTTTCAATGAGATGATGAAATGAAATGGTTTTCTGTGAGGCACTGATTAACCATAGACCCATAGAAAAGTTAAGGTGAAGAAACAGGCCATTCAGCCCATCATGTCTGCACAAGCCAAAAAAGAGAAAAAAGAAACTAACCGCTCATTATAATCCCACTTTTCAGCAATAGGTCCATAGCCTTGCAGGTTACAGTGCTTCAGATGCAGGTCCAGGTACCATTTAAAAGAGTTGAGCTTTTCAGCCTCAGCCTCCAACTTAAGCAGTGAATTCAAAAGTTTTTCCACATGTCCCCTCTAATACTCCTACCAATCACCATAAACCTATGTCCTCTGCTAATTGAACCGTCAGCCAGGGGAATCAAGTCTTTCCTGTTTACCCATTCTAGGCCCCACATAACTTTGTACACCTCAGTTAGGTCACTCCTTAGCCTCCTCTGTTCTGAGGAAAACTACCTGAGCCTATCCAATCTCTCCTCTTAGCTGCAATTTTCAATGCCTGGCAACATTCTTGTAAATCCCCTCTGCACTCTCTCCTGAGCAATTATGTCTTTCCTGTAACGTGGTGACTAGAACTGTGCACAGAATTCCAGCTGTGGCCTAATCAGCATTTGATAAAGTTCCATCATTCCTGTTTTTATATGAAATAGCTCACCCGATAAAGTTAACTACCTTGTCTACCTGTCCTATCACATTCAAGAACCTGTGGACATACGCTCCAAAGTTTCTCACTCCCTGAACCCCTCTTAAGAACTACCCGTTTATTGAATATTCCCTTGCTTTGTTTGCATTACCTCACACTTTTTCAGATTGAATTCCATTTGCCATTTCTCCGCCCACTCAACGAAACCATTGAAATAATTCTGGAGTCAACAGCTATCATCTGCACTATCAACCACACAGCCAATATTAGTATCATTTGCAAAATTCCTCATCATCCCTCCCACATTAAAGTCTCAATCATTAATAAAAATTACCACAAACACTGAGCCCTATGAAAAACCACTGGAAACCCTTTAGGCTGCATTATCCTACCACTGGGGGTGAAGTTGAAGGGTGGGGGCTTCCCATCAATTCCCTCAATGCTTTGTGCACTCTGTGTGGGCAGGAGGGGAATCCCAAAATCGAGAATGCGCTCTTTTGCACATGTGCACGAAAAAGCTCATTCATCTCCCAGGGGCTAAGTGCTGCCTCAGGGAGATCGGTTCAAAATATAAAAAACCTAAAAATAGAAAATTAAAATTGCCCTAACATGTCCCCTCATGTGACAATGTCACACGAGATGGGACATGTCCATAATTTTCACAAAAACTTTATTAAAATTTTTTAACACCCAGATGAAACCTCATCCTGTCCTTGGATGAGGATTCTTGCTTTTTCTAGTTCACACCAGAGCTCCTGGCCTGCCCACCGACCTTAAAGTTGGAGGGGCAGGTCCTTTAATTACATAATTGGCTCTGTCAATGGCCTCAAGTGTGCAGCTGATTTCGGTGCACCCCCGCCTACCTGAAAATTTAAATAGCGCGCAGTGACATCGGGAGTTCCCCATGACTTCACCGCACGTGTCATTTTACATGTTGGCATGCAGGCCTTGCACCCGCTCGCCGATGCGTAAAATCCTGCCCTTTGTTTCCTGTCACTGAGCCAATTTTGTAACCAACCGGCCACCTTCCCCTGAATCCAATGGGATCTCACATTTCTGACCAATCTGCCATGTGGGGCATTTGCCAAATGCCTAACTAAAATCCATGTAGGCAACATCCACTACACTACCCTCATCAATCCTCCTTGTTACTTACTCAAAAATTTCAATTAAGTTAGGAAGACACAATCTTCCCCTAACAAAACCATGCTGACTATCCATGATCGATCCGTCCCTTTCTAAGTGACAGTTTATCATGTCTCTCAGAGTTGTCTCCAATAATTTGCCCACCACCAAAGTCAGACTGACTGGCCTGTTTTATTTTGGCTGAGGCACTAATTAAAAGATGTGAAAGTGGTCTATCAAAAATACACAAGGTGGTGGATGTGAGAATGTCGGAAAAACAGGAGCCAACTCCATATGAACCTGACTAATGTGAATAGGGAGGTCTCGCTGTGTTCTCAGAAGAAGGAACTGCAGATTGTGAAATATGAATTCCTCTATTATATAATTAATATTAACCAATGTTCCCATGTACCCGGATAAGCCCATTTATCGCAGTCCGACTCTCGGTTGAGTGATGTTGACACAAGAGCTGAGTTAAAGCAATAAAAGTCAGTAACTAATTTCACCTGATATAGCACCATTTAGCAGGCATACTTCCTAGTTGAACTGTTTGATCTGTTGGTTCTGCTGGATTGATGACTTCAGCAACTATCAAAACAGATATAATGAATGTCTGTTCCATTGTGCATTTTCCATGTATCCAGAAACTCCCCAAGGTGCAGAGATGGGAACAATTGTACCTGAAGACAAAGAAACACAATGTTACATCATTGCTAATGGTGAGTCAGGCAAACTTTGCTGAGATGTGGAAAACACTGATGTGGTTACATTGAATCATAGACACACAGAATGATACAGCCTCCAGGCAGGCTGCTCCTGTGTTGTTTGGTGGACATATCCCACTAATCACCCTGACCTCCTCTTTTCCCACAGAGACACAAAAATGTTTCCCATTATCTCAAGAATTGTCTTTTGAATTTTACTACTGAGTTTGCTTTACCACCAGGTCAGGCAGTGCTCTCTAGATCACAGCGACTCATTGTTTAAATAAATGTTGCACCTGATCCTTTTGCTAATCATCTTAATTTTATGCTCTCCGGTTATCGCCTGCTCTGCCAATGGAAACAGTTTCTCCTTATGCACGCAGTCAAATCCATTCCTGGTTCTGCACACCTTGGATCTCTCAAATCTCCTGGCAAATTTCTCTGCTCTAATGAAATGACCTCCGACCTCTCCAGTCTCTCCATGTAACTGAGACCCATCCACATTCTATCATTCTAGTAAATCTCTTCTGCACCCTCTCCAAGGCCTTGATCTCCTTCCTATTGTAAAGGAACAAGGATGTGCCTGGAGGAGGTGTGATTGACAGAATCCGAACAGCTACTGCCTGAAAACAAAAAGAGCAAAACAAGAGAGAGAAAAGGAAACCAGCAAAGAGAAAGGAAAGGAAATGGAGGCAGAGGTTCTGATGAGAGTCATTGGAACATGGCAGGAGACTGTGGACAGCAAGATCAGCATGGAAGCGAGGTGGAGAATTAAAATGACAGGTGACCAGAGGCTTGAAGACTGAAGGGACGTGTTTAGCAAAGCAATCGCCTTATCTTACTTACAGTCATACATACAAATTAGGAGCAGGAGTAAATCAATTGGCTGCTCGAGCCTGCTCCGCCGTTCAGTAAGATCATGGCTGACCTGGTTGTGGCCTCAGCTCCAAATCCCTGCCTACCCCCTGTACCCTTTGGCTCCCTTGTTGGTCAAGGATTTATCTATTTCCACCTTAGAAATATTTAATCACCTGCCTCTACCGGTCTCAGGTGAAGAGGGTTCCATAGACTCATGGCCCTCGGAGAGAAAAAACTTCTCCTCACCCCTCTCTTAAATGGGAGACCCATTATTTTTAAACCGTGTTCCCTAGTTCTGGTGTCTCTGAACATCCACCCTGTCCAGCCTCCTCAGGGTCTTATATGTTTCAATAAAATCACCTCATGTCTTCTAAACTTCAATGGATACAGGCCAACCTGTCCAACCTTTCCTCATAAGATAGTTCCCTCATCCCAGGAATCAGTCACCTGAACCTTCATAGAATTGCTTCTCAGGCAATTATGTTTCTGAAATAAGGAGACCAAAACTATACACAGTATTCTAGATGTGGCCACAACAATGCCCTGTACAACTACATGAAAACTATCACGACTTCCAAATTCAACTCCATTACTCAAGGAGAGTCCGAGCAGGAGGATTGGGATGGGCACGCTAGAGTTTGAAATACAATGTGAGAGAAAAAATAAATCAAAATTTCACTTTATTGGAAAGTATGAATTGATTGGATGGTGAGTAGTGTAGTTTTTTCCCTATCTCCAAAGTTTAGGAGAGGGTTTAAGGATCTGGAAAGTTAAAAACTGCAACAAAAAAAAATAGGAGAGAAAATGAGGTTTAAATAAAACACTTGATTATCTTGCCTCGGTTTAGATGACAAAAGCAGAAAGAAGTTGAGTTGTTGGTGAGTCTTTATTTTTTTAAGTAGTAAGCTGTATTAGTGGTAGTAAGTTTTCTTACCTAATAGATAGAGGAATGGCAAGGTAGCTCTGACCTCTTGAATGCACATCCTGCGCTACATAGGAACTCCAGGATGCTTCTGCAGGAATTTTCATCAGTTGCAGCAGCTCGAGCTCTGGCTTTCAGAGCTCGAGCAGCAGCTGTTATCACTATGGCACATCGGTAAAGTTAGAGAGCTTTGCGATAGCATGTTTATAGAATTGGCCACCCCACAGCTTAAGAGTATGCAGAAGGAAAGGGAATGGGTGACCACCAGGCAGTCAAGGAGAAACAGGCAGGTAGCGCAGGAGCCCCCTGAGTACACCCCACTCTCTAACTAGTATTCAGTTCTGAATACTGATGAAAATGATGGTTTATGTTGGGACTACAGTCAACCCAGAAGGAGAAACAGTAAAAACTGGGAAATAAGAATACTGGTCTGAACTGGTCTTGTATACCTTAAAATGGAACACCAGCAAAACTAGGAATACTGGTCAAAACTGTTTTTACTTTTGAGGAAGTCATTAACACCACCATTAGCTCAGCTGTAGAGGGACACATGAAGAAGACTGGAAGAGCAATAGTAATAGGAAATTCAATCATGAGGGGACAGATTGTTTTTCTGTGACTGCAAACTTGAATTTGGATGGTATATTGCCTCTTTAGTGCCAGGGTCAAAGATTTCACTGGCCAACTGTGGAGCACCCTGCTGGGGAGGAGTGAACAGCCAGCAATCTGGCCCATAGCAGTACCAACGGCACAGGTAGAAAGGGGAATGTGATCCTGCAGTCAGGATTTAGGGAGCTAGGTAGGAAGATAGCAAGCAGGACAGTAAGATTAGCAATCTTCGGATGAGTCACAGTACCACATGCAGGTGAGTATAGAAATAAGAGGACTTAGCAGATGAGTGGGTAGCTGGAAAGATGGACCAGGAGCGAGGGCTTTATATTCCTGGGACATTGTGACCTGTTCTAGGGGAGATGGGATCTGAACAAGCCAGACAGGTGCAGCTAAACTGTGCTGGGCCCAATTTCCTTGCGGGATGATGTGTTAATGCTACTGGGGAGGGTTTAAACTAACATGGCAGGGATATGGGAACCACGGGGTTCCCAAGGTACACAAAACACTGGGAGAGACAGATAACACTACAGTGTGAAATAGCAAGTTATTGGAATAGCAAGTTACAATTGCCCTCTTACTATTCCAGTCTTCTTCATGTGTCCCTCTACAGCTGAGCCAATGGTGGTGCTAATGACTTGAAGGCAAAAACGGTTTTGACCAACATTCTTATTTCCTAGTTTTACTGGTGTTCCATTTTAAAGTATACAAGGTGGGTTCAGAGCAAGGGGGAGAGTGACAATGTCTAAATTAGCGTTACTGCGCATGTATGTGAATCCATGGGGCTGAATTTTGCCCTTGATGGGTGGGCAGGCCCGATCGACTCAGCAGCGGGCGGGCAACCGATCACCGCCGCCGAAACGGGCCCCGCCGCCATTTTACATAGGCCGGCCAATTAAGGCCCATCCAGCGTTTCACCCAATGGGAAGCACTGCGCGCTCCCTGTGCAGGAAGGGGGAAAGAGCGCACATCTCCCTGAGGCTAAGTGCTGCCTCAGGGAGATCACTGAAAGGTGGTGAAAGTTGAAAACTAGAAAAATAAAAAAATCATGAACATGTCCCCCTCATATGAAAGTGTCACACGAGATGGGACATGTTAATGAAGTACCCAGACACTTTACTAAACTTTTTAAAATCCGAAATCAAACCTCACCCCGCCAGTGGATGAGATTTGTTAAAAAAATCACTTACCCGCCTGCCCATTGGGCCCATGCGCTGAGCTGAAGTTCGCACAGGCCCCTCAAAATCATCAACAGTTGGTGACTTAATGGCCTTGAAAGGGCCTTTAATTAACGGCGGGCATGCCTTGGGCTGCATAGTGCCTGCCAACCTAAAAATCGCGATGCCGTGTGCTGACGTTGGGACGCTCGCGCGATGTCAGCGCACGAGATTTTAAGCGCTGACATGCAGGCTCCACCACCCGCACGTCAGCCAGAAGATTCAGCCCACAGAGTGTGCTTAATAAGATTGGTGAGTTGCAGGTAGAGATAACCTCATGGTAATGTGACGCTGTGGCTCTAACAGAGACCTCGCTCAAAGGAGGCAGAAGTGGGGATTAAATATTCCTGGGTACAAGGTGTTCAGGAAAAATAGGAAAGGAGGAGGGGTGGCAGCATTGATTAAGCAGAACATTGCAAAGCTGGATGAGATTGTGTCCCAGAAAGGTCAAGGACAGAATCTATCTGGCTAAAGCTAAGGAAGAAAAAGTCTGGTGATTACATTGTTTGATATAGTCTAAAGGCCACCAACTAGTGGGGAAGATGTACATTTTGCAAGGAGATTATAGAGAGATGTCAGAATTATAGAGTATTTATAATAGGGAACTTTATCAGAATATAGACTGAGATAGTAGGAGTGGAAAGGACAGTGAGGAGCAAGAGTTCCTAGATTGTGTTCAGGAGAATTTTCCACAGCAGTGTTTTTCTAGTCCAATGAGTAAGGAGGAAGTGCTTAGCCAGGTTCTTGGGAATGCGGTGGGTCCAGTGGATCAGAAGGGGAATATTTATGGGACATTAACCATTGAGTTTAGGTTGATGATGGAAGAAGACAGAGAACTATCCATAGTCAGAATAATTACAGGGGGAAGCCAACTTCAGTGGGGTAAGACTAGATCTGGCCCAGATAAACTGGAATCACAAGTTAGCAGGCGATGGAACAACAGGCTGCCTTTAAAGAAGAGGGTGTTCAGTCGCCATCAAGGTATATTCCCACAGAAGGGAAAGTTAGAACAAACAAATCCCGAGCTCCTTGGATGACAACATGGATAGAGATTAAGCTGAAAAAGAAAAAGTGTGCACATGACAGATATCAGGTTGGTAATGCAGCTGTGAACCAGGCTGAATATAGAAGCTTCAGAGGGGAATTGAAAAAGCAAATGAAAGAAGCAATGGGAGAGTATGAGATGAGGCTGGCAGCTAACATAAAATGGAATCCAAAAGTCTTCTGTAGGCATATAAATAGTAAAAGAGTGGTAAAAGGCGGATTGGAGCATATTAGGGATAAAAAAGAGAATGGATGCGTGGAGGTAGAGGGCAGGGTTGAGGTATTACATGAATAGTTTGCATCTGTCTTTACCAAAGAGGAAGTTTCTGACCAGGTCATGGTGAAAGAGGAGGTAATTCAGACATTTGGAAGCTTTAAAATTGATAATGAGGAGGTGTTGAATAGATTGTCTGTATTTAAAATTGATCAGGCAACAGGACTAGATGAGATGCACCCAAGGATACAGAGGAGAGTTAGGGAGGAAATTGCAGTTGCAGTGGCCATAATTATCCAGCCTACCTTAGACTCGGGGTGGTGCCAGATGACTGGAGAATTGCAAATGTTACATGATTGTTCAAAACAGTATATCAAGGTAAATACAACTACAGGCCAGTCAGTTTAAACTCGGAGGTGGGGAAACTTCTAGAAAAAATAAGTTGAGACAAAATTAATAGTCAATTCGGCAAACGTGGGTTAATGAAGGAAAACCAGCCCAGATCAATTAAGCACTAAACGTGTTTAGCTAACATTTTGATGAGGTAACAGAAAGTGTTGGTGAAGTTAATGATTTTGATGTGGCTGTACATGGACTTCCAAAAGGCATTCGATACAGTACTGTACAACAGACTGGTGAGCAAAGATTTATCTCATCAAATAAATAGGACAGTAGCAACATTGATACAAAATTGGCTGAGTGACAGGAAACAGAAACAGCCTGTTCTTCGGACTGGAGGAAGGTGCGTAGTGGAGTTCCCCAGCGGAGGTGTTTGCTACCTGTGTGGATGAAGAGAAGGGCTTTAGGTTGGATGAGCAGACTGACCATGGCACCATGGCGAGGGATGTCATTCAAGTGGGTGAGCAGAGAGGAATGTGGTAGTGATAGGAAACAATATAGTCAGGGGGATAGATACAGTTCTCTGCAGTTGAGAACATGAATCCAGGCGGCTGTCTTGCCTGCTTGGTGCCAGGGTTCAGGATATCTGCTCTGGGCTGGAGAGGAACATGCAGTGGCAGTGAGAGAATCCAGTGGCTATGATCCATGTAGGTACCAATGACATAGATAAGACTAGGAAAGAGTTTTACATCCTGTTTTTATTCATTCATGGTATGAGGGCATCGCTGGCTAAGCCAGCATTTATTACTCACCCCTAATTGCCCTTATTCAGAGGGCATTTAAGAGTCAATCACATTGCTGTGGGCAGGGAGTCACATGTAGGCCAGACCAGGTAAGGGTGGCAGATTACCTTCCCTTTTGGACATTAGTGAACTATTTGGATTTTTACAACAATCGACAATGGTTTTATGATCATGGTCAGACTTCTAATTCCAGATTTATTCTGAATTTAAACTTCACCATCTACTGTGGTGGGATTCGAATCCTGCTCTCCAGAGCATTACCCTGGGTCTCTGTAATACCAGACAACAGCACAATGCCACCCCCTCCCCCTGCTTATAGATTATTAGCAGCTGGGGGCTAAATTAAAAGACAGAACATAAAGATAACAATCTCTGGATTATTACCTGAGCCATGAGCAAATTGGTACAGGGTCAATGCGATTAGAAATATGAATGCATGGCTCAAAGATTGGTGTGTGAGAAATGGGAGTTGATTCATGGGGTGCAGGCAGCGGGAGCTGTACCATTGTGATAGTTTACACTTGAACCGTGCTGGGGCCAGTGTTCTGGCGAATTTTATAACTAAGGTGGTAGAGCGAGCTTTAAACTGAATAATGGGGGGAAGGGGTCATATGTAATGATATATAGTAAAGTAAAGGGACACAACAATGCAATGGAGCAGGGCATAAATTTGGGGAATGAGTTCCAGAGTGTGGCAGGAAGGGACAGAAAATACAATCATAAGAGTGCACCAGCAGATGAAGCAGAAAATGGTAAGAAAAGCAGAGTTTTAGGCCTTGCATCTGAATGTATGCAGCATTTGTAGCAAAAGAGATGAATTGTTAGAATAACTAGAGATAAGTATGTATGACCTGATAGGCATTTCAGAGACATGGTTGAAAGGGGTCTAAGGCTGAGGCCTGAATGGTGAAGCATGTTTGATTTATCAAAATGACAGGAAGCTAGGAAAAGGTGGTGGGGTATCTCTGTTAATTAAAGAGGGCATTAGTTCAATACTGAGAGAAGAGCTTAGCTTGAAAAGGCAAGATGTAGAATCAGTTTGGTGAGAGATAAAAAAATACTAAAAGGTACGAGGCCACTTGTGGGAGGAGCTTATAGGCCTCCTTACAGTAGTTAAACTGTAGGGCAAAGCACAAAGGAAGAAATAAATGGGGTGACTAAGAAATGTACTGCAATAATCATGGGTGACTTTAATCTACATGTATATTGGGAAAATCAGGTTGGCAAATGTAGCCTGGAACTAAGAGTTTTTGGGATAATTTCTATGAGCAGTACATTCTAGTGCCAACCAGGGAACAGGTAAAATCTGGTCATGTGCAGTGACACAGGATAAATCAATAACCTCATGGTAAAGTAGCCTCGAGGCACAGCAGTCATGTGATAGAATTTCATGTTCAGTTTAAAATGGAGAAGTGTTGGTCCATGCCTAGTGTTTTACACCCGGATAATGGTAACTATGAGACTACGAAGGCAGAGTTGGCTTAGGTGAACTTGGAAACTAAAACTTAATACAGTAAAGTTGCATTAACAAAATTGAAGGAGATATTAAAGGGATTGTATCAAATTGAAAGCAACACTGTACAAATGTGCAAGATTAGTGGTAGGTCAGAAGAATGGACAGATTTTAACAACCAGCAAATAATCACTTAAAAGATAATAAATTGACAGAAAGTAGAGTATGAGAGAAAGTTCACTAGTAATCTAAAAACAGGTAGAAAATGTTTCCCCACGTATTTAAATAGGAAAAGAATAACGAAAGCTAGATAGTGATTCTGGGGAATCGGTAACACAAAACAAAGAAATGGTGGAGGTGTTGAACAGTTATTTTGTGTCTGTTTTCACAGTGGAGGACTTAGAAAACTTCCCAAAGAGCCTTGAGATTCAAGAGTTGACGGGGAAGAATGAACATAATACAATCACCTTGACCTGGGAAAGGGCGCTAGGAAAACTATTCAACCTTAAATAAAAACAGAAAATGCTGCCAAACTGAGCAGGTCTGCCAGTCTCGGTGGCAAGGAAAACAGAGTTAACATTTTGAGTCTGTATGATTCTTTCTCAAAGTTGAGTCATACGGACTTGAAACGTTAACTCTGTTTCTCGCTCCACAGATGCTGCCAGACCTGATGCATTTTTCCAGCATTCCCTGATTTTATTTCAGATTTCCAGCATCCACAATATTTTACTTTTAAACTATTGGACCATGATGATAGGAGTATGTTTTTATATTTCTCTGTTTATGTGTATATCATGTATAGGTAAGGGTAATTTGTGTCTGTCTGTGTCCAGGCTTAATCACAGTGATAAAAGCAAAATACTGCGGATGCAGAGTTCTGATGAAGAGTCATACGGACTCGAAATGGACTTCTCCACAGATGCTATCAGACCTGCTGAGTTTTTCCGGCAATTTTTGTTTTTAATCAAAGTGAGGTTGTTGGAGTCAGATTCTCTGTAGAGTCTAAGGCACAAAAGACTAAGGGTGTTATCTTCTTGCATTTCGGAATGAGACCTTACAGTGAGTGTTAACTTACAAGGAAACAGAGTAGGTCTGAAATGAGCATCTGGGGATAAGTTTTGAAATTGATTTGTAGCTGCTGCATTTCAAATAAGTCTCAAAAGTACAAGAATATTTGCAATTTACAGGAGATTTGTGAGTGAACAGGGGCTGGAGTTTAAAATTTTGTGGACCCGAAATAGAGGTAAAATAGGAACATGAAAAGTTTTAATATTTGGGAGCCTGAGTTTTCAAAGAGATAATTAAAGACAATGCAGAACTATGAAGAAAGGGGTGAAAATGTATTTATACAAATGGGTTTTCAGCTGTAGCAGTTGCTGTGGGGGATGTCCCACTGAAGGCCAACCCCAGTGTTTTGGAGTGTGCAGAAAAGCTCTGAAAATCTTTTAATTGAAGAAAGCAGCTCATTTATGGGCCAGGAGAATATGTGTCCTGAGAAACAGTATGTTCGAACTCTCCCTTTGGAAAAGCCACATAAGTGTGGATTTGTTCTGTGCAGTCATGGATTGTACTTCTGTTTAAAGTGAAAGAAAATTCTCAGTTTGGGGAATATTTCCTGGATTTTATGGTTAAGAATCTGTAAAGGCTGTTGCGAAAAAATTGTTTTATTGTGTACCTTTGATAAAGCATTTTGGGTGTCATTTTGAGCGATTTATTTTCTAACTGTATCTTCTATCTTGTGTGTTTAAGATTCATCTTTTCTTTTTTTTCTTTTAACAAACATTAATTTTTCAAGTTTTAAAAGCAATAATTGGAGTCCTATACTTTTGTGTTCTGTAGCTTTCCCTCCTTGTTTCTACAATACAGAGAAAAAAAATATGATCAGCCGAGCAGGGTTTCAATCTGAGATCTGGTTTGCTGATCATCAACATCAGCTGCAACTGAAACAAGACCTAAAGGCTGACAAGCCACCAGGACCGGATGGCCTGCATCAGAGGGTCTGCAGGAAGAGGTGGCATAGTTTAGAGATGCATTGGTTATAATCTTGTAAATTCTTTCGAATATGAAAAGGATCCAGTGGACTGGAAAATAACTAAAGTAACATCTTCATACAAGAAAAGAAGGAGGCAGAAGGCAGGAAAATATAGACCAGTTGGCTGAACATCAGTCATAGGGAAAGTGCTAGAAAGCATTATTAAGGTGGTTACAGCAGGATACTTGATCCGGCAGAGTCAACATGGCTTTGTGAAAGGGAAATCGTTTTTAACAAATCTCCCCAAATTTTTTGACAAAGTAACACTCAAGGTGGATGAAGGGGAGTCCATGGATGTGGTGCACTTGGATTTCCAAAAGGCATTTGATAAGGGACCCCATCATAGGTTGCTACACAAGATATGAGTCCATGATTTAGTGGGTAACATATTAGCATGGATAAAAGAGGATAGAGACAAATGGGTCTTTTTCAAATTGGCAAGCTGTAACAATTGGAGTGCCAAAGGGTTCAGTGCTGGGGCCTCAGCTATTTACAATCTATATCAATGACTTGCATGAAGGGATGGAATGCGAATCCAGTTATTTGATTGTTGCTGTGTCAACATCCTGGAACTCCCTCTCTAACAGCACAGGGACTGCAGCAGTTCAAGAAGGCAGCTCACCACCACCTTCTCAAGGGCAATTATGGATGGGCAATAAATGCTGGCCTAGCCAGCAATGCCCACATTCCATGAATGAATTTAAAAAAAAGGTTGCTAAATTTGCCAATGTCACCAAGGTATATAGGAAAGGAAGTTGTGAAAAAGAGGTAGTAAGTCTGCAAAGGGATATAAATATTAAGTGAGTGGGAAAAATTTGGCAGATTGAGTTTAACATGGGTAAATGTGAAACAGAAACAGAATTACCTGGAAAAACTCAGCAGGTCTGGCAGCATCGGCGGAGAAGAAAAGAGTTGACACTTCGAGTCCTCATGACCCTTCAACAGAATGAGGTGAATCCAAGGAAGGGGTGAAATATAAGCTGGTTTAAGGTGTGTGTGTTTTGGGGGGGGGTGGGGGGGGTTGGGTGGGGGGAGAGAAGTGGAGGGGGGTGGTGTGGTTGTAGGGACAAGCAAGCAGTGATAGAAGCAGATCATCAAAAGATGTCACAGACAAAAGAACAAAAGAACACATAGGTGTTGAAGTTGGTGATATTATCTAAACGAATGTGCTAATTAAGAATGGATGGTAGGGCACTCAAGGTATAGCTCTAGTGGGGGTAGGGGTCAGGAGGACTCAAAACGTCAACTCAATTTCTTCTCCGCCGTTGCTGCCAGACCTGCTGAGTTTTTCCAGGTAATTCTGTTTTTGTTTTGGATTTCCAGCATCTGCAGTTCTTTGTTTTTATCTCTATGGGTAAATGTGAGCTTGTTCATTTTGGCAGGAAGAATAGAAAAGCAGTATAGTGTTTAAATGGAGGGAGATTGCAGAACCTGGTTGTTTAGAGGGATCTAGGTGTCCTCATACATGACTCACATAAGGTTAGTGTGCAGGTACAGCAAGTGATTAGGAAGGCAAATAGAATGTTGGTGTTTATTGCAGGAGGAATGGAATATAAAAGTCAGAAAGTTTTACTACAGCTGTACTGGGCCCTGGTGAGACCATATCTGGGCAGTTTTGATTGCCTTATTTAAAATAAGTTATAATTGTTTTAGAAGCAGTTCAGAGAAGGTTCACTGGATTCATTTCTGGAATGAGGGGGTTGTCTTATGAAGACAAATTGAACAGGTTAGTCCTGTATCTAGTGGAGTTTAAAAGAATGAGAGGTGATCTTATGGAAACGTACAAGACCCTGAGGGGACTTGATAGAGTGGATACACGGAGAATGTTTCCTATTGTGGGGTGACTAAAACTAGGGAACATAATTTAAAAATAAGAGGAATCCCCTTGAAGACAGAGATGAGGAGAAACTTTTTCTCCCAAAGGATCATTGGTGTGTGGAATTCTTTTCCCCAGAAATTAGTGGAGGCTGCATCTTTGAATTTATTTAAGGCAGGGTTAGAAGATTTCTGTTAGGCAAGGGAGTCAAAGGTTATTGGGGAGCAGACAGGAAAGTGGAACTGAGACCACAAACAGATCAGCCATGATCTTATTGAATGGTGGAGCAGACTCAAAGTGCCAAATGTCCTGCTCCTGCTCCCATGCTCCTATGCTCATATTGGATGTCCTGTTAGAACCTCCTTAGTTTTTACTGCATTTCCCAACTTTAATATCATCTGCAAATGTTGGCATTTCCAGGTCATTAATTTGTATCCAAAGTGTAAGACTCCCTGACCCCTGGAGAACACCACTGTAAACTTCCTTCCAGTCTGAAAAACAACTGTCCACCACTACTCTCTGTGTTCTGTCACTTAGCCGATTCTGTATCTACACTGCCAAACCCTTTAATCCCATGGACTTTAATTTTACTAACAGTCTATTATATAGTAATTTGTCAAACATCTTTTGAAAATGTGTATACATGATATCAACTGTAACCTCATCTACCTTTAACCATTAAATATCTCAATGAAGCGAGTCAAACACAATTTATCTTTAACAAGACAGAATTTCCTGCCACTGAACCTCAGCCTGGACCCAGCATTCCAGCAGCATCCAGTAACCTGAGAGAGATGCAATGTATCAGCTTCCACAAGGGTACATGTCGACTCCAGTAGTGGGATTCATGCCTGGCATATGGAGCCTTTATGAAACTAGGAAAATTCAGCAGCCACTGCTGGAGTAGGAACATGAGTTTGGAATCCCATCCCACCAATGGCAGGATTTTCTGTGCCCGCTGGAGTCGGCATGATCGGTGGCGTCAGCGGATAATATGGCGCGACTTGTTTCATGACAGCAGTAAACCAGTTCGCGATGGCCCGCTCAGCCCACTATCAGATATTGTAACTCATTAGGAAACTCATTGTAAAACATCTGCATATCATTACCAGGCCAGCCCACCAGAATCGTACCCCCCTCCCCCAGGTCATGCATCCATGTCAGCAGGATAGTCCGCCAACGTGTTTCACAACAGCACGTAAAAGGAGTGAGCTTGGCAACTGCACTTTGAGGGGAACTTGGAGGTGAGTACACAGTAACTTTGTGCAGCTCTCGTCAGGGTCACCTGCTGGACTTCTAGCTTCAGGAGCATCGGGGCTTCGGGGTTAAAGGCAGCCCTGCCATTGAGGAGACTGGTGGCTGCAGGACGGGCAAGGGCAGGCCTGGCATTGAACATAGTGCCCAAGTATTCGGTGAGGGCGGGTAGGGTGGGTGAGGGAAGTGGCTACACATTAGGGACCCTGTATAAAGTGGATACTCCTCTGCAACTGAGACAGCTCAGGTACAGCCACATTGATATGGTTGGGGTCAGGCTCCTGGCTTACCTGCCCACTCAAGCAACACAGAGGCGGCAATTTACCACCAAGTGCCCCAGAGCTCCACGTGCACCACACCCACCCCACCCGCCCTCAGCCCACCCCACAGGCAGACTGCAAATTCATGAGCATTTTAGTGGGCTGCAGAGCAGTTGGACGACTGCACACGTACAATCTCCTCAGTAAAGCTGGCCATGGAGCAGTCACTGCAGGAGATGCTCACAGCTACTTGCAATGTCAGTATCCCAGTTTGAACACGTCTCCCCAATAGCTCAAGCTAATAGGGCAGCCATGCAGCACACTATTCTCTGACCATCCAAGTGGTGGCCAGCACTCTCCGAGAAGTGTTACAGGGCCGTTACACTTAACCAGGACAGGTTCTTAGTGCACCCATGCTAACCACATGTCTCTCACTTTCATCCTGCAGGCTGAGTACATCAGGATCATGGAGACTGGTGAACTAGCTGTATGCCTGATGGCCTACAGGATGCAAAGACGACAGAGGAGAGAGCGACTGAAGATCCTGGCTGCATAGAGGCAGGAGCAGCAAACGCAGGAAGAAGGGGCAGCTGCTGCTCCAGCAAACATCACCCAAGAGCCCCAGCGAGCCATTGCAGGCCAGCGCCTAGCCACACCCAGGGTCTATAGAAGTCGCCTTTCATTCCTGCAGATGACCGAGAACCAGTGTCGCCGAAGACTGCGCATGTCTAGGCAACTGGCCAGTCCCATCTGCCGGCTCCTGCAGGATTTGGTGCCATGAGGACATGGAGGGTATCCACTGCCAGTGGCTGTGAAATTGACAGTGGCACTCAATTTCTACACCAGTGACTCCTTTCAGGGCTCCACATTTGACCTCTGTGGGGTATCACAAGCTTCCACCCACAAATGCATCCATGAGGTCACGTATGCCATCTTCACGAGGACCCACAACTTTGTGCTTTTCACCTGGAACCAGGACAGCCAGGATGCAAGAGCGATTGGATACGCCCACATCTCGGGTTTCCCATAGGTGCAGGGTGTGATTGACTGCACCCATGTGGTGCTCAGGTCTCCATTGCAACACAGTGGACTATATCAACCACATGTGTTTCCATTCGCCGAATGTGCAGCTAGTGTGTGACCACCAGAAACACATCCTGCAGGTGTATGCACGGTTTCCAGGGAGTGTGCACGATGCCTACATCCTCAGTCAGTCACTGATCCCTGGAGTTTTGCAGGGTCCACAGAGGCTGCAGGATTGGCTCCTCGGGGACAAGGGCTACCCACAGAGGCCGGGGCTGATGCCACCCGTGTGGCAGCCTCAGACTGCAGCAGAACAACGGTATAATGAGGCTCATGCTGCAACTCGTAACTTGCTGGAGCAGACCACCGGGATGCTGAAGATGAGGTTCCGCTGCCTGGACCTGTCTGGTGGAGCCCTGCAATACAGCCCGCAGAGGGTAACACACATTGTTGTCATCTGCTGCGCCCTTTACAACCTGATCCTGCAACATGGAGAGGAGCTAGCTGAGGAGGAAATGGAGGAGCTGCACGTCTCCTCTGATGAGGAGGACGCCGACAGGGATGAGGGTCAGGGGGTCCTTGGAGGTGACAATGATGGGCATGAAGCTCTCGCATTGACTAGATGAGGCAGGCATGGTCAGGAGGTCCTCATAGCTGCTAGATTTGTGGATGATGATGACGATATACAGTGAGGAGACACCATAGTTCATCCCATCGCATCTGTTAATGTTTGGCTTATGGCAGTGCAAATACCCTCTGTGATAATGCTCCTGAAATGGAGACGCAGTGGAGGCCCTAATAGTTGCTTGATTGCAGGATGATGATGATGACATGCAGCGAGGACACTCCATAGATCTTCACATAGCCTCTGACACTGTCTGGCTCCTGTCTGGCTGAGGGACAGGTCGCCTGTGCTCTGTGATCAGGGACATATCATAGAGACACAGCCATGAAACTTTAGAAGCATCTGGTCCTTTGTCCACCTTCAGCACCTGAGCCCTTCAGGAGCACAGCATCACTGGTCACAGGCGCTGAAGAGACGGGGGTCAGCCCCTCCTTAAAGGTGCTGAGAGCACACCGAGAGAATGAGCGAGCTCTGTGGCACCTGCCCACTACATTCTGGCAGCAATGACAAGCACTGTCGAGGTGCAGACATCAGTAATATTTCCCGGGGTAGAATTTTCCGCTCGTCGTGCGGGTGTGCGCCTGATCTGAACGTGTGTAAAATGACGCAGGATGACATCAGGCGAGCATCCCGACGTGATCGCTCACTCACGCAATATTTCAGTCGGCAGCTCACCCGCCGACAATTAACAGGCCTATTAAGGACATTAAAGGTCTAACTGAATGAAATGTTTCACCGCCCGTCCGACCTTACGGTTGGTGAGTGGGTGAAAAGGCCAAGTGGCCTTTGGATTTTTTGTGAAACCTCATCCACGGGCAGAATGAGGTTTCAATCAGTCATTCAAAAACAATTTTAATGTTTAATCTAATTTCTAACACGTCCCTGCTCATATGAGAGAGTCACATGAGCAGGGACGTGTTATTAAAATTTTTACAATCTTTCTTTTTATTTCAAGAATCTTCATCTCCCTGAGGCAGCTCTGAGCCTCAGGGAGCTTTTCCTTTGCTCAACCGCGCATGTGTGAACTTCTGCGCTTGCCCTCCTCTACCCCTCCCCCCACACAGGCTGTGCTGAGCGCTGTCGTGCACCTTTCACACTGGGCAGGCCTTAGTTGGCCCGCCAGCATGAATTCACGGTTGTGGCCCATTCACGGGCGGCTGTTGGCTTTCCGACCACTTCCACTTGTCCCCAGCGAGCCCACCCAATGAGGGCAAATTTCTGCCCCAGGGTGTGTGAGGCTGGACCATCACTTTGGTCTGAAGGCTGCACAGAGCAGAGAGAAGAGGCTCTGGACTGAGACACCTGCCTTTATCTTGTGCAGAAATGTTTCATTTCTGAGTGACAAAAACACTGCTCATCAGGACAAGGGACCATAGGCAGGGAAACATTCTGCGAGTTGGGTGGGCTGGATACTCTATGAGTCACTTAGATGGATGGGCCTGGAGAGTGAACCTGCTGATCCTCCTCCCTATAGATGCCCAGGGGCCCCAGGCTGACCCCTTGAGGACCAGGTGTAGCCGGGCTGAGATCAAGCTGCCTGGCGCCCATCTTGTGTACACATTATTGGAGGCTTACGGTGGCATCAGCAATGGAGTTGAGCCAACACAGCAGTGCAGGAGTGACATCCTGGTCCAGTGTTAACCTCAGTGCATTGGCATGTCAGCACCAACACCTCAGGCTGAAGGCGGACGGACTCCTCCATCATGCCTTACAAACTGAGGAGTGCAGCGGACATTCCTTCCTGATGTTCCCGAGCCTGCCTTTGCAGCTCCAGCAACTGTGACATGACCTAGTCCAGAGGCTCATCGTCTGACTCAGACTCAGCACAATTCTGGCCTCCAGCAGTCCTCTGAGTGCCAGAAACCTCGGAGGTCACTGCCTCCACCTGCTGTGCGATGTGCTCACCAGATTGTGATCCCGGGGCTACTCTAAGCCTAGGTCCCACCAAAGTGTGTCTCTGCCCTGGTGGAGGGTGATGGTCAGCACTGTGATGGGACTTCAGGGAGGGTGCCTCCAGATTCCTGCACAGATGTTTCTTCGGGGTTGTTTGGAGGCGCTGGGTTGTGGACTCCATCAACTTTTTGGTAGATGTGCTTGTGCAAGCAAGGGGAGATAATCAGTGCATGGCAGTGGCCTGTGAAAGAGAACGTGTCATTCACAGCATAGTTGTCTGATGGATGTTGCACTGCTGGACCCTCACTTGTAAGAGCACTGCTGACCTCACCATCAGCCAGGACCGGTCCAGATCATCACCAGCCTGGCTCTGTTTTCAAAGTCTGTGAGGACCTGGATTTTGGCCATTCCTCCATCGGGCTCTTGAACCAGCAGTGAGCGATGGCCCTGTGGATATGTGACGGATTTGTGAGTGTGTGAGTTGAAAGTGATGAGAATAGTGACCTGTCTATTTTTATTCTTTCATGGGTTGTAACACTTTTTGGAGTTAAAACAATTAAACTAAATTAACAAAATGAAGGACAAATCAAGCACAGCCCCTAATTCAGGTCAGCTGTAAAACTAAAGACAAAGTTTAAAGGAAACTTACAAACTTTAAACCAAAATGTGGTTAAGGGGGTCAATAAAGCACCCCAGTCCCTCCGGTGCCCACCGAGCATGGAAGGCCTCAAGAGTGGGGCAGACACTGCGTGCTCCCTCTCCAAAGACACTCGGCCGCGAACGTAGCCGCGGAAGAGAGACAAACAATCGGGCGGGACTCCCCCATCAATCGCCCGCTGCCTGGACCTGTTAATAGCCAACTTGGCCAGGCCCAGGAGCAGGTCCTCCTCCCTCCCGACCCCCTTCTGCACCGGGTGGTCTAGGCCAACATTTATTGCCCATCCCTATTTGCCCTTATTCAGAGGGCATTTTTAAGAGTCAACCACATTTTTGTGGGTGTGGAATTACATGTAGGGCCAGACCAGCTGAAGACAGCAGATTTCCTTCCCAAAAGGACATTACTGTACCAGATGGGTTCTTATGACAATTGACAATGGTTTCATGGTCATCATGAGACTTTTAATTACAGATATTAATTAAATTCAAATTTCAAACTCTACCATCTGCTGTGATGGGATTTGAACATGGGTCCCCAGAGCATTACTCTCTGAATTACCAGTCCAGTGACAATACCACTACACCACCGCCTCCCCTAATTACCCTGGTGTAACGGGGGAGACCTTACCCTGACTTACCCTGTCGGAATGAGGGAGTTCATTCATCCTCTTGCGGCACTGGGTGGCTGCCCTCTATTGAAGGGCATTGGCACTGCCAACTGCTGCCACCTCCTCCCAAGCCGGGTTAGTGCTGTTGATGCCCTACCTGCGGCCAGAGTGGGTTCCTGAGGGGCGCGTCGCTGAACCTGTGGGCTGCAGTCTTTTCCATTTCAGGGCCATGTCTTAGGTGCAGCAGTCGTGGTCTGGAAGCACTGAGATGTGTGCCTGCAGCTGGACTTTAAGTATGGTGCCCGGCGTGATGCAGCGGCGGGGTAATGGTGGGCGGGCGATGACAGCCCGCCCGCCATGGAAATAGCGCGTTTCCCGGGAGTACATAAATAATGTGGTGGGTTTGGGATGATACGGAGTGAAACCTTCCGATTCTGGGAGCATAAAGTCTGCAGATATCAAAGAAATAGCCCAAGTGGCACTTCTACCCACTGGGAACATGTGATCAAGGAAGCCTCTGGGATTGACAATGGTGGGATTTTTCAGTCAGTGTCTCGGTCTACACACTAAGTGTGAAACAAGACAGATCAAAGATCGAAAGGTTGTTTTCTATTCTTTTGTTATTTTGAGGGAACATTTGATGTACCTGCAGCATTAGAGAAATGTGAATAATTGAAAAGTCTCTCCAGCCCGGTCTCTATTGCACCATCTATATCCATTCCAGTAACCACTGTTTGAACCCATTGGAAGTGTTGGAATTCTTCCTCTTCATAATTCTAAGACAAAAAGAGCAGAATGTGTTACGATATGACACAACTGAACTCCCTCTGTAAAGCGTCAGTGTTCAGAGGATATGCTAATTTCCCAGGTGTGGTAGCTGCATTCATGTCCTGGATGGACTGGGATTGAAAGAGAGTTAGGAGGTTTGATGGAATTCTTGGCATTAGCACTTCCTGGTTCATTTTCCTTTTTCTTTCACTCTTTCAACTTTAGCGTTGTCCTGCACTATTAGCCTTTCTCCTCCTCTTGGGTTTTCAATAAAAAAATGTAGGGAGTGTTGTTGGAAGACTTCTACACTGAATCATGCCCCTCTGAGTGTTCTCAGGGCCAGGGGGAGAGAAGTCTTGAGTCCTAGTGCTTCTCCTGTTTCCCGGCCCCTTAATCCCTCCTTCCCCCACTGCCCCCCAACCCTCTTCCCTTAATCATGCAGGATGATTTATCCCCATTTAAAATTCACCAATTAATTTACTAAACAATCACAGAAAGGTCCCAGTAAAATGGTAACTCCCATTGTTAGCATCTGGCTGCAAATATCATCTGATATTTATGCAGCATGGGTCATTAATAGTAAGAGCAAGAATGATACAATGCAGTGTTATTTTTATTGCACCCAAAAGGTGATCCCACCACAACCACTAAACGAACCAGAGATCACAAATATTACTTTAACAGCATTGTATAATATACAATAACACTGATTTTGTTTACTGCCTCAGCCCTCATTATAATATTCTGTGCATTGTCCTTTATGGTAATGATGACAGTAAATTAATATTTGTGAAATATTCTAAACTTGCATCTCGGATTAACTACAGAAGATCCATTCCATTCTATAAAAGCAGTAGAATACTTTATTCTGCCTTAGGTGCATGATATTATTCAAAACAATAATTTCACACAAGGACTAGTACTGGATTCTACTTTATCAGTAATCTCATTGGCTAGAAATATCAAATACTTCCTGATCAACAAAGTGCAATTATGGAATAACATGGTCTTCACTGTCAATGAGAAGCATTGGAACCCTAATATGCCTCTGTGCACACAAGAAGGCCAGAGGACAAAGGCTGAATGGTTCACATTTGTATTTGTATTTTCTTGTTCAGCAAATCTGAACACTCTTCTGATTGCTGCTTCTTACTAGGATATATTTTTAATACCTAGTATGCAATACAACTTCGTCATGATATTTCAATGCCTCAAGGAATTCATAAAAGCACCAAGATAGAGTGAGCTAATAGTTAAGTAGATAAAAAGACAAGATTGAAATCAAGGGAAAAGGCTCTTAAGAATCACTTAGGGTGTAAAATAGATTACTGATTCTCTATGAACCCATCATGCTCTTGTGTCCTTGTAATTCCACTCCACGAAACATGCTCACAGTAAACTTCCATCAGCAAGAAAATAAACAGAATTCCAGCCATGATTGAACTCCCTGACTGCAAGATAATTATGGATGACAAAGGCCTTTTGGACCAGCTTATTGGATCCATCCAGAATGACACACAAACATACTATTAGGAGCAGGAGTGAGCCATTTGGCCCATTGAGCTTACTCTGCCATTTAATAACATTCCCTAAATTATAACAATGATTGCAACTCAAAAACTCTTAATTGGCTATCAGGTGATTTGAGACATTGTGAAAGGTTCTGCATAAATACATGTTTAACTTTCTTTTATTACACCTGCATTCAGTAAGCAGAGTGACTGTAGCAATGGTGATATTGCAGGACCAATGCTGATTCTCTTAGGATAATCACAGAGCAATCAACTAGTGTTAGCAAAGTGGCTACAAAGAAAACACTACATTTACAAAACAATTTAACTCTGTAACAATATAACCTTTCCATCTGACTTCACTGGCACCAACTCATCGTATACTTTAAATGGCACCTTGTATGCTAATGCCACTATCCAAAGATTTGTCATTCTGATATCTACCAGCAGCTCAGAAAAAAATGTAGATTGAATTGTTGCTCTGAATTTTTCAGAGTAGAATGATACATGGTACAAACATTCAGTACAGCCATCACTCAAGAACTGGATTGATTCCCTTGTCCCCAGAAGCTGTCGTACAAGTTGTGTTGAGCACTGAATTTACAGCCTATCCACAGGTTCAATGTGATGTTGCATTTCATTTCTATTAAATAAATGTGCAAATAGTAATTTTTAAAAAATTCTGGCTGTTTTTGAGATATGTGAAAAACAGGGAAATTAAGTGGAAAAGTGTAATTAATAAAGAAGAATCTCCAAAAGGAAAAAAAAGTGACAGCAATTTTCTGTGTGACCGAGCACTGGAGTGTGACCTCAACAGAGTCCCGAGAGTTTGCTGACCTGAGAGAACATTAAATCCCTTTCTAAATGTCTAATAATGTTTATATTTAGCATTTAACATTTAACTGACAATACTGTTTAAATTCTAAATCTCATCCAGAGGCCCAAGCAGGGAGAGAGTAGCTAACCACTGGGGCACAGCTGTAGATAGCTTGAAATGTTTTTTCTGTACCTGGGCTCAGCTCGTGCTGTTATTTACAGAGCACATGAATTCAAACGTTTCAGTGCAACTTAGCACTGGACTATGACCTCAACACACTGCTGGGAGCTCAGTGAGGAAGAGAGGAAGGTGCTATTCTGCTTTTTCTCACTTTTTCACCTGTAGGTACTGGTACTTGCTCTACTACAGGGGAAGGAGCTAGCTGTTTGGTGAGGATCTGGTCAGTGGTTCAGGTCTATTCTATCCCTAAGGTTTCAAATGGTATAGGAACTGGTGGTAAGATTAATAAAAAACATAAACTAAAATAAATAATTCAATAAAATACTTAAGATGTTAATTAAAACACATAAAGAAGGCAGGACAAGTGATGTGTCATGGCTGCAGCATGTGGGTTCTCCTGGATACCACTGTGATCTTGGGCAAACACAAAGCCATTCAAGTGGAGGGAGCGATAATGAATATAGTGATAGTCGGGGACAGTATAGTGAGGGAGAATGACATTGTTCTCTGCAGCAAAGAGTGAGAGTGCAGACGCTGTGTTACATGCCCGATGTCAGGATTAGGGCTATTTGGTCAGGCTGGAGAGCAACTTGCACTGTAATAGTCCATGTACCAATGACATAGGCAGGAAAAAGGAGGTAGTCAGTGTGAGGAACTAGGCACCAAATTAAGAAGCAGAACTCCAAAGGTGATAATCTCTGGATTATTTCCTGAGCCATGTGTAAATTGGCATAAGACAAATTGGCTAGGACAAGTGTTCTAGCGAGCTGCATGGGTGGGGAAACAGAGAGGGGTAAAACTAAATAAAGAGGGTGAGGGATCAAGCTTGTGTGGATATTGAAAATCAAGGTGTAGAGACAAGGCAGAGGAGCAAAATAGTAATAAAGGAAATGAGGGTCAGAGAAAGGCAGGGACAGAGAGAGAAAAAACTTAAGAATACACCAACAGTCAAGGCTATTTATTACAAAGATAACAAAAAGACAAAACCAAAGACTCTGTATCTGAATGCGCGTAACATTCAGTACATAGTAAATGAATTGATAGTACACATTGAAGTAAATAACTATGATCTGAGAGTCATTCCAGAGAAGTAGCTGCTAGGATGACAAGGATTGGGTTCTGAATATTGAAGGGCAAATGACATTCAAGAAGAATAGGAAGATTGGTAAAGGTGGACGGGTAGCACTGTTGATCAAGGATGTCATTAGTTCAGGAGATCAGGGTGTCGAATCAGTTTGGGTGGAGATGAGGAATTGTAGGGCAAAGAAGTCACTCGTGGGAGTGGTCTACAGGACCCCTAAAAGAAACCACAGTATAGGACAAAGTATATAAGAAGAAATATTGGGTGCTTTTGATAAAGGGATGGGTGACTTTAAACTAGATATAAACTGGAAAAATCAGGCTTGCAGTGAAAGCCTAGATGAAGAGGATATAGAATGCTTTCGAGATTTTTTTTAGAGCAGCAGAACTAACCAAAGAACAGGTTATATTAGACCTGGTGCTGTGTAATGTGATAGGATTAGTTAATGACCTCAGAGTGAAGGCACCCTGCCTGAGATCACAGCGACTACAATATGATTGAATTTTATATCCAATTTGAAAGAGAGCAGAGTGGGTCTAAGACTCGTATTTTAAACTTAATAAGGGTAACTACTTGGGCATGAAAACTAACAAGCTGAAGTGAACTGGGATACTAGGCTAGGGGATAGATCCACAGAGAAGCAGCTGAATGAATTTAAGGGGATAGTTTAGAATACTCAGATTACGTATATTCCTACTATAAGGAAAAATCCTAAAGGGAGGACCGATTATCCATGGTTAACTAAAGAAGTTAAAGAAATCATCAAACTGAACAAAAAAGCCAATAATTGTGCATAGTTGAGTGGCAGGTCAGGTGATTGGTCAGAATACAAAGAATGGCAGCGAATTACTAAATGGCTTATGAGGAGGAAGAGATTAAAGTATGAGAGGAAACTAGCTAGAAATGTGAAAACGGAGAGCAAGAGTTTCAACAGTAAAGTAAAGGAAGGGGTTATCAACAGTGCTATCACGCAGCACTTGCTTAGCAATAACCTGTTCACTGAGGCTGTTTATCAACCTCCCATAGCTCTTTCTGTCCATTATTCAATCCCCAATTCATGTTAATGGCTCACAATATCCGGGGAGTGACAATCACCTTTGGATTTCCACTCTGCTCCTTTTCACTCACCCAGGTGTGGGGGAGGGTCAGGATGTCGGGAAGGGTAGGGAGCAGTGAGGAGAGGTGGGGGGTATTCACGGGGAGATGGGAGTTCAGGTGATAGTTGATGTGACTGGTGGGATGGTTGGGTCAGTGGGGGTTAGTCAGAGGGTCATCGAGGTAGTAAGCGAGGGGTGGTTGGGGGATGGTCAGGGGTGGGATGCAGTCAGATTGTTTTGGGATAGTCATGGATTGGAGGAGGGGCAGTGAGTCCAGTGTTCAAAGTGGTGGGGTGTGGGGTTTAGTCAGGGGGTTGTGGTGTAATAAGGGAGTGGGAGGGTCAGGGGATAATCGTGGGTTGGATGGTGAGTGGTCAGAGTGGTGGAAGGTCTTTCTGTCCCCTTTCTGTCTATTATCCAATCCCCCATTCATGCTAATAGTTCAGAACATCTTTGGAGTGGAGGGGGGCCGAAGCGGGCCAGAGGGGTGGCGGGGGTCCAGTGGTCGGGGTGGTGGGGTAGTCAGGGAGTGGGGCTGAGTTCGTGGGGCTGTCGGGGAATCAGGAGGTGGGAGGGCCAGGGGTAGCTGGAGGGGGTGGGGAGTAGTCGAGGTGGAGGGAGGTATTTGTGGTATGGGAGGAGTGTCTGGGGTTTGGGTGGTGGGGTATCAGGTGGGAGCTCGGGGAGTGGGAAGGTTAGTCTGTGGGTCATGGGCCAATCATGGGGTGGGAGGACCAGGGGGTAGTTAGGGGGAGGGGGGGCGGGGTTGGGTTGTGGTGGAGAGTAGTCAGGGCTTGGGGTGGTGGGAGATAGTCACGGTGTGGGGGAGGATCTGGAGTTTGGATGGAAGGGTTGGGGTGCAGTCAGGGGTTGGGGGTAGTCAGGGTGGTGGGCTGATTTGAGGTATAGGATAGTTATGGGTGAGCAGCTTGGATGGAAATTGTGGTTAGATCGGTGTGGCGGTAGTCGGAGGTTGGGAAATGTTTGGTGTGGGGTGGTTAGTCCGAGGGTGGTTATTGGAGGGATGGAGGTAGTCGGGAAATGTTTGGGGTGGGGTGGTTAGTCCGGGGGTGGTTATTGGAGGGGTGGGTGTAGTCGGGAAATAGTTGGGGTGGGGTGGTTAGTCTGGGGGTGTTAATTGGATGGGTGTGGGCAGTCAGGACTGGGAGGTTTAGTCAGGTGGGTGGGGATTATTTATGGTTCGTGGGTAGTTGGAGGTTGGGGATAGGGGTAGTTGGGCAGTGGGGCGTGGTCAGGGTGGGGGTGGGGTTTGTTCCAGTGGGGAATTGGAGGTTCAATACCACAGGTAGCCAGGAGTTAGAAGTGGGTTTAATCTGTTTAACTTTTCCTGGGTAACTATTCTGCTAAGAGAGTCAGAATCATCTAAAGTCACTGATGTAAATCGACTTTTCGGATAGTTCCCAGTACAGGATAATTGCCCATCGGGAGTTTAAATATTTCTGGACAAATCCTGTGCAGTCCTTGGGTGGGGACATCTTCAGGGGCACCTCTTGGGTAAAACTCCCCAGAGGTCAGAAGTTCTGGGCCAATTTATATTACCACAGCAAGGATGGAGTGTAATTCTCACAGCCAAACCTGCTTTAAGGACACTGCTGTATTGATGTGACTTTGCAGGTATCTGTGGTGTGGGGGTTTTAGTGAACTTAAGTCTGTTATAAATTTCCGAAATTGGATTAGATTCAGTGAATACAGGAGTGGGAGGAATGTTCCCGACTCTACAGTCCTTCGCATCGTCCATCTAACCTCTCTGTTTCCACACCAACCCCACTTTAGACCCGCTGTTGGAGACGGAAACCCTGATATTCTCACTACACAAGCTGGCAGCGGAGACCAATCAGCCGACAGCAGCTCATGTATAAAATGTCAATGAGACCCAAGGATCAATTTCATGACTCAGGATAATAAGAATGCTTCATCAAAATGGAGAGTGACATACTTGATTCAGAGTAGGGTCCTGAATCTTAATAAAGGAAACTACGATGGTATGAGGCGTGAGTTGACTATGATGGATTGAGAAACGTTACTAAAAGGGATAACGGTGGATAGGCAATGGCAACCATTCAAAAGTGCATGGGTGAACTGCAATAATTCTTTATTCCTGCCTGGCGCAAAAGTAATATGAGAAAGATGGCCAACCCATGGCTTACAAGGGAAATTAGAGATAGATTTCCAGATTCCCACATCTGCAGTATTTTGCTTTTAAAGTAGAGATAGTATTAGGTCCAAGGAAGAGGCATACATGTTGGCTAAAAAAGCATCAGACCTGAGGATTGGGAGCAGTTTAGAATTCAACAAAGGAGGACCAAGGGATTGATTAAAAAGGGGAAAATAGTAAACTGACTGTAAAAGTATATTTAGTTATGTGAAGAGAAAAGGATTGAAGACAAATGTAGGTCCCTTACAGTCAGAAACAGAGGAATTTATAATGGGGAACAAAGAAATGGCTGACCACGTAATATATACTTTGGTTCTGTCTTCACAAAGGGGGACACGTATAACATACCAGAAATGTTGGGGAACACAGGGTTTAGTGAGAGGGAGGAACTGAAAGAAATCAGTATTAGTAGGGAAATGGCATTGGAGAAATTGATAGGATTGAAGGCAGATAAATCCCCAGGGCCTGATAATCTACATCCCAGAGTACTTAAGGAAGTGGTCGTAGAAATAGTGGATGCATTGGTTGTCATCTTCCGAGCTTCTATAGACTCTGGAACAGTTCCAATCGATTGGAGGGTAGCTAATGTAACCCTGCTATTTAAAAAGGGAGGTAGAAAGAAAACAGGGAAATAGAGACCAGTCAGCCTGACTTTGGTAGTGGGGAAAATTCTAGACTCCATTATAAAAGATTTAATAGCTGAGCACTTGGAAAACAGTGGCAGAATTGGACAGAGTCAGCATGGATTTATGAAAGGGAAATCATGCTTGACAAATCTACTGGAATTTTTTGAGGGTGTAACGAGTAGAGTTGATGAGGGGGAGCCAGTGGATCTGGTTTATTTTTACTTTCAGAAGGCTTTTGACAAAGTCCCATCTAGGAGATTAGCATGTAAAATTAAAGTGCATGGGATTGGGGGTGGTGTATTGAGATGGATAGAAAACTGGCTGACAGGAAAGAAAGAGTAGGAATAAACGGGTCTTTTTCCAAATGGCAGGCCATGATGAGTGGGGTACTGCAGGGATCAATGCTGGGGCCCCAGTTATATATATTAATGATTTATATGAGGGAATTAAATGTAATATCTCCAAATTTGCAGGTGACACAAAGCTGAGTGTGAGGGTGAGCTGTGAGGAGGATGCAGAGATGCTTCAATGTGATTTAGACAAGCTGAGTGAGTGGGCAAATACATAGCAGATGCTGTATATTGTGAATGAATATGAGGTTATCAACTTTGATAGCAAAAACAGGAAGGCAGATTATTATCTGAATGGCTATTAATTGAGAGAAGAGAATGTGCAACGAGACCTGGGTGTCCTTGTACACCAGTTGCTGAAAGTAAGCATGCAAGTGCAGCAGGTGATAAAGAAGGCAAATGGTATGTTGGCCTTCGTAGCCAGAGGATTTGAGTACAGGAACAGGGGTGTCTTGCTGCAATTATACAGGGCCTTGGTGAGACCACAACTGGAATACTGTGTGCAGTTTTGGTCTCCTTATCTGAGGAAGGATGTTCTTGTGATAGAGAGAGTGCAGCAAAGGTTTACCAGGCTGATTCCTGGGATGGTGGGACTGACATAAGAGGAGAGATTCAGTCAGTTAGGATTACATTCGCTGGAGTTCAGAAGAATGAGGGGGGATCTCATAGAAACCTATAAAATTCTAACAGGACTAGACATGGTAGATGCAGGAAGGATGTTCCTGATGGTGGGGGAGTCCAGAACCAGGGGTCACAGTCTGAGGTTACAGGATAGACCATTTAATGCTGAGATGAGGAGAAATTTCTTCACCCAGAGAGCGGTGAGCCTGTGGAATTCGCTACCACAGAAAGTAATTGAGGCCAAAACATTGTATGTTTTCAAGAAGGAATTAGATATAGCTCTTGGGGTGAAAGGGATCAAAGGGTTTGGGGAGAAAGTGGGAGGAGGCTATTGAGTTGGATGATCAGCCATGATCGTGATGAATGGCGGAGCAGGCTCGAAGGGCTGAATGGCCTACTCTTGCTCCTAGTTTCTTTGTTTCAGTCCAGTCTCATGTTTCACGGTTGGGGAATGCGCTGTCAATTCACTGCAGTTTATTTATCCCAAAATTGGGCATTAAATGATTTTCCATGGTACAAACATGACAGAACGCAGTAAACTCTGAACTATAATTACCTTGTGCTGAATGACTTCTGCGGGCTCAATGCAGTCACTTTCATTACAGAAGTCGATCACCTCTTGGAGCTCATCCTTTGCAGCAAGTTGATGCCAGAATAGGACAGACACAGTTAGGAAGAGTCTCAGCATCCTGGTGTCTGCTCAGATCACTGGTGAACGCACTGAATGACTCTCAGCACCTTCAGGTGGATCTGCAGATTGAGCAGAGAGCTCAGATCTTTTTATATTGTTTCATGGAGATGATTTTGAATAAAGTTTAGCTGAAGGTAGCAACACCATGTGCTGAAGAAACGCACCTGCTGATTCATTATGGAAATGTTACTTAAAGTTAGAAACCATTAACTCTCTGAGTGCCGGTTCCCGGGAAGTCTGAACACTCGGGAAGCCATTTTATAATTGATTCCAGTTCACACACTCAGGATTGTCAACCCTCCCTGTTTGGGTGTAGCCTGGAATGGAAGATTGATCTGCCGGTCGCTGGTGTTAGTGACCCGGGAGAAAATAATTTCACATTCGGGTTTCATGTCTGCACAGTTTCATTTCTTGGGTTTCCTGCACCAGCAGAAAGTGGGGACCCAGTGGCCATGCTGCACTCCAACCGTGGGACAGACCACCATTTCCTCACTGAGTAGGTGAAGCTGGTGTGGGTTTCACCGCCCAATGACTTGAGCATTTCACACTGTTCCTGTTTGTTTCTTCCCCTCCTCTCCTGAGGTAACTGAGACTGGCTGAGGTTCATAACCCTTGGTAACAACTCCCACTGAAGTCCAGTTCCTGACACTGCCTTGGGTTCGCTGATGATTGCACAATGTTCAGCAACATTCGCTGCTCTTCAGATGCTGAACCAGTCCATGTCCAAATGCATCAAGACCTGGATAACGTCCAGGTTTGGGCTGACAAGTGGCAAGTAATATTTGTGCCACATGAGTGCCAGGCAATGACCATCTCCAACAAGAGGGAATCTAACCGTTGCCCCTTGACGTTCAATGGCATTATTATCACTGAATCCCCTACTATCAACATCCTGACCAGAAACTGATCTGGACCAGCCATATAAATACTGTGGCTACAAGAGCAGGACAGAGACATGAAATCCTGCGACAAGCTACGCAGCTCCTGATTCCCCGAAGCCTGTCCACCAGCTACAAGGCACCAGTCAAGAGTGTGATGGAATACTTCTCACTTTCCTGGATGAGGGCAGCTCCCACAACACTCAAGAAGCTTAACATTGTCCAAGACAAAGCAGCCCACTTGATTGGTACCACATCCACAAACATTCACTTCCTCCACCATCGACGCACAGTAGCAGCAGTGTGTATCATCTACAAGATGCATTACAGGAATTCACCAAGGCTCCTTACACAGCACCTTCCAAATCCACGACCACTACCATCTAGAAGGACAAGGGCAGCAGATAGATGGGAACACCACCATCTGGAAGTTCCCCTCCAAGTCACTCAACATCCTGACTTGGAAATATCTCGCCATTCCTTCGCTGTTGCCCATTCAAAATCTTGGAACTCCTTTCCTAACAGCACTGTAGGTGTTCCTACACCACACGGGCTGTAGTTGTTCAAGTAGGCAGCTCACCACCATCTTCCCAAGGGCAACTAGGGATGGGCAATAAATGCTGACCCACCCAGCTAAGGCCACATCCCATATTGAATAAAACAAAAGTTTCCTTGGCCTCTCACCGGGTTACTTTATCACTGGCACTGCCTCTTACTGGATTACTTTATCACTGGCATTGCCTCTCACTGGATTACTTTTTATTGGCACTGCCCCTCACTGGGTCAATTTATCACTGGCACTGCCTCTCACTGGATTACTTTTTACTGGCACTGCCTCTCACTGAGTTATTTTATCACTGGCACTGCCTCTCACTGTGTTATTTTATCACTGGCACTGCCTCTCACTGTGTTACTTTTTCACTGGCACTGCCTCTCACTGCATTACTTTATCACTGGCGCTGTTTCTCACTGGATTTTTGTTTACTGGGCACTGATTCTACCGGGGTTCAATTCCCCTGACTCGGACTGACTGGGGTAAAAGGGAACCTGGAATGAGGGGGCACAGTGTAAAAATAAGGAGATGCCTAGGCATGTGATCTTTTTAATGTTTTCAAGGCTTCCTACTGGACAAAGAGGACAGGGATAGATAGTACAACCCCTTGAGACTGTCCCTCCATTCAGGCCCAACATTCTATATGAGTGTCACTCCAGGATCTTCTCAAAAACCTTGTCCACCTCTGGTGCAGGTATCCCTTCACCTTCTCCAATTCCAATCACTTCCGGACCTTTTCCCTGACCACTTTCCCAATGCCATCCAGTCTCAGCTTGTAGCCTTTTAATGGTTCCACTATTATTAGCTCCCAGCAGGAGAAGCCTTCAACTTATTGCTCCTTTAAAGTCCCAACTAAAAGGGATTCTATGCATTAAAGGAACATAATCTTAGAGTGGGTCCTCAAATACAAGCCTTCTCCTTCAGGAGTTTCAAAGCCCACAAAATTAGGATGGGACATACATTGAGGCCTGTCTTAGTGGACCAACTTCTCTGAAAGTCAACCAATATCAGCTCTTAGACATCTTAGTAAGACTTCTGGAGTAGTGTATTTATGCAGATTGCCGAGATAACGCATTTTTAAGACTACGTGTTTCACCTGCTTCAAAAACATACACATTTTATTAAAGCCCATTTTACTTTGTAGCTTATACATGAAGTTATAAATGATAATTAAAGCGAAACAAAGCATGTTAATAATAGTCTTAAATACATGAAATTTATAAATCCAACTTCCCTCCAAATATTGTTGGATAACACAAACAAACAGCAACAATTAATAAAGATATTTACTCACGAATTCAATATGGTGATATTGAATTTTGATATATCTCTGTCTCAACCCATGGGAATTCTCAAAAGGGAACACTGACCCTTTAAGTTCCAAAGGTGCCTGACTGACCTAATCCTCATGGTGTGAACTATTAAATGCAGTGGGTGGAAACGTCTGTGCCCGCTGGCGTCGGGTGTGTTCGGTGCTGTGAGCGGACAATATGGCAAGAAGGCCAAAAATTGGTTCCAGGGAGTTGTGAAACCAGTTTGCGATTGTCCTCTCAGTCCATCGACGATGGGCCGCATTTCCATCCATTGGACATGGGGAACCTCAATGTCGTACACCTACATATCATTGTAAGGTTCACCTGTCAGACTCATTCCTCCCCCAGCCGGATCGTCCACCCAAGCTGATGTGTTTCACAACAGCATATAAAAGGTGTGCACTTGACAGGCTGCACTTTGAGGCAAACTTGGAGGCGAGTGCACAGTAACATTGCGGAGCACTCACCAAGGACGCCTATTAGACGTCAAGTTTCAGATGCGTTTTGCAGGGGGTTTGGGTCAATGGCTGCCCTGCAGCTGAAGGTAGCGCACAAGCCCATGTGGGGTGATGGGTGGGGGAGTGGGTGAGGGAAGCGGTCACACATTAGAGACACCTTGTATAAAGTGACCCTTACTCTGCAGCTGAGACAGTTCAAGAGCAGCCACATTGATATGATTGGAGTTGGGCCTCGAGCTTATCTGCCCACCCAAGCAACACAGAGACATTAAAGTGCCACCATGTGCTCCATAGTTTATTACCCCTCAGTCACAGCCTGTAAACAAATTAGTGCTTTAGTGGATTGCAGAACTGTTGCATGTTTGAGCACATTGTACAATCTCTTGTCTAAAGTTGGCCAAGGATCAGTCACTGGTGGAGGCACTTGCAGCCCTTTGCATTGTCATCATCCCGGTTTGGACCAGTCTCCCCAAAGCCCTTTACAATCTGGTGCTGCAATCAGGAGAGGAGCTGGCTGAGGAGGAGATGGAGGAGCTGGAGGTCTCCGCCTCCTCCGAGGATGTCAACCATGATGAGGGTGAGGAGGTCCTCAAAGGCGACCATGATGGGGATGAGGCCCTCACATGGGCCAAAGGAGGCAGACGTGCTCTCATTGCCTCTAGACTTGTGGAGGATGATGACAACATGCAGTGGAGAGACACCATAAGATCCTCACATTACATCTATGAATATTTAAATCCAGTCTGGCTTTTGGCAGGACACATACCCTCTGTGATAATGCTCCTGTCATGGAGATGCAGTGGAGGCCCTAATAGCCACTTGGCTGCAGGAGGACAATGATGACATGCAGTGAGGACTCGCCTAATATCTTTACATAGCCTCTGAGAATGTCTGACTCCTGTCTGGCTAAGGGCAGCTTGCTTCCGCTCTGTGATCAGGGTCATATCAAAGAGACACAGCCCTGAAACTTAAGGAGCATCTGATCCTTTGACCACCTTCAGCACCTGAGCCCTTCAGGAGCACAGCGTCACTGGTCACAGATGCTGGGGAGATGGGGGCCAGCCCCACCTTAAAGGTGCTGAGAACACACAGAGAGAATGACGGATCCCTGGGACGCCTGCCCACAACATTCCAGCAGCACTAACAAGCACAGCCGAGGTGCAGGCATCAGGAATGTGTCCAGGGAGGGTGAGGACACAGCATTACTTTGGTCTGAAGACTGCACAGAGCACAGAGCACAGGGAATAGTCCCTGGACTGAGACTCCTGCCTTTATCTTGTGCAGAAAGGTTTCATATCTGAGTGACAAAAACACTGCTCATCAGAACAAGGAGACAGACGATTGGCCTCCTCCGGAGGATGAGACCTGGAGGGTCCCGGCCTGCTTTCGGGGTCCTGCTGTGTGTCAGTGGAACCCTCCTTGGCCTTTGCCGCTGGAGCTGCTGACGCCACAGGAAGGGGGGATTAAGATGTGCCGGACACTCCCGGAGTCACCTGGATGGATGGCCTCAGGGTGTGTACCTGCTGATCCTCCCCACTATGGATGCCCAAGGGCCCCTGGCTGACCCCATGAGGAGAAAGGGTAGACTTACCCTGGTGGAATGTGGGAGGTCATTCATCCTCTTGTGGCACAGGGTGGCAGTCCCCTTGTGGAGGGCATTGGAACTGACCATGCTGCCACAGCCTGCCAAGCCGGATTGGTGATGTTGCTGCCCATCCTGCGTCCAGAGTGGGGGTAGAGGACATCATGGCGACTGTCCAGTGCATCCAAAAGGTGCTGGGGAGACATGTCATTGAACTGGGAGGGCTGCAGTCTTTTTCCCATTCAGGACTATGTCTTCTGTGCAGCAGCCGTGGGCTGGAAGCACTGAGAGGTTTTGCTGCAGCTACACTTTAAATATGGTGCCGGGTGTGATGAAGCAGTGAGATGATGGTGTGGAGGGCAAATGAGAGGCCGCCTGGCATGGAAACAGTGGCCTGAATTTTCCCGTCGGCGATTTGGGGTCGGGGCCTGCTCGCCGAGGGGAAAATGACACCGGATGACATCGCGAGGAACCCCTGACGTCATCCCGGTCCCTTTAAGTTTTTAGGAAGGCGGGGGCACAGCGCCATCAGCTGTCAGCCCGCCGACCTGTCAACGGCCAATTGAGGCCATTGACAGGCTAATTAAGTTCATTAAAGACCTGCCCGTCCAACCTTAAGGCCGGTGGGTAGGCCAGGAACCCCAGGGGGCTTTTGATAATACATGAAACCTCATCCACTGGGGGGATGAGGTTTCATGTCCATTTTTAAAAAGTCTAATTAAGTTTATGTCATTGTTATTAACATGTCCCATCTCATGTGACATGTTAATAATTTCAATATTTATCTATTTTTAGACTTTATTTACCTGTCACTAGTCTCCCTGAGACAGGATTTTGTCTCAGGGAGCAGCGCACATTGACAGATTGGGATTCCCTTCCACCCCTGCATGGGAAGCGACTAGCGCTTCCTGTCGGGCAGGCATCTGGGCGGTCCTTAATTGGCCCGCCCACTCAAAATGGCGGCGGGCCCCGTTTTGGTAGCGGGGGTCAGCTGTCCGCCCGCTGCAGAGCTGGTGGGGCCTGCCCACCATCCGAGGGCCAAATTCTGCCCAGTGTGTTTCCTGGGAACGTATAAATAACACGGTGGGTTTGGGACAATAAGCTGTTTTCCGGCCGATGGGTAAAATGTCGTTTTACCTACCCGCTACCGTACTTAAAGTAAATCTGGGACGATTCCGCCCGGTGTCCACAGAGGCCAAACAAGTTCCTATTGTCTCTTTTATTAATAAATTTTATCTATTGAAGAATTAGTGAAGGCTAAATGTTTTCTTTCCAACCTGTGTAATGGGGTGTTTTGAAGTGACTGGCTGGTTGGCTCCCTTCCAAAAGTAATTTAGCTTCAGGGTTTAGCTGTACTCTGTTTCTTTCAATTTTGGCTTATACAAATGAACATACGAATTAGGAGCTGGATTAGGCCACTCAGCTCCTCGAACCTGCTCTGCCAATCAATAAGATTATGGCTGATATGAATGTAAACTGAACCCCACATTCCTGTCTACCCCTGATAACCTTTTACTCCTTTTTTAATCAAGGATCTATCTAGTTCTGCCTTAAAAAATATTCAAAAATTCTGTTTCCACCACCTTTGGAGAAAGAGAGATCCAAAGACTCACAACTCTCTGAGAGAAACAATCTCTCCTCCTCTCTGTATGGAATGAGCTGTCCTTATTTTTAAACAGTGACCTCTCGTTCCCGATTCTCTTACAAGGGGAAACATCCTCTCCACATCCACCCTGTCAAGACTCCTCAGGATCTTAAAGATTTCAATAAAGTTAATTCTTACTCTTTTAAATCCCAGTGGATACAAGCCTAACCTATCCAGCCTGTCCTCATAAGACAACCTGCCCATACCTGGCATCAGTCTAGTTAACCTTCTCTGAACTGCTTCTAACGCTTTTACATCTTTCTTTAAATATGGAGACCAGTATTGTTCACAATACTCCAGATGATTCATGCACTAGGATCCCCAGATCCCTCTGAATCTCAGAGATCTGCAATCTCTCACCATTTAGATAATAAGCTTCTTTCTAATTCTCCCTGACAACATGAACCAGTTCACATTTGCCCACATTACACTCCATTTACCAGATCTTTGCCCACTCACTTAACCTATCTATGTCACTTTGCAGCCTCCTTACATTCTCTTCACAATTTACTTTCCGCTCTATCTTTGTGTTGTCAGCACATTTAGCAACTATTCCTTAGGTCCCTTCATCAAAGTCATTTATATAAATTGTGATAAGTTGAGGCTCCAGCACTAATTCCTGTGGCACATAGAAACATATAATATGCAAAAAGTTCTCAATTTCTTTCTTGAATATACTCAGTGACCCGACCTCCACAGCCTTCTGTGGTAGAGAATTCCACAGATTGAGCATCCTCTGAGTGAAGGCATTTTTCCTCATTTCAGCCCTAAATGGCCTGCCCGTATCCTGAGAGTGTGGTCCCTGGACTCCCGAACCAGGGAAAACATCCTCCCTGCATCCAGTCTGTCTAGCCCTGTTAGAATTTTAGACGTTTCAATCAGATCCCCTCTCATTCTATTAAACTCTAGTTTTCCAGCAATTTTTGTTTTTGTTTCAGAGTTCCAGCATCCGCAGTATTTTGCTTTTATCTAATGAATACAGGCCCAGTCGAACCAATTTCTCATCATCCGACACTCCTGCCGTCCCCAGTATCAGCCTTGTGAACGTTCGCTGCACTCTCTCAATGGAAAGTATATCCTTTCTTAGGTAGGGGAACTAAAACTGCATGCAATGCCCCAGGTGTGGTCTCACCAAGCTAAAAGCAAAATACTGCGGATGCTGGAAATCTGAAACAAAAACAAAAACAAAAATTGCTGGAAAAACTCAGCATGTCTGACGGCATCTGAAGAGAGGAAGACAGAGTTAACATTTAGCGTCCGTACGACTCTTCATCAGGAATAAAGAGAAATAAAAATGTCATGAAATATGAGCTGTTTAAGCGGAGTTGGAAAGATGAAGCTGATTAGATGGCCGGTGATAGGTGGAGGCAAAAGAGAGATTGCCAAAGCTGGCATAAACAGAAGGTCAAAGGATTGTTGATGGTGGAGATATTAGCTAAAGGATGTGCTAATGATGACATTAAGGGTAGAAAGCAAGATGAGCAAGTGACAGATAGCCCGAGTGGGTGTGGGGTGGGGTGGGGGGAGGGGATCGAAATAGGCTAAATGGTAGAGATAAAACAATGGATGGAAATCATTTTTTTTAAATAATAATAGAAATAGGTGGAAAAAGAAAAAAAAATATAGAAAACAATAATAATTATAAGAAAAAAGGGGATCAAAAAGGGGTGGGGATAGAGGGGAGAGTTCTTGATCTGAAGTTGTTGAGCTCAATATTCAGTCCGGAAGGCTGTAAAGTGCCTAGTCGGAAAATGAGGTGCTGTTCCTCCAGTTTGCGTTGAGCTTCACTGGAACAATGCAGCAGGCCAAGGACGGACATGTGCACATGAAAGCAGGGTGGAGTGTTGAAATGGCAAGTGACAGGGAGGTCTGGGTCATGTTTGTGGACAGACTGAAGGTGTTCCACAAAGCGGTCACCCGGTCTGGTCTCTCCAATGTAGAAGAAACCACATTGGGAACAACGAATGCAGTAGACTAAATTGAGAGAAGTGCAAGTGAAATGCTGCTTCACCTGAAAGGCGTGTTTGGGCCCTTGGACAGTGAGGAGAGGCGAAGTAAAGGCGCAGGTGTTGCACCTTATGTGGTTGCATGGGAAGGTGCCGTGGGATCAGGTTGAGGTGTAGGGGGTGATGGAGGAGTGGAGCAGTGTGTTACTGAGTGAACGGTCCCTATGGAATGCCGACAGTGGGGGCGTGAAGCGAAGATGTGTTTGGTGGTGGCATCGTGTTGGAGTTGGCAGAGAAAGCGGAGGATGATCCTTTGAATGAGGAGGCTGGTGGGGTGATAAGTGAGGACAAGGGAGACCCTATCATGTTTCTGGGGAGGGAGAGGAAGGTGTGAGGGCGGATGTGCAGGAGATGGGTTGGACACGGTTGAGGACCCTGTCAATGACCATGGGTGGAAAACCTCGGTTAAGGAAGAAGGAAGACATGTCAGAAGTACTGTTTTGGAAAGTGGCATCAGTGGAACAGATGTGACAGAGGCGAAGGAACTGAGAGAATGGGATGGAGTCCTTAAAGGAAGCAGGGTGTGAGGAGCTGTAGTCGAGTTAGCTGTGGGAGTCAGTGGGCTTGTAATGAATATTGGTGGACAGTCTATTACCAGGAATTGATACAGAAATAAGCAACAGCTAATATTTACGGAACCTATGCATGAATTAGGACAGTTATTCATTTCTCTCTGGTGCAAAAATAAAACAGGAAAGGTGGATCAAACATGGATTACAGAAGAAATTAGGGATAGTATCAGATTCAAGGAGGAGACATATAAAATTGCCAGAAAAACCGGCAAGCCTGAGGATTGGTAGCAGTTTAGAATTCAGCAAAAGTGGACAATAAGATTGATCAAGAAGGAGAAAATGGAGTATGGGAGTAAACTTGCAGGGAACATTAAAAACAGATTGTAAAAGTTTCTACAAACGTATGACGAGAAAAAGACAAATATAGGTCCCTTACAGTCAGAAACGGGGGAAATTCTAATGGGAAACAAAGAAATGGCAGAAGAATTAAACACATATTTTCTGTTCTGTCTTCACAAAATAAGAAGATATGGGGAGACAACGTCCAGCGGGACGACCACCTGAAGGGTGAACCCATGCATGGCGGGGAGTCACCAAGCGCCCGCTACAGTGAGTACGAGCTGTCACTAGGAATTGAATAAATGTTTCCCACCTGAAGTAGAATTTGTATCCAAGACTGGTTTTGTGTTCTTGATACCCAGAGAACAGCTCCCGAACCTTGTAGACTCCCTACCTCTAGTGTCTTACACTTCCAGGACAGCCGTTGCAGTTCAGAGCTGCATACAGCAGACCTGGACAACACCCTGGCTTGTCTGATGAAGGGTAAGGAAAATTCATGCCACCCAAGTGCCAGGCAATGACCATGAACGATGGCATCACCATTGCTGAGACCCAAGCACCAACCTCCTGGGTGTCACCATTGAGCAGAAACTGAAGTGACCAACCTCACAAAAACTGTTTCTATCCACCCAGTTTAGAGACTTTATACTGGATCACCTCCTGCACACCCAATCCTCACTGCAAGGCACAAGTCTGGGTGTAATGTAATCCTCACCACTTTCCTGGATGTGTGAAGGTCCAGCAACACTCCAGGAGCTGACACTACCATCCACAATAAATCAATCCCTTTAACCAGCACCACATTTATTAGCTTAAACATCCACACCTTCCACCATCTGTATGTTGTAGCTACAGGCTGTAATCTCTACAAGATTCACTGCAGAGAGTTACTAAAATATTTAGTTTGGTGGGTGGGTGTGAGCCCCACCCGCTCGAGCGTGAAACGACACTTATTGATTTCAGCCAAACGTGCCGATGTCAACGCACAGTTACGTGATGGTTTGGTCAGCGGGTGCACAGTGGAGTGGGCAGCACACCCGCTGACAATGAAAAAGCTGTTAAAGAATCAATTAACTTCAATTTTTCACTGACCATCCAACCTTATGGTTGGCGGGCAGGCAGAGAGGACAAACGGCCTTTGCACTTTTTTGGAAACATCATCCACGTGCAGGATGAGCTTTCCAAAAGCAAATAAAAAATAAAATAAAAGTTTTAAAATGTAATTAATAACATGTCCCTGCTCATGTGACAGAGTCACACAAAGGGTCTTTTTAATTACATTTTTGAAATCTTTATTTTTGTTAAACGCTTCATGTTCGTGAGGCAGCTCTGTGCCTCAGAGCGGTTTTGAATCACTCACTCGTGCCCATGTGTGAAGTTAGCGCTTGCCCCGCTCACCCTCCTCCCCCACCCGCTGCTGCTGCCGCTCTTGTTTCACGCTGGGAGGGCCTTAATTGGCTGTCCATCATGAAATTGCTGTCTGGGCCCGATCGCGGGCGGTGGCTGGCTTCCAAAAGCCTCTGCTTGCCCTCATCGAGCCTGCCTGTCAAGGGCAAAATTCTGCCCTAAGACTTCCTCTGCAGCACCTCCCAATCCCACAAACTTCACCAGCTAGAAGGACAAGAGCAGCAGATCAATGGAACACCTTCACCTCCAAGTTCCCCTCCAAGATCTCAATCCCCATTTTCTCACTGTCGCTGGATTAATCCCTGGAACTCCCAGTTTAACAATGTTGGTTTCCCTGCACCACAAGGAACGCAGCCGTTCAAAAAGAGGCCTCATCACCATTTAGGGCACCAAGGGAAGGGTAATAAATACCAACCTTGTCGGCAACTCTCACATCCCAAGAAGCAATAATAAATACCATGTGACCACAATGTGCAATGACTCGAACAAATATGTCCCTGGTTAAAGTTTTCTACAGCTTCATTTTCCTATGGGGAGAATTTTCTCCCCTTTGGCGAGCCGGGTGGGAGTGGGCACGGGCGGGCGCACAGCCGATCACCACCCGCAATCGGCCGGGCACCACCATTTTGCGTGGGTGGGCCCAGCGTGACACGCACCCGGAAGTGCTCAGGGCTACCTGTGTGGGCGGGGGAGGAGGGAGAGTCGGGGCCTGCACTCTTTCACACACATGGAGCTGTCTCAGGGACATTAAGGAAAGTCATAAAAATTGATCAACAAAAAAATAAAATTATTCAGACACATCCCCTCATGTGACATTGTTACATGAGGTGGGATATGTTTATCAATTCATATGAAACAATTTATTAAATTAATAAAGCCTTCATGTAATCTCATCCCGCCCGTGGATGAGCTTCCATGTAAAATGCGAAGGCTGCCTGGGCTCTTCGTCTGCCGCTAACCTTAAGCTTGGCCAGGCAGTCCTGTTAATTACTTCAATTAGTTTTTAAATGGCCTTAATAGGTCTTTGACAGCTCGACAGGCGCACAGCCGATTCCGCTGTGCACCTGCCAAACTCAGGATCAGAATGACGCGCGGTGACATCAGGACACACGTCCAACATCACCGCGGGTCATTTTACCCGTGGGTGAGCGGGCCCCACCCCCACACGCCGACCAGAAGTTTCAGGCCTTTGTGATTGAAGAGCACTTGAACAATTTCAAATATAAAAATCAGCTCCAGTTATTGCTCTGAAATGTCGGTCCTGTAAATGTCCAGAAGGACAATTGGGATTTGATTTCAGATCTGTCTTTGGAGGCAGCTTTACTTCAGTGATCATTGGGTGGTCCAGATCTTACCCACATTTACAATGATCCTGTTTTTGAGGTACTCAGCTGATTTTATTACTTTGCATTGAGAGAGCAACAAGCCATTTCTTGGCCTCTCTTCTCAGTAACATTTACAATGTGCTTTGCATCTTTTTCTGTAGAACTAATGAGAGATGAAGGAAAACAGCATCACAAGAGATAAAGTGACTTCATCTGCACCTGGACAAACCAAATACCTGAATTTTAATAACAGGAGATTTTACAACCTGAGACACAAAATGTACCTGTAATTCTCTCTGAATCTTTATTCCTTGGATTAGTTACAAAGCTTGTAGTCAAATCCGAATCTAGCAGACATGAGGAGGTGGGCGGTGGGTAGCAGTGCGATTGCACATGGCATGAGGCTGTAAATTAAGTTACAGATCAGGGGCAAATCTAAGATTTGAATCTGTTAATCCCAGGATTAGCAGCATCAGGTTAGCAGCATCAGGTTAGCAACATAAAAAGGCAGAACCGACTTTAACTACTTAAGATGGTTGATAATTTGATTTCTTGCCAATGTAACAGAAGAATATAAGAACAAAAGAAATAGGAACAGGAGTAAACCATTCAGCCTCTCGAGCCTGCTTCGTTATTCAATAAGGTCATGGCTGATTTTCTTGTGTTTCGAATTCCACACTCCCATCTACCCCCAAAACCTTTGTTTCCCTTGCCGAACAAGAATCTACCTACAACAAAAATAAAAATACCTGGAAAAACTCAACAGGTCTGGCAGCATCTGCGGAGAGGAACACAGTTAACGTTTCGAGTCCGAATGACCCTTGAACAGAAGTAAGTAAAAATAGAAGAGAGATGAAATATAAGCTGGTTTAAGGGGGCAGGGGGTGGGGGGGGCGCGTGGTGGATTAGGGTTGACCTGGAGAGAGGGCCAGTGATAGTTGGAGATAACCAGAAGATGTCACAAACAAAAGGACAAAGAGGTGTTGAAGGTCGTGATACTATCTAAGAAATGTGCTTATTAAGGATAGAAAGCAGGACAGGCAAGGTACAGATAGCCCTAGTGGGGGTGGGGTGGGCTGAAGGAATCAAAAAAGACTAAAAAGTAGAGATAAAATAATGGATGGAAATAAATTTAAAAATAATGGATGTAGGTGGGAAAAGAAAAATTAAATTATTGGAAAAAAAAGGTGGGAATCGGAAAGGCGAGGACAAAAGTAACATCATGGGCTTAGCTGTAAATCCGGAAAGGAAGGGAGGAAGAACTCGGAAAAATTACAAGCCCCAGAAAAGTGCTATTGAGCAAATTGTTGGGGCTGCGGGCTGACAAATCCCCAGGTACACATGGAATTCACTGTGAGGTCTTGACAGAAGTGGTTAGTGAGATTGCTGATGCATTGGCTTTAATTTTCCAAAATTCCCTTGATTTGGGGAAAGTTGCATTAGATTGGAAAGTTACAAATATAATTCCTTAATTCCAAAAGGGAGGGAGACAGAAAGCAGGAACATAAAGGCCACTTAGCCTAACCTCTGTCATAGGGAAAATGTTAGAAGCTATTATTAAAGATGCCAAAGCAGGCCACTAAGAAACATTCAAGGCAAACTCACAGAGTCAACATGGTTTTGTAAAAGGGAAATCTTGTTTAACCAATTTATTGGAGTTCTTTGAAGGAGTCACATGTGCTGTGGAAAAGGGGAACCGGTGGATGTTCTGAACTTAGATTTCCAGAAGGCATTTGATGAAGTGTCACATCAAATGACAATGCAGAAAATAAAAGCTCATGGTGTAGGGGGTAACTTATTGGCATGGATAGAAGATTGGCTAGCTAACAGGAAGCAGAGAGTTTGTATAAATGGGTCTTTTTCTGGTTGGCAGGATGTGACGAGTGGTCTTTTGTCTGCACTGGAGAGCTGCATTTGGCTGTAGTAGAGAGCTTCAGTTGGAGATTGTTGACTGAGGGAGTATAAGGGTTAAATTAAGGGTAAAATTCTATCTAAAGTCTAGTCTTTCTTTAATTTAACAATTAAGTAAAAGTTGCTGTTAGGGTTAGAGGAAGGTGAGTTTTAGACCGGATAGGACAGGCCATTGACAACAATATAAAAGGGCATGAGAAACAGAGGCCAAGACCGGAGAGGAGAGCTGTACCCTCAGGACCATCAGGTGGTGGATTTTGAAGTGACGTCACAATTCAAAAAGTGACACGACACAGCGGAGGCAGCTGATTGGTAATTAGGGTCAGGTGAACTTCTACCTTTTCTACTAATTAGTCCATTAGCTTAAACAAAATAAGGTGAGGACTTTGGACTGTAGTGGGAGTGTTTGGGTTGAATAAGGTCCCTAGCATAGTTAGTATTCTTTAAAGGGAGTAACTAATGAGCTTAATTGAAATGGAAGTCAGGGCAGCAGAGCTCACACCCGTGATATGCTCCTCCTGCGCTAGGTGGGAAGACCTGAATGCTTCCAGTGTCCTTGGTGACCATGTGTGCAGGAGGTGTGTCCAGCTGCATCTAATGGCTAACTGCATTATGGAGTCGGAGCTGCAGGTGGATTCATTGTGGCACATGCACGATGCTGATATTATGTGGACAGCACATTCATTGAGGTGGTCACACCGCAGGGAAAGACTGAACAAGCAGAAAGGGGATAAGTTACCACCAGGCAGAATAGAGGAAGGCAGGTAGAGCAGGAGAGCCCCATGTCCATCCACCTCTCTAACAGATATACTTTTTTGAATACTTATGTGGGAGACAACTTCTCAAGGGAAAGCAGCAGGAGCCAAGTCCATGGTACAACTGGTGGCTCTGCTGCACAAGCGGGGAGGAAGAAGAGTGGCAGGGCTATAGTGATAGGGGATTCCATAGTAAGGGGAACAGACAGGCATTTCTGTAGCCGCAGAAGAGACTCCAGAATGGTATGTTGTCTCCTGGTGCCAGGGTCAAGGATGTCTCAGAGAGGCTGCTGGGCATTCTGAAGGAGGAGGGCAAACAACCAGTGGTTGTGGTACATATTGGCACCAACGACATAGGTGAAGGAAAGGGAATACAAGCTGAATATATGGAGTTAGGATGTAAATTAAAAAGTAAGACCTCAAATGTAGGAATTTCAGCATTACTAACAGTGCCATATGCTAGCGAGAGTAGAAATAACAGGATATATCGGATGAATATGTGGCTGAAGAAATGGTGTAGCCGGGTGGGATTCAGATTCCTGGGATTCCATTGGGACTGGTTTGGGGGTAGGTGGGACCAATACAAACAGGACGGGTTGTATCTGGGCAGGACCAGGACCAATGTCCTCAGGCGTGTGTGAGCTAACGCGGTCGGGGAGGGTTTAAACTAGAATGACAGGGGGATTGGGAACCTGAGCAAGGAGACAGAGAAGGGGGAAAGAAACCAAAGACAGAAAAGCAAGAAACAAAAGTGGAAGGCAGAAAAAACAAGGGTGTAAAACAAATGATGCAAAATAAAGCTAAGATAACTAACAAGGTTAGAAAGACATGTCTAAAGGCATTGTCTCTTAATGCACGGAGTGTTCACAATAAGGTAGATGAATTAACAACGTAAATAGATATAAACAGTTCTGAAATAGCTGCAATTACCGAGACATGGCTGCAGGGTGACCAAGGATGGAACTGACCATCCAGGACTATTCAATATTTAGGAAAGACAGACAAATAGGGAAAGTTGCTGGTGGAGTATTGTTAGTAAAGGATGAAATCAATGCAATATTGAGAAAGGACATTGGCTCGGAAAATCATGATGTGGTATCTGTTTGGATGGAGATAAGAAATACCAAGTGGCAGAAAACGTTGGTGGGGGTTGTCTATAGGCCCCCAAACAGTAACGCAGAAAGGCATTAAACAGGAAATAAGGGTACAACTGTAATCAGGGGTGACTTTAATCTGTATTTAGATTGGACTAAGAAAACTAGTAATAAAGTTGTGAACGAGGATTTCCTGGAGTGTATGCATGATGTTTTCTTAGACCAAACATTGAAGAACCATCGAGGCAGCAGGCTATCCTAGACTGGGTATTGTGCACTTAAAAAGGGTTAATTAACAATTTGTTCCTTGGGGAAGAGCGACCATAAAATGAAGGAATTGCCCATTAAGATGGACAGTGAAGAAGTTGAATCTGAAACTATGGTCCTGAATCTAAATAACTGGAACTACGAGGGTATGAGGTGCCAGTTGGCAATAATGGATTGCTGAACCTTACCAAAAGTCTTGATGGTGGATAGGCAATAGCTAATAGTTACGGAACGTATGTATGGATTACAAGTCATTCATTCCCGTTTGGTGCAAAAATAAAACAGGAAAGGTGGCTCAAACATGGATTACAAAAGAAATTAGGGATAGTATCAGATCCATGGAGGAGACAAATAAAATTGCCAGAAAAAACAGCAAGCCTGAGGATTAGGAGCAGTTTAGAATTCAGCAAAAGTGGACAATAAGATTGATTAAGAAGGGGAAAATAGAATATGAGAGTAAACTTGTCAGGCACATAAAAACTGATTGTAATAGCTTCTATAAATATGTGAAGAGAAAAAGTTTAGCAAAGACAAATATAGGACCCTTACAGTCAGAAATGGGGGAAATTCTAATGGGGAACAAAGAAATAGCAGAAGAATTAGACATATATTTTGGTTCTGTCTTCACTAAAGAGGACACAAATAATTTCCCGGAAATGTTAGGGAACCAAGGGTCTAGTGAGAAAGAGGAATTGAAGAAAATCGTTATCAGTAGAAAAATGGTGCTAGAGAAATTAATGGGTTTAAAAGCTGAAAAATGCCCAGTGCCTGATAATCTACATCCCAGAGTACTAAAGGAAGTGGCCCTGGAAATATTGGATGCATTGGAGGTGACCTTTCAATATTCTATTGACTCTGGAGCAGTTCCTACAGATTTGAGGGTGGCAAATGTAACTATTCAAAAAAGGAGGGAGAGAAAAAACAGAGATTTACAGACCAGTTAGCGTAACATCATTAGTGGGGAAAATGCTAGAATCTATTATAAAAGACATGGTAACAGAACACTTGGAAAGCATTAACATGAATAGACAAAGTCAGCATTGGTTTATGAAAGGGAAATCATGCTTAACTAATCTACTGGAGTTTTTTGAGGATGTAACTAGTAGAATAGATAAGGGAGAACCAGTGGATGTGATGTATTTGGATTTCAAGGAGGCTTTTGATAAGGTCCCACATATGAGGCTAGTGGGCAAAATTAAAGCACAAGGGATTGGTGGTAATATACTGGCATGGATTGAGAATTGGTTGATGGACCGGAAACAGAGAGTGGGAATAAATTGATCTTTTTCTAGCTGGTGGGCAGTGGTTTGTGGTGTCCCGCAGGGATCAGTGCTTGGGCCCCAGATATTCAGGAGAAATATAAATGACTTGGATGAGGGAACCAAATGCAATATTTCCAAGTTTGCTGATGACACAAAACTGGACAGAGTTGTGAATTGTGAGGAGAATGCAAGGAGGCTTCAGGGTGATTTAGACAAGTTGTGTGTGTGGGCAAACACATGGCAGATGCAGGATCATGTGAATAAATGTGAAGTTAAACACTTCGGTGTGAAAAGAGAAGAGTATTATTTAAATGGTGATATATTGGGAAATGTAGATGTACAAAGGGATCTGGGTGTCCTTGTACACCAGTCAATGAAAGTAAACAGGCAGGTGCAACAAGCAGTTGGGAAGGCAAATGGTATGTTGGCCTTCATTGCAAGAGGATTTGAGTTCAGAAGTAGGAATGTCTTACTGCAGTTATACAAGGCCTTGGTGAGACCACACCTGGAGTGTCGTGTGCAGTTTTGGTCTCCCTAACTAAGAAAGGATATACTTGCCATAGAGGGAATGCAGCGAAGGTACACTAGACTGATACCAGGTATGTCAGGACAGTCACATCAGAAGAGATTCGTTCAACTGGACCTGTATTGACTAGAGTTTAGTAGAATGAGAGGGGATCTGACTGAAACATATAAAATTCTAACAGGCCTAGACAGACTGAATGCAGAGAGGGTGTTTCTCCTGGTTGGGGAGTCCAGGGACCACACTCTCAGGATACGGGCAGGCCATTTAGGGCTGAGAGGTGGAAAAAGGCCTTCCCTCGGAGGATGCTCAATCTGTGGAATTCTCTACCACAGAAGGATGTGGAGGCCGGGTCACTGAGTATATTCAAGAAATAAATTGATCATTTTCTGGATATTAGTGGCATCAGGGGGTAGGGAGAGAAAGTGTTGAGATAGAGGATCAGTAGTGATTATATTGAATGGTGAAGCAGGCTCGAAGGGCCAAATGATCTACTCCTGCTTCTAGTTTCTATGTTTCTTGTGCCACAGGAATCGGTGCTGGAGCCTCAACTTTTCACAATTTATATAAATGACTTTGATGAAAGGACCTAATGAATAGTTGCTAAATGTGCCGACAACACAAAGATAGATCGGAAAGTAAATTGTGAAGAGAATGTAAGGAGGCTACAAAGTGACATAGGTAGGATAAGTGAGTGGGCAAAGATCTAGAAAATGGAGTATAATGTGGGCAACTGTGAACTGGTTCATGTTGTCAGGGAGAATTAGAAAGAAGCTTATTACCTAAATGGTGGGAGTTTGCAGATCTCTGAGATTCAGAGGGATCTGGGGATCCTAGTGCATGAATCATCTGAACAGCACCGCTCTCTATACTTAAAGAAAGATGTAAATGCGTTAGAAGCAGTTCAGAGAAGGTTAACTTGATTGATGCCAGGAATGGTCAGGTTGTCTTATGAGGACAGGCTGGACAGGTTAGGCTTGTATCTACTGGGATTTAAAAGAGTAAGAATTGACTTTATTGAAATCTTTAAGACCCTGAGGAGTCTTGACAGGGTGGATGTGGAAAGGATGTTCCCCCTTGTGGGAGAATCAAGAACTAGAGGTCACCGATTAAAAATAAGGACTGCTCATTTCATACAGAGAGGAGGAGAGATTGTTTCTCTCAGAGAGTTGTGAGTCTTTGGAACTCTCTTCCTCCAAAGGCGGTGGAAGCAGAGTCTTTGAATATTTTTAAGGCAGAGCAAGATAGATCCTTGATTTATAAAAGGAGTGAAAGGTTATTGGAGTAGACAGGAATGTGGGGTTCAGTTTATATTCATATCAGCCATGATCTTATTGATTGGCAGAGCAGGCTCGAGGAGCTGAGGGGCCTACTCCTGTTCCTAATTCGTATGTTCATTTGTATAAGCCAAAATTGAAAGAAACACAGAGTACAGCTAAACCCTGAAGCTAAATTACTTTTGGAAGGGAGCCAACCAGCCATTCACTTCAAAATACCCCATAACACAGGTTGGCAAGAAAACATTTAGCCGTCACTAATTCTTCAATGATAAGATTTATTAATAAAATAGACAATAGGAGCTTGTTTTGTCTCTGCAGGCACCAGGCGGAATCGTCCCAGATTTATTTTAAGTGCGGTAGCGGGTGGGTAAAATGACATTTTACCCATCGGCCTGAAAACAGCTTATTGTCCCAAACCCATCGTGTTAATTATGCATTCCCAGGAAATACACCGTTTCCATGCCAGGCGGCCTCTCATTTGCCCTCCACACCATCATCTCACCGCTTCATCACACCCGGCACCATATCTAAAGTGTAGCTGCAGCAAAACCTCTCAGTGCTTCCAGCCCACAGCTGCTGCACAGACGACATAGTCCTGAATGGAAAAAAGACCTCCCAGTTCAATGACATGTCTCTCCAGCACCTTTTGGACGCACTGGACAGTCGCCATGATGTCCTCTACCCCCACTCTGGCCGCAGGATGGGCAGCAACATCACCAATCCAGCTTGGCAGGCTGTGGCAGCATGGTCAGTTCCAATGCCCTCCACAAGAGGACTGCCACCCTGTGCCACAAGAGGATGAATGACCTCCCCCATTCCACCAGGGTAAGTCTACCCTTTCTCCTCAAGGTGTCAGCCAGGGGCCCTTGGCCACCCATAGTGGGAAAGATCAGCAGGTACACACCCTGCGGCCATCCATCCAGGTGACTCCGGGAGTGTCCGGCACATCTTAATCCCCCCTTCCCGTGGCCTTAGCAGTTCCAGCGGCAAAGGCCGAGGAGGGTTCCACTGACACACAGCAGGACCCCGAAAGCAGGCCAGGGCCCTCCAGGTCTCAGCCTTCAGAGGACGCCAATCGTCTGCCTCCTTATTCTGATGAGCACTGTTCATGTCACTCAGATATGAAACCTTTCTGCACAAGATAAAGGCAGGAGTCTCAGTCCATGGCCTATTCCCTGTGCTCTGTGCAGCCTTCAGACCAAAGTAATTGTGTGTCTTCACCCTCCCTGGACACATTCCTGATGCCTGCACCTCAGCTGTGCTTGTTAGTGCTGCTGGAATGTCGTGGGCAGGCATCCCAGAGATCCGTCATTCTCTCTGTGTGTTCTCAGCACCTTTAAGGAGGGGCTGACCCACGTCTCTTCAGCACCTGTGACCAGTGACGCTGTGCTCCTGAAGGGCTCAGGTGCTGAAGGCGGACAAAGGATGAGATGCTCCTTAAGTTTCAGGGCTTTGTCTCTTTGATATGACCCTGATCACAGAGCGGAAGCGAGCTGCCCTTAGCCAGACAGGAGTCAGACATTCTCAGAGGCTATGTAAAGATATTAGGTGAGTCCTCACTGCATGTTGTCATCATCCTCCTGCAGCCAAGTGACTATTAGGGCCTCCACTGCATCTCCATGACAGGAGCATTATCACAGAGGGTATGTGTCCTGCCATAAGCCAGACTGGATTCAAATATTCATAGATGTAATGTGAGGATCTTATGGTGTCTCTCCACTGCACGTTGTCATCATCCTCCACAAGTCTAGAGGCTGTGAGGGCCTCCCTAGCACGTCTGCCTCGTCTGGCCAGTGCGAGGGCCTCATCCTGGTCATGGTTGCCTTCAAGGCCCTCCTCACCCTCATCACAGTCAATGTCCTCGGAGGTGGTGGAGGAGGAGGTGACCTCCAGCTCCTCCATCTCCTCCTCAGCCAGCCCCTCTCCTTTTTGCAGCACCAGGTTGTAAAGGGTGCAGCAGGCGACGATGATGGGAGACACCCTCTGGGGACTGGATTGCAGGCCTCCTCCAGACCGGTCCAGGCACCGGAACCTCCTTTTCAGCATCCCGATGGTTTGCTCCACCAGGTTACAGCATGAGCCTCACTACAGCGTTGCTCTGCTACAGTCTGAGGCCACCGCACGGGTGTCATCAGCCACGTCATCTGTGGGTGGCCCTAGTCCTTGAAAAGCCATCCCTGCAGCCTCTGTGGACCCTGGAAGATATCAGGGATCTGTGACTGATTGAGAATCTAGGAGTTGTGAACACTCCCTGGAAACGGTGCACGGACCTGCAGGATGTGTTTGTGGTGGTTGCACATCAGCCGCACATTCAGCGAATGGAATCCCTTATGGTTCACATAGTGGACCGTGTGTAGCGAAGGAGATCTCAGTGCCACATGAGGACAGTCGATGGCAACCTGCACCTGTGGGAAACCTGAGACCTGGACAAATCTAATCACTCTTGCATCCTGGCTCTGGTATAGTCCCTAGGTCTAGCTAGGTGCCGACCAGCGATGGCTCACTGTGGCCCTTCAGCGGCATGAGCGGGAGTCCCAGTCACCCCTTCTTCCTGAGGGTGCTACTCCTCCCTCTGCACAGCCAGTGCCTCAGTCACTCTCTTCTCCATTGTCTTTGTTCTCTGTAAGCCATGAGACATACAGCTAGTTCACCAGGCTCCGTGATCCTGATGTACTCCTCCTGCAAGATGAAAGAGAGAGAGAGGTGTGGGTTAACATGGGTGCACAAAGAACCTCTCTTTGTTAAATTTGAAGTCCCCTTAACACATCCAGGAGGGAGCTGGACACCACTTGGATGGCCAGAGATTATTCCGCTGCATGGCTGCCCGAAACCCCACCTTCCACCGCCCCACTCCACCCGGCCGATTGGCGGCAGCTTTGCCCATTGGACTGCATGCTGTGCTCTCAGCTCAGGCACAGGCATTCTCCTAACCCGTGCTGCAAGGCTGCACTGTTAGCTTGTACCACGGGGGGGAATGGTCCAAACCGGGATGATGACAATGCAAAGGGCTGTGAGTGCCTCCACCAGTGACTGCTCCATGGCCAGCTTTAGCAAGGAGATTGTACAATGTGCCCATTCGTCCAACAGTTCTGCAGTTCACTAAAATGCTCATTAGTTTACAGTCTGTGCCCGAGGGATAATAAACTCTGGAACACTTGGTGGCACTTTAATGCCTTTGTGTTGCTTGAGTGGGCATATAAGCTTGAGGCCTGACTCCAATCATATCAATGTGGCTTCTCCTGAACTGTCTCACTGCAGAGTAAGGGTCACCTTATACAAGGTGTCCCTAATGGGTGACCACTTCCCTCACCCAATCCCCCACCCACCACCCCACACGGGCTTGTGCGCTACCTTCAACTGTAGGGCAGCCCTTGCTCCAAACCCCCTGAAAAGCACGCCTGAACCTTGAAGTCTAACAGGCATCCTTGGTGAGTGCTCCGCAATGTTACTGTGCACTCGCCTCCAAGTTTGTCTCAAAGTGCATCCTGTCAAGTGCTTGTTTGTGTTATCCAACAATATTTGTAGATAAGTTGAATTTATCAATTTCATATATATGTCTATTATTGACATGTTATTTTTAGCTTTAATTATCATTTATAACTTCATGTATAAGCTATAAATCATAATGGGCTTCAATAAAATGTGTTTGTTTTTGAAGCATATGCAATGTGTAATCTAAAATATTTATTATCTCGGCAATCCACATAAATACACTACTCCAGAAGTCTTATTATAATTTCTAAGAGCTGATATTGTTTGACTTTCAAAGAAGCTGGTCTGCTAAGACAGGCCTTAATGTATATCCTGTTCTAAGATAATTTTGTGGGCTTTGAGACACCTGGAGCAGAGGGTTTGTATTTGAGGACCCAGTCTAAGATTATGTTCCTTTAATGCTTAGAACCTCTTCTAGCTGGGATTTTAAGCTGGCAATAAGTTGAAGGGAATTGGCTTACCTTGCCAGGAGTTAAAAATAACAGAACCATTAAAAAGGCTACGACCAGAGACTGGAGAGAATGATCCCTGGCATTAGTAAAGTGGTCAGGGAAAAGATCTGGAAATGATTGGAATTGGGGAAGGTGAAGGGATGCCTGAACTGGAGGTGGAAAAGGGGTCTGAGTGCATCCTGGTGTAATAGTCAGATAGACTGTTGGGCCTGAATGGATGGTCAGTCTTGAGGGGTTGAGCTGTCTATCCCTGTTCTCTTTCCCCAGTAACCCGGTGAGAAGCTGTGGCAGGGATAAAGTAACCCGGTGAGAGGTTGTGCCAGGAAAGCTTCTTTTAATTATTCACAAAGGGTAGTGGCTTCACTGGCTGGGTCAGCATTGATTGCCCATCCCTGGTTGCCCTTGAGAAGGTGGTGGTGAGCTGCCTACTTGAACCACTGCAGTCCATGTGGTGTTGGTACACCTACAGTGCTGTAAGGAAAGGAGTTCCAGGATTCTGACCCAGCGACAGTGAAGAAACAGCGGTATATTTCCAAGTCAGAATGGTGAGTGACTTGGAGGGGAATGACCAGGTGGTGGTGTTCCCATCTACCTGCTGCCTTTGTCCTTCTATAAGGTAGTGGTCGTGGGTTTGGAAGGTGCTGTGTAAGGAAACTTGGTGAATTCCTGCAATGCATCTTGAAGATGATACACACTGCTGTTACTGTGCGTAGATGGTGGAGGGAATGAATGTTTGTGGATGTGGTGCCAATCAAGCGGGCTGCTTTGTCTTGGACAATATCAAGCTTATTGAGTCTTGTGGGAACTGCACTCATCCAGGCAAGTGGGTGGTTTTCCATCCCACTCCTGACTTGTGCCTTATAGGTGGTGGACAGGCTTCAGGGAATCAGGAGGTGAATAACTTGTCCCAGGATTCCATGTCTCTGACCTGCTCTTGCAGCCACAGTATTTATTTGGCTAGAACAGTTCAATTTCTGGTCAGGATGTTGATAGTGGGGGATTCAGTGATGATAATGCCATTGAACGTCAAGGGGCGATGGTTAGATTCTCTCTTGCTGGAGATGGTCATTGCCTGGCACATTTGTGGCACTAATATTACTTGCCACTTGCCAGCCCAAGCCTGGACATTATCCAGGTCTTGCTCTATTTGAACATGGACTGCATCAGTATCTGAGGAGCAGCGAATGTTGCTGAACATCGTGCAATCATCAGCGAACCCAAGGCAGTGTCAGGAACTGGATTTCAGTGGGAGTTGTTACCAAGGGTTATGAACCTCAGCCAGTCTCAGTTACCTCAGGAGAGGAGGGGAAGAAACAAACAGGAACAGTGTGAAATGCTCAAGTCATTGGGCGGTGAGACCCACACCCACTCAGTGAGGAAATGGTGGTCTGTCCCACGGTTGGAGTGCAGCATGGCCACTGGGTTCCCACTTTCAGCTGGTGCAGGAAACCCAAGAAATGAAACTGTGCAGACATGAAACCCGAATGTGAAATTGTTTTATCCCGGGTCACTAACACCAGCGACCAGCAGATCAAACTTCCATTGCAGGCGACTCCCAAACAGGGAGGATTGACAATCCTGAGTGTGTGAACTGGAATCAATTGTAAAATGGCTTCCCGAGTGTTCAGACTTCCTGGGAACCAGCAATCAGAGAGTTAATGGTTTCTAACTTCAAGTAACATTTCAATATTGTGTGTTTCTTCAACAAATGGTGTTGTTACCTGCAGCTAAACTTAATTCAAAATCATCTTCATAAAACAGTATAAAAAGAATTGAGCTCTCTGCTCAATCTGCAGATCCACCTGAAGGTGCTGAGAGTCATTCAGTGCGTTCACCAGTGATCTGAGCAGACACCAGGATGCTGAGACTCTTCCTAACTGTGTCTGTCCTCTTCTGGCAGCAACTTGCTGCACAGGATGAGGTGGACATCTTGTGTTATGAAAATGACTGCATTGAGCCTGCAGAAGTCATTCAGCACAAGGTAAGTATAGTTCAGTGTTTACTGCGTTCTGTCATGTTTGTACCGGGGAAATTATTTAATGCCTGATTTTGGGGTAAATAACCTGTGGTACACCCACAGCGCATCCCCCAACCCTGAAACATGAGGCTGGACTGAAATTGGTCCTTGGGTCTCAGTAACATTTTATACATGAGCTGCTGTCGGCTGATTGGTCTCCATTGCCAGCTTGTGTAGTGAGAATATCAGGGTTTCTGTCTCCAGCAGAGGTTCTAGAGGGGGGTTGGTGTGGAAACAGAGAGGTTAGAGGGACAATGCGAAGGACTGTAGAGTCGGGACACATTCCTGTTACTCCTGCATTCACTGAATCTAACCCAATTCTGGAAATTTATATCAGACTTAAGTTCACTATGTTACATATGTAAGAAGCCAAGTGTTGCTTTAGACGATACCCCCACACCACAGATACCTGGAAAGTCACATCAATACAGCAGTGTCCTTAAAGCAGGTTTGGCTGAGAATTACATTCCATCCTTGCTAGGGTAATATAAATTTGCCCAGAACGTCTGATTTCTGGGGAGTTTTACCCAAGAGGTTCCCCTGAAGATGTGCTGGGGACATCTTGCAAGTCCCTACGCAAGGACCGCACGGGATATGTCTGGGAATATTTAAACTTGTGATGAGCAACTATCCTGTACTGGGAACTATCCGATACTCCGACTTTAATTAGTGACTTTGGATGGTTCCGACTTTCTGAGCAGAATAGTTACCTGGGTAAAGTTAGACAGATTAAACACACTTCTAACTCTTGGCTATCCACTGGGGTACTGACCCTCCAACTCCACACTAAAACACATCCCCACCACCCTGACCACACCCCACTGCCCAACTACCCCTATCCCCAACCCCAAACTACCCATCAACCACAACTAACCCCCCACCCACCTGACTAAACCTCTCACCCCTCACTAACCCACCCCTCCAATTGTGACCCCTGGACTAACCACCCCACCCCCAAACATTTCCCAACTACCCCACCCCTCCAATTACCAACCCGGACTAACCATCCCACCCCCAACCATTTCCCAACTGCACCCACCCCTCAAATTACCACCCCTGGACTAACCATCCCACCCCCAACCATTTCCCGACTATCCCCACCTCACCTTACCATTCCCCCACCTCCGACTACCCCCACACCTATCTAGCCCCCAATTACCATCCAAGCCGCTCATCCCAACTATCCCATGCCCCAAACTAGCCCACAATCCTGACTAGCCCCATGCCCTGACTGTACCCCAACTCTTCCAACCAATCCCCAGATCCTCCCTCATACCATGACCACCGACAACCACCCCCTGCCCCGTCTACTCCCCACCACCTCCCGACAACCCCCTGGCCCTCCCCCTCATGGTTTGCCCATAACGCACTGACTTCCCCCCCCCACCCCAGTACTCTCATTCCCACCTGATACCCGCACCACCCAAACCCCAGTCCCTCCTCCCACACCACAAATACCTCCCTCCACCTCAACTGATCCCCATCCTCTCCAAATATCCCCTGGACCTCACACCCCTTGATTACCTCAAAACTCCACAAACTAACACCCACACCCTGACTACCCCCACCGTCCCAACCACTAGGCCCACCCCCCACCCCAGCCCCCCTCTACCCCAAGGAAGTTGTGAGCCATTAGCATGAATGGGGGATTGGATAGTAGGCAGAAAGAGGACAGAAAGATCTTTCAACAATCTGACCACTCACCATCCAACCCACGATTATCCTCTGACCCTCCCACTCCCTGATTATGCCACAACACCCTGACTAACCCCCACACCCCACCCCTTTGAACACTGAACTCCCCGCCCCTCCTTCAATCCATGACTATCCCAAAACACCCTGAATACATCCCACCCCTGACTATTCCCAAACCACGACACCCCTTTCCTACCTTGATGACCCTACAACTAACACACACTGACCCAACTCTCCTACCAGTCCCATCAACTATCACCTGACCACCCACCCCCCGAATACCGCCCACCGCCTCTCACTGCTCCCAACCCTTCCCGACATCCTGACCCTCCCCCACATGTGGATGAGTGAAAAGGAGCAGAGTGGAAATCCGAAGGTGTTTGTCACTCCCCAGATGTTGTGAGCCATTAACATGAATAGGGGATTGGATAATGGATAGACAGAGCTATGGGGTTTTGATAAACTGTGGTAAACATTTAAAGAAATAATTCCAAATTCTCAGTGAAAACACATTCCATTGAGAAACAATAATTTCTGTGGGAATACTGGTCAACCCATGGCTTACCACGTGAAATAATCGGGAGCCAAAGGGTGAAAGATCGTGTGGAATTTAATGTAATTGATATAGAAGAAAATAAGCACTAGAGAAACTAATTGGAATAAAGGTTGACCAATTCACAGAACTTGATAGTCTACATCCTAGGGTTCAGTTCAGTGGATCGATACGATTCTCTGCAGCTCAGAGCTGGGGTTCTGAAGGTTGTGCTGTCTGTTCTGCTGCGAAGGGATATATACCGGTTAGGTGACTGGGCAACAAGTTGGCAGATGGAACATTTTGTGAGCAAGTGTGAGGCTAATCTCTTTGAAAAGAAGAAAATCAGAGGGTCATCAGAATGGTGGGGTGGTAAATAGTGTGGAGGATTGCCTTAGATTAGAGGAGCCCCCCAATGCCCAACTACCCCTATCCCGAACTCCACTGTGCATGCCCACTGGTCCCTGAAGGTAGCGAGCCAGGTGGATAAGGTGGTTAAGAAGGCATATGGTGTAGTGGATGGTGCTGTGTGTGTCAGCTCCACCTCTGACTTCTGAGTGGTTCAAATCGCTCCCACTCCCTGGGTTCTAGACCTTTGACTTATTTGGGGGTTGTGACAAAGTGCAGCAGACAACTGGTTTTGGTGCAATAAAAAAACTGAGTTTAATGAAGTCACAAATGAACTTGTAACATTAGGATTACACTGAGATTATACAGACCTACAAAGTACACTTAGTTAAGAATGGGGAACACACGGCATAACGAGGGAAAATCATGCTATTAATCCCCCTACCCTTGTCCCAACCCCAAAACCTAACTAAATTGAACCGGGAGAGGTCAGGGATGATGCTCTGTCCCTGTCCTTAAATCAGACCAGACGTCCAGATGTGTGGGGACTATAAACTAAAGATCAACAGAGCACCAAACTGGACAGTTACCCTATTCCCAAGACTGAAAACCTATGTACAAAACTAGCAGGAGGGACAATGTATAAAAAGCTTGACATGAGTCATGGATATCAGCAACTGGAGCTGGGTGGTGCCTCCTGGGAATTTGTAACCATCAGTACCCACAAAGGGTTATACCAATACGCACGCCTGCCCTTTAGTGTTTCCTCAGCCTGTGTCATTATTCAGAGGACAATGGAGAGCTTATTACAGGGACTACCTCAGGTTGTAGTCTACCTGGATGATGTACTGATAACTGGATTCACTGAAAGGGAACATTTGTTTAACTTAGAGGAAATCCTGAAGCGATTTCTAGAAGTAGGAGTGTACTTGAAGGAGGAAAAATGCACTTTTTAAGAAAATGTCATCATTTATTTAGGTCACCAGGTAGATGCCCAAGGTTACACCCAGTTGAAGATCGGGTTAAAGCAATCAGAGAGGCACCTGCCCCCAGGAACAACTCTGAACTTCAATCACTTTTAGGGATGATAAATGACTATGGGCGATTTCTACCAAACTTGTCCACAATTCTAATCCCTCTATTTTCGCTGCTAAGTAAAAAAACAGTGTTGGTTTTGAGAGACACCCCAAAAAGAAGGCTTCATGAAAATAAAGCAGCTCTCACGCTCCTAAAATTTTTTAGTGCATTATGACCAGATGAAGGAAGTGGAGCTGACCTGCACTCCCCCTATGGAATGGGAGCGGTACTATCTCACAAAATGGATGATGGCACAAAGACGCCGATAGGCTGTGTACCCAGGACACAAAAGCTAAAAAAGGATATCCTCAGATCAAAATGGAAGGTCTCTCGATTATGTTTGGTGTAAAAACAATCCACCAATACGTACATGGGCGACATTTCATGATAGCATCAGAACATAAACAACTTTTGGGTCTGCTTAGTGAGGAAAACCTTATACCACCCAGATCCTCTGCAAGAATACAAAGATGGACCCGGATTTTGGAGGCATACCTTTGTACATAGACCAGGGATTCATATAGCAAATACCAATGCCCTAAGTCACCTCCCTTGACAAGAGAATGATGAACATGTCCCAAAGCCAAATGGCAAATTGAAAGAAAAAACATACAATGTGACAAATGTTAGTGGTAAGGCAAAGGATTGGGAGAGCTTTAAAAACCAAAAAAGATGACCAAAACAAAATGAAGAGGAAGAAAATAAACTTTGAGGGTAAACTAGTAAGTAATATATAAATGGACTGTAAGAGCTTCTTTAAATATATAAAAAGGAAGGAAGAGGCCAAAGTGAACATGGGCCCCTTAGAGAATAAGGCTGGGGAAATAATAATGGGGAACCAGGAAATAGCAGAGGAGTTGAATAAATACTTTGCATCAGTCTTCACGTTAGAAGACACTAATAGCGTTCCAAAAATACTAAATAATCAAGGGGAAAAGAGGGGAGCAGGGGAGGAAATGAATACAATAACTATCAAATAGTAATAGGAAAACTAATGGTGCTAAAGACTGATAGTCTAGACATGATGGGTTGCATCCTAGGATATTAAAGGAAGGAGCTACAGAGATAATGGATGCATTGATAGCAATCTTCCAAGAATCCTTAGATTCTGGAAAAGTCCCAGAGGGTTGGAAAACTGCCAATGTAACACCCTGATTCAAAAAGGGTCAGAGAGAAAAAACAGTTAACTAAAGGCCAGTTAACTTAACATCTGTCATTGGGAAAATGTTAGAGTTTATTATAAACAGTGTAATAGCAGAGCATTTAGAAATGCATAATATAATCTAGCAGAGTGGACATGGCTTCATGAAGGGGAAATCATGGCTGACAAATTTATTGGAATTCTTTGAGGTCACAAGCAGGATAGACAAAGGGAAATCAGTAGATGTAATCTATTTGAAATTCCAAAAGAAGTTTGATAAGCTACTGCACATAAGGCTGCTTAATAAGATAAGAGTCCATCGTGTTTGTGGTATATTCACATGGAGAGAGGATCGGATAACGAACAGAAGACAGAGAGTTGGGATAAGGGGGGCATTTTCAGGATGACAACCTGTAACACAGGGATCAATGCTGGGGCTACAACTATTGACAACATTCATTCATGACTTGGATGAGAGAAGTGAATGTACTATCACCACATTTACAGATGACACAATAAAATGTGGGAAGGTAAGTGGTGAGGATGACACAAAGAGTCGACAGAGGGATATAGACAGGTTAAGCGAGTGAGTAAAAACTTGGCAAATGGAATATAATGAGGGAAAATGTGAGGTTATGCACTTTGGCAGGAAGAAGAGAGGAGCTGAATAGTATTTAAATGGAGAAAGACTGCAGAAAGCTTCAGCACAGAGGGATTTGGGGGTCGTTGTGCATGAATCACAGAAAGCTAGCATACAGGTTCAGCAGGTAATAGGGAAGGGAAATGGACTGTCGGCTTTCATTTCAAGAGAATGGAGTATGAAAATAAGGAAGTTTTGCTAAAACTATACAAGGCCCTAGTTCGACCACACCTAGAATGCTATGAACAGTTTTGGTCCCTTTATCTAAGGAAAGATATACTGGCAATGGAGGCAGCCCAGAGAACATTCATTAGGTTGATCCTGGGTATGGAGGGATTTTCTTCTGAGGAGACGTTGAGTAGGTTGGGCCTGTGCTCATTGGAGTTGAGAAGAAGGAGAGGCAAACTTATTGAAACAGATAACATTCTTAGGCGGCTTGACAGGGTAGATGCTGAGAGATTGTTTCCCCTTGTGCTAGAGTCTAGGGCCAGAGGGCATAATCTCAGAGTAAGGGGCTACCCATTTAAGAGAGAGATGAGGAGGAATTTCTTCTCTCAGAGGCTAGAGAACCAGTGGAATTCTTTATAGCAGAGGGCTGTAGGGACTAGGTTGGTAAGTATATTCAAGGCTGAGATACACAGATATTTAATAAATTAGGGAATCAATGGTTATGGGGAAAAGGCAGGAAAGTGGAGTTGAGGATTATCAGACCAGCCATGATCTCATTAAGTGGCAGAGCAGACTCGATGTGCCAAATGGCCAATTCCTGCTCCTACACCGTATGGTCTTATGGCCACATGTCAGCCCAAGCCTGGATGTTGTGCAGGTTTTACTACATTTGGACATGGAACTGCTTCAGTGTCTGAGGAGTCATGAATGGTGATAAACGTTGTGCAATCTTCAGTGAACCTCCCCACTTCTGACATTATGTTGGAAGGAAGGTCATTGATGAAGCAGCTGAAGATGGTTGGGCAGAGGACATTACCCCGAGGAACTGCTGCAGTGATGTCCTGGAGCTGAGATGACTGACCTCTACCAACCACAACTATCTTCCTTTGTTTGAGGTATGACTCCAACCAATGGAGAATATCGTGCCTGATTCCCATTGACTCCAGTTTTGTGAGGGCTCCTTGATGCCACACTCGATCAAATGTGGCCTTCATGTCAAGGGCAGTTACTTCATCCTCAACTCAGCAGTTCAGCTCTTTAGTCCATGATTGAATTAAGGCTCCAATGAGGTCAGGATCTGAGCGGCCCTGGAGGAACACAAACTGGGCATCAATGAATAGGTTATTGCGAGGTAAGTGCTACTTGATAGCACAGTTAATGATCCCTTCCATTACTTTACTGATGATCGAGAGTAGACTGACGGGGCATTAATTGACCGGATTGGATTTGTCTTGCATACCTGGGCAATTTTCCACATTGCTGGGTAGATGCCAGCATTGGAGGTGTACTGAAACATCTTGGCTAGGGGCATGGCATGTTCTTGGGCACAAGTCTTTAGAACAATGGCCGGAATGTTTCCAGCGCCCACAGCCTTTGCTCTATATAGTGCCTTAAGATGTGGAGTGAATCGAATTGGCTGAAGACTGGCATCCATGAAGCTGGGGGCCTCCGGAGGGGCCAAGAATGCCCATTCACAGGGCACTTCTGGCTGAAGATTGTTGCAAATCCTTCAACCTTATCTTGTACACTGATGTGCTGGGCTCTCCCATCATTGGGGATGGGAATATTTGTGGAACCTCCTCCTCCAATGAGTTGTTGAATTGTCCACCACCATTCATGACTGGATGTGGCTGGATTGCAGAGCTTAGATCTGATCCATTGGTTGTGGCATCGCTCAGCTTTGTCTATCAATTGTTGCTTATGCTGTTTGGCACGCAAGTAGTCCTGTGTTGTAGCTTCACCAGCCTGACACCTCAGTTAATGGCATGCCTGGTGCTGCTCCTGGCATGCCCATTGCACTCTTCATTGAACCAGGGTTCATCCCCTGTCTTGATGGTAATGGTAGAGTGGGGGATATGCCAGGCCATGGAGGTTACAGGTTGTGTTTTAGCATGTTTCTACAGCTGCTCTTTGATGCCTCATGGATGCCCAGTCTTGAGTTGCGAGATCTGTTTGAAATCTATCCCACTTGGCATTGTGGTAGTGCCACACAACATGATGGAGGGTATCCTCAATGTGAAAATGAGGCTTCGTCTCCAAAAGGTCTGTGCGTTTGTCACTACTGTCGATACTGTCATGGACAGACGCAGCTGTGTTGGTGAGCATCAAGTGTGTTTTTCCCTTTTGTTGGTTCCCTCACCACCTGCTGCAGACACTGTCTAGCAGCTATGCCCTTTCGGACTCACCTAGCTCAGTCATTAGTGGTGCAATTGAGCCACTCTTGATGATGGACATTGAAGTCTGCCACTCAAAGAATACCCTGTGCACTTGACACTCTCAGAACTTCCTCCAAGTCGTATTCAACATAGAGGAGCGCTGATTCATCAGCTGAGGGAGGGCTGTGTGTGGTAATCAGCAGCAGGTTTCCTTGCCCATGGAGGACCTGATGCCATGAGACTGCATGGGGGTCCCGACTTGAAGTTGAGGACTCCCAGTGCAATTCCCTCCCACCCATATACCACTGTGCCACCACCTCTGCTGCTGGTGTCTGGGACATTATCTGTAAAGTATGATTCCATGAGTATGAATATGTCAGGCTGTTGCTTGGCTGATGCCAACTGGTCAGTCGTTTTTCATTCCTTTTTGAGACTTTGTAACAGTTCGATACAACTGAGTGGCTCATTTCAGAGGGTATTTAGGAGTCAACCACATTGCTGTGGGTTTGGAGTCACATGTAGGCCAGATCAGGTAAGGACGGCAGATTACCTTCCCTAAACGGCATTAGTGAACCAGATGGTTTTTTACAACAATCGACAATGGTTTTGTGATCATCTTTAGACTTCCAATTCCAGATTGTTTTTGAATTCAATTTCCACCATCTGTGCTGGCAGGTTCAAACCTGGGTCCCCAGAGCATTACCCTGGGTCTCTGGATTACTAGTCCAGTGAAAATACCACAACACCATCACCTCCCCATGTGTACATCTTCTTTCTGTCTGCAATGAGCAGGGCCCTGTGTATTCACATGTGTAGCTTCCAGTTCATGTAAAAGTGCCACACTGCAAACCCAACTGACAATCTTCAATTGGTTGTCAGCGTCATTCTTAGCACACTGAGGATTAATTAGCAAATGTTGTCCAGTCACCCAATCACATCTAATGTTGGACACTGTGTTTTGATTTTTGCAAGAAAGGGCTGGTTAGATACGGCCTGTACCCTGCCCGTTGTGAACAGCGGCTGGGACATGCTGTTTGATGTGATCCCCTGTCTCTGGCACGTCCGGCCTACATACCTAGCATCACACTGGCACGAGAAATCATATACCACATCACTCATTTGTGTAATAGACAGAATGACCTATTGGCTTGATGGCAGCATCCTGCTTCTAGCGAATACCACTCTTATTGCTGCTGCACAAATTATTGGCTTAACTTGCCCTTCCGGGATAATCAGAGCACGGGGTTGAGTCCATTAATATGTGTAAGGAAATTATTATATGCAGCTACAGATTTAAATATGGCAAAGGTATCATCCACATATCAGAAATGTGGGAGGGGTAGATGATTAGGTGTCATTACATCAGAGCCATGTTTCTCATGGAACCCAACAAAGATCTTCATGAGAGCTGGGCCTAGAGGGGATCCTATGGCAACACCATCTATTTGGGCCTACGTGACGTGGTTAAAACTGAACTCAACTGCATAAGTTGCCAAGTTCATAGGTTCAATGAATACTGATTCACATCATATCAATGCCTCTACCAATCAGAGTCCACTTGCCAACCAATCAGCACTCTCTTCTCATACAGTATAAACAGTTGTTTTCCCCTTATATTGGTATTCTTGAGGAGTGTCCTGATGAGTGCAATATGAAAAACTTTGACATGTTTCTGTTTTAGCAATGATCATGTTCTCTACTACAAAACAACTACAAATGTTAATAGATTTTTTTTTTTGTAAGTGAATAAGATCTGGAATCTCCATTATAATTAAGAAGATACTTACTTTTCCTAGAACTGTCAATATTGTGATTGTTTTACCATAAAAAGTGAATTGCATTTTCAGTTCCAAAAACAACTTTAGAATAATTTTGAAATTGTATAGTCTCATATTGTCTTCTGTATCAAACTCAAAAACCCATCTCCATACAATCTTCAGTGGTGAGGTATATTGTTGAGGAGAGATGCCCAGACTCCAGTAATATCCAGGTTGTTATAATCGAGCTTTAAACTTGTTAAAAAGGCTATCTGGTGCATGGTAATAATCTCTTTTAATTCCTTTCCTTTGGGGAGAGATAGATCAGTTCTTCAGGCACAGTTAAATATCCGTGAGGCCTGTTTTTCTCTACCTTAAGTGAGAGTGATCATCCAAGCAATGCATCTGATCCAGAATAGCCCCAAAGAGGGGCTAGGATTATAATCCACTTCAGCCTGACCCAGTTTTGACCCTGTCAGAGGCGGCAGCATAAACACAATTGTGAGAACCCTAGCTCCAAACCTCGGGGATTCATCCTTGAACTCAGTGATTGCTTCCTGGGAAGGGGATCATCATGATTCAGGATATCCAGCTGCCCCATGGATATGCTGCTGCCCTGCCTGGAATTCCAGCATCAGGATGATTGGAATATATTGGGGCTGTGGCTGTGATTTCCTCACTAACTGGTGTGTCTGTCTGAGTGGGGTTTGGAGGGATATCATTGTGTGATCTTGTTGCCATGTAAGTGGGGCCTCTTCCCTGGAACAAAGACCCTTGAGAAAAAAAACACGCCTGATTTTGAATGTTCTGTTTTTGCAGCAGGAAAAGTGTCCTTTAGATGGAAAGCAGGTCTCACTCCAGCCAGGATCAGGCTCTGGAATGCTTGTCTCCCAGTTTCCTACAGGTGGAAGCAGCTTTCACACAATGGAGGTGGAACTGACAGAAATCCCAATTGATGAGATTCTCCCTTCAGTTCAACCTCTTCCTGTCACCCCTGCAATGGAAAGTGTGGAGGGAAGGAGTTCCGGACGCTTCTCGGGTGGAAATTTGAACAAGTGAGGAAAGGGGAATGAGACCCGGATTAACCAGGTCCCTTCCCAGAATCCTCCCTTACCTGCCTAGTTTGACAGATTTTCCAATAAAGAAGAATTTCACAACACCCGGCTGATGATTGATCCATGAATTGTTGTGTGTCGGACTCTGTCTATCCTTTGAGTTTATCAGTGAAATCCCATTGAGAGAGTTTTAAACCCTGTTCAGAGTGGAGTTTGACAGATTGAAGTGTCAGGCTGCACAGGGTGGGAGCTGTCACCTGGAGCTCACTCACCAAGTGTCACATCTCTCAAGAAATTACTCTCTGTCTCTTCGTTCTTTCCTTTTACATCTCAATATTTTGACAGAATCATTTCACTGAAATGCAGAGAGTTTATCTAATATTATTATTTATTCTTTCATGGGATGTGGGTGTTGCTGGCAAGGCTCACACAGTGTTGCCCATCTCTAATTGCCCTTGAATTAAGAGTCTTGTTAGGCCATTTCAGAGGGCAGTAAAGAGTCAGCCACATTGCTGTGGACCTGGAGTCAGATGTAGGCCAAACCAGGTAAGGGAATTAGTGAAGCAGATGGATTTTTACAACAATCAATGATTTTTTCAGAGTCACTATTACTGAAATTAGTATTCAATTCCAGATTTCATTAACTGAATTTAATGTTCACCAGCTGCAATGTTGGGATTTGAACACATGCTCCTAGAGCATTAACCTGGGTCTCTGTATTACTAGTTCAGTGATATTACCACTGCACCACTATCTCCCTAAATATAGCCAATGAGTGACCCAGATTTATTTCTGAGTAAGAATCTAATGTGACACCAAAAGTTGAAATGCATCACCCTCTTTATTTCACAGTGAGAATACATTCCCAGCAGTTTGAAAAATAAAAGACAAACAAAGGCAAGAAGACAATGGCTAATTTACTCCATGAGAGAAGCCTGTGAATGGGTCACCTGTTAACAGGGGTAATATCTGAATAGATCATGTTCTCAATCACAGGTTCAGTCTGTCGATGTTCCGAATGTGAGCTCCCAGTGTGGGTGTGAGGAGATGGGAATCTGAACTTTATTCCATGTTCAGTCTCTGGATTCTAATTTAGATTGGGATTCTTTCTCCGTTTTAAGCAGTTAAGTTTCCAGTTCAGGTTCCTCCCGATTCTAATGAAAATTTTAAGTGCCGATTGTGTGCATGGGAGACGTGTGTGATCATGCTGCGGGGAAGCTTTTCAGTGGTGAATACTGTTGTCAGCTGACAATGCAGCAGGTACAGGTGGTTTATAAAAGAGTCTCCTGGACAAACAGGGAGCATCTTCATCATGACCACAACTTTCCTCCCCAACTCCGTTGCTACTAACAGGAGAATTATTGAGAGCACAAAGGTGGCATGCGTGATTTTCAAATTTAAACTTCACTTGTAAGTATTTCACATTACATTGGTTTCTCTTTATTTTTGTTGGCACCATCATTATTTATTGAAACTAATTTAATCAGTAAGCTCAATGTCCTGGACAGCTCATAGTTGGCAAACATTGATGGTTACAGAAGAATTAGGGACATACAATATTATCTCTTCCACAATAAAGGTGTTTTTTTTGGTTCACTCTTTATTGAATGTTTATGTTAGTGTCCAGTGTTGCACACACTGCTCTGTGGAACATGGCTGAAGTTGCCGGCTCAGCTGGCTCTCCCTTCTTTGCATTGTAAAGGAGATTGTTTGAGATCACTCTCAGCAGGAGTAATTGGAATGTTGCAGGTGAACTCAAGGACTCAACCAATCAACAATTAGAAATGGACCCACTTGGCCTGACATTGTCCTTTAGGTCCCTCATTTTCTGATCAGAAACTCCCTTTCCCCACCACCCCTACCAGATCCAAGATGCCAGGCCCCTCCTATTTCACCCCTCCCTGCCCCCAACTCCACCCTCTGCCCTCCTTGGATCTTTCTGTCATTGATTACTGTTTTGAAATTGCAATCTGTACATATTGTTCACTGGAAGCTTCCTGACAGAATTATACCCACAGAGGGAGCCTGCAGGAAGAAGTGGAGAGTCTGAAGAATATGTTTTAATAAAAAGAGCCATGTTGCTCATACACTTTAATTCAAGGTGTCTCTGGCTGTTTCTATTACAGAGCACCTCACACACTCTGTAACTCCACATAGCCCTCCAACACTGGGTCACTCGTGCCAGTCCTGGGCCTCAATGCAAGCTGCCATTCTCATGCTCCCTCCCTGAGCTCAGGTACAACGCCAAATCTGACCACTCCATAATTTCATTCATAACAACTTCAATTCTCTCTGCTCTGAAACACATCCCATTTTCAATGAGATACTTTCACTTCACCTTTAAACATTCTGTTCAGGATGACTGTGATAAACATAAATATAATCCATTGCTGTGTCAAGATAGAACATCCTAGAACTATGTCAGTCACTAGGACCATCTCAATCTCAGTCTGTTCATGATTCAATTAAAGCAAGATTATAGAAAAGGCAAATTACTGCAGTGATTAATCCCTGTTCCCCAATAGAGGGCCCACTACCCATGTCCAACTGGGATTAGGCCTGTGTATGTGCAGTGTGGTGATGTTAGACTCATTTCACCTTTGCTGCCCACAGAGGTGGGTGGTCAGAAATGAACCTGAAACATGAGCAAATAATTTGGAATTGAAGGAGGAACCTAATTATAAACAACATGAAAAGCAACAACAGCAGTCAGGGCTCCTCTGTCAGGGACAGTCAGATCTGCAAGGGCTGGATCCTCATGTCTGGTTACATGAAGGTAGAAGACCATGTGGTTTCTCCATGTTTGGTTGGTTAAGTGAATGGGAAAGAATTGTGGTAGCCAGCATATAATTTGGGACGTGTGAAGTCAGTCAAACATCGGAAAAATATAAAAGTGGAATATTTTGCACGGGTGAGTGACTGGAAAATGTTGGTATTCAGAGGGGCTCGGGTGTCTTTATACATGAAACATAGAAAGGTAATATGCAGTTACAACAATCGATTAAGAAAACAAATAGTATCTTAGCCTATATTACAAAGGGAGTAAACAGCAGTGAAATCTTACATCAGTTATCGAGCTGGGTAAAACCGTTGTTTTGCTCTCCTTACCTAAGGGATGAACTTTCCCTAGAGGGACTGCAATGCCTGTTTATTAGACAGATTATACACTCGAGGGATAGTGTGGGAAGGTGGAGTTAAGGTAGACGATTAGCTATGATCTTAATGAATGGAGGAACAAGATTGAAGAGCCCCTGTTTTTTGTCGAATTTGGTGAGAAACAAGATCTGTCTGTCACAGGACAATGTGGAGAGACATTGAACTGGACATCTGGAAAGATCCATTGTTTGTAAAGATGGAACTAAACAACTAAAGGAACCAGCGTATGTAAATAGGAAAGAACTGCTCACTTTTCATGATCATGTGTTGGTATAATTTTGAATAAAGATTAAATGCATCAGTGTGTGTGGGAGTCAGAGTTATCTGTCAGTAGAGGGCAATATTTCTAAACAGGGTCTCAGTGCTGAATATGTCATTGGTGGAATTGTTCAAAACCACAAAACCAGCACATATATGTAATCTGTCTAAAGAACAGTCATTGCGTTCCCTCTAAGGTAAATATATCCTTCCTTAGGAAAGGAGACCAGAACTTTGCACAGTACTCCAGCTTAAACCCAAAGTGTAATTAGTGGAAGATTCAATCAGTTTAATAATACAGTTAAGCACATCTCACTGTTGGTGTTTACAGAGGTGACAAAACCTACCCAAGAGGATTTACTTTCTTTAAGAAGCCTATTTGCATGAGCCCATGTGTGTTATAAAAAGCAATGAAAAAACTCGGATAAAAGTGTCGATTGTCTTGTTCCAAGTCCTGCTGGAATTTAGTCACGAGTTCTTCATATTGTTGCTCATCAACTTTCCTGTCAAAAGTCCTGCAACAGAATTAAGAATATATAATTTTCATTTTTATTCCTCCGGACAAATCCTGTTTGGAATCCAAGTCGGCTGTCAGGACAATAGGAACAGGAGTTGGCCATTCAGCCCACTGAGGACCCTCCACCTTTCAGTTCATCTACAGCAGTAGTAACATAATAGATAAGATATCCGAATGGGCAGACAATTGCCAGATTGGATTTACTACAGAGAAGTGACATTCAATGGCATTACCATCACTGAATCCCCCACTATTAGCATCCTTGGTGTCACTATTGATCTGAAACAGAACTGGATTAGCCATACAAATATGTTGGCTGCAAGAGCAGGTCAGAGGGTAGAAATCCTGTGATGAGTAACTCATTTCGTGACTCTTCAAAGCCTGTCACCCATCAACAAGGCCCAAGTCAGGAGTGTGATGGAACACCCTCCACTTGCCTGGATGAGTACAGCTCCAACAACACTCAAGAGGTTTGACATCATCCTGGACAAAGCAGCCCACTTAATTTACACCACATCCACAAACTTTCACTCCCTCCACCACTGACACAGTGACAGCAGCATGTACCAAATACAAGATGCACTGCAGGAACTCACCAAGACTTCTTGGACAGCATCTTCCAAACCCACAACCACCACCATCGAGAAGGACAAGGGCAGCAGATACCTAGGAATACCAATGCCTGGAAGTTCCCCTCTGAGCCACTCATCATCCTGCCTTGGAAATATATGGCCATTTCTTCACTGTAGCTGGGTCAAAATCCTGGAGATCCCTCCCAAACAGCACAGTGGGTGTACATACACCACATTGAGTGCAGTGGTTCAGGAAGGTAGCTCACCATCACTTTCTCAAGGGTAACTAGGAATGGGCAATAAATGCAGGCCTAGCCAGCAGCACCCACACTCCATGAATGAAACAAAAACAAAGTGAGCTGAGGCATTTTGCATAAGCCATAGGGAGAGACAATAAAGACGACATGGAACAATTCTAAAGAGTGTGCAGGGACAGAGGGACCTTGGGATGCATGGAACTTTGAAGGTGAGACCACATATTGAGAAAATGTTTCACAAACTACATAGGTACTTGGGTTTCGTGGATAGAGCTATTGAATACAAAAGCAAGGAAGTGGTGCTGAACCTTTATCACGCTCTGGAGAGGCCACAAATAGAGGATTGCATCTAATGATGGTCACCACACTTTAGGAGGGATGTGAGGCTCCTTGAGGGGGTGCAGAGGAGAATTACTCGAATGTTTCCCTGGGTAGGGGATGTTAGTGACAGGGTTGGGTTGGAAAAGCTGGGGTTCTTCTCCTTGGAGTAAAAGAGTTTGAGGGGTGATTGGATAGAGCTGTACAAGATTCTGACAGGGTTGATGAGGTAGAAAAGGAAAAGCTGTTCTCATTAGCTGATGGTACAAGAACTAGGGGAGACAGATAGAAGACTTTGGGCAAGAGATTCAGGGGGAATCTGAGGAAAAACCTTTTTATGCAGCGAGTGGTAATGATCTGGAACTCACTGTTTATTAGGGCGGAGGAAGCAGAGATGATGAATGATTTCAGAAGGAAATTGGATGGCCATTTGAGGGGAATAAATGTGCAGGGTCACAGGGTTAAAGGGAGGGTATGGCACTGATTGGATTGCTCTATATCGTCAGCATGGTCTCAATGGGCTGAATAGCCTCCTTCTGTGCAATCAGGAATTTATAGGCCAAATTTAATATGCTCCCTTCAGGCAAGTTTGGTCATGGACAGGGCATTTAATTGTATGTGAGGGTGGCAGGTGGGCACCCTGCTGCCTTGCTGCATCCACCAAGGTTAAATCCATTGCAGGGACGCTCGTGGGCGGCCATCCCAAACCTTCCCAACCCACCATCAATGGGGGCACTTAAGTGGACAATTCATGTCAACCTAAGAGCCTCTAATCGCAGCCAAAGGCATTAACCCAGAGGCAGGAGGACCTATCACTACTCGGGTTGCTTTCTGTCGGAGGGAGCACCTTGTTGTCGAGGGACTGGCACCAGGAAGGTGAGCAGAGCTGCAGGAAGCCACCCCTTTGCCCTTTTTTCCTACACACCTCACCCCTTCCCCCATGACCCCCTTTGCCGCGATCCTGTTCCTGCCATTGGTCACCTGTTATCCTGGGATCCAGCACTGATCCTAGGCCTCTCAGGAACAGAGCCAACAGCAGCCACTACACCTTCTTGACCCTGACAAGCGCTGATTGGCCAGCAGTTTTTGGAGAGTGAGGCCTCTGCCCCCTGGGGTCCTTGGTCCCAGGGAAGGCCTGTCATTGGCCACCTGAAAGGCACTTAATGCAGCAGGCCCTCTCTAAAGGAGGTGACCCAGGGCCCTATTTAGCTGAGATCCCCATCACCTCCATTGAAATAGGACCTTGTAAGCCTAGAATCCACACCTCTACTCTATTTACTCACAGCACCACCTTTGGGAAAAAAAACCCAGTCACATCTTTTCTTCTACAACGTCTGATTTGCAAACGTGAATCTTGGGACAGCAATTTTTTTTAAAAAGTTTCCTGAAGGAATCACAAGTTTATTCCCAGTTTATAGAGCTTTGTACTTGCAAGAAATTGAGAGAATGCCCCTTGTGGGAATTCTCGTGGGATCTATGTGTTGCGACTGCAGAATGCGGTAGCTCATGGACACGTGTGTGATCCAGGGCAAACATGTCTGCAGTAAGTGCCAGAGACTCGAGGAGCTTCGGCTCAGAGTCTTTGAGCTGGAGGCCAAGCTGCAGACACTACGAAGCTTCAGGGAGGGGGAAAGTTACTTGGATTCTTCATTCCAGGAGACGATCACACCCCGTAGGATAGGATCAGCTGATTTGGTCAGTGGTCAGGGACAGGAGGGTGTCGCTGTGAGTGAGGCAGATAAGGGATTGAGAAGGTAGAAGTGGAGGAGACTCAATCCTTGCAGTTGTTCAACAGATTTGAGTTCCTGCAGTGTGTAGGGATGAAAGTGGGGACTGCAGCATGGCTGAGCGAACTGACCATGGCACCATCGTACAGGAAGCCAGTCAAATAGGGGGAGTGAATAGGAATGTAGTGGGTGTAGGGGACAGTATACTCAGGGGTTTAGGCACAGTTTCCTGCAGCTGAGAGTGAAAGTACAGAAGGCTGGATTGCCGCCTGGTGCCAGGGTTCGGGACACCTGATCAGGGCTGGAGGGGAATTTGCAGTGGGAGGTGGAGGATCCAGTGGTTCTGGTCCATGTGGGTACCTTCCTCACCCGAGCTTCCACCTCGGGCCGCGTGAGAAATACGCATTGCAGCGAGTTCCCGAGGCCTTCAGTCAAGGGCAGCAGAGTCAGGTGAGAGGAGGCCACACCCATTTTTACAGCACTAGCTGCCATAAAGCAGCTAAATTTAAAATACCCAGCCACTTTGAGAAGCCAGTGGGAAGGTAATTGTTCAATGCAAGTGGGTAGGATAGGGAGTTGTCGAGTGGTCAGTGGGAAGGCAGTGTGGTGTAGAATGGGTCTGGGGTTGGTGGGGGGGATGGGAGGAGAGTTTAGGGGGTTGGTCATTGGATGAGGAGGATAATAGGAGGTGATGGGTATCTAGTTGGTGGGGTGGGGAGTATTCAGGAGGTCAGGGGTGTAGTTGTGTGGGTGGTGGAAGGTTGTTGGTGGGTCGGAAGGGTCATTGTGGAGGCTAGGGTTTAGTTAGTGGGTCAGGATTGTCGCCAGGGTGCTGAAAGGGGTTTTCAGGGTTTTGGGAGTGGGGTGTGGTCTTACGGTCAGGAGGGCATTCGGGCGATAGGAAGTTGGTGTGCAGTCGGAGAGTTGGGGAGTAGTTTGGGGGAGTTGGGAGGTAGTCAGGACTTTGAGGTGCTAGTTGGGGAATGGTTGAGGGTGTTGGAAGAGGCCCCAGGGTGGTCAGGCAGAGGTGGACAGTACGATAGTTGTCCAGGATTTAGATGTGCATTTAATTCTTCTAATTTTTCCTGGATAACTAGTTTGGAACCTTCCAAAGTCTCCGATTTAAAGTGGAGTATGGAATGGTTCCCAGTGCAGGGTAATTGCCAAAGGGAAGTTTGAGCTTCCTGGGGAATTCCCATCCAGTCCTTGCATGGGGAGATCCAAGGGCACCTTATGGATATGATGCCCCAGAGATTGGAAGTTATGGGCCAGTGGGTCTAAGACTAATGTTTTAAACTTAAATAAGGGCAAATATAAGGGCATGATGACAGAGCTGGCTAAAGTGAACTGGGGAAATAGCTTTAGAGATAGGTCTGTAGGGATACAGCGGCAGATATTTAGGGAGATATTCCATAACCCTCAGCTAAGATACATTCAAGTGAGAAAGAGAAATTCTCGGGGAGGAACACACCATCCGTGGCTAACTAAGGAAGTTAAAGGTAGCATCAAATTGAAAGAAAGAACATAGAATTTCATGAAGATCAGAAAATTGGACTTAGTATATAAAAAAACTAAAAATGATGAAAGAATAATAAGGAGGGAAAATTAAAATATGAGAGTAAGTTTGCTGGGAAAAAAACATATATAGTAAGGGTTACGACAAGTATTCAAAAAGGAATAGAATAACTAAAGTGAGTAAACAACAACAGAATTACCTGGAAAAACTCAGCAGGTCTGGCAGCATCGGCGGAGAAGAAAAGAGTTGACGTTTCGAGTCCTCATGACCCTTTGACAGAACTAGGTGAATCCAAGAAAGGGGTGAAATATAAGCTGGTTTAAGGTGTTTGGGGGGGGGCGGTTTGGGTGGGAGGAGAGAAGTGGAGGGGGTTGCTGTGGTTTTAGGGACAAACAAGCAGTGATAGAAGCAGATCATCAAAAGATGTCACATTTGTCCTCTAGAGGGTGAGTGTGGAATTAATAATCGAAAATGAGGACCCGGAGGTGAGTTTAACAGATGTTGTTTCGCATCTGTCTTCACTACAGAGGAAAAAGTAATATCTGAGGAATAATTGTGAATCAAGAGGTGAAAGGGAGGGGGCAACTTAAATCAATTACACTCACCAGGGAAAGAGTACTAAGAAAATTTTTGAAATTAAAGGCTGACAAGTCCCCAGGTCCTGATGGACTTCATCCTAGAGTCTTAGAAGTTACTGCTCAGGTTTCAGAGCTGGAACGGCGGCTGGGGACACTGTGGAGCATCCGCATATCTGAGAGCATCATGGATAGCAAGTTTAGTGAGGTGGTCACACCACAGATGAAGGGACTTAGGGAAGGAAGGGAATGGGTGACCACCAGGCAGTCCAAGAGAAACAGGCAGGTAGTTCAGGAGTCCCTTGGGGTCCCACTCGCAAATCGGTATTCCATTTTTGAGGCTGATGAGGGCGCTGGTTCCTCCAGGGAGTGCGGGCAGAGCCAAGATTCTGGCACCATAAGCAGCCTGTCTGTACAGGAGGGGAAGAAGAGAGGAAGAGCAATAGTAATAGGGGATTCTATAGCCAGGGGAACAGATAGGCACTACTGTGGCCATCAACGTGACTCCAGGATGGTATGTTACCTCTCTGGTGCCAGGGCCTGGGATGTCACTGAACAGCTGCAGGGCATCCTGAAGGGGAACGGTGATAAGGCAAAGGTCATGGGACATGTTAGTACCAATTACAGTGGTAGAAAGAGAGATGAGATCTTGCATCAAGAATTCAGGGAGTTAGGCAGTAGACTAAAAAGCAAGACCTCTCGGGTTTTAATCTCTGGATTACTCCCAGTGCTACATGCTAGTGACCTCAGAAATAGGAGAGTAGCACAGATGAATATATGGTTTTAGACTTGTTGCAGGAGGGAAGGTTTTAAATTCCTGGATCACTGGGACCCTTTCTGGAGAAGGTGGGACCTGTTCAAGCAGGACAGTCTATATGTGAACCAAAGCGGGACTAACGTCCTTGCAGGCGTGTTTGCTAGTACTGTTGGGAGGAGTTTAAACTAATTCAGCAGGGTTAGGGGACACAGAATTTTAGCAGGATAGGGACACATCATAATACAGTAAAACAATCAAGTCAGAGGGAGTACAGCTGCAATAAGCTTCAAGGGAGTAAGGCAAGGCTGGATGGCCTCTACTTTAATGCCAGGAGCATTACAGGTAAAATGGATGGGTTAAGGGTGAGAATTGACATGTGGAATTGTGAAATAGTAGCCATCACTGAGACGTGGTTGAGGTAAGGGCAGGATTGGCAGCTCAACATTCCAGGATATAGAATCTTCAGGCAAGACAGGGGAGGGGGTAAAAGAGGAGGAGGTGTTGCATTATTAGTTAAGGAGTCAGTTACTGCAGTAAAGAGAGATGATATCTTGGATGGGGCATCAAATGAAGCTTTGTGCGTAGAGCTCAGAATAAAAAAGGGGCAACCACATTATTAGGTGTTTTTAATATGTGCTCAATTTGTGGAGGTGTTTAAAAACAATAACAATAGGGTCATTATATTGGGCAATTTCAACTTTCCCAACATTAATTGGGATAGACAGAGTGTTAAGGGCTTGAATGGAGTGGATTTCTTGAAACGCGTACAGGAGAACTTTTTAGGTCAATATGTAACAGGTCCAACAAGGGATGGCACATTGCTGGACCTAATTCTGGGGAATGAAGCCAGACAGGTGGCTGAGGTGATGGGGGAGCATTTTAGTGATAGCGACCACAACATGGTACAGTTTAAGTTTGTTATGGACAAAGAAATAGACAAGTTGCAAAAAAATGTTTTGGACTGGGGGAGAGTGGATTTTAGTAAAATACTGCAGGATCTGGCCAAGGTAGACTGGAAAAAGGTACTTGTGGGGAAATCTACAGAGGAGCAGCGGGGGGTGTTCAAAAAGGAAATGGGGAGGGTACAGGCTCAACATGTTACCTCTAGGGTGATAGGAAGGAGTAACAAGCCCAGAAAACCATGGATGACCAGAGATATTTAGGTTACGATGAGAAGTAAAAGAGAGGCTTTTAGCAGGTACAAGGGAAGCAAATCAGCAGAGGGATTAATGGAGTACAGACAGTGCAGGGTGGAGCTTAAGAAAGCAATTAGGAGAGCAAAGAGGGGATATGAGAAAGTTCTGGCTGGTAAAAGTAGGGAAAATCCCAAGATATTCTATAAGCATATCAATGAGAAGAGGATAACCAGGGAAAAAATAGGGCCCGTAAGGGACCAATGGGGCAATCTATGGATGGAGCCTATAAGGGGTGGTGGTATATGTTAGCTTCACCTCTGATGCCTGAGCAGTCCAAATCGCTCCCACTCATTGGATTTTAGACCTTGGACTTAATTGGGGGTTGTGACAAATTGCAGCAGACAACTGGTTTTGGTGCAAGAAAAAAAAAACTGATGTTTTATTTTGGCTGAGGCACTGATTAAAAGATGTGAAAGTGGTCTATCAAAAATACACAAGGTGGTGAATGTGAGAATGTCAGAAAAACAGGAGCCAACTCCATATGAACCTGACTCATGTGAACAGGGAGGTCTCGCTGTGTTCTCAGAAGAAGGAACTGCAGATTGTGAGATATGAATCACTCCATTATACAATTAATATTGACCAATGTTCCCATGTACTCGGATGGGCCCAATAATCACAGTCCAACTCTAGATTGAGTGATGTTGACACAAGGGCTGACGTAAAGAAATGTCAAACACAATATATCAGTAACTAAATTTACCTGACATAGTATGAACTAACAGGTTCCCTTCCTGTTTTGACCGTTTTATCCATTGGTTCCGGTGGACTGATGACTTCAGTAACTATTGTAACATATACCCTGAATGTCTGTTGTACTTTGCCACTTGCCAAGTGTCCAATAACTCCCCAAGGTGCCGAGATGGGAACAATTGTACCTGTAGACAAAGAAACACATTGTTACAGCATTGCCCATGGTGAATCAGAAATTACAGGTGAGGGGACAGGGTGACTTTGCTTTTCTTTTATTCATTCACAGGAAGTGGCCTTCGCTGGCTGGGCCAGCATTTACTACCCATCCCTAATTGCCCTTGAGAAGATGGTGGCGAGTTGCCATCTTGAACCGCTGCAGTCCATGCGGTGTAGGTACACCCACAGTGCTATTGGGAAGGTAGTTCCAAGAGTTTGACGCAGTGACAGTGACGGAATGATGATATATTTCCAAGTCAGGATGGTGAGTGACTTGGAGGGGAACTTCCTGTTGGTGGTGTTCCCATCTATCTGCTGCTCTTGTCCTTCTAGATGGGAGTGGTCATGGGTTCGGAAGGTGAAAGCTGAGATGAATAAACTGAGATATGGAAAACACTGATGTGGGCATTGAATTATAGACACAGAATGATACAGCCTAGAAGAAGGCTGCTCCTGTGTTGTTTGGTGGACTTATCACACTAATCACCCTGACCTCCTTTCTTCCCACAGACACAAAGATGTTTCCCATTATCTCAACAATTGCCTTTGAATTTTACTATTGAATTTGCTTCACCACCAGTTCAGGCAGTGCTCTCCATATCACAGCGACTCATTGTTTAAATAAATGTTGCATCTGGTTCTATTGTCAATTATCTTAATTCTCTGCCCTCCGGTTATCGCCTGCTCTGCCAATGGAAACAGTTTCTCCTTATTCACTCAGTCAAATCCATTCCTGGTTCTGCACACCTTGGATCTCTCAAATCTCCTGGCAAATTTCTCTGCTCTGAGGAAATGACCTCCGACCTCTCCAGTCTCTCCATGTAACTGAGGCCCATCCACACTCCTATCATTCTAGTAAATCTCTTCTGCACCCTCTCCAAGGCCTTGATCTCCTTCCTTTTGTAAGGAAACCAAGATGTGCCTGGAGGAGGTGCAATTGACAGAATCTGAACAGCTACTGCCTGAAAACAAAAAGAGCAAAACAAGAGAGAGAAAAGGAAACCAGCAAAGAGAAAGGAAAGGAAATGGAGACGGAGGTTCTGATGAGAGTCATTGGAACATGGCAGGAGACTGTGGACAGTAAGATCAGCATGGAAACAAGGTGGAGAATTAAAATGACAGGTGACCAGAGGCTTGAAGACTGAAGGGATGTGTTTAGCAAAGCAATCGCCTTATCTTACTTACATTCATACATACAAATTAGGAGCAGGAGTAAATCATTTGGCTGCTCGAGCCTGCTCCGCCATTCAGTAAGATCATGGCTGACCTGATTTTGGCCTCAACTCCACATTCCTTCCTACTCCCTGCACACTTTGACTTCCTTGCTAGTCAAGAATTTATCTATTTCTGCCTTAGAAATATTTAATCACCTGCATCTACCGGTCTCAGGTGAAGAGGGTTCCATAGACACACGGCCCTTGGAGAGAAAAAAATTCTCCTCATCTCTCTCTTAAATGGGAGACCCATTAATTTTAAACAGTGTCCCCTAGTCCTGGTCTCTCCAACAAGGGGAAATATCCTCTCAATATCCACCCTGTCAAGCTTCCTCAGGGTCTGATATGTTTCAATAAAATCACCTCAGTCTAAACTTCAATGGACACAGTCCCAACCTGCCCAACCTTTCCTCATAAGACAATCCCCTCATCCCAGGAATCAGTCGTCTGAACCTTCTCTGAACTTCTTCTAATGCAATGATATCATTTCTTAAATAAGTAGACCAAAGCTGTACTCTGTATCCGAGATGTGATCTCACTAATGATCTGTAACACTATATGGACAGGATTTTACATGTGAGCAAGCGGGGGTGGGGCCCACTCACCCACGGGTAAAATGACGTGCGGTGACATCAGGGGGGAACGCCCAACCTCGCTGTGTCCCATTTAAATTTTCAGGAAGGCAAGGGCGCAGTGAAATTAGCTACACAACCACTGGGCTGTCACGGGCCAATTGAGGCCATTGACAGAGGCTAGTAAGTAATTAAAGGACCTACGCATCCAACCTTAAGGTTGGCGGGCAGACCAGGAGCCCCGATACGAATTGGATAAAGCATGAAACCTCATCCACGGTCGGGATGAGGTTTCATGTAGCTTTTTAAAAGTGTTAATAAGATATTTCTGAAAATTCTGGACATGTCCCAACACAACTGACATTGTAACATGAGGAGACATGTTATGGAAATTTTATTTTTCTATTCTTAGCTTTTTGACATTTACAGCTGATCTCCCTGAAGCAGCACTTAGCCTCAAGGAGATGAATGTGCTCTTTCGTGTGCATGCGGGAAAGAGTGCACCCATGATTTTGGGATTTCTCCTCCCCACTCAGACAGGGAGTGCATAGCGCTTCCATGCGGATGTCACACTGGGCGGGCCTTAATTGTCCGGCACACGTAAAATGGCAGCCCGCTCGCAATCTCAGGCGCTAATCGGAAGTGCAACTGTGCGCACCCGCCATTCAACCTCACCCCGACAGGGGTAAAATTCAGCCCCATGATAAACATCACTACTTTTATATTCCATTCCATTACGCAAGGAGAGTCTGGTCAGGAGGAGTGGAGCTGGACATGCTGGAGTTTGAAATAAAACGAGAGAAAAAATTCAAAATATCACATCACTGGAAAATATGAATTGATTGGCTTGTGAGTGCTGTAGCTTGTTTCCCTGTCTCCAAAGTTAAGGAGATAGTTTAAGCAACTGGGAAATTAATAACTGCATCAAAAAAATTCAGAAAGGTAATGAGGTTTAAATAAAACATTTGGCTCCCTTCCTTATGTTTAAATGACAACAGCAGATGGGAATTGAGTAGCTGGTGAGTCTTTATTTTTTTAAGTAGTAAGCTTTATTAATGGTAGTAAGTTTTCTTACCTAATAGATAGAGGAATGGCAGGGCAGATCTGACCTCTTGAATGAACATCCTGTGCTACATGGGAACTCCAGGATACTTGTGCAGGAATTGTCGTCAGTTGCAGCAGCTCGAGCTCCGGGTTTCAGAGCTTGAGCATCAGCTGTTATCACTATGGCACATCTGTAAGTTAGAGCGCTTTGCAATAGCATGTTTATAGATGTGGTCAGCCCAAAGCTTAAGAGCATGCAGGGAGAGAGGGAATGTGTGACCACCAGGCAGTCAAGAAAAAAGAGGCAGGAGTCCCCTGAGTGCACCCCACTCTCCAACCAGTATTCAATTCTGAATATTGATGAAAGTGATGGTTTAACTGGAGAGTACAGTCAAGTCCATAGCACCACCAGCAGCTCAGCTGTACAGGGGCACATGAAGAAGACTGGAAGAGCAATAGTAATAGGAAATTCAATAGTTAGGGGACAGATAAGTGTTTCTGTGACTATAGATGTGAATTTGGATATGTTATATTGCCTCTTTAGTGCCAGGGTCAATGATGTCACTGGCCAACTGCCCAGCACCCTGATGGGGAAGAGTGAACAACCAGCAGTCTGGCTCATAGCAGTGGGTTAATGCAAGTGGGGTTACTGAAGGAAAGTTGCACAGATTTGTTAAGGACTAATTGTGTTTAACTAACTTACTTGAGTTTTTCGATGAAGTAACAGAAAGTGTTGATGAAGATAATGGGTTTGGTGTTGTGTACCGAAGCTTCCAAAAGGCTTTTGACAGAGTTCCACACACCAGACTGCTGAGCAAAGCTTTAGCTTCTGGAATAAAAGGGACAGTAGCAACATGGATAGAATATTGTCTGAGTGACAGGAAACAGAAACTAGAGGAAGGTGCATAGAAGAGTTTCCCAGTGGAGTTATCCAACAGATACAAGGTGCTTGCGATCTGTGTGGATGAGGAGGAGGGCTGCAAGTTGGATGAGCAGACTGACCATGGCACCATGGTGAAGGATGTCATTCAAGTGGGCGAGCAGAGAGGAATGTGGTAGTGATAGGAGACAGTATCGTCAGGGGGATAGATACATTCTCTGCAGTCGAGAGCATGAACCCATGTGGCTGTGTTGCCTGCCTGGGCTGGAGAACTTGCAGTGGGAGGGTGATGACCCAATGGTTGTGAGTCATATAGGTACCAATGACATAGCTCTGTATGATAGAGCATACAGGAAGAGATCAATAGAGTGTTTAAGAAAGGTACTGCAATAATCATGGGTGACTTTAATCTACATGTAGATTGGGGAAATCAGATTGGCAAAGGTAGCCTGGAACCAGGAATTCTTGGGACAATTTCTTAGAGCAGTAGATTCGAGGGCCAACCAGGGAACAGGCAAGATCTGTGGCACAGGATAAATGAATAGGGACAGCGAACACATGGTCGAATTTCTTGTTCAGTTTGAAGTGGAGAAGTGTGGGTCCATGACTAGTGTTTTAAACCTAAATAAAGGTAACTATGAGAGTATGAAGTCAGAGGTAGCTCAGGTAAACTGGGAAACTGGGTTAAAACATAGTTCAGTAAAGTTGCAGTGGCAAATTCTTGACAAGATATTTAAAGAATAGCCTTACATTCAAAGAAAAACTGTACAAATCTGCAATGATTAGCTGTAGGTCAGAGGATTGGACAGATTTTAAGAGCAAAGAATGACTTAAAAGCAAATGAAGTGGGAGAAAGCAGAGTATGAGAGAAAACTAGCTAATAATCGATACTTAGATATTAAAAGTTTCTACACATATTTGAATAGCAAAAGAATAACCAAAACTAAAGAGTGATTCTGGGGAATTGGTAACAGAAAATGAAGAAATGGCAGAGGCGTTGAACAGGTATTTTGTGTCTGTTTTCACAGTCGAGGACTTAGATAACTTCCTAAAGAGTCTTGAAAATCAAGAGATGATCGGGAAGGGTGAACATAATACAGTCACCATCACCTGGGAAAGATGCTAGGAAAACTATTCAACCTAAAATAAAAACAGAAAATACTGTAAAAACTCAGCAGGTCTGGCAAGATCTGTGGGAGAGGGAAGCAGAGTTAATGTTTTGAGTCTGTATGATACTTTCTCAGAGCTGAATCATTCGGACTCGAAACGTTAACTCTGTTTCTCTCTCCACAGATGCTGCCAGACCTGATGCATTTTTCCAGCATTCCCTGTTTTTATTTCAGATTTCCAACATCCACAATATTTTGCTTTTAAACTATTAGCCTATGATGATAGGAGTGCATTTTTATATTTTGTGTTTATCTGTATATTCTGTGTAGGTAAGGATAATTTGTGTCCGTGTCCAGGGTTAATCAAAGTGAGGTTAGTGGAGTCAGATTTTCTGTAGAGTGTAAGGCACAAAAGACGTCTTTTATTTCTTGTATTTCGTAATGAGGCCTTATAGTGGGTGTTAACATCCAAATAAACAGAGTTGGTATGAAATGAGCATTTGGGGATAAGTTTTGAAATTGATTTGTAGCTGCTGCATTTCAAAGGAGTCTCAAAGGTACGAGAACATTTGCATTTTACAGGAGATTTGTGAGTAAACAGGGGCAGGCGTTTAAAATTTTATGTACCTGAAATAGGGTTAAAATAGGAAAATGAAAAATTTTAATATTTGGGAGCCTGAGTTTTCAAAGAGATAATTAAAGACAATGCAGAACTATGAAGAAAGGGGTGAAAATGTATTTATACAAATGGGTTTTCAGCTGTAGCAGTTGCTGTGGGGGACGTCCCACCGAAGGCCAACCCCAGTATTTTGGAGTGTGCAGAAAAGTTCTGAAAATCTTTTAATTGAAGAAAGCAGCTCAGTTTTGGGCCAGGAGAATATGTGTCCTGAGAACAGTTTGTTCGAACTCTCCCTTTGGAAGAGCCACGTAAGTGTAGATTTGTTCTGGGAATCATGGATTGTACTTCTGTTTAAAGTGAAAGCAATTTCTCAGTTTGGGGAATATTTCCTGGATTTTATGGTTAAGAATCTATAAGGGCTGTTGTGAAAAAATAGTTTTATTGTGTACCTTTGACAAAGGGTGTTATTTTGTAAGATTTCTTTTCTAACTGTATCTTTTAACTTGTGTTTAAGTTTCATGTTTTTTTTTCTTTTAATAAACATGTTAATTCTTTCAATTTTTAAAAGTAATAACTGGAGTCCTGTACTTTTGAGTTCTGTAGCTTTCCATCCACGTTTCTACAATACGGAAAAATAAATTCTGATCAGCTGAGGGCGGTTTCAACCTGAGATCTGGTTTGCTGAGCTTCAACATCAGCTGCAGCTGAAACAAGATCTAAAGGTTGAGGAGCCCCCCAGGACTGGATGGCCTACATCCAGAGGTCTGAAAAGAAGTGTTGGTGCAGATAACAGATGCATTGGTTATAATCTTGTAAAAGTCCTCAGGGCAGAATTTTCCTCCTGTTGGGTGTCCGCACACCCAACCTGAACCAGGGTAAAATAACGCGTGATGATGTTGGGTGATCGTCCTCATTATTTCGGTTGACCCCAGTTCCTTCATTGTCTCTGGGTCAAAATCCAGGAACTCCCTCCCTAACAGCACTGTGGGTGTACCCACACCACAGGGACTGTAGCAGTTCAAAAAGGCAGCTCACCACCACCTTCTCAAAGGCAATTAGGGATGAACAATAAATGCGGGCATTGCTGGCGATGCCCACATCCTATAAATGAAAAAGAAAACAAATGTATAGGCGCTAAATTTGCCGATGACACCAAGGTATTTAGGAAAGTAAGTGGACAAGAGGAGGTTGTAAATCTGCAAAGAGATATAGACAGATTAAGTGAGTGTGAAAAGTTTGGCAGATTGAGTGTAACATGGGTAAATGTGAGCTTGTTCACTTTGACAGGAAGAATAGAAAAGCAGTATAGTATTTAAATGGAGAGAGATTGCAGAACCTAGTTGTAAAGAGGGATCTAGGTGTCCTCATACATGAATCACATAAGGTTAATGTGCAGGTACAGCAAGTGATTAGGAAGGCAAATGGAATGTTGGTGTTTATTGCAAGAGGAATGGAATATAAAAGTCAGGAAGTTTTACTACAGCTGTACTGGGCCTTGGTGAGATCATATCTGGAGCACTGGGCAGATTTGATCTCCTTATTTAAAAAAATATATATATAATTTTTTTGGAAGCAGTTCAGAGGACGTTCACTGATCTTATTTCTGGAATGAAGGAGTTGTCTTATGAAGACAGGTTGAACAGGTTAGTCCTATATCCAGTGGAGTTTAGAAGAATGAGAGATGATCTTATTGAGACATACAAGATCCTGAGGGAACATGATAGGTGGATACCCAGATATACCTTATGGACTTTTAAACTGCTGAGTTATATCCGTGTTGATGATATGAAAAATGTGGGAATTTTGAGAAACCTTCACCTTTAAAACAATCAACACAAAACTAAAGCCCATCAAAATCTTGCATAAATAATCTAAGGCACAATCAATTCAATTATGCGAACCCATCAATACTCCACACATACAATGGCTTTCAGTTCAAGACTAGTTATGGGGGCAGGAAGACAATGATAAACATCATGCGAACCCATTAAAACAATGAGACAACAATCACCAGGGAAAGCCCACCAAAATCAAACAAAGAACTAACCTTCATTTGGATTGAGATGAGAAATTGGAAAGACAGTATAACTGGGCAGTCAGTTATGAAGCGGAGGGGGAGAATCCAGCTAGCAGAAGGGGTGCAATTTTGAAAGTTGAGGGAGAAACCTGCTAGCAGGCATTGAGCAGTTGGGTGTGGTTGAAACAGTTTAAGCAAGAAGATCTGGAGGTTTGCAGACCCGCAGGCAACATCACGGTGAGGGGCACGGGGTGGCAGGTTCAACCAAAGACAACAAGGCCGCAACCACAGCCCTCCATGAAGATCGACCACCCACAACCGCGTCCTCCACCCAACTGAAGAACCTTCGCAGATTCCACAGACCAGGACCACGTGGGGACAGCAAGACCCAGAGAACACAAAGAGCGTACCCCAAAACTGCAACCAGCTTACCTGGCTGGATTTCGAACTGTCAAGGGACCCTGGTTGGTGAGCATGATCCCTGACCTCTCCCGGTTCAATTTAGTTAGGATTTAGGGGTGGGACAAGAGTAAGGGAAATGGTAGCATGATTCTCCCTCATTATGCCATGTGTTCCCCATTCTTAACTAAGTGTACATTGTAGATCTGTATAATCTCAGTGTAATCCAAATGTTATAAGTTCATTTGAGACTTCAATAAACTCAATTTTTTTTTTCCTTGCTCCAAAACCAGTTGTCTGCTGCACTTTGTCACAACCCCCAAATAAGTCCAAGATCTAGAACCCAGGGAGTGGGAGCGATTCGAACCGCTCAGAAGTCAGAGGTGAAACTGACACACACACCACCCCCTACAAAGGGAAGAATGCATATTCTGTCTCCACTCGTCTGGTTTCAGGTAAAAGTCCAAAAGCCATATCCTTGTTGAAGATATGAAAAATGTGCGAATTTTGAGAACCCTTCAAGTGCTGCCTGAAGCAAAGTAGGCAAACAAATCTTTAAGTCCAGACACAGTGGAGCCTGCCAGGTGCACATCGCTTATGTGCTGTTATGAAACACTTCAGCGTGTTTTCCAGCCAACACGGGCTGACGATCCAGCGGGGGAGGATGATGCCGGCCGGCTGGGCTTATAAACATCTGCTGATCTATCACAATGAGGTTCCCGACGTCCAATGGCAGGGAACATGGCCCCCCATGGGTGGGCAGAGCGGACAATTGCAAATAGGTTTCACGCGGTTATGAAACCAATCGCGCCATATTGTCCGGTCACGTCACCGAACATGCCCAACACCGGCAGGCAAGGAAAATCCCAGCCAAAGATTTAAACACGAGATATCAAAGATTGAAGGGTTGTTTTCTAGTCTGTTGTTACCCTGATGGAACATTTGATGTACCTGCAGCATTAGAGAATTGCGAATAATTGAAAAGTTTGTCCAGGCCGGTCTCTATTGCACGATTCATATCCATTCCAGTAACCATTGTTTCAAGCCATTGGGGATGGAGGAATTTTTTCTCTTCATAATTCTAAAACAAAAAGAGCAGAATGTATGATCATGTGACACAACTGAACTACCCCTGTAAAGCACCAGGGTTGAGTGTACATCCTGGTTTCACAGGTGCAGTAGCAGCATTCATGTCCTGGATGGGGTGGGATTGAAAGAGAGTTAGGAGGTTTGATTAAACTCTTGGCATTAACACTTTCTGGTTCATTTTCCTTTCTCGTTCAGTCTTTCAACTTTGGCGTTGTCCTGCACTATTGGCCTTGCTCCTCCCCTTGAGTATTCAATAAAAAACAGTGTCATTGACAGCCTTCTACACTGAGTCACTTCCCTCTGAGTGTTCTCAGGGTCAGAGAGAGAAGCCATGAGCACTAGTGCTCCTCCTCCGGACCCCTTAATCCCAATCCCACCTACACCCCACGTGCTTCCCCAACAAACCACACTCTCCCCATTCAATCATGTAGGTCATTTATCCCTATTCAACATTCACCAATTCATTCACCAAACAATCACAGAAAGGTCCCACTAAAATGATAACTCCCATTATTTGCAGCCAGATGCCAACATCGACTGATATTTATGCAACATGGGTCATTAACATTAAGAGCTACAATGATACAATGCATTGTTCGTTTGTGCGCACCCAAAAAGGTGATCCCACCACGGCCATTAAACAGACTAGAGAGTACAAATTTTCATGTAACAGCATCATGTAACATATCCCATTATTTATTTATAACACTGCGGACGATAACACTGATTTTGTTCACTGCTTCAGACCTCATTAACATATTCTGCATTTTGCATCCTATGGAAGCAGTTACAGTAAATTAATAGTTAGGGGAAAGATTCAAAACTTGTAACCCAGATAAAGTACACAAGATCTTTCCTTTATCCTGCCTTGGGTGCATGATATTATTCAATATAATTATTTCACACAAGAGGTGTAACTGGATTCTACTTTACCAGTGATCTCATAGGCTAGAAATGTCAAATAACTCCTGAGGAACAAAGTGGAATCATTGAACAACAACAGTCTTCACTGTCAGTGATAAGCATTGGTGCCCTAATGTGTCTTTTTGTAACACAACTTTTAAGAGGCCAGGGGACAAAGACGGAATGGTTCACATTTGTATTGGGTTTCTTGATCATCAAGTCTGAAGACTCTTCTGATTGCTGCTTCTTATTACTCTTTATTTTTAATATCTGGTATGCAACACAACTTTATCACAATATTTCGATGCCTCCAGGAAGTCATAAAAGCACCGGGATAGAATGAGCTAATAGGTGAGTAGACAGAATGGAAAAGAACCTTGAAAATCATGCAGAGCGTAATAAAAAGTTAATGATCCACAATGAGCTCATTGTCCACTTGTGTCCTTGTAATTTCACCCACAAAACATGCTCACAGTAAAGAACCATTAGCAACAAAATAAAGAGATCTCCAGCAATTATTCAATACTCTGAGCAGAAGATAATTATAGATGACAAACGTCATCGAGACTAGCTCATCTGATCTGTCCAGAATGGCACAAACATACTGATAGGAGCAGGAGTGAGCCATTTAGCCTGTTGAGCCTGCTCTGCCATTTAATAACATCCCCTAAAACATAACAGTGACTACAATGAAAAGCATTTAATTGGCAATGAGATTTGAGACACTGTGCAAGGTGCTGTGTAAATGCAGCTTTTGCCTTTCTTTCATTGTCTACTGCAGGCAATAGACAGAACTGGAGCAATAGTGATATTGGATATCAATGCTGATTCTCTGGGGATAATTAATCACAGAGCAATCAACTGCTGTCAGAAAGTGGCTACAAAAAAATCACTACATTTACAAAACAATTCAACTCTGTAACTAATACAACCTTACCATTCTGACTTCTCTGGCACCAAATCACAGCACACCCTAAATGACATCTGCCACTTTGATGCTACTGAAACTATCCAAGGATTCGTCAGTCAGACATATGAACATACGAGCTTATGAATTAGGAACAGCAGTAGGCCACTCAACCCCTCAAAACTGTCCCATCATTCAATAAGTTCACGGCTGATCTGAATGTAACTTCAGCTGCACATTCTTGCCCACCCCTAATAACCTTTCACCCCCTTGTTGGTCAAGAATCTATCTAGCTCTGCCTTAAAAATATTCAAAGACTTTGCTTCCACTGCCTTCTAAGGAAGAGAGTTCTGAAGACACACAACCCTCAGAGAAAAATAATTCTCCTCATCTCTGTCTTAAATGAGTGACCCCTTATTTTTAAACACTGACACCTAGTTCCAGATTCTCCAAAAAAGGAAACATCCTCTCCACATCAATCCTGTCTGGACTCCTCAGGATCTTAAAGGTTTCAATAAATTTGCTTCTTCCTCCTGTAAATCCCAGTGGATACAAGCCTAGCCTGTCCAGCCTTTCCTCATAAGACAAATTGTCTCTGCCTGGCATTAGTATAGTAAATGTTCTCTGAACTGCTTGTAACACATTTACATTTTTTTTTATTTTAGGAGACCAATATTGTACACAGTACACCAGATGTGGTCTCACCAATGCCCTGTACAACTGTATCATAAACTCCCTGCTTTTGTTCTCAACTCCCCTCACAATAAATGATAACACTCGATTATGTTTCCTAATTACCTGCTCCACCTGCATACTAAACATTAATGATTCATGTGCTAGGACACCCAAATCCTTCTGCATCTCAGAACTCTGCAATCTCTCACTGTTTAGGTAAAGTATATTTTTTAGTCTTCCTACCAAAATGAACAATTTCACTTTTGCCCACGCTATATTCCATTTGCCAGATCCTTGCCCACCCACTTAACCTCTCCATGTCACTGCATAGCCTCCTTACATCCTCTTCACAATTGACTTTCCTGCCTATCTTTGAGCCACCAGTAAATTTAGCAACCATTCCTTCGGTCCCTTCATCCAAGTCATTTACATAATTTGTAAAAAGTTGAGGCCCCAGCACTGATCCCTATGGCACACCACTTGTCACATCCTGCTAACCAGTAAAAGATTCCCTTATGCCAACTCTCTGCTCCCTGTTAGCTTCTTCTATCCATGCCAATATGTTACCCCCTACATCATGAGCTTTTATTTTCTGCAATAATTTTTGTTGTGACACTTTATCAAATGCCTTCTGAAAATATAAGTACAGTACATTTACCCTTTTATTCACAGCACATGCGACTCCTTCAAACAACTCCAATAAATTGGTTAAACATGATTTCGCTTTTACAAAACAATGTTGACTCTGCCTGATTGCCTTGAATTTTTCTAAGTGCCCTGTTATTATATCTTTCCTAATAACTTCTCATGTTTCTCTGACAGATTTTTGGCTAAGTGGCCAAAAGTTCCCTGCTTTCTGTGTCCCTCCCTCTTTGAATAAAGGAGTTATATTAGTGGTTTTCCAATCTAATGGAACCTTCCTGAATCTAGGGAATTTTGGAAAATTGAAACTAATGCAAAAACTATTTCATTAGCCACTTCTTTCAAGGCCTTAAGGTGAGGTCCATCCAGACCTGAGGATTGGTCAGCCCACAGACCCAACAGTTGGCTCAATCCCACTTCCCTGGTGATTGTAATTTTCCCGGGTTCCTCTCTCCCTTCCATTTCCTGATATACAGCTATTTCCGGAATGTCACTTGTGCCCTCTATAGTGAAGACCAAAGCAAAATATCTGCTTAATTCATTCGACATCCCCCAACTTGCCATTTTCAATTCCCAGACACACTCTCTATAGGACCAATGCTCACTTTGTTAACCCTTTTCTTATTTAAATATCGAAAGACATTCTTACTATCTGTCTTTATATTATGAGAAAGCTTTCTCTCATACTCTAATTTTCCCTCCTTCAACTTTTTGCCATACTTTGCAGTTCTTTATATTCTTTCCAATCTTCTGACCTGCCACCCATCTTTGCGTAATTATATGCTTTTTCTTTAACTTTGATACTGCTTTAGTTTATGACAGATGGTGTGACCTCCCCTTGGAATTTTTCTCTCATTGGAATGTATTTATATTCTGTGTATCTGAAATATCCCTTTAAATGTCTGCCACTGAACTTCTATTGGCCAATCCCTTAACCTCATTTGCCAGTTCACTTTAGCTACCTTTGCTTTCGTGCCCCCATAATTGCCGTTATTTTAGATTGAAATACTTGTCTTTTTCGCTCTCGTTTCTCCCTCACAATGAAAGTCAAAGTCAATCATATTATGATCGCTGCTACCCGGGGTGCCTTCACTAGGAGGTTATCAATTATTCCAATCTCATTTTTTAATATCAGGTCTAGTATCGCCTGCTCTCTGGTTGGCTCCAGAATGCACTGTTCTCACAAACTATCCTGAAAACATTCTATCAACTCTCACCTATGCTATCTTGGCCCATCTGATTTTTCCAGTCTTTATGCAGATTAAAATCCCCCATGATTATTACTGTACCTTTCTGACATGCCCCCATTCCCTCTTCTTTTATGCTCTGTCCTAGTGTGTAGTTACAATTAGGAGGCCTGTACACCACTTCCACAAGTGACTTCTTGCCTTTAACATTCCACATCTTAACACAAACCACTACTACATCCTGGTTTCCTGAACTTTGGTCATCCCTCTCTAACATTTTAACACCATCATTAATTAACAGAGCCAGGCCTCCACCTTTTCCCACCTTCCTGTCCTTCCTAAATGTCACATACTCTTCAACATTCAGTTGCCAATCTTTGACATCCCATAGCCATGTCGCTATAATTGCTATCTGATTGTACTTATTTATTTCGATTTGCGCTATCAGTTCATCATCTTTGCTTTGAATGCCTAAGTTGTTGGTACCTACATGGAGCAGTGGATCCTTCCCCTCCCTTTGCAAGTTTATCTCTAGCCCTGAGCAGATATCCTGACCCTGGAACCAGGGAGGCAACAAAGCTGTCTGGACTCACTCTTTGCGACAGAGAACAGTGTCAATCCCCCTCATTATGCTGTCCCTACCACCACTACATTCCTTGTTGCTCCCCCACTTGAATGGCTCCCTGTACCACGGTGCCATGGTCAGTTTGCTCATCCACCTGAAGCTTCCACTCTCATACAAACAAATTGAGAGAACTGCAATCCTTTTGGACGATTGCAGAGTCTCACACTCCTGCCCTCTGGGTCCCCTTGCCTGCCTCACTCATAATCATACCCTCCTGTCCCTGGCCAGTAACCAAATCACAAGACCCTATCCTAAGTGGTGTGACTGCCTCTTGGTATAAAGCATCCAAGTAAATTTCCCCCTCCCTGATGTGTTGCAAAGTCTGCAGCTCAGCCTCCAGATCAATGACTCTGAGCGGAAGTTCCTCAAGGCACAAACACTCACCTCAGACGTGTTTGTCATGGATCACAATGTTATCCAGGAGCTCCCACATGCTGCAGCCTTGACACATCATCTGCCCTGCCACCCTTAATATATTTTAAATAATTACATTAATCACTTGGATAAAAACAAAAAACTGCGGATGCTGGAAATCCAAAACAAAAACAGAATTACCTGGAAAAACTCAGCAGGTCTGGCAGCATCAACGGAGAAGAAAAGAGTTGACGTTTCTAGTCCTCATGACCCTTCAACAGAACTGATTTTTCTTTACAATGAGAGGGGTGAAATATAAGCTGGTTTAAGGTGGGAGGGTGGGGTGGGGGGGAGAGAAGTGGAGGGGGGGTGTTGTTGTAGGGACACCTTGGTCCACTCCTCCATCACCCCCTACTCCTCAACCCCCACCTATGGCACCTCCCCATGCCCACGCAAAAGATGTAACACCTGCCCCTTCACTTCCTCTCTCCTCACCGTCCAAGGGCCCAAACACTCCTTTCAAGTAAAGCAGCATTTCACTTGCATTTCCCCCAACTTAGTCTACTGTATTCATTGCTCCCAATGCAGTGTCCTCTACATTGGAGAGGCCAAATATAAACTGGGCGACCGCTTTGCAGAACACCTGTGGTCTGTCCGCAAGAATAACCCAAACCTCCCTGTCGCTTGTCATTTTAACACTCCAACCTGCTCTCTTGCCCACATGTCTGTCCTTGGCTTGCTGCATTGTTGCAGTGAAGCCCAACGCAAACTGGAGGAACAGCACCTCATCTTCCGACTAGGCACTTTACAGCCTTCCAGACTGAATATTCAATTCAACAACTTCAGGTCTTGAGCTCCCTCCTCCATCCCCATCCCCTTTCTGTTTCTTACCCCTTCCTTTTATTTTATTTTCCCCAATAATTTATATAGATTTTTCTTTTCCCACCTATTTCCATTATTTTTAAATCTTTTATGCCCCCCCACCCCCACTAGAGCTATACCGTGAGTGCCCTACCATGCATTCTTAATTAGCACATTTGTTTAGATAATATCACCAACTTCAACACCTCTGTGTTCTTTTGTTCCTTTGTCTGTGACATCTTTTGATGATCTGCTCCTATCACTGCTTGCTTGTCCCTACAACAACACCCCCCCTCCACTTCTGTCCGCCACCACCCCCCCACCCCCCACCTTAAACCAGCTTATATGTCACCCCACTCATTGTAAAGAAAAATCAGTTCTGTTGAAGGGTCATGAGGATTCAATACGTCAACTCTTTTCTTCTCTGCCGATGCTGCCAGACCTGCTGAGTTTTTCCAGGTAATTCTGTTTTAGTTTTACATTAATCACTTGTTTAATTTGGCTTTCTTACTTATTTGATTAAATTTACCAACAAATTATGTACTATTTTAAACATTAACAATAGAATAGAACTTACCCACTTGCCAGATACTCACCAAACAGTTAGCTTCTCTCCCTGTAGTAGGGCAAGAACCAATTTCTATAGGCTGAGAATGGTAGAAAGAGGAAATGAACAACTCCTCCCTCCAACCAAACTCCAAGTCTTCATTCAGTTTGTCAGCTGCATGAAAGAACCCTGAATTTATAGTAAACTGAATTGGGGCAACAGTAACTAGATTGAACCAGTTAGTTAATTAATTACTCAGCTCTTACAGCCGAGAGTGAGCTTACCCTGTCAAAACTGCAAGAAAGAACTTAGCCTGCTGACACAGCACTTTCCAGTTACTGCTAATTATATACTAGATTCTAAGAGCAAAATTTAAGAACAAAATTAACACTTAAAACTCCCCTCTCACCAAACTCCAAGGGCAGAATGTTTCCCTCCTGGGTGACCCTCCCTATGTCACGGCGCTCTCTTGCGATCATTCACCCGGTGGGTGCGTGCGCGTGCCAGAGCGGTGCCCACTATTAATTAACAAGCCACTCAAGGCCCTGAACAATGCAATTGTCTGAGATTTTTCATTGCCCGAGCGATTTTCTGCTCATTGCACGGGCAAAACAGGCAGGTGGTCAGCTGACATTTCCTCAAACCTCATCTAAGGGCAGGATAAAAAGGGTCAGCAGCATTGCCAGTGTGAGTAGTGAGGAGTTTTGGAGATAGTTTGCAGCTGGTTGTTTACTGGTATTTGGCAGCTTCATCTCTATTCAGGTCCTCATTTTTAGCATTTCCCGGCCTCATTTCAGGACTCATTGCTGTCTGCCAGGAGGGTTCAAACCATGTGGACCTTTCCAGGTATCAGACAGCCTTCCTTTACTCTGCTAATGGGGACTGTGGTTTGGCACTAGCAAGGGGGACACGTTGAAGGAAAGGGATCTTGATGCAGCTGCATAAGCCACAGATGATGGGTCCAGTGGTCAGTTGGAAGATGAGCACAGAGTGGAGAATGCTGTGGGTATGCAGCCTGACCTCGGTAACCTCCAGGAAGGCAGAGACACCAGGGATGCCTTGATCCAACGCTCCTTCAGCGAGGCTACCAAAGATCAGCTTCAAATTCATGTCAGGGCTGCCTCCTCCAACCTGGATGTCTGAAAGGACTCTTTCATTTCAACACAAAGAACACTCAGCAATAAAGTTCTCAGCCACCTATGTCCAGAATTACATACTGACGTTCCACACAACAATGAATTAAAAAGGTGAAGATACTCAGACCATGATGACAAAACCAGATTTATATCATTTTGACAAGTACAGGCTACTTACATCAAACCCTCTGGCCTGAAGTCCCAGACCAGTTTACATTAACTAAATATAAATGAATATAAAATCACCCTTGACCTGTCCCTCTTGTGCTCATGTGTCTTTAACTTACACTTGTGAGTGCTCTCTCTAGGTGCCCCCCCCCTCGCTGGCACTGGTCTCGGAGACAGCCTGATGACCTTGCCGTCCTGTTGGCCTTGATGACCTTGTCGGTTGTCCTCAGGCCAGTGGCGCCCATGCTGGCCCCGCCTGGGATGGAGCGGCCAGTGCCACAGCTGGCACCTCTCCAATCACCACAGCCTCATCTGGTGCCATGGTCACCGGTGGAGGGGCAGAGAAGCTGCTGCTGTCACCTGGACCACCCTGAGAGGAGTCCGCAGAGATGGCTGGCAGCTTGTGCTCTAATCTAAGGTCGCTGTGGACCTCCCTGCACAACATTAATGGACATGCGCCTAGCTGGGATACTGGGTGCCTTATCCTTTGCCCAAACTGTCAGTGACCACCTGAGGTCAGTTCCTGTGTGAGAGCTTGCAGGTCCAAGCATAACCCCAGGAAACCCTCATTCTGTCCCTGGACCTGCCTCTCGATCAGAGACATCACTGTCTCAATGGAGGGGGCAGTGCACTCACCCATCACGGTCAATGCAGTGTGCACGCTCCAAATGGACTCCTCCATCACAGAGAGCATGGCACGCATATCCTCATGGATCACCGCTCGATGTTCTCGTACATCTCACTGGACATCCAGCATCTGCTGCCTAATGGATGATTGCAGAGGCTCATTTTCAGCCTTCAACTGAGCATCGTCCTGGCCCCCGTTAATCCTCTGACTGCCGGCCCCCTGGGCACTCTCTGCCTCCGCACACACCTCTAGAGAGTTTGAAGTGCCCTCACCAAAGTGCACCAAATTACTAGCCACTGAACTAATGCCCACCGAGGTGCTGGTATCTGCGCTGATGCCTGTGAGTGGGTGTGACAGTGATGCCCAGAGGTTTTCTGCCGTTAGGGGGAGGCCCTTCATGGTCTACAGATCGGACGCCAGCTGGCAAACCTAAAAAGGAGATGAAGGACATTTCATTAGTTAAAGTCATCATAAGACCCTAAGACCATAAGACCATAAGACATAGGAGCAGAAATTAGGCCAATCAGCCCATCGAATCTGCTCCGCCATTCAATTATGTCTGATAAGTTTCTCAACCCCATTCTCCCGCCTTCTCCCCGTAACCTTTGATCCCCTTACCAATCAAGAACCTATCTATCTCGGTCTTAAATACACTCAATGACCTGCCCTCCACAGCCTTCTGTGGCAATGAATTCCATAGATTCACCACTGTCTGGCTAAAGAGGTTTCTCCTCACCTCTGTTCTAAAAGGTCTTCCCTTTACTCTGAGGTGTGCTCTCGAGTCCTAGTCTCTCCTACTAATGGAAACATCTTCCCCACGTCCACTCTATCCAGGCCTTTAAGTATTCTGTAAGTTTCAATCAGATCCCCCTTCATCCTTCTAAACTCCATCGAGTATAGACCCAGAGTCCTCAAATGTTCCTCATATGTTAAGCCTTTCATTCCTGGGATCGTTCTCGTGAACCTCCTCTGGACCCTCTCCAGGGCCAAAACATCCTTCCTGAGATACAGGGCCCAAAATTGCTCAAAATATTCTAAATGTGGTCTGACCAGAGCCTAATAAAGCCTCAGTAGCACATCCTTGCTTTTATATTCTTGTCCTCTTGAAATAAATGCCAACATTGCATTTGCCTTCCTAACTTCCGACTCAACCTGCAAGTTAACCTTAAGAGAATCCTGGACTGGGACTCCCAAGTCCCTTTGCACTCCAGATTTCTGAATTCTCTCCCCATTTAGAAAATAGTCCATACCTCTATTCTTCCTACCAAAGTGCATGACCTCACATTTCCCCACGTTGTATTCCATCTGCCACTTCTTTGCCCATTCTCCTAACCTCTCCAAATCCATCTGCAGCCTCCCCGCCTCCTCAATACTCCCTGTCCCTCCACCTATCTTTGTATCATCTGCAAACTTAGCCAGGATGCCCTCAGTTCCTTCATCTAGGTCATTAATGTATAAAGTGAAAAGTTGTGGTCCCAACACTGACTCCTGCGGAAATCCACTAGTCACCGGATGCCATCCTGAGAGGGACCCCCTTATCCCCACTCTCTGCCTCCTGCCAGATAGCCAATCTTCTATCCATGCTAGTACCTTACCTCTAACACCAGGGACTCTTATCTAACTGAGCATCCTCCTGTGCGGCACCTTGTCTAAGGCCTTCTGGAAGTCCAAGTAGATAACATCCATTGGCTCTCCTTTGTCTAACCTATTCATTACCTCCTCAAAGATTCTAACAGATTTGTCAGGCATGACCTCCCTTTGATGAAATCATGCTGACTTTGCTCAATCTTACCATGCACTTCCAAGTATTCTGAAATCTCATCCTTAATAATAGACTCTAAAATCTTACCAACAACCGAGGTCAGGCTAATCAGCCTGTAATTACTGAAATCATTCTGTCACTGTGCATTCCAGGCATCCTGGTGAGATACCAGAGATCTGCATCATGGTGCCATTGTCTTCCAGTGATCAATGGGAACACCAGGTTCAAGACTACCATCAATGAGGAGACTGCACTAGAATGGCTGCACAATCCGAGAGTGTCACCTCTGTGCACTGAGCTCTTACCTTCATCTGGCACCCTCGCCTGTCCATGCCCAGTTACACGGGTGGGTGCTGGCTCTCCAGCTCAAGGGTGTCCTGCTTGAACCGGGAGGCCAGCAGCAGGTTGGACGGGGCTCCTCCTGTACGTGACCTCTCTGCTTGGTGATGGATTGTCTTCTCTTGAATGGACAGAGGAGCATTGATCAGTCCACTCTCTACCTGCAGCTCTAATGCAGCCTGGCCAACCCCAGCTGAGGAACCCCTCACAGGGCACATCCGAGTCATGGCCCTCCAGCCGCAAGGCACTCAGTCCAAGCAGCTAGGGCTCACCCCCTTGGCCAGTTCTGGTGTCATTGACAGTTGGCATTCAGACTCTAGCACCACTGAGGTCCACAGGGGTACGGCCAGCCCTCAAAACATCTGCACACTGACCCATGCCAACATGGTACTCACCCTTCCTGAGGGCTTCAGGTCATTGAAGGGCTTCTGGCACTGCACCCGTGTGCGCTGCACCACATCCTGGCTTCTCACGCGAGCTAACACTGTCGGAGATTAATCACACCAACGCATCGGTTCATACATAGAAACCCCATTTATTACTTGTGCACAAGGGAGACAGCACACAAAAGAGCTACTGTACAGTCTGGTAGCAGAATACACGCAGACCTGTTAAAAGCATTCTTATAGCCAATCAGCAAATTTTGCACAAACCTATCTGCTTATTTGCATAAGATAACTGACCAATCCATATTTCAGTAAATGTTCATTCCCAGCACAGCAGATGTTGTTCTTACACAAATGCTTATCACAATCCTGATTACATTGGCCCGAGAAAGAACAAAATGGAATGTCTCAGGGCTCATCCTACAACTGTGGTCAGACAAGATGGTATTGTTCTCAAGGCTGCAGTATTTTTCTCTTAGGCCTAAGCATATAATTCAACTTACCCATTAACCCTCTTAGCACTAAATGGGTTCCCTGTAGTTGCCTAGGCCACCACGCCACCTCGTCCCATGCACTTTTCGTGCGGTGTGGTGTACTCCTCCTCCCATCTCTGGAAACAAGGTTGTCCCTCTGGGAGTCACCTCCTTCAGCCGGACGGTGAGGCACTCATCGGAAAAGCTGCCAGCCGAGTTCTCATCCGACCTGCCCTCCCGCCTGCCGTGTCCAGCCACACCCAACTTCATTACTTCGATGCTGACACCACAGAACTGACGTCCTTCCAGGGGCTGCCAGGGCTGTTTTTAAACAGGTTTCCGGGTCACCATTGGACCCAGCAGCCGACAGGACCCCACCCCAACTCGGCCCTTTCTGACCAATGCGGGGCCATGTTTCATGCTGGACGAGCCTTAATTAGGCCACCAGAGTGAAATCACAGTCGGGGCCTGATCGCGGGTAGCGGTCAGTTTCGTGGACACTCCCGGGCCTGCCCACTCTGCCCGCCCAACGAGGGCAAAATTGAGACCCAAGTCTTCACTCAGTTAGTCGATAGCTCCTGTTTGTCCAGCAGCTCAGAAAAAATGTAGAGAGAATCGTTGTTCTGAATTTTTCAAAGTAGAATGATACATGGTACAAACATTCAGTACGGCCATCACTCAAGGACTGGATTGATTCCCCTGCCTCCAGAAGCTGTAGTACAAGTTGTGTTGAGCACTGAATTTACAGCCTATCCACAGGTTCAATGTGATGTTGCATTTTATTTCTACTAAATAAATGTGCAAATAGTAATTTTTTAAATTGCTTTTGAGCTGTGACAGAACCAGGCATATTAATTGGAAAAATGTAATTAATAAATAAGAAACTCCAAAAGCAAAAAAAACTGACAACAATTATAAGTGTGACAATGCAATGGAGTGTGACTTCAACAAAGCGCTGAGAGTTTGGTGAGTGGAGCGAACATTAAATCTCTTTCTAAATGTCTAATATTGTTTGTATTTAACATTTAACATTTAACATTCTAAATCTCATCCAGGGACCTGAACAGTGAGAGAGCAGCTATCCACTGGCATGCAGCTGTAGATAGTTAATTAAGCAAATTAGCTTGAAATTGTTTTTCAGTTCCTGGGCTCAGCTAGTACCTTTCTTTTCAGAGCACATAGATTCAAACATTTCAGTGCAACCTCGCATTGGAGTGTGACCTCAATGGAGTGCTGGGAGTTTGATGAGGAGGTGGGGAGGTGCTCCTCTGCTTTTTCTAACATTTTCAGCTGTAGGAACTGGTTCTTGCTCTACTGCAGGTGAATAAGCTAAGTGTTTGGTGAGGATCTGGTCAGTGGTTCAGGTCTTTTCTATTCCAAAGTTTGCAACTAGTATAGGAACTTGGTAAGATTAATAGAATACATGAAATAAAATACATCATTGAATAAAATAATTAAGCAGTTAATTAAAACATATGATGAAGGCAGGATAGGTGATGTGTCATGGTTGCAACATGTGGGATCTCCTGGATACCAGTGTGATCAGGGTAAACCCATCTGCAATAAGTGTCTGCGGCTCGAGGTGCTTCGGTTGGGAAGCCATTCAAGTGCGGGGAGCAAAAATGAATGTAGTGATAGCAGGGGGCAGTATAGTGAGGGTGATTGACACTGTTCTCTGCAGCAAAGAGTGAGGGTGCAGACAGCTGTGTTATCTGCCTGTTGTCAGGGATTGGGCTATTTGCTCAGGGCTAAAAAGGAACTTTTCAGTGGGAGGGTGGGGATCCAGTTATCATGGTCTATGTAGGAACCAACAACATAATCAGGACATAGAAAGAGTTTCTACATAGTCAGTATGAGGAGCTAAGTGCTAAATTAAGAAGCAGAACCTCAAAAGTAATGACCCCTGGTTTACTACCTGAGCTACGTGCAAATTGACGTAGGGCAAATAAGATTGGAGTAATGAATGTGTAGCTCAAAGGCTGATGTGGGAGAAGTGGGTTCCAGTTTGTGAGGCACTGACGTCAGTATTGGGGAAAGTGGGGGCTTCACCTATATCTAAACCGTGCTGGGACCAGTTTCCTTGTGAGCCACATAATTAGGTAAGTAGAGATTGTTTTAAACTAAACAAGGTGGGGGATGGGGGTGTGGGGTGAGGGACCAAGCTTGGGTAGAGTCAAAGCTGATGAGCAAAATAGTAATTTGGGAGATGAACAGAAAATGGCAGGGATAGAGAGAAAAAAGCCTAACAGTTCACCAACAGTCAAGACTAGATGTTACAAAGAGAACAAAAAAGGCAAAGCTAAAGGCTCTGCATCTGAATGCACCTAGCCTTCAGAACATAATAAATTAGTTTATAGCGCACGTGGAAGTAAATAAATATAATCTGATAGTCATTACAGAGAAGTGGCTGCTAGGATGACAAGGATTGGGCTCTGAATATTGAAAGGCATAGGGCACTCAAGAAGAATAGGAAGCTCGGTAAAGGTGGAGGGGTAGCACTGTTGATCAGGAATGGCATTGGTGCAATAGTTAGAGATGACCTTGGTCCAGGAGATCAGGGTGGCAAATCGGTTTGGGCTGAGATGAGGAATTGTAGGGCAAAGAAGTCACTCATGGGAGTGGTCTACAGATCCCCTAAAAGTAACCACAATATAGGGCAAATGATGCAAGATGAAATATTGGGTTGTTATAAAGGGACGGCAATAATCATGTTTAATTATAATTCACATATAAACTGGAAAAATCAGACTTGCAGTAGTCGCCTGGATAAGGAGTTCATAGAATGCTTCCAAGATAGTTTTTTTTAGGAACACATTCTGGAACCAACCAGCAAGCAGGTTATATTAGACTTGGCATTGTGTAATGTGACAGGATTAATTAATGACCTCAGAATGAAGGTACCCCTAGGTAGCAGCAACCACAATCTGAATGAATTTTACATCCACTTTGACAGGGAGAAGAGTGGTTTTAAGACTCATATTTTAACCTAAATAAGGGTAACTACGTGGGCATGTAAGCTGAGCTAGCTAAAGCGAACTGGGATACTCGACTGTGGGCTAGATCAATAGAGAAGAGTGGCTGACATTTGAAGGAGTATTTCAGAATACTCAGAACATTCCTACTGTAAAGAAAAAATCTAAAGGGAGGACCCACTATCTGTGGTTAACTGAAGAAGTTAAGGAAAATATCAAACTTAGGGAAAAAGCATATAACTGTGCAAAGATGAGTGGCAGGTCCGATGATTGGTCAGAATATAAAGAACGGCAAAGAATGACTAAAAGGTTAATCAAGAGAAAGAAATTAGATAATGGGAAGAAGCTGGCTAGAATTGTAAAAATGGATAGCAAAAGTTTCAGAAAGGAAAACAGTAGGTAAAGTGAGTGTGGGTCCTCCAGAGAGTGAGAATGGGAGTTATTAGTAAATCATAAGGAAATGGTGGATGAAATGAAGAAATATTTTGCTCTGTTTTCACTAAAGAAGATACAAACAAACCTTCCAGTCATAGTTGTAAATCAGAATGTGGAAGGGAGAGGGGATCTTGGTGAAATTGCAATCATTAGGGAAGCGGTATTGGGATAACTGATGGGGCTGCGGGCTGACAAGTCTCCGGGTCCTGATGGACTTCACCCTCAGGTCACAAAAGTGGCGGCAAATGAGCTAATTGGTGCTTATTTTGCACAAGTTGCTAGATTCTGGAAAGGTTCCATCGGACTGGAAAGTAGCAAATTTAACCCTTCTATTCCAGTCGGGAGGGAGGCAGAAGATAGGAAACTATAAGCCAGTTAGCTTGACACCTGTCATGGGGAAGGTGTTAGAATTGATCAGTAAGGAGGTTATATCTGGGCACTAAGAGAAACTCAGGGTAAGTGGGAAGAGTCAGCGTGGTTTTGAGGAAGGGAAATCATGTTTACCCAAATGTTTGGAGCTCTTTGAAGGAGTCACATGCACTGTGGGTAAAGGCCTTCAAATGCCCCTTTCAAATACCCCTTCAAATGTCAGCCACTCTTCTCTATTGTTCTCGCCCATAGTCGAGTATCCCAGCTCACTTCAGCTAGCTCAGCTTTCATGCCCATGTAGTTACCCTCATTTAAGTTAAAATACTGGCCTTAGGCCCACTCCTCTCCCTTTCAAACTGGGTGTAAACTTCAATCAGATTGTGGTTGCTGCGACCTAGGGACACCTTCACTCTGTAGACGCATTCTTTTTTATTGGTACATGGGATGTGGGCGTCGCTGGCTAGGCCAGCATTTATTGCTTTCGGGGCAGTTCAGAGTCAACCACTTTGCTTTGGTCTGGAGTCACATGTAGCCAAGCAGATTTCCTTCACTGAAGGAGGGTAAAACAATGAATAAATGAATAATAAACTTTTGAAATATAAATACATTTTTAAAAATGGATTAAAAGGGGGTGAAAACGGAGGAGATATGATGAAGTTGTTGAACTTAGTGTTAAGATCGGAAGGCTGTAAAGTGCCTAATTGGAAGATGAGGTGCTGTTCATCCAGTTTGTGTAGAGCTTCACTGGAACATTGCAGAAGTCTAAGGACGAACATGTGGGCCTGAGAGCAGTGTGGGGTGTTGACACGGCAAGGGACAGGAAGGTCTGGGTCATGCTTGCAGACAGACTGAAGGCGTTCCGCAAAGCAGTCACCCAGTCTGCGTTTGGTCTCCCCAGTGGAGAAGAAACCGCATTGGGAGCAGCAAATGCAGTGGACCAAATTGAAGGAGGTGCAAGTGAAGTGCTGCTTCACCAGAAAAGAGTGTTTGGACACTTGGACGGTGAGGAGGGAGGAAGGAAAGGGGCAGGTGTTGCACCTTCTGCGATTGCATGAGAAGATGCCATGGGGAAGGGATGAGGTGTTGGGGGTGATGGAGAAGTGGGACAGGGTTTCACTGAGGTAACGGACTCAACAGAATGCTGATGGCGAGGGGTGAGGAGAAGATGTTTTTGGTGGTGTCATCATGCTGGAGTTGATAGAAATGGCGGAGGATGATCCTTTGAATGTAGAGGCTGGTGGGGTGAAAGGTGAGGACAAGGGGGACGCTATCATGGTTCTAGGAAGGAGGGAAAGAGGTGAGTGCAGAGGCACAGGAAACAGGTCGGACGCAGTTGAGGTCCTGTCAATCACAACGGGGGTGGGGTAACCCTCGGTTAAGGAGGAAGGAAGTCATGTCAAAAGTGCACTTTGGAAGGCGACATCATGAGGACACCTCCCATAATTCTTTTCACGGTACACCGATGACTGTATTGGGGCTGCTTCATGCTATTAGCCGGACCTGGAAAAATTTATCAATTTTGCTTTCTACTTCCACCCCTCTATCACCTTCACGAGATGCATCTCTGACACTTCCCTTCCCTTCCTTGACATCTGTCTCTGCTCCTGGTGTTAGACTGTCTACCAATATTCAGTACAAGCCCACCCACTCCCACAGCTACTTCGACTACAGCTCCTCACACCCTGCTTCCTGTGAGGGCTCCATCCCATTCTCTTAGTTCCTTCGCCTCTGTCGCATCTGTTCTGTTGATGCCACCTTCCAAATCGGCGCTTCTGACATGTCTCCCATCTGCCTTTCCCGAGGACTCCCCCCTGACTGCACCCTAGTCACACCAAATATCACCTGAACACCGCCAACACCCCAGCTACCCCCATCCCCAACCCCTATCTAGCCACCCACCTGACTAACCCTCCCTTCCCCTCTCTATCCCCATCCCGCCAATTATCACCACTTACTAACCTCACTACACCCAACCACCATCCCCCACCCCCAGCTACCTCCACCACTCCAATGACTGCCACAATCTACGCCCCACCCCTACACCCCAATTACTATCCAAACCCCCCATACCTCACTATCCTGTACCCCAAACTACCCCACCACCTCGACCACTCCCAACCCCTGACTGCACCCCAACCTCACCACCCAAACCCCAGATCCCCTCCAACCTGATCCCACCCATGCTACTCCCCACCCGCCTGACTCCCCATTGACCCTCCCTGATTACCCCACAACACCCCTGACTAACCCCCACACCCTGACTAACACTCACTACTAGACACTCCCAGCCCTCCTCCAATCCCTGACTAACCCAAAACACTCCGAGTACAACCAACCCCCTGACTATCCACCAACCATGGCCCAAGAATACCCCCACACCAGCCCATCTACCCCAGCTGTACCCCCGACTACCACATGACACCCCACCCCACCCCCTGCTGAACACCCCCACCTCCCCTCATTATTCCCCACCCTTTCTGACATCCTGACCCTCCCCCACACCTGAGTGAGTGAAAAGGAGCAGAGTGGAAATCCGAAGGTTATTGTCACTCCCCGGATGTTGTGAGCCATTAACATGAATAGGGGATTGGATAATGGACAGAAATAGTTATGGGAGCTTGATAAACAGTGGTAAACATTTAAAGAAATAGTTCCAACTTCTCAGTGAAACCACATTCCGTCGAGAAACAATAAATTCTGCAGGAATACTGGTCCACCAACGGCTTACCACATAAATGGGGAACCAAAGGGCGAAATAGAGTGTGGAATTTAAAGTAATCGATCTAGAAGAAAATAAGCAGTCATTCCACGCGTCAATCTAGTAAATTGGCTCTGAACCACCTCCAACACATTTACATCTTTCCTTAAATAAGGAGATCAAAATGGCTCAAAGTCTTCTCACCAATTCCCTGCAGTCGGGTTGCAGGGGATGGGGGTGGGAACATTAGCTGGGGTGGGGTAGGGTGGCAGTGGTTTCAGTGGGGACTTGGAGGGTCAGTACCACAGGGGGTAGCTCAGAGTTAGAAGTGGTTTTAATCTGCCTAACTTTTCCTGGGTAACTATTCTGCTAAGAGAGTCGAAACCATCCAAAGTCACTGATGTAAATCGGAGTATCGGATACTTCCCAGTACAGGATAATTGCCCATCGGAAGTTTGAGCATTCCCGGACAAAACCCGTGCAGTCCTTGCACGGGAACGTCAGGGGTCTCCCCAGCCCATCTTCAGGGGAACCTCCTGGGTAAAACTCCCCAGAGATCAGACGTTCTGGGCCAATTTATATTACCCCAGCAAGGATGGAATGTAATTCTCACAGCCAAAGCTGCTTTAAGGACACTGCTGTATTGATGTGACTTTCCAGGTATCTGTGGTGTGGGGGTATCGCCTAAAGCAAAACTTGGCTTCTTACAGATGTAACATGGTAAACTTCAGTCTGATATAAATTTCGGAAATTGGGTTAGATTCAGTGAATACAGGAGTAACAGGAATGTGTCCCGACTCTACAGTCCTTCGCATCATCCCTCTAACCACTCTGTTTCCACACCAACCCCCCCTCTAGACCCTCTGCTGAAGACGGAAACCCTGATATTCTCACTACACAAGCTGGCAGTGGAGACCAATCGGCCGACAGCAGCTCATGTATAAAATGTTACTGAGACCCAAGGACCAATTTCAGTCCAGCTTCATGTTTCAGGGTTGGAGTTAGGGCATTGAATAATTTCCCCTGGTACAAACATGGCAGATCACAGTAAACTCTGAACAATACTTACCTTGTGCTGAATGACTTCTGAGGGCTCAATGCAGTGATTTTCACGACAGAAGTTGTCCACCTCATCAAGTGCAGCAAGTTGCTGCCAGAAGAGGACAGACACAGTTAGGAAGAGTCTCAGCATCCTGGTGTCTGCTCAGATCACTGGTGAACGCACTGAATGACTCTCAGCACCTTCAGGTGGATCTGCAGATTGAGCAGAGAGCTCAGGTCTTTTTATACTGTTTTATGAAGATGATTTTGAATTAAGATTAGCTGCAGGCAGGAACATCATGTGTTGAAGAAATGCACTTGCTGATTCCATTAGAAACCATTAACTCTCTGAGTGCCAGTTCCCGGGAAGTCTGAACACTCGAGAAGCTATTTTACAATTGATTCTAGTTCACACACTCAGGATTGTCAACCCTCCCTGTTTGGGAGTCGCCTGCAATGGAAGATTGATCTGCTGGTCGCTGATGTTAGTGATCCGGGAGAAAACAATTTCACATTCGGGTTTCATGTCTGCACAGTTTCATTTCTGGGGTTTCCTGCACCAGCTGAAAGTGGGAACCCAGTGGCCATGCTGCACTCCAACCGTGGGACAGACCACCATTTCCTCACTGAGTAGGTGAAGCTGGTGTGGGTCTCACTGCCCAATGACTTGAGCATTTCACTCCATTCCTGTTTGTTTCTTCCCCTCCACTCCTGAGGTAACTGAGATTGTACAGAGGTACATAACCCTTTGTAGCAACTCCCACTGAGGTCCAGTTCCTGACTTGTGTTCAGTTTTGCTGGCACTGCCTCTCACTGGGTTTTTGTCTCCTGGACATTGACTCTCACTGGGTTTCTGTTTCCTGGACACTGACTGTCACTGGGTTTCTGTTTCCTGGACACTGACTTTCACTGGGTTTCTGTTTCCTGGCACTGACTCTCACTGGGTTTCTGTTTCCTGGATACTGACTCTAACTGGGTTTCTGTTTCCTGGATACTGCCTCTCACTGGGTTTCTGTTTCCTGGATACTGCCTCTCACTGGGTTTCTGTTTCCTGGATACTGCCTCTCACTGGGTTTCTGTTTCCTGGATACTGCCTCTCACTGGGGTGCACCTTCCCTGACACGGACTGACAGGGGTGAAAGGGAACCTGGAACAAGGGGGCACAGTGTAAAAATAAGCAGGAGCCGTGATATGTGCATCTTTTTAATGTTTTGAAGGCTCCCTATTGGGCAAAAGAGGACAGGAAAAGATAACGCAACCCCGCAATATTGTCCCTCCATTCAGGCCCTCCGGTCCATATGAGTGTCACCCTAGGATCTACTCAAAGCCTTTGTCCACCCTCCAGTCCAGGCATCCCTTCACCTTCCCGAATTCTAATCACTTCCGGACCTTTTCCCTGACACTTTCCCAATGCCAGGGAATTCTTTCCAGTCTCAAGTGGTGGCCTTTTTTATGGTTTGAATATTTTTAGCTCCCGGCAAGGTAAGCCAATTCCCTTCAATTTATTGCTCGTTTAAAGTCTCAACTAAAAGAGATTCTAAGCATTAAAGGAACAAACTCTCAAAGCCCACATAATTATCAGAGGAGGGGACATATATTGAGGCATGCCTTAGCGGACCAACTTATTTGAAAATTTACCAACATCAACTCTTGGAAATCTTCCTAAGACTTCGGGATTGGTGTATTTATGTGGATGGACGAGATCATAAATATTTCAGACGACACATTCTATATGCTTCAAAAGCAAATACATTTTACTGAAGCTCATTATAAGTTGTAGCTTATACATGAAGTTATAAATGATAATTTAAGCTAATATAACATGTAAATAATGCAATCTTAAATACATGGAATTTATAAATATACCTTATCAGCAAATATTGCTGGATAACTCAAACAAACAGCAACAATTAATAAAGTTAGTTACTCACAAATTCAATATGGTTACATTGAATTTTGATATATCTCTGTCTCAACCCAGGGAAATTCTCCAAAGGGAACTCTGACCCTTTATGTTCCAATGATGACTGACTGACCTAACGCTAATGGTGTGTACTTTAAAAAACAGTGGGTGGAATCGTCCGTACCCTCTGGCGTTGTGAAACCAGTTTGCGATTGTCTGCTCAGCCCATCGATAGCGGCTGCATTTCCTTTCATCGGACGTTGGGAACCTCATTGTGGTCCATCTGCACATCATCATAAGGCTCGCCCGCCGGACTCATTCCCCCCGCCGCTGGACCAGCTGCCCACACCGATGTGTTTCACAACAGCAGATAAAAGGCGTGCACTTGGTGGGCTGCACTTTGAGGGGACTCGGAGGTGAGTGCACAGAAACATTGCAGAGCACTAGTGAGGGATGCCCCTTAGTCTTCAAGCATGAATTTATTTATTGTTACAGTGTAAATGGAGACCATTTAGCCCATCGTGTCTGCACTGGCTCTCTGAGCATTTTAACTTAGGGCCAATCTCCTGCCTTTTCCTGGTAACCCTGCACATTGTTTCTATTTAAATAATCAACCAATACCTTCATGAATGCCTCAATCAAATCTGCCTCCACCACACTTCCAGGCAGTGAATTCCAAACCCTAACCACTTGCTGTGTGAAAAAGATTTTTCTCACCTCGCATTTGCTTCTTTTGCAAAACACTTTAAAACTGTCCTTCTGGGTCTCAGCCTACTTACCAGCAAGAACAATTTCTCTCCATCTGCTCTGTCCAGACCTCTCAAAATTTTGAAAACTTTCATCAAGTCTCCTCTTAGCCTTCTCTTTTCATAGGAAAACAGTCACAACTTCTCCAATATTTCCTCATAACTTAAGTGTCTCATCTCTGGAATCATACTTATAAACCTCTTCTACAGTCTTTTCAATGCATTCATATCCTTCCTATAGTGTGGTGCCCTGAGCAGTACACAGTACTCCAGCTGAGTCTAACCAGTACCTTATATAAGTTCATCATTAGCCCCCTGATCTTGTGCTCTGTGCCCTTGTTAATGAAGCCTAGAATACTTTCTGCTTTAGAACCAACTCTCTCTACTGGTCATCTGGGTGCCTTTGTCAACAGGAAGGGATTCCACTCCTGATACACTCCCAGGTGCCGAGGCTCTTCAGTGCTCCAGCCCAGCTGGATGAATGGTACCTGGGCAGCAAGAGCTCTCCCCTCAAAAGGTGGCACATGCTGCCCCTCCGTCACCCAAGAACAGAGGCCGAGCAGCCGTACAATAGGGGCCATGCCTCCACAAGGGCAGTGGTAGATAGAACCATCGGTCTTTCCGAGATGAGATTCTGATGCCTGGACCGTTCAGGGGCCTCACTGCAATACCCCCTGGATTGTGTGTCACTGATAGTGGCTGCACGCTGCGCACTCTACAATCTGGCGCTGGAAAGGGGGGACACAGTGGAAGATGAAGATGTTGATGCAGCTGCTCTGGCTGCAGACAATGAGTCAAATCGTAAGTCTGAAGACGAGCACGGTTAGGACAACGCTGTGGGGATAGACACTGACCTGGGTAATCTCCAGGGAGGCAGGGACACCCGGGAGGCTTTGATCCAACAGTCCATCAGCTAGATTACCAAAGAAGAACCACCAGCACATGCCAGGGCTGCAGGCTCCATACTCAGTACCTGACAGGGACATTTGCTTGGTGAACAACATGCCTGCTCGACAACTGGAAAATCCAGGCCCTTATCTCTCAGAGGATAACTCTAGTTTCGGATGGTTTTCATTAAAATTGTCTCGAGCCCCACATTGGGCGCCAGCTGTTAATGGTTCTACTATTTATAACGCCTGGCAAGGTAAGCCAATCCCTTCAACTTATTGCCAGCTTAAAGTCTCAACTAAAAGAGATTCTAAGCATTAAGGGAAGATAGTCTTAGACTGGGTCCTCAAATACAAGCCCTCTCCTCCAGGAGTCTCAAAGCCCACAAAATTATCTCAGGATGGGACATACATTGAGGACTGTCTTAGTTCACCAATTTCTTTGAAAGTTAACCAATATCGGCTCTTAGAAAACTTACTAAGACTTCTAGAATAACGTATTGATGTGGATTGGTGAGATAATAAATATTTCAGATTGCACATTCTATATGCTTCAAAAACATAGACATTTTATTGAAGCCCATTGTAGATTATAGCTTATACCTTAAGTTATAAATGATAACTAAAGCTTAGCATAAAATGTAAATAATGTAGTCCTAAATACATAGAATTTATAAATCTACCTATCAGCAAATGTTGTTTGATAACTCATGCATACAGTAACATTTAAGGATGTTATATACTCAGAAATTCACTATGGTCACATCGACTTTTGATACATCTCTGTCTCAACCCAGAGGAATTCTCAAAAGACTGCCCTCTGACCCTTTATGTTCCAAAGATGGCTGACTGACCGAAAGCTAATGGTGTGTACTTTTTATAGACAGTCTGCAGAGATGAAACATGCTCCTATTGTCTATTCCATTAATAAATCTTTTCAATTTAAGAGTTAATGAAGGCTAAATGTTTTCTTTCCAAACAGTGTAATGGGGTGTTTTAAAATGGCTAGTTGGATGGCCACCTTCCAAAAATAATTTCACTTCAAGGTTTAGCTGTACTTTTAAAAAATGTTTGCTTATCTGAAGTGATTTCATGTTCAGACTGACTCTGAGCGTAGATGTCCATTTTGGCTACATTCTAATTTCTCACCATCTGAAGCTTCCTTTGTCTGATGAGGAAAGGTTGGACAGACTGGGCTTGTCTCCACTGGAGTTTAGTAGATTCAGGGCTAATATGATTGAAGACTACAAGATCCTGAATAGCCTTGACAAGGTGGGTATCAAAAGGATGTTTCCTCTAGTGGGTGAGTCCAGAACTAGGGGGCACTGTTTGAAAATTAGGAGGTGCCGTTTTAGGACAGAGATGAGGAGAATTTTTTTTCTCTCAGAGGGTTGTGCGACTTTGGAATTCTCTGCCTCAGAAAATGGTGGAGGCGGGGTCATTGAATATTTTTAAGGCAGATGTAGATAGATTCTTGCATTAAAACAAAAAAACTGCGGATGCTGGAAATCCAGAACAAAAATAAAAATACCTGGAAAAACTCAGCAGGTCTGGCAGCATCGGCAGAGAGGAACACAGTTAACGTTTTGAGTCCGTATGACTCTTCAACAGAACTAAGGAAAAATAGAAAAGAGGTGAAATATATGTTGGTTTAAGGAGGGGTGGGGGGGTGGGGGATGTGGGTGGGTGCCCCAGGTAGAGCTGGATAGAGGGCCAGTGATAGGTGGAGATAGCCAAAAAGGACAAAGAGGTGATACTATCTAAGGAATGTGCTAATTTCTATTTCAATCTCTTCCCTTCACCCCACCCCCTCTAGGACTATCTGTACCTTGCGTGTCCTGCTTTCTACCATTAATTAGCACGTTCTTTAGATATCATCACCTTCAACACCTCTTTGTCTTTTTGTCTATGACATCTTTTGGCTATCTCCACCTGTCACTGACCCTCTATCCAGCTCTACCTGGGCCACCCACCCACACCCCCCACCCCCCCACCCCCTTAAACCAGCTTATATTTCATTTCTTTTCTATTTTTGCTTAGTTCTGTTGAAGAGCCATATGGACTCGAAGCGTTAACTGTGTTCATCTCCGCAGATGCTGCCAGTCCGGCTGAGTTTTTCCAGGTATTTTTATATTTGTTGTAGATAGATTCTTGTTCGACAAGGGAAACAAAGGTTTTCGGGGATAGATGGGAAAATGGAATTCAAAACACAAGAAATCAGCCATGACCTTATTGAATGGTGGAACAGGCTCGAGGGGCCGAATGGCCTACTCCTGTTCCTATTTCTTTTTGTTCTTATATTCTTCTGTTACATTGGCAAGAATTCAAGTTATCAACCATCTTAAGTAGTTAAAGTCAATTCTGCCTTTTTATGTTGCTAACCTGATGCTGCTAATCTGGTGTTGCTAATCCTGGGATTAACAGCTTCAAATCTTAATTTTTCCACCTGATCTGTAGCTTAATTTACAGCCTCATGCCGTGTGCAATCGCACTGCTACCCACCGCCCACCTCCTCATGTCTGCTAGATTCAGTTTTGACTACAAGCTTTGTAACTAAGCCAGAGAATAAACAGTCAGAGAGAACTACAAGTACATTTTGTGTCTCAGGTTGTAAAATCTCCAGTTATTAAAATTCAGGTATTTGGTTTGTCCAGGTGCAAATGAAGTCACTTTATCTCTTGTGATGTTGTTTTTCTACATCTCTCATTGTAAATGTTACTGAGAAGAGAGGCCAAGAAATGACTTGTTGCTCTCTCAATGCAAAGTAATAAAATCAGCTGAGTACCTCACTCAAAAACAGGGTCATTGTAAATGTGGGTAAGATCTGGACCACCCAATGATCACTGAAGAAAAGCTGCCTCCGAAGACAAATCTGAAAACATATCCCAATTGTCCTTCCGGCCATTTACAGGGCCTACATTTCAGAGCAATAACTGGAGCTGATTTTTATATTTGAAATTGTTCAAGTGCTCTTCAATCACAAAGGCCTGAAACTTCTGGTCGGCGTGTGGGGGTGGGGCCCACTCACCCACAGGTAAAATGACCCGCGGTGATGTCGGGCGTGTGTCCTGATGTCACCGCGCATCATTCTGATCCTGAGTTTGGCAGGTGCACAGCGGAATCGTCTGTGCGCCCATCGAGCTGTCAAAGACCTATTAAGGCCATTTAAAAACTAATTGAAGTAATTAACAGGACTGCCCGGCCAACCTGAAGGTTATTGGGCAGACGAAGAGCCCAGGCGGCTTTCGCATTTTACATGGAAGCTCATCCACGGGCGGGATGAGATTTCATGAAGGCTTTATGAATTTAATAAATTGTTTCATATGAATTGATAAACATATCCCACCTCATGTAACAATGTCACATGAGGGGACGTGTCTGAATAATTTTATTTTTTTGTTGATCAATTTTTATGACTTTCCTTAATGTCCCTGAGGCAGCTCCATGTGTGTGAAAGAGTGCAGGCCCCGACTCTCCCTCCTCCCCAGCGCACACAGGTAGCCCTGAGCATCTAGGAAAGTGTTGAGGATTACATTACACCCAGACGTCTGCTTTGCAGTGAGGATCGGGTGTGCAGGAGGTGATCCAGTATAAAGTCTCTAAACTGGGTGGATAGAAACAGTGTTTGTGAGGTTGGTCATTTCAGTTTCTGCTCAATGGTGACACCCAGGAGGTTGGTGCTTGAGTCTCAGCAATGGTGATGCCATTGTTCATGGTCACTGCCTGGCACTGGGATGGCATGAATTTTCCTTACCCCTCATCAGACAAGCCAGGTTGTTGTCCAGGTCTGCTGTATGCAGCTCTGAACTGCAACGGCTGTCCTGGAGGTGTAAGACACTAGAAGCAGGGAGTGTACAAGGTTTGGGACCTGTTCTCTGGGTATCAACAACACAAAACTAGTCTTGGATGCAATTTCTACTTCAGGTGGGAAACCTTTATTCATTCAATAGTGACAGCTCGTACTCACTGTACCGGGTGCTTGGTCACTCCTTCAGGTGGACCGCCCATTGGACGATGTCTCCCCACGTCTCCCAGTGACTGACCAGGCCCCTATCCTCCACCTGCAGTGCTGATGTCTTCTTGGGCTCTGACGTTTATACACTTTTTCTCACAATGGCCCCTTCCCCTTTGGCATATAAGACAAATCCCTAAAACAGGTCATCCGATTGGCCTTCTGTACCTTCGTGATTCTCTCTGGCACCTCACCACCCTCTAACGGATAGGCCAATAGTAGCTCAGTGGCAGATATTTAAAGGGATATTTCAGAATATACAGAATATATACATTCCAATGAGAAAGAAAAATCCCAAGGGGAGGGCCCAGCATCTGTGGTTAACTGAAAAAGTTAAAGACAGCATCAAACTTAAAGTAAAAACATATAATTACACACAGACGGCTGGAAGGTCAGAAGATTGGAAAGAATATAAAGAACAGCAAAGGATGTAAAAAAGATTAACAAGGAGGGAACAATTAGAGAATGAGAGAAAGCTAGCTCATAATATAAAGATGGATAGTAAGTGTTTCTATTGATATTTAAATAAGAAGAATTAACAAAGTGAGTGTTGGTCCTTTAGAGAGTGCATCGGGGGAATTGATAATTGAAAGTCGGGAGGTGGTGGAAGAATTAAACAGATATTTTGCTTCGATCTTCACTATAGAGGACAAAAGTAACATCATGGGCTTAGCTGTAAATCAGGAAATGGAAGCGAGGAAGAACTCGGGAAAATTACAATCCCCAGAAAAGTGGTATTGAGCAAATTGTTGGGGCTGCGGGCTGACAAATCCCCAGGTACAGATGGAATTCACTGTGTGGTCTTGACAGAAGTGGTTAGTGAGATTGATGATGCATTGGCTTTAATTTTCCAAAATTCCCTAGATTTGGGGAAAGTTGCATTAGATTGGAAAGTAACAAATATAATTATTTTATTCCAAAAGGGAGGGAGACAGAAAGCAGGAACATAAAGGCCACTTAGCCTAGCCTCTGTCATAGGGAAAATGTTAGAAACTATTATTAAAGATGCTATAGCAGGGCACTTAGAAACATTCAAGGCAAACTCACAGAGTCAACATGGTTTTGTAAAAGGGAAATCATGTTTAACCAATTTATTGGAGTTCTTTGAAGGAGTCACATGTGCTGTGGAAAGGAGAACCGGTGGATGTTCTGTACTTAGATTTCCAGAAGGCATTTGATGAAGTGTCACATCAAATGATAATGCAGAAAATAAAAGCTCATGGTGTAGGGGGTAACATATTGGCATGGATAGAAGATTGGCTAGCTAACAGGAAGCAGAAAGTTGGCATAAATGGGTCCTTTTCTGGTTGACAGGATGTGACAAGTGTTCTTTTGTCTGCACTGGAGTGCTGTGTTTGGCTGCAGTATAGAGCCTCTGTTGGAGATTGGTGACTGAGGGAGTATAAGGGTTAAATTAAGGGTAAAATTCTATCTAAACTCTAGTCTTTCTTTAATTTAACAATTAACTAGAAGTTGCTGTTAGGGTTAGGGGAAGGTGAGTTTAAGACTGGAGAGGAGAGGCCAGAGACCATAAGACAATAAGACCATAAAACATAGGAGCACAAATTAGGTCATTCGGCCCATCAAGTCTACTCCACCATTCAATTATGGCTGATAAGTTTCTCAACCCCATTCTCCCACCTTCTACCCATAGCCTTTCATCCCCTTATTAATCAAGAACCTATCTATCTCGGTCTTAAATACACTTAATGACCTGGCCTCCACAGCCTTCTGTGGCAATGAATTCCATAGATTCACCACTCTTTGGCTAAAGAAGTTTCTCCTCATCTCTGTTCTAAAAGGTCTTCCCTTTACTCTGAGGCTGTGCCCTCGGGTCCTAGTCTCTCCTACTAATGGAAACATCTTCCCCACGTCCACTCTATCCAGGCCTTTCAGTATTCTGTAAGTTTCAATCAGATCGCCCCTCATCCTTCTAAACTCCATCGAGTATAGACCCAGAGTCCTCAAACGTTCCTCATATGTTAAGTCTTTCATTCCATACAGCGGGACAAAAGGGCATGAGAAACAGAGGTCGAGACCAGTGAGGAGAGCTGTACCCTCAGGACCTTCAGGCAGTGGATTTCGAAGTGACGTAACGATTCAAAAACTGACACGACACAGTGGAGGCAGCTGATTGGTAGGTATGGTCAGGTGAGCACTTCTACTTCTACTTTTTCTACTAATTAAACTGCTGCAGTCCATTAGCTTAAACAATATAGGGTGAGGACTTTGGACACTAGTGGTAGTGTTTGGGTTGAATAAGGTCCCTAGCATAGTTAGTATTCTTTAAAGGGAGTAGCTAATGAGCTTAATTGAAATGGAAGTCATGGCAGCAGAGCTCACACCCGTGATATGCTCCTCCTGCACTAGGTGGGAAGGCATGTATGCTTCCAGTGTCCTTGGTGACCATGTGTGCAGGAGGTGTGTCCAGCTGCATCTATTGGCTAACTGCATTATGGAGCTGGAGCTGCAGGTGGATTCATTGTGGCGCATCCGCGATGCTGATATTGTTGTGGACAGCACATTCATTGAGGCGGTCACACCGCAGGTAAAAACTGAACAAGTAGAAAGGGGATAGGTCACCACCAAGCAGAGTAGAGGAAGGCAGGTAGTGCAGGAGACCTCAATGTTTATCCACCTCTCTAACAGATATACTTACTTGAATACTGTTGTGGGAGACAACTTCTCAAGGGAAAGCAGCAGGAGCCAAGTCCATGGTACAACTGGTGGCTCTGCTGCACAAGCGGGGAGGAAGAAGAGTGGCAGGGCTATAGTGATAGGGGATTCCATAGTAAGGGGAACAGACAGGCATTTCTGTAGCCGCAGAAGAGACTCCAGAATGGTATGTTGTCTCCTGGTGCCAGGGTCAAGGATGTCTCAGAGAGGCTGCTGGGCATTCTGAGGGAGGAGTGCAAACAACCAGTGGTCGTGGTACATATTGGCACCAACAACATAGGTGAAGGAAAGGGATGAGTTCTACAAGCTGAATATAGGGAGTTAGGACATAAATTAAAAAGTAGGACCTCAAATGTACGAATTTCAGGATTACTAACAGTGCCATATGCTAGCGAGAGTAGAAATAACTGGATATATCGGATGAATACGTGGCTGAAGAAATGGTGTAGCAGGGTGGGATTCAGATTCCTGGGATTCCATTGGGACTGGTTCGGGGGTAGGTGGGACCAATACAAACAGGACGGGTTGTACCTGGGCAGGACCAGGACCAATGTCCTCAAGCGTGTGTTAGCTAACGCGGTCGGGGAGGGTTTAAACTAGAATGACAGGGGGATGGGAACCTGAGCAGGGAGACAGAGGAGGGGGAAACAAGGAGAGAAACCAAAGACAGAAAAGCAAGAATCAAAAGTGGAAGGCAGAAAAAACAAGGGTGTAAAACAAATGGTGCAAAATAAAGCTAAGATGACTAACAAGGTTAGAAAGACATGTCTAAAGGCATTGTCTCTTAATGCATGGAGCGCTCACAATAAGGTAGTTGAATTAACAACGCAAATAGATATAAACAGTTCTGAAATAGCTGCAATTACCGAGACATGGCTGCAGGGTGACCAAGGATGGAAACTGACCATCCAGGACTATTCAATATTTAGGAAGGACAGACAAATAGGGAAAGGAGCTGGGGGAGCATTGTTAGTAAAGGATGAAATCAATGCAATAGTGAAGAAGGATATTGGCTCGGAAAATCATGATGTGGAATCTGTTTGGGTGGAAATAAGAAATACCAAGGGGCAGAAAACATTGGTGGGGGTTGTCTCTAGGCCCCCAAACAGTAACACAGATGCAAGGAAAGGCATTAAACAGGAAATAAGGGTACAACTGTAATCAGGAGTGACTTTAATCTACATATAGATTGGACTAACCAAACTAGTAATAAGGTTGTGAAGAAGAATTTCCTGGAGTGTATACATGATGGTTTCTTAGATCAAACATTGAGGAACCATCTAGACACCAGGCTATCCTAGACTGTGTATTGTGCACTGAGAAAGGGTTAATTCACAATCTTATCCCTTGGGGAAGAGCGACCATAAAATGATAGAATTGCCCATTAAGATGGACAGTGAAGAAGTTGAATCTGAAACTATGGTCCTGAATTTAAATAAATGGAACTACGAGGGTATGAGGTGTGAGTTGGCAATAATGGACTGGGGAACCTTACTAAAAGTCTTGATGGTGGATAGGCAATAGCTAATATTTATGGAACATATGCATGGATTACAACAGTCATTCATTCCTGTCTGGTGCAAAAATAAAACAGGAAAGGTGTCTCAAACATGGATTACAAAAAAAAAATTATGGATAGTATCAAATCCTTGGAGGAGACATATAAAATTGCCAAGGAAAGCAGCAAGCCTGAGGATTGGGAACAGTTTAGAATTCAGCAAAAGTGGACAATAAGATTGATCAAGAAGGGCAAAATGGAGTATGAGAGTAAACTTGTAGGGCACATAAAAACTGATTGTAAAAGCTTCTATAACATGTGAAGAGAAAAAGTTTAGCAAAGACAAATGTAGGCCCCTTACAGTCAAAAACGGGGGAAATTCTAATGGGGAACAAAGAAATGGCAGAAGAATTAGACATACATTTTGGTTCTGTCTTCACTAAAGAGAACACAAATAATTTCCCAGAAATGTTAGGGAACCAGGGGTCTAATGAGAGGGAGGCATTGAAGAAGATCAGTATAAGTAAAAAAATGGTGCTAGAGAAATTAATGGTTTTAAAGGCTGAAAAATGCCCAGTGCCTGATAATCAACATCCCAGAGTACTAAAGGAAGTGGCTCTGGAAATATTGGATGCATTGGAGGTGAACTTTCAATATTCTATTGACTCTAGAGCAGTTCATACAGATTGGAGGGTTGCAAATGTAACTATTTAAAAAAGGAGGGTGAGACAAAACAGAGACTTACAGACCAGTTAGCGTAACATCATTAGTGGGGAAAATGCTAGAGTCTGTTATAAAAGACATGGTACAGAACACTTGGAAAGCATTCACAGGAATGGACAAAGTCAGCATTGGTTTATGAAAGGGAAATCGTGCTTAACTAATCTACTGGAGTTTTTTGAGGTTATAACTAGTAGAATAGATAAGGGAGAACCAGTGGATGTGATACATTTGGATTTCAAGGAGGCTTTTGATAAGGTCCCACATATGAGTCTAATGGGAAAAATTAAAGCACATGGGATTGGTGGTAATATACTGGCATGGATTGAGAATTGGTTGATGGACCGGAAACAGAGAGTGGGAATAAATTGATCTTTTTCCGGATGGTGGGTGGTGATTTGTGGTGTACCGCAGGGATCAGTGCTTGGGCCCCAGATATTCAGGAGAAATCTAAATGACTTGGATGAGTGAACCAAATGCAATATTTCCAAGTTTGCTGATGACACAAAACTGGATGGAGTTGTGAGTTGTGAGGAGAATGCAAGGAGGCTTCAGGACGATTTAGACAAGTTGTGTGTGTAGACAAACATATGGCAGATGCAGGATCATGTGAATAAATGTGAAGTTATACACTTCAGTGTGAAAAAGAGAAAGGCAGAGTATTATTTAAATGGTGATATATTGGGAAATGTAGACGTACAAAGGGATCTGGGTGTCTTTGTACACCAGTCAATGAAAGTAAACAGGCAGGTGCAACAAGCAGTTGGGAAGGCAAATGGTATGTTGGCCTTCATGCATGAGCATTTGAGTTCAGAAGTAGGGATGTCTTACTGCAGTTATACAAGGCCTTGGTGAGACAATACCTGGAGTGTTGTGTGCAGTTGTGGTCTCACTACCTAAGAAAGGATAAACTTGCCATAGAGTGAGTGCAGCAAAGGTTCACTAGACTGATACCGGGGATGGCAGGACAGTCATAGCAGAAGAGATTGGTTCAACTGGGCCTGTATTGACTAGAGTTTAGTAGTATGAGAGGGGATCTGATTGAAACATATAAAATTCTAACAGGGCTAGACAGACTGAATACAGAGAGGGTGTTTCTCCTGGTTGGGGAGTCCAGGGACCACACTCTCAGGATACGGGCAGAGCATTTAGGGCTGAGAGGGGGAATAATGCCTTCCCTCGGAGGATGCTCAATCTGTGGAATTCTCTACCACAGAAGGGTGTGGAGGCCAGGCCACTGAATATATTCAAGAAATAAGTTGATATTTTTTTGGATATTAGTGGCATCAAGGGGTATGGAGAGAAAGTGTTGAGATAGAGGATCAGCAGATTATATTGAATGGTGGAGCAGGCTCAAAGGGCCAAATGATCTACTCCTGCTCCTAGTTTCTATGTTTCTATGTGCCACAGGAATCAGTGCTGGAGCCTCAACTTATCACAATTTATATAAATGACTTTGATTAAGCGACCTAAGGAATAGTTGCTAAATGTGCTAACAACACAAAGATAGATCAGAAAGTAAATTGTGAAGAGAATGTAAGGAGCTGCAAAGTGACATAGTTAAGTGAGTGGGCAAAGATCTAGCAAATGGAGTATAATGTGGGCAAATGTGAACTTGTTCATTTTATCAGGGCGAATAAAAAAGAAGCTTATTATCGAAAATGGAGAGGGATTGCAGATCTCTGAGATTCAGAGGGATCTGGGGATCCAAGTGCATGAATCATCTAGAGTATTGTGAACAGCACCATTCTCTATACTTAAAGAAAGATGTAAATGCGTTAGAAGCAGTTCAGAGAAGGTTTACGAGACAAACGCCAGGAATGGGCAGGTTGTCTTATGAGGACAGGCTGGACAGGTTAGGCTTGTATCCATTGGGATTTAAAAGAGTAAGAATTGACTTAATTTAAACCTTTAAGATCCTGAGGAGTATTGACAGGGTGGATGTGGAGAGGATGTTCCCATTGTGGGAGAATCAAGAACTAGAGGTCACTGATTAAAAATAAGGACTGCTCATTCTATACAGAGAGGAGGAGAGATTGTTTCTCTCAGAGAGTTGTGAGTCTTTGGAACTCTCTTCCTCCAAAGGAGGTGGAAGCAGAGTCTTTGAATATTTTTAAGGCAGAACTGGATAGATCCTTGATTTAAAAAGGGGTGAAAGGTTATTGGGGTAGACAGGAATGTGGGGTTCAGTTTACATTCATATCAGCCATGATCTTATTGATTAGCAGAGCAGGTTCGAGGAGCTGAGGGGCCTACTCCTGCTCCTAATTCGTATGTTCATTTGTATAAGCCAATATTGAAAGAAACACAGAGTACAGCTAAACCCTGAAGCTAAATTACTTCTGGAAGGGAGCCAACCAGCCAATCACTTCAAAACACCCCATTACACAGGTTGGAAAGAAAATATTTAGCCTTCACTAATTCTTCAATGATAAGATTTATTAATAAAATAGACAATAGGAGCTTGTTTTGTCTCTGCAGACACTGGGAGGAATCGTCCCAGATTTGCTTTAAGTGCGGTAGCGGGCAGGTAAAACAACATTTTAGCCATCGGCCAGAAAACAGTTTATTGTCCCAAACCCACCGTGTTATTTGTGCATTCCCAGGAAACACACCGTTTCCATGCCAGGCGGCCTCTCATTTGCCCTCCACACCGTCATCTCACTGCTTCATCACACCCGGCACCATATTTAAAGTGTAGCTGCAGCAAAACCTCTCAGTGCTTCCAGCCCACAGCTGCTGCACAGAAGACATAGTCCTGAATGGAAAAAAGACTGCAGCCCTCCCAGTTCAATGACATGTCTCTCCAGCACCTTTTGGACACACTGGACAGTCGCCGTGATGTCCTCTAACCCCCACTCTGGCCACAGGATGGGCAGCAATATCACCAATCCGGCTTGGCAGGCTGTGGCAGCGTGGTCAGTTCCAATGCCCTGCACAAGAGGACTGCCACCCTGTGCCACAAGAGGATGAATGACCTCCCCCATTCCACCAGGGTTAGTCTACCCTTTCTCCTCACAGGGTCAGCCAGGGGCACTTGGATCTCCATAGTGGGGAGGATCAGCAGGTGCACAGCCTGAGGCCATCCATCCAGGTGACTCCGGGAGTATCCGGCACATCTTAATCCCCCCTTCCTGTGGCGTCAGCAGCTCCAGCAGCAAAGGCCGAGGAGGGTTCCACTACCACACTGCAGGACCCTGAAAGCAGGCCGGGGCCCTCCAGGTCTCAGACTCCAGAGGACGCCAATCCTCTGCCTCCTTTTTCTGATGAGTAATCATGTCACTCAGATATGAAACCTTTCTGCATAAGATAAAGGCAGGTATCTCAGTCCATGGCCTATTCCCTGTGCTCTGTGCAGCCTTCAGACCAAAGTAATGCTGTGTCCTCACGCTCCCTGGACACATTCCTGATGCCTGCACCTCGGCTGTGCTTGTTAGTGCTGCTGGAATGTTGTGGGCAGGCATCCCAGAGATCCGTCATTCTCTCTGTGTGTTCTCAGCACCTTTAAGGTGGGGCTGGCCCCCATCTCCCCAGCATCTGTGACCAGTGACGCTGTGCTCCTGAAGGGCTCAGGTGCTGAAGGTGGACAAAGGATCAGATGCTCCTTAAGTTTCAGGGCTGTGTCTCTTTGATTTGACCCTGATCACAGAGCGGAATCGAGCTGCCCTTAGCCAGACAGGAGTCAGACATTCTCAGAGGCTATGTAAAGATATTAGGTGAGTCCTCACTGCATGTTGTCATCATCCTCCTGCAGCCAAGTGACTATTAGGGCCTCCACTGCATCTCCATGACAGGAGCATTATCACAGAGGGTATGTGTCCTGCCATAAGCCAGACTGGATTCAAATATTCATAGATGTAATGTGAGGATCTTATGGTGTCTCTCCACTGCACGTTGTCATCATCCTCCACAAGTCTAGAGGCTGTGAGGGCCTCCCGAGCACGTCTGCCTCGTCTGGCCAGTGCGAGGGCCTCATCTTAGTCATGGTTGCCTTCAAGGCCCTCCTCACCCTCATCACAGTCGATGTCCTCGGAGGTGGTGGAGGAGGAGGAGACCTCCAGCTCCTCCATCTCCTCCTCAGCCAGCCCCTCTCCTTTTTACAGCACCAGGTTGTAAAGGGTGCAGCAGGCGAGGATGATGGGAGACACCCTCTGGGGACTGGATTGCAGGGCTCCTCCAGACCGGTCCAGGCACCGGAACCTCCTTTTCAGCATCCCGATGGTTTGCTGCACCAGGTTACAGCATGAGCCTCACTATAGCGTTGCTCTGCTACAGTCTGAGGCCGCCGCATGGGTGTCATCAGCCACATCCTCTGTGGGTAGCCCTAGTCCCTGAGGAGCCATCCCTGCAGCCTCTGTGGACCCTGGAAGATATCAGGGATCTGTGACTGATTGAGAATCTAGGAGTTGTGAACACTCCCTGGAAACGGTGCACGGACCTGCAGGATGTGTTTGGGGTGGTTGCACATCAGCTGCACATTCAGCGAATGGAATCCCTTATGGGTCGCATAGTGGACCGTGTGTAGCGAAGGAGATCTCAGTGCCACATGAGTACAGTCGATGGTATCCTGCACCTGTGGGAAACCTGAGACCTGGATAAATCTAATCACTCTTGCATCCTGATTCTCGTATAGTCCCTAGGTCTAGCTCAACTCCCTGGAACCAATTTTTGACCTTCTTGCCATATTGTCCTCTTACAGCACCGAACACGCCCGATGCCAGCAGGCACAGACGATTCCACCCAATGCATTTTAAAGTTCACACCATGAGGATTAGGTCAGTCAGGCACCTTTGGAACATAAAGGGTCAGTGTTCTCTTTTGAGAATTACCCCGGGTTGAGACAGAGATATATCAAAATTCAATATCGCCATATTGAATTCGTGAGTAAATATCTTTCTTAATTGTTACTGTTTGAGTTATCCAACAATATTTGTGGGTAATTTGGATTTATAAATTTCATGTATTTAATTCTATTATTTACATGTTATGTTTAGCTTTAATTATCATTTATAACTACATGTATAAGCTATAAAGTAAAATGGGCTTCAATAAAATGTGTTTGTTTTTGAAGCATATGCAACGTGTAATCCAAAATATTTATTATCTCGGCAATCCACATAAATACACTACTCCAGAAGTCTTATTATGATTTCTAAGAGCTGATATTGTTTGACTTTCAAAGAAGCTGGTCTGCTAAGACAGGCCTCAATGTATGTCCTGTCCTGAAATAATTTTGTGAGCTCTGAGACTCCTGGAGCAGAGGGTTTGTATTTGAGGACCGAGTCTAAGATTATGTTCCTTTAATGCTTAGTACCTCTTCTAGCTGGGACTTTAAGCTAGCAATAAGTTGAAGGGAATTGGCTTACCTTGCCGGGAGCTGAAAATAACAGAACCATTAAAAGGCTACGACCAGAGACTGGAGAGAATGATCCCTGGCATTAGTAAAGTGGTCAGGGAAAAGATCTGGAAATGATTGGAATTGGGGAAGGTGAAGGGATGCCAGAACCGGAGGTGGAAAAGGGGTCTGAGTGGACCCTGGAGTTACACTCAGATAGACTGTTGGGCCTGAATGGATGGTCAGTCTCGAGGGGTTGTACTGTCTATCCCTGTCCTCTTTCCCCAGCCTTCAAAACATTAAAAAGATGCACATGCCTAGGCTTCTTCTTATTTTTACACTGTGCCCCCCATTGCAGGTTCCCTTTTACCCCAGTCAGTCGGAGCCAGGGGGATTTCACCCCAGAGAGAGGCAGTGCCCAGCAAACAGAAACCCAGTGAGAGGCAGTGCCCAGCAAACAGAACCCAGTGAGAGGCAGTGACCAGCAAACAGAAACCCAGTGAGAGGCAGTGCCCAGCAAACAGAACCCAGTGAGAGGCAGTGACCAGCAAACAGAAACCCAGTGAGAGGCTGTGCCCAGGAAACAGAAACCCAGTGAGAGGCAGTGCCCAGCAAACAGAAACCCAGTGAGAGGCAGTGCCCAGGAAACAGAAACCCAGTGAGAGGCAGTGCCCAGGAAACAGAAACCCAGTGAGAGGCTGTGCCCAGCAAACAGAAACCCAGTGAGAGGCAGTGCCCAGCAAACAGAAACCCAGTGAGAGGCAGTGCCAGTGAAAAAGTAACACAGTGAGAGGAAGTGCAAGGGAAAGAGAAACCGAGGTGGGATCAATGCCAGGGGATCAGCACCCAAGTGAATGTCAGTGCCAGGAAACAAAAACCCAGTGAGAGGCAGCGCCAGTGAAAAAGTAACCCACGTGCCAGTGAAAAAGTAACCTGGTGAGAGGCAGTGCCAGGGATAAAGTAACCCGGTGAGAGGTAGTGCCAGGGATAAAGTAACCTGGTGAGAGGCAGTGCCAGGGATAAAGTAACCCAGTGAGAGGCAGAGCGAGGGATAAAGTAACCCAGTGAGAGGCAGTGCCAGGGATAAAGTAACCCGGTGAGAGGCAGTGCCAGGGATAAGTAACCTGGTGAGAGGCAGTGTCAGGGATAAGTAACCCTTTGAGAGGCAGTGCCAGGGATAAAGTAACCCAGTGAGAGGCTTTGCCAGGAAAGCTTTTTTTAATTATCATTAAAGGAAGTGAGCTTCGCTGGCTGGGTCAGCATTTATTGTCCATCCCTAGTTGCCCTTGAGAAGGTGACAGTGAGCTGCCTACTTGAACCACTGCAGTCCATGTGGTGTAGGTACACCTACAGGGCTGTTAGGAAAGGAGTTCCAGGATTCTGACCCAGCGACAGTGAAGAAACAGCGGTATATTTCCAAGTCAGAATGCTGAGTGACTTGGAGAGGAACTTTCAGGTGGTGGTGTTCCCATCTATCTGCTGCCTTTGTACTTCTATAAGGTAGTGGTTGTGGGTTTGGAAGGTGCTGTGTAAGGAACCATGCTGAATTCCTGCAATGCATCTTGTAGATGATACACACTGCTGTTACTGTGCGTAGATGGTGGAGGGAATGAATGTTTGTGGATGTGGTGCCAATCAAGCGGGCTGCTTTGTCTTGGACAATGTCAAGCTTATTGAGTCTTGTGGGAACTGCACTCATCCAGGCAAGTGGGGTGTTTTCCATCCCACTCCTGACTTGTGCCTTGTAGATGGTGGACAGGCTTCGGGGAATCAGGAGGTGAGTAACTTGTCGCAGGATTCCATGTCTCTGACCTGCTCTTGTAGCCACAGTATTTATATGGCTGGTACAGTTCAGTTTCTGGTCAGGATGTTGATAGTGTGGGATTCAGTGATGATAATGCCATTGAACGTCAAGGGGTGATGGTTAGATTCTCTCTTGCTGGAGATGGTCATTGCCTGGCACTTGTGTGGCACAAATATTACTTGCCACTTGTCAGCCCAAGCCTGGACATTATCCAGGTCTTGCTGCATTTGGACATGGACTGGTTCAGTATCTGAGGAGCAGCAAAAGTTGCTGAACATCGTACAATCATTAGCGAACCTAAGGCCGTGTCAGTAACTGGACTTCAATGGGAGTTGCTACAAAAGATATTGTACATCAGCCAGTCTCAGTTTCCTCAGGAGAGGAGGGGAAGAAACAAACAGGAATGGAGTGAAATGCTCAAGTCATTGGGCAGTGAGACCCACATCAGCTTCACCTACTCAGTGAGGAAATGGTGGTCTGTCCCACGGTTGGAGTGCAGCGTGGCCACTGGGTTCCCACTTTCTGCCGGTGCCAGAAACCCAAGAAATGAAACTGTGCAGACATGAAACCGGAATGTGAAATTGTTTTCTCCCGGGTCACTAACATCAGCGACCGGCAAATCAATCTTCCATTCCAGGCAACTCCCAAACAGGGAGGGTTGACAATCCTGAGTGTGTGAACTGGAATCAATTGTAAAATAGCTTCCCGAGGGTTCAGACTTCCTGGGAACTGGCACTCAGAGAGTTAATGGTTCCCAACTTCAAGTAACATTTCCATAATGAATCAGCAAGTGCGTTTCTTCAACACATGGTGTTGCTACCTGCAGCTAAACTTCATTCAAAATCATCTTCATAAAACAGTATAAAAAGACCTGAGCTCTCTGCTCAATCTGCAGACCCACCTGAAGGTGCTGAGAGTCATTCAGTGCGTTCACCAGTGATCTGAGCAGACACTAGGATGCTGAGACTCTTCCTAACTGTGTCTGTCCTCTTCTGGCAGCAACTTGCTGCACAGGATGAGGTGGACAACTTCTGTTATGAAAATAACTGCATTGAGCCCGCAGAAGTCATTCAACACAAGGTAAGTATAGTTCAGAGTTTACTGCGTTCTGTCATGTTTGTACCAGGGGAAATTATTCAATGCCGTTTTTGGGGTAAATAACCTTTGGTGCCCTGACAGTGCACACCCCAACCCGGAAACATGAGACTGGAGTGAAATTGGTCCTTGGGCCTCAGTAACGTTTTATACATGAGCTGCCGTCGGCTGATTGGTCTCCACTGCCAGCTTGTGTAGTGAGAATATCAGGGTTTCCGTCTCCAGCAGTGGGTCTAGAGGGGGGTTTGCATTGTAGTAGAGAGGTTAGATGGACGATGCAAAGGACTGTAGTGTCAGAACACATTCCTGTTACTCCTGTATTCACTGAATCTAATGCAATTTCTGAAATTTATAACAGACTTAAGTTCACTATGTTACATCTGTAAGAAGCCAAGTCTTGCTTTAGGCGATACCCCCACACCACAAATACCTGGAAAGTCACATCAATGCAGCAGTGTCCTTAAAGCAGCTTTGGCTGTGAGAATTACATTCCATCCTTGTTAGGATAATATAAGTTGGCCCAGAACTTCTGACCTCTGGGGAATTTTACCCAAGAGGTTCCCCTGAAGATGAGCTGGGGACATCCCGGAAGTCCCCCGGCAGGGACTGCACAGGATATGTCCGGGAATATTTAAGCTCATGATGGGCAATTATCCTGTACTGGGAACTATCCGATACTCCGACTTTAATCAGTGACTTTGGATGGTTCCGACTCTCTGAGCAGAATAGTTACCTGGGAAAAGTTAGACAGATTAAACACACTTCTAACTCCTGGCTACCCCGTGTGGTACTGACCCTCCAACTCCACACTGAAACACATCCCCACCACCCTGATCACACCCCACTACCCAACTACCCCTATCCCCAACCCCAAACTACCCATCAACCACAACTAACCCCCCACCCACGTGACTAAACCTCTCACCCCTGACTACCCCATACTTCCAATTGTCACCCCTGGACTAACCACCCCACCCCCAAACATTTTCCGACTACCCCACCCCTCCAATTACCACCCTTAGAGTAACCATCCCACCCCCAACCATTTCCCAACTGCACCCACCTCTCCAATTACCATTCCTCCATCTCCGACTACCTCCACAACTATCTAGCCCCCAATTACCATCAATGCCGCTCACCCCCAACTATCCCATACCCCAAACTAGCCCACCATTCTGACCACCCCCAAACCCTGACTGTACCCCAAATCTTCCACCCAATCCCCAGATCCTCCCTCATACCATGACCACCGACAACCACCCCCTGCCCCATCTGCTCCCCACTACCCCCCGACAACCCCCTGGTCCTCCCACCTCCTGATTACCCCACAACTCCACAAACTAACCCCCATACCCTGACAACCCCCACCGCCCCAACCACTGGACCCACCCCCTGCACCCTAAGGAAGTTGTGAGCCATAAGCGTGAATGGGGGATTGGATAATAGACGGAAAGAGGACAGAAAGACTTTCCACCACCCTGACCACTCACCACCATTATCCTCTGACCCTCCCACTCCCTGCTTATACCACAACCCTCCCCGAATAACCCCCACAACCCACCCCTTCGAACACTGTACTCCCCCACTCCTCCAATCCATGACTATCCAAAAACACTCTTAATACATCCCACCCCTGACTATCCCCAAACCACCACACCCCTTTCCTACCTCGATGACCCTAAAACTAAACTAAACCACACTGACCCAACTATCCTATCAGTCCCGTTGACTATCACCTGAACTCCCACACCCCACCCCCCCCCCCCCCCGGGTACCCCCCACCTCACACTGCTCCCAACCCTTCCCGACATCCTGACCCTCCCCCACACCTGTGTGAGTGAAAAGGAGCAGAGTGGAAATCCGAAGGTCATTGTCACTCCCCGGATGTTGTGAGCCATTAACATGAATAGAGGATTGGATAATGGACAGACAGAGCTCTGGGAGGTTAAAAAACAGTGGTAAACTTTTAAAGAAATAATTCCAAATTCTCCGTGAAAACACATTCCATCGAGAAACAATAAATTCTGCAGGAATACTGGTCCACCCAAGGCTTACCACATAAAATAATGGGGAGCCAAAGGGTGAAAGAGAGTGTGGAATTTAAAGTAATTGATATAGAAGAAAATAAGCACTAGAGAAACTAATGAGACTAAAAGTTGACCAATTCACTGTACTTGATAGTTTACATCCTAGGATTCTGTTCAGTGGATCGATACGATCCTCTGCAGCTATGACCGGGTGTTCCAAAGGTTGTGCTGTCTGTTCCGCTGCCAAGAGATATGTAATGGTTAGGTGACTGGGCAACAAGTTGGCAGATGGAATATTTTGTGAGCAAGTGTGAGGCTATTCACTTTGATAAGAAGAAAATCAGAGGGTCATCAGAATGGTGGGGTGGTAAATAGTGAGAAGGATATAGGCGAGCTGGTCAGATGGGCTGATCAGTGGCAAATGGAATTTAATTCGGATAAGTGTGAGGTGATGCACTTTGACAGGACAAACGAGGCACGGGAATACATGATGAATGGTACCTGGGAAGTACTGAGGATCAGAGGGACCTTGCTGTGCATGCCCACTGGTCCCTTAAGGTAGCGCGGCAGGTGGATAAGGTGGTTAAGAAGGCATATGGGATACTTGCCATTATTAGCTGAGGCATAGAATAAAAGAGCTGTTAGCTTATGCTGGAACTGTATAAAATGCTGGTTCAGCCATAGTTAGAGTATTGCGTTCAGTTCTGGAATCGACAATATAGGAAGGATTTGATTGCACTACAGAGAGTGCAGAGGAGATTGACCAGGATGTTGCCTGGGCTGGAGAGGTTTATGTATGAGGAGAATTCGGATTGGCTGGGGTTATTTTCCTTGAAGCAGAGGAGATTGAGGGGGGACATGATTGAGGTGCATAAAATTTTGAGGAGCATAGATATGGTAGACAGGAAGGAACTTGTCCCCTTTGCTGGAGGGTTCAATAACCAGGGAGCATAGACTTAAGGTAAGGGGCAGGAGGTTTAGAGGAGATGTGAGGAAGAATTTTTTCGACCAGAGGGTGGTGTGAATCTGCAAACTCAATGCCTGAAAGGATGGTAGAGGCAGAAACTCTCAAAACATTTAAGAAGTATTTGGGTGTGCACTTGCAATGCCATGGCATACAAGGCTATGGGCCTAGTGCTGGAAAATGGGATTAGAATAGTTAGGTACTTGTTTGACCAGCGCAGACTCAATGGGCAGAAGAGCCTTTTTCTGTGCTGTAGATCTCGATGACTCTAATTTTTTAATTGGTATAAAGAACATTTCCATTTTGGTATTTAGAAGCATTTGGTGTCTTAATCCAAGAAACTCAGAAAGTTTGTATTTGGGTATAACAAATGATTAGAAAGGCAAATAGTAAGTTGCTCCTTATTGAAAGGGGTTTGGAGTTCTAGAATAATGAAGTCTTGCTCCAATTGTACAAGGCTTTAGTGAGACCACACCTGGAGTACTGGGTGCAGTTTTGATCTCCTTATCTAATGAAGGATGTACACACTTTAAAGGTGATGCATGAAGATTCACGGGGGTGATTTCTGAGATGGGGGAGGGTTATCCTATGATGAGTGGAATTATAAATTGGAGCATGCTCTCTGGCATTAGAAGAGTGAGAAATGAATTCATTGAAACATACAAGATTGTGAAGGGGCTTGGCAGGGCAGACACAGGGAGGTTGCTTCCCCTGGTTGGGCAATCTAGAACACGGGGGTACAGACTCAGTATAAGACGTTAATCCTTGAGGACTGAGAGGAGGAGGAGGAGAAATTTCCTCACTCAAAGGCTTGTGAATCTTTAGATTACAGCCTCAGCGGTCAACTCTCCATCATCAGTAAAACAATGGAATGGGTCATTAACAGTGCTAACAAGCAACAGTTGCTTAGCAATAATCTGCTCACTGATGCCCAGTTTGGGTTCCGCCAGGGACACTCAGCTGCTGACCTCATTACAGCCTTGGTTCAAATATGGACAAAAGAGTTGACTGCCCTTGATATCAAAGCCGCATTTGAATGAGTGTGGCATCAAGGAGCCCGAGCAAAACTGAAGTCAATGGCAAGCAGGGGGAAAACTCTCGACTGGTTGGAGTCATACCTAGTACAAAAGAAGATGGCTGTGGTTGTTGGAGGTCAATCATCTCAGCTCCAGAACATCACTGCGGGAGTTCCTCAGGGTGGTATCCTCGGTCCAACCACCTTCAGCTGGTTTATCAATGACTTTCCTTCCAACATAACATTAGGAGTGGGGATGTTCGCTGATGATTGCACAATGTTCAGCACCACTCTCGACTCCTCAGATACTGAAGCAGTGTAGGGGGTGGTGGTGTGTGTCAGCTTCACCTCTGACCTCTGATCGGTCCGTATCACTCCCATTCCCTGGGTTCTAGACCTTGGACTTATTTGGGGGGTTGTGACAAAGTGCAGCAAACAACTGGTTTTGGTGCAAGAAAAAAAAACTGGGTTTATTGAAGTCACAAATGAACATATAACATCAGGATTACACTGAGATTAGACAGACCTACAAAGTACACTTAGTTAAGAATGGGGAACATCCCAGCATAACGAGGGAAAATCACTAAACCCCTTACTCTTGTCCCACTCCCAAAACCTAACTAAACTGATCTTGGAGAGGTCAGTGATCATGCTCACCAACCAGGGTCCCTTGACAGTTTGAAATCCATCCAGGTAAGCTGGTTGCAGTTTTGGGGTACGCTCTTTGTATCCTCTGGGACCTGCCGTCCCCACGTGGTCCTGGTCTGTGGAATCTGCGAAGGTTCTTCAGTTGGGTGGAGGGCGCAGTTGTGGGTGGTCGATCTTCGTGGAGGGCTGCGGTTGCGGCCTTGTTGTCTTCGGTTGAGCCTGCCACCCTGTGCCCCTCACCGTGATGTTACCTGCGGGTCTGCAAACCTCCAGATCTCCTTCCTCCGCTTGGCTCAGCTACCTTCTTGAACCGCTGCAGTCCATGTAGTGTATGTACACCTAAAGTGCATTTAGGAAGGGAGTTTCGAGTGTGTGGGTGGGAGTGCAAGAGACTTTGTGTGTGGGGGGTTGGAGTCCAAGGGACTGAGTGTGTGTTTGCGTGTGTGTGTGTGTGTGTGTGTGTATATGTGTGTGTGTGTGTGACTTTTATTCAGTCACAAGTATGTCACTCATTCTCACCATCACACACACACACACACCCTCTCACAGTGGGTGAGGATGAGTGAATGAGTGAGCACCCAGAGATTGGGAGTGAGCTGGACACACACACACACACACACACACACTGGCTCTCACACTCTGGTCATTTTTATTATTTACTCTTCTTTAACTTAACAGTTTATTGCCATGACATAGCTGTACTTCCAGAATCACAGAATCACACAGTGCAGAAGAGGCCCTTCGGCCCATCGAGTCTGCACCGACACGTGAGAAACACCTGACCTACCGACCTACCCATTTACCAGCACTTGGCCCATAGCCTTGAACGTTATGACGTGCCAAGTGCTCATCCAGGTAATTTTTAAAGGATGTGAGGCAACCCGCCTCCACCACCCTCCCAGGCAGCACATTCCAGACCGTAACCACCCTCTGTGTTAGAAAGATTTTCCTCACATCCCCCCTAAACCTCCTGCCCCTCACCTTGAGCTTATGTCCCCTCGTAACTGACCCTTCAACTAAGAGGAACAGCTGCTCCCTATCCACCCTGTCCATGCCCCTCATAATCTTGTACACCTCGATCAGGTCGTCCCTCAGTCTTCTCTGCTCCAACGAAGACAACCCAAGTCTATCCAACCTCTCTTCATAACTTAAATGCTTCATCCCAGGCAACATCCTGGTGAATCTCCTCTGCATCCCCTCCAGTGCAATCACATCCTTCCTATAATGTGGTGACCAAAACTGCACACAGTACTCCAGCTGTGGCCTCACCAAGGTTCTATACAATTTCAACATGACCTCCCTAATTTTGCAATCTATGCCTCGATTGATAAAGGCAAGTGTCCCATAATGCTTTTTCACCACCCCACTAACATGCCCCTCCGCCTTCAGAGATCTATGGACACACACACCAAGGTGCCTTTGTTCCTCAGAACTTCCTACTGTCATGCTGTTCATTTAATACTTCCTTGTCAAATTACTCCTTCCAAAGTGTATCACCTCACACTTTTCAGGGTTAAATTCCATCTGCCACTTATCTGCCCATTTGAACATCCCGTCTATATCTTCCTGTGGCCCAAGACACTCAACCTCACCGTTAACCACCCGGCCAATCTTTGTGTCATCTGCAAATTTAGTAATCCTACCCCCCACATAGTCATCTATGTCATTTATATAAATGACAAATAATAGGGGACCGAGCACAGATCCCTGTGGTACGCCACTGGACACTGGCTTCCAGTCACTAAAGCATCCTTCTGTCATCACACTCTGCCTCCTATAACTAAATCAATTTTGAATCCACCTTATCAAATTACCCTGTATCCCATGTGTATTTGCCTTCTTCATAAGTCGCCCGTGTGGGAACTTGTCAAAGGCTTCGCTGAAATCCATATAAACTACATCAACTGCACTACCCTCATCGACACATCTGGTCACCTCCTCAAAAAATTCAGTCAAATTTGTTAGGCATGACCTCCCTCTGACAAAGCCATGCTGACTATCCCTGATCAAACCTACCTCTTCAAGCAGAGATAGATTCTCTCCTTCAGAATTTTCTCCAATAGTTTCCCTACCACTGACGTGAGACTCACTGGTCTGTAGTTCCCTGGTTATCTCTACAACCCTTCTTAAATAGCGGAACCACATTAGCTGTTCTCCAGTCCTCTGGCACCTCCCCGTGGCCAGAGAGGAATTAAAAATTTGGGTCAGAGCCCCTGCGATCTCCTCCCTTGCCTCCCTCAGCAGTCTGGGACACAAATCATCCGGACTTGGAGATTTGTCCACTTTTAAGCCTGCCAACACCTCCAATACCTTGTCACTCCCTATATCAATTTGCTTAAGAACCTTGCAGTCTCTCTCCCCGAGTACAATACCTTCATCCTCATTCTCTTGGGTGAAGATGGATGTGAAGTATTCATTCAACACTCCACCGATGTCCTCAGGGCTCCACCCATAGATTGCCCCCTTGGTCCCTATTGGGCCCTACTCTTTCCCTGGTTACCCTCTTCCCATTGATATACTTACTGACAAATCTTGGGATTTTCTTGACTTTTACCAGCCAGAGCTTTCTCATATCTCCTCTTCGTTCTCCTAATTGCTTTCTTAAGCTCCACCCTTCACTTTCTGTACTCCACTAAAGCCTCCACTGATTTAGCAGGGACAAGGGGAGCAAAAGTCTCTCTTGTCCTTCTCATCATATCCTGAATATCTCTGGTCATCCATGATTCTCTGGGCTTGTTACATTTTCCTATCACCCTGGAGGGATCATTTTGAGGCCTGTAACATCCCCATTTCCTTTTTGAAACCCCCCACTGCTCTTCTGTACATTTCCCCACAAGTAGCTGTTCCCAGTCCAGCCGTCCTCCAGTTAAGTAACACTTCCTGCCGAAATGTAAACAATTTCATAATTTCCTACATTATATTCCATTTGCCAGATTTTTGTCCACTCACTCAACCTACATATAGATCTCTCTGCAAACTCCTTGTGTCCTCCTTGCAACATACTTTCCTACCTATCACCTGTAAATTTAACTACCGTGCCTTCACTCCTCTCATCTAGGTCATTGATAAATTATAAAAAGCTGAAGCCCCAGCACAGAGATCTCCACTGATCACATCCTGCTATAAGAAAAAGACACATTTATGCATTCTCTCTGTTTTCTGTCAGCCAGCCAATTCTCTGTCCAGCCTAATATGTTACCACCTGCACTTGGCGTTTTTATTTTCCGCAAAAGACTTTGTTTGGCAGCTTATTTTTTGTTCATTCATGGGATTCGGCCTTCGCTGGCTGGGCCATCATTTATTGCCCATCCCTAGTTGCCCTTGAGAAGGTGATGAACCACTGCAGTCCATGTGGTGTAGATATACCCACAGTGCTGTTAGGAAGGGAGATCCAGGATTTTGACCCAGTGACAGTGAAGGAACAGCGATATATTTCCAAGTCAGGATGGTGAGTGACTTGGAGGGGAAGTTCCAGGTGGTGGTATTCCCATCTATCGGCTTCCCTTGACCTTCCAGATGGTAGTGGTCATGGGCTTGGAAGGTGCTGTCGAAGGAGCCTTGGTGAATTAATGCAATGCATCTTGTCAATGGTACACACTGCTGCTATTGTGCGTCAGTGTTTCAGGGAGTGAATGTTTGTGGATGTGGTCCCAATCAAGTGAGCTGCTTTGTCCTGAAAGGTGTCAGGCTTCTTGAGTGTTGTGGGAGCTGCACTCATCCAGGCAAGTGGGGAGTGTTCAATCAAACTCCTCACTTATGCCTTGCAGGTAGTGGACAGGCTTTGGGGAATCAGGAGGTGAGCTACTCATCGCAGGATTCCTTGTCTCTGACCTGCTCTTGTAGCCACAGTATTTAAATAGCTCGTCCAGTTCAGTTTCTGGTCATTAGTAACCCCCAGGTTTTTGACAGTCGTGGGGGATTCAGTGATGGTAATGCCATTGAACATCAAGGGGCAATGGTTGGATTCTCTCTTGTTGGAGATGGTCATTGCCTGACACTTGTGTAGCGCAAATGTTACTTGCCACTTGTCAGCCCAAGCTTGGACATTTTCCAGGTTTTGCTGCTTTTGGACATGGACGGCTTCAGTATCTGTGGAGTTGCAAATGGTGCTGAACATTGTGCAATCAGCAGCCAACATCCCTACTTCTGACCTTATGCTGGAAGGAAGGTCATTGATGAAGTAGCTGAAGATGGCTGGGCCTAGGACACAATCCTGATGAGCTCCTGCAATGATGTCCTGGATCTGAGATGACTAACCTCTAACAACCACAATCATCATCCTTTGTGCCAGGTATGACTCCAACCAGCGGAGTGTTTTCCCCTGATTCCCATTGACTCAAGTTTTGCCGGGGCCACACCCAGTCAATGCTGCATTGGTGTCAAGGGCATTCACTCTCACCTCACCTCAGGAGTTCAGCTCTTTTGTCCATGTTTAACCAAGGCTGTAATGAGGTCAGGAGCTGAGTGCCCTGGCAGAACACAAACTGGGCATCAGTGAGCAGGTTATTGCAAAGCAAGTGCCTCTCGATAGCACTGTTGATAACCCCTTCCTTTTTTTACTGTTGAAACTTTTGCTATCCTTTTTTACATTTATAGCTAGCTTCCTCTCATACTTTAATTTCTTTCCCCGATTAGCCTTTTAGTCATTCGCTGCTATTCTTAGTATTCTGATCAATCACCTGACTGCCACTCAAATTTGTACCGTTATAGACTTTTTACTTCAGTGTTATGCTTTCCTTAACTTCTTTAGTTAACCACGGAAAATCAGTCCACTCTTTAGAATTTTTCCTTACAATAGGAACATACTTATTCTGAGTATTCTGAAATATCCCCGTTAATGTCTGCCACAGCTTGGCTATCGATCTATCCCTTAGCCCAATATCCCACTTCACTTCAGCTTGCTCAGTTTTCATGCCCACGTAGTTACCCTTATTTAAGTTTACAATACCAGTCTTAGATCCACTCTCCTCCCTTTCAAACCGAACATAAAATTCAATCATTGTGGTCACTGCTACCTCAGTTTGCCTTCACTGTGAGGTCATTAATTGATTCTACCACATTACACGGTGCTAGGTCTAATATAACCTGTTCTCTGTTTAATTCCAGAATGTACTGCTCTGAAATACTATCTTGAATGCATTCCATGAACTCTTCATCCAGGCTACTACTGCCAGTCTGATTTTTCCAGTTTACATGTAGTTTGAAGTCACCCATGATTATTGCCCTTCCTTTATCAAAAACACCCAATATTTCTTCTTGTATACTTTGTCTTATATTGTGGCTACTTTTAGGGGACCTGTAGACCAGTCCCATGAGTGACTTCTTTGCCCTACTATTCCTCATCTCCACACAAACCGATTCGACATTCTGATCTCCTGAACCAAGGTCATCTCTAACTATTGCATCAATGCCATTCTTGATCAACAGCTCTACCCCTCCCCCTTTACCAAGCTTCCTATTCTTCTTGAATGTCATTTGCCCTTCAGTATTCAGAACTCAATCCTTGTCATCCTTGCAGCCATTCTCTGTAATGACTCTCAGGTCATATTTATTTACTTCAATGTGCGCTTTCAATTCATTTACTATGTGCTGAATGCTATGCGAATTCAGAGACAGAGCCTTTGGTTTTGTCTTTGTGTTATCTTTGTAATATCCAGCCTTGATTGTTGGTGGATTCTTAGGTTTTTTTCTCTCTGTCCCTGCCATTCTCTAACCCTCATTTCCCATGTCATTAATTTGCTCTCCTGCCTTGACTCTATGCCTTGATTTTCAACATCCACTCAAGCTTGATCCCTCATCCCCTTTATTTAGTTTATCCCTCTCTATTTCCCTAGCTATGCAGCTCGCTAGAACACTTGTCCCAGCACAGTTCAACTGTATGCCTTTCCAGCGATAAAGCCCCCAATTTCTCCAGTACTGACGCCAATACCTCACAAACTGGAAGCCACTTCTCCCACACCAGTCTTTGAGCCTCACATTGATCTCTCTAATTTTATTTGCCTTGTGCCAATTTGCACATTGCTCAGGTATTAATCCAGAGATTATCACCTTTGGAGTTCTGCTTCTTAATTTGGTGCCTAGTTCCTCACACTGACAATGTAATACCTCCTTCCTTCTCCTGCTTATGTCATTGGTACATGGATTATGACAACTGGATTCTCCCCCTCCCAGTACAAGTTGCTCTCCAGCCCTGAGCAAATAGCACTATCCCTGACACCGGGCAGGTAACACAGTTGTCTGGATTCTCATTGCTGCAGAGAACAGTGTCATTCTCCCTCACCATACTGTCCCCGACTATCACTATATTCATTATAGCTCCCTCCACTTGAATGACTTCATGTTTGCCCTGGATCACAGTGGTATCCAGGAGATCCCACATGCTGCAGCCATGACACATCACCTGTTCTGCCTTCTTTATGTGTTTTAATTAAATTAACTACTTAATTATTTTATTGAATTAGCTATTTTATTTTATGTATTCTATTAATCTCACCACCAGTTCCTATACTATTTTAAACCTTAGGAAAAGAACCCACCTGAACCACTGACCAGATCCTCACCAAACAGCTAGCTCCTTACCCTGTAGTAGAGCAAGAACCAGTTCCTACAGGTGAAAAAGTGAGAAAAAGCAGAATAGCACCCTCCTCACTGAACTCCCAGCAGTGTGTTGAGGTCATAGTCCAGTGCTAAGTTGCACTGAAATGTTTGAATTCATGTGCTCTGAAAATATCGGCACTAGCTGAGCCCAGGTACAAAAAAACATTTCAAGCTATCTACAGCTGTGCCCCAGTGGTTAGCTACTCTCTCCCTGCTTGGGACCCTGGATGAGATTTAGAATTTAAACAGTATTGGCAGTTAAGTGTTAAATGCTAAATATAAACATCATTAGACATTTAGAAAGAGATTTAATGTTCTCTCAACTCACCAAACTCTTGGGACTCTGTTGAGGTCACACTCCAGTGCTCGGTCACACTGAAAATTGCTGTCACTTTTTTTTCCTTTTGGAGATTCTTCTTTATTAATTACACTTTTCCGCTTAATTTCCCTGTTTTCCACACACCTCAAAAGCATTTTTAAAAAATACTATTTACACATTTATTTAGTGCAAATGAAATGCAACATCACATTGAACCTGTGGATAGGTTGTAAATTCAGTGCTCAACACAACTTGTACGACAGCTTCTGGGGGCAGGGGAATCAATCCAGTTCTTGAGTGATGGTCGTACAGAATGTTTGTACCATGTATCATTCTACTCTGAAAAGTTCAGAACAACGATTCTCTCTACATTTTTTCTGAGCTGCGAGTAGATGTCTGATTGACAAACCCTTGGATAGTGGCATTAACATACAAGGGACCAATGCCATTTAAAGTATACAATGAGTTGGTGCCAGTGAAGTCAGATGGAAAGGTTATATTGTTACAGAGTTAAATTGTTTTGTAAATGTAGCGTTTTCTTTGTAGCCGCTTTGCTAACACTAGTCAATTGCTCTGTGATTAATTATCCTAAGAGAATCAGCATTGGTCCTGCAATATCACCATTGCTGCAGTCACTCTGCTTACTGAATGCAGGTGTAATGAAAGAACGTTAAACATGTATTTATGCAGCACCTTTCTCAATGTCTCAATTCACCTTCTAGCCAATTAAGTGCTTCTGAGCTGTAATCATTGTTATAATTTAGGGAATGTTATTAAATGGCAGAGCAAGCTCAAAGGGCCAAATGGCTCACTCCTGCTCCTAATAGTATGTTTGTGTGTCATTCTGGATGGATCCAATAAGCTGGTCTATATGGCCCTTATCATCCAAATTATCTTGCAGTCAGGCAGATCAATCATTGCTGGAGTTCTGTTTATTTTTTTGTCAATGGAATTTTACTGTGAGCAGGCTTTGTGGGGTGAAATTACAAGGACACAAGAGCATAATGGGCTCATAGTGAATCTGTAACCTGTGTTACACCCTACATGATTCTCAAAAGTCTTTTCCATTGACTTTAATCTTGCCTTTTAATCTACTTACCTATTACCTCACTCTGTCTTGGTGCTTCAATGAGTTTCTTGAGGCATTGAAATATGATGATAAAGTTGTATTGCATCCTAGATATTAAAAATATATCATAGTAAGAAGCAGCAATCAGAAGAGTCTTCAGACTTGCTGAACAAGAAAATACAAATACAAATGTGAACCATTCAGACTTTGTCCTTTGGCCTCTTAAATGTTGTGCTGCACAGAGACACATTGGGCTCCAATGCTTCTCACTGACAGTGAAGACCATGTTGTGCTATCATTCCACTTTGTAGATCAGGAGCTATGTGATATTTCTAGCCTGTGAGTTTACTGGTAAAGTAGAATCTATTAAGGTAAGGGGCAGGACATTTAGAGAGGATGTGAGGAAGAATTTTTTCACCCATAGGGTGGTGGGAATCTGTAACTTATTGCCTGAAAAGGTGGTCGAGGCAGAAACCATCATAACATTTAAGACGTATTTGGGTGTGCACTTGCGATGCCATGGCATACAAGGCCGTAGTTTTGGAAAATGGGATTAGAATACTTATGTACTTGTTGACCAGCACAGACAAGATGGGCTGAAGGGCCTTTTTTCTGTGCTGTAGGCCTCTATGACTCTATGTCTGTATGACCCCTTGCGTGAAATAATTATATTGAATGATGTCATGCACCTAAGGCAGAGTAAAGTCTTCTACTGCTTCCATAGAATGAAAAAGATCTTGTGCAGTTAATCTGAGTTGCAAGTTTCCACAAATATTAATTTACTGTCACCACTTCCATAAGGTACAACACGCAGAATATTATAATGAGGGACGAGGCAGTGAACAAAATCAGTGTTATTGTTTGTAGTGTTTTAAATAGCTAATGGGATATATTGCATGATGCTGTTATAGTAAACTTTGTAATCTCTGGTCTGCTTAATGGTCATGATGGGATCACCTTTCAGGTGCACACAAACTAACACTGCATTGTATCATTGTAGCTCTTAATATTATTGACCCATGCTGCATAAATATCAGAAGATATTTACAACCAGATGCCAATAATGGGAGTTACAATTTTACTGGGACCTTTGTGTGATTGTTTGGTGAATGAATTGGTGAATGTTGAATGGGGATAAATGATCATGTATCATTGAGGGGGGAATGGTGTGGTGGAGGGAAGCACGTGGGGTGTTGGTGGATTGGTGGTGTTGGGAATAAGGGGCCCAAAAAGAGGAGAAGCACTTCTCTCCCTGGTCCTGAGAACACTCAGAGGGACGTGATTCAGTGTAAAAGGTTTCCAATAACACCCTCTATTTTTTTTTATTGAAAACACAAGAGGAGGAGCAAGGCCAATAGTGCAGGACAACACTAAAGTTGAAAGAGTGAACGAGAAAGGACAATGAACCAGGAACTGTTAATGCCAAGAATTCCATCAAACCTCCTAACTCTCTTACAATCCCAGCCCATCCAGGACATGAATGCTGCTACCACACCTGGGAAATTAGCATGTCCTCTGAACACTGACGCTTTACAGAGGGAGGTCAGTTGTGTCACTTGGTAATACATTCTGCTCTTTTTGTCTTAGAATTATGAAGAGGAAGAACTCCAACACTTTCAATGGGTTTAAACAATGGTTCATGGAATGGATATGAATCGTGCAATAGAGACCGGCCTGGACAGACTTTTCAATTATTCACATTTCTCTAATGCTGCAGGTACATCAAATGTTCCCTCAAAATAACAAAAGAATAGAAAACAACCTTTCGATCTTTGATCTATCTTGTTTCACACTTAGTGTGTAGACTGAGACACTGACTGAAAAATCCCACCATTGTCAATCCCAGAGCCTTCCTTGTTCACTTGTTCCCAGGGGGTAGACGTGCCACTCGGGCTATTTCTTTGATATTTGCAGGCTTTATGCTCCCAGAATCGGAAGATTTCCCACATATAGGGCGGAATCATCCCAGATTCACACTCAGTACAGAAGCAGGCAGGTAAAACGATGACGGGTTTTCACTCTGTATCATCCCAAGCCCACCACATTATTTATGTACTCCCAGGAAACGCGCTATTTCCATGGCGGGCGGGCTGGCATTCACCCTCTCACCATTACCCCCCCGCTGCATCACGCCGGGCACCACATTTAAAGTCCAGCTGCAGGCACACATCTCAGTGCTTCCAGACCATGACTGCTGCACCTAAGACATGGCCCTGAAACGGAAAAGACTGCAGCCCACAGGTTCAGTGACGCGCCCCTCGGGAACCGTTTGGATGCCGTGGGGGCTCCCGGGATGTCCTCTCCCCCACTCTGGCCACAAGAAGGGCATCAACAGCACTAACCCGGCTTGGGAGGAGGTGGCAGCAGTTGGCAGTGCCAACGCCCTTCAATAGAGGACAGCCACCCAGTGCTACAAGAGGATGAAATACCTCCTCCTTTCTACCAGGGTAATTAGGGGAGGCGGTGGTGTAGTGGTATTGTCACTGGGCTGGTAATCCAGAGGGTAACGCTCTGGGAACCCAGGTTTGAATCCCACCGCAGCAGATGGTGAAATTTGAAATTTGAATACAATTATTATCTGGAATTGTAAGTCTGATGATGACCATGAAACCATTGTCGATTGTCATAAGAACCCATCTGGTTCAGTAATTCCCTTTAGGGAAGGAAATCTGCTGTCCTCATCTGGTCTGGCCAATATGTGACTCCAATATCAAGAGCAATGTGGTTGACTCTTAAAAATGCCCTCTGAATAAGGGCAATTAGGGATGGGCAATAAATGCCGGCCTAGCCAGCAACGCCTACATCCCAATGAATGAATAAAAATAGAAAGGTCACTCTTTCCATCACTTTCAACTCACACACTCACAAACCCTTCACACATCCACAGGGCCATCACTCACTGCTGGTTCAAGAGCCCGCTGGCGGAATGGCCGAAATCAAGGTCCTCACAGACTTTGAAAACAGAGCCGGGCCGGTGATGATCTGGACCGGTCCTGGCTGACGGTGAGGTCAGTGGTGCTCTACCAACTGAGGGTCCAACAGTGCAACATCCAACTGTAGGAGGTGGTGGTGTGAGTCAGCTTCATTTCTGAGTGGTCCGAATCGCTCCCACTCCCTGGGTTCTGGACCTTGGACTTATTTGGGGGTTGTGACAAAGTGCAGCAGACAACTGGTTTTGGTGTAAGAAAAAAAACAGGGTTTATTGAAGTCACAAATGAACTTATAACATTAGGATTATACTGAGGTTATACAGACTTACAAAGTACACTTAGTAAAGAATGGGGAACACACGGCATAACAAGGGAAAATCTCGCTACTAATCCCCTTACCCTTGTCCCACCCCCAAAACCTAACTAAATTGAACTAGGAGAGGTCAGGGATCATGCTCACCAACCAGGGACCCTTGACAGTCGAAATCCAGCCAGGTAAGCCGGTTGCAGTTTTGGGGTACACTCTTTGTGTCCTCTGGGGCCTGCCGTCCCCACATGGTCCTGGTCTGTGGAATCTGCGAAGGTTCTTCAGTTGGGTGGAGGGCGCGGTTGTGGGTGGTCGATCTTCGTGGAGGGCTGTGGTTGCGGCCTTGTTGTCTTCGGTTGAACCTGCCACCCCGTGCCCCTCACCGTGATGTTGCCTGCGGGCCTGCAAACCTCCAGATCTTCTTGCCTAAACTCTGTTACAACCGCTCCCAACTGCTCACTGTCCTGTGTCAGCTTTCAAAACTGCTTACCCTTCTGCTAGCTGGTTTCTCCCTCTCTCCCTCTTGTATAACTGCCCAGCTATACTGTCTTTCCAATTTTCTTATCGGAATCCAAATCAAGGTTAGTTCTTTGTTTGATTTTGGTGGGCTTCCCCCGGTGATTGATGTCTCGTTGTTCTTAATGGGTTCGCATGATGTTTATCATTGGCTTCCTGCCTGGTAACTAGCTTTGAACTGAAAGCCATTGTATGTATGGAGTATTGATGGGTCTGCATAATTGAATTGATTGTGCTTTCCTGCCTTAATAGTTTGTAGTAATTATTTATGCAAGATTTTGATGGGCTTCAGTTTCGTGTGAGGTGAAATCTTTCTCTGGGTTGATTGTATTAAAGGGAAGAATGCGTATTCTGTCCCCTCTCATTGTCTGGTTTCAGGCAAAACAATCCACACTGCACTCAATAAGCCCGGCATGTCCAGCCTCAGGCCTTCATGGGCCCAGCCTCCTGTCTGCAGGGTTTTATACTTAACTCAGCAGTTTAAAAGTCCAAAAGTCATATCCTTGTTGATGATATGAAAAATGTGGGAATTCTGAGAACCCTTCACAACAGTCAGTTATGCTGTGAATGACATGTTCTCTTTCACAGGCCACTGCCATGCACTAATTATCTCTCCTTGCTTGCGCAAGCACATCTGCCAAAAAGCCAATGGAGTCCACAACCCAGCGCCACCAATCAAGCCCCTAAGAAATCTCTGTTCAGGAATCTGGAGGGTCCCTCCCTGAAGTCCCATCACAGTGCCGACCCACACCCTCCACCAGCGCAGAGACACACTTCGGTGGCACCTAGGCTTAGAGTAGCCCCTGGATCACAATCTGGTGAGCACATCGCACAGCAGGTGGAGGCAGTGACCTCCGAGGTGTCTGGCACTCGGAGGAATGCAGGAGGCCAGAATTGTGCTGAGTCTGAGTCAGATGACGAGCCTCTGGACTCAGTCATGTCACAGTTGCTGGAGCTGCAAAGGCAATTAGTTGAAACATTTAAATTCTTTTTTGAATGACTGATTCAAACCTCATCCCGCCCGTGGATGAAGATTCACAAAAACTCCAAAGGCCGCCTGGCCTTTTCACCCACCCACCAACCGTAAGGTCGGACGGGCAGTGAAACATTTCATTCAATTAGACCTTTAATGTCCTTAATAGGCCTGTTAATTGTCGGCGGGTGAGTTGCCGACTGAAATATCGGGTGAGTGAGCGATGACGTCGGGATGCTCGCCTGATGTCATCCTGCGTCATTTTACACACGTTCAGATCGGGCGCACACCTGCACGACGAGCGGAAAATTCTACCCCGGGAAATATTACTGATGTCTGCACCTCGACAGTGCCTGTCATTGCTGCCAGAATGTTGTGGGCAGGTGCCACAGAGCTCGCTCATTCTCTCAGTGTGCTCTCAGCACCTTTAAGGAGGGGCTGACCCCCGTCTCTTCAGCACCTGTGACCAGTGACGCTGTGCTCCTGAAGGGCTCAGGTGCTGAAGGTGGACAAAGGATCAGATGCTTCTAAAATTTCATGGCTGCGTCTCTATGACATGTCCCTGATCACAGAGCACAGACGACCTGCCTCTCAGCCAGACAGGAGCCAAACATTGTCAGAGACTATGTGAAGTTCTATGGAGTGTCCTCGCTGCATGTCATCATCATCCTCCTGCAATCAAGCAACTATTAGGGCCTCCACTCTGTCTCCATGACAGGTGCATTATCACAGAGGGTATTTGCACTGCCATAAGCCAGACAGGAGTCAAACACTAACAGATGCGATGGGATGAACTATGGTGTCTCCTCACTGTATGTCATCATCATCCTCCACAAATCTAGCAGCTATGAGGACCTCCTGACCACGCCTGCCTCATCTAGTCAGTGCGAGGGCTTCATGCCCATCATTGTCGCTTCTGAGTACCCCCTCACCCTCATCCTCATCCCTGTCGGTGTCCTCCTCATCAGAGGAGACGTGCAGCTCCTCCATTTCCTCCTCAGCCAGCTCCTCTCCATGTTGCAGGATCAGGTTGTAAAGGGCGCAGCAGATGACAACAATGTGTGTTACCCTCTGCGGGCTGTATTGCAGGGCTCCAGCAGACAGGTCCAGGCAGCGGAACCTCATCTTCAGCATCCCGATGGTCTGCTCCAGCAAGTTATGAGTTGCAGCATGAGCCTCATTATACCGTTGTTCTGCTGCAGTCTGAGGCTGCCACACGGGTGTCATCAGCCCCGGCCTCTGTGAGTAGCCCTTGTCCCCGAGGAGCCAATCCTGCAGCCTCTGAGGACCCTGCAAAACTCCAGGGATCTGTGACTGACTGAGGATGTAGGCATCGTGCACACTCCCTGGAAACCGTGCACACACCTGCAGGATGTGTTTCTGGTGGTCACACACTAGCTGCATATTCAGCGAATGGAAACACATGTGGTTGATATAGTCCACTGTGTTGCAATGGAGACCTGAGCACCACATGGGTGCAGTCAATCATATCCTGCACCTATGGGAAACCCAAGATCTGAGTCAATCCAATCGCTCTTGCATCCTGGCTGTCCTGGTACCAGGTGAAACGCACGAAGTTGTGTGTCCTTGTGAAGATGGCATCCGTGACCTCATGGATGCATTTGTGGGTGGAAGCTTGTGATACCCCACAGAGGTCACCTGTGGAGCCTTGAAAGAAGCCACTGGCACAGAAATTGAGCAACACTGTCAATTTCATTGCCACTGGCAGTGGATACCCTCCATGTCCATGTGGTATCAAATCCTGCAGGAACCGGCAGATGTGAATGGCCAGTTCCCTAGACATGCGCAGTCTTCGGCGACACTGGTTCTCGATCATCTGCAGGAATGAAAGGCGACTTCTATAGACCCTGGCTAGGCGCTGGCCTGCAATGGCTCGCTGGGGGTTTTGCGTGACATTTGCTGGAGCACCAGCTGCCCCTTCTTCCTGCGTTTGCTGCTCCTGCCTCTATGCAGCCAGGATCTTCAGTCGCTCTCTCCTCTGTCGTCTTTGCATCCTGTAGGCCATCAGGCATACAGCTAGTTCACCAGGCTCCATGATCCTGATGTACTCAGCCTGCAGGATGAAAGTGAGAGACATGTGGTTAGCATGGGTGCACTAAGAACCTGTCTTGGTTAAGTGTAATGGCCCCTTAACACTTCCCGGACAGCGCTGGCCACCACTTGGATGGTCAGAGAATAGTGCACTGCATGGCTGCCCTATTAGCTTGAGCTATTGGGGAGACTGGTCCAAACTGGGATGCTGACTTTGCAAGGAGCTGTGAGCATCGTGGCTGCCCTTAAGCCCGACCCCCCTGATGCTCCTGAAGCTTGAAGTCCAGCAGGTGACCCTGGCGAGAGCTGCACAAAGTTACTGTGTACTCACCTCCGAGTTCCCCTCAAAGTGCAGCCGCCAAGCTCACTCCTTTTATGTGCTGTTGTGAAACACGTTGGCGGACTATCCTGCTGACATGGACGCATGACCCAGGGGAGGGGGTGAGCTGGTGAGCTGGCCTGATAATGATATGCAGATGTTTTACAATGAGTTTCCTAATGAGTTACAATGATGTCTGATAGCGGGCTGAGCGGGCCATCGCGAACTGGTTTACTGCTGTCATGAAACCAGTCGCACCATATTATCTGCTCATGCCACCAATCATGCCGACTCCAGTGGGCACAGAAAATCCTGCCCATAGTGGGATGGGATTCCAAACTCAAGTTGAATTTTCCTGGTATAATAAAGGCTTCATATGCCAGGCTTGAATCTCACTAGTGGAGTCGACATGTACCCTTGTGGAAGCTGATACATTGCATCTCTCTCAGGTTACTGGAAGCTGCTGGAATGCTGGGTCCAGACTGAGGTTCAGTGGCAGGAAATTCTGTCTTGTTACAGATAAATCATGTTTGACGAGCTTCATTGAGATATTTAATGGTTAAAGGTGGATGAGAGTATGGTTGATATTATGTCCACACACTTTCAAAAGATGCTTGACAAATTAATATATAATAGACTGTTATTAAAATTAAAGCCCATGGGATTAAAGGGGTTGTCAGTGTGAATACAGAATTGGCTAAGTGACAGAACACAGAGTAGTGGTGGACAGTTGTTTTTCAGGCTGGAAGGAAGAAAACAGTGGTGTTCTCCAGGGGTCAGGGACTATTACACTTTTGATAAGTATTGATGACCTAGAATCGGGAATGCAAGGTATAATGCCAAGATTTGCAGATGATATTAATGTTGGGAAATGCAACAAAAAATAAGGAGGCTCTAACAGTACATCCAATATGAGCAGAGGAGCATGGGAGCAGGAGCAGGCCATTTGGCACTTTGAGTCTGCTCCACCATTCAGTAAGGTCATGTTTGATCTGGCTGTGGTCCCAGCTCCACTTTCCTGTCTGCCCCTCCATAACCCTTGACTAACAGAAATCTTCTGACCCTGCCTTAAATAAATTCAAAGACCCAGCCTCCAGTACTTTCTGGGGAAGAGAATTCCACACACCAACGATCCTTTGGGAGAAAAATGTTCTCCTAATCTCTGCCTTCAAGGGAGACCTCTTAGTTTTAAACTATGTTCCCCAGTTTTAGTCACCTCAAAACAGGAAACATTCTCTGGGTATCCACCTGTCATGTTCCTCAGGATCTTGTATGTTTCAATAAGATCACCACTCAATCTTCTAAACTCCAATGGGTATAGGTCTAACCTGTTCAACCTTTCTTCATAAGACATCTTCAGTGATTCTTCTCTGAACTGCTTTTAAAACAATTATGCCTTATTTTTAAACAGATCAAAGCTGCCCAGTGCTCCAGATATGGTCTCACCAAGGCCCAGTACAGCTGTAGTAAAACTTCCTGACTTTTATATTCCATTCCTCCTGCAATAAACACCAACATTCCATTTGCCTTCCTAATCACTTGCTGTACCTGCACACTAACCTTATGTGATTCATGTATGAGGTCACCTAGATCCCTCTGTACGACTCGGTTCTGCAATCTCTCTCCATTTAAATACTATACTGCTTTTCTATTCTTCCTGCCAAAGTGAACAAGCTCACATTTACCCATGTTACACTCCATCTGCCAAATTTGTCCCACTCACTTAATCTGTCTTTATACCTTTGCAGACTTACTACCTCCTCTTGACAACTTACTTTCCTACATACCTTAGTGACCTTGGCAAATTTAACTAACATACATATTTTGTTTATTCATTCAGGGGTTGTGGGCATCGCTGGCTAGGCCAGCATTTATAGCCCATCCATAATTGCCCTTGAGAAGGTGATGATGAGCTGCCTTTTTGAACTGTTGCAGACCCTATGGTGTAGATACACCCAAAGTGCTGTTAAGGAGGGAGTTCCAGAATTTTGACCCAGCCACAGTGAAAGAACTGGATTTGCATTCACTCCCTTCATGCAAGTCATTGATATAGATTGTAAACATTTGAGGCCCCAGCACTGAACCCTCTGGAACTCCACTAGTTTGCCAATTAGAGAAAGAACCATTTATCTGTACTCTCTGCTTCCTGTCAGCCATCTAATCTTTTATCCATGCTCATATGTTACCCATTAAACCAAGTGTTCTTATCTTGTGTAGTAATCTTTGATGTGGTCCCTTATCAAATGCATTTTGGAAATCCAAGTGCAGCACATCCACAGGTTCCCCTTCATCCATCTTGAGTGTTGCTTTGTCATAAAATTTGAACAGGTTTGTTAAAAACGATTTCCCTTTCACAAAGCCATGTTGGTTCTGCCTGAACAAGTATCCTGCTGTAGCCTCCTTAATAATGGATTCTCGCACTTTCCCTTTGACTGATATTTGGCTAACTGGCCCATAGTTCCCTGTTTTCTTCCTTCCTCCTTTCCTGAATAAAGGTGTTACTTTAGTTATTTTCCAGTCCGCTAGATCCTTTTCAGAATCTAAGGAATTTTACAAGGTTGTAATCAATGCATCTCTAATCTGTGCCACTACTTCTTTAAGACCCTCGGATGTAGGCCATCCGGTCCTGGGGGCTCCTCAACCTTTAGGTCTTGTTTCAGCTGCAGCTGATGTTGATGCTCAGCAAACCAGATCTCAGATTGAAACCCCCTCAGCTGATCAGAATTTATTTTTCTGTATTGTAGAAATGAGGAGGGAAAGCTACAAAACACAAAAGTACAGGACTCCAGTTAATACTTTTAAAAATTGAAAAATTAACATGTTTATTAAAAGAAAAAAAAGAGATGAAACTTAAACATGCAAAATAAAAGTTACAGCATGAATATAAATTGTACAAAATGACACCCAAAATGCTTTATCAAAGTTACACAATAAAACTATTTTTTCACAACAGCCTTTACAGATTTTTAATTATAAAATCCAGGAAATATTCCCCAAACAGAGAAATTGCTTTCACTTTAAACAGAAGTACAACCCACGACTTCCCAGAACAAATCCACGCTTATGTGGCTCTTCCAAAGGGAGAGTTAGAACAAAGTGTTTCTCAGTACACATATTCTCCTGGCCCGAAACTGAGTTTATTTCATCAATTGAAAGGTTTTCAGAGCTTTTCTGCACACTCCAAAACACTGGGGTTGGCCTTCGGTCGGACAGCAACTGCTACAGCTGAAAACCCATTTGTATAAATACCTTTTCACCCCTTTCATCTTAGTTCTCCATTGTCTTTAATTATCTCTTTGAAAATTCAGGCTTCCAAATATCAAAATCTTTCATGTTCCTATTTTACCTCTATTTCGGGTCCATAAAATTTAAAACACCTGCCCCTGTTTACTCACAAATCTCCTGTTCTTGTACCTTTGAGATTCCTTTGAAATGCAGCAGCAACAAATCAATTTCAAAACTTATCCCCAAATGCTCATTTCAGACCAACTCTGTTTCCTTGTAAGTTAGCACTCATAATAAGGCCTCTTTACAAAATGCAATTATGAAATAAAAGATGAAAGCCAACAGAAGACTTTTGGATTCCATTTTATGTTAGCTGCCAGTCTCATCTCATTCTCTCCCTTTGCTATTTTCATTTGCTTTTTCAATTCCCCTCTGAAGCTTTTATATTCAGCCTGGTTCACAGCTGCATTACCAACCCGACATCTGTCATGTGCACACTTTTTCTTTTTCAGCTTAATCTCTATCCATTTTTTCATCCAAGTAGCTCTGGATTTGTTAGCTCTAACTTTCCTATCTGTGGGAATATACCTTGATGGTGAGTGATCACTTTCTCCCTTTAAGGCAGCCTGTTGTCCAATCAACTGCTAACTTGTGACTCCAGTTTATCTGGGCCAGATCCACCCTTACGCCACTGAAATCGCTTCCCCCTGTAATTATTCTGACTATGGATTGTTCTTTGTCCTTTTCCATAATCAACCTAAACACAATAATTACTGTCCCATGAATGCTCTCCTTCTGATCAACTGGACCCATCGCATTCCCAAGAACCAGATCTAGCATTTCATCCTTTCTTGTTGGACTAGAAAAATACTGCTGTAGAAAATTCTCCTGATCACAATCTAGGAACTCTTGCCCCTCACTGTCCTCTCCATTCCTTTTATCCCAGTCTATATTCAGATGAAGTTCCATATTATGAATACTCTGTATTTCTGACATCTCTCTATAATCTCCTTGCAAAATGTACATCTTCCCCATTCGTTGGTGGCCTTAGACTACATCAGACAATGTAATGACAAGACTTTTTATTCCTTAGCTTTAGCCAGATATATTCTGTCCTTGACCCCTCTGGGGCATACTCCCATCCAGCTTTGCAATGTTCTGCTTAATCAGTGCTGCCACGCTCCCCCTTTCCTATCTTTCCTGAACACCTTGTATCCAGGAATATTTAATCCCCACTTCTGCCCTTCTTTGAGCGAGGTCTCTGTTAGAGCCACAACATCACATTACCATTTCTGCCTGAAACTCACCAATCTTATTAACCACACTCCATGTATTCACATGAGTGCACAGTAACATTAGTTTAGACATTATTACTCCCCCCCTTACTCTGAACCCACTTGTATACTTTAAAATGGAACACCAGTCAAACTAGGAAATAAGAATGCTGGAATAACTGTTTTTACCTCCTGGAAAGTCATTAGCACGTCCACTGGCCCAGCTGTAGAGGGACACATGAAGAAGACTGGAAGAGAATAGAAGAATAGAGAAGAGGTAGAAAGAGGAATATGACCCTACAGTCAGGATTTAGAGAGCTAGGTAGGAAGATAGCAAGCAGGACCTCAAGAGTTGCAATCTTCAGATGACTCAGAGTACCACATCCAAGTGAGTAGAAATAAGAGTACAGAGCAGATGAGCACATAGCTGGTGAGATAGAGCAGGAGGGAGGGCTTTATATTCCTCTTTCTACCTGTGCCGTTGGTACTGCTATGGGCCAGACTGCTGGTTGTTCACCCTTCCCCAGTAGGGTGCTCAGTGGCTGATCCGTGACATCACTGAACCTGGCACCAAGGAGGCAATATACCATCCAGATTCATGTCTTCAGTCACAGAACAAAAACAATCTGTCCCCTACCTATTGAATTTTCTATTAATATTGCTCTTCCAGTCTTCTTCATGTGTCCCTCTACAGCTGGGCCAATGGTGACTTGCCATGAGGTAAAAACAGATTTGACCAGTACTCTCTGTCTCTCTATCTCTCCGCCCCCCACACACACACCTTAAACCAGCTTATATTTCAGCTCTTTCCTGGACTCGAACTCAAGTTCTGTCGAAGGGTCATGAGGACTCGAAACGTCAACTCTTTTCTTCTCCGCCGATGCTGCCAGACCTGCTGAGTTTTTCCAGGTAATTCTGTTTTTGTTTTGGATTTCCAGCATCCGCAGTTTTTTTGTTTTTAACTCTTATTTCCTAGTTTTACTGGTGTTCCATTTTAAGGTATACAAGACCAGTTCAGACCAGTATTCTTATTTCCCAGTTCTTATTGTTTTTTTCCTTCTGGAAACCATCATTTTCATCAGTATTCAGAACTGAATACCAGTTAGAGAGTGGGGTGTACTCAGGGGGCTCCTGCGCTACCTGCCTATTTCTCCTTGACTGCCTGGTGGTCACCCATTCGCCTCCTCTCCACACACTCTTAAACTGAGGGGTGACCACATCTAAAAACATGCTATCGCAAATGTCTCAACTTTACAGATGTTCCATAGTGATAACAGCTGCTGCTCAAGCTTTGAAACTCAGAGCTCGAGCTGTTACAACTGATGACAATTTCTGCACAAGCATTCTGGAGTTCCTACATAGCACAGGATGTGCATTCAAGAGGTCGGATCTGCCCTTTCATTCCTCTATCTGTTAGGTAAGGAAACTTACTACCACTAATACAGCTTACTACTTAAAAAAATAAAGGCTCAGCAGCAACTCACTTCCTTTCTACTGATGCCATTGAAACATAGGGAATGTAACCAAATGTTTTATTTAAACCTCATTGACTTTCTTAATTTCTTTTTATAGTTTTAATTTCCCTGCTCCTTAAACTATCTCCTTATCTTTGGAGATAGGGAAACAAGCTACAATATTCACCAGCAAATCAATTCATACTTTCCAGTGATGAGACATTTTGATTTATTTTTTTCTCTCACATTTTATTTCAAACTCCAGCATGCCCAGGCCCACTCCTCCTGCCCAGACTCTCCTTGAGTAATGGAGTTGAATATAAAGGTAGTGATGCTTTTCATGCAGTTTTACAGGGCATTTGTGAGACCACATCTAGAGTACTGTGTAGAGTTTTGGTCTCCTTTTTTAAGAAAGGACATATTTGCGTGAGAAGCCGTTCAGAGAAGGTTCAGACGACTGATTCCTGGGCTGAGCAGATTATCTTATGAGGAAAAGATGGGCAGGTTGGGCCTGTATCCATTGAAGTTTAGAAGATGGAGGTGATTTTATTGAAACATATTCAACCCAGAGGAGACTGGACAGGGTGGATGTTGAGAGGATATTTCCCCTTGTTGGAAAGACTAGAACTGGGGGACACAGTTTAAAAGTAATGGGTTTCCTATTTAAGAGACAGATGAAGAGAATTTTATTTTCTCTCAGAAGGTCATGCGTCTGTATAACCCACTTTCCCCGAGATAGGTAGAGGCAGGTCACTGAATATTTTTAAGGCAGTAATAGAAAAATTCATGAACAACAATGGAGTCAAAGGGTACAGGGGGTAGGTAAGAATGTTGAGATCACAATCAGATCAGCCATGATCTTACTGAATGGTGGGGCAGGCTCGAGGAGCCAAATGACTTACTCCTGCTCCGAAGTTGTATGTTTTTATGAAAGTAAGATCAGGCGATTGCTTTGCTAAACATTCCCTTCAGTCTTCAAGCCTCTGGTCACCTGTCATTTTAATTCTCCATCTTGTTTCCATGCTGATCTTGCTGTCCACAGTCTCCTGCCATGTTCCAATGACTCTCATCAGAACATCTGCCTCCATTTCCTTTCCTTTCTCTTTGCTGGTTTCCTTTTTTCTCTCTTGTTTTGCTCTTTTTGTTTTCAGGCGGTAGCAGTTAGATTCCATCAAGCACACCTCCTCCAGACACATCTTTGGTTTCTTTACAATAGGAAGGAGATCAAGGCCTTGGAGAGGGTGCAGAAGAGATTTACTAGAACAATAGGAATGTGGATGGGCCTCAGTTACATGGAGAGACTGGAGAGGTGGGAGGTCATTTCCTTCGAGCAGAGAAAGTTGCCAGGAGATTTGAGAGAGGTTTGCAGAACCAGGAAGGGGTTTGACAGAATAAATAAGGAGAAACTGTTTCCAGTGGCAGAGCAGTCGATAACCAGAGTGTATAGAATTAAGATGATTGGCAAAAGGATCAGGTGCAACATTTATTTAAGCAATGAGTCACTGTGATCTGGAGAGCACTGCCTGAACTGGTGGTGAAGCAAGTTCAATAGTAAAATTCAAAAGACAATTCTTGAGATAATGGGGAACATTTTTGTGTGTCTATGGGAAAAGAGGAGGTCAGGGTGATTAGTGGGATATGTCCACCAAACAACACAGGAGCAGCCTGCCTGGAGGCTGTATCATTCTGTGTGTCTATGATTCAATGTAACCACATCAGTGTTTTCCACATCTCAGCAAAGTCTCCCTGACTCACCAGTAGCAATGCTGTAACATGTGTTTCTTTGTCTACAAGTACAATTGTTCCCATCTCTGCACCTTGGGTAGTTTTTGGATCCATGAAAAATGGCACAATGGAACAGACATTCTTTATATCTGTTGTGATAGTTGCTGAAGTCATCAATCCACCAGAACCAACAGATCAAACAGTTCAACTAAGGAGTCGACCAGCTGATTGGTACTATATCAGGTGAAATTAGTTACTGATACATTGAGTTTGATATTACTTTAACTCAGCTCTTCTGTCAACATCACCTAACCTAGAATCAGGCTATGATTAATGGGCTCATCTGGGTACATGGGAACATTGGTCAATATTTATTATATAATGGAATGGTTCATATCTCACAATCTGCAGTTCCTTCTTCTAAGAACAGAGCAAGACCTCCCTGTTCACATTAGTCAGGTTCCTATGGAGTTGGCTCCTGTTTTTCCGATATTCTCACAACCACCACGTTGTTTATTTTTGGAAGAACAAATTCACATCCTTCTTTTATATAGATACAATAAGGATAGTGGGAGAGGAAGTATTGGAGGGACTGGCATCCTTGAAGGTGGATAAATCACCAGGGCTGGATGGATTGTATCCAGGCTGTTGAATCAAGCCAGGGAAGAAACCGCAGCTGCCCTGAGGGTCACTTTCCAATCCTCACTAGACACAGACGAGCTCACAGAGGATTGGAGGCCTGCGAATATCATACCATTTTTTAAAAAGGGTGTGAGGGATATGCCAGAAAATTACAGGCCAGACAGTCTGACTTTGGTGGTGGGCAAATTATTGGAGACACCTCTGAGAGACAGGATGAACTGGGACAGATCGATCATGGATAGTCAGCATGGCTTTGTTAGGGAATATTGTGTCTTGCGAGCTTAATTAAAAATTTCTTCAAGAAGTAAAAAGGGGGATTGACGAGAGTAGTGCAGTGGATGTTATCTATATGGATTTTAGTGAGGCATTTGACAAGGTCCCGCATGGCAGACTGTTCAGAAAAGTGAGATCCCATTGGATACAGGGGAAGGTGGCTGGTTGGATACAAAATTGGCTCAGTGACAGGAAACAAAGGGTTTCCAGTGGTTTTCCACAGGACTCAGTGTTGGGACCTTGCTGTTTGTTGTATTTATTAATGATTTAGATGTAAATGCGGGAGGTATCATTGGGAAATTTGTAAATTACACAAAAATTGGCTGTGCAGATGATAGTGAAGTGGACAGCTGTTGACTCCAAAACTATATTAATGGTTTCGTTGAGTGGGCGGAGAAATGGCAAATGGAATTCAATCCGAAAAAGTGTGAGGAAACGCATTTGGGGAGGGCAAAGAAAGCAAGGGAATATTCAACAAACGGGAAATTATTGAGTGGGGTTGAGGAAGTGAGAAACTTTGGAGCGCATGTCCACAGGTCCTTGAATGTTGCAGGACAGGTAGACAAGGTGGTTAACTTTATCAGGTGAGCTATTTAATATAAAAGCAGGGATGTAATGATGGAACTTTATAAAATGCTGATTGGGCCACAGCTGGAATTCTGTGCACAGTTCTGGTCACCACATTACAGGAAGGACATAATTGCTCAGGAGAGAGTGCAGAGGGGATTTACAAGAATGTTGCCAGGGCTTCAAAATTGCAGCTAAGAGGAGAGATTGGATAGGCTCAGGTAGTTTTCCTCAGAACAGAGGAGGCTAATTGAGGTGTACAAAGTTATGTGGGGCCTAGAATGGGGAAACAGGAAAGACTTGATTCCCCTGGCTGAGGGGTCAATTAGCAAAGGACATAGATTTAATGTGATTGGTAGGAGTATTAGAGGGGATTTGTGGAAAAACTTTGGAATTCACTGCTTAAGCTGGTGGTTGAGGCTGAAATGCTCAACTCTTTTAAATGGTACCTGGATCTGCATCTGAAGCACTGTAACCTGAAAGGCTACGGACCTATTGCTGGAAAGTGGGATTAAAATAAGCGGTTAGTTTTGTTTTCCTCTTTTTTGGCTGGTGTAGACATGATGGGCTGAATGGCCTGTTTCTTCACTATAACTTTTCTATGGTTCTATGGTTAATCAGTGCCTCACACAAAACCATTACATTTCATCATCTTATTGAGGTCTGATGTTCTATTCTAATTAGTTTAATTGTCTCTTTCTCCGCTCTTTCTGTGCTTAGTCATAAATGGCACAGTTCCAATGTTACTGACCCCATTCCCGTACCCTGTGGAGGGGTCATTTTCCTCATTTGTGTCTGGATGATGAATGTCGGTGTGATTTGCTGATCTCAGAGAGGATCAAGCTGGGCCCAGTCCTTTCCTCACTCAACCTTCACTAATTCACACTATCAGTGAGGGTCACTACACAGGACGATCTCCGATGTGGACATTGTCCTCCTGCTGCAATGAACGGTGATGCTATTTTGTCATCTGTGGAGTTTGCATATTGAGCTTTTACAGTGAGCAATTGTGATTGCAAAGATTGCTGTTTGGTAAAATTATGGCCTAGTTTTCACTTTGTTTAAATTATTGACAGAATTTCATACTTGGGTCCTGTGAATTCCTAAGCAGTGACCCCTGTGAACAACAATTCACTCCAGGAACTCCCGATCACAGATTCTGTCCTCAGATTTTAAACGATCAAAGAAAGTGGAAGTGTTCCCTTCAAAGAGCAGAAGTTGGGGTGGGAGGAGTTTCTGAGATATCAGCTGGGTGTGGGTCATCCTTTATATGGGTTGGCAGTATGTGGTAGAGTTGAAGAGAGCAGAAAATGCTGCAGGCAATTTGTGCACAGCAAGATCATACAAACATATAAATTAGGAGCAGGAGTAGGCCATCAGCCCCTGGAGTCTTCTCTGCTATTCACTGGGATCATGGCTGATCTGATTGCGGCCTCAATTTCACTTTCTTGCCAACCTCCTGTACATTTCACTCCCTTAATAGTCAAGAATCTATCTCCCTCCACCTTAAAACTATTGAATGACACTCTTCTGCTCTCCGGGGAAGAGGGTTCCACTGAGTAAAGACCCTTTGAGAGAAAAAAAGTTCATCTCATGTCCATTTTCAGTAGGCGAGATCTTATTTTTAAACTTTGCTCTCAGGTTCAGGTCTCTCCAACAAGGGGAAACATCCTTCAGCATCCACTCTGTCAAGCCCCCTCAGCATCTTTTATGTTTCAATAAGATCACCTCATTCTTCGAAACTCCAACTGGCCCAACATGCCCTTCCTTTCCTCATAAGATAACTCATCCCAGGAATCATTAGAGTGAATCTTCTCTGAACTGCTTCTGAGTCAATTTTGCCCTTTCCTAATTTAGGAGACCACAACTTTCCACAGTACTCTCGATGTGGTCTCACCAATACCCTGTAGAACTGTAGCAAAGATCCCTACTTTTATATTCCAGTCACCTTGCAATAATGATAACATTTCCCTTCCTAATCACTTGCTGTATCTGCATACTAACTTCTTGTGATTCATCTACCAGGACACCCAGATCCCTCTGTGCCTCAGAGTTCTGCAATCTCTTTCCATTTAAACAATCTGCTGCTTTTCTATTCTTCCAGCCAAAGTGGACAAGAGGAATTACATTCACTATTTTCCAATCCGAAGGAACCCATCCAGAATCTAGGGAATTTTGGAAAACTAAAACCAATGCATCTACTATCTCAGCAGCCATTACTTCTAAGACTCTAGGATGAAGACCATCAGGGCCTGGGGACTTGTCAGTCTTTAATTCCAATAATTTTCTCAGTACTCTTTCCCTGGTGATTGTAATTGTTATAAGTTCCTCCTTCCCTTTCACTTCTTGATTCACAATTATCACTGGGATGTTATTTTCAACTCTATAGTGAAGACAGATGTAAAATACATGTTAAATTCACCTGCCATGTCCTTATTTTCCATTATTAGTTCCAGACACATTCTCTAGAGGACAAACATTCGCCTTAGTTATTCCAATATTTTTTAAATAATTGTGGAAACGCGTATTATTCATTTTTATGCTTCCAGCAAATTTTCTCTCATGTTCTACTTTCTCTTTATTTTTCTTCTTATTATTATTATTCTCATTGTTCTTTGAGTCATACTTTGTTGTTTTTATTTCGAGTCCAATTTTCTGATCTTCATGGAATTCTCTGCTCTTTCCTTCAATTTGATCCTATCTTTAACTTCCTTCGTTAGCCATGGATTGTGTGTTCCTCCCCTAGAATCTTTCTTTCTCACTGGAATGTATCTTTGCTGAGTGTGATAAAATATCTCCTAAAATATCTGCCACTGCATCTCCAATGACCTATCTCTAAACCTATTTCCCCAGTTCACTTTAACCAGCCATATCTTCATACCCTCATAATTGCCCTTATTTAAGTTTAAAGCATCAGACTTAGACCTGCTGGCCCATAACTTCTGTTCCCTGGGGCGTCAAACCCAGGAGATAGCCCAGAAGATGCACTGGGGCATCCCGCGGAAGACCCCATGCAAGGATTGTATTCAAGTTCAAACTTCCCATTGGCAATTACCCTGCGCTGGGAACCATCCGATACTCCAATTTAATTCAGAGACTTTGGATGGCTCCAACTCTCTTAGGAGAATAGTTACTCAGGGAAAGTTAGAATAATTAAAAACAAAATTAAATTCTGGCTAACTATCATACTGACCTCCCCCTTCTCGCCCAGAAACACCGATGGTCGGCCCTTGACCTCACACATCCCCCAACTATACCCTGAATCCCTTGACTAAGCCCAACCTCCCACCTACTCTCCACTACCTGACCACCAACCGCCGCGTTCCATCCCATCACACCTGACTGGTCTCCTGACCCTCCAACCACACCCCATAACCCTGACCACAGTCTCTATCCCCCAACAAAACAGCAGCACACTGACTACACTATCCCCCAACAAAACGGCAGCACACTGACTACACACACTAACCCCCGACAAAACGGCAGCACACTGACTACACTCTCTATCCCCCGACAAAACAGCAGCACACTGACTACACTCACTAACCCCCGACAAAACGGCAGCACAATGACTACACTCTCTAACCCCCGACAAAACGGCAGCACACTGACTATACTCTCTAACCCCCGACAATACGGCAGCACACTGACTACACACTAACCCCCAAAAAAACGGCAGCACACTGGCTACACTCTCTAACCCCGACAAAACTGCAGCACACTGACTACACTCTCTAACCCCCGACAATTTATATGTAGATTAAAATTACCCATGATTATCGCTGTACCTTTGTCACAAGCACCCATTATTCCTTTCTGATACCCGCTCCTATAGTGTGGTTACTGTTATGGGGCCAATAAACCACTCCCACAATTGACTTCCATCTCTACCCAAATTGATTCTACATCTTGATCTTTAAAACTAAAGCCATCTCTCTCTAAGGTACTCATGCCAAACTTAATCAACAGAGCTACCCTTCCACATTTTCCAAGCTCCTGTCCTTCTGAAATGTCACATACCCTCAAATATTCACATCCCAGCCATTGTCACCGTGCAGCCATGTCTTTGCAATAGCTATCAGTTCAGACACATTTATTTATGTTTGGACTCAATCCATTCATTTTATTGTGAATGCTCCATGCAATTAAATACAGAGCCTTTAGTTCTATGCTTTTTCCATTTTCACAACCTCCAGTCTATCTGCTGGGACTCTTACAAGTTTCTACCCTCTGTCCCTTCCTGCCACACTCCAACTATCATTTCCCCTATTGATTGCTTGCTCTCCTACCTTGTCTTCTCTCATCACATCCTCCAATACTAGATCCCTCAGCCCCACTAATTATTTTAAAGTCCTAGCTGCCAACCTAGTTTCATGGCTCGCCAGAACACTGGTTACAGCACAGTTCATATTAAGACTGTCCCAGCAGTACAGCTCCCACTTTCCCCAATACTGGTGCCAGCGACCATGAATCGAAACCTAATTCTCCCACACCATAAGACCATAGACATAGGAGCAGAAATTAGGCCATTCGGCCCATCGAGTCTGCTCCGCCATTCAATCATGGCTGATAAGTTTCTCCCGCCTTCTCCCTGTAACCTTTGATCCCCTTACCAATCAAGAACCTATCCATCTCGGTCTTAAATACACTCAGTGACCTGGCCTCCACAGCCTTCTGTGGCAATGAATTCCATATTCACCATTTTCTGACTGAAGTAGTTTTTCCTCATCTCTGTTCTAAAAGGTCTTCCCTTTACTCTGAGGCTGTGCCCTCGGGTCCTAGTCTCTCCTACTAATGGAAACATCTTCTCCACGTCCACTCTATCCAGGCCTTTCAGTATTCTGTAAGTTTCAATCAGATCCCCCCTCATCCTTCTAAACTCCATCGAGTATAGACCCAGAGTCCTCAAATGTTCCTCAAATGTTAAGCCTTTCATTCCTGGGACCATTCTCATGAACCTCCTCTGGACCTTCTCCAGGGCCAAAACATCCTTCCTGAGATACAAGGCCCAAAATTGCTCACAATATTCTAAATGTGGTCTGACCAGAGCCTTATAAAGCCTCAGTAGCACATCCCTGCTTTTATATTCTGGTCCTCCCGAAATAAATGCCAACATTGCATTTGCCTTCCTAACTTCCGACTCAACCTGCAAGTTGACCTTAAGAGAATCCTGGACTAGGACTCCCAAGTCCCTTTGCACTCCAGATTTCTGAATTCTCTCTCCATTTAGAAAATAGTCTATGCCTCTATTCTTCCTACCAAAGTGCATGACCTCACATTTCCCCTCATTGTATTCCATCTGCCACTTCTTTGCCCATTCTCCTAACCTGTCCAAATCCTTCTGCAGCCTCCCCACCTCCTCAATACTCCCTGTCCCTCCACCTATCTTTGTATCATCTGCAAACTTAGCCAGGATGCCCTCAGTTCCTTCATCTAGATCATTAATGTATAAAGTGAAAAGTTGTGGTCCCAACATTGACCCCTGCAGAACTCCACTCATCACCGGATGCCATCCTGAGATGGACCCCCTTATCCCCACTCTCTGCCTCCTGCCAGACAGCCAATCTTCTTTCCATGCTAGTACCTTGCCTCCACCCCCATGGGCTCTTATCTTACTGAGCATCCTCCTGTGCGGCACCTTGTCAAAGGCCTTCTGGAAGTCCAAGGAGATAATATCCATTGGTTCTCCATTGTCTAACCTACTCGTTACCTCCTCAAAGAATTCTAACAGATTTGTCAGGCATGACCTTCCCTTGATGAAACCATGCTGAATTTGCCCTATTTTACCATGCACTTCCAAGTATTCTGAAATCTCATCCTTAATAATGGACTCTAAAATCTTACCAATGACCGAGGTCAGGGTAATCAGCCTGTAATTTCCCGTCTTTTGCCTCACTCCCTTCTTAAACAGGGGGGTTAAATTAGCAATTTTCCAGTCCTCTGAGACCCTCCCTGACTTGAATGATTTCTGAAAGATCACCACTAATGCCTCCATTATCTCTTCAGCTGTCTCTTTCAGAACTCTGGGGTGTAATTCAACTGGTCCAGGTGATTTATCCACCTTCAGACCTTTCAGTTTTCCTAGCACCTTCTCCTTGGTAATGGCCACCATACTCACGTCTTACCCCGACTCTCTTGAACTTTGGGGATATTACTTGTGTCTTTCACCGTGAAGACTGACGCAAAGTACCTATTCAGTTCCTCCGCCATTTCTTTGTTCCCCACTACTACTGCTCCAGTGTCATTTTCCAGCGGCCCAATATCCACTTTTTCCTCTCTCTTACCCTTTATATATCTAAAGAAAATATTGCAATCTTCTTTTTTATTACTGGCTAGTTTACCCTCATAATTAATCTTCTCCCTCCTTATTTCTTTTTTAGTTGTCCTCTGTTGGTCTTTGTAGGCTTCCCAATCCCCTGGTTTCCCACTGCTCTTCACCGCACTGTATGCTTTCTCTTTGGCTTTCATGCTGTCCCTGACTTCCCTTGTCAGCCATGGTTGCCTTGTCCTCCCTTTAGTATGCTTCTTCTTCCTAGGGATGAATTTTTGCTGTGTCTCCCAAATTACTCCCAGAAACTCCTGCCATTGCTGTTCCACTGTCTTTCCTGCTAGGCTCATCTCCCAGTCAATTCTGGCCAGCTCCTCCCTCGTGCCTCTGTAGTTACCTTTATTCAACTGTAATACCATTACACCTGATTCCAGCTTTTTCCTTTCAAATTGCAGGGTAAATTCTATCATATTATGGTCACTTCCTCCTAAGGGTTCCTTCACCTTAAGCTCCCTTATCAAATCTGCCTCATTACACATCACTAAATCTAGAATTGCCTGTTCCCAGTGGGCTCCACCACAAGCTGCTCCAAAAAGCCATCTCGTAGACATTCCACAAATTCCTCTTCTTGGGATCCACTACCAGCCTGATTTTCCCAGTTTACCTGCGTATTGAAATCCCCCATGATCACTGTAACCTTGCCTTTCCTACACGCCTTTTCTATCTCCTGGTGTATCTTATGCCCCACATCCTGACTACTATCCAGAGGCCTGTACTTAACTCCCGTTATAGTTTTTTTACCTTTGTGGTTCCACAACTCTACCCACACAGATTCTACAACATCTGACCCTATGTTGTTTCTTGCTATTGATTTAATTTAATTTCTTACTAACAAAGCAACCCCATCCCCTCTGCCAACCTGCCTATCTTTACGATAGGATGTATACCATTGTATATTCACCTTGATCCACCCATTTAAATCTCTCATCTGATTTATCCTATGCCAATTTGCTCGTGGTTCAGGTAATAATCTAAGGAATATTAACTTAGAAGCTCTGCTTTTTAATTTAAGCCACAGCTACTCATTCTCCCTAAGCAGAACCTCTTTCCTCATCCTACATATTTCATTGGTCCACACGTGCACTATGACAACTGGATCCTCCACCTCCCACTGCAAGTTCATCTCCAGCCCTGATCAGACGTCACTAACCCTGGCACTCTTGCCCACAGCCGCAGAACACTGTATCTATCTGCCTGACTATACTGTCCCCTACACCCACTACAAATCTATTCACTCTAAAGTGCAGAGCTAAATTAAATAAATTGAGTGGATGTGTGGATCATAGACTCATAGGGCGGTATTTTAATGGAGGCGATGGGGATCTCGGCTGAAGAGCTAACAAGGGCCCTGCATCACCTCCTTTAGGGAGGGCCTGCTGCATTAAGTGCCACTCAGGTGGCCAATGACAGGTCTTTCTCGGAATCAATGTCCCCAGGGGACAGAGACCTCACCCTCCAAATGCTGCTGGCCAATCAGAGGTCAGCAGGTCTCAGCACTTGTCAGCATCAAGGAGGTGTAGTGGCTGCTGTTGGCTCTGTTCCTGAGAGGCCTAGGATTAGTGCTGGACCCCAAGATAACAGGTGAGTGATGGGAGGAAGAGAATCACATCAAAGAGGGTCACAGCAGAGGGGGTGAAGTGTGTAGTAATAAAGGGCAGAAGGGTGGCTCTCCACGGCTCAGCCTGCCTACCCGAAGCCAGTCCCCTGACAACAAAATGCCCCCCCCCAAAATGTCAAAAGCGACCAGCATAGTGACAGGCCCTCCTGCCTCTGGGTTAAGGCCATCAGCTACAAGAAGAGGCTCTTAAGTTGACATGAATTGTCCATTTAAGTGCCTCCATTGAGGGCAGGTTGGGAAGGGTTGGGCTGCCTGGGCACGAATCTCCCATCACTGGATTTAATCTTGGTGGAGGCAGTAAGGCAGCGGGGTGCCCACCCACCACCAACACGTACAATTAAATGCCCTCTCTGCCAGCAACCCTGCCTCAAGGGAGCAGAATAAATTTGGCCTATAGAATCATGGCTGCACAGAAGGAGGTAATTCAGCCCATTGAGACCATGCTGACTATATAGAGCAATCCAATCAGTCCCAAACCCTCCCTTTAACCCTGTGACCCCGCAAGTTTATTCCCCTCAAATGCCCATCCAATTTCCATCTGAAATCATTCATCATCTCTGCTTCCACCACCCTAATAAACAGTGAGTTCCAGATCATTACCACTCGCTGCATAAAAAGGTTTTTCCTCAGATTCCCCCTGAATCTCTCGCCCAAAGTCTTCTATCTGTCTCCCCTAGTTCTTGTACCATCAGCTAATGAGAACAGCTTTTCCTTTTCTACCTCTTCAACCCTGTCAGAATCTTGTACAGCTCTATCCAATCACCCCTCAGCCTCCTTTGCCCCAAGGAGAACAACCCCAGCTTTTCCAACCCAACCCCGTCACTAACATCACCCACCCGGGGAACCATTCGAGTAAGTCTCCTCTGCACCCCATCAAGGAGCCTCACATCCCTCCTAAAGCGTGGTGACCACCACTGAACTTGATACTCTAATTGTGGCCTCTCCAGATCTTTATAAAGGTTTAGCATCACTTCGCTGCTTTTGTAATCAATACCTCTACTTATGAAACCCAAGTTCTCATGAACTTTGCTGAATATTTTCTCAATATATACTCTCACATTCAAAGATCCATGCACCCCAAGATCCCTCTATCCCTGCACACTCTTTAGAATTGTTTCATGTTGTATCCATTTCCTCTCCCTATACCTTCTGCAAAATGCATCACCTCACTTTGTTTTTAGTTCATTCATAGAGTGTATGCATCGCTGGTTAGGGCAGCATTCATTGCCCATTCTGAATTGCCCTGAGAAAGTAGTGGTGAGCTGCCTTTTTGAACCACTGCAGTCCATGTGGTGTTGATACACACAAGGTGCAGGTTGTAGTGTGTTCCAGGATTTTGACCCAGAAAAAGTGAAGGAATGGTGAAACATTTCCAAGTCAGGATGGTGAGTGGGTTGGAAGGGAAATTTCAGGTGGTTGTGTTCCCATGTATCTGATGCCTTTGTCCTTCTAGATGGTAGCGATTGTGAGTTTGGAAGATGCTGTCTAATGATCCTTGGTGGTGGGAGTGAATGTTTGTGGATGGGACACTGCTTTGTCCTGGATAATGTCAAACTGCTCAAGTGTTGATGGAGCAGCACTCATCCAGGCAAGCGGAGAGTATTCCGTCACATTCTTGTAGTTGGTGGACAGGCTTTGGGGAGTCAGGAGGTAAGTTATTCACCACAGGATTTCCAACCTCTGCCCTTCTCTTGTAGACACAGTATTTATATGGCTAGTCCAGTTCAGTTTCTGGTCAACGGTAACCCACAGGAATTTGGTAGTAGGGGATTCAGTGATGATAATGCCATTGAATGTCATTTCTCTGTATTAAATCCAATCTGCCACTTGTCTGCCCATTCGGCTATCTTATCTATTATGTTACTACAGCTGTGGATGAACTGAATGGTGGTGGGTCCTCAGTGGGCTGATTGTCCTGACAATCCATTTGGCTTCCATACGGGCTGTGTCAGGAGGAACAAAAATGAAAATTATATATTCTTAATTCTGTTGCAGGGTTTTTGACCAGCAAGTTGATGTACAACAATATGAAAAACTTGTGACTGAATTCCGGCAGGACTTGGAACAAGACAATCAACACTTTGATCCGAGATTTATCATTGCTTTTTTTTAAACACACATGGGCTCATGCAAATAGGTTTTAGAAAGATAGTAAATCCTCATGGGTAGGTTTTGTTACCTCAATAGACATCGAACAGTGAGATGTGCTTAACTCTATTCTTAAACTGATTGAACCTTCCACTAATTACACATTGGGTTTATTCTGGAGTACTGTGCAAATTTCTGGTCTCCTTTCCTAAGGAAGGATATATTTACCTTAGAGGGAATGCAATGACTGTTTATTAGACAGATTACATATATGTGCCGTTATTGGGGTTATGAACAATTCCACCAACAACACATTCAGCACTGAAACCCTGTTTAGAATATTGCCCTCTACTGATAGATAACTCTAACTTCCACACACACTGCTGCATTTACTCTTCATTCAAAATTATACGAACATGTTAGCATCAACAGTGAGCATTCCTTCCCATTTACATACACTGGTCCCTTTAGTTGTTTTGCTCAGTGATTCCAAACAATGGCTCTTTCCAGGTGTCCAGCTCAATGTCTCCCCACACTATCCTTTGACAGAGAGATCATGGTTCTCACCAGGGGCTGTACCTCCTTGTCTTTCCCAAAGTCAAATAAAACAGAGGCTCTTCAATCCTGCTCCACCATTCGGTAAGATCATGGCTGATCTTCTACCTCAATTCCACCTTCCCACACTATCACTCGAGTGTGTAATCTGTCTAATAAACAGGCATTGCAGTCCCTTTAAGGAAAGTTCATCCAACCTTCGGTAAGGAGGCCAAAACTATGGGTGTGGTGTCACCTATATAATTGAAGTCAAATTTATTTCTCTTTACTATCTTTGTAATAAAGGCTAAGATACCATTTGCTTTCCTAATTGCTTGTTGTAACTGCATATTACCTTTTTATGCTTCATGTGTAAAGACACCCAAGCCCCTCTGAATAACAACATTTTTCAGTCACTCACCCATGCAAAATATTCCACTTTTATGTTTTTCCTATATTTGACTGACTTCACACGTCCCCAAATTATATTCTGTCTGCCACATTCTTACCCATTCACTTAATCAACCAAATATGGAGAAACCACATGGTCTTCTACCCACACGTTAACCAGACATGAGGATCCAGCCTTGGCAGATCTGACTGTCCCTGACAGAGGAGCTCTGACTGCTGCTGTTGCTTTTCATGTTGTTTATAATTAGGTTCCTCCTTCAATTCCAAATTATTTGCTCATGTTGCAGGTTCATTTCTGACCAACCAACTCTGTGGGCAGCAATGGTGAAATGAGTCTAACATCTCCACACTGCACATACACAGGCCTAATCCCAGTTGGACATGGGCAGTGGGCTCTCCATTGGGGAACAGGGATTCATCACTGCAGTAATTTGCCTTTTCTGTAATCTTGCTTTAAATGAATCATGAACAGACTGACATTGAGGTGGTCCTAGTGACTGACATAGTTCTAGGATGTCTATCTTGATACAGTGATGAATTATCTTTATGTTTATCAAAGTCATCCTGATCAGAATGTTTAAAGTTGAAGCAAAAAGAGCTAATTGAAAATGGGATGTGTTGCAGAGCAGAGAGAATTGAAGTTGTTACGAATGAAATTATGGAGTGGTCAGATTTGGCATTGTACCTGAGCTCAGGGAGGGAGCATGAGAATGGCAGCTTGCATTGAGGCCCAGGACTGGCACGAGTGACTCAGTGTTGGAGGGCTATGTGGAGTTACAGAGTGTGTGAGGTGCTCGGTAATAGAAACACCCAGAGACACCAAGAATTAAAGTGTATGAGCAACATGGCTCCTTTTATTAAAACATATTCTTCAGGCTCTCCACTTCTTCCTGCAGACTCCCTCTGTGGGTATACTTCTGTCAGGAAGCTTCCAGTGAACAATACATACAGATGGCAATTTCAAAACAGAAATCAAACACAGAAAGATCCAAGAAGGGCGGAGGGTGGAGTTGGGGACAGGGAGGGTTGAAATAGGAGGGGCCTGACATCTTGGGTCTGGTAGGGGTGGGGATAGGGGTGGTGGGGAAAGGGAGTTTTTGATCAGAAAATGAGGCACCTAAAGGACAATATCAGGACATGTGGATCCATTCCTAATTGTTGGTTGGCTGAGTCCTTGAGTTCACCTACAAGATTCCAATTATCCCTGCGGAGAGTGATCTCCGACAATCTCCTTTACAATGCATAGAAAGGAGAACCAGCTGAGCCGGCAACTTCAGTCATGTTCCACAGAGCAGTGAGTGCAACACTGGACACTAACATGAACATTCAGTAAAGACTGAATCAAAAAACACCTTTACTGTGGAAGAGATAATATTGTATGTCCCTAATTCTTCTGTAACCCTTAAGGTGAGCCAACTATGAGCTGTGCTAGGACATTCAGCTTTCTGATTAAATTCGCCTCAACAATAATGATGAAACATGAATAAAGAGAAACCAATGTAATGTGAAATACTTACAATGAAGTTTAAATTTGAAAAACACGCAGTCCACCTTTCTGCTCTCAATAAGTCTCCCGTTAATAGCAATGGAGCTGGGCAGGAAAGTTGTGGTCATGATGAAGATGCTCCCTGTTTGTCCAGGAGACTCCTTTATAACGCACCTGTACCTGCTGCATTGTCAGCTGACAACAGTATTCACCACTGAAAAGCTTCCCCGCAGCATGATCACACACGTCTCCCATGCACACCACCACCACTTCAAATTTTCATTAGAATCGTGAGGAACCTGAAGTGGAAGATTTGACGACTCTGGTTTGAAGCAGCTTAAAACTGAGAAAGAATCCCAATCTAAAATTAGAATCCAGAGACTGAACATGGAATAAAGTTCAGATTCCCATCTCCTCACACCCACACTGGGAGCTCACATTCGGAACATCGACAGACTGAACCTGTGATTGAGAACATGATCTATTCAGATATTACCCCTGTTAACAGGTGACCCATTCACAGGCTTCTCTCATGGAGTAAATTAGCCATTGTCTTCTTGCCTTTGTTTGTCTTTTATTTTTCAAACTGCTGGGAATGTATTCTCACTGTGAAATAAAGAGGGTGATGCAATTCAACTTTTGGTCTCATGTTAGATTCTTACTCAGAAATAAATCTGGGTCACTCATTGGCTATATCTGGGGAGATAGCGTTGTTGTGGTAACAGTGGGGGGATGTGAGGAAAAACTTTTTTACCCAGAGGGTGTTGACGGTTTGGAATGCACTGCCTGGGAGGGTGGTGGAGGCGGGTTGCCTCACATTGATTAAGAAGGACCTGGATGAGCACTTGGCACATCATAACATTCAAGGCTAAGGGCCAAATGCTGGTAAATGGAATTAGGTAGGTAGGTCATGTGATTCTCAAGTGTCGGTGCAGACTTGATGGGCCGAAGGGCCTCTTCTGCACTGTGTGATTCTGTCATTCTGTGAACACCCATATCTCATGGAAGATGAAATAAATATCTTAAATAACCTCTCCACATTTCAGTGAAATGATTCTGTCAAGATATTAAGTTGTAAGAGGAAAGACTGAGAAGGAACAAAGAGACAGGGAGTAATTTCTTGAGAGATGTAACACTTGGTAAGTGAGCTCCATATTCTCCAGGTGACAGCTCACACCCCATGCAGACAGACACTTCAACCTGTCAAACTCCACTCTGAACAGTGTTTAAAACTCTCTCAATGGGATTTCACTGATAAACTCACAGGATAGACAGAGTCCAACACACAAAAATCATGGATCAATAATCGGCCGGGTGTTGTGAAATTTATCTCGCTTGGAAACTCTGCCAATCTGGGCAGGTAAGGGAGGATTCTGGGGAGGGATCTGGTTAATCCGGGTCTCTTTCCCCTTTCCATACATGTTCAAATTTCCACCCAAGAAGGGTCCGAAACTCCTTCCCTCCACAATTTCCAGGAAGAGGTTGAGCTGATGGGAGAATCTCATCAATTGGGATTTCTGTCAGTTCCACCTCCATTGTGTGAAAGCTGCTTCCACCTGTAGGAAACTGGGAGACTAGGATTCCAGGGCCTGATCCTGGCTGGAGTGAGACCTGCTTTCCATCTAAAGGACACTTTCCCTGCTGCAAAAACAAAACATTTAAAATCAGGTCTTGTTATTTTTTTAAGGGTCTTTGTTCCAGGGAAAAGGCCCCACTTGCATTACAGCAAGATAACACAGTGATATCCCTCCAAACCCCACTCAGACAGACACACCAATTAGTGAGGAAATCACAGCCACAGCCCCAATATATTCCAATCGTCCTCATCCTGGAATTCCAGGCAGAGTAGCAGCATATCCATGGGGCAACCAAATATTCTGCTCCATGATGATCCTTCCCAGGAAGCAACCACTCAATTCAAGGATGAATCCCGGAGGTTGGGAGCTGGGATTTTGACAATTATGTTTTTAGTGTAGCCTCCGACAGGGTCAAAACTGCGTCAGGATGAAATGGATTATAATCCTAGCCCCTCTTTGGGCTATTCCAGATCAGACACACTCCTCGGATGATCACTCTCACTTCAGGTTTAGACAAACAGGCCTCACAGATATTTAAAGCTGATCTAACTCTCCCTGAAGGAAAGGAGAGAATATTGCTGTCCTCCAAAGAGCCTTTTAAACAAATTTAAACTCGATTATAACAGGCTAGATATTATTGAGGTTCGGGCATCTCTCCTCAACAATATAACTCTCCAGTGAAGGCTGTACAGAGATGTGTTTCCGGGTTTGGATATAGAAGGTTATATGAGACAATATACTTCCTAAATTATATAAATGTTTATTCATGAACCGAGCATGCAATTCATTTTTATGTTAAATCAATCACAATATTGACAGTTCGAGGAAAACTTAGTATAATCTTGTCTCTAATATAGAATGCAGTCTTACTAACATTGCAATATTGGTAGTAGGGAACATGATTATTGCTGAAAACAGAGACATGTCAAAGCTTTTCATTTTATACTCATCAGGACACTTCTCAAGAATAGCAATATAAGGGGAAAACAATAATTTATACTGTATGAGAAGAGAATGCTGATTGATTGGCAAGTGGATTCTGACTGGTAGAGGCGTTGCCATGACGTGAATCAGTACTCATTGAACTTATGATCGTGACAACTCACGCAGTTGAGTTCAGATTTAATGACATCATGTAAGCCCAAATAGATGGTGTTGCCATAGGATTAACTCAAGGCCCAGCTCTCTCAAACATCTTTTTTGGTTTCCATGAGAAACGTGTCTTTGATGGAGTGACACCGAACCTCCTACCCCTTGTTAGGAAAATATAATAATTTTTATCTGATGAAGAGTCATACGGACTCGAAACAATAACTGTATTCCTCTCCGCAGATGCTGTCAGACCTGCTGAGTTTTTCCAGCTACTTTTGTTTTTGTTTCAGATTTCCAGCATCCACAGTATTTTGTTTTTGTTATAATAATTTTGATAATGGTATCACTATTTATTGTAAGTTAAGACTTAATTGAATTAAAGATAGCTGGTCTGAAGGCTTTGATGTAACAGAAGTGAAGCCGGGTTTGAAATTATAAATAGTTAAACACAGCTGAAGTTTTAGAATGTGAGGTGTAAAGGGAAATTTGCATTTTTAGATAAACCAGAGTCATTTGAATTTCAAAATTGCCATTAAAATTTAGCCAGAAGAAACCATACAGTGTGTTTGTTTTCCCCAAAGCTTTCCTTATTACTTGCTGTACCTGCATAATAAACTTTTACGATACATGTACTAAGATGCCCAGATCCCTCTCCATCTCAGAGTTCTGAAATCTCTCACCATTTAGATCATATGCTTCTCTTTTATTCTTCCTGCCAAAAATGGACAATTCCACATTTTCCCACATCATTCTCCATTTGTCAGATCTTTACCCACTCACTTAACCTATCTATAACTTATTGTAGCCTCCTGAGTTCCTCCCATTCTTCCACTTCCTGATTTATAGCTGCTTCTGGGATGTTACTTTTATCCTCCATAGTGAAAACTGATGCAAAATACCTGTTCAATTCATCTGCCATTTCCTTGTTTTCCATTATCAATTCTCCAGACTCACTTACAATAGGAAAAATGCTCACTTTGTTATCTCATTTCTCTTTTCAAATATTTATAGAAACTCTTGCCATCTGTTTTTATATTTCGGGCTAGATTTCTCTCGTATTCTAATTTTTCTCTCCTTATTTATCTTTTAGGCACCCTTTGCTGTTCCTTATATTCTGTCGAAACTCCTGGTCTTCCACCTATCTTTGTACAATGATATGCATTTTCTTTAACTTTGATTCTATTTTTAATCTTTCTGGTTACCCACTGATGGTGTGTCTGTCCCTTGAATTTTTCTTACTCATTGGAATGTATCTATTCTGTGAAACATCCCCTTAAGTATTAGCCAATGTGTATCTCTTTTCACCTAACCTTTGCCCTAATCTGCTAATTCACTTTAGCCAACTCTGCTTTCATGCCCTCATAAATACCCTTATTTAAGTTTAAATACATAGTCTTAGACCCACTCCTCTCACCTGAAAACTGAATGTAAAATGCAATCATATTATGGTCACTGCTATCTAGGGACACCTTCCCTATGAGGTTGTTAATTAATCCCATCTCATTGCACGATACCAGGTGGAGTATTGCCTCCTCTCTGGTTGACTCTGGAACATGCTGTTCCAAGAAACTATCCCGGAGACATTCTATGAACTCCTCATCAAGACTATCTTTGCCCATCTGACTTTTCCAGTCTATATGCAGATTAGAATCTCCCATGATTATCGTTGTGCCCTTCTGACAAGCTCCTATTATTTCTTCCTTTATGCTCCATCCTAACATGTGGTTACTATTAGGGGGCTTGTACATGGCTCCCACATGTGACTTCTTGCTTTTACCATTTCTCATCTCTACCAAAACTATTTCCACATCCTGGTTTCCCGAACTTAATTCATTCCCTTTATTGTGCTAATACCATAATTAATTAAGAGGCACCCCTCCTCCTTTTCATCACTTCCTCTCCTTCCTAAATATCTTATACCCTTTAATATTCAGGTCCCAATCCATATCTGCACCCACTCAAAATGGCGGCAGGGCCTGTTTCAGCATCGGCAATCGGCTGCCCGCCCACCACCGAGCCAGTCGGTCCCGCCCACCCATCAAGGGCAAAATTCTCCCCAAGGTTTTATTTGAAGAAGAGATGAATTAAATGTGAAAGGAAATCTATCAGCCCAATTGTTTGAATTTGGGGCAATTTTGAGATGTGAAAAGTGCTGTCTAATTGAGCAAGTTACTTCTGTAAAACTATGATGTCATCTAAGATACAGAACAAAGAAGCAAAACATACTAATGCCTGGAATCAAACAGAAATGTTTGATTTCTGTTTTAAACACGTTAGGAGAATATTTTATTGGACTGCAAAATTTCTCCAGGGCTCATGAATGAGATAGGGTAGTAACTAGTGGGATGTGTGAAATTGAATGAGAGGAAGTAATTGAGGGTGGAAGATGGAGACAAGAGAACACAGCCCCCAATGAGAATTGGAATAATCTATATTGGGTGTAATTCAATGGAACATTTCAATCTGGTACTGATGCACTTTCTGGTGAAAGGAAAGCAGAGATGAGGCTCGTAAGTTGATAGCTTTCAGTTGGTGATATTTTTGTCCTTTTCTAGGGTTTTTTTAAGAGAACTGAATTTGATTTTCTGGCCAACACCCAACACATCAGGACCATATGTAGAGGGATAATCAAAGATGTCAAGATCTTTTGATAAGATCACGTGAGTGTCAATAATGTGTGGCATAACATTTGGGACACTGCATATGTGTGCAGGAGAAGAAGGACAAAGACAGAAGAACACGTGCGGTCCATGTGGTGTAGGTACACCCACAATGCTGTTAGGAGGGAGTTCCAGGATTTATGACCCAGCGACAGTGAAGGAACAGCTGTATACTTCCAAGTAAGGATGGTGTGCGGTTTGGAGGGAAACATTCAGGTGCTGATGTTCTCATGTATCTTCTGCCCTTGTCCTTCTAGATAAAAGAGGTTGCGGGTTTGGAAGGTGCTGCTGAAGGAGCCTTGGTGAGTTTCTGCAGTGCAACTTGTACATGGTAGACATTGCTACCACTGTGTGTTGGTGGTGGAGGGAACATATGTTGAAGCTGGTGGATGGGGTGCCCATCAAGTGGGCTGCTCTGTCTTGGATGGTGTTGAGCCTCTTGATTGTTATTGGAGCTGCATTAATCCAGGAAGGTGGAGAGTATTCCATTGTAAGACCATGTTCCTGGTCTAAGCACTCTTTTCTTGGATATCAACAGCATACAACAACTTGGATGAAATTTCACTAAAATTTCCCCTTTATGAAAACACTAAGCAAGTCTACACACTCACAATAATACCGGTTGCTTAGCTTCCCTGTGAGGCGGAGTCCATCTCAGTGGCCAATCCAATGATGAATCCTCCGTGTGTGTCTTCTGAGCAACTGACCAAGTTGTTCTAACCATTGCAGTGGAGATGGTTCTGTGGGCTCTGTCTATATATCTTTATTGCTGTGTTCCTGTGCCATATAAGGTAAAGCCTGCTTTTTATCCTTTTAATTGGTTATTAATGACATCACTGTCCATCTCCATGCTTTCTCCAGCTAATCCTTGGCCAGGCCTCCTTTGAAGGTCACACTTGAGGGACCATAACAAGCTTGGATTTTGTTTGTTATCTCCAACACTGGGAGCTGGGAGAAGGTGGCAAATCTGTTGTCCCTTAATGAATCTCAGTCTGTTTATCTTCCCTGGTACGAGCACTTCTACAGGTTAAGTCATTTTGCAGAACTTCTTGATTCTGGCAAGGCTTTGACTTGGCTAAATTAACCATCATGCTTTGCATTTTGAGCACACGGAGCAGTTCATTTCAACTCTTTGGATAAATCTTTTGTCTGGGTTCTTCTATTGCCTTGATGTTCTATGTTTCCACCATGAGGCAAATGCCACATACAGGTTTACACCACAACCGGTCTCCATTAATCAATATAAAAGAAATAAACCGTTACATCGTTAAAAAGCGATTGTAAATTCAAAAGGGAATTGATATGTTGGCTTACAGCATCCACCCTGAAGTGTATAATTTCATCTGAGAACATTACACTTTTGACAAGATTCGCATACTAAATACATTACAACTCGAAGCTGTACCCCTACCAGAACATACAATATTACATTCATGCAGGAACATATTACAAAAATATCCCCTGCATCTCACCAAGATGTTTCTGGAATATCTTTAATTCTCTGCAAAATCTGATGTTTGACAAGTCGCATTTGATAATATGCTTTCCTGGATCTTGTCTATCTCCTCTCATAACCTACTCAAATGCTCAGCTAGTAGGGGTATGTCAGACCCAAACTTCTCCACATACTATCTCAAAGACCCCTTTAAATCACCGTTAAGATTTTCTCCTTTTACAATCGGCCTGCACAGTACAGCACAGCCCTCTGGGCATCGTTGGCTGGGCCAGCATTTCTTGTCCATCTTTAATTGCCCTTAAGATGGTGGTGAGCTGCTTTCCTGAACCACTTTACCATGTGATGTGGGTAAACCCACAGTACTGTAGGAAGAGCGTTCCAGGATGTTGATCCAGTGACAGTGAAGGAACGGTGATATATTTCCAAATCAGGATGGTGAGTGGCTTGGAGGGGAGCTTCCAGGTGGTGGTGTTCCCATCTATCTGCTGCCGTTGTCCTTCCAGATAAGAGTGGTCGTGTGCTTGGAAGGTGCTCTCTCAGGAGTGAGTTTCTACAGTGTAACTTGTTGATGGTACACACTGCTGCTACTGTGGTTGGTGGTGGGGGCAGTGAATGGTTGTGGATGTGGTGCCAATCAAGTGCGCTGCTTTGTCCTAGCTGGTGTGAAGCTTTTTGAGTGTTGTTGCAGCTGCACTCATCCAGACAAATGGAGAGTATTCCATCACACTCCTGACTTGTGCCTTGTGGATGGTGCACAGGCTTCGGGAAGACAGGGGGTGAGTTACTTGCCACAGGATTCCAAGCCTCCGATCTGCTCGTGTAGCCACCATATTTATATGGCTAGTCCAGTTCAGTATCTGGTAACCCCCAGGATGTTGATAGTGGGAGATTCAGTGATGGCAATGCCATTGAATGTCAGGGGCTATGGTTAGATTCTCTCTTGCTGGAGATGGTCATGACCTGACAATTCTCCACTCCGAATGTTACTTGCCTCTTGACAGCCCAAGCCTGGATGTTGTCCAGGTCTTGCTGCATTTGAACAGGGACCGCTTCAGTATCTGAAGAGTCGTGAAAGGTGCTGAGGGTTTTAAACTAAATAGTGGGGGCAAGGATACAAAATTGGGAAGATGTGGTAAATCTAAGAGTAGAGCCAAAACTAAAAAGAAAGGTATTATTACCGGAAATGAAAAGCAGACCATGAGAGAAAGGGAGTGAGAATACAAATCCAACAATAAATCAACAGATGAGACAAGATGTTATAAAAAGAATAAAAGGATGAATCTAAAGGCTCTGTATCTGAATGCAGGAAGCATTTGGAATAAAACAGATGAACTGAGAGCGCACATAGAAATAAATAAGTATGATTTGATAGCCATTACAGAGACATAGCTGCAGGAGGACAAGGATTGGGAGCTGAATATTAAAGGGTATAAGATATTTAGGGAGGAGAGGAAGTGAGGGAAAGGTGGAAGGGTGACTCTGTTAGTTAATTATGTTATTAGCACAATAAGGAGAGATGTCTAAAGCTCAGGAAACCAGGGTGTGGAAATGGTTTGGGTAGAGGTGAGAAACGGTAAAGGCAAGAAGTCACTTGTGCGAGTCATGTGCAACTCCCCTAATAGTAACTACAAGGTAGGATGGAGCATAAAGGAAGAAATAATAGGAGCTTGTCACAAAGGCACAGCGATAATCATAAGAGATTTTAATCTACATATAGATTGGGAAAGTCAGATGTGCAAAGGTAGATTGGACAGCATATAAGGAACAGCAAAAGATGACAAAAAGATTAATAATGAGGGAAAATTAGGGTACGAGAGAAGGCTAGCATGAAATATTAAAAAAGTAGGGAAGAGTTTCTATAAATATTTTAAAAAGAAACAGGTTAACAAAGTGAGTGTTGGTCCTGTAGAAAGTGAGTCTGGAGGACTGATAATGGAAAACAAGGAAATAGCAGATGAACTGAACTGGTATTTTGCATCACTCTTCATAATATAGAGTACAAGTAACATCCCAGTAACAGTGATAAATCAGGAAATGGAAACGAGGGAGAGACTCAGGATAATTACAATCACCAGAGAATGGTACTGAATAAATTGTTGGAGCTGCAGGTTGACAAGTGCCCAGGTCCTGATGGACTTCATCCTCGGGTCTTAAAAGAAGTGTCTAATTAGATAGTTGATGCATTGGCTTTGATTTTCTGAAACTCCCTATATTCGGGAAAGGTCCCATTAGATTGGAAGAATGCAAATGTAACAATATTATTCAAAAATGGAGGGAGACAGAAAGCGGGAAACTATAGGCCAGGTTGCTTAACATCTGTAATCGGGCAAGTGTTAGAGGATATTATTAAAGAAGCTATAGCAGGGCACTTGGATAAGTTCAACGTAATCAGGCAGAGTCAACATGGTTTTGTGAAAGGCAACCAACTTATTGAAGTTCTTTGTGGAAATAACATGTGCTGTGGAAAAGGGGAACCAATGTATTTACTGTACTTAGATTTCCAGAAGGCATTTGTTAAAGTGCTACATGAAAAGTTATTGCAGAAAGTAAAAGCTCATGGAGCAGGGGTAACATATTGGAATGGATAGAAGAGTGGCTGTCTTATAGGAAGCAGAGAATAGGCATAAATGGTTCTTTTTTCAGATTGGCAGTATGGTGTGCCACAGGGGTCAGTGCTGGGATCTCAACTGTTACAATTTACATAAATGACTTGGATGAAGAGATGGATGGGACAGTTGCTAAATTTGCTAATGACATGAAGACAGGTAGAAATTAAATTGTGAAGAGGACATTAAAAGGCCACAAAAATGTTTAGATAGGTTAAGTGAGTGGGCAAAGATCTGGCAAATGGTGTATAATGTCAGCAAATGTGAAATTGTCCATTTTGACAGGAAGAATAAAAGAGAAGCATATTAACTAAACAGTGAGAGATTGCAGAGCTCTGAGATGCAGAGTGTATGGATCACAAAAGATTAGTATACAGCTACAACTACAGCAATTATTTATTGCAAGGGGAAATGAATACAACAGTAGGGAGGTTATGCTTCGGTTCTACAGAGCACTAGTGAGACCACATCTGGAGTACTGTTCACAGTTTTGGTCCCCATATTTAAGGAAGAATGTAAATGCATTGGAAGGAGCTCAGAGACGGTTTACCAGACTAACACCTGGAATGGGTGGGTTGTCGTATGGAAAAAAGTTGCACAGGCTCAGCTTGTATCCGCTGGAGTTTAGAAGAGTAAGAGATGACTTCATTGAATCATATTAGATCCTGAGGGGTCTTAACAGGGTGGATGTGGAGAGGATGTTTCCTCTTGTGGGAGAATCTAGAATAGATTCACTGTTAGTGTCACTGGTCAAAAATAAGGGCCATCCATTTAAAATGGAGATGAGGCGAATTTTGTTTCTTTTAGTGGGTGGTATGTTTTTGGAACTCTCTTCCTGAAAAGGCAGTGGAAGCAAAGTCTTTGAATATTTTTAAGGTTCAGGTGGATGGATTCTTGGTAAGAAAGGGGGTGATAGGTACCAGGGGTAGACAGGATGCAGATTTCAGGTTACTATCAGCTCAGCCAATATCTTTTTAAATGGCAGAGCTGGCACAAGCAGTCAAATGGCCTACTCCTGCTGCTTGTTTGTATGTTTGTATGTAACATTGGACGATCATCAGCCAACATCCCCACATTTGACCTTATGATGGAAGGAAGATCATTGATGAAGCAGCTGAAGATGTTTGTGCCAACATTCTACCCTCAGGAACTCCCGCAGTGATATCCTGCAACTCAGATGACTGACCTCCAACAACCACAACCACCTTCCTTTGTGCTAGTTATAACTCCAAACAGAGGAGCGTTTTCCCCCTGATTCCCATTGACTGGAGTTTTGCTAGGGTTCCTTGATGCCACAGTCAGTCAAATGCCGACTTGATGTCAAAGGCAGTCATTCTCACCTCACCTTGGAAGTTCAGCTCCTTTCTCCATGTTTGAACTAAGGCTGTAATGAGGTCAGGAGCTGAGTGGCCATGGTGGAAACCAAACTGGGCATCAGTGAGCAGGTTATTGCGAAGCAAGTGCCCCTTCATAGCACTGTTGATGACCCCTTCCATTACTTTACTGATGATCGACAATGGACTGATGGGGCTGGGTTGGATTAGACCTGATTTTGTGTACAGGACGTGCCTGGGAAATTTTCCACAAAGCTGGGTAGATGCCAGTGTTGTAGCTGTACTGGAACAGCCTGGCTGGGAGCACGTCTTCAGAATATTGTCAGGGTCCATAGACTTTGCAGTATCCAGTGCCTTCAGCCATTTCGAGATATCACATGAAGTGAATCAAATTGGCTGAAGACCAACATCTGTGATGCTGAGAATTCAGAGGAGACCAGGATGGATCATCCACTCGGCACATCTGGCTGAAGATTGTTGCAAATGCTTCAACCTTATCCTCTGCGCTGATGCACTGGGCTCCCCCTCATTGAGGATGGGGATATTTGTGGAACCTCCATCTCCAGTGAGTTGTTTAATTGTCCACCACCATCCATGACTGGATGTGGCAGGAGTGCAAAGCTTAAATCTGATCTGTTGGTTAGAGAATCCCTTAGCTCAGTTCATCGCTTATTGCTTATGCTGTTTAACATGCAAGTTTTCCTCTGTTATAGCTTCACCAGGTTGATACCTCATTTTAAGGTATGCCTATTACTGCTCCTGGCATGCCCTCCTGCACTATTCATTGAACCAGGTTGATCCCCTGGCTTGATGGTAATGGTAGAGTGGGAGATATTCCAGGCCATGAGGTTCCAGATTGTGATTGAATCCAGTTCTGCTGATGCTGATGGCCCACAGCACCTCATGGATGCCCAGCCTTGAGTTGCTAGAATAGTTTGAAATTTATCCACAGTGGAGGGTACTTTCAATGTGAAGACGGATTTTGACTCCACAAGAAATGTGCGGTGGTCACTCCTACCAATACTGTCATGGATAGATGCATCTGTGGCAGACAGGTTGGTAAGGATGAGATCAGGTATGTTTTTCCCTCTTGGTTGCCTCACCACCTGCCGCAGGTTCATTCTAGTGGGTATGTCCTTTAGAATTCAGCCAGTTCGCTCAGTAGTGGTGTTACCGAGCTGCTCTTGATAAGGGACATTGAAGTCCCCCACCCAGAGTACATTCTGTGTCCTTGCCACAATCAATTGTTGGAGCTGTGGGTTTGATGGACTTCATACTAAGGTCTTGAAAGAAGTGGCTAGTGAGATAGTTGATGCATTGGTTTTAATTTTCCAAAATTCCTTAGACCTGGGGAAAGTTCCATTAGGTTGGAAAATAGCAAATGTAACTCCTTTATTCAAAAAGGGAGGGATACAGAAATGAACCGACAGGCCAGTTAGCCTAACATCTGTCAGAGGGAAAATGTTCGAAACTATTGTTAAAGATATTGTAGCAGCACACTGAGAAATGTTTAAGGCAATCAGGCAGAGTCAACATTTATTGGAGTTCTTTGAGGGAGTCACATGTGTTGTAGATAAAAGCGAACCAATGGATGTGCTGCACTTAGATTTTCAGAAGGCATTTGATAAATTGCCACGCCAGAGGTTGTTGAAGAAAATAAAAGCTCATGGAGTAGGTGGTAACATATTGGCATGGATAGAAGATTGGCTAGCTAACAGGAAGCAGAGAGTTGACATTATTGAATATTTTTCTAGTTGCCGGATATGACAAATGGTGGCCACATGGATCAGTGCTGGGACCTCAACTTTTACAACTTAGATCAATGACTTGGATGAAGGCACATTTGCTAAATTTGCTGACAACACAAAGATAGGTAGGAAAGTGAGCTGTAAAGAGGAGGTAAAGAGGCTACAAAGTGACTTCGATAGGTTACGTGAGTGGGCAAAGATCTGGCAAATGAAGTATAACGTGGGCAAATGTGAAATTGTCCATTTTGGCAGCAAGAATAAAAGAGAAGCATATTATCTAAATGGTGAGAGTTTGCAGAGCTCTGAGATTCAGAGGGATCTGGGTGTCCAAGTGCATAAATCACAAAAGGCTAGAATGCAGGTACAGCCGGTAATTAGGGAAGCCAATAGAATGTTATTGTTTTTTGTGAGGGGAGTTGATTACATAAGTGGGGAGCTTCTGCTTCAGTCGTGCAAGGCACATGTGAAGCCACATCTGGAGTAATGTGGGAGCGGCCGTGGGTGTGCAGCCTTCCGATCGGCATGCCCTTTTGGGGGGCCCGCCGCCATTTTGGGTGGGCGGGCAAATTAAGGCTTGCCCAGCGTGATGTCCGCCAGGAAGCCCGCTTCCTTTGAGGGCTGGGGGAGGATTCCCTCAGCCAAGAGTGCACTTTATTGCACACATGCGAAAGAGCGCACAGATCCCCCTGAGACAAAGTGCTGCCCCAGGGAGATTGTCTCCAATTTGAAACTTTAAATAAAGGTATGTAAAAAGTTTCCATGCCATGTCTCCTCATGTGAAACTGTCACATGATTTGGGACATGTCCATAACTTTTATTGAAGCCTTTAATAAAAAGTAAAATACCCTCATGAAACCACATCCCGCCTGTGGATGAAGTTTCATGCTTTTTCCAAGGCCCTCCTGGGGCTCTCAGCCTGCCCGCCAGCCTTAAGGTTAGATGGGCAGGTCCATCAATCAGGTTAATTACTATTTTAATGGTCTTAATAGGCCTTTGACAGTTTAGCAGCTGAAAGTCTAAATGATGCGGGGTGATGTTGGGACACACGCCTGATGTAACCCTGCATCATTTTATGCGTTGGCAAGTGGGCTTCCTCCCACACTACACCCCACCCCGGCCCCACCTCAACCCCGCCTCCCCCCCGCCCCACCCCAAACCGATTGACGACCGGAAGATGTTGTCCTATAATTTTTGTGCCTCTCTGTAATTTTCTTTCAAATTTGTTCCTCTACATCCTTCCCAATAGTTGGCAGCCTACAGGCTTCACCGAGCAAAGCAATTGCATCATTTTTTTCCTACCTCCAGCCAAATTGATTCTGTCCTTGGCTCCTCTGGGACATCTTCCAGCCCTGCAATGCTTTCCTTAATCAATATTGTCACCCCTCCCCCTTTTCTTCCTTTCCTATCTTTAGTGGCTCGAGTATTGCAAAAAAAGAGACATGCTGTCAAAGCTTTTTGTTCTGCATGCATACAGCAGATTCAAGAATATCAAATTTCAAAGGGAACAACAACTTATACTGCATGAGAAAAGGGTGCTGACTGGAATCTGATTAGTGGAGGCATTTCCATAGAGAATACACCATAGAAAGTCAGGAACAGTTACCTGTTCTGTTTAAATTCTGTTTAAATTCAAACCAGGCAAGTCAGCACTGATTGGTCAAGTGTTGCCATGGGAATGAACCAGGGAATGTCTGTCCCTCAAGCTTTTGCTTAGTTGAAAAAGGTGCAATGCATGGGCATGTTTATTTTTGTTTGAAAAGTAGGGGCCTCTGTCTGTGAATACATGTAGCTTCTAACCTGCAGAAGTGAACCACATAGTAAGCACAAATTTTATCTTAAATTGGATGTTTGTGTAACTCTTAGTATAATTGGGATTGTTTATTAAGTGTTGTCTAATCGCAGAATCACACCGGAATCACATTTTTATTTTCACAGAACAGGAGGAGAGACACACACCATTTTACTTTCTACCCAGTGAGTTATATTCTGGAATACATTGTCTGAAAAGATGGTGGAAGCAGCTTTTATATTCTAATGTGATTCAGACATGCACTGAAAAGATAAAGATTGCAGGGCTACAGGGAAAGCCAGGGTGAGTGGAAATAATTGGATTGTGCTTTCCAAGAGCTGGCACAGACACAATGGGTCAAGGGCCCTCCATCAGTGCAGTCTGGTTCTCTGAAATAGGAAACTGCTTGCACTGGTAGCATGGTTGGGTACCAGCCCACCTAGAATGAAGATAATTAACAAAGAACTAAAGGGATGTGTTAACTGTGGCTTTATCTAATGTGTAATATACCATTAAGAAGAATGTTTGTTAAGGAAGATCACATAATCTTTAAGACCCAATAGGAGACAAGCACAGGCTTCCTCTGTAGTTACTAGTTAGTTGCATAGAGAGAGAGTTTGAAGTGAAAGCACACGTGTAGTTGCTGCTGAGGTACCTTTGAAAATATCAGGGCACTTGGATAAGCTCAAGGTCATCAGGCAGAGTCAACATTGGTTTTGTGCAAGGGAAATTGTGTTTAACCAATTTATTGGAGTTCTTTGAGGAAGTAACATGTGGATAAAGGGGAACTGGTGGATGTACTATATTTAGATTTCCAGAAGGCATTTGATAAAGTGTCACATCAAAAGTAATTGTGGAAAGTAAGAGCTCATGGTATATGGGGTAACAAATTGGCATGGATGGAAGAGTGGCTGGCCAATAGGAAGCAGAGAGTAGGCATAAATGAGTCTTTTTCAGGTTGACAGGATCTAACGAGTGGTGTGCCACAGGGACCTCAACTGTTTACAATTTATATAAATGACTTGGATGAAGGAATTGGAGGGATGTTTGCCAAATTTGCTGATGACAAAAGGATAGGTAGGAAATTAAGCTGTGAAGAGGACATAAGGAGGCTATAATAAGATACAGGTAGGTTAAGTGAGTGGCAAAGATCTGGCCAATCGAGTATAATGTGAGAAAATGTGAAATTGTCCATTTTGACAGGAAGAATAAAACAGAAATATATTATCTAGACGGCAAGAGATTGCAGAGCTCTGAGATGCAAAGGAATCTGGGTGTCTTAGTGCATGAATCGCAAAAGGCTAGAATACAGCTACAGCAAGTAATTAGGAAAGCAAATGAAACATTATCATTTATTGTGAGGTGGACTGAATGAAAGTAGGGAGGTTATGCTTTAGTTCTACAGGGCACGAGTGAGACTACATTTAGAGCACTGTGTACAGTATTGGTAACCTTATTTAAGGAAAGATATAAATGCATTGGAAGCAGTACAGAGAAGGTTTACCGGAATTCCTGGAATATGTGGGTTGTCTTATGGACAAACTAGGCTTGTATCCGCTGGAGTTTGGAAGAGTAAGAGGTGATTTGATTGAAATATATATCCTGAGGGATCTTGATGGGGTGGATGGGGAGAGGATTTTTGATCTTGTGGAAAAATATAGATCTAGGGGTCACTGATTAAAAATTAGAGGTCACCTATTTAAAACAGAGATGAGACAAAAAGATTTTCACTCAGAGATTCATGAGTCTTTGGAACTCTCTTCCTGGAAAAGTGGTGGAACCAGAGTCTTTAAATATTTTAAGGCAGAAATATATAGATTCTTGATAAGTAAGGGGGTGATAGGTTATCGGCAGTATGCGAGATGCCGATTTCAGGTTGCTATCAGATCAGCCATGATTTTATTAAATGGCAGAGTAGGCTCAGCTGGCTGAATGGTCTATTCCTGTTCCTTGTTCGCATGTCCGTAAACATATATTGGAACTACACAGTAGGATATTTAGATTTGTTGGATTCACTCCAGCATCTCTCAAGGTGAAGGTATGCTGCTATAGTGTAGTGATGATCGTTCACCCCTTAACTTGGGCAGAGGCATCTTGCTAGACTTGAAAAGCAGTTCAGTTCTCAGAGTGGGCAGGACCCGTAGTCCCTGCCCCTAAATCAGACCAGACGTCTGGATGTGTGGAGATTATAAACTAAAAGTCAACAGAGCAGCCAAACTGGACAGTTACCCTATTCCCAAGACTGAAGACTTATATGCCAAACTAGCAAGAGGGACAATGTATACAAAGCTTGACATGAGCAACTGGAGCTGGGTGACACCTCCTGGGAATTTGTAACCATCAGTACCCACAAAGGGTTATACCAATACGCACGCCTGCCCTTTGGTGTTTCCTCAGCCTGTGTCATTATTCAGAGGACAATGGAGAGCTTATTACAGGGACTACCTCAGGTTGTAGCCTACCTGGACGATGTACTGATAACTGGATTCACTGAAGGGGAACACTTGGTTAACTTAGAGGAAATCCTGAAATAATTTCTAGAATCAGGAATGCGCCTGAAGAAGGAAAAATGCACTTTTCAAGAAAATGACGTCATTTACTTAGGCCACCAGGTAGATACCCAAGGGTTACACCTGGTTGAAGATCGGGTTAATGCAATCAGAGAGGCCCAAGAACACCTCTGAACTTAAATCACTTTTGGGGATGATAAATGATTAAGGGTGATTTCTACCAAACTTGTCCACAATTCTAATCCCTCTACTTTCACTGCTAAGAAAAAAGCAGTGTTGGTTCTGAGAGACACCCCAAAAAGAAGTCTTCATGAAAGTAAAACAGCTCCCACACTCCTCAAATTTATTTGTGCATTACGACCAGATGAAGGGACTGGTGCTAAACTGTAATGTGTCCCCCTTTGGAATGGGAGCAGTACTATCTCACAAAATGGACAATGGCACAGAGACGCCATTAGGCTATGTATCCAAGACATTTACAACAGCTGAAAAAGGATATCCTCAGATCAAAAAGGTAGGTCTCTCCATTAGGTTTGGTGTAAAAAAATTACACCAATACGTGCACGGGTGACATTTCATGATAGCATCAGACCACAAACCACTTTTGGGTCTGCTTAGAGAGGAAAGCCTTATACCACCCAAAGCCTCTGCAAGAATACAAAGATGGGCCCGAATTTTGGTGGTACATGAATGCAACCTTGTATAAAGACCAGGGCTTCATAAAACAAATGCGGATGCCCTAAGTCACCTCCATTTACAAGAGAATGATGAACATGTCCCAATCCCACAGGAGCTCATGTAAGTGATAAATTTGCAGGATTCCTCACCAGTCTGTGCCAGGTAGATAAGAAACTGGATGAACCATGATCCTGTCCTGCCTCGAGTGAGAGACCAAGTGTTACAGGGTTAACCCCAGGAAACAGTCTCTGATGATTTGAAGCCATTTTTCAACCGCAGACAGAAGATGAGCAGTCATGATGGTTTTCTATTATGGGCTGCATGGCCAGTAATTCCTGCACAAGGAAGGGAACCATTTTTAGTAGAGCTACACTGTGCCCATCCAGGGATCTCCCGAATGAAGATGAAAGCGCAGAGTTATCTTTGGTGGCCGGGGATGGATGGTGATATTGAGAAGGTGGTTAAACACTGTGTGCAGTGTCGATGGCTACAAAAGTTGCCCTTGGCAGCCCCATTACACCCATGGGAGTATCCTAGTAGACCCTGGGTGCGATTGCACATTGATTACATGGGTCCTTTCCTTGGAACCATGTTTCTACTGATTATAGATGCTCATTCCAAGTGTTTAGATGTTTATGAGGTAAAGTCGCCAACATCAGGCATTACTATAGAAAAACTATGCTAGAGCTTCACCATCCATGGATTGCCAGAGGTAATCGTCGCAGATAATGGTTCGGCATTTACAAGCCCTGAGTTCCAATGATTTATCAACCTCAACGGTATCAACCAGATGAAGACTGCACTGTACAATCCATCATCAAATGCACTGGTGGAAAGGGCAGTGCAAACATTTAAGGTGGGAATGAAAGAGTTAACAGCAGATTCGTTGGAGACCAAACTTGCTTGTTTTCTATTTCACAACAAAACAAGTCCCCCACACTACGGCAAGAGCAACACCGACAGGATTACTGATGAGGCTCCGACTTTGGACAAGACTAAGCCTAGTACTTCCCAATTTGGAGGGTAAGCTAAGAAATGCCAAGGGAACCAAAAAGCGACTCATGATTTGCGTAGTCGTGAGTGACAATTTACAGCTGGAGAAGCAAAATATGTAAAGATTTTCGGTGGAGGATTGAAGTGGTTACCTGGTAAAGTGAGTTCTGTTACCGGACCATTGTTGTACCATGTGGAAGTGGAGGGCCAGATCACCTGTAAACATGTGGATCATTTAAGAAATATGGAGATACCCCAGCAAAATGATGTTCCACTTGTAACCATTACTGAGCCAGTATTTCCTGTTGAAGTTGCTCGATCAAGGACAGACATGCCCGATGTCTCTGTGGGAGTGGAAGACACAACTGCAAGTGCCTAATGAGGTATCTGACGTTAATGCGGTTCCAGAGAATGTGTTTCCTACAAAAGAATTTGAAGTTATGGATCTGCGACTTTCCACAGGAGTCAGGAAACCACCTGAAAAACTGAACTTGTAATTTCATAACCTGTGTAAACATTGTAATGTCATGAGATAAAAATCCTTGTACATTCAAAACGTGCAGAAAAGTTAAAGGGGGAGGAAAGTAGTAACTATCATTTTGGGAAATGTTGGACTGTAGCTTTAAGATTAATCCTGCATTGTAAGATCACATGATCTGCGTAAACCAATATGTTAGCAGCACGGGGAAGCTCTGCAGTAGAGTTCTTCTTTAGTTATGGAGTTTGATGCACACGCGCAGTTGCTGCTGCTGTCTTGTCAATAAAGTTAGAGAGGCCAAAGTGAACATGGGCCCCTTAGAGAATGAGGCTGGGGAAATAATAATGGGGAACCAGGAAATAGCAGAGGAGTTGAATAAATACTTTGCGTCAGTCTTCACGTTAGAAGACACTAATAGCGTTCCAAAGATACTAAATAATCAAGGGGAAAAGACGGGGGGGGGGGGGGTGGCAGGGGGAGTGTGGGAGGAAATGAATACAATACCTATCAAATAGTAATAGGAAAACTAATGGGGCTAAAGGCTGATAGCCTGGACCTGATGGGTTGCATCCTAGGATATTAAAGGAAGTAGCTACAGAGATAGTGGATGCATTGATAGCAATCTTCCAAGAAATCTTAGATTCTGGAAAAGTCCCAGAGGGTTGGAAAACTGTCAAAGTAACACCCTGATTCAAAAAAGGCAGGGAGACAAAAACAGGTAACTCTAGGCCAGTTAGCTTAACATCTGTCATTGGGAAAATGTTGTTGTTTATTATAAACAATGCAATAACAGAGCATTTAGAAATGCATAATATAATCTAGCAGGGGAGAAATGAAGGGGAAATCATACCTGACAAATTTATTAGAATTCTTTGAGGAGGTCACAAGCAGGTTAGATAAAGGAGAACCAGTAGATGTAATCTATTTCAAATTCTAAAAGGCATTCACTAAGGTACCGCACATAAGGATGCTTAAAAAGATGTGTCCATAGTGTAGTATGGGGTATAGGGTAGTATATTAGCATGGATAGAGGATTGGCTAACTAAAGAAGATAGAGAGTTGGGATAAGGGGGGTATTTTCAGTATGACAACCTGTAACTAGTGGAGTGTCACAGGGTTCAGTGCTGGGGCCACAATTATTTATAATATACATTAATGACTTGGATGAGAGAAGTCAATGTACTATCGCCATGTTTGCAGATAACACAAAAATATGTGGGAAGACAAGTGGTGAGGATGACACAAAGAGTCTACAGAGGGATATAGACAGGTTAAACGAGTGAGCACACACTTGGCAGATGGAATATAATGAGGGAAAATGTGAGGTTCTGCACTTTGGCAGGAAGGAGAGAGGAGCTGAATATTGTTTAAATGAAGAAAGACTGCAGAAAGCTGCAGCACAGAGAGATTTGGGGGTCCTCGTGCATGAATCACAGAAAGCTAGCATACAGGTTCAGCAGGTAATAGGGAAGGCAAATGGACTGTTGGCCTTCATTTCAAAGGGATTGGAGTATAAAATAAGGAAGTTTTGCTAAAACTATACACGACCCTAGTTAGGCCACACCTATAATACTATGAACAGTTTTAGTCCCCTTATCTAAGGAAAGGTACATTGGTTTAAGAGACAGCCCATAGAAGTTTCATTAGGTTGATCCCGGGTATGGTGGGATTTTCTTGTGAGGAGAGGTTGAATAGTTTGGGCTTGTACTCATTGGAGTTTAGAAGAATGAGAGGCAAACTTATTGAAACAGATAACATTCTTAGGCAGCTTGACAGGGTAGATGCTGAGAGATTGTTTCCCCTTGTTGGAGAGCCAAAGGCCAGAGGGCATAATCTCAGAGTAAGGGGCCATCCATTTAAGACAGAGATGAGGAGGAATTTCTTCTCTCAGAGGCTAGTAAATCTGTGAAATTCTTTTCTGCAGAGGGCTGTAGACATTGAGTTGTTAAGTATAATCAAGGCTGAGATAGACAGACTTTTAATCAGCAAATGAATCAAGGGTTATGGGGAAGAGGCAAGAAAGTGGAGTTAAGGATTATCAGATCAGCCAAGATCTCATTAAATGGCAGAGCAGACTTGATGGGCCAAATGGCCAACTTCTGCTCCTACACCGTATGGTCTTATGGCCACTTGTCAGCCCAAGCCTGGATAATGTGCAGGTGTTACTACATTTGGACATGGAACTGCTTCAGTATCTGAGGAGTCATGAATGGTGATGAACGTTGTACAATCATCAGCGAACATCCCCACTTCTGACCTTCTCATGGAAGGAAGGTCATTGATGAAGCAGCTGAAGATGTTTGGGCCAAGGAAACTACCCTGAGGAATGGCTGCAGTGATGCCCTGGAGCTGAGATGACTGACCTCCAACAACCACAACCATCTTCCTTTGTGCGACGTATGACTCCAAACAGTGGAGAGTTTTCCCCCTGATTCCCATTGACTCCAGTTTTGCTAGGGCTTCTTGATGCCACACTCAGTCAAATATAGCCTTGATGTCAAGGGCAGTCACCCCGACCTCACCTCAGCAGTTCAGCTCTTTTGTCCATATTTGAATCAAGGCTGTAATTAGGTCAGAATCTGAGTGGCCCTGGAGGAACACAAACTGGGCATCAATGAGCAGGTTATGCTTGGCAGGTGCTGCTTGATAGCACAGTTGAAGATTCCTTCAATTACTTTACTGATGATCGAGAGTAATCTGACGGGGCATTAATTGGCTGGGTTGGATTTGTCTAGCATACCTGGGCAATTTTCCATATTGCTGGGTAGATGCCAGTGTTGGAGCTGTACTGGAACATCTTGGTTGGGTACATGGCATGTTCTTGAGCACAAGTCTTTAATACTATGGCTGGAATACTGTCAGGGTCCATAGCCTTTGCACAATATTGTGCCTTCAGATGTGGAGTGAATCGAATTGGCTGAAGACTGGCATTTGTAAAGCTGGGGGCCTCCGGAAGGGCCAAGAATGATCATTCACAGGGCAATTCTGGCTGAAGATTGTTCAGCCAGAAATTTTCAGCCTTATCTTTTGCACTGATGTGTTGGGCTCCCCTATCATTGAGGATGGGGACATTTGTGGAGCTTCCTCCTCCAGCGAGTTGTTTAATAGTCTATCACCATTCATGACTGGATGTAGCAGGACTTCAAATTTTAGACCTGATACATTGGTTGTGGGATCCCTTAACTCTATCACTTGCTGGTAATGCTGTTGGGCACGCAAGTAGCCCTGTGTTCTAGCTTCACCAGCCTGACACCTCAGTTTTTGGCATGCCTAGTGCTGCTCCTGCCAAGTCCACCTGCACACTTCATTGAACCAGTGTTGATCCCCTGTCTTGATGGTAATAGTGGAGCTGGGGATATGCTGGGCCATGCAGGTTACAGGTTGTGTTCTAGCATGTTTCTGCTGCTGCTCTTGGATGCCTCATGGGTGCCCAGTCTTGAGTTCCTAGGTCTGTTTCAAGCCTATCCCACTTGCCGTTGTGGTAGTGCCGCACAACATGATGGAGGGTACCCTCAATGTGAAAATGAGGCTTCGTCTCCAAATGGACTGTGCGTTGGTCACTACTATCGATACGGTCATGGACGGACGCAGCTGTGCTGGTGAGCATCAACTGTGTTTTTCCCTTTTGTTGGTTCCCTTACCACCTGCCACTGACCTAGTCTAGCAGCTATGTCCTTTAGCACTCGCCTAGTTCAGTCATTAGAGGTGGAACTGAGCCACTCTTGATGATGGACATTGAAGTTTCCCACCCAGGGTAAATTCTGTGCCCTTGCCACCCTCCGAACATCCTCCAAGTGGTATTCAACATAGAAGAGCGCTGATTCATCAGCTGAGGGAGGGCTGTGCGTGGTAATCAGCAGGAGGCTTCTTTGCCCATGTTTGACCTGATGCCATGAGACTTCATGGGGTCCCGAGTTGAAATTGAGGTCTCCCAGGGCAACTGCCTCCCACCTGTATACCACTGTGCCACCACCTCTGCTGCTGGTGTCTGGGACATTATCTGTAAAGTATGATTCCGTGAGTATGAATATGTCAGCCTGTTGCTTGGCTGATGCTGACTGGTCCGTCAGTTTTCATTCCTTTTCTGAGATTTTGTAACAGTTTGAAACAACTGAGTGGCTCCATTTCAGAGGGCATTTAGGAGTCAACCACATTGCTGTGGGTTTGGAGTCACATGTAGGCCAGATCAGGTAAGGATGGCAGATTTCCTTCCCGAAAGGGCATAAGTGAACCAGATGGTTTTTTAAAACAATCGACAATGGTTTTGTGATAATCGTTAGAGTTTTAATTCCAGATTGTTTTTGAATTCAATTTCCAGCATCTGCGCTGGCAGGTTCAAACGTGGGTCCCCAGAGCATTACCCTGGGTCTCTGGATTACTAGTCCAGTGAAAATACCACAACACCATCACCTCCCCATGTGTACATCTTCTTTCTGTCTGCAATGAGCAGGGCCCTGTGTATTAACATGTGTAGCTTCCAGTTCATGTAAAAGTGCCACACTGCGAGCCCAACTGACAATCTTCAATTGGTTGTCAGCGTCATTCTTAGCACACTGAGGATTAATTAGCAAATGTTGTCCATTCACCCAATCACATCTAATGTTGGACACTGTGTTTTGATTTTTGCAAGAAAGGGCTGATTGGATACGGCCTGTACCCTGCCCGTTGTGAACAGCAGCTGGGACATGCTGTTTGATGTGATCCCCTGTCTTTGGCACGTCCGGCCTACATACCTAGCATCACACTGGCACGAAAAATCATATACCACATCACTCATTTGTGTGATAGGCAGAATGACCTATTGGCTTGATGGCAGCATCCTGCTACTAGCGAATACCACTCTTATTGCTGCTGCACAAATTATTGGGATAGCTTGCCCTTCCAGGATAATCAGAGCACGGGGTGGAGACCATTAATATGTGTAAGGAAATTATTATATGCAGCTGCAGATTTAAATATGGCAAATGTATCATCCACATATCAGAAATGTGTGAGAGGTAGATGATTAGGTGTCATTACATCAAAGATACATTTGTCATGGAACCAAACAAAGATGGTCATGAGAGCTGGGCCTAGAGGGGATCCTATGGCAACACCATCTACTTTGGCCTACATGGCATGGTTACAACTGAACTCAACTGCACAAGTTGCCAAGTTCATAGGTTCAATGAATACTGATTCACATAATATCAATGCCTCTACCAATTAGAATCCACTTGGCAAACAATCAGCACTCTCTTCTCATACAGTATAAATAGTTGTTTTCCCCTTATATTGGTATTCTTGAGAAGTATCCTGATGAGTGCAAGATAAAAAGCTTTGACATGTTTCTATTTTACCAATGATCATGTTCTCTACTACCAAACAACGATAGATATTAATGGATATTTCTTTGTAACTTGAATAAGATTTGGATTCTCTATTAGAGTCAAGAATATACTTACTTTTCCTAGAACTGTCAATGTTGTGATTAATTTACCATAAAAATTGAATTGCATTTTCAGTTCCTGAAACAACTTTTATATAATTTCGAAAGTATACTGTCTCATATAGTCTTCAGTATCAAACTCGAAGACCCACCTCCGTACAATTTTCAGTGGATTGGTATGTTGTTGAGGAGAGATACCTGGACAACATGAGTAGTTTTAGTCTCCTTACCTCAGGCCAGATGAACTTTCCTTAGAGGGACTGCAATGCCTGGTTATTAGACAGATTATACAGTCAAGGGATAGTGTGGGAAGGTGGAGTTAAAGTAGACGATCAGCCATGATCCAACTGAATGCTGGAGCAGGATTGAAGAGCCCCTGTTTTTAGTCGAATTTGGTGGGAAACAAGATCTGTCTGTCACAGGACAATTTGGAGAGACATTGAACAGGACACCTAGAAAGATCCGTTGTTTGGAATGATTGAAATAAAATAACCAGTGTATGTAAATAGGGAAGTACTGCTCACAGTTGATGCTCATGTGTTGGTATAATTTTGAATAAAGATGAAATGCATCAGTGTATGTGGGAGTCAGAATTAACTGTCAGTAGATGGCAATATTTCTAAACAGGGCCTCAGTGCTGAATATGTCGTTGTTGGAATTGTACAAAACTTCCACACCGGCACAGATATGTAATCTGTCCAATGAACAGTCATTGCATTCCCTCTAAGGTAAATATATCCTTCCTTAGGAAAGGAGACCAGAACTTTGCGCATTACTCCACCTTAAACCCAATGTGTAATTTGTGGAAGGTTCAATCAGTTTAAGAATAGAGTTAAGCACATCTCACTGTTGATGTCTATTGAGGTAACAAAACCTACCCGAGAGGATTTAGTATCTTTCTGAAAGCTATTTGCATGACCCCATCTGAGTTATATAAAGCAATGATAAATCTCGGTCAATGTGTAGATTGTCTTGTTCCAAGTCTGCTGGAATTCAGTCACGAGTTGTTCATATTGTTGCTCATTAACTTTGCCAAAACCTCTTCAACAGAGTTAAGCATATATAATTTTCAATTTTATTCCTCCTGACAAAACCTGTCTGGAAACCAAGTCAATTGTCAGGACAATAGGAACAGGAGTTGGCCATTCAGCCCACTAAGGACCCTCCACCATTCAGTTCATCCACAGCTGGAGTAACATAATAGATAAGCTAGTTGAATGGGCAGACAATTGCCAGATTGGATTTAATACAGAGAGATGACATTCAATTGCATTACCATCACTGAATCTCCCACTATCAGCATCCTAGGGGTCACTATTGACCTGAAACAGAACTGGAGTAGATATATAAATATGGTGGCTACAAGACCAGGTCTGAGGTTAGAAATCCTGCAATGAGTAACACACTTCCTGACTCCTTAAAGCCAGTCACCCATCTACAAGACCCAAGACAGGAGTGTGATGGAACACTCTCCACTTGCTGGATAACTACAGCTCCAACAACACTCAAGATGTTTGACATCATCCTGGACAAAGCAGCCCGCTTAATTGACACCGCATCCGCAAACTTTCACTCCCTCCACCACTGACACACAGTGGCAGCAGTATGTACCATCTACAAGATGCACTGCAGGAACTCACCAAGACTTCTTGGACAGCATCTTCCAAACCCACAACCACCACCATCTAGAAGGACAAGGGCAGCAGATACCTGGGAACACCAATGTCTGGAAGTTCCCCTCCAAGCCTCTTACCATCCTAAATTGGAAATATATGGCCATTCACTCACTGTAGCTGGGCCAAAATCCTGGAACACCCCCGCTAAGAGGACTGTAGTTGTACCTACACCACATAGAGTGCATCACATAGACCCCACACATCAGGACGTCTGGTCTGGTTTAAGGGCAGGGATTATGGGTGCTGCCCACTCTGAGAACTGAACTGCTTTTATAACACCCAGCCTCTCTAGCCGGTTCAGCTCAACATCAACCTTCTCTCCCAGGGTGCATGGCACTGGTCCTGCTTTCGAAAAGTGAGGGGTTGCTCCTGGGTCCATATAAATCGTGGCCTGTTGGCCTTTGATTGTTCCCAGTTCATCCTTGAGGACGGTGTGAATTTTTTAACCAGTTCTGGTAGCACACCTGCTCGCAACTGGAAGACTTCAAACCAGTTCAATTTAATCTCCTTCAACCAATCATGCCTCAGAAGATTTGGGCCTTCACCTTCTACCACTATCACTGGGAGCTGTACCGATTGGTGTCTATAATGAATAGTTACTCTAGTGATAGCTTTTACTTGGATTTCTTCGTCTGTGTACGTTTTCAACTTGGCAGATGTTTGTTTCAAATTTAATTGTTCGTCACACACCCCGCTTGACTGGATGAGTGCAGCTCCCACAATACTCAAGGAGCTTGACACTGTCCAGAACAAAACAGCCTCCTTGATTGGCACCACATCCACAAATATTCATTCCCTCCACCATCGACGCACAGTGGCAACTGTGTGTACCATCTACAAGATGCACTGCCAGAATTCACAAAGGCTGCTTAGGCGGCACCTACCAAACCCATGAAGACTACCATCTGGAAGGACAAGGGGAGCAGGTAGACAGGAACACCACTACGTGGGAGTTCCCCTCCAAGTCACTTTCCGTCCTTATTTGGAAATGTATCACCGTTCCTTCACTTTTGCTGGCTCAAAATCCTGGAACTCCCTTCCTAACAGCACTCTGGGTGTATCTACACTACACGGACTGCAGCAGTTTAAGAAGGGAGTTGACCACCATCTTCTCAAGGGCAACTTGGGGTGGGCAATAAACGCTGGCCCAGCCAGTGAGCCCCCACCCACTGAAGCAAAAAAACACATTGCACCTGTTTCAGCTAAACAAGATACGTGACACTACTCGCTGACTCATTCTTCAAGGCAATGCCTTGATGAATAAGGGTCAAGTTGCCTGATTTAAGTTTCAAACAATGCTTGGCAGATAACTGTCAGTCGCCATCACTACTGCATTCTCTGAGGCACTGCCTCAACCAATCGAAGTCCACTTGCAATCCAACCAGCACTCTCTTCACACTCATTAACATTTATAGTAATAATTACCTTAAATCCCCAAGCAGAAAACTGCCAAGTCTAGCAAGATGCCTCGATCCAAGTTAAGGGGTGAATGATCATCACTACACTATAGCAGCATACCTTCACCTTGAGAGATGCTGGAGTAAATCCAACAAATCTAAATATCCTACTGTGTAGTTCCAATATACATACACGAACATTCAAACAAGGAACATGATTAGGCCATTCAGCCCCTTGAGCCTGCTCTGCCATTTAATAAGATCATGGCTGATCTGATAGTAACCTGAAATCTGCATCTCACATACAGCCGATAATCTATCACCCCCTTGCTTACCAAGAATCTATCCACCTCTGTCTTAAAAATATTCAAAGACTCTGATTCCACACCTTTTCCAGGAAGAGAGTTGCAAAGACTCACGACCCTCTGAGTGAAAAGATTTTTTTATCTCATCTCTGTTTTAAATATGTGACCCCTTATTTTTAATCAGTGACCCCTAGATCTAAGAAGAAACATCCTCTCCACATCCACCCTATCAAGACCTCTCAGGATCTTACATATTTCAATCAAGTCACCTCTTACTCTTCCAAACTCCAGTGGATACAAGCTTAGTTTTCCTAATGTTCCTCATAAGACAACCCACACATTCCAGGAATTAGCCTGGTAAACCTTCTCTGTACTGCTTCCAATGCTTTAATATCTTTCCTTAACTGAGGTTACCAATACTGTACACAGTGCTCCAAATGTAGTCTCACTAGTGCCCTGTAGAACTAAAGCATAACCTCCCTACTTTCATTCAATCCCCCTCGCAATAAATGATAATGTTTCATTTGCTTTCCTAATTACTTGCTGTAGCTGTATTCTCGCCTTTTGCAATTCATGCACTAAGACACCCAGATCCCTTTGCATCTCAGAGCTTTGCAATCTCTTGCCATTTAGATAATATGCTTCTGTTTTATTCTTCCTGTCGAAATGGACAATTTCACATTTTCCACATTATACTCAATTGGCCAGATCTTTGCCCACTCACTTAACCTATCTATACCCTTTATAGCCTCCTTATGTCCTCTTCACAACTTACTTTCCTCCCTATCTTTTTATCATCAGCAAATCTGGCAATCACCCCTTCAATTCCTTCATCCAAATCATTTATATAAACTGTTGAGTCTCTGTGGCACACCAATCGTTACATCCCGCCAAACTCAAAAAGACCCATTTATGCCTACTCTCTGCTTCCTATTGGCCAGCCACTCTTCTATCCATGCCAATGTGTCACCCTCTATACCATGAGTTCTTATCTTCTGCAATTACTTTTGATGTGACACTTTATCAAATGCCTTCTGGATATCTAAGTAAAGTACATCCACCAGTTCCCCTTTATCCACAGCACATGTTACTTCATAAAGAACTCCAATGAGTTGGTTAAACATTATCACCCTTTCATAAAAGCATGTTGACCATACCTGATGACCTTGAGCTTATCCAAGTGCCCTGCTATCATTTTTTAAAAATAATAGCTCCTAACCTTTTCCCTATGACAGATATTAAGCTACTTGGCCTGTAGTTCTCCAGTGTCTGCCTCCCTCCCTTCTTGAATAAAGGAGTTACATTTTCTACCTTCCAGTCTAATGGGACTTTCCCCGAATCTAGGGAGTTTTGGGAAATTAAAACCAATGCATTAAGTATCTCACTAGACCCTAGGATGAAGTCCATCAGGATCCGGGCTTTCGTCAGCCACAGCTCCAACAATTTACTCAGTACCGCTGCTCTGGTGACTGTAAAAATCCTGATTTCCTTCCCCACTTCCATTTCCTGGTTTATAGCTGCTTCCTGGATGTTACTTGTATCCTCTATAGTAAAGAATGATGCAAAATCCCTGTTCAATTCAGCTGCCATCTCTTGGTTTTCCATGATCAATTCTCCAGACTCACTTACTCACTTTCTACAGGAGAAGCCTATACCCTAAATGAAGGAAACCAGCAGGAAGCCTGTTGAACGTTCATGCTGAACAACATCCTTTTTTTTTCGTCAACATCCTTAAATCAAACGTGATACTGAGAGGTGCAGACATTGGTTACTTCCTTGCAAAACCCAGTTTCCAGGATTCAGTTAACAACTTACTTCGAGTAATCTTTAAGTTTAACCATTGTTAGGTTGTAGCATCTTACAATCTACCAAGGCCTTGCTGAGGTGATGTAACAGCCAGTTCCTGTTTTTTTTCAGAACCATCATCTATTTGAGGATATGTCACAGGATGTTGTTGTCCTTGACCACACAATTATGCTCAGGCATGTTCATAAACATTTAAACCTTTTTCCAGCAGATGAACTCTGTTTTTAATTTTTAAGCCTCTACTTCAGTGGACCATCACTCTTTTCAATCTTATAATTCCTTATTTTTAGCTGGAGTCTTTTATAGCTTCATATTTATAGTTGTATTCCTTCACAAGAGGCAAAGAGTATGAGGTTCTGTCTTAGTGGAATAATCAACTCTATACTCCCTCATTAACAGCAGAACCTGCTAGAGAATGAGCTTGATAGAAGCCTTCATTCTGTGATCAAGACCACCATCACTGAGTCATCAATCTGATTCATTGCAGACAGACTCAAGCTGTAACCATCTCCAGTGTCAGCCTATAATGAATGAAAACATTTCAGAGCAGAGGTCACCTTGAAAGTGACAAACAGGTGTAAAACAAAATTCCCTTTTTCTCCCCTTGTTGTGAGAGTTGGTTGAGTTGGTACTATTGATAGAGCTGATCAGCAGACATTTCTTAGGTGGTCAAACTTCTAGTTTATTTACAAAGGTATTCAGCAGGAGCTACACGTATGCTTTCACTTCAAATTCTACCTCCATGCAACTAATTGCTAACTACAGAGGAAGCCAGCACTACTCTCCTACTGGGTATTAAAGATCATGTAATCTTCATTCACAAACATTCCTCTTAATGGTATATTACATATTAGATAAAGCCATGCTTATCACATCCCTCCAGTTCTTTTGGGCCTAGTGCTGGAAAATGGGTTTAGAATAGTTAGGTACTTGTTTGATGGGTGCAGGCTCGATGGGCCGAAGGGCCTTTTTCTGCGCTGTTGACCTCTATGGCTCTATGAATCTGTGACTCAATTTGTTATCTTCAAACTAGGTGAGCTGGTACCCAAACATGCCACCAATGCAAACAGTTTCCTATTTCAGAGAATCATATTGCACTGATGGAGGCTACTTGACCCATTGTGTCTGTGCCAGCTCTTGGAAAGCACAATCCAATTATTTCCACTCACCTTGGCTTTCCCTGTAGCCCTGCAATCTTTATCTTTTCAGTGCATGTCTGAATCGCATTAGAATATAAAAGCTGCTTCAACCATCCTTTCAGACAATGTATTCCAGAATATAACTCACTGGGTAAAAAGTAAAATGTTGTGCATCTCTCCTCCTGTTCTGTGAAAATAAAAATGTGATTCCAATGTGATTCTATGATTGGAAAACACTTAATAAATAATCCTGATTGTGCTAAGAGTTACACTAAAATCCAATTTAAGATAAAATTTGTGCTTAGAGTGTGGTTCACTTTTGCAGGTTAGAAGCTACATATATTCACACACAGGGCCCTCTCCTTTTCAAACAAAAATAAACATGCCCATGCATTGCACCTTTTTCAACTAAGTAAAAGCTTGAGGGACAGTCATTCCCTGGTTCATTCCCATGGCAACACCTGACCAATCAGTGCTGACTTGCCTGGTTTGAGTTTAAACAGAATTTCAAAGAACAGATAACTGTTCCCGACTTTCTATGGTGTATTCTCTATGGAAATGCCTCCACTAATCAGACTCCAATCAGCACCCTCTCCTCATGCAGCATAAGTTTTTGTTTCCTTTGAAATGTGGAATTCTTGCATCTGTCCTATGTGTGCAGGACAAAATGGTTTGACAGAATGTCTCTTTTTTGGCAATGCTGAAGCCACTAAAGTTAGGAAAGGAAGAAGAGGGGGACGGGTGACAATATTGATTAAGGAGAGCATTGCAGGGCTGGAAGATATCCCAGAGGAGCCAAGGAGAGAATTAATTTGGCAGGAGGTAAGGAAAAAAATGATACAATTGCTTTGCTCGGTGTAGTCTGTTGGCCACCAACTAGCGGAAAGGATGTGGAGGAACAAATTTGAAAGAAAATTACAGAGAGGTGCAAAAATTATAGAGTAGACTGCGTTACTGGGAGTGTAGTAGTAGAGAGGGGCAAGAGTTCCTGGAGTTTCTACATCACTATGTTTCCAGTCCAATGAGAAAGGGGGAACTGCTGGATCCAGTTCTAGAGAATGAGGTGGACCAAGTGGATCAAGAGCCAATAGGAGAACATTTAGGGAACAGTGATCATTGTTCACAAGGTTTAGGCTGATTGTGGAAAAGGACAAAGAACAATCCAGAATAAGAATAAATAACTGGGGGACATCCAACTTCAATGGGGTCAGAACAAATCTGGGCTGAATTAATTGAGTTAAAGGTTGGGAGGAAAAGCAGCAGCTGAACATAAGAACATATGAATTAGGAGCAGGAGTGGGCCACTCGGCCCCTCGAGCCTGCTTTGCCATTCAATTAGATCATGGCTGATCTGATTATAGCCTCAACCCCACATTCCTGTCTACCCCAATAGCCTTTCACCCCCTTGTTAATCAAGAATCTATCCAGCTGTGCTTTAAAAATATTCAAATAATCTGCTTCCACTGCCTTTTGAGGATGAGAGTTACAAAGACTCTCCACCCTCTGAGGGGAAAATTTCTCCTCATTTCCGACTGAAATGAGTGACCCCTAGTTCCAGATTCTCCCACAGGAGGAAACATCCTCTGCACACCCACCCGGTCCAGACCCCCCAGCGTCTTAAAGATTTCAGTCAAGTCATCCCTTCCTCTTCTAAACACCAGTGGATACAAGATTAACCTGTCCAATCTTTCCTGATAAGGCAACCTGTCCATTCCTGGTATTAGCTGTGTAAACCTTCTCTGAACTGCTTCTAATGCATTTATATCTTTCCTTAAATCAGGAGACAAATACTGTAAACAGTGCTCCAGATGTGGTCTCACAAGTGCCCTGCACAACTGAAGTACAAGCTTCCTACTTTTCTAATCAACTCCCCTCACAAAAAACAATAACATTCTATTGGCTTCCCTAATTACCGGCTGTACCTGCATTCTAGCCTTTTTGTGATTCATGCACTTGGACACCCAGATCCCTCTGAATCGCAGAGCTCTGCAAACTCTCACCATTCAGATAATATGCTTCTCTTTTATTCGTGCTGCCAAAAGGGACAATTTCACATTTGCCAACATTATACTTCATTTGCCAGATCTTTGCCTACTCGCTTAACCTATCTAAACATTTTTGTAGCCTCCTTATGTCCTCTTCACAACTTAATTTCCTACCTATCTTTGTGTCATCAGCAAATTTAGCAACCACCCCATGCATCTCTTCATCCAAGTCATTTATATTAATTGGAACAGTTGAGATCCCAGCACTGATCCCTGTGGCACACCATCCCACCAACCTGAAAAAAGACCCATGTATGCCTGCTCTCTGCTCACTATCAGAACGCCACTCTTCTATCCATGCCAATATGTTACGCCTGTAACATGAACTTTTATTTTCTGCATTAACCTTTGATGTAGTACTTTAACAAATGCCTTCTGGAAATTTAAGTACAGTACATGCACTGGTTCCCCTTTTCCACAGCACATGTTATTTCCACAAAGAATTCCAATAAGTTGGTTAAACATGATTCGCCTTTCGCAAACCATGTTTAACCTTAGATTGGTTTTGATGATCCGACAAAGGCAATGCATCAAATATCTAATTAGACACTTCTTTTAAGACCCGAGGATGAAATCCATCAGGAGCCGGGCACTTGTCAACCTGCAGCTCCAACAATTTATTCAGTACCACTGCTCTGGTGATTGTCATTATCCTGAGTCTCTCTCTCGTTTCTGTTTCCTGATTTATTGCTGTTACTGGGATGTTACTTATACCCTCTATCGTGAAGAGTGATGCAAAATACCAGTTCAGTTCGTCTGCTATTTCCTTGTTTTCCATTATCAGTCCTCCAGACTCACTTTCTATAGGACCAACACTCAGTTTGTTAACTCATTTCTTTTTAAAATATTTATAGAAACTCTTCCCTCCTGTTTTATATTTCTGGCTAGCCTTCTCTTGTACCACAATTTTCCCTCATTATTAAACTTGTCATCTTTTGCTGTTCCTTATATGCTGTCCAATCTACCTATGCACATCTGACATTCCCAATCTATATGTAGATTAAAATCTCTTATGATTATCGCTGTGCCTTTCTGACAAGCTCCTATTATTTCTTCCTTTATGCTCCATCCTACCTTGTAGTTACTATTAGGGGGCTTGCACATGACTCTCACAAGTGACTTCTTGCCTTTACCGTTTCTCACCTCTACCCAAACCATTTCCACACCCTGGTTTCCTGAGCTTTAGACATCTCTCCTTATTGTGCTAATAACATAATTAACTAACAGAGCCACCCTTTCACCTTTCCCTCACTTCCTCTCCTCCCTAAATATCTTATACCCTTTAATATTCAGCTCCCAATCCTTGTCCTCCTGCAGCTATGTCTCTGTGATGGCTATCAAATCATACTTATTTATTTCTATGTGCGTTCTCAGCTCATCTGTTTTATTCCAAATGCTTCCTGCATTCAGATACAGAGCCTTTAGATTCATCCTTTTATTCTTTTTACAACCTCTCCTCTCATCTGTTGCTTTGTTAGATTTGTACTCGAACTCCATTTCTCTCATGGTCTGTTTTTCACTTCCGGTAATAATACCTTTCTTTTTAGTTTTGTCTCTACTCTTAGATTTACCACATCTTCCCAATTTTGTACCCTTGCCCCCACTATTTAGTTTAAAACCCTCAGCACCATTCAGGACTCTTCAGATCCTGAAGCAGTCCCTGTTCAAATGCAGCAAGACCTGGATAACGTCCAGGCTTGGGCTGACAAGTGGCAAGTAACATTCGCAGCGGAGAATTGTCAGGTAATGACCATCTCCAACAAGAGAGAATCTAACCATCGCTCCTGACATTCAATGGCATTGCCATTCAATCCCCCACTATCAACATCCTGGAGGTTACTGGTGACCAGATACTGAACTGGACTAGTCATATAAATGTGGTGGCTACACAAGCAGGTCAGAGGTTTGGAATCCAGCAGCAAGTAACTCACCCATGACTTCTCAAAGCCTGTGCAACAACCACAAGGCAAATGTCAGGAGTGTGATGGAATACTCTCCACTTATCTGGATGAGTGCAGCTCCAACAACATTCAAAAAGCTTGACACCAGCTAGGACAAAGCAACGCATTTGATTGGCACCACATCCATAACCATCCACTCCCTCCACCACTGACCACAATAGCAGCAGTCTGTACCATCTACAAGATGCACTGTAAAAACTCACAAAGGCTCCTTAGACAGCACCTTCCAAACACACGACCACTATCACCTGGAAGGACAACGGCAGCAGATAGATGGGAACACCACCACCTGGAAGCTCCCCTCCAAGCCACTCACCATCTTGATTTGGAAATATATCACAGTTCCTTCACTGTCACTGGAACAAAATCCTGGAACGCCCTCACTAACAGTACTGTGGGTGTCCTTCCACCACAGGGACTGCAGCGGTTCAAGGTGGTGGCTCACTACCACCTTCTCAAGGGCAATTAGAGATGGACAAGAAATTCTGGCCTAGCCAGCGATGCCCAGAGGGCTGTGCTGTACTGTGCAGGCTGATTGTAAAAGGGGAAAATCTTAAGGGTGATTTAAAGGGGACTTTGGGATAGTATGTGGAGAAGTTTGAGTGTGACATACCCCCACTAGCTGAGCATTTGAGTAGGTTATGAGAGAGATAGACAAGATCCAGGAAAGAATATAATCTAATGTGACCTGTCAAACATCAGACTTTGCAAAGAATTAAAGATATCCTAGAAACATCTTGCTGAGATGCCGGGGCTATTTTTGTAATATGTTCCTGCATGAATATAATATTGTATGTTCTGGTAGTGGAACAGCTTCGATTTGTAATGTATTTAGTATGCAACTTCTGTACTTAGTCTGGCAAAAGTGTAATAATGTTCTCAGGTGAAATTATACACTTAAGGGTGGATGCTGTAAGCCAACGTATCATTTCCCTTTTGAATGTACAATCACTTTTTAACGATGTAACAGTTTATTTCTTTTATACTGATTAATGGAGACCGGTTGTGGTGTAAACCTATGTGTGGAGTCTGCCTCATGGTGGAAACATAGAACATCAAGGCAATAGAAGAAGCCAGACAAAAGATATTTCCAAAGAGGTGTATTGAACTGCTTTGTGTATTCAAAACACAAAGCATGATGGTTAATTTAGTCAAGTCAAAGCCTTGCTGGAATCAGCAATTTCTGCAAAATGACTTAACTTGTAGAAGTGCTCGTACCAGGGAAGATAAACGGACTGAGCTTCATCGCCTTCTTCAAGCTCGAGAGGTTGATAACGGTGTTGGAGATAACAAAGAGAAGTCAAGCTAATTGTGTTACCTCAAGTGTGACCTTCAAAGGGGGCTGAGCTAATCATTATCTGGAGAAAGCATGGAGATGATCAATGATGTAATTAAGCTAAGCAACCGGTATTGTTGTGAGTGTGTAGACTTGCTTAGTGGTTTAATAAAGGGGAAGTTTTAGTGAAATTTCATCCAAGTTGTTGAGTGCTGTTGATATCCAAGACAAGAACCTTTAGACCAGGAACAGGGTCTTACAATGGAATACCCTCAACTTTCCTGCAGCTCCAACAATAATCAAGAGGCTCGACATCATCCATGACAAAGCAGCCCACTTGATGGGCACCCCATCCACCAGCTTCAACATATGCTCCCTCCACTACCAACACACAGTAGCAGCAGTGTGTACCATGTACAAGTTGCACCGCAGAAACTCACCAAGGCTTCTTTGACATCACCTTCCACACCCGCAACCTCTTTCACGTAGAAGGGCAAGGGCAGAAGATGCATGGGAACATCAGCACCTGAATGTTCCCCTCTAAACTACACAACATCGTTACTTAGAACTATATTGCTGTTCCTTCACTGTCACTGAGTCAAAATGATGGAACACCCTCCTAACAGCATTGTGAGTGTACCTACACCACATGGACTGCAACGGTTCCTCTGTCCTTGTCCTTCTCCTACACACATATGCAGTGTCCCAAGTGTTATGTATACCACACGTTATTGACTTTCATGTGATCTTATCAAAAGATCTTGAGCTCTTTGATTATCCCTCCATGTATGGTCCTGGTGAATTGCGTATTGGCAAGAAAATCAAATTCAGTTCTCTTAAAAAAAACATAGAAAAGGACAAAAATATCACCAGCTGAAAGCTATCAACTCACTAGCCTCATCTGTGCTTTCCTTTCACCAGAAAGTGCATCAGTAACAGAATGAAATGTTCCACTGAATTACACCCAATAGAGATTATTCCAATTCTCATTTGGTGCTGTGTTCTTTTGCCTCTATCTTCCACCCTCAATTACTTCCTCTCATTCAATTTCACACATCCCACTAGTTACTACCCTATCTCATTCATGAGCCCTGGAGAAATTTTGCAGTCCAATAAAATATTCTCATAATATCTTTCAAACAGAAATCAAACATTTCTGTTTGATTCCAGGCATTAATATATTTTGCTGATTTGTTCTGTATCTTAGATGACATCATAATTTTACAGAAGTAACTTGCTCAATTAGAGCACTTTTCATATCTCAAAATTGCCCCAAATTCAAACAATTGGGCTGATAGATTTCCTTTCATATTTAATTAATCTCTTCTTCAAAAGAAACCTTATCTTTATCCAGAGTAACCACCTGGTCTGTGTGTTTATATCTTTTATTGTAATCCTAGAATCCCTTTGAATTTCAAGAAATTTTTCCTCAAAATGTTTGGAACACCAGCTCATGTGAATTAAAAGTAATTCATCAATTCCAGTTTCTTGGACCCAGGCCCAGGCTTGGTGGTTTTTAAATGTCTGATACTCATTGGTCAATGTGTTTACATCCAATTTCCCATACTCAAGCACTTTGTTTCTGGGAATTACAGATGGACTGAGTGGGTTAAGGGCAACTTTCTCTTAGTTTTTTTTTCATAAAACAAAGCCTTTAGTCCATGACTATGCTGTGCCATTGAAAGTCTGCAGATAAATTCTCAAATCCTTGAAGCTACTGCAAATCCTGTTCCACTTGCTCTTACCTGTAAACAAAACACAAAAGATTCATTCTGCTCATGGCAAAATGGATTCATTCATCCAAACATATCTGACAATTCAGAAGCTTAAGATTTTGCAATGCCAAATACATATAAATATAAACACATTTTGATTGAACAAGGTAGAAGCTGTGATGAGTTGAAGCAGCTGGCAGGAATGAGTGAATTCTCTGCTTGGAAAGGGGTGGAGCACAAGTTCTCTAATGGACATAATGATGTCCCCGCCCCTTTTAAAATTTGTGCTCGAAATGAAAAACTTGAATCTTCCCAAAACTGTTTCTTTTCAGAGTCCAATCACAAAATTTTCCTTTCTCTTTGTGACAATTGTGTCAGGAACAAACTTGTAAACTTTGCAAATAGTTTTTAATCCAAGGTCAATCTAGCTCAGGATTGGTCATAATCACTTTAAGTATCCCAGAGTCTAATCTACCCTGTTGAACTAATTCGTTCTCAAATGTGTAAATTTGTATCCGGATTAAAATCCCCATAAATTTTATAAGGATACTCTGGAATCATGATTCTGGTCAGTAACCATGACTCCAGGTTCATAACTTGAAAATTTTACTATATTAACTACTCTTCCCTTTTGTTAGCTTTTAAACTTAAAGTACTGAAATACTACTACAAAAATCACAATATCGGGAAGAGAAACATTAAAACAATAACAATTAGTTTATTCCTCACAGAGACAAAAGACGTTTCAAAAAAAGAACAAATGAATGAAATCAGCGGTCTTGTGGTTCTTTCCTCAATTGTGTTTCCAATTAATTAATAATAACTAAAGAAACAGTGAATTCTCACAAGAAAACTTTCAGCATCCTTAGTCTAAAATACCTGGGACCTGTAAGCTTCCACACAAAAGAAAAGCAATCACACAATTTCTCGCAGCTCATAAAATTCAAGCAGTCGAGTCTCAGCATTCTTTCGCAGCTACACACAGGCTTTCAAAGACAGAACACTACAACTTCACAATGCCTTCATCAAAATACAAAATGAGAATTCTCCATTTTTTTCGCTGAGCTTACCTTTTCTTGTTTAAACTAACTTCTAATTGCTGAGATGATTCCCATTATCCATTCTGCACTGAACCAGAATCTCAATCTTATTCTCACCCAAACACATCACTACCTATTACAGAATTTCTCCTCGTTTATCTGGCAGAGATGTGACCGCGCAACAAAGTTCCAATACTAACTGCACATCTCTCTAAACCAAGCTTATAATTCTCATAATTAACTGGTCATTGAGTTCCCACAAATCCACAAATAAACTTTATATTAACCTGACGTAGGTTCACTCAACAATCACATTCACACTTTCATATCTCCATGCGCCCCTGGAAACATGAACAACTATAATGAGATAATCTCAAAGTACATAAATTATGCCCAGATCGTGAACTCCAGGGGGGAGCGAAATAAAAACAAATTCGAGTTGAAGCCAGTTTAAAGTCTCAAGCATTATATAAATGTATAAACACGTTAAACAACCATGAATAAAAAACGTTAAGCAGAGCACAACACAGAACTAATCCGTTAGTTCGGCGACACTAACCCAGCACTTACAGACACAAGTAAATCACATTCAGGCAGTAAAAAGTTTTATACCTCAACAAAATACTCAAGCAAATACTTCCTCACACACCAGTTATCTCTTTCTTTTTTTTGCCTTTTCACACAGCATCTTAACCATACTGTAGGTCTATCAGCTTAATTTTTACTTTCCCCGAACCATTTTCTTTAACCCCAAACATTCTTTTACACCTCCACCTTACTTGCCATGTGGTGGGATTTACAGAAACAGATTGTTTTAATTTATTATCTGACTCCTGAAAAAACTTGTCACATTTCTCAGAACAGTGAGGTGTCAAATCGAAAAGTATTCTCTCTTTTCAGCTCTCGCTCTTTTCTCATACATCTGTCCTTGGATAACTGCTACTTCTTTAAAAGGAATTTTCTCCTCCTTCTCTAGACATTTGGTGAGCAGTGTCTGAACGTGTTTAATAAGAATCTTGTCTGCCTCATCCCCCTCCAGACTCTGAAGAAGAGTCATACAGACTCAAAACATTAAGTCTGTTTCTCTCTCCACAGATGCTGTCAGACCCGTTATGCTTTTTCCAGCATTATCTGTTTTTATTTCAGATTTCCAGCACCTGCGGTATTTTGCTTTTAACCAGAAGCTGCCACTTTTCAAGGGGTGATTTCCCTGCCATGTAATCCACCCATAGTATGTTCTGCCATTTCTTCATCTTCACAATTGCTGGGCTAACTCGCCAAATTCCTGTTCCTGGTCTAAAGGTTCTTGTCTTGGAAATCAATAGCACACAACAGCTAGGATGAAATTTAATCAAAATTACCCCTTTATTAAACCACTAAGCAAGTCTACTCACTCACAATAATACCGGTTGCTTAGCTTCCCTGTGAGCCGGAGTCCATCTCAGTGGCCAATCCAATGATGAATCCTCCGTGTGTGCCCTCTGAGCAACTGACCAAATTCCTCTAACCATTGCAGTAGAGATGGTTCTGTAGGCTCATTCTCTATAACTATTTTTTGCTGTGTTCCTGTGCCATATAAGGTAAAGCCTGCTTTTCATCCTTTTAATTGGTTATTAATGACATCACTGTACATCTCCATGCTTTCTCCAGATGTTCCTTTGGTAGGCCCCCTTTGAAAGTCACAATAGAGGCACCATAACCAGCTTGACTTCTCTTTGTTATCTCCAACACTGTTACCAAACCCCAGAGCTGGGAGAAGGTGGCACATCTGTTGCCCCTTAATGAAGCTCAGTCTGTTTATCTTCGCTGTTATGAGCACTCCTACAGGTGAAGTCATTTTGCAGAACTTGCTGATTCTAGCAAGGCTTTCTCTTGATTAAATTAACCATCTTCTGAGCCCGCAAAGCAGTTCAGTACAGTCCTTTATATATGTTCAGTCTGGGTCCTCCTTATACCTTGATGTTCCATGTTACCACCATGAGACAGACTTCACACATCAATTAATATAAACAAAATAAAGTGACAGTTACATTGTTGAAAAGTGATTGCACATTAAAAAGGTAAATAGTACATTGGCTGACAGAACAGAAGGCACTAACCTGGCCCTGGTTCATTCTGTTAGCTTTCTCTCAGCCACTGCAACCCTCAAAGGTTCTGCTGCCCCCTGCAGGCCATCTAAATCTTTCTCAGCAGCAACTCTACAGAATCTGTTGACACTTTTCAGTTCCCCGGACTGTTGTGGACATGTGGTGGGTAGTAATGGGCAGCCAGCCAGGTTATTCCCAAGTAGGCAAGCTTGGGATCGCACTCATCATTAGCAGTTCCATAACAAGCTCACTCATTAAGTGATTTTCTTTTACTGAAGAGATCTCAATTCCTTCTCCAGTGAGTCCTTTGACGAGCACAATGGAATTTGTTCTGTTTCTGCATGGGAAACCTCCAATTATCCTAACACGCAGCGTCTGTAAACACCCAGCATCTCGGAGAATTTTTACCGCCTTTCCTTGATCCTCGGAAACACGAGGACATCCAGTGAACATCTTCCCCTGCAACCCTCAAAAGTTCTGCCGCCCCCTGCAGGCCATCTAAATATTGCAGTGTGCTACGTTTGAACAGAGACTCTAAGCTTTCAGGACCAACTCCAGGACTGGCCGCTGTGTCTCCTGTGCTTCATTTGGCAGCCAGCAGTTCACCTTGACATGTTTGTTCATTCATGCATGGGATGTGGGCATTGCTGTCTAGGTCAGCATTTATTGCCATTCCTTAATTGCCTTGAGAAGGTGGCGATGAGCTGCCCTCTTGAACCGCTGCAGTCCATGTAGTTGCAGGTACACCCACCATGCTGTTCGGGAGGGAAGTCCAGGATTTTGCCAAGTCAGGGTGGTGAGTAGCTTGGCTGGGAAATTCATGTGGTGATGTTCCCATGTGTCTGCTGCCCTTGTCCTTCCAGATATTAGTTGTCGTGGGTTTGGAATGTGCTGTCTAAGGAGTCTTGGTGAATTCCTGCAATACATCTTGTAGTTGGTACACACTGCTGCTACTCTCCATTGGTGGTTTCAGGAGTGAGTGTTTGTGGATGTGGTGCCAATTAAGCAGGCTGCTTTGTCCTGGATGGTGTCAAGCTCCTTGAGTGTTGTTGGAGCTGCATTCATCCAGGCAAGCGGAAAGTGTTCCACCACACTCCTGACTTGTGCCTTGTAAATGGTGGGCAGGCTTTGCGGAATCAGGAGGTGAGATACATGGTGCAAGGTTCAAAGCCTCTGATCAGCTTTTGCAGCCAAAGAATTTATATGGCGCGTCCACTTCAGTTTCTGGACAATGGTCACCCCCAGGGAGTTTATAATGGGGGATTAAGCAATTGCAATGCCATTGAATGTCAAGGGGTGCTGGTTGGATTCTCTCTTGTTGGAGATGGTCATTGCCTGGCACTCTTGAAGTGTGAATGTTACTTGCCACTTGCCAGCCCAAGCCTGGATGTTGACAAGGTCTTGCTGCATTTGATCAGGGACTGCTTCAGTATCTGAAGAGTCACGAATGGTGCTACGTAATGCGGACAAGGGTGCAAATTTGGGAAGATGTGGTAAATCAACGAGTAGAGGCATGACAAAAGAGGAAGTTATTATTATGGGAAATACGAAATGGAAGTGACAGGAAGGGTTTGAGAGTAGAAATCTAACAGTAAATTGACAGATGAGATGAGAGGTTATAAAAAGAATAAAATGATAAAACTAAAGGTTCTGTATCTGATGCAAGAAGCTTTTGAAACTAAACAGATGAAGTGTGAGTGCTCATAGAAATAAATAAATATGATTTGAAAGCCTTTACAGAGGCATAGCAGCAGGAGGACATGGATTGGGACCTGAATATTAAAGGGTATAAGACATTTAGGAAGAATTGGAAGTGATGAAAAGAAGAGGGGTGCCTCTGTTAGTTAATTATGGTATTAACACAATAGAGAGAGATGACCTAAGTTCAGGAAACCAGGATGTGGAAATGGTTTTGGTAGAGATGAGAAATTGTAAAGGCAAGAAGTCACGTGTGGGAGCCATGTACAAGCCCCCTAATAGTAACCCCATGGTAGGATGGAGCATAAAGGAAGAAATAATAGGAGCTTGTCAGAAGGGCACAACAATAATCATGGGAGATTCTAATCTGCACATAAACTGGAAAAGTCAGATGGGCAAAGATAGTCTTGATGAGGAGTTCATAGAATGTCTCCGGGATAGTTTCTTAGAACAGCATGTTCCGGAGTCAACCAGAGAGGAGGCAATACTCCACCTGCTGTTGTGCAATGAGATAGGATTAATTAACAACCTCATAGGGAAGGTTTCCCTAGATAGCAGTGACCATAATATGATTGAATTTTACTTTCAGTTTTAGGGTGAGAGGAGTGGGTCTAAGACTATGTTTTTAAACTTAAATAAGGGCAATTATGAGGACATGAAAGCAGAGCTGGCTAAAGTGAATTAGCAGATTAGGGTAAGGATTTAGGTCAATAGAGAGACAGTGGCTAATATTTACGGGAATATTTCAGAATGCACAGTATATATACATTCCAATGAATAAGAAAAATTTCAAGGGATGGACACACCATCAGTGGTTAACCAGAAAGGTTAAAAATAGTATCAAACTTATAGAAAATGTATATAATTGTACAAAGATGGGTGGAAGACCAGACGATTGGACAGAATACAAGGAACAGCAAAGGGTGTCTAAAAGATTAAAAGGGGGAAAATTTAGAATACAAGAGAAAGTTAGCCCAAAATATAAAAACAGATGGCAAGCGTTTCTATAAATATTTGAAAAGAGAAATGAGATAACAAAGTGAGCATTCTTCCAATTGCAACTGAGTCTGGAGAATTGATAATGGAAAACAAGGAAATGGCAGATGAATTGAACAGGTATTTTGCATCAGTTTTCACTATGGAGGATAAAAGTAACATCCCAGAAGCAGTTATAAATCAGGAAGTGGAAGAGTGGGAGGAACTCAGGAGGCTACAATAAGTTATAGATAGGTTAAGTGAGTGGGTAAAGATCTGACAAATGGAGTATGATGTGGGAAAATGTGGAATTGTCCATTCTTGACAGGAAGAATAAAAGAGAAGCATAGGATCTAAATGGTGAGAGTTTTCAGAACTCTGAGATGGAGAGGGATCTGGGCGACTTAGTACATGTATCGCAAAAGTTTACTATGCAGGTACAGCAAGTAATAAGGAAAGTTAATGAAATGCTGTCGTTTATTGTGAGGAGAATTGAACACAAAAGTTGAGAGGTTATGCTTCAATTAAATAGTCCACTGGTGAGACCACATCTGGAGTACTATGTAAGGTTTTGGTCACCGTATTTATGGAAGGATATAAATGCTTTGAAAGCAGTTCACAGAAGGTTTACTAGTCTAATACCTAGAATGAGTGGGTTGTGTTATGAGGAAAGGTTTGACAGGCTGGGCTTGTTTCCGCTGGAGTTTAGAAGAGTAAGAGACAACTTGATGGAAATATGTTTGATCCTAGAGGGCCTTAACATGGTGGATGTGCAGATAAAGTTTCCCCTTGTGGGAGAATCTAGAATAAGCGTCACTATTTAAAAATAAAGTGTCATCCATTTAAAATTGGGACGAGGTGACATTTTTCCTTTCAGATGGTCATGAGCATTTGGAACTCTCTTCCTGAAAAGGCAGTGGAAGCAGAGTCTTTGAATATTTTTTAAGGCTCATGTGGATGGTTCTTGATAAGCAAGGTGGATGATAGATTATCAGGAGTAAGCGAGATGCAGATTTGAGGTTATTATCAGCTCAGTTGTGATCTTTTTGAAAAGCAGAGCAGGCTCAAGGGGCTGAATGGCCTACTCCTGCTCCTTGTTATGCTCATTTTTAACATTGTGCAGTCATCAGGGAACACCCCCACTTCTGACCTCATGGTGGAAGGAAGGTCTTTGGTGAAGCAGCTGAAGATGGCTGGGCAGAGGACACTATCCTGATTAACTCCTGCAGTGATGTCCTGGGACTCAGGTGATAGACCTCCAACAGCCACAACCTTTTTCCTTTCTGCTAGGTATGACTCCAACCATTGGAGAGTTTTCCTCCTGACTGCAGTCTTGCTCGGGCTCCTTGTTTCTACAATCAGTCAAATGCTGCCTTGATGTCAAGGGCAGTTTCTCTCACCTCACATCTGGAGTTCAGCTCTTTTATCCATGCTTGAACAAAGTCTCTCATGAAGTCAGAAGCTGAGTGATGCTGCTGGAAAGCAACCTGAGCATCAGTGAGCAGGTTATTGCTGAGCAAGTCCCACTTGATAACACTGTTAATGACCCCTTCCATTAAGTTACTGATGATCGACAGTTGATTGATGGATCTGTAATTGCTCAGGTTGGATTGGCCTGATTTTTATGTACAGGATATGTCTGGGAAATTTTCCACATTACCAGGTAGATGCCAGCGTTGTAGCTGTACTGCAATGGCAGTAGTAATGCTGTAGCTTGGCAAGGGGAGTGGCAATTTCTGGAGCACAATTCTTCAGTCCTACTGCCAGAATATTGTCAGGACCACAGCATTTGCAGTGTCCAGTACATTCAGCCGTTTTGTGATATCAGGTGACATGAATCAAATTGGCTGATGACTAACATCTGTGATGCCGGGGAATCCATAGGGGGCTGAGATGGATCATCCACTCGGCTCTTCTGGCTGAAGATTGTTGCAACGTCTTCAGCCTTGTCTTTTGCACTGATGTGCTGGGCTTCCCCATCATTGAGGATGGGGATATTTGTGGAGACTTCTCCCCCAGTGAGTTGTTTAATTGTCCACCACCATTCATGACTGGATGTGGCAGGACTGCAGAGCTTAGGTCTGATCAGTTGGTTGTGCTTAGCTCTGTAAATCACTTGCTGCTTATGCTGTTTGCCAATCAAGTAGTCCTGTGTGGTAGCTTCATGAGGCTGGCAGGGGCATTTTCAGGATGGCAACCTGTATCTACTGGAGTGCCACAGGGATCAGTGCTGGGACCACAGTTATTTACAATATATGTTAATGACTTGGGTGAGGGAAATGAATGTACTGTTATGACTGATGCAGTTGTTAAAGTGGAGTTATTTAAAAATCCCAGAGGGAAACTTGAAACAACTATCATAACCTATAATTTAAGTGTTATGTTTAAGGTGCGACTCTAAATTCAGGAATCAGACCACAAGTTCTTGATATTTTATATTAAACTAAATGAACATTTTATTAATCAACACTGGTTTATATATATATAGCATGGCTACAAATTACTACTATCATAAATTTTATCAAATTCCCAAACTAATCTCCATTAAGGCAACAGTAACCCATGGACTAAACCAAACACCAGGCAAAGCATTTTCAGCTTACAAATTCAAAATGAGGTTATTTTCACGTTAGTTCCTGTGGAGACAGTTGGAGGCTGACAGCTGCCGTGTGATCTCACATTGCCTCTGCTCTGCACACCCAAAAACTGCTAAAGTTGTACCTAGCACTGCCCATTTAAAGTTAATTCTCATTGTATCAACAACCTCTGAACTAAACCTCTCTAACAATAAAACCCCTTTCATCATACCAATTTTATTAGCATTGTAAACATATGGCTTGGTATCTGCTGGATCGGTATCATTTTTCACCCCACTTCTTGAATGCTTTATTCAAAAAATGTAAATGCACGCTACCTCTCTTACATATCAAACCCAGTACACATCAAAGCACCCAGACTAGCTGGCTTTAATCTAATTGAGACACACCCACAAACTAAAGCTCTATTTTAAAAGAAAAATCTTTTCCAATAATATTACAGACATTAATAGCTTCATGATCATTGCAATAAATATTAACGATTTTGAAGAGAGAGCTGACTGGTTGGCAAGTGGACTCTGATTGGTAGAGGCATTGCCATGGAGAATGCACCAGTCATGATGACTGACAGTTAACTGCCACACATTGTTTGAAACCTCATCCAGTCATCTTGAGCCTAATTGGTTGAGGCATTGTCCTGAAGAATGAGTCAGCGAATAGCGTCACTTAACTTGTTTAGCTGAAACAGGTGCAATGTGTGTACAGGCTCTTTCTGTCTGTAAAGAACAGGGCCTTTAATATTAATATATGTAGTTTCCAGCATAGACAAATGCTCCATACTGTGAGCCCAACTGACAGCCTTAAATTGGTTGTCAGCGTAATTCTTAGCACACAGAGGATTAATTAACAAATGTTGTCCAATCGCGGAATCACATCTAATGTTGGACACTGTGTTTTGAATTTTACAAGCATGGGCTGGTCGGGTACAGTCTGGGCTTTGCCCGTTCTAAGCAGCATCTGGGACAGGCTGTTTGATATGATCCGACAGCCTTTGGCATGTACGGCCCACATACCTCGCATCACACTGGCACTGACCTTCATAGACCACATTACTGATTTGTGTGATAGGCAGAATGACTTTTTGGCTTGATGGCAGCATCCTGCTACTAGTGAATACCACTCTTGTTGCTGCTGCACAAATGATTGGGGTACCTTGCCCTTCCAGGGTAATCAGAGGTAGACTGGGCACTTTTCAGTGCTGTAAGTGACAGCCTTAGCCCCATTCATGAGTTTGCGTGATACACAACATTAAATGATCTGATCAGGGTAGCCATTCTCCTGCAGGATATCTTTGATATGCCCTATTTCAGCATCAAGTTTGCATGGTGAGCAAATGGCTCAGGCCCTATTCAGAAGGTTGCCGATAAGATCAATCTTATAGCGTGTGGAACTGTAAGAATCCCAACGCCATAATTGACCAGTGCAGGTAGGCTTGTGGTAGACTTTCATCGAAAAACTCATGGCAGATTTCTAATCTAGCATATCAAGGAAGGGGAGTGAATTTGACTGCTCCATTTCTCAAGTGAATTTGAGGACAGCATGGAGCCTATTAAGAAATGTTAGGAAATTATTACATGCAGCTGAGGACGTAAATGTAGCAGAATTACCATCCACATATCAGGAAATTGCAATGGTGTTATGGCACAGTGGATGGTAAATGCTGAGCTGTTCAAATCCCAGAGGGAAACTTGAAACAACTGCCACAACTACTTTACAATTTCTATTTATTTCGAGCTGTGTGATTTAAGTTTAGTATTAATAGGCCCACCAAGTTTTACAGGTTCCTTGGAAACCCAAATTAAACCTTTATTAATAAAAATTATTTTAAGCACATATATTGGTTTACAAATTGTTACTGTGAAAGCTCCTGGATCCACTGGTTAATCTAACTCCCAGTTAAACTTCCATTAAGGCAACAGTAAAACACATAGATTTTAAGTGACCCAGGCAAAGTAACATGATGCCCTGAACAGTAGAATTCAAAGTGAGTTTTCTTCACTTCAGTTCGTGTAGAAGCAACTTGAGGCTAAGAGGCTGGAGGCTTTTCACACTTGTTAGATCATAGATTGCCTTCCTCTTACACATAACCACATCTCATCTGTACAGGTTTTTCCCTTTTTAATGAAAATCCCATTGTCCCAATATGCCTTTCAACTCTATTTTTCTAATAAAAATATTTTTTCAAGATCTTTCACAGTTCCAATTTTATCAGTAAGCTTTGGGGAAAATAAACATACTGTTTGGCTTCTTCTGGTTAATTGTAACATTTTAACGCCAATTTTGAAATTCAAACTACTCTGGTTTATCTAAAAATGCAAATTTCCCTTTACACCTCACATTCTACAACTTCAGCCATATTTAACTATTTATAATTTCAAACCCGGCTTCACTTCTGTTACATCAAATCCTTCAGACCAGCTATCTTTAATTCAATTAAGTCCTATCTTACAATAAATTGCGATACCAAACGAAAAATTATTATAACAAAAACAAAATATTGTGGATGCTGGAAATCTGAAACAAAAACAAAAATAGCTGGAAAAACTCAGCAGGTCTGACAGCATCTGCGGAGAGTAATACTGTTAATGTTTCGAGTCCGTATGTCTCTTCATCAGATAAAAATTATTATATTTTCCTAACAAGGTGTAGGAGGTTCGGTGTCACTCCATCAAAGACACGTTTCTCATGGAAACCAAAAAAGATGTTTGAGAGAGCTGGGCCTCGAGTTAATCCTATGGCAACACCATCTATTTGTGCTTACATGATGTCATTAAAGCTGAACTCAACTGCGAGAGTTGTCACGATCATAAGTTCAATGAATACTGATTCACATCATGGCAACGCCTCTGCCAGACAGAGTCCACTTGCCAATCAATCAGCACTCTCTTCTCACACAGTATAAATTAGTGTTTTCCCTTTATATTGCTATTCTTGAGAAGTGTCCTGATGAGTATAAAATGAAAAGTTTTGACATGTCTCTGTTTTCAGCAATAATCATTTTCCCTACTATCAATTTTGTAATATTAATAAGACTGCTTTCTCTACTGGAGACAAGATTATACTAAGTTTTCCTCGAACTGTCAATATTGTGATTGATTTACCATAAAAATGAATTGTATGCTCGGTTCCTGAATAAACATTTATATAATTTAGAAAGTATATTGTCTCATATCACCTTCTATATCCAAACCCGGAAACACATCTCTGTACAGCCTTCAGTGGAGAGTTATATTGTTGAGGAGAGATGCCCGAACCTCAATAATATCTGGGCAGTTATAATCGAGTTTAAACTTGTTAAAAAGGCTATCTGGAGGACAGCAATATTCTCTGGTAGTTCCTTTCCTTCAGGGAGAGTTAGATCAGCTCTAAATATCTGTGAGGCCTCATTCTCTTAACCTAATGTGAGAGTGATCATCCGAGGAGTGTGTCTGATCTGGAACAACCCAAAGAGGGGCTAGGATTATAATCCACTTCATCCTGACCCAGTTTTGACCCTGTCGGAGGCTATACTCAAAACACAATTGTCAGAATCCCAGCTCCCAACCTCCGGGATTCTTCCTTGAATTGAATGTTTGCTTCTTGGGAAGGATCATCATGGAGCAGGATATCCGGCTGCCCCATGGATATGCTGCTGCCCCTGCCTGGAATTCCAGGATCAAGACGATTGGAATATATTGGGGGCTGTGGCTGTGATTCCCTCACTAATTGGTGTGTCTGTCTGAGTGGGGTTTGGAGGGATATCACTGTGTTATCTTGCTGCTTTGTAAGTGGGGCCTCTTCCCTGGAACAAAGATCCTTAAAAAAAAACACACCTGATTTTAAATGTTCTGTTTTTGCAGCAGGGAAAGTGTACTTTAGATAGAAAGCAGGTCTCACTCCAGCCAGGATCAGGCCCTGGAATGCTAGTCTCCCAGTTTCCTACAGGTGGAAGCAGCTTTCACACAATGGAGGTGGAAGTGACAGAAATCCCAATTGATGAGATTCCCCTGTTCAACCTCTTCTTGTCATCCCTGCAATGAGAAATTGTGGAGGGAAGGAGTTCTGGACCGTTCTTGGGTGGAAATTTGAACATGTGTGGAAAAGGGAATGAGACCCAGATTAACCAGGTCCCTCCCCAGAATTCTCCCTTACCTGCCCAGATTGGGAGATTTTCCAAGCGAGATGAATTTCACAACACCGGGCCGATGATTGATCCATGAATTGTTGTGTGTTGGACTCTGTCTATCCTGTGAGTTTATCAGTGAAATCCCATTGAGAGAGTTTTAAACCCCGTTCAGAGTGGAGTTTGACAGGTTGAAGTGTCAGGCTGCACGGGGTGTGAGCTGTCACCTGGAGAATATGGAGCTCACTCACCAAGTGTTACATCTCTCAAGAAATTAGTCCCTGTCTCCTCATTCTTTCTCATTCTTTCCTCTTACAACTTAATAGTTTGAAGAATCATTTCACTGAAATGTGGAGAGTTTATCTAAGATTTTTATTTAATATACTTTGGGATTTGGGTGTTCACAGAATCACTGAATCACACAGTGCAGAAGAGGCCCTTCGGCCCATCAAGTCTGCATCGACAAGTGAGAACCACTTCACATAGCTACGCAATCCCATTTACCAGCACTTGGCCCATAGCCTTGAATGTTATGACATGCCAAGTGCTCATCCAGGAACTTTTTAAAAGATGTGAGGCAACCCGCCTCCACCACCCTCCCATGCAGCGCATTCCAAACCGTCACCACCCTCTGGGTAAAAAAGTTTTTCCTCACATCTCCCCTAAACATCCTGTCCTCACCTTTAACTTATGCCCCTTTGTGACTGACCCTTTATCTAAGGGGAACAGCTGCTCCATATTCACCCTCTCCATGCTTCTCATAATCTTGTCCACCACAATCAGGTCGCCCCTCAGTCTTCTCTGCTCCAACAAGAGCATAACTTAAATGTTTCATCCCAGGCAACATCCTGGTGAATCTCCAACTGCACCCCCTCTAGTGCAATCACATCCTTTCTATAACGTGGCGACCAGAACTGCACACAGTGCTCCAGCTGTGGCCTCACCAAGTTTCTATGCAACTCCAACATTACCTCCCTACTTTTGTAATCTATGCCTCAAATGATAAAGACAAGTGTCCCTTATGCCTTTTCAAACACCCCACTAACATGCCCCTCCGCCTTCAGAGTTCTATGGACGCACACACCAAGGTCCCTTTGTTCCTCAGAACTTCCTAGTGTCATGCCATTCATTGAATACTTCCTTGTCAAATTACTCCTTCCAAAGTTTATCACCTCACACTTTATTGGTTAAATTCCATCTGTCATTTATCTGTCCATTTGATCATCCTGCAGCCCAAGACACTCAACCTCACTATTAACCACAAAGCCAATCTTTGTGTCATCCGCAAACTTACTAATCCTACCCCCCACATTGTCATCTATGTCATTTATATAAATGACAAATAATAGGGGACCCAGCACAGATCCCTGTGGTACGCCACTGGACAATGGCTTCCAGTCACGAAAGCATCCTTATGTCATCACCCTCTGTCTCCTACAACTAAGCCAATTTTGAATCCACCTTATCATATTATCCTGTAACCCATGTGCATTCTAAATCTCCCATGTGGGACCTTGACAAAGGCTTTGCTGAAATCCATATAAACTACATAAACTACACTAACCTCATCTACACACCTGGTGACCTCCTCAAAAAATGCAATCAACTTTGTTAGGCATAACCTCCCTCTGATAAAGCCATGCTGACTATCCCTGATCAAACCTTGCCTCTCCAAGTGGAGATAGATTATCTCCAGAATTTTCTCCAATAGTTTCAGTACCACTGACATGAGACTCACTGGCCGGTAGTTCCCTGGCTTATCTCTACTGTTGCTGGCACGGCTCACATATTGTTGCCCATCCCTAATTGCCCTTGATCTAAGAGGCTTGCTCAGCCATTTGAAAGGGCAGTAAAGAGCCAACCACATTGCTGTAGATGTAGACCAAACCAGGTAATGGCATTAGTGAAGCAGATGGGTTTTTGCAACAATCAATGTTAGTTTCAGAGTCACTATTACTGAGAGAAGAGCAGGACTTCTTCAATGCAGGCATTCCTGGAAGAGAAGTGGCACTGAATTAAACTCTAAGATAAAAGCAAAACACTGTGGATGCTGGAAATCTGAAATAAAAACAGAAAATGCTGGAAAAATTCACCAGGTCTACCAGAGAGAGAAACAGAGTTAATGCTTCCAGTCCATATGATCTTTAAAGAAGGGGTGACAGGTGCTGTCAGATCTGCAGATTTTTTCCAGCATTTTCTGTTTATATTACAAGCATCTGCAGAATTTTGCTTTTGTCACTATTAAAAGCTTTCAATTCCAGATTTTATTAACTGAATTTAAAGTTCAAAAGCTGTTATGGTGAGATTTAAACATGTGCTCGCATAGCATTAACCTGGGTCTCTGTATTACTAGTTCAGTGATATTACCACGACACCATTATCTCCCCAAAAATAGTAAATGAGTGACACAGACTTATTTCTGAGTAAGAATCTAACATGAGACCAAAAGTTGAAATGCATCACCCTCTTTATTTCACAGTGAGAATACATTCCCAGCGGTTTGAAAAATAAAAGACAAACAAAGGCAAGAAGACAATGGCTAATTTACTCCATGAGAGAAGCCTGTGATTGGGTCACCTGTTAACAGGGGTAATATCTGAATAGATCATGTTCTCAATCACAGATTCAGTCTGTCAATATTCCGAATGTGAGCTCCCAGTGTGGGTGTGAGGAGATGGGAATCTGAACTTTATTCCATGTTCAGTCTCTGGATTCTAATTTTAAATTGGGATTCTTTCTCATTTTAAGCTGCTTCAAACCAGTCGTCAAATCTTCCACTTCAATTTCCTCATGATTCTAATGAAAATGGTGTGCATGGGAGACGTGTGTGATCATGCTGCGGGGAAGCTTTTCAGTGGTGAATACTGTTGTCAGCTGACAATGCAGCAGGTACAGGCAGGTTATAAAAGAGTCTCCTGGACAAACAGGAAGGGTCTTCATCATGGCCACAACTTTCCTGCCCAACTCTATTGCTTCTAACAGGAGAATTATTGAGAGCAGAAAGGTGAACTGCGTGTTTTTCAAATTTAAACTTCACTTGTAATTATTTCACATTACATTGGTTTCTCTTCATTCATGTCGGCACCATCGTTATTTAGTGAGACTAATTTAATCAGAAAGCTCAGTGTCCTGGCACAGCTCATAGTTGGCACACATTGATGGTTACAGAAGAGTTTGGGACCTATCTTCATTGTGGAAGAGCTAATGTTGTGTTTTTTGGTCCACTCTTTATTGAATGTTTATGTTAGTGTCCAGTGTTGCACTCACTGCTCTGTGGAACATGGCTGAAGTTGCCGGCTCAGCTGGCTCTCCCTTCTATGCATTGTAAAGGAAATTGTGTGAGATCACTCTCAGCAGGGGTAATTGGAATGTTGTAGGTGAACTCAAGGGGCTGAATATTTTGCCTGTCATGCGGGCGGGTCTGACCCAATCTCCAGCAGGCGGGGAGCCAACTCCCATCGGAGAAGCGGGTCCCAAATAATTTGGAATTGAAGGAGGAACCTAATTATAAACAATATGAAAATCAACAACAGCAGTCAGGACTTGTCTGTCAGGGACAGTCAGATCTGCCAGGGCTGGATCCTCATGTTTGGTTAATGTGTGGGTAAAAGACCATGTGGTTTCTCCGTATTTGGTTGGTTAAGTGAATGGGTAAGAATGTGGCAGATGGAATCTCATTTGGGGACGTGTGAAGACAGCCAAATATAGGAAAAATATAAAAGTGGAATATTTTGCATGGGTGAGTGACTGAAAAATGTTGTTATTCAGAGGGGCTTGGGTGTCTTTACACGTGAAGTCTAAGAAAGTAATATGCAGTTCCAACAAGCAATTAGGAAAGCAAATGGTATCTTAACCTTTATTACAAAGAGAGTAAAGAGAAAATAAATTTTACTTCAATTATATAGGTGACATCACACCTGTAGTTTTGGCCTCCTTAACTAAGGTTGGATGAACTTTCCTTAAAGGGACTGCAATGCCTGTTTATTAGACAGGTTACACACTCGAGGGATAGTGTGGGAAGGTGGAATTGAGGTAGAAGATCAGCCATGATCTTACTGAATGGTGGAGCAGGATTGAAGAGCCTCTGTTTTATTTGACTTTGGGAAAGACAAGGAGGTACAGCCCCTGGTGAGAACCATGATCTGTCTGTCACAGGAGAACGTGGGGAGACATTGAGCTGGACACTTGGAAAGAGCCATTGTTTGGAATCACTGAACAAACCAACTAAAGGGACCAGTTTATGTAAATGGGGAAGAAAGGCTCACTGTTGATGCTAATGTGTATGTACAATTTTGAATGAAGAGTAAATGCAGCAGTGTGTGTGGGATTCAGAGTTATCTGTCAGTAGAGGGCAATATTCTAAACAGGGTCTCAGTGCTGAATGTGTCATTGGTGGAATTGTTCAAAACCCCAATACCAGCACAAATATGTAATCTGTCCAGTGAACAGTCATTGTGTTCCCTCTAAGGTAAATATATCCTTCCTTAGGAAAGGAGACCAGAACTTTGCACAGTATTGCAGAATAAACCCAATGTGTAATTAGTGGAAGGTTCAATCAGTTTAAGAATAGAGTTCAGCACATCTCACTGTTTGATGTCTATTGAGGTAATAAAACCTACCCGAGAGGATTTACTATCTTTCTAAAACCCATATGGATGAGCCCTTGTGTGCTATAAAAAGCAATGATAAATCTCGGATCAAAGTGTTGATTGTCTTGTTCCAAGTCCTGCCGGAATTCAGTCACGAGTTTTTCATATTGTTGCCCATCAATTTTCTGGTCAAAATCCCTGCAACAGAATTAAGAATATATAATTTTCATTTTTGTTCCTCCTGACACAGCCCGTATGGAAGCCAAATGCATTGTCAGGACAATCAGCCCACTGAGGACCCTCCACCATTCAGTTCATCCACAGCTGTAGTAACATAATAGGTAAGATAGCCGAATGGGCAGACAAGTGGCAGTTTGGATTTAATACAGAGAAATGACATTCAATGGCATTACCATCACTGAATCCCCTACCATCAACTTCCTGTGGGTTACCGTTGACGAGAAACTGAACTGGACTTGCCATCTGAATACTGTGTCTACAAGAGAAGGGCAGAGGTTGGAAATCCTGTGGTGAATAACTTGTAGGGGACAGTATAGTCAGGCAGATAGGCACAGTTTTCTGCAGCTGAGGGCAGGAGTGCAGAAGGCTGGATTGCCTGCCTGGTGCCAGGATTAGTGACGTCTGATCAGGGCTGGAGAGGAACTTGCAGTGGGAGGTGGAGAATCCAGTTGTCATGAAATATGTAGGATGAGGAAAGAGGTTCTGCTTAGGGAGTATGAGCAGTTGTGGGTTAAATTGAAAAACAGAACGTCTAAGGTCATATTCCCTGGATTATTACCTGAACCACGAGCAAATTTGCATAGGACAAATCAGATTAGAGATTTAAATGGGTGGATCAAAGTGCGGTGTGGGAGAAATTTTGATTCATGGCCACTGGAACCAGTATTAGGGAAATTGGGAGCTGTACTGCTGGGACAGTCTTAATCTGAACTGTACTGCGACCAGTGTTCTGGTGAGTCAAGTAAAGAAGTTGGCAGCTAGGAGTTTAAAATAATTAGTGGGGGCAAGGGATCAAGTATTACGGGATGTGATGAGAGAAGACAAGCCGGGGAGCAAGGAAGCAATAGAGGAAATGATAGTCGGAGTGTGGCAGGAAGGACAGAGGGTATAAACTTATGTGTGCCAGCAGATAAGATTGGAGGTTGTGGAAATAGTAAAAGCATAGAACTAAAGGCTCTGTATTTAATTGCATGGAGCATTCACAATCAAAAGAATGAATGGATTGAGAGTCCAAACATAAATAAATGTGTCTGATCTGATAGCCATTGCAAAGACATGGCTGCACGATGACAATGGCTGGGATGTGAATATTTGAGGGTATGTGACATTTCAGGAGGACAGGAGCTCGGAAAACGTGGAAAGGTAGCTCTGTTAATTGAGTTTGGCATGAGTACTTTAGAGAGAGATGGCTTTAGTTCTAAAGATCAAGATGTAGAATCAGTTTGGGTAGAGATGGAAGTCACTTATGGGAGTGGTTTATAGGCCCCATAACAGTAACCACACAGCAGGAGCAGGTATCAGAAAGGAATAATGGGGGCTTGTGACAAAGATACAGTGATAACCATGGGTAATTTTAATCTACATATAAATTGGATGAATCAGGTTGGCAAGATGTGCTCAGAGTGTTTTTGGGACAGTATCTTCGAGTAGCACATTCTACAGCTGACCAGAGAGCAAATGATGCTACATCTGGTCATGGGCAGAAGACAGAATTATTTAATGAAACGTAACAGTGAAGGCACATCTAGGCAGCAGTGACCATAATATGATTGAATTTTGCTTTCAGTTTGAGGCAGAGAACTTGGGCCAGGACTTCCGAGAATTGACAAGGACTATTGGATTACCACTCTGCTCCTTTTTCCGACCTTACTCAGGAGCTGCACCTTCCTCTCCCGACCTTTCACCTCGGGCCAGGTGAGAAACGTGCAGTGCAGCCTGTTCCCGAGGCCTTCAGTCGAGGGCAGCAGAATCATTTGAGAGGAGGCCAGACCCCTTTTTATGGCACCAGCTGCTATAAAGCAGGTAAGTTTAAAGTTTAATGAGCTGAAGAGGCTGGGCTGCAAAGTACATTCAAGGCTGAGATAGACAGATTTTTATTCAGTAAGGGAATCAAGGATTATGGGGAAAAAGCACAAAGTGGAGTTGAGGATTATCAGATCAGCCATGATCTCATTGAATAGCAGGGCTGCTTGATGGGCCAAATGGCCTACTTCTGCTCCTACACCTTATGATCTTATGGACCCAGCCATTTTGAGAAGCCAGAGGGAAGGTAAGTGTGCAAGGTAAGTGGGTAGGATCGGAGGAGGCTTGATGGTCAGTGGGGGTGGTGGGATTGTATGGTGAGCTGGGGGCTGGCACAGGAATGGGAGGGTATCTGCAGAGGGTGGGGGTTGGTCATCGGATCAGGAGGGTTCTACCAGTTGCTGGGTGAGTAGTCAGGGATTGATAGAGAGCAGTTGAGAGATTAGGAGAGTAGTAGGAGGATGGTAGGGGGTTGTCGGGGGGGTGGGGGGGGGTGGTCAGAAGGGTGGTTGGGTGTGTTAGAGGGGAAGTTGGTGGGTTGGGATTGTAGTCAGTGTGCTGCTGTTTTGACAGGGTTAGAGAGTGTAGTCAGTGTGCTGCCGTTTTGTCGGGCGTTATTGAGTGTAGTCAGTGTGCTGCCGTTTTGTCGGGGGTTAGAGAGTTTAGTCAGTGTGCTGCCGTTTTGTCGGGGTTTAGAGAGTAAAGTCAGTGTGCTGCCGTTTTGTCGGGGGTTAGTGAGTGTAGTCAGTGTGCTGCCGTTTTGTCGGGGTTTAGAGAGTTTAGTCAGTGTGCTGCCATTTTGTCGGGGTTTAGAGAGTAAAGTCAGGGTGCTGCCGTTTTGTCGGGGGTTAGTGAGTGTAGTCAGTGTGCTGCCGTTTTGTCGAGGATTAGAGTGTAGTCAGTGTGCTGCCGTTTTGTCAGGGGTTAGTGAGTGTAGTCAGTGTGCTGCCGTTTTGCCGGGGTTTAGAGAGTAAAGTCAGTGTGCTGCCGTTTTGTCGGGGGTTAGTGAGTGTAGTCAGTGTGCTGCCGTTTTGTCGGGGTTTAGTGAGTGTAGTCAGTGTGCTGCCGTTTTGTCGGGGGTTAGTGAGTGTAGTCAGTGTGCTGCCGTTTTGTTGGGGTTTAGAGAGTTTAGTCAGTGTGCTGCCCTTTTGTCGGGGGATAGAGAGTCAAGTCAGTGTGCTGCCATTTTGTCAGGGATTAGAAAGTGTAGTCAGTGTGCTGCCGTTTTGTCGGGGGTTAGTGAGTGTAGTCAGTGTGCTGCCTTTTTGTCGGGGTTTAGTGAGGGAAATCAGTGTGCTGCCGTTTTGTCGGGGGTTAGTGAGTGTAGTCAGTGTGCTGCCGTTTTGTTGGGGTTTAGAGAGTTTAGTCAGTGTGCTGCCCTTTTGTCGGGGGATAGAGAGTCAAGTCAGTGTGCTGCCATTTTGTCAGGGATTAGAAAGTGTAGTCTGTGTGCTGCCGTTTTGTCGGGGGTTAGAGAGTCAAGTCAGTGTGCTGCCATTTTGTCAGGGATTAGAAAGTGTAGTCAGTGTGCTGCCGTTTTGTCGGGGGTTAGTGAGTGTAGTCAGTGTGCTGCCGTTTTGTCGGGGTTTAGAGAGTGTAGTCAGCGTGCTGCCGTTTTGTCGGGGTTTAGAGAGTCAAGTCAGTGTGCTGCGGTTTTGTCGGGGGTTATTGAGTGTAGTCAGTGTGCTGCCGTTTTGTCGGGGTTTAGAGAGTAAAGTCAGTGTGCTGCCGTTTTGTCGGGGTTTAGTGAGTGTAGTCAGTGTGCTGCCGTTTTGTCGGGGTTTAGTGAGTGTAGTCAGTGTGCTGCCGTTTTGTCGGGGGTTAGAGAGTGTAGTCAGTGTGCTGCCGTTTTGTCGGAGGTTAGAGAGTGTAGTCAGTGTGCTGCCGTTTTGTCGGGGGTTAGAGAGTGTACTCAGTGTGCTGCCGTTTTGTCGGAGGTTAGAGAGTCAAGTCAGTGTGCTGCCGTTTTGTCGGGGTTTAGAGTGTGTAGTCAGTGTGCTGTAGTTTTTTCGGGGGTTAGTGAGTGTAGTCAGTGTGCTGCCGTTTTGTCGGGGGTTAGTGAGGCAAGTCAGTGTGCTGCCGTTTTGTCGCGGTTTAGAGTGTGTAGTCAGTGTGCTGTAGTTTTTTCGGGGGTTAGTGAGTGTAGTCAGGGAAGTGATGTGTGGTCAGCGGGTCTGGAGTGCAGTCAGGGCAATGGGTGGGGCCTCGGCAAGTGGTCAGGGAGTAGTCGAGAGGCTTGAGACAATCAGGTGATTCACAGGCTAGTTGATGTATGTGGGGTGTGAAGGGCAGACCCTCGGTGTTTCTGCGCGGGGAGGGGATTGTTAGTATGATAGCCAGAATTTAGATTTGCTTTTAATTATTCTAACTTATCCTGAGTAACTATCCTGCTCAGAGAGTTCGAACCGTCCAAAGTCTCTGAATTAAATTGGAGTTTCGGATGGTTCCCAGTGCAGGGTAATTGCCAATGGGAAGTTTGAACTTGAATACAATCCTTGCATGGGGACTTCTGAGGGATGCCCCAGCGCATCTTCTGGGCTATCTCCTGGGTTTGACGGCCCGGAGAGCAGAAGTTATGGTCCAGCGTCTCTAAGTCTGATGCTTTAAACTTAAATAAGGGCAATTATGAGGGTATGACGACCGAGCTGGTTAAAGGGAACTAGGGAAATAGGTTTAGGGATAGGTCAGTGGAGATGCAGTGGCAGATATTTTAGGAGATATTTTATAACACTCAGCAAAGATACATTCCAGTGAGAAAGAAAGATTCTAGGGGAGGAACACACAATTCATGACTATCTAAAGAAGTTTAACATAGGATGAAATTGAAAGCAAGAGCATAGAATTTCACGAAGATCAGAAAATTGGACTGAGTATAAAAACAACAAAGGACGACTAAAAGAACAATGAGAATAATAATAAAAATAATAATAAAGAGAAATTAGATTATGAGAGAAAATTTGCTGGTAGCATAAAAATGAATAATAACCATTTTCACAATTATTTTAAAGTATTAGAATAACTAAGGTGAATGTTTGTCCTCTATAGAGCGAATGTGGAATTAATAATGGAAATTAAGGACATAGCAGGTGAATTTAACAGATATTTTCCATCCACCTTCATTGTAGAGGAAATAATAATATTCCAGGGATAATTGTGAACCAAGACATGAAAGGGGGGAGCAACTTAAAACAATTACAATCACCAGGGAAAGAGTACTGAGAAAATTATTATAAGTAAAGGCTGGCAGCCCCCAGGCCCTGATGGACTTCATCCTACAGTCTTAGAAGTAGCGACTGCTGAGATAGTAGATGCATTAGTTTTGAGTTTCCAAAATTCCCTGGATTCTGGAAGGGTCCCATCAGATTAGAAAATAGTGAATGTAATTCCTTTTGCCCATTTTGGTACTTGTCCACTTTGGCAAGAAGAATGGAAAAGCAGCAGATTGTTTAAATGGAGAGGGATTGTGGACTCTGAGGTGCAGAGGGATCTGGGTGTCCTGGTAGATGAATCACAAGAAGCTAGTATACAGATAAAGCAAGTGATTAGAAAGGGAAATGGTATTGTTATTGGAATATAGAAGGAGGGATCCTTTGCTACATTTCTACAGTGCATTGGCGAGACCACATCTTGAGTAGTGTGGACAGTTGTGGTCTCCTAAATTAGGAAAGGACATAATTGACTCAGAAGCAGTTCAGAGAAGAATCACTCTAATGATTCCTGGGATGAGTTATCTTATGAGGAAAGGAAGGGCATGTTGGTCCAATTGGAGTTTCGAAGAATGAGGTGATCTTATTGAAACATAAAAGATGTTGAGAGGGTTTGACAGAGTGGATGCTGAGAGGATGTTTCCCCTTGTTGGAGAGACCTGAACCTGAGAGCAAAGTTTAAAAATAAGATCTCGCCTACAGAAAATGGAGATGAAGTGAACTTTTTTCTCTCAGAGGGTCCTGAGTCAGTGGAACTCTCTTCCCCAGAGAGCAGAAGAGGGTCATTCAATAGTTTTAAGGTGGAGGGAGATAGATTCTTGACTATTAAGGGAGTGAAAGGTATAGGGGCAGGCAGGAAAGTGACATTGAGGCTGCAGTCAGATCAGACATGATCTTAGTGAATGGCAGAGAAGGCTCCAGGGGCTGATGGCCTACTCCTGCTCCTAATTTGTATGTTTGTATGATCTTGCTGTGCACAAATTGCCTGCAGAATTTCCTTCTCTCTACAACTCTACCACAGACTGCCAACCCATGTAAAGGATGACCCACACCCAGCTGATATCTCAGAAACTCCTCCCACCCCAACTTCTGCTCTTTGAAGGGAACACTTCCACTTTTTTTGATTGTTTAAGTTATGAGGACAGAATCTGTGATCGGGAATTCCTGGAGTGAATTGTTGTTCACAGGGGTCACTGGTTGGGAATTCACAGGCCCCAAGTCTGACTTTCTATCAATAATTTAAACAGAGTGAAAACTAGGCCATAATTTTACCAAACAGCAATCTCTGCAATCAAAACTGCTCACTGTGAAAGCTCAATGTGCAAATTCTACAGATGACAAAATAGCATCACTGTTCATTGCAGCAGGAGGACAATGTCCACATTGGAGATCGTCCTGTGTAGTGACCCTCACTGATAGTGTGAGTTAGTGAATGTTGCGTGAGGAAAGGACTGGGCCCAGCTTGATCGTCTCTGAGATCAGCAAATCACACCGACATTCATCATCCAGACACATATGAGGAAAATGCCCCCTCCAAAGGGTATATAGGAGGGAAGCCAGTAGCATTGCAACTGTGCCATTTATGTCTAAGCACAGAAAGAGCAGATAAAGAGACATTTAAACTAATTAGAATAGAACATCAGACATCTCAATGAAATGATGAAATGAAATGGTTTTGGCTGAGGCACTGATTAACCATAGACCCATAGAAAAGTTATGGTGAAGAAACAGGCCATTCAGCCCATCATGTGTGTGCCAGCCAAAAAAGAGGAAAACAAAACCACCCGCTCATTTTAATCCCACTTTCCAGCAATAAGTCCGTAGCCTTGCAGGTTACAGTGCTTCAGATGCAGGTCCAGGTACCACTTAAAAGAGTTGAGCTTTTCAGCCTCAACCACCAACTTAAGCAGTGAATTCCAAAGTTTTTCCACATGTCCCCTCTAATACTCCTACCAATCACATTAAATCTATGTCCTCTGCTAATTGACCCCTCAGCCAGGGGAATCAAGTCTTTCCTGTTTCCCCATTCTAGGCCCCACATAACTTTGTACACCTCAATTAGCCTCCTCTGTTCTGAGGAAAACTACCTGAGCCTATCCAATCTCTCCTCTTAGCTGCAATTTTGAAGCCCTGGCAACATTCTTGTAAATCCCCTCTGCACTCTCTCCTGAGCAATTATGTCCTTCCTGTAATGTGGTGACTAGAACTGTGCACAGAATTCCAGCTGTGGCCTCATCAGCATTTTATAAAGTTACATCATTGCATTCCTGCTTTTATATTAAATAGCTCACCTGATAAAGTTAACCACCTTGTCTATCTGTCCTACCACCTTCAAGGACCTGTGGACATGCGCTCCAATGTCTCTCACTTCCTCAACCCCTCTCAATAACTTCCCGTTTATTGAATATTCCCTTGCTTCTTTTGCCCTCCCCAAATGCATTTCCTCACACTTTTCTGGATTGAATTCCATTTGCCATTTCTCCGCCCACTCAACGAAACCATTGATATAGTTTTGGAGTCAACAGCTGTCCATTTCATTATCATCTGCACAGCCAATTTTTGTGTAATTTACAAATTTCCCAATGATACCTCCCCCATTTACATCTAAATCATTAATAAATACAACAAACAGCAAGTTCCAAACACTGAGTCCTGTGGAAAACCACTGGAAACCCTTTGTTTCCTGTCACTGAGCCAATTTAGTATCCAACCAGCCACCTTCCCCTGTATCCAATGGGATCTCACTTTTCTGAACAGTCTGCCATGCGGGATCTTGTCAAATGCCTCACTAAAATCCATGTAGACAACATCCACTGCACTACTCTCATCAATCCTCATTGCTTCCTCAAAATTTCAATTAAGCTCGCAAGACACAATATTCCCTAACAAAACCATGCTGACTATCCATGATCGATCTGCCCCTTTCTAAGTGACAGTTTATCCTGTCTCTCAGAGTTGTCTCCAATAATTTGCCCACCACCAAAGTCAGACTGACTGGCCTATAATTTTCTGGCATATCCTTCACACCCTTTTTAAAAAATGAAAAGACATTCGCAAGCCAACAATCTTCTGTGAGCTCGCCTGTGTCTAGTGAGGATTGGAAAGTGATCCTCAGAGCATCTGTGATTTCTTCCCTGTCTTCTTTCAACAGCCTGGATACAATCCATCCAGCCCTGGTGATTTATCCACCTTCAAGAATGCCAGTCCCTCCAGTACTTCCTCTCCCACCATGCTTATTGTATCTATATATAACAAGGATGTGAATTTGTTCTTCCAAATATAAACAACGTGGTGGATGTGAGAATGTCGGAAAAACAGGAGCCAACTCCATATGAACCTGACTAATGTGAATGGGGAGGTCTCGCTGTGTCTCAGAAGAAGCAACTGCAGATTGTGAGATATAAATCACTCCATTATACAATTAATATTGATCAATGTTCCCATGTACCCTGATAAGTCCATTTACCACAGTCCAATTCTAGGTTGAGTGATGTTGACAGAAGAGCTGAGTTAAAGCAATACCAAACACAATAGAAATCAGTAACTAAATTCACCTGACATAGTACCAATCAGAAGGTTGACTCCCTAGTTGAACTGTTTGATCTGTTGGTTCTGGTGGAGTGATGACTTCAGCAACTATCAAAACAGATATAATGAATGTCTGTTCCATTGTGCCATTTTCCATGGATCCAGAAACTACCCAAGGTGCAGAGATGGGAACAATTGTACCTGTAGACAAAGAAACACAATGTTACATCATTGCTAATAAGAACCAGGAGCAGGAGTAGGCAATTCAGCCCCTTAAGCCTGCCCTGCCATGCATTACGATCATGGCTGATCTGATTTTGGCCTCAACTCCGATTTCCCTCCATCTCCCCATAACCCATTACTAATTAGAAATCTTTCTATCTCCTCCTTAAATTTATTCAGCACCCCGGCATCCACTGCACTCTGAGGTAGTGAATTCCATATATTCACGACCCTTTGAGAAAAGTAATTCCTCCTCACCTCTGATTTAAATCTACCATCCCTTAGCCTAAAACTATTGCCTTTCATTCTAGAATGCCCCAGAAGGGGAAACATCTGCTGTATGTCTACTTTGTCTGTCCCCTTTAGCATCTTATATACCTCAATTAGATCTCCTCTCATCCTTCTAAACTCTAGCAAGTGTTGGCCTTCTCAATCTCTCCTCATAAGACAAGCCCTGCATCTCTGGAATCAATCTAGTGAACCTCCTCTGAACTGCCTCTAGTACAACAACTTCCTTCCTCAAGTAAGGGGACCAAAACTGTGCACAGTACTTCAGGTGCAGTCTCACCAATGCTTTGTACAGTTGTAACAACACTTCCCTATTTTGATATGCTATTCCTTCAGCAATAAATGCCAAAATTCCATTTGCCTCCTTATTACCTGCTGTACCTGCATACTAGCTTTCAGTGATTCATGCAGGAGGACACCCAGATCCCTCTGTACTGAAGCATTCTGAAGTTTCTCCCCATTTAAATAATAAGTTGCCTTTTTATTATCCTGACCAAAATGGATAACCTCATAACCTCACACTTATCCACGTGAAACTCCATCTGCCAAATTTTGGCCCATTCACTGAACCTGTCCATTTCCATTTGTAAATTTCTTATTTCTTCATTGCAACTTACTTTCCCACTTATTTCGGTGTCATCTGCAAATTTAGCTACAGTACCTTCTATTCCTGAATCCAAGTCATTAATAGAGGTTGTAAATAGTTGGGTCCCAAGGACTGAACCCTGTGGCACCCCACTAGTTACAGCTTGCCATCCAGAAAAAGACCCATTTATCCCGACTCTCTGCTTTCTGTTGGTTATCCAGTCCTCTATCCATGATAATATATTATCCCTATCTCATTGTGATCTTATCTTGTATATTAATCTTTTGTGTGGCACCTTAACAAAGGCCTTCTGGAAGTCCAGATATCCTACATCTACAGGATCCCCATTATCCACTTTGCCTGTCACATCGTCAGAGAAATCTAGCAAATTAGTCAAACATGATTTATTCTTCATAAAACCATGCTGAGTCTGATGGATTGCATTTTGGTTTTCCAAATACCCCATTGCTACTTCCTTAATAATAGATTCCAACAATTTCCCAACGACAGACGTTAAACGAACTAATCTATAGTATCCTACTTTCTGCTTCCTGCCCTTTTTGAATAAGGGCGTTATATTAGCATTTTTCCAATCCACTGGAACATTTCCAGAATCCAGGGAATTTTGGAATATTATAGCCAATGTATCTACTATCTCCGCTGCCACTTCCTTTAAGACCCTAGGATGTAGGCCATCAGGTCCTGGGGACTTGTCACCCTTTAAGCCCAATAGTTTGCTCAGTACTTTTTCTCTAGTGACGTTGATTATTCTAAGTTCCTCCTTCTCTATATTCTCTGCACCACCTGTTCCTAATGGGGTCGTACTAGTGTCCTCCACTGCGAAAACCGAGGCAAAATATTGCTACTGGTGAGTCAGGGAGACTTTGCTGAGATGTGGAAAACACTGGTGTGGTTACATTGAATCATAGACACACAGAATTATACAGCCTCCAGGCAGGCTGCTCCTGTGTTGTTTGGTGGACATATCCCACTAATCACCCTGACCTCCTCTTTTCCCATAGACACACAAAAATGTTTCCCATTATCTCAAGAATTGTCTTTTGAACTTTACTAATAAACTTGCTTCTCCAGCATTCAAGCAGTGCTCTCCATATCACAGTGACTCATTATTTAAGTAAATGTTTCACCTGATCCTTTTGCCAATCATCTTAATTTTATGCACTCCAGTTATCGACTGCTCTGCCACTGGAAACAGTTTCTCCTTATTTACTCTGTCAAATCCATTCTTGGTTCTGTAAACCTCTCTCAAATCTCCTGGCAACTTTCTCTGCTCTAATGAAATGACCTCCGACCTCTCCAGTCTCTCCATGTAACTAAGGCCCATCCACACTCCTATCATTTTAGTAAATCTCTTCTGCACCCTCTCCAAGGCCTTGATCTCCTTCCTATTGTAAAGGAACAAAGATGTGCCTGGAGGGGGTGTGATTGACAGAATCTGAACAGCTAACACCTGAAAACAAAAAGAGCAAAACAAGAGAGAAAAGGAAACCAGCAAAGAGAAAGGAAAGGAAATGGAGACAGAGGTTCTGATGAGAGTCATTGGAACACGGCAGGAGACTGTGGACAGCAAGATCAGCATGGAAACAAGGTGGAGAATTAAAATGACAGGTGACCAGAGGCTTGAAGACTGAAGGGACGTGTTTAGCAAAGCAATCGCCTGATCTCACTTTTATGCAAACATACAAATTAGGAGGAGGAGGAAGGCATTTGGCTGCTCGAGCCTGCTCTGCCATTCAGTAAGATCATGGCTGATCTGATTGTGGTCTCAACTCCACATTCTTGCCTACCCCTGTACCCTTTGACTCCCTTGTTGGTCTCAAATTTACCTATTTCTGCCTTAAAAATATTCAATGACCTGCCTCTGCCCGTCTCAGGGGAAGTGGGTTACACAGACGCACAACCTTCTGAGAAAAAACAAAATTCTTCTCATCTCTCTCTTAAATGGGAAACCCATTAATTTTAAAATGTGTCCCCCAGTTCTGGTCTCTCCAACAAGGGGAAATATCCTCTCAACATCCACCCTGTCCAGCCTCCTCTGGGTCTTATATGTTTCAATATAATCACCTCCATCTTCTAAACTTCAATGGATACAGGCCCAACCTGCCCATCCTTTCCTCATAAGGTAATCTGCTCAGCCCAGGAATCAGTCGTCTGAACCTTCTCTGAACTGCTTCTCACGCAAATATGTCCTTTCTTAAAAAAGGAGACCAAAACTATACACAGTATCCTCGATGTGGTCTCACCAATGCCCTGTAAAGCTACATGAAAAACATCACCACTTTTATATTCCATTCCATTACTCGAGGAGAGTCTGGGCAGGAGGAGTGGGCCTGGGCATGCTGGAGTTTGAAATAAAATACGAAAGAATAAATAAATCAAAATGTCACACCACTGGAAATTATGAATTGATTGGCTTGTGAGTGCTGTAGCTTGTTTCCCTATCTCCAAAGTTAAGGAGATAGTTTAAGCAGCTGGGAAATTAAAAACTGGAAAAAAAATAACAAAGGCAACGAGGTTTAAATAAAACATTTGGTCACCTTCCCTGTGTTTCAATGGCATCAGTAGAAAGGAAGTGAGAAGCTGGTGAGTCTTTATTTTTTTAAGTGTAAGCTGTATTAGTGGGAGTAAGTTTTCTTACCCAATAGATTGAGGAATGGCAGAGCAGCTCTGACCTCTTAAATGCACATTCTGTGCTACGTAGGAACTCCAGGATGCTATCTTCCTACCTAGCTCCCTAAATCCTGACTGCAGGATCACATTCCTCATTCTGCCTGTGCCGTTGGTACTGCTTTGGACCAGACTGCTGGCTCTTCACTCTTCCCCAGCAGTGTACTCAGCAACTGGTCCATGACATCTTTGACCCTGGCACCAAGGAGGCAATATACCATTCAAATTCACCTCTGCTGTCACAGAAAAAAACAATCTGTCGCCTAACTATTGAATTTTCTATTACTATTGCTCATCCAGTCTTCTTCATGTGTCCCTCTACAGCTGAGTCAATGGTAGTGCTAATGACTTCCCAGAAGATAAAAACAGTTTTGACCAGTATTCTTATTTCCTAGTTTTACTGGTGTTCCATTTTAAGATATACATGGTGGGTTCAGGGTAAGTGGGAGAGTAACAATGTCTAAATTAATGTTACTGTGCATGTATGTGAACACATTGGGCAGGATTTTACACATCGGCAAGTGGGGACGGGGCCTGCTCACTGACGTGTAAAACGACATGCGGTGAAGTCAGAGGGAACTCTCAATGACATTGCTCTCCATTTAAATTTTCAGGAAGGTGGGAACACTGTAAAATCAGCTATGCACCCGCTGACCTGTCAATGGTCAATTGAGGCCATTGACAGGGTCAATTAAGTAATAAATGGACCTGCCCGTCCAGCCTTAATGTTGGCGAGCAGGCCAGGAGCCCCAGATGGAACTAGAAATAACATGAAACCTCAACCACGGGCGGTTTTTAAAAAAAAATTAATAAAGTATTTGTAAAAATTATGGACATGTTCCAACTCATGTAACATTATCACATGAGGGGACATGTTAGGGAAATTTTATTTTTCTATTTTTATCTTTTTTCCATTTACAACTGATCTCCCTGAGGCTGCACTTAGCCTCAGGGAGATGAGTGCGCTCTTTCATGCACGTGCGCCAAAGAGCGTAATCTCAAATTTGGGATTCACCCCCCCTCACCAACCCCCCCACCCCCCCACCGCCCCCCTCACGCACAGGGACACTGATCGGAAGCTCAGCTCTACACACCTGCCCTTCAACTTCACCCCTGCTAAAAGGGGAGAAAATTCAGCTCATGGAGTGTGCTTAATAAGATTGGTGAGTTGCAGCCGGAGATAGCCTCATGGTAACGTGACATTGTGGCTATAACGGAGACCTGGCTCAAAGGAGGGCAGAAGTGGGGATTAAATATTCCTGGATACAAGGTTTTTGGGAAAGATGGGAAAGGGGGAGGGGTGGCAGCATTGATTAAGCAGAACATTGCAAAGCTGGATGGGAGTGTGTCACAGACAGATCAAGGACAGAATCTATCTGGCGAAAGCTAAGGAAGAAAAAGTCTTGTGATTACTTTTTCTGATGTAGTCTTAAGACTGCCAACTAGTGGGGAAGATGTACATTTTGCAAGGAGATTATAGAGAGATGTCAGAATTACAGAGTATTTATAATAGGGATCTTTATCTGAACATAGACTGGGATAGTAGGAGTGGAAAGGACAGTGAGGGGCAAGAATTCCTAGAATGTGTTCAGGATAATTTTTGTCAGTGGTAAGTTTCTAGTCCAAAGAGAAAGGAGGAAATGCTAGATCTGGTTCTTGGGAATGCCCAGTGGATCAGAAGGGGAACATTTATGGGATAGTAATCATTGGGTTTAGGCTGATTATGGAAAAGGACAGAGAACAATCCATAGTCAGAATATTTACAGGGGGAAGCCCAACTTCAGTGGGGTAAAAATGGATCTGGCCCAGATAAACTGGAGTCACAAGTTAGCAGGCGATTGATCAACAGGCTGCCTTTAAAGGAGAGAGTATTCACTCACCATCAAGGTATATTCCCAGAGAAGGGAAAGTTAGAGCAAACAAATCCCGAGCTCCTTGGATGATAAAATGGATACAGATTAAGCTGAAAAAGAATAAGTGTGCACATGACAGATGTCAGGTTGGTAATGCAGCTGTGAACCAGGCTGAATATAGAAGGTTCAGAGGGGAATTGAAAAAGCAAATGAAAGAAGCAAAGGGAGAGTATGAGATGAGGCTGGCAGCTAACATAAAAGTGAATCCAAAAGCCTTCTGTAGGCATATAAATAGTAAAAGAGTGGTAAAAGGAGGATTGGAGCCATTTAGGGATAAAAAAGAGAATGAATGCGTGGAGGTAGAGGGCATGGTTGAGATATTATATGAATAGTTTGTATCTGTCTTTAACAAAGAAGAAGTTACTGACCAGGTCATGGTGAAAGAGGAGGTAATTCAGACATTTGGAAGCTTTAAAATTGATAATGAGGAGGTGTTGAATAGATTGTCTGTATTTAAAGTTGATCAGGCAACAGGACTAGATGAGATGCACCCAAGGATACAGAGGGGAGTTAGGGAGGAAATTGCAGACATAATGGCCTTAATTATCCAACCTACCTTAGACTCAGGGATGGTGCCAGATGACTGGAGAATTGCAAATGTTATACCATCATTCAAAAAAGAATATCAAGGTGAACACAACTACAGGCTAAATTCGGAGTTGAGGAAACTTCCAGAAACAATAATTTGAGACAAAATGAATGGCCAATTCGCCAAACGTGGGTTAATGAAGGAAAACCAGCCCAGACCTCTTAACCACTAAACGTGTTTAACTAACTTGCTTGAGTTAACTGATGAGGTAACAGAAAGTGTTGATGAGGTTAATGCTTTTGAAGTGGGTGTACATGGACTTCCAACAGCCTTGTGAGCAAAGATTTACCTCATGGAATTTAAGGGGCAGTAGCAACATGGATACAAAATTGGCTGAGTGATAGGAAACAGAAACAGCCTGTTCTTCGGACTGGAGGAAGGTACATAGTGGAGTTCCCCAGCGGAGGTGTTTGCTACCTGTGTGGATGAGGTGAAGAGCTGCAAGTTGGATGAGCAGATTGACCATGGCACCATGGTGAGGGATGTCATTCAAGTGGGTGAGCAGAGAGGAATGTGGTAGTGATAGGAAACAGTATAGTCAGGGGGATAGATACAGATCTCTGCAGTTGAGAACATGAATCCAGGCGGCTGTCTGGTGCCAGGTTTCAGGCTATCTGCTCTGGGCTGGAGAGGAACTTGCACTGGGAGGGAGAGAATCCAGTAGTTGTGATCCATGTGGGTACCAATGACATAGATAAGAGGTTCTATATTTTTGTTCATACTCATTCGTGGGATGAGGGCATTGCTGGCTAAGCCAGCATTTATTGCCCATCCCTAATTGTCCTTATTCTGAGGGCATTTAAGAGTCAACCACATTGCTGTGGGCCTGGAGTCACATGTAGGCCAGACCAGGTAAAGATGGCAGATTTCCTTCCCTAAAGGACATTAGTGAACTAGATGGGTTTTTACAACAATCGACAATGGTTTCTTGGTCATGGTCAGAATTTAAACTTCAGATTCATTCTGAATTCAAATTTCACCATCTGCTGTGGTGGGGTTTGAATCCTGGTCCCCAGAGCATTACCCTGAGTCTCTGTAATTCCAGAAAATAACACTATGCCACCCCCTCCTCCCTCCTTATGGATTATGAGCTGCTGGGGGCTAAATTAAAAGGCAGAACATCAAGATAACAATCTCTGGATTATTACCTGAGCCAGAAGCAAATTGGTGTAGGGTAATTGCGATTAGAGATATGAATACATGGCTCAAAGATTGGTGTGTGACAAATGGGTTTCAATTCATGGGATGCAGGCAGCAGGAGCCATACCATTGTGATGGTCTACACTTGAACCGTGCTGGGGCCAGTGTCCTAGTGAATCATATAACTAAGGTGGTAGAGAGAGAGCTTTAAACTGAATAGTGAGGGGAAGGGATCATATGTAAGGATATACAGTAAAGTAAAGGAAAACAACAATGCAATGGAGCAGGGCAGAAATTTGGGGAATGAGTTCCAGAGTGTGGCAGGAAGGGACAGAAAATACAATCATAAGAGTGCACCAGCAGATGAAACAGAAAATGGGAAGGAATGCAGAGTTTTAGGCCTTGCATCTGAATGTACGCAGCAGTTGTAGCAAAAGAGATGAATTGTTTGCACAACTAGAGATAAATATATATGACCTGATAGGCATTATAGAAACATGGTTGAAACAGGACCAAGGCTGGGGCCTGAATGGTGAAGCACATTTGATAAATCAGAATGACAGGAAGCTAAGAAAAGGTGGTGGTGTATCCCTGTTAATTAAATAGGGCAATAGTTCAATACTGAGAGAAGAGCTTAGCTTGAAAAGGCAAGATGTAGAATCAGTTTGGGGAGAGATAAAAAATAGTAAAGGCAAGAGGTCACTTGCGGGAGGAGTTTATAGGCCTCCTCACAGTAATGATACTGTAGGACAAAGCACACAGGAAGAAATAAATGGGGTGTGTAAGAAATATACTGCAATAACCATGGATGACTTTAATCTACACTTATATTGGGAACATCAGGTTGGCAAATGTAGCCTGGAACCAGGAGTTTTCGGGACAATTACTATGAGCAGTACATTCTAGAGGCAACCAGGGCATAGGTAAAATCTGCTCATGTGCAGTGACACAGGATTTACCTCATGGTAAAGAAGCCTCTAGGGACAGCGATCATTTGATAGAATTTCATGTTCAGTTTAAAATGGAGAAGTGTTGGTCCAGGCCTAGTGTTTTACACCCAAATAAAGGTGAGTGTAAAGGCAGAGTTGAACTTGGAAACTAAAACTTAATGCAGTAAAGTTGCAGTGCCTTTATTATACTAGAAAATTCAGCAGCCACTGATGGAGTAGGAACATGAGTTTGGAATCCCGTCCCACCATGGGCAGAATTTTCTGTGCCCGCTGGAGTCGGCGTGATCAGTGGCGTGAGCGGGCAATTGGTTTCATGACAGCGGTAAACCAGTTCGCGATGGCCCGCTCAGCCCGCTATCGGACATGGCTTCCAAGGAGTGTGCATAATGCCTACATCCTCAGTCGGTCACAGATCCCTGGAGTTTTGCAGAGTCCACAGAGGCTGCAGGATTGGCTCCTCGGGGACAAGGGCTACCCACAGAGGCCGGGACTGATGACACCCGTGCGGCAGCCTCAGACTGCAGCAGAACAACGGTATAATGAGGCTCATGCTGCAACTCGTAACTTGCTGGAGCAGACCATCGGGATGCTGAAGATGAGGTTCCGCTGCCTGGACTGTCTGCTGGAGCCCTGCAATACAGCCCGCAGAGGGTAACACACATTGTTGTCATCTGCTGCGCCCTTTACAACCTGATCCTGCAACATGGAGAGGAGCTGGCTGAGGAGGAAATGGAGGAGCTGCACATCTCCTCTGATGAAGAGGACGCCAACGGGGATGAGTGTGAGGGGGTCCTCGGAGGCAACAATGATGGGCATGAAGCCCTCGCACTGACCAGATGAGGCAGGCGTGGTCAGGAGGTCCTCATAGCTGCTAGATATGTGGATGATGATGACGACATACAGTGAGGAGACACCATAGATCCTCACATCACATCTGTTAGTGTTTGACTCCTGTCTGGCTTATGGCAGTGCAAATACCCTCTGTGATAATGCTGTCATGAAGACGCAGTGGAGGCCCTAATAGTTGCTTGATTGCAGGGGGATGATGATGACATGCAGCGAGGACACTCCATAAATCTTCACATAGCCTCTGACAATGTCTGTCTCCTGTCTAGCTGAGAGGCAGGTCATCTGTGCTCTGTGATCAGGGACATGTCATAGAGATGCAGCAATGAAACTTTAGAAACGTCTGATCCTTTGTCCACCTTCAGCACCTGAGCCCTTCAGGAGCACAGCGTCACTGGTCACAGGTGCTGAAGAGACGGGGGTCAGCCCCTCCTTAAAGGTGCTGAGAGCACACCGAGAGAATGAGCGAGCTCTGTGGCACCTGCCCACAACATTCTGGCAGCAATGACAGGCACTGTCGAGGTGCAGACATCAGTAATATTTCCCGGGGTCGAATTTTCCGCTCGTCGTGCAGGTGTGCGCCTGATCTGAACGTGTGTAAAATGACGCAGGATGACATCAGGCGAGCATCCCGACGTCATCGCTCACTCACCCGATATTTCAGTCGGCAGCTCACCCACCGACAATTAACAGGCCCATTAAGGACACTAAAGGTCTAATTGAATGAAATGTTTCACTGCCCGTCCGACCTTACGGTTGGTGAGTGGGTGAAAAGGCCAAGCAGCCTTTGGATTTTTTGTGAAACCTCATCCACGGGCAGAATTAGATTTCGACCAGTCATTAAAAAAGAATTTAAACGTTTCAACTAATTTCTAATACATCCCTGCTCATCTCACAGAGTCACATGAACAGGGACATGTTATTAAAATTTTTACAATCTTTCTTTTTATTTCAAGAATCTTCATCTCCCTGAGGCAGCTCTGAGCCTCAGGGAGCTTTTCCTTTGCTCAACCACGTGCATGTGTGAACTTCTGCGCTCGCCCTCCTCTACCCCTCCCCCCACACAGGCAGTGCTGAGCGCTGTCGTGCACCTTTCACACTGGGCAGGCCTTAGTTGGCCCGCCAGCATGAATTCACGGTTGTGGCCCATTCACGGGCGGCTGTTGGCTTTCCGTCCACTTCCACTTGCCCCCAGTGAGCCCGCCCAATGAGGGCAAATTTCTGCCCCAGGGAGTGTGAGGCCGGACCAGCACTTTGCTCTGAAGGCTGCACAGAGCAAAGAGAAGATGCCCTGGACTGAAACACCTGGCTTTATCTTGTACAGAAAGGTTTCATATCTGAGTGACAAAAACACTGCTCATCAGGACAAGGGACCATAGGCAGGGAAATATTCTTGGGAATCAGGTGGGCTGGATGATCCATGGGCCACTTGGATGGATGGGCCTGGAAAGTGCACCTGCTGGTCCTCCTCCCTGTCGGTGCCTAGAGGTCCCAGGCTGACCCCTTGAGGAGCAGCGGTAGCCAGGCTGAGATCGAGCTGCCTGGTACCCATTTTGGGTGCACATTGTTGGAGGTTCACTGTGGCATCAGCGATGGAGTTGCGCCCACATAGCAGTGCAGGAGCAATATCCTGGACCAAGGTCTCCATGGCAGCTCACATCCTACCAGTGTTAACCTCAGTGCCTTGGCATGCCAGCACTATCACCTCAGGCTGAAGGCGGATGGACTCCTCCATCGTGCCTTACAAACTGAGGAGTGCAGCGGACATCCCTTCCTGATGTTCCCGAGCCTGCCTTTGCAGCTCCAGCAAGTGTGACATGACCGAGTCCAGAGGCTCGTCATCTGACTGGGACTCAGCACAATTCTGGCCTCCAGCAGTCCTCCGAGTGCCAGAAACCTGTGGATGTGCAATGGGGTTGTGAGTGCCCGAGTTGAAAATGTTGAGTGACCTTTCTATTTTTATTCGTTCATTGGGATGTAGGTGTTGCTGGCTAGGCCGGCATTTATTGCCCATCCTTAATTGCTCTTATTCAGAGGGCATTTTTAAGATTCAACCACATTTCTGTGGGTGTGGAGTCACATGTAGGCCAGACCAGCTGAAGACAGCAGATTTCCTTCCCTAAAGGGAATTACTGAACCAGATGGGATCTTATGACAATCGACAATGGTTTCATGGCCATCACCAGACTTACAATTCCAGATATTAATTAAATTCAAATTTGAAATTCCACCATCTGCTGCAGTAGGATTTGAACCGGGTCCCCAGAGCGTTACCCTCTGGATTACCAGCCCAGTGACAATACCACTACACCACCCCATCCCCTAATTACCCTGGTAGAAAGGAGGAGGTATTTCATCCTCTTGCAGCACTGGGTGGCTGTCCTCTACTGAAGGGCGTTGGCACTGCCAACTGCTGCCACCTCCTCCCAAGCCGGGTTAGTGCTGTTGATGCCCTTCCTGTGGCCAAAGTGGGGGAGAGGACATCCCGGGAGCCCCCACAGCATCCAAACGGTTCCCGAGGGGTGCTCTTCCCTTCCACCACACCATTCCCCCCTCAATGATGCATGATCATTTATCCCCATTCAACATTCACCAATTAATTCACCAAATAATCACAGAAAGGTCCCAGTAAAATGGTAACTCACATTGTTGGCATCTGGTTGTAAATATCTTCTGATATTTATGCAGCATGGGTCATTAATATTAAGAGCTACAATGATACAATTCAGTATTAATTTGTGTGTACCCGAAAGGTGATCCCACCATGACCATTAAACAGACCAGAGTTTACAAATTTTACTGTAACAGCATCGTGCAATATATCCCATTAGTTATTTAAAACACTGCAAACGATAACACTGATTTTGTTCACTGCCTTGGCCCTCATTATAATGTTCTGCATGTTCTAACTTTTGGAAGTGGTGACAGTAAATTAATATTTGTGGAAAGATTCTAAACTTGCAACTCAGATTAACTGCACAAGATCTTTTTCATTCTATGGAAGCTGTAGAAGACTTTATACTGCCTTAGGTGCATGACATCATTCAATATAATTATTTCACACAAGGGGTCATACAGTCATAGAATCATAGAGACCTACAGCCACAGAAAAAGGCCCTTCAGCCCATCTTGTCTGTGCTGGTCAAACAAGTACATAAGTATTCTAATCTCATTTTCCAGCACTAGGCCCATAGCCTTGTATGCCACGGCATCGCAGGTGCACACCCAAATACCTCTTAAATATTATGATGGTTTCTGCCTCGACCACCTTTTCAGGCAGTAAATTACAGATTCCCACCACCCTATGGGTGAAAGAATTCTTCCTCACATTCTCTCTAAACGTCCTGCCCCTTACCTTAATAGATCCTACTTTACCAGTAAACTCACAGGCTGGAAATATCAAATACCTCCTGATCAACAAAGTGGAATGATTGAACAACATGGTCTTCACTGTTAGTGAGAAGCATTGGAGCCCTAATGTGTCTCTGTGCAATGCAACATTTAAAAGGCCAAAGGACAAAGTCTGAATAGTTCACATTTGTATTTGTATTTTCTTGTTCAGCAAGTCTGAACACTCTTCTGATTGCTGCTTCTTACTAGGATATATGTTTAATATCTAGTATGCAATACAACTTAATCATGATATTACAATGTCTCAAGAAACTCATAAAAGCACCAAGACAGAGGGAGGTAAAAGGTAAGTAGATAAAAAGACAAGATTGAAGTCAATGGAAAGGACTTTTGAGAATCATGTAGGTTGTAAAACAGGTTACAGATTCACTATGAGCCCATTATGCTCTTGTGTCCTTGTAATTTCACCCCACAAAGCCTGCTCACATTAAGCTTTATTTGGCAAACAAATAAACAGAAGTCCAGCAATGATTCAACTCCCTGATGGCAAGATAATTATGGATGATAAAAGCCATCTAGACCAGCTTATTGGATCCATCCAGAATGACACATAAACATACTATTAGGAGCAGGAGTGAGCCATTTGGCCCATTGAGCTTGCTCTGCCACTTAATAACATTCCCTAAATTATAACAATGATTACAACACAAAAGCACTAGAAGGTGATTTGAGACATTGTGAAAGGTGCTGTATAAATACATGTTTAACATTCTTTCATTACACCTGCATTCAGTAGACAGAGTGACTGTGGCAATGGTGATATTGCAGGATCATTGCTGATTCTCTTAGGATAATTAATCACAGAACAATCAACTAGTGTTAGCAAAGTTACTACAAAGAAAACACTACATTTACAAAACAATTTAACTCTGTAACAATATAACCTTTCCATCTGACTTCACTGGCACCAACTCATTGTGTACTTTAAATGACATTGGTCCCTTGTATGCTAATGCCACTATCCAAGGGTTTGTCAATCAGACATCTACTCGCAGCTCAGAAAAAATGTAGAGAGAATTGTTGATCTGAATTTTTCAGAGTAGAATGATACATGGTACAAACATTCAGTACGGCCATCACTCAAGAACTGGATTGATTCCCCTGCCCCCAGAAGCTGTCGTACAAGTTGTGTTGAGCACTGAATTTACAGCCTATCCACAGGTTCAATGTGATGTTGCATTTCAGTTGCACTAAATAAATGTGCAAATAGAATATTTTTTAAATTCTAATTGCTTTTGAGATGTGTGAAAAACAGGGAAATTAAGTGGAATTAAGAAGAATCTCCAAAAGGAAAAAAAAGTGACAGCAATTTTCAGTGTGACCGAGCACTGGAGTGTGACCTCAACAGAGTGCCGAGAGTTTGGTGAGTTGAGAGAAAATTACATCTCTTTCTAAATGTCTAATGTTGTTTATATTTATCATTTAACATTTAACAGCCAATACTGTTTAAATTCTAAATCTCATCCAGGGGCCCAAGCAGGGAGAGAGTAGCTAACCACTGGGGCATAGCTGTAGATAGCTTGAAATGTTTTTTCTGTACCTGGGCACAGCTAGTGCTGATATTTTCAGAGCACATGAATTCAAACATTTTAGTGCAACTTAGCACTGGACTACGATCTCAACGCACTGCTGGGAGTTCAGTGAGGAAGGGAGGAAGGTGCTATTCTGCTTTTTCTCACTTTTTCATCTGTAGGAACTGGTTCATGCTCTACTACAGGGGAAGGATCGATAGAAAAACTGCAGCAGACATTTAAGGGGATATTTCAGAATACTCAGAATAAGTATATTCCTACTATCAAGAAAAATTCTAAAGGGAGGACCAATTGTCCGTGGTTAACTAAAGAAGTTAAGGAAAGCATAAGACTGAAGAAAAAATCCTATAACGGTACAAATTTTAGTAGCAGTCAGGTGATTGGTCAGAATACAAAGAATGGCAGCAAATGACTAAAAGGCTAATCAGGGGAAAGAAATTAAAGCATGAGCGAAAGTGAGCAAGAAATGTAAAAACAGATAGCAAGACTTTTAACAGTAAAGCAAAGGAAGGGGTCATCGACAGTGCTATCAAGAGGCACTTGCTTAGCAATCATCTGCTCACTGATGCCCAGTTTGTGTTCCACCAGGGGCACTCAGCTCCTGACCTCATTACAGCCTTGATTCAAACATGGACAAACGAGCTGAACTCCCGAGGTGAGGTGAGATTGACTGCCCTTGACATCAATGCAGCATTGACTGGGTGTGGCCCCAGCAAAACTGGAGTCAATGGGATTCAGGAGAAAACTCTCTGCTGGTTGGAGTCATACCTGGCACAAAGATGATTGTGGTTGTTAGAGATCAGTCATCTCAGCTCCAGGGCATCAGTGCAGGAGTTCCTCAGGGAAGTGTCCTAGGCCCAATGATCTTCAGCTACTTCATCAATGACCTTCCTTCCAGCATAAGGTCAGAAGTGGGGATGTTCGCTGCTGATTGCACAATGTTCAGCACCATTTGCAAATCCCCAGATACTGAAGCCCATGTCCAAAAGCAGCAAAACCTGGAAAATGTCCAAGCTTGAACTGACAAGTGGCAAGTAACATTTGCGCTACACAAGTATCAGGCAATGACCCTCTCCAACATGGAAGAATCGAACTATGTTCAATGGCATTACCATCACTGAATCCCCCACAACTATCAATACCCTGGGGGTTACCAATGGCCAGAAACTGAACTGGATGAGCCATATAAATACCGTGGCTACAAGAGCATGTCAGAGACAAGGAAGCCTGCAATGAGTAGCTCACCTCCTGATTCCCCAAACCCTGGCCACTACCTGCAAAGCAGTGAGGAGTCTGATTGAATACTCCCCACTTGCCTGGATGAGTGCAGCTCCCACAACACTCAAGAAGCCTGACACCGTTCAGCTTGGTTGAACGGGACCACATCCACAAACATCACTCCCTGCAACATTGACGCACAATAGCAGCAGTATGTACCATCTACAAGATGCATTGCATTAATTCACCAAGGCTCTTTCGACAGCACCTTCCAAGCCATGACCACGACCGCCTAAAAGGACAAGGGAAGCTGATGGATGGGAATACCACCACCTGGAAGTTCCCCTCCAAGTCACTCACCATCCTGACTTGGAAATATATCGCTGTTCCTTCACTGTTGCTGGGCCAAAATCCTGGAACTCCCTTCCTAACAGCACTGTAGGTGTATCTACATCACATGGACTACAGTGCTGGGGCTTCAGCTTTTTATAATTTATCAACGGCCTCGATGAGTGGAGTGAAGGCACGGTAGTTAAATTTGCAGGTGATAGGTAGGAAAGTATGTTGTGAAGAGGACACAAGGAGTTTGAAGAGAGATATATATATGTAGGTTGAGCTATTGGACAAAAATCTGACAGATGGAATGTAACATAGGAAAATATGAAATTGTTTACATTTTGGCAGGAAGAATAAAAAAGCAGTGTTACTTAACTGGAAGACGGCTGCAGAATTCTGAGGTGCCAAGAGATCGAGCTGTTCGAGTGCAAGAGTCACAAGCAGTTAGTGTGCAAATAAAGCAAGTGATTAAGAAGGCTAATGGAATCTTATCCTTTATTGTGAGAGAGGTTAAACATAAAAGTAATGATGTTTTGCTTCAGTTATAAAGGGCATTCCTGAGTCCACATCTCGAATACTGCTGCAGTTTGGGTTGTTTTAGTTGGAGCTGAGAAGACTGAGGGGCGACCTGATCGAGATGTACAAGATTATGAGGGGCATGGACAGGGTGGATTGGGAGCAGCTGACCTCTTTAGTTGAAGAGTCAGTCACAAGGGGGTAAAAGTTCAAGGTGAGGGGCAGGAGGTTTATGGGGATGTGTGTAAAAATTTTTTACCCAGAAGGTGGTGACGGTCTGGAATGTACTGCCTGGGAGGGTGGTGGAGGTGGGTTACCTCACATCCTTTAAAAAGTACCTGGTGCATCATAACATTCAAGGCTATAGGCCAAGTGCTGGTAAATGGGATTAGGTAGGTAGGTCAGGTGTTTCTCACGTGTTGGTGCAGACTTGATGGGCCAAAGGGCATCTTCTGCACTGTGATTCTGTGATTCTGTGATTTGGTCTCCTTATTTCAGGAAGGATGTAAATGCATTGGAGGCAGTTCAGAGGAGATTTACTAGATTAATGCCTGGAATGAGCAGATTGTATTACGAGGAAAGGTTGGACAGACTGTGCTTGTTTCCAATGGACTTTAGAAGAGTGAGGGGTATTTGATTGAAGTATATAAGATCCTGAACGGCCTTGACAAGGTGAACATGGAAAGGATGTTTCCTCTTGTGGGTGAGAGCAGAGCTAGGGGGCACTGTTTTAAAATGAGGGGTCACCCTTTTAGGACAGAGATGAAGAGAATTTTTTTTCTCTCAGAGGGTTGTGCGACTTTGGAACTCTCTGCTTCAGAAGATGGTGGAGGTGGGGCTCATTGAATATTTTTAAGGCAGAGGTACATAGATTGCTGTTAGGCAAGCGAATCAAAGTTATCAGTGGTAGATGGGAATGTGGAATTCGAAATACAAACAGATCAGCCATGGTCTTACTGAAAGATGGAGCAGGCTTGAGGGGCTGAATGGACTACTTCTGCTCCTATTTTGTATTATTACATCTTCATATCCTGAGAGAAATCATTTCTAGAAGCACTCCAGTCATAGGGTTGTGTTCTGTAAAAAAATATATTTATAAAAGCACTTTATGCTGTTTCTCTGGGATTTCAATTATTTTTCTTTTGTCAAAGCTACAACGAATGATCAGGAATAGTCCTCCCCAGGGACATGTTAGTCCTACAGTGTGACCACATTCTGCTGGATTTTAAACAGGATGGTTCAGGGTGGGATGAATCTAGGATGGAGCAGGGATTTGTAAAACCTTCCTTTAACCCAGGCTTGTCCAACCTTTTCACTCCGGGGGCCACATTTGCATATTTTTCATACTCAAGAGGCCCACGAGCAAATTTCAGAAAGATAAGATTTGGCACAACAATAAACTGAACTCCATTGAAAATTTTCAGAAAAGGAACATTTGCTGAGCGGATTAGTGATAGCGACCACAACATGGTACAATTTAAACTCGTTATGGACAAAGAAATAGACAAGTTGCAAAAAAATGTTTTGGATTGGGGGAGAGTGGATTTTAGTAAAATAAGGCAGGATCTGGCCAAGGTAGACTGCGAACAGCTACTTGTGCGGAAATCTACAGAAGAGCAGTGGGGAGCATTCAGAAAGTAAATGGGGAGGGTACAGGCTCAACATTCCCCTCTAGGGTGATACGAAAGAGTAACAAGCCCAGAGAACCATGGATGACCAGAGATATTCAGGATACAGTGAGAAGGAAAAGAGAGGCTTTTAGAGGGACAAGGGGAGTAAAAGAGCGGAAGGCATGAGTGGAGTACAGAAAGTGAAGGGTGGAGCTTAAGAAAGCAATTAGGAGAGCAAAGAGGGGGTATGAGAAAGCTCTGGCTGGGAAAAGTAGGGAAAATCTCAAGATATTCCACAAGTATATCAATGGGAAAAGGATAACCAGGGAAAGAGTAGGGCCCAATGGGGGCAAATGTGGTAATCAATGGGTGGAGCCAGAGGACATCGCTGGAGTGTTGAACGAATACTTCACACCCATCATCACCCAAGAGAATGAGGATGAAAGTATGGAATTCGGGGAGAGAGACTGCAAGGTTCTTGAGGAAATTGACTTAAGGAGTAACAAGGTATTGGAGGTGTTGGCAGGCTTAAAAATGGACAAATCTCCACGTGATTTGTGTCCCAGACGGCTGAGGGAGGCAAGGAAGGAGATCGCAGGGGCTCTGATCCAAATTTTTAATTCCTCTCTGGCCGCAGGGGAAGTGCCAGAGGACTGGAGAACAGCTAATGTGGCTCCGCTATTTAAGAAGTGTTGTAGAGATAAGCCAGGGACCTACAGATCAGTGAGTCAGTGGTCGGGAAACTTCCAGTGGTGTCTGGAACATTACCTCTCAGATATGATTCTGTGAGGGTGACTATGTCAGGCTGTTGCTTGACTAGTCTGTTAGACAGCTCTCTCAATTTTGGCACTAGCCCCCAGATGTTAATAAGGAGGACTTCGCAGGGTCGACAGGGCTGCGATTCCCATTGTCGTTTGTAGTGCCTAGGTCGATGCCAAATAAGGATTTAATTCCCAGACTTTGCAAGAGCAATAATTGAGCCAATGTCCTCTTTTATACCACTCATTTCAATGAGGTCCAAGACTCTAAAGCCTCTGGTACACCAACACAGCGTGTCATTCGAATTGTTCCTACTTTAGGACATCATGAAAAGTTAGAACGCTATCGAAATGCTGGTTTCAACTGAAAAGGGAATTTTTAGAAATGTACAGTATTAATTTTTAGTATTAAACCTTAAAAGTGACCTCCCAACCCACACCACTCTCCCACACCCCTACCTCAACTTCACTTTCCCACCCAGCGCCCATCTGTGATGTTCCTAGAATCTAGAAATCTCTCTCAATGACTAAGCTTCCATAACCCTCTGAGATAGAGAATTCCAAAGATTCACAAGCCTTTGAGTAAGGAAATTTTTCCTCCTCTCAGTCCTAAATGATTAACCCCTTATCCAGAGTCTGTCCCCCCGTGTTCTAGGTTCCCAATCAGGGGAAACAACCTCCCTGTGTTTGCCCTGCCAAGCCTCTTCACAATCTTATATGTCTCAATGAGATTACCTCTCACTCTTCTAAACTCCAGAGAGCATGCCCCAATTTATAATTCCTCTCATCACAGGACAACCCTCCTCATCTCAGAAATCAACCCCGCGAATCTTCATGTATCATCTTTAAAGTGTGTACATCCTTCTTTAGATAAGGAGATCAAAACTGCACCCAATACTCCAGGTGTGGTCTCCCTAAAGCTTTGTACCATTGGAGCAAGACTTCATTATTCTAGAACTCCAAACCCCTTTCAATAAGGGGCAGCTTACTATTTGCCTTTCTAATCATTTGTTATAACCAAATACAAAGTTTCTGAGTTTCTTGGTTAAGACACCAAATGCTTCTAAATACCAAAATGGAAATGTTCTTTATACCAATTAAAAAATTAGAGTTAAAGAGTCATTGAGGCCCATCGAGTCTGCTCTGGTCAAACAGTTACCTAACAATTCTAATCCCATTTTCCAGCACCAGGCCCATAGCCGTGTATGTCATGGCATCGCAAGTGCACACCCAAATAATTCTTAAATGTTATGAGGGTTTCTGCCTCTACCAACCTTTCAGACATTGAGTTTGCAGATTCACACCACCCTCTGGGCAAAAAGATCTTCCTCACATCCCCTCTAAACCTCCTGCCCCTTACCTTAAATCTATGCCCCCTAGTTATTGAACCCTCTAACAAGGGGACGAGTTCCTTTCTGTCTACCCTATTCTATATCCACAAAATGTTATGCAACTTAATCATGTCCCCCCTCAATCTCCTCTGCTCCAAGGAAAATAACCCCAGCCTATCCAATCTCTCCTCATAAGTAAAACTATCTAGTCCAGGCAACATCTTGGTAAATCTCCTCTGCACTCTCTCTAGTGCAATCAGATCCTTCCTATAATGCGGATTCCAGAACTGCATGCAAAACTCTAGCTATGGTCTAACCAGCGTTTTATACAGTTCCAGCATAATCTCCCTGCTCTTTTATTCTATGCCATGGCTAATAATGGCAAGTATCCCATATGCCTTCTTAACCAACTTATCAACCTGCTGCACTACCTTTCGGGACTGGTGGACATACACAGCAAGGTCCCTCTGATCCTTTGTACTTCGCAGGGCCCTACCATTCACTGTTTATTCCCATGCCTTGTTTGGCCTGTCCAAGTGCATCACCTCACGCTTATCTGAATTAAATTCCATTGCCACTGATCAGCCCATCTGACCCTCCCGCCTATATCGTCCTGTATTCTAAGGCAATCCTCCTCACTATTTACCACCCCACCAATCTGATGACCCTCTGATTTTCTTCTAATCAAAGTGAATAGCCTCACACTTGCCCACAAAATATTCCATTTGCCAACTTGTTGCCCAGTCACCTAACCAGTATATATCTCTTGGCAGCAGAACAGACAGCACAACCTTCAGAACACCCGGTCATAGCTGCAGAGAATCGTATCGATCCACTGAACTGAATCCTAGGATGTAAACTATCAAGTACAGTGAATTGGTCAGCCTTTAGTCCCATTAGTTTCTCTAGTGCTTATTTTCTTCTATATCAGTTACTTTAAATTCCACAATCTCTTTCACCCTTTGGTTCCCCATTATTTTATGTGGTAAGCCATGGGTTGACCAGTATTCCTGGAGAATTTATTGTTTCTCAATGGAATGTGTTTTCAATGAGAACTTAGAATTATTTCTTTAAATGTTTACCACAGTTTATCAAAACCCCATAGCTCTGTCTGTCCATTATCCAATCCCCTATTCAAATCAATGGCTCACAACATCTGGGGAGGGATAATCACCTTCGGATGCCACTCCGCTCCTTTTCACTCACCCAGGTGTGGGGGAGGGTCAGGATGTCGGGAATGGTAGGGAGCAGTGAGAGGAGGTGGGGGGTATTCATGGGGGGATGGGAGTTCAGGTGATAATCAACGGGTCTGTTAGGAGAGTTGGGTCAGTGTAGGTTAGTTGTAGGGTCATCAAGGTAGGAAACGGGTGTGGTGGTTGAGGGATAGTCAGGGGTGGGATGTATTCAGAATGTTTTGGGATAGTCATGGATTGAAGGAGGGGCAGGGAGTCCCGTGTTCAAAGGGGTGGGGCATGGGGGTTAGTCAGGGGGCTGTGGCATAATTAGGGAGTGGGAGGCTCAGAGGATAATGGTGGGGGGGCGGTGGTGAGTGGTCAGAATGGTGGAAGGACTTTCTGTCCTCTTTCTGCCTATTATCTAATCCCCCATTTGTGCTAATGGCTCACAACTTCTTTGGGGTGGAGGGGGGCTGGGGCGGGGTTGGGACCTGTTATGGGGCGGTGGGGGTAGTCAGCGTGTGGGGGTTAGTTTATGGAGTTGTGGGGTAATCAGAGGGTGTGAGGGCCAGGGGGTAGTTGGAGGGGTGGGGATCAGTTGAGGTGGAGGGAGGTATTTGTGATGTGGGAGGAGGGTCTGGGGTTTGGGTGGTGGGGGAATCAGGTGGCAGCTAGAGTAGTGGGGCGGGTTGGGGGGGGCGGGGGGTCGGGGGTGCAGGAGTCAGTGCGTCATGGGCAAACCATGGGGTGGGAAGACCGGGGTTTGTTGGGGGGTAGTGGGGAGTAGATGGGGCAGGGGGTGGTTGTCGATGGCCATGGTATGAGGGAGGATCTGGGGATTGGGTGGAAGAGTTGGGGTCCATTCAGGGCATGGGAGTAGTCAGGATGGTGGGCTAGTTTGGGGTATGGGATAGTTGGAGGTGAGCAGCTTGAATGGTAATTGGGGGCTAGATTGGTGTGGGGATAGTCGGAGGTGGGGGAATGGTAATTGGAGAGGTGGGGGTAGTCGGGAAATGGTTGGGGGTGGTTAGTCCAGGGGTGGTAATTGGAGGGGTGGGGTAGTTGGGAAATGTTTGTGGGTGGGGTGGTTAGACCAGGGGTGACAATTGGAGGGTTAGGGTAGTCAGGGGTGGGAGGTTTAGTCAGTGGGTGGGGGGTTAGTTGTGGTTGGTGGGTAGTTTGGGGTTGGGGATAGGGGTAGTTGGGCAGTGGGGGGGTGGTTGGTGTTGATGGGGGGCATGTGTTTCAGTGGGGAGTTGGAAGGTCAGTACCACAAGGGGTAGAAGTGGGTTTAATCTGTCTAACTTTTCCCAGGTAACTATTCTGCTAAGAGATTCGGAACCATCTAAAGTCACTGATTAAAGTCGGAGTATCGGATAGTTCCCAGTACAGGATAATTGCCCATCACGAGCTTAAATATTGCCGGACATATCCCATGCAGTCCTTGCGTGGGGACTTCCAGGATGTCCCCAACACATCTTCAGGGGAACCTCTTGGGTAAAACTCCCCAGAGATCAGAAGTTCTGGGCCAATTTATATTACCCTAGCAAGGATGAAGTGTAATTCTCACAGCCAAACCTGCTTTAAAGACACTGCTGTATTGATGTGACTTTCCAGGTATCTGTGGTGTGGGGATGTCACCTAAAGCAAGACTTGGCTTCTTACAGATGTAACATAGTGAACCTCAGTCTGTTATAAATTTCCGAAGTTGGGTTAGATTCAGTGAATAAAAGAGTAACAGGAATGTTCCCAATTCTACAGACCTTCGCATTGTCCCTCTAACCTCTCTACTACCACACCAACCCCTCTCTTGACCCTCTGCTGGAGACGGAAACCCTGATATTGTCACTATACAAGCTGGCAGTGGAGACCAATCAGCCGACAGCAGCTCATGTATAAAATGTTACTGAGACCCAAGGACTAATTTCAGTCCAGTCTCATGTTTCAGGGTTGGGGTGTGCACTGTGGGTGCACCACAGGTTATTTACCCCAAAAACGGGCATTGAATAATTTCCCCTGTTAAAAACATGACAGAACGAAGTAAACACTGAACTATACTTACCTTGTGCTGAATGACTTCTGCAGGCTCAATGCAGTCATTTTCATAACACAAGATGTCCACTTCATCCTGTGCAGCAAGTTGCTGCCAGAATAGGACAGACACAGTTAGGAAGAGTCTCAGCATCCTGGTGTCTGCTCAGATCACTGGGAACGCACTGAATGACTCTCAGCACCTTCAGGTGGATCTGCAGATTGAGCAGAGAGCTCAGGTCTTTTTAGACTGTTTTATGAAGATGATTTTGAATAAAGTTTAGCTGCAGGTAGAAACATCATGTGATTAAGAAACGCCCTGGCTGATTCATTATGGAAATGTTACTTGAAGTTAGAAACCATTAACTCTCTGAGTGTCGGTTCCCAGGAAGTCTAAACACTCAGGAAGCTATTTTACATTTGATTCCAGTTCACACTCTCAGGATTGTCAACTGTCCCTGTTTAGGAGTTCCCTGGAATGGAAGATTGATCTGCCGGTCGCTGGTGTTAGTGACCCGGGAGAAGACAATTTCACATTTGGGTTTCATGTCTGCACAGTTTCATTTCTTAGGTTTCCTGCACCAGCTGAAAGTGGGAACCCAGTGGCCATGCTGCACTCCAACCGTGGGACAGACCACCATTTCCTCACTGAGTGGGTGAAGCTGGTGTGGGTCTCACCGCCCAATGACTTGAGCATTTCACACTGTTCCTGTTTGTTTCTTCCCCTCCTCTCCTGAGTTAGCTGAGACCGGCTGAGGTACATAACCCTTGGTAACAACTCTCACTGAAGTCCAGTTCGTGACACTGCCTTGGGTTCGCTGATGATTGCACGATGTTCAGCAACATTCGCTGCTCCTCAGATACTGAAGCTGTCCATGTCCAAATGCAGCAAGACCGGGATAATGTCCAGGCTTAGGCTGACAAATGGCGAGTAATATTTGCGCCACACATGTGCCAGGCAATGACCATCTCCAACAAGAGAGAATCTAACCATCACCCCTTGACGTTTAATGGCATTATCATCACTGAATCCCCCACTTTCAACATCCTGACCAGAAACTGAACTGGACCAGCCATATAAATACTGTGGCTGCAAGAGCAGGTCAGAGACATGGAATCCTGCTACATGTTACTCACCTCCTGATTCCCCGAAGCCTGTGCACCATCTACAAGGCACAAGTCAGGAGTGGGATGGAATACTTCCTGGATGAGTGCAGCTCTCACAACACTCAAGAAGCTTAACATTGTCTAGGACAAAGCAGCCCGCTTGATTGGCACCACATCCACAAACATTCACTTCCTCCACCATCGACACACAGTAGCAGCAGTGTGTATCATCTACAAGATGCAGTGCAGGAATTCACCAAGGCTCCTTAGACGCACCTTCCAAACCCACGACCACTACCATATAAATGGACAGGGGCAGCAGATAAATGGGAACACCACCACCTGGAAGTTCCCCTCCAAGTCACTCACCACCCTGACTAGGAAATATATTGTCGTTCCTTCACAGTTGCCCGGTCAAAATCCTGGAACTCCCTTCCTAATAGCACTGCAGGTGTTCCTGCACCACACAGACTGCAGTGGTTCAGGTAGGAAGCTCACCGCCACCTTCTCAAGCGCAACTAGTGATGGACAATAAATGCTGGCCCAGCCAGCGAAGCCCACTTCCCTTAATGAATAATTTAAAATAGCTTTCTTGGCAAAGCCTCTCACCGGGATACTTTATCCCTGGCACTGCCTCTCACTGGGTTCTGTTTGCTGGGCACTGCCTCTCACTGGGTTTCTGTTTCCTGGGCACTGCCTCTCACTGGGTTTCTGTTTCCTGGGCACTGCCTCTCACTGGGTTTCTGTTTGCTGGGCACTGCCTCTCACTGGGTTTCTGTTTGCTGGGCACTGCCTCTCACTGAGTTTCTGTTTCCTGGGCACTGCCTCTCACTGGGTTTCTGTTTGCTGGGCACTGCCTCTCACTGGGTTTCTGTTTCCTGGGTACTGCCTCTCACTGGGTTTCTGTTTCCTGGGCACTGCCTCTGACTGGGTTTCTCTTTCCTGGGCACTGCCTCTCACCGGGTATCTCTTTCCCTTGCACAGCCTCTCACGGTGTTACTTTATCCCTGGCACTGCCTCTCACGGTGTTACTTTATCCCTGGCACTGCCTCTCACTGGGTTTCTGTTTCCTGGGCACTGCCTCTCACTGGGTTTCTGTTTGCTGGGCACTGCCTCTCACTGGGTTTCTGTTTGCTGGGCACTGCCTCTCACTGGGTTTCTGTTTCCTGGGCACTGCCTCTCACTGGGTTCTGTTTGCTGGGCACTGCCTCTCACTGGGGTGCAATCCCCCTGGCACTGACTGACTGGGGTAAAAGGGAACCTGCAATGGGGGGCACAGTGTAAAAATAAGGAGAAGCCTAGGCATGTGCATCTTTTTAATGTTTTGAAGGCTGGGGAAAGAGGACAGGGATAGACAGTACAACCCCTTGAGACTGACCATCCATTCAGGCCCAACAGTCTATCTGAGTGTCACTCCAAGATCCACTCAAAACTCTTTTCCACCTCCAGTTCTGGCATCCCTTCACCTTCCCCAATTCCAATCATTTCCAGATATTTTCCCTGACCATTATCCCAATGCCAGGGATCATTCTCTCCAGCCTCAAGTGGTGGCCTTTTTAATGGTTCTACTATTTTTAGCAAGGTAAACCAATTCCCTTCAACTTATTGCTCATTTAAAGTCCCAAGTAAAAGAGATTTTAAGCATTAAAGGAACATAATCTTAGACTGAGTCCTCAAATACAAGCCCTGTCCCCCAGGAGTATCAAAGCCATAAAATTATCATAGGATGGGGCACAAATTGAGGCATTTCTTAGTAGACCAAGTCCCTTGAAAGTCAACCGATATCAGCTCTTAGAAATCTTAATAAGACTTGTGGAGTAGTGTATTTATGTGGATCGCTGAGATAATAAATATTTTAGATTACACGTTGCATATGCTACAAAAAAATACACGTTTTATTGAAGCCTATTATGCTTTATAGCTTATACATGAAGTTATAAATGATAATTAAAGCGAAACATAACGTGTCAATAATAGTCGAAAATACATGAAATTTATAAATCCAACTTGCCTGCAAATATTGTGAGATAACTCAAACAAACAGTAACAATTAATAAAGATATTTACTCACGAATTCAATATGGCGATATTGAATTTTGATAAATCTCTGTCTCAACCCTGGGTAATTCTCAAAAGAGAACACTGACCCTTTATGTTCCAAAGGTGACTGACTGACCTAATCCTCATGGTGTGAACTTTTAAATGCAGTGGGTGGAATCGTCTGTGCCCGCTGGCGTCGGGCGTGTTCGGTGCTGTGAGCGGACAATATGGCAAGAAGGCCAAAAATTGGTTCCAGGGAGTTGTGAAACCAGTTTGTGATTGTCCTCTCAGTCCATCGATGGTGGGCCGCATTTCCATCCATTGGACATGGGGAACCTCAATGTTGTACACCTACATATCATTGTAATGTTCACCTGTCAGACTCATTCCTCCCCCAGCCGGATCATCCAACCACTCTGATGTGTTTCACAACAGCATATAAAAGGTGTGCACTTGACAGGCTGCACTTTGAGGCAAACTTGGAGGCGAGTGCACAGTAACATTGCGGAGCATTCACCAAGGACGCCTATTAGACGTCAAGGTTCAGGCATGTTTTTCAGGGGACTTGGGGCAAAGGCTGCCCTGCAGTTGAAGGTAATGCATAAGCCCGTGTGGGGTGGTGGGCAGTGGGGGGTGGGGGGGTGGTGGGTAGCGGTCACGCATTAGGGACTCCTTGTATAAAGTGACCCTTACTCTGCAGCTGAGACAGTTCAGGAGCAGCCACATTGATATGATTGGAGTCGGGCCTTGAGCTTATCTGCCCACTCAAGCAACACAGAGGCATTAAAGTGCCACCATGTGCTCCAGAGTTTATTACCCCTCGGGCACAGACTGTAAACTCACGAGTGTTTTAGTAGACAGCAGAACTGTTGGACGACTGGGCACATTGTACAATCTCCTTACTAAAGCTGGCCATGGAGCAGTCACTGGTGGAGGCGCTCACAGCCCTTTGCATTGTCATGATCCTGGTTTGGACCACTCTCCCCCGTGGTACAAGCTAACAGTGCAGCCTTGCAGCACGGGTTAGGAGAATGCCTGTGCCTGAGCTGAGATCACAGCATGCAGTCCAATGGGCAAAGCTGCCGCCAATCGGCCGGGTGGAGTGGGGCTGTGGAAGGTGGGGTTTCGGGCAGCCATGCAGCACAATAATCTCTGGCCATCCAACTGATGGCCAGCTCCCTTCGGGATGAATTAAGCGGTCATCAAATGTGACCAAGAGAGTTCCTTTGTACACCCATGCTGACCCACGCCTCTCTCTCTTTCACCTTGCAGGAGGAGTACATCAGGGTCATGGAGCCTGGTGAACTAGCTGTATGTCTCATGGCTTACAGAGAGCAAAGACAATGGAGAAGAGGGTGACTGAGGCACTGGCTGTGCAGAGGGAGGAGTAGCACCCTCAGGAAGAAGGGGTGACTGGGACTCCCGCTGAAGCCGCTGAAGGGCCACAGTGAGCCATCACTGGTCGGCACCGAGCTAGACCGAGGGACTATATGAGAGTCAGGATGCAAGAGTGATTAGATTTGTCCAGGTCTCAGGTTTCCCACAGGTGCAGGGTGCCATCGACTGTACTCATGTGGCACTGAGATCTCCGTCGCTACACACGGTCCACTATGTGAACCATAAGGGATTCCATTCGCTGAATGTGCAGCTGATGTGCAACCACCACAAACCTGCAGGTTCGTGCACCGTTTCCAGGGAGTGTTCACAACTCCTAGATTCTCAATCAGTCACAGATCCCTGATATCTTCCAGGGTCCACAGAGGCTGCAGGGATGGCTCCTCAGGGACTAGGGCTACCCACAGAGGACGTGGCTGATGACACCCGTGCGGTGGCCTCAGACTGTAGCAGAGCAACACTATAGTGAGGCTCATGCTGTAACCTAGTGGAGCAAACCATCGGGATGCTGAAAAGGAGGTTCCAGTGCCTGGACCGGTCTGGAGGAGCCCTGCAATCCAGTCCCCAGAGGGTGTCTCCCATCATCGTCGCCTGCTGCACCCTTTACAACCTGGTGCTGCAAAACGGAGAGGGGCTGGCTGAGGAGGAGATGGAGGAGCTGGAGGTTTCCTCCTCCTCCACCACCTCCAAGGACATCGACTGTGATGAGGATGAGGAGGGCCTTGAAGGCAACCATGACTAGGATGAGGCCCTCGCACTGGCCAGACGAGGCAGATGTACTCGGGAGGCCCTCACAGCCTCTAGACTTGTGGAGGATGATGACAACGTGCAGTGGAGAGACACCATAAAATCCTCACATTACATCTATGAATATTTGAATCCAGTCTGGCTTATGGCAGGACACATACCCTCTGTGATAATGCTCCTGTCATGGAGATGCAGTGGAGGCCCTAATAGTCACTTGGCTGCAGGAGGATGATGATGACATGCAGTGAGGACTCGCCTAATATCTTTACATAGCCTCTGAGAATGTCTGACTCCTGTCTGGCTAAGGGCAGCTCACTTCCGCTCTGTGATCAGGGTCATATCAAAGAGACACAGCCCTGAAACTTAAGGAGCATCTGATCCATTGTCCGCCTTCAGCACCTGAGCCCTTCAGGAGCACAGCGTCACTGGTCACAGATGCTGGGGAGATGGGAGCCAGCCCCACCTTAAAGGTGCTGAGAACACACAGAGAGAATGACGGATCTCTGGGATGCCTGCCCACGACATTCCAGCAGCACTAACAAGCACAGCCGAGGTGCAGGCATCAGGAATGTGTCCAGGGAGTGTGAGGACACAGCATTACTTTGGTCTGAAGGCTGCACAGAGCACAGGGAATAGGCCATGGACTGAGATACCTGCCTTTATCTTGTGCAGAAACGTTTCATATCTGAGTCTCATGAACAATGGTCATCAGAACAAGGAGACAGAGGATTGGAGTCCTCTGAAGGCTGAGACCTGGAGGCCCCCGGCCTGCTTTCGGGGTCCTGCTGTGTGGTGTTGGCACCCCCATTGGCCTGTGCAGCTGGAGCTGCTAAGGCCACAGGAAGAGGGGATTAAGATGTGCCGGACACTCCCGTAGTTACCTGCATGGATGGCCTCAGGCTGTGCACCAGCTGATCTTCCCCACTATGGGTGCCCAAGGGCCCCTGGCTGACCCCATGAGGAGAAAGGGTAGACTTACCCTGGTGGAAGGGGGTAGGTCATTCATCCTCTTGTGGCACAGAGTGGCAGTCCTCTTATGCAGGGCATTGGAACTGACCATGCTGCCACAGCCTGCCAAGCCGGATTGGTGATGTTGCTGCCCATCCTGCGGCCAGAGTGGGGGTTAGAGGACATCACGGCGAGTCTCCAGTGCGTCCAAAAGGTGCTTGAGAGACATGTCATTGAACTGGGAGGGCTGCAGTCTTTTTTCCATTCAGGACTATGTCTTCTGTGCAGCAGCCGTGGGCTGGAAGCACTGAGAGGTTTTGCCGCAGCTACACTTTAAATATGGTGCCGGGTGTGATGAAGTGGTGAGATGATGGTGTGGAGGGTAAATGAGAGGCCGCCTGGCATGGAAACGGTGTGTTTCCTGGGAATGCATAATTAACACGGTCGGTTTGGGACAATAAGCTGTTTTCCAGCTGATGGGTAAAATGTCGTTTTACCTGCCCGCTACCGCACTTAAAGCAAATCTGGGACGATTCCACCCAGTGTCTCAGAGACAAAACAAGCTCCTATTGTCTATTTTATTAATAAATCTTATCATTGAAGAATTAGTGAAGGCTAAATGTTTTCTTTCCGACCTGTGTAATGGGGTGTTTTGGAGTGAATGGCTGGTTGGCTCACTTCCAAAAGTAATTTAGCTTCAGAGTTTAGCTGTACTCTGTGTTTCTTTCAATTTTGGCTTATACAAATGAACATACAAATTAGGAACAGGAGTAGGCCACTCAGCTCCTCGAGCCTGCTCTGCCAATCAATAAGATCATGGCTGATATGAATGTAAACTGAATCCCACATTCCTGTCTACCCCAATAACCTTTCACCCCTTTGTTAATTAAAAATCTACCTAGCTCTGCCTTAAAAATATTCAAAGACTCTGCTTCCACCGCCTTTTGAGTAAGAGAGATCCAAAGACTCGCAACTACCTGAGAGAAACAATCTCCCCTTCTCTCTGTATGGAATGAACAGTCCTTATTTTTAAACAGTGACCTCTCGTTCTCGATTCTCCCACAAGGGGAAACATCCTCTCCACATCCACCCTGTCAAGGCTCCTTAGGATCTTAAAGGTTTCAATAAAATCAATTCTTACTCTTTTAAATCCCATTGGATACAAGTCTAACCTCTCCAGCCTGTCCTCATAAGACAACCTGCCCATTCCTGGCATCAATCTAGTTAACCTCCTCTGAACTGCTTCTAACGCTTTTACATCTTTCTTTAAATATGGAGAGTGGTGCTGTACACAATACTTCAGATGATTCATGCACTAGGATCCCCAGATCCCTCTGAATCTCAGAGATCTGCAATCTCTCACCATTTAGATAATAAGCTTCTTTCTAATTCTCCCTGACAAAGTGAACGAGTTCACATTTGCCCACAATTTACTCCATTTGCCAGATCTTTGCCCACTCACTTAACCTACCTGTCACCTTCTAGCCTTATATTCTCTTCACAATTTACTTTCCGATCTATCTTTGTGTTGTCAGCACATTATTCCTTAGGTCCCTTCATCAAAGTCATTTGTATAAATTGTGAAAAGTTGAGGCTCCAGCACTGATTCCTGTGGCACATAGAAACATAGGAACTAGGAGCAGGAGTAGATCATTTGGCCCTTCGAGCCTGCTCCACCATTCAATATAATCACTGCTGATTCTCTATCTCAACACTTTCTCTCCATATCCCTTGATGCCACTAATACCCAAAAAAATTATCAATTTATGTCTTGAATATACTCAGCGGCCTGGCCTCCACACCCTTCTGTGGTAGAGAATTCCACAGATTGAGCATCCTCTGAGTGAAGGCATTTTCCTCATTTCAGCCCTAAATGGCCCGACTGTATCCTGAGAGTGTGGTCCCTGGACTCCCCAGTCAGGGAAAACATCCTCCCTGCAACCAGTCTGTCTAGCCCTGTTAGAATTTTATATGTTTCAATCAGATCCCCTCTCATTCTACTAAACTCTAGTGAATACAGACCCAGTCAAACCAATCTCTTCTGATGCGACAGTCCTGCCATCCCCGGTATCAGTCTAGTTAAACTTTGCTGCACTCCCTCTATGGCAAGTATATCCTTTCTTAGGTAGGGAGACCAAAACTGCACACAACACTCCAGGTGTGGTCTCACCAAGGCCTTGCATAACTGTAGTAAGACATCCCTACTTCTGAACTCAAATCCTCTTGCAATGAAGGCCAACATACCATTTGCCTTCCCAATTGCTTGCTGCACCTGCCTGTTTACTTTCATTGACTGGTGTACAAAGACACCCAGATCCCTTTGTACACCCACATTTCCCAACATAACACCATTTAAATAATACTCTGCCTTTCTCTTTTTCACACCGAAGTGTATAACTTCACATTTATTCACATGATCCTGCATCTGCCATATGTTTGTCTACACACACAACTTGTCTAAATCGCCCTGAAGCCTCCATGCATTCTCCTCACAACTCACAACTCCATCCAGTTTTGTGTCATCAGCAAACTTGGAAATATTGCATTTGGTTCCCTCATCCAAGTCATTGAAATTTCTCCTGAATATCTGGGGCCCAAGCACTGATCCCTGCGGTATACACCACAAGTCACCGCCCAGCATCCGGAAGAAGATCAATTTACTCTCTGTTTCCGGCCTGTCAACCAATTCTCAATCCATGCCAGTACATTACCACCAATCCCATGTGCTTTAATTTTGCCCACTAGCCTCATATGTGGGACCTTATCAAAAGCCTCCTTGAAATCCAAATGCATCACATCCACTGGTTCTCCCTTATCTATTCTACTAGTTACATCCTCAAAAAACTCCAGTAGATTAGTTAAGCATGATTTCCCATTCATAAACCAACGCTGACTTTGTCTATTTCTGTTAATGCTTTCCAAATGTTCTGTTAACGCATCTTTTATAATAGACCTTAGCATTTTCCCCACTATTAATGTTATGCTAACTGGTCTGTAAATCTCTGTCACAAAACAAAAGCAGAAACAGAAATACCTGGAAAAACTCAGCAGGTCTGGCAGCATTGGTGGAGAAAAGTACAGTTGATATTTTGAGTCCTCATGACCCTTCAACAGAACTAAGTAAAAATAGGAGAATAGTGAAATATAAGCTGGTTTAAGGGGGTGAGGGGGGGTGGTTGTGGTGGTGGAGAGAAGGTGGGGGGGGTGGTGGTTGTTGGGACAAGCAACAGTCATAGGAGGAGATAACCAAAAGATGTCTCAGACAAAAGAACAAAGAGGTGTTAACCACCTTGTCAAACACCAGGAGAGAAATAGAAAGCAATGAAGGTGCACAAGGCAAAAGAGAGACTCGAAAATCCTGACAGAGATTAAAAAATTTTTAAAAATGGAAATAGGTGGGAAAAGAAAAATCTATATAAATTATTGGAAAAAAAAGGGGGGGCAGAATCGGAAAGGGGATGGGGATGGAGGAGAGAGTTCATGATCTAAAATTGTTGAACTCAATATTCAGTCCAGAAGGCTGTAAAGTGCCTATTCGGAAGATGAGGTGCTGTTCCTCCAGTTTGCGTTGAGCTTCGCTGGAGCAATGCAGTAGGCCAAGGACAGACATGTGGCCATGAGAGCAGGGTGCAGTGTTGAAATGGCAAGCAACAGGGAGGTCTGGGTCATGTTTGCGGACAGACCGAAGGTATTCCACAAAGCGGTCACCCCGTCTGCGTTTGGTCTCTCCAATGTAGAGGAAACCAAAGTCTCCATCCCATTCTCTCAGTTCCTTCACCTCCATGGCATCTGTCCTAATGATGCCACTTTCAAAAACAGTTCCTCTGACATGTCTTCCTTCTTCCTTAACCGAGGTTTTCCACCCACGGTGGTTGACAGGGTTCTCAACCATGTCGAGCCCATCTCCCGCGGATATGCCCTCACACCTTCCTCTTCCTCCCAGAAACATGATAGGGTCCCCCATGTCCTCACTTATCACCCCACCAGCCTCCGCATTCAAAGGATCATCCTCCGCTATTTCCGCCAAATCCAACATGATGCCACCACCAAGCACATCTTCCCTTCACCCCCCCCGCCCCCCCGGTGGCTTTCCACAGGGATCATTCCCTCCAGGACACCCTGGTCCACTCCTCCATCACCCTCTACACCTCAACCCCCTCCCACGGCACCTTCCCATGCAACCGCAGAAGGTGTAACACCTGCCCCTTCACTTCCTCTCTCCTCACTGTCAAAGGGCCCAAACACTCCTTTCAAGTGAAGCAGCATTTCACTTGCACTTCCCTCAAATTAGTCTACTGCATTTGTTGCTCCCAATGCGGTTTCCTCTACATTGGAGAGACCAAACACAGACTGGGTGACCGCTTTGCAGAACACCTTGGTTCTGTCTGCAAGCATTACCCAGACCTCCCTGTCACTTGCCATTTCAACACTCTACCCTGCTCTCATGCCCACATGTCTGTCCTTGGCCTGATGCATTGTTCCAGTGAAGCCCAACGCAAACTGGAGGAACAGCACCTCATCTTCTGACTAGGCACTTTACATCCTTCCGGTCTGAATATTGAGTTCAACAATTTTAGATCATGAACTCTCTCCTCCATTCCCACCCACTTTCTGATTCCCCCCACCCCCTTTTTTTTCCAATTATTTATATAGATTTTTCTTTTCCCACCTATTTCCATTATTTTTAAATGTATTTCCATCCATTGTTTTATCTCTACCTTTTAGCCTTTTTCGATTCCTTCACCACCCTCACCCCCCCTACCCCCACTAGGGCTATCTGTACCTTGCTTGTCCTGCTTTCTATCCTTAATTAGCACATTCCTTAGATAATATCACCACTTACAACATCTCTTTGTGCTTTTGTCTGTGACATCTTTTGGTTATCTCCATCTATCACTGGTCCTTTATCTAGCTCTATTTGTCCCACCCCCCTTAAACCAGCTTATATTTCACCTCTTTTCCACTTTTACTTAGTTCTGTTGAAGAGTCACACAGACTCAAAACGTTAACTGTGTTCCTCTCCGCAGATGCTGCCAGACCTGCTGAGTTTTTCCAGGTATTTTTGTTTTTGTTAGTTTCAACATGTTCCCTCTAGGGTGAAACGAAAGAGTAACAAGCCCAGAGTACCATAGATGACCAGAGATATTCAGGTTACGATAAGCAGGAAAAGAGAGGCTTTGAGCAGGTACAAGGGAAGCAAATCAGCAGAGGCATTAGTGGAATACAGACAGTGCAGGGTGGAGCTTAAGAAAGCGATTAGGAGAGCAAGGAGAAATCTCTGGCTGGTAAAAGTAGGGAAAATCACATGATATTCTATAAGTATAACATGGGAAGAGGATAACCAGAGAAAGAGTAGGGTCCAAGGGGACAATCTATCGCTAGAGTGTTGAATGAAGGTATCGAACTCAGGGAGAGAAACTGCGGGGTTCTTAACCAAATTGATAGAGGGAGTGACAAGGTATTAGAAGTGTTGTCAGGCTTAAAAGTGGACAAATCTCCAACTCCAGATGATTTGTGCCCCAGCTTGCTGAGGGATGCAAGGGAGGAGATCGCAGGGGCTCTGACCCAAATTTTTATTTACTCTCTAGCCACAGGGGAGCTGCCAGAGGACTGGAGAACAACTAATGTGGTTCTGCTAATTAAGAAGGGTTGTAAAGATAAGTCAGGGAACTACAGACCAGTGAATCTCACGTCAGTGGTAGGGAAAGTATTAGAGAAAATTCTGAAGGAGAGAATCTACCTCCACTTGGAGAGGCAAGGTTTAATCAGGGATAGTCAGCATGACTTTTTCAGAGGGAGATCATGCCTAACAAATTTGATTGAATTTTTTGAGGAGGTGACCAGGTGTGTAGATGAGGGTAGTGCAGTTGATGTAGTTTATATGGATTTCAGCAAAGCCTTTGACAAGGTCCCACACAGGAGACTTATAGAGTAGCAAATGCACATGGGATACAGGGTAATTTGATAAGGTGGATTCAAAATTGGCTTAGTTGTAGAGACAGAGGGTGATGACAGAAGGATGCTTTAGTGACTGGAAGCCAATGTCCACAGGGATCTGTGCTGGGTCCCCTATTATTTGTCATTTATATAAACAACATAGATGACTATGTGGGGGGTAGGATTTGTAAGTTTGCGGATGAGACAAATAATGACCAGGTGGTTGACAGTGAGATTGAGTGTCAAGTGGCGGATGGAATTTAACCCTGAAAAGTCTGAGGTGATACACTTTGGAAGGAATAATCTGACAAGGAAGTATTCAATGAACGGCATGGCGCTAGGAAGTTCTGAGGAACAAAGGGACCTTGGTTTATGTGTCCATAGATCTCTGAAGGCGGAGGGGCATGTTAGTGGGGTGGTGAAAAAGGCATATAGGACAGTAGCCTTTATCAATCGAGGCATAGATTACAGAAGTAGGGAGGTCATGTGGGATTGTATAGCACCTTGGTGAGGCCACAGCTAGAGCAGCACTGTGTGCCATTCTGGTCACCAAATTATAGGAAGGATGTGATTGCATGGAGGGGGTGCAGAGGAGATTCGCCAGGATGTTGCCTGGGATGAAACATTTAAGTTATGAAGAGAGGTTGGATAGACTTGGGTTGTTTTCACTGGAGCAGAGAAGACTGAGGGGCGACCTCATCGAAGTGTACAAGATTATGAAGTGCAAGGACAGGGTGGATAGGGGACAGCTGTTCCCCTTCATTGAAGAATCTATCACAGGGGGGCATAAGTTCAAGGTGAGGGGCAGGAGGTTTAGGGGGGCTGTGAGGAAAAACTTTTTACCCAAAGGGTGGTGACGGTCTGGAATGCACTGCCTGGGAATGTAGTGGAGGCGGGTTGCCTCATATCCTTTAAAAAGTACCTGGATGAGCACTTGGCATGTCATAACATTCAAGGCTGTGGGCCAAGTGCTGGTAAATGGGGTTAGGTAGGTAGGTCAGATGTTTCTCACGTGTCAGTGCAGACTCAATGGGTCGAAGGGCCTCTTCTGCACTGTGATACTGTGATACTGTGTGAAGGTGACCTCCAATGCATCCAATATTTCCAGGACCACTTCCTTTAGTACTCTGGGATATAGATTATCAGGCATTGGGGATTTATCAGCCTTTAAACCCATTAATTTCTCAAGCACCATTTTTTTTTTACTAATAATGATTTTCTTCAATTCCTCCCTCTCACTAGATCCTTGGTTCCCTAACATCTCTGGGAAATTATTTGTATCCCCTTTAGTGAAGACAGAACCAAAATATATGTCTAATTCTTCTGCCATTTCTTTGTTCACCATTAGAATTTCCCCCGTTTCTGACTGTGAGGGTCCTACATTTGTCTTTGCTAAACTTTTTCTCTTCACATGTTATAGAAGCTTTTACAATCAGTTTTTATGTGCCCGACAAGTTTACTCTCACACTCCATTTTCCCCTTCTTGATCAAACTTATTGTCCACTTTTGCTGAATTCTAAACTGCTCCCAATCCTCAGGCTTGCTGCTTTTTCTGGCATTTTTATATGTCTCCTCCTTGGATCTGATACTATTCCTAATTTCTTTTGTAATCCATGTTTGAGCCACCTTTCCTGTGTTATTTTTGCACCAGACAGGAATGACTGTTGTAATCCATGCATATGTTCCATAAATATTATCTATTGCCTATCCACCATCAAGACTTTTAGTAAGGTTCCCCAATCCATTATTGCCAACCCGAGCCGCGTACCCTCGTAGTTCCATTTATTTAGATTCAGGACCATAGTTTCAGATTCAACTTCTTCACTCTCCATCTTAATGGGCAATTCTATCATTTTATGGTCGTTCTTCCCTAAGGGACAAGATTGTTAATTAACCCTTTCTCAGTGCACAATACCCAGTCTAAGATAGCCTGCTGTCTAGACGGCTCCTCAGCATTTGATCTAAAAAAAACATCATGTACACACTCCAGGAAATCCTCCTTCACAACCTTATTAGTAGTTTGGTTATTCCAATCTATTTGTAGATTAAAGTCACCCATGATTACAGTTGTACTGTTGTGGTCACTTTGACAAATGGACCTCAGGAGTCTCAGGCACAGGTCACGATCGTTTATTCCAGCAATTGCAAGGAAAGAACTATCCCAATGCAGCTTGAGATAGCACTCTGCTAAATTACAAGTGTTCAACATATTTATACAGTATTGGTCACGTACAAGAACAGTTTCCAGATTCCGATCTCGTCAACACATAGGTTTACATTAAACAGACATCTCTGGTAACAGGTACATGCATTGGAAGTTCCTATTTTCCCCCAGGTAGAGACCTTCCCTCCTGCCAAAACTAGGACCTGTTCTTTCCCTATCTGCTGTAAACAGGCTCAATCTTAGTTGTCTTTTACAACCTAAGCCTCCAGTGTGACTCCCAGGGCCTTGCAGGTGATTGCAAACCCTGAGGGTACACAAAGTTTGAGAGTGTGTAATGTTCATCTGGTGCTTTTTCACTGTTTATGTATTGCAGGCACTGGCTGCTTGGAGATTCCAACAGTATCATTACCTTACAATAAATTCTTAGTGTACCCTTTTATTCCCTGCTAACAGCCTGTCGCCAGCTTGATCTCAGGGCCTATCCTATGATAGATGGAGGTAGCTGTCTCCCTTGAGAGACGGAGACTCCTTCGGCACTGCACATCAGACATATTGAGGTTGCTACTTCATCGCCTGTAAACCCTGGCAGCAGGATAGTGGCATCTTCTGCGGCCCCTTCCGCCTTGCACTTCCTGTTGGCTCTGCACACCTTGTGCCTGTGCCTGCACTCCCAAAGGTGGCTTCCCTGGAGTCTTGGCCTACTACCCCATCTGCCCCTCTCTTCCTCCTCAGAAGAGGTGCCTCCAGTGAAGAGCACAATCCCCATTCCTAGGGAAAGGGAAGGCTGCCTGAAACCTACAAGGCCCCAAGAGGCCTGTTAAACAGTGGCAGACGTGCCTCGGAACTCATAGTGCGCCCTCCCACCGAAATTTTGCAATGGTGTGTGGTGACATGGGGACACACGCCCGAAGTCATCGAGTGTCATTTTGCGTGTTGGCATGTCGGGCCCTGCCCCAGCACAACGATGTCAAAATCCTGCCCAAAGAACTGATAAGGTCCATGTTTCCACACATAGCCCATTGTCCAGGGAAGTGCTTTTTCTTGCTATAGTCACTGTTGTTTTTGTTGGTGAGGTGTAGCATCTTTTGTGACCACGGGCAGAGTACTCGCTGGGTGTGTGGGCGCATGCCCGATGTGCTTGAGCGTAAAATAGTGTGTGATAACGTCTGGCAAGCGTCCCGATGTCATTGATATTTCGGTCGGCAGTCACGCGCTAAACTCAGAAGTGCTCCCGCCGACAATTAAGAGGGTGATATAGACAAAGAAATAGACAAGTTGCAAAAAAATGTTTTGGATTGTGGGAGAGCGGATTGTAGTGAAATAAGGCAGGATCTGGCCAAGGTAGACTGGGAACAGCTACTTGCGGGGAAATCTACAGAGGAACAGTGGGGGGTGTTCAAAAAGGAAATGGGGAGAGTACAGGCTCAACATGTTCCCTCTAGGGTGATAGGAAGGAGCAGCAAGCCTAGAGAACCATGGATGACCAGAGATATTCAGGATACGCTGAGAAGGAAAAGAGAAACTTTTAGCAGGTACAAGGGAAGCAAATCAGCAGAGGCATGAGTGGAGTACAGAAAGTGTAGGGTGGAGCTTAAGAAAGCAATTAGGAGAGCAAAGAGGGGATATCAGAAAGCACTGGCTGGTAAAAGTATGGGAAAATCCCAAAATATTCTATCAGTATGTCAAGGGGAAGAGGATAACCAGGGAAAGAGTAGGACCCATTTGTGTGGAGCCAGAGGTAGAGTGTTGAATGAATACTTCACATCCATCTTCACACAAAAGAATGAGGATGAAGGTATGGAACTCAGGGAGAGAGACTGCGAGGTTCTTGAGTAAATTGATAGAGGGAGTGACAAGGTATTGGAGGTGTGGGCAGGCTTAAGAGTGGACAAATCTCCACGTCTAGATGATTTGCGTCCCAGACTGCAGAAGGAGTCAAGGGAGGAGATCATAGGGGTCCTGACCCAAATTTTTAATTCCTCTCTGTCCACGGGGGAGGTGTCAGAGGACTGGAACACAACTAATGTGGTTCCGCTATTTAAGAAGGGTTTCAGAGATAAGATAGGGAACCATAGGCCAGTGAGTTTCACATTAGTGGTAAGCAAAATATTGGAGAAAAATCTGAAGGAGAGAATCTACCTCCACTTGGAGAGGCAAGGTTTGATCATGAATAGTCAGCATGGCTTTGTCAGAGGGAGGTCATGTCTAAAAAATTTGATTGAATTTTTTGAGGAGGTTTACCAGGTGTGTAGATGAGGGTAGTGCAGTTGATGTAGTTTATATGGATTTCAGCAAAGCCTTTGACAAAGTCCCACATGGGAGACTTATAAAGAAGGCAAAGGCACATGGGATACAGGGTAATTTGATAAGATGGATTCAAAATTGGCTTAATTGTAGGAGACAGAGGGTGATGACAGAAGGACGCTTTAGTGACTGGAGGCCAGTGTCCAGTAGCGTACCACAGGGATCTGTGCTGGGTCCCCTATTGTTTGTCATTTATATAAATGACATAGATGACTATGTGGGGGGTAGGATTAGTAAGTTTGCGGACGACACAAAGATTGGCTGGGTGGTTAACAGTGAGATTGAGCATCTTTGGCTACAGGAAGATATAGACGGGATGGTCAAATGGACAGATAAGTTGCAGATGGAATTTAACCCTGAAAAGTGTGAGGTGATACACTTTGGAAGGAGTAATTTGACAAGGAAGTATTCAATGAATGGCATGACACTAGGAAGTTCTGAGGAACAAAGGGACCTTGGCGTGTGTGTCCATAGATCTCTGAAGGCGCGGGGTCATGTTAGTGGGGTGGTGAAAAAGGCATATGGGACACTTGCCTTTATCAATCGAGGCATAGATTTAACAAATTGGGAGGTCATGCAGCAGTTGTATAGAACCTTGGTGAGACCACAGCTGGAGTACTGTGTGCAGTTCTGGTTGCCACATTATAGGTAGGGTGTGATTGCGCTGGATGGGGTGCAGAGGAGATTCACCAGGATGTTGCCTGGAATGAAACATTTAAGTTATGGAGAGAGATTGGGATAGACTTGGGTTGTTTTCATTGGAGCAGAGAAGACTGAGGGGCGACTTGATTGAGGTGTACAAGATTATGAGGGGCATGGACAGGGTGGATAGTGAGCAGCTGTTCTTCTTTGTGGACGAGTCTGTCACAAGGGGACACACATTCAAGATGAGGGGCAGGAGGTTTAGGGGGGAATGTGAGGAAAGATTTCTTACCCAGAGCGTGGTGCTGGTCTGGACTGCGCTGCCTGGGAGGGTGGTGGAGGCGGGTTGCCTCACAACCTTTAAAAAGTACCTGGATGAGCACTTGGCTCGTCATAGCATTCAAGGCTATGGGCCAAGTGCTGGTAAATGGGATTGGGAAGGTAGGTCAGGTGTTTCTCACATGTCAGTGCAGACTCGATGGGCTGAATGGCCTCTTCTGCACTGTGATTCTATGATTCCAGCCAGACGGCCTTTGCATTTTTCAGGAAACCTCGTGCGAGGGCAGGATGAGGTTTCTGATATTAATTTAAAGAATTAAAATGTTTGGACAGAATTTTCATCATCCACATGTCCGGAGACTGATTCTAATGCGTGGGCATTTTCCCCCGTTTTTAAAGTCTTTATTTTTTGTGTTTAAATTCTTCAGTTCCCTGAGGCAGCTCTCTGCCTTCAGGGAGCTTTCATTGTGCACTGCCCCCCACCCACACTGACTTCAGAGCTTACTCTGCTCCCACCCCCAACCCAGGCAGCACTGATCGTATCAGCGCCCGCTTCACGGTGTCTGTTCATTATTTGGCTAGCCAGCCAGTGTGAAATCGCGGTCGAGGGTCAAATGCAGTCGGCGGCCCGCTTCCTGACCACTCCCAGGCCCACCGAGCTGAAAATTCAGGCCCGCATTTACTTTTTTGGATGTTTTCAAAGTCTTTAGAGGGTGAGTTTTGTAAAAATGCACCGCACTCTGATTGATGATTTTTTCTCTCTCTTCCCACTGTCCGGAGTTTCTATGTTGGTTACGTGGAGTGAGTTATGAATTATTCTCCATATGCATTTTATGGTCTCTGCTCCCTTTGAGGTCCATCGGTTCTCTTGGGGAGGGGGTGTGGAGGTGCTTCCTATAGCGCAGTGATGTATGTTCTCCGCCCCTTGTGTCTTGAGTTTTCTGTTTGGGCTGAGAATTTGGCCTTGGGTAAATATTTCTTTTAAATTTTATGAGTTACTGCCTTGTGTGGACGGGGGTATTTAGCGTGTGTTTTTTTTTTACGAGTGGAATATTCATCAAAGCACGAGCTTCTTCAGTAATTCTATGGATATGTAGGAATTTTTCCTGTTTATCTGGGATTTGAGCTAACACCTTTTCACAGTCTAGTTTAATTGCTGAATCCAAATAGCTCACAATAGGCTCCTGTGACCCAATTTCCAGTTATGGTCATTTAAAATCCTCCCTATTTCATAGGTTGTAGACAGTCCACGTTCATCTGTTATTCTTCCTAACATAGGAATAATCTCAGAAATGAGTGGCTTTCCATGTGCTTTATTATAGACAAGGCCATAAATTGGCTCCCAGGATGTACAGCTTAGGGACTGTCACAGGGCCAGGAGTTAGACTGGCCACTGTGTGTAAATCTTCATTTCCCCATTGTTTTGTACACAGCTTAAGTTTAGTTAAATTCTGTAACATCCTTTCTAATTGTTTAATATTCATCCTGCCTTCTGGCTTCCCAGAAATTTGCTAAGTATTTTGTGTGATAATGTGACCATCTGAATGTTCTGGTCTTTTCAAAATTTGAAGCATCTTTACTGGCGTAGAATAAACCCTTTAAGACTGCATAGACTTGTCTGACAGCATTTAAATCACAATTTGCCACTGATGGGGTTTCTCTGTAACCAAACCCTCCAGAGGCGAAAGCTGTGCCTTACCCTTTGATAAAGGCTGCGGCCCCTGTCCTGCCTGTATCTTATGGGCTGTTACCTAATGCCTGTATATTTGTTATGTAGACACCCTATTGGTCTAAAGTCTGTAAGGTGACTTTTGGCTGCCAATTGATTTGTGCTATTCCAGCATCATTTGCAGTAAATTGGCTGGGCGAAAGGAAGCAGAAAGCAATGGTTAAGGGGTAGTTTTCAGGCTGTAAGAAGGTTTGCAGTGGAATTCCCCAGGGGTCGGTATTGGGACGCTTACTTTTCCTGATATATATATAAATGATCTAGATCTTGGTGTGCAGGGGACAATTTCAAAGTTTGCGGATGACACAAAACTTGGAAGAATTGTAAACTGTGAGGAGGACAGTGTAGAACTTCAAAAGGACATTGACACATTGGTGGACTGGGCAGATAGGTGGCAGATGAAGTTCAATGCGGAGAAGTGTGAGGTGATGCACTTTGGAACAAAGAAAGAACATGGAGAGACAATATAAAATAAAGGTTACTATTCTAAAGTGTATGTAGGAGGAGAGAGACCTGGGTATATTTGTACGTAAGTCATTAAAGGTGGCAGGACAGGGAGAGGGAACTATTTCTAAAGCATACAGTATTCTAGGCTTCATTAACAGTGGCATAGAGCTGGGAGCTAATGATGAACTTATAGAAGATATTGGTTAGATCTCAACTGGAGTACTGTGTACAGTTCTGGGCACCACACTATTGGAAGGATATGAACGCATTGGAGAGAGTGTAGAAGAGGTTTACAAGAATGGTTCCAGGGATGAGACACTATAGTTATGAGGAAAGTTTGGAGAAGTTGGGACTGTTTTCCTTGGAGAGGAGAAGGCTGAGAGGAGACTTGATAAACGTTTTCAAAATTATGAGCGGTCTGGACAGTGCAGATAGAGATAAACCGTTCCTGCTCGTAAACAGACCAAGAATCAGAGGGCATAGTTTTAAAGTGTTTTGAAAAAGAAGCAAATGTGAGGTGAGAAAATACTTTTTCATGCAGCAAGTAGTTAGGGTTTGGAATGCACTGCCTGGAAGTGCACTCTGTGATTCTGTGAAGGGTGGTGGAGGCAGGTTTGATTGAGGCATTCAAGAGGGCATTGTATGATTATTTAAACAGAACCAATGTGCAGGGTTCTGGGGAAAAGGCAGGAGACTGGGCCCAGTTAAAATGCTCATAGAGCGAGTACAAACACAATGGGCCGAATGGCCTCTTTCTGTACTGTACCAATAAATAAATAAATTCATCAATCCCTGGTGGTCTAATTGTGTCCCGTTTTATCCTACCTCCCTCCACAGCAGAAATTACTAAATGATCAGCTTCTGGAAGTGCAATCAGATTTTGTTGACTGCCAAAGCAGTTGGCTGGGTCACCTAAAGAGTGAATCAGCCCTGTTCCATGCTGTGTTGCCATGGTTATTACACCAGGCTAAAGCCCTATCTAGGTAAGTGCTTATAATTGAGTTTTTTTTAGGAATTTCTTTAAAATATCCTATCTCTCAGAGGATAACTCTAGTTTCGGATGGTATTAATTAAAATTATCTCGAGCCCAACGTTGGGCGCCAGCTGTTAATGGTTCTACTATTTATAACTCCTGGCAAGGTAAGCCAATCCCTTCAACTTATTGCCAGCTTAAAGCCTCAACTAAAAGAGATTCTAAGCATTAAGGAAAGATAGTCTTAGACTGGGTCCTCAAATACAAGCCCTCTCCTCCAGGAGTCTCAAAGCCCACAAAATTTTCTTAGGACAGGACATATATTGAGGCCTGTCTTAGTAGACCAACTTCTTTGAAAGTTAATCAATATCAGCTCTTAGAAACCTGACTAAGACTTCTCGGGTAATTATGTGGGTTGGCGAGATAATAACTATTTCAGACTACACATTCTATATGCTTCAAAAACATAGACATTTTATTGAAGCCCATTATAGATTATAGCTCATACATTAAGTTATAAACAATAACTAAAGCTTAGCATAACATGTAAATAATGTAGTCCTAAATGCATGAAATTTATAAATCTATCTTATCAGCAATATTGTTGGGTAACTCAAAAAAACAGTAACAATTAAGAAAGATATTTACTCAGGAATTCAATATGGTCATATCGACTTTTGATATATCTCTGTCTCAACCCAGGAGAATTCTCAAAAGAGAACTCTGACCCTTTATGTTCCAAAGATGGCTGAGTGACCGAAAACTAATGGTGTATACTTTTCTCGACAGTGCCTGCAGAGATGAAACAAGCTCCTATTGGTTATTTTGTTAATAAATCTTATCAATTTAAGAATTAGTGAAAGCTAAATGTTTTCTTTCCAACCTGTGTAATAGGGATGTTTTGAAATGACTGGCTGGTTGGCTACCTTCTAAAAGTAATTTCACTTTAAGATTTAGCTGTACTACGTGTTTTTTAATTTTTGCTTATCTGAAGTAATTTCGCGTTCAGACTGACTCTGAGCACAGATGTCTATTTTGGATACATTCCAATTTCTTACCATCTGAAGCTTCCTTTGTTTTATAAATACATTGGCAATAATTCAAGTTATCAGCCATCTTAAGTAGCTAAAGTTAATTCTGCCATTTTATGTCTCTAACCTGATGCTGCTAATCTTGGGATTAACAGTTTAAAATCTTAGATTTGCCACCTGATCTGTAACTTAATTTACAGCCTCATGCCGTGTTTAATCACACTGCTACCCACCGCCCACCTCCTCACGTCTGCTAGATTCGGGTTTGACTATAAGCTTTGTAACTAATCCAGGGATTAAAGAGTCAGAGAGAATTACAGGTACATTTTGTGTCTCAGATTGTAAATTCTCCAGTTATTAAAATTCAGGTATTTGGTTTGTCCAGGTGCAGATGAAGTCACTTGAGGTCTTGTGATGCTGTTTTTCTTCATCTTTCATAAAAAGATGCAAAGCACATTGTAAATGTTACTGAGAAGAGAGGCCAAGAGATGACATTTGGTTCTCTCAATGCAAAGTAATAAAATAAGCTGAGTACCTCACTCAAAAACAGGGTCATTGTAAATGTCAGTGAGATCTGGACCACCCAATGATCACTGAAGTAAAGCTGCCTGCAAAGACAGATCTGAAAACACATCCCAATTGTCCATCTGGACATTTACAGGGCCGACATTTCAGAGTAATAGATGGAGCTGATTTTTTATATTTTAAATTTTTCAAGTGCCCTTCAATCAAATAGAAAAATGAAACTGTAAAAACTTTAACCAGGAACACTTTCGGTTGAGTCATTACACATTATGGTCACATGGTATTTATTATTGCTTCTTGGGATGTGAGAGTTGCTGACAAGTTTGGTATTTATTACCCTTCCCTTGGTGCCCTAAGATGGTGGTGAGGCCTCTTCTTGAACGGCTGCATTCCATGTGGTGCAGGGAAACCAACAGGGAGTTCCAGGATTTAATCCAGTGACAGTGAGAAAATGGAGTTTGGGATCTTGGAGGGGAACTTGGAGGTGAAGGTGTTCCATTGACCTGCTGCTCTTGTCCTTCGAGCTGGTGAAGGTTGTAGAATTGGGAGGGGCTGCAGAAGGAGTCTTAGTAATTCGCTGCAGTGAAGCGTGTAGAGATTACAGCCTGTAGCTACAACATACCCATGGTGGAAGGTGTGGATGTTTAAGCTAATAGGTGTGGTGCTGGTTAATGGGATTGATTTGTTGTGGACGATTGTGTCAGCTCCTGGAGTGTTGCTGAATCTTCACACATCCAGGAAAGTGGTGAGTATTACATTACACCCAGACTTGTGCCTTGCAGTGAGGATTGGGTGTGCAGGAGGTGATCCAGCGCAAATTCTCTAATCTGGGTGGATAGAAACAGTGTTTGTGAGTTTGGACAATTCAGTTTCTGCTCAATGGTGACACCCAGGAAGTTGATGCTTGAGTCTCAGCAATGGTGATGCCATCGTTCATGGTCATTGCCTGGCACTTGGGTGGCATGAATTTTCCTTACCCCTCATCAGACAAGCCAGGGTGTTGTCCAGGTCTGCTGTATGCAGCTCTGAACTGCAATGGCTGTCCTAAGACACTAGAAACAGGGAGTGTACAAGGTTCTGGACCTGTTCTCTGGGTATCAACAACACAAAACCAGTCTTGGATGCAATTTCTACTTCAGGTGGGAAACCTTTATTCATTCACTAGTGACAGCTCGTACTCACTGTACCGGGTGCTTGGTCACTCCCCGTGCACGGGGTCACCCTTCAGGTGGTCAGCCCGCTGGACGATGTCTCCCCACGTCTCCCAGTGACTGACCAGGCCCCTATCCTCCACCTTCAGTGCTGATGTCTACTCGGGCTCTGACGTTTATACACTTTTTCTGACTCCGGCCCTTTCCCCTCTGGCACATAAGACAAAACCCTAAAACAGGTAATCCGACTGGCCTATGGATTGGTCTATGGATATTTAAGTAAGAAGAGTTAACAAAGTGAATGTTGGTCCTTTAGAGAGTGCGTCGGGGGAATTGATAATTGAAAGTCGGGAGGTGGCAGATGAATTAAACAGATATTTTGCTTTGATCTTCACTATAGATTACACAAGTAACATCCTGGGCTTAGCTGTAAATCCAGAAATGGAAGGGAGGAAGAACTCAGGAAAATTACAATCCCCAGAAAAGTGGTATTGAGCAAATTGTTGGGGCTGCGGGCTGACAAATCCCCAGGTACAGATGGAATTCACTGTGAGGTCTTGACAGAAGTGGCTAGTGAGATTGCTGATGCATTGGCTTTAATTTTCCAAAATTTCCTATATTTAGAGAAGGGTGCGTTAGATTGGAAAATAACAAATGTAACTTCTTTATTCCAAAAGAGAGGGAGAGAGGGAGCAGAAACACACATAGTGGACCGTGTGTAGCGACGGAGATCTCAGTGCCACATGAGTGCAGTCGATGGCACCCTGTACCTGTAGGAAACCTGAGACCTGGACAAATCTAATCACTCTTGCATCCTGACTCTCGTATAGTCCCTAGGTCTAGCTCGGTGCCGACCAGTGATGGCTCACTGTGGCCCTTCAGTGGCATGAGCGGGAGTCCCAGTCACCCCTTCTTCCTGAGGGTGCTACACCTCCCTCTGCACAGCCAGTGCCTCAGTCACTCTCTTCTCCATTGTCTTTGCTGTCTGTAAGCCATGAGACATACAGCTAGTTCACCAGGCTCCATGACCCTGATGTAATCCTCCTGCAAGATGAAAGAGAGCGACATGTGGGTCAGCATGGTTACAAAAAGGGCCTCTCTTGGTTAAGCCTGAAGTCCCCTTAACACATCCCAGAGGGAGCTGGTCACCACTTGGATGGCCAGAGATTATTGCGCTGCATGGCTGCCCGAAACCCCACCTTCCATCGCCCCACCCCACCCAGCCGATTGGCGGCAGCTTTGCCCATTGGACTGCATGCTGTGCTCTCAGCTCAGGCGCAGGCATTCTCCTAACCCGTGCTGCAAGGCTGCACTGTTGGCTTGAACCATTGGGGAGACTGGTCCAAACCGGGATGATGACAATGCAAAGGGCTGTGAGCGCCTCCACCAGTGACTGCTCCATGGCCAGTTTTAGCAAGGAGATTGTACAATGTGCCCATTCGTCCAACAGTTCTGCAGTCCACTAAAACGCTCATTAATTTGCAGTCTGTACCCGAGGGGTAATAAACTCTGGAGCACTTGGTGGCACTTTAATGTTGCTTGAGTGGGCAGATAAGCTCGAGGCCCAACTCCAATCATATCAATGTGGCTGCTCCTGAACTGTCTCAACTGCAGAGTAAGGGTCAATTTATACAAGGTGTCCCTAATGCGTGACCGCTTCCCTCACCCACTCCCCCATCCACCACCCCACATGGGCTTGTGCGCTACCTTCAACTGCAGGGCAGCCTTTGCCCCAAACCCCCTGCAAAACGCATCTGAAACTTGACGTCTAACAGGTGTCCTTGGTGAGTGTTCCGCAATGTTACTGTGCACTCGTCTCCAAGTTTGCCTCAAAGAGCAGCCTGTCAAGTGCACACCTTTTATATGCTGTTGTGAAACACATCAGTGTGGGTGGACGATTCGGCTGGGGGAGGAATGAGTCTGACAAATGAGCCTTACAATGATATGTAGGTGTACGACATTGAGGTTCCCTATGTCCAAAGGATGGAAATGCGGCCCACCATCGATGGACTGAGAGAACAATCACAAACTGGTTTCACAACTCCCTGGAACCAATTTTTGGCCTTCTTGCCATATTGTCCACTCACAGCACCGAACACTTTCGATGCCAGTGGACACAGACGATTCCACCCACTGCATTTAAAAGTTCACACCATGAGGATTAGGTCAGTCAGGCACCTTTGGAACATAAAGGGTCAGTGTTCTCTTTTGAGAATTACCCCGTGTTGAGACAGAGATATATCAAAATTCAATTTCACCATATTGAATTCGTGAGTAAATATCTTTATTAATTGTTACTGTTTGTTCATGAGGAATCGAAACATCAACTGTGCTCTTCTCCGCCGATGCTGCCAGACCTGCTGAGTTTTTCCAGGTATTTATGTTTCAATATTTGCAGGCATGTTGGATTTATAAATTTCATGTATTTAATGCTTTTATTGACATGTTATGTTTAGCTTTAATTATCATTTATAACTTCATTTATAAGCTATAAACTAAAATGGGCTTCACTAAAATGTGTTTGCCTTTGAAGCATATGGAATGTGTAGTCTGAAAAATTTATTATCTCGGCAATCCACATAAATACACTACTCCAGAAGTCTTATTAAGATTTCTAGGAGCTGATATTAGTAAATTTTCAAAGAAGTTGGTCCACTAAGACAGGCCTCAATATATGTCCTGTCCCAAGATAATCATGTGGGCTTTGAGAGTTCTGGAGGAGAGGGCTTGTAGTTGTGGACCCAATCCAAGACTTTGTTCATTTAATGCTTAGAATCTCTTTGAGTTGAGACTTTAAATGAGCAACAAGTTGAAGGGAATTGGCTTACCAGGAGCTAAAAATAGTTGAACCAGAAAAAAGGCCACCACTTGAGGCTGGAGAGAATGATCCCTGCAATTGGGAAAGTGATCAAGGAAAAGGTCCGGAAGTGATTAGAATTAGGGACGGTGAACACTGTACTGGAGGGTTGTCATGGGTTTTGAGTGGATCCTGGAGTGACACTCATATAGACTGTTGGTCCTGAATGGAGCGACAGTCTCAAGGGATTGTACAAACAATCCCTGTCCTCTTTGTCCAGTAGGAAGCCCTCAAAACATTAATAAGATGCACATGTCTAGGCTTCTCCTTATTTTTACACTGTGCCCCCTCGTTCCAGGTTCCCTTTTACCCCAGTCAGTCCATGTCAGGGGAATTGCACCCCAGTGAGAATCAGTGCCCAGGAAACAAAAACCCAGTGAGAGGCAGTGCCAGTGAAAAAGTAACACAGTGAAAGGCAGTGCCCAGGAAACAGAAACCCAGTGAGAGGCAGTGCCAGGAAACAGGAATCCAGTGAGAGGCTGTGCCAGGAAACAGGAATCCAGTGAGAGGCAGTGCCAGTGAAAAAGTAACACAGTGAAAGGCAGTGCCCAGGAAACAGAAACCCAGTGAGAGGCAGTGCCAGGAAACAGGAATCCAGTGAGAGGCTGTGCCAGGAAACAGGAATCCAGTGAGAGGCAGTGCCAGGAAACAGGAATCCAGTGAGAGGCAGTGCCAGGAAACAGGAATCCAGTGAGAGTCAGGGTGAGGGAAAGAGAAACCCAGTGGGATCAAAGCCAGGGGAACGGCACCCCTGGCAATGCCAGTGAAAAAGTAACCCAGTGAGAGGCCTGACTACCCTCCGGCAGCCACCGACCCCCCACCCCCACCCCCTGCTACCACCTGAAACATCCCATCCCCCCAACTACCCCAATCCCCTATCCCCAACTGCCCACCCACCACAACTAAAGCCCTCCCACCCACCTGACTAAACCCCCCAGCCCCAATTATCCCACTGTTCCAATTACCTCCTCACAATCCTGAATACCCCCACCCCTCCACCCTCAAATACCCCCACTGCTCTAATTACCACCCACCCAACCCTGAATACCCCCACCCCTCCAATTACCACCCCTCCAACCTCGAATACCCCCACTGCTCCAATTACCACCCACCACCCCCTGACTACCACCAGCCCTCCAATTACCACCCCTCCACCCCCAAAACCCCCCACCCTTCCAATTACCACCCCCCACCCCCGACTACCCCCACCACTCCAATTATCATCCCCCACCCCCAAAACCCCCCACCCTTCCAATTACCACCCCCCACCCCCGACTACCCCCACCACTCCAATTACCACCCCCCACCCCCGACTACCCCCACCACTCCAATTACCACCCCCCACCCCCAAAACCCCCCACCCTTCCAATTACCACCCCCCACCCCCGACTACCCCTGCCACTCCAATTACCAGCCCCCCACCGCCCAATACCCCCACCTCTATCTAGCCACCAATTACCATCCAAGCCACCCAGCCCCAACTATCCCATTCCCCAAACTAGCCCACAACCCTGACTACCCCCAAACCCTGACTGCAACCCAACCTTACCACCCAAACCCCAGATCCCACACCAACCCACTGGCCCCGACTACTCCCTAACCACCCCTCGACTACCCCCTGATCCTCCCACCACATTGTTGGTCTATGACCCACTGACTAATCTCCCCCACTATTCTAGCTCCCACCCGACACCATCCACCGCCCAAACCCCAGGCCTTCCTCCCACACCATGAATACCTCCCTCCACCCTGACTACTAACCAGCCCCTCCGACTACATCCTGGCCCTCCCAGCCCATGATTACCCGACAAACTAACCACCATACCCTGACTACTCCCCCCACCGACACCACTGGAACCCCCAGCCCTCCATCACCCGAAGGGTGTCATGAGCCATTAACACGAATAGGGGATTGGATAATGGACAGAAAGAGCTACGCGAGGTTGATAATCTGTGGTTAACATTTAAAGAGATAATTCCAAATTCTTAGTGAAAACACATTTCATTGAGAAACAATAAATTCTGCAGGAATACTGGACCCCCCACGGCTTACCACATAAAATAATGATAGCATTAGATGAAAAGAGTTGTGACAATTGTTGTAAGTTTGACAATAGGGAGACTTTTAGAAACCAGCAAATGATTACAAAATTGATAAACAGGGAAAATAATGGAAGATGAGAGTAAATTAGTCAAAAATATTTTTAAAAAACTGTAAGAGCTTCTACAAGTAAAAAGGGGAGAGTTTAGCAAAAGTAACTGTTGGCACCTTAGAAGCTGAGACCAAAAAAAATTAAACTAGTGAAGAGGGAAAAGACCGAGATGTTAAACTAATATTTAGTATCTGTCTTCACAGTTAAAGAGTCAAAAAACACCAGAAATAATGAGGAACCAAAGAACAAAAGAGAGTATGGAATTTAAAGTAATTAATATAGAAGAAAATAAATACCAGAGAAACGAATAGGACTAAAATCTGACCAATTCCCTATACTTGATAGTTTACATCCTAAGGTTCAGTTCAGTGGATCGATACGATTCTCCACAGCTCAGACCAGGTGTTCCAAAGGTTGTGTTGTCTGTTCTGCTGCCAAGAGATATATACCGGTTAGGTGACTGGGCAACAAGTTGGCAGATGGAACATTATTTGAGTAAGGGTGAGGCTACTCACTTCGATAGGAAGAACATCAGAATTTTTAAATTGGTGAAATAAACCTGTCCATTTTGGTATTTCAAGGCATTTGGTGTATTAAATCAAGAAATTCAGAAAGTTTGTATACAGGTACAATAAATGATCAGAAAGGCAAATAGTAAGTTGCATTTTATTGAAAGGGGATGTGGAGTTCTAGAATAATGAAGTCTTGCTCCAATTGTACAAGGCTTTAGTGAGACCACACCTGGAGTACTGGGTGCAGTTTTGATCTCCTTATCTAAAGAAGGATGTACAGGCTTTAAAGGTGACGTAGTGAAGATTCAGGGGATTCATTCTTGGGATGAGGAGGGTTGTCCTGTGTTGAGAGGAATTATAAATTAACCTCGTTAAAATGAACGTAAGGAACTAAAAACCAGGAGTGATGTAAAACAGGACGTTGACTTACTATCGCCCATTTTATTATTCTTGCAAAGTTTGGGAATTAAATCCTGATTTGTCACTAGGAGATTGTTTAAAGCAGGCTTGTCCAAAGTATGGCCCAGGGCCGGATGTGCCCCCCCCCCCCCCCCCCCCCGCCCCCCCAACCCCGGAGCACCTCTATGTGCCCCCCTGAGACAGTTTTCAAAATTCCGGTCAGATAGGCGACTTTCAATGGACAATTCTGCATCAAGCTCCTCCAATCACAGGCCGTTTCTCTCCAAGTGTGGGAAATAAACACTCTGATTGGAGGAGCATCAAACACCGGCCTCAGTGAGTGTGCTCGGGGCTGCCTAGGTGTAGGTATGGTGTGGCTGGTGCCCGGGGAGCCATGTACATCTGGCGCGGGGAGGGCAAAGATTTGGTGGCCTGGGGAGGAGACGGCACCATGGTGAGAATGTGTGTGTGAGAGTGTGTGAGAGTGTGTAAGAGTGTGTGTGTATGTGTGTGCGCGTGACTGAGCATATGTGTACATTTGCAAGAGTGAGTGAATGAGTATGTGTGTGTGTTTGAGAGACAGAGTGACTGAGTAAGTGTGTGGGAGTGAGAGCGAGTGACTGAGTGACTGTGTGGGAATAAGTGTGAGTGACTGACTATGTAGGATTAAGAGTGAGTAAACTGAACAGTTTATTGCTATGACATTACTGTACTTCTGCTCAGCAAACGTTTCTTCCCTTAAAACTTCAGCTTTTAAAAAATATTCAGGATATTGTTGTGCCAAATCTTATCTTTCTGAAATTTGCTCGTGGGCCTATTGAGGGTGAAAAATATGCAAATGTGGCCCCCGGATTGAAAAGGTTGGACAAGCCTGGGTTAAAGGAAGGTTTTACAAATCCCTGTTCCATCCTAGATTCATCCCACCCTGCACCACCCTGTTTAAAATCCAGCAGAATGTGGTCACGCTGTGGGACTAACATGTCCCTGGGGAGGACTATTCCTGATCATTCGTTGTAGCTTTGGCAAAAGAAAATCAATTGAAAACCCAGAGAAAAAGCATAAAGTGATTTTATAAAAAGGGTTTTTACAGAAAACAACCCCATGACTGGAGTGCTTCTAGAAATGATTTCTCTCAGGATATGGACATGTGAACATAAGCAATAGGAGCAGGAGTAGGCCATTCGGCCCCTCATGCCTGCTCCATCTTTCAATAACGTCATGGCTGATCTGTTTGTATTTCGAATTCCACATTCCCATCTATCCCCAATAACCTTTGATTCCTTTGCCTATCAAGAATCTATCTACTTCTGCCTTAAAAATATTCAATGGCCCCACCTCCACCATCTTCTGAAGCAGAGTTCCAAAGTCGCACAACCCTCTGAGAAAAAAATTCTCTTCATCTCTGTCCTAAAAGGGTGACCCCTCATTTTAAAACAGTGCCTCCTAGCTCTGCTCTCACCCACAAGAGGAAACATCCTTTCCATGTGCACCTTGTCAAGGCTGTTCAGGATCTTATATACTTCAATCAAATCACCCCTCACTCTTCTAAAGTCCTGTGGGAACAAGCCCAGTCTGTCCGACCTTTCCTCATCAGACAACCTGCTCATTCCAGCAATGAACCTAGTAAAACCTCCTCTGAACCGTCTCCAACACAGTGTTTGAGATGTGGTCTCACCAAGGCCCTGTATAACTGAAGCATAACATCCTTACTCTTATGTTCAATCCCCCTCGTAATAAAGGAGAACATTCCATGAACCTTTTTAATTATTTGCTGTACCTGCAAACTAACTTTTTGTGACTCATGCACGAGATCCCCTAGGGCAGGATTTCCTCTTCATCCGGCAGGCGTGGTGGGTGGCCAGGGAGGGGCCACGAGAAGGACCTCCACCCGCGATCAGGCCCCGCCCCTGATTTCACGCTGACCGGCCAATGAAGGCCCGTCCTTAAACGCGGGAAACGCAGCTCCGCGCTGGCCGGGAAGGGCCGAGCAGGGGCGGGGACCTGTCGACTGCTGAGTCCAATGGTGACCCAGCGGCCGGTTTAAAAGCAGCCCAGGCAGCCCCTGGAAGGCTGCCCACTGAGGTCGTTCGCTGAGTCCGGCGCTATTGACCAGAGTGCAGCTGGACATGGCAGGCGGGAGGCAGATCAGGTGGGCACTCGGCACCTCCCCCCATAACTCCCACCCCCCACCCCTCCACCACTCCCCCAACCCAACCCCGCTTCTCTGAGTGCCTCACCGTCCTCCTGGAGGAGGTGGCTGCCAGGAGCTTACCCTTGTCCCCAGGGATGGGAGGAGATGGCCACGGCATCTCACCAAGAGAGCATGGGAGGAGCTGGCAGCGCTGGTCAGCAGCCGTGACGTGGTGTGGCGCTCCTGGGTGCAGTGCCGGAAGTGCTTCCATGACATGCTGCGCTCAGGAAGGGTGAGTACCGTGTTAGCGTGGGTCAGTGTACAGATGTGTTAAGGTCTGGCTGTCCCCCCGTGGATCTCAGGGCTGCTAGAGTGCCAAATGTCAATCATGCCAGAGCTGGGCAAGGGGGGAGCCCTGGCTGCTTGGACTGAGTGCCTTGTGGCTCGAGGGCCATGATTTGGATGTGCCCTTGCCAGGTGCTCCTCAGCTGGGGTTGGCCAGGCTGCAATGGTGCTGCAGGGACAGAGTGGACTCATCAATGCTCCTCTGTTGATTCAGGAGAAGATGGCCCACAACAATACTGAAAGGTGTCAGACCGGTGGAGGCCCCACTAACCTCCTAATCTTCTCGAGGGATGAGCAAGATGTCCTAGAGCTCGAGAGCCGGCACACCCCACATGCAACCGGGGGTGGAGAGGTGGGGGTGCCAGGCAAAGGTAAGAGTGCAGGGCACAGAGGTGAGAATTTCAGCTTGTGCAACCATTCTAGTGCAGTCTCTTCATTGATGTGAGCCTCAAACCTGGAGTCCCCATTGATCATTGGAAGACAAGGGCACCATGATACAGATCTCTGTTGTCTCACCAGGGTGCCAGGCACAGTGACAGTGTGATGACTTTAACTAATGACCTTCTTCTCCCTTTTAGGTTCACCAGCAGGCGTTCAATCTCCGGACCCCAATAGGCCACCCCTGTCACTGGAGGACCACCAGGCATCATTTGCACCTGAGTCACACTCACTGTCTGAAGCAGGTACCAACGCAGGTACCAGCGCCTAAGTAGGCGGGCTCCTCTCAGGGCGCTCCGGATGATGGCAGCAGCTCCTCCGCCCCCTCTGCCAGTAACCGTGGCATCTGATGTGACTGCGGAGACTGGGGAGATGCCAGCCATGACACTGGCCACTCCCTCCCAGGCGGGGCCAGCACAGGCTCCACTGGCGAAAGGGCGACTGACTAGGGCATCAAGGCCAAGAAGACAGCAGAGTCAGCAGCTGCCTACAAGTGTCACTGCCAGCGAAGGTGGGTAGGTGGGGTGGGGGAGGGGTACCTCAAAACGTAGCACTCACAAGAGTAAGTTAAAGGCACCATGAGCACAAGAGGGATAGGTCATAGGTGATTTTCTGTTCATTTTACTTTATGTCTACTGGTCTGATGTTGAATACCAGTAACACTTCTGTTAAGATTATTGAATGGACAGAATAATATAAATTGTGTTTTTGGCATCATGCCTGAGTATTTCCCATTTTTATTTCACTGATGTGGGGAACGCCGGTGTGTAATACTGCACATAAGTGGCTCTGAAGTTTATTGCACAGGCACTCAGTGTTCTTTGTGTTGAAATGAAAGTGTCCTTTCAGACATCCGGGTTGGAGGAGGCAGCCCTGGCATGAATTTGAAGCTGATCTTTGGTAGCCTCGCTGAAGGAGCGTTGGATCAAGGCATCCCTGGTGTCCCTGCTTCCCTGGAGGTTACCGAGTTCTGCCTCCATGCCCTCAGCATTCTACTCACTGTGCTCATCTTTGGACTCACTACTGGATGAATCATCTGGGGCCTGTGGATCTGCATTTAGATCTTTTTCCTCCACTAGATCACCACTTGCCAGTGCCAGATTGTGAAGAGCACAGCATGCAACCACATATGTAGAAAGTAGCAGCAGGGGTAGGCCGTTCGGTTCTTCGAGCCTGTTCCATCAGTCAATATGATCATGGCTGATCCTCTATCTCAACGCCACACCCCCACATTCTCGCCATACCCCTTAATGCCCCCAATATCCAAAAATGATCAATTTCTTTCTTGAATATACTCAGTGACCCGGCCTCCACAGCCTTCTGTGGTAGAGAATTCCACATACTGAGCTTCCTCTGAGTGAAGGCATTTTTCATCATCTCAGTCCTGAATGGCCTGCCCCGTATCTTGAGACTGTGGTCCCTGGACTCCCCAACCAGGGGAAATATCCTCCCTGCATCCAGCCTGTCTAGCCCTTTTAGAATTTTATACATTTTAATCAGATCCCCTCTCATTCTTCTAAACTCCAGTGAACCAATCTCTCCTCATACAACATCCCTGCCATCCCCGGTATCAGCCTAGTGAACCTTCGTTGCCCTTCTTCTTTGGCAAGTAGGGAGACTTAGGTAGGGGGACCAAAACTGCACACAATACACCAGGGGCAACATTTTCCCCCCGTCGGGGGGGAAATACAGGAGCAGGCATGAGTGGGCAGGCCTCCAATCGGCGCCCGTGGTTGGGGGCGTGCCGCCATTTTACGTCAATTAAGGCCCACCAAGCGTGATGTATGTGCGGGCGGGGGGGGGGGGGGGAGGATTTACTCAGGCGGGGGTAATAATAATCTCCCTGTGGCAAAGTGCTGTCTCAGGGAGAACGGCTCCGATGTAAAAGTTGAATTACAGATAATAAAAAAATTTCCCTGGCATATCCCCTCCGTCACATGAGTTGGGACATGTCCATAACTTTCATTTAAACATTTGCTCAAATTTTAAAAACTCTCATGAAACCTCATCCCGCCTGTGAATGAGGTTTCCTGCTTTTTCCGAGACCCACCAGCCTTAAGGTTGGACGGGCAGGTCCTTCAATCAGGTTTATTAGTTTTTTAATGGCCACCAAACAGAAGATCTAAATGATGCGGGGTGACGTTAGGACGCACCCCCGATTATCCCAGCGTCATTTTATCTGCCCCCACTCGCCGACCAGAAAAACCTGCCCCAGGTGTGGTCTTACCAAGGCCTCGTATAACTGCAGTAAGACATCCCTACTTCTGCACTCAAATCCTCTTGCAATGAAGGCCAACATACAGAATCACAGAATCACAGTGCAGAAGAGGCCCTTCGGCCCATCGAGTCTGCACCGACACGTGAGAAACATCTGACCTACCCACCTAATCCCATTTACCAGCATTTGGCCCATAGCCTTGAATGTTATAATGTGCCAAGCGCTCATCCAGGTACTTTTTAAAGGATCTGAGGTAACCCACTTCCACCACCCTCCCAGGCAGTGCATTCCAGACCATCACCACACTCTGGGTAAAAGCGTTTTTCCTCACATCCCCCCTAAACCTCCTGCCCCTCACCTTGAACTTATGCCCCCTTATGACTGACCCTTCAATTAAGGAGAACAGCTGCTCCCCATCCACCCTATCCATGCTCCTCATGATCTTGTACACCTCGATCAGGTCGCCCCTCAGTCTTCTCTGCTCCAATGAAAACAACCCAGTCTATCCAACCTCTCTCCATAACTTAAATGTTTCATCCCAAGCAACATTCTGGTGAATATCCTCTGCATCCCCTCCGGTGCAATCACATCCTTCCTATGATGTGGCGACTAGAACTGCACACAGTACTCCAGCTGTGGCCCCACCAAGGTTCTATACAACTCCAACATGACCTCCCTACTTTTGTACTCTATGCCTTTATTGATAAAGGCAAGTGTCCCATATGCCTTTTTCACCACCCCACTAACATGCCCCTCCACCTTCAGAGATCTATGTACACACAAACGAAGGTCCCTTTGTTCCTCAGAACTTTCTCATGCCATGCCGTTCATTAATTACTTCCTTGTCAAATTACTCCTTCCAAAGTGTATCACCTCACACTTTTAAGGGTTAAATTCCTTCTGCCACTTATCTGCGCATTTGACCACCCCATCTATATCTTCCTGTAGTCCAAGACACTCAACCTCACTGTTAACCACCCGGCCAATTATTGTGTCATCCGCAAACTTTTTAATCCTATCCACCACATAGTCATCTATGTCGTTTATATAAAGTACAAGTAAAAGGAGACCCAGCACAGATACCTGTGGCATACCACTGGACATTGGCTTCAAGTCACTAAAGCAGCCTTCTGTCATCACCCTCTGTCCCCCAAAACTAAGCCAATTTTGAATCCACCTTATCAAGTTACCCTGTATCCCATGTGCCTTTGCCTTCTTTATAAGTCTCCCATGTGGGACCTTGTCAAAGGCTTTGCTGAAACCCATATAAACTATATCAACTGCACTACCCTCATCTACACACCTGGTCACCTCCTCAAAAAATTCAATCAAATTTGTTAGGCATGACCTCCCTCTGACAAAGCCATGCTGACTATCCCTGATCAAACCTTGCCTCTCCAAGTGGAGCTAGATTCTCTCCTTCAGAAATTTCTCCAATAGTTTCCCGACCACTGACATGAGACTCATTGGTCTGTAGGTCCCTAGCTTATCCCTACAACCCTTCTTAAATAGCGGAACCACATTAGCTGTTCTTCAGTCCTCTGGCACCTCCCCCGTGGCCAGAGAGGAATTAAAAATTTGGGTCAGAGCCCCTGCGATCTCCTCCCTTGCATCCCTCAGATGTCTGGGACACAAATCATCTGGACCTGGAGATTTGTCCACTTTGAAGCCTGCCAACACCTCCAATACCTTGTCACTCCCTATATCAATTTGCTTAATAACCTCACAAACCACGCCAACTGACTCACCTTGTCCGACATTAAGCCCAGCACCGGAAAATGGACTTGTGCTGGTTAATGTTAATAAGATCCAGTCTGATAATGTACATCATGAGCGGGTACCCGTGGTCCTAAACATTTCTGACATAAACTTGACCCGATGGTGCTCGACTCAAGCACTGTATACAGCCTACGTGCAACTTCAGTCCCACAGCAATGTAGTTGACTCTGAAGTGCCCTCTGAACTGGCCTAGCAAGAAACTCAGTTCTCAAGGGCAATTATGGGTGTACATTCATTACTATTACTATCCCAGTCTATAAATGCTGGCCCAGCCAGTGACACCCACATCCGATGAACGAATTTTTTAAACATCCCTTTTTTATTCCTAATCGGTTCCACTCCTCCTTTTACCGCTCTTTTACTATTTATATGCCTATGGAAGACTTTTGGATTCACTTTTATGTTAGCTGCCTGTCTCATCTCATTCTCTCCCTTTGCTTCTTTCATTTGCTTTTTCAATTCCCCTCTGAACCTTCTATATTCAGCCTGGTTCACAGCTGCATTACCAACCTGACATCTGTCATGTGCACACTTTTTCTTTTTCAGCTTAATCTCTATCCATTTTATCATCCAAGGAGCTCGGGATTTGTTTGCTCTAACTTTCCCTTCTGTGGGAATATACCTTGATGGTGACTGAACACTCTCTTCTCTAAAGGCAGCCTGTTGTTCCATCGCCTGCTAAATTATGATTCCAGTTTTTCTGGGCCAGATTCATTCTTACCCCACTGAAGTTGGGCTTTCCCCCTGTAATTATTCGGACTTTGGGTTGTTCTTTGTCCTTTTCCATAATCAACCTAAACCCAATGATTACTGTCCCATAAATGATCCCCTTCTGATCCACTGGACCCACCGCATTCCCAAGAACCAGATCTAGCAGTTCCTCCTTTCCCATTGTACTAGAAACATAGAACTGACAAAAATTCTCCTGAACACAATCTAGGAACTCTTTCCCCTCACTGTCCTTTCCACTCCTAATATCCCAGTCTATATTCTGATAAAGATCCCTATTATAAATACTCTGTAATTCTGACATTTCTCTATAATCTCCTTGCAAAATGTACATCTTCCCCACTAGTTGGTGGCCTTTAGACTACATTAGACAATGTAATCACCAGACTTTTTCTTCCTTAGCTTTAGCCAGATAGATTCTGTCCTTGATCCTTCTGGGACAGACTCTCATCCAGCTTTGCAATGTTCTGCTTAAACAATACTGCCACCCCTCCCCCTTCCCTATCTTTCCTGAACACCTTGTATCCAGAGATATTTAATACCCACTTCTGCCCTTCTTTGAGCCAGGTGTCCATTATGGCCACAAAATCACATTTTCATGAGGCTTTCTCCACCTGTAACTCACCAATCTTATTAACCATACCCCACATATTCACATACATGCACAGTAATGCTCATTTGGACATTATTACTCTTCCCCTTACTCTGAACCCACCGAGTAACTGGCTATTTCATACTGTAATGCTATCTGTCTCTCCCAGTGTTTTGTGCACCTTTGTATTACTCTAATATTCTCCCCTGGTTCCCATATCCCTGCCAAGTTAGTTTAAACTCTCCTCAGTAGCACTAGCAAATCCCCTCACAAGGAAATTGGGCTCTGCTCTGTTTAGCTGCACCTCATCTGGCTTGTTCAGACCCCATCACCTGGAACAGGTCCCAATGTCCCAGGAATGTAAAGCCCTACCTCCTGCTCCAGCTTTCCAGCTACGCACTCATCTGCTCTATCCTCTTATTTATATGCTCAATTGGGTGTGGCCTTGTGAGTCATCCGAAGATTGCTACTCCTAAGCTCCTGCTTGCTATCTTCCTACCTAGCTCCCTAAAACCTGACTGTAGGATCATATTCCTCTTTCTACTTGTGCCGTTGGTGCTGATATGGACCAGACTGCTCGCTGTTCATTCTTCCCCAGCAGGGTACTCAGCAGCTGATCAGTGGCATCTTTGACCCTGGCACCAAGGAGGAACATACCATCCAAATTCACAACGGCAGTCACAGAAGCACCAATCTGTCCTCTAACTATTGAATTTCCTATTACTCGTTCTCTTTCAGTATCCTGTTTGCAGCTCGAGGAACTTCGGATCCGAGTTAAGGAGCTGGAGTCTGAGATGCATTGACTCAGGGGCCCATGATGTTTCATGATATCTGGTCAAACATGGGCAAGGAAGCCTCTTGCTGATTACCATGTACCGCCCTCCCTCAGCTGATGAATCAGTGCTGCCCCATGTTGAACACCACTTGGAGGATGCACTGAGGGTGGCAAGAGTTCAGAATGTACTCTGGGTGGGGAGCTTTAATATCCATCATCAAGAATGGTTCAGGAGCACCACTACCATGGTCGAAGCTGGCCATGGTTGAAAGGACATAGCTGCTAGACTGGGTCTGCGCAAGGTTATAAGGGAACCAACAAGAGGGAAAAACATACTTGACCTCATCCTCACTACCCGCCTGCTGCAGATGCATCTGTCCATGACAGTATCAGTAGGAGTGACCACCGCACAGTCAATGTGGAGACCATGTCCCGGCTTCACATTGAGGATACCCTCCATCGTGATGTGTGTCACTACTGCTATGCTAAATAGGATAGATTTTGAACAGATCTAGCAACTCCAGACGGGGCATCCTTGAGGTGCTGTGGACCATCAGCAGCAGCAGACTTGTACTCAAACACAATCTGTAAGCTCATGGCCTGGCATATTCCCCACTCTACCATTACCACCAAGCCAGGGGGTCAATGAAGAGTGCAGGAGGGCATGCCAGAAGCAACACCAGGCATACCTAAAAATGAGATGTCAACTTGGTGAAGCCATAACAGAGGATTACTTGCATGCCAAGCAGAATAAGGAGCAAGTGATAGACAGAGCTAAGCAATCCCACAACAAACGGATCAGATCTAAGCTCTGCAGTCCTGTCACATCCAGTCGTGAATGTTGGTGGACAATTAAACAACTCACTGGAGGAGGAGGCTCCACAAATATCTCCATCCTCAATGATGGAGGAGCCCAACTCATCAGTGCAAAAGATAAGGCTGAAGCATTTGCTACAAACTTCAGCCAGAAATGCTTAGTGGATGATCTATCTCGGCCTCCTCCGGTGGTCCCCAGCATCACAGATGCCAGTCTTCAGCCAATTCAATTCACTCCACATGATATCAAGAAATGGTTGAAAGCACTGGACACTGCAAAGGCTATAGGGGGCTTCACAATACTCTAGCAATCGTATTGAAGACTTGAGCTCCAGAACTTGCCCTGCCCTAGCCAAGCTGTACAGCTACAACACTGGCATCTACCCAGCTATGTGGAAAATTGCCCAGGTAGGTCCTGTATACCAAAAGCAGGACAAATCCAACCTGGCCAAATACCATCTCATCAGTCTACTCTTGATGATCAATAAAGTAATGGAAGGGGTCATCAACAGTGCTATCAAGCAGAACTCACTTAGCAATAGCCTGCTCACTGATGTCCAGATTGGTTTCCGACAGGGCCACTCACATTCTGATCTCATTACAGCTTTTTTCCAAACATGGACAAAAGAGCTGAACTCCCGAGGTGAGGCGAGAGTGACTGCCCTTGATATCAAGGCTGCATTTGACCAAGTGTGGCATCAAGGAGCCCTAGCAAGACTGGAGTCAATGGGAATCGGGGGAAAACTCTCCATTGGTTGGAGTCATACCTAGCACAAAGGAAGAAGGTTGTGGTTGTTGGAAGTCAGTCAACTCAGCTCCAGGGCATCACTGCAGCAGTTCCTCAGGGTAGTATCCTCGGCCCAACCATCTTCAGCTGCTTCATCAATGACCTTCCTTCCATCATAAGGTCAGAAGTGAGGATGTTTGCTGATGATTGCTCAGCATCATTCACGACTCCTCAGATACTGAAGCAGTCGATGTCCAAATGAAGCAAGACCTGGACAATATCCAGGCTTGGGCTGACAAGTAGCAAGTAACATTTGGCACCACACAAGTGTCAGGCAATGACAATCTCCAACAAGAGAGAATCCAACCATCGCCCCTTGATGTTCAATGGCATTACCATCACTGAATCCCCCCTATCAGCATCCTAGCGGCTAGCAATGACCAGAAACTGAACTGGACTAGCCATATAAATACTGTGGCTACAAGAGCAGGTCAGAGCCTAGGAATTGTGCAACAAGTAACTCACCTCCTGACTCTCCAAATCCTGACCACCATCGACAAGGCACAAGTCAGGAGTGTGATAGATGAGTGCAGCTGCCATAATACTCAAGACGCTTGACATTGTCCAGGACAAAGCAGCCCGCTTGATTGGTACCACATCCAGAAACATTTACTCCCTCCACCAATGATGCACAGTAGCAGCAGTGTACAACATCAACAAGATGCTCTATAGGAATTCATCAAGGCTCCTTAGATAACACCTTCCAAACCCATGACCACTGTCACCTAGAAGAACAAGGGCAGCAGATAGATGGGAACACCACCTCCGGGAAATCCCCCTCCAAGTCACTCACCATCCTGACTTGGAAATATATCGCCGTTCCTTCCCTGTCTCCGGGTTAAATTCCTGAAACTCTCTTCCTAGCAGCACTGTGGGTGTACCTACACTACATGGATTGCAGTGGTTTAAGAAGGCAGAGTGTTGTGGGAGCTACACTCACCTTAATAAAAAGTGAGTTCCATATCATTACCACTCGCTGCATAAAAAGGTTTTTCCTCAGATACCCCCTGAATCTCTTGCCCAAAGTCTTCTATCTGTCTCCCCTAGTTCTTGTACCATCAGCTAATGAGAACAGCTTTTCCTTTTCTACCTTATCAACCCTGTCAGAATCTTGTACAGCTCTATCCAATCACCTCTCAACCTGCTTTACCCCAAGGAGAACAACCCCAACTTTTCCAACCAACCCTGTCACTAAAATCCCCAACCCGGGGAACTATTCGAGTAAGTCTCCTCTGCATCTCCTCAAGGAGCCTCACATCCCTCCTAAAGCGTGGTGACCATTACTGGGCTCAATATTCTAATTGTGGCCTCTCCAGATCTTTACAAAGGTTCAGCATCACTTCCCTGCTCCTTTGCTCAATACCTTTAAATACCTAAGTTCCCATATATTTTGCTGAATATTTTCTCAATATGTACACTCACCTTCAAGGAACCATCACCCCAAGGTCCCTCTGACATTGCGCACTCTTTAGAATTGTTCCATGAAGTCTCTATTGCCTCTCCCTATACCTTATGCAAAACGCATCACCTCACACTTTTGAAAGATCATCCATGGGGTGTGGGCGTCACTGGCTGAGCCAGCATTCATTGTCCATTCTTTAATGGCCCTTAAGAAAGTGATGGTGAGCTGCATTCCGGGACCACTGCAGTCCACGTGGCGTAGGCACACCCATAGTGCTGTTAGAGAGGGAGTTCCAGGATTCTGACCCAGCAACAGTGAAGGAACGGTGACACATATCCAAGTCAGGATGGTGAGAGGCTTGGAGGGGAACTACAAGGTGGTGGTGTTCCCATGCATCTGCTGCCCTTGTCCTTGTAGATGTTAAAAGTCGTGGGTTTGGAACTGCTGTGTAAGGGTCTTGGTAAGTTCCTGCAGTGCATCTTTTAGATGGTACACACTGTTGCCACTGTACGTCAGTGGTGGAGGGAGCAAATGATTGTGGATGGGGAGCCAAGCAACTGAGTTGGTTTGCCCTGGATGATGTCAAGCATTGGAGCTGTACTTATCCAGGCAAGTGGAGAGTGTTCCATCACACTCCTGACATCTCTCCTTGTAGATGGTGGACAGTCTTTGTGGGGTCAGGAGGTGATTTATTCACCACAGGTTTTCTAATCTCTGACCTGCTCTTGTAGCCACCGTATTTATCTGGCTAGCCCTGTTCAGTTTCAGGTCAATGGCAACGATCAGGATGTTGATAGTGTGGGATTCAGTGATGGTAATGCCACTGAATGTCATTTTTCTGTATTAAATCCAATCTGGCAATTGTCTGCCCATTCAGCTAGCTTATCTATTATGTTACTCCAGCTGTGGATAAACTGAATGGTGGAGGGTCCTCAGTGGGCTGTATGACCAACTCCTGTCCTATTGTCCTGACAATCGACTTGGATTTCAGACAGCATTTGTCAGGAGCAAAAAAATGAAAATTATATATGCTTAATTCTGTTGCAGGGCTTTTGACAAGAAATTTGATGGGCAGCAATATGAAAAACTCATGACTGAAGTCCGGCAGGACTTGGAACAAGACAATCAACACTTTGATCTGAGATTTATCATTGCTTTTTTTCAACACACATGGGCTCATGCATATAGCTTTCAGAAAGAAAGTAAATCCTCTCGGGTAGGTTTTGTTACCTCTATGGACATCGAATAGTGAGATGTGCTTAACTTGATTCTTAAACTGTTTGAATCTTCCACTAATTACACATTGGGTTTATGCTGGAGTACTGTGCAAATTTCTGGTCTCCTTTCCTAAGGAAGGATATATTTACCTTAGAGGGAATGCAATGACTGTTCATTGGACAAATTACATATATGTGCTCGTATTGGGGTTTTGAACAATCCCACCAATGACACATTCAGCACTGAGACCCTGTTTAGAATATTGCCCTCTACTGACAGATAACTCTGACTCCCACACACACTGCTGCATTTAATCTTCATTGAAAATTATACAAACACGTTAGCATCAACAGTGAGCCTTTCTTCCCCATTTACATAAACTGTCCCTTTAGTTGTTTTGTTCAGTGATTCTAAACAACGGCTCTTTCCAGGTGTCCAGCTCAATGTCTCCCCACACTATCCTGTGACAGACAGATCATGGTACTCACCAGGGGCTGTACCTCCTTGTCTTTCCCAAAGTAAAATAAAACAGATGTTCTTCAATCCTGCTCCACCATTCAGTAAGATCATGGCTGAACTTCCACCTCAATTCCACCTTCCCACAATATCCCTTGAGTGTGTAATCTGTCTAATAAACAGGCATTGCAGTCCCTTTAAGATGCCTGTCATGTCTCCTTAGGTGAGAAGGCCAAAACTATGGCTGTGCTTTCACCTATATAATTGAAGTAAGATTTCCTCATTCTTTGCTCCCTTTGTAACAAAGGCTAAGATACCATTTGTTTTCCTAATTGCTTGTTGTAACTGCATATTACCTTCCTAGACTTCATGAGTAAAGACACCCAAGCACCTCTGAATACCAACATTTTCCAGTCACTCATCCATGCAAAATATTCCACTTTTATATTTTTTCTATATTTAACTGACTTCACACATCCCCAAATGAGATTCCATCTGTCACATTCTTACCTATTCACATCACCAACCAAATATGGAGAAACCACATGGTCTTCTACCTGCACGTTAACCAGACATGAGGATCCAGCCCTAACAGATCTGACTGTACCTGTCAGAGGAGCCCTGACTGCTGTTGTTGCTTTTCATATTGTTTATAATTAGGTTCCCCATTCAATTCCAAATTATTTGCCAATGTTTCAGGTTCATTTCTGACCACCCAACTCTGTGGGCAGCAATGGTGAAATGAGTCTAACATCTCCACACTGCACATACACAGGCCTAATCCCAGTTGGACATGGGTAGTGGGCCCTCCATTGGGGAACAGGGATTAATCACTGCAGTAATTTGTCTTTTCTGTAATCTTGCTTGAAATGAATTGTGCACAGACTGCGATTGAGATGGTTCTGGTAGCCAATATATTTCCAGGATGTTCTATCTTTTCACAGTGATGGATTATATTTATGTTTATCTCAGTCATTTTGATCAGAATGTTTAAAGGTGAAGTGAAAAGAGCTCATTGAAAATGGGATGTGTTTCAGAGCAGAGAGAATTGAAGTTGTTACGAATGAAATTATGGAGTGGTCAGATTTGGCATTGTACCTGAGCTCAGGGAGGGGAGCATGAGAATGGCAGCTTGCATTGAGGCCCAGGACTGGCACGAGTGACCCAGTGTTGGAGGGCTATGTGGAGCTGGGTCAGGGGTCAGGGGTCAGGGGCATGCAAGAGATGTACATTGTGTCAGGGGCTCAGTAATAGAAACACCCAGAGACACCTAGAATTAAAAGTGCATGAGCAACATGGCTGCTTGTATTAAAACATCTTTTTCAGACTCTTTACTTCTTCCTGCAGACTCCCTCTGCGTGTATAATTCTGTAAGGAAGCTTCCAGTGAACAATATGTACAGATTGGAATTTCAAAACAGTGATCAATGACAGAAAGTTCCAAGGAGGGCAGAGAGTGGAGTTGGGGCAGGGAAGGGTGAAATAGGAGGGGCCTGGCATCTTGGGTCTGGTAGGGGTGGGGGTAGGGGTGGTGGAGACAGCCAGTTTTTGATAAGAAAATAAGATATAGGAGCAGAAATTAGGCCATTTGGCCCATCGAGTCTGCTCTGCCATTCAATCATGGCTGATAAGTTTCTCAACCACATTCTCCAGCCTTTTCCCCGTAACCTTTGATCCCCTTACCAAGCAAGAACCTATCTGTCTCAGTCTTAGATACATTCAATGATCTGGCCTCCACAGCCTTCTGTGGCAATGAATTCCATAGATTCACCACTCTCTGGCTAAATAAGTTTCTCCTCATTTCTGTTCTAAAAGGTCTTCCCTTTACTCTGAGGCTGTGCCCTTGGGTCCTAGTCTCTCCTACTAATGGAAACATCTTCCCCACGTCCACTCTATCCAGGCCTTTCAGTATTCTATAAGTTTCAATCAGATCCCCCCCTCATCCTTCTAAACTCCATCGAGTATAGACCCAGAGTCCTCAAATGTTCCTCATATGCTGAGCCTTTCATTCCTGGGATCATTCTTGTGAACCTCCTCTGGACCCTCTCCAGGGCCAGCACATTCTTCCTGAGATATGGGGCCCAAAAACACTCACAATATTCTAAATGTGGTCTGACCAGAGACTTATAAAGCTTTACAAAATGAGGGATCTAAAGGACAATGTCAGGACATGTGGGTCCATTTCAAATTGTTGGTTGGCTGAGTCCTTTTCCCTGTAACCATCAAGCTGTGCCAACTATGAGCTGTGCCAGGACATTGAGCTTTCTCATTAAATTAGTCTCAACAAATAATGATGGTGCCGACATGAATAAAGAGAAACCAATGTAATGTGAAATAATTACAAGTGAAGTTTAAATTTGAAAAACATGCATGCCACGTTTCTGCTCTCAATAATTCTCCTGTTCGTAGCAATAGGGTTGGGCGGGAACGTTGTGGTCATGATGGAGATCCTCCCTGTTTGTCCAAGAGGCTCTTTTATAACCTGCCTGTACCTGTTGCATTGTCACCTGACAACAGTACTCACCACTGAAAAGCTTCCCCACAGCATGATCACACATGTCTCCCATGCACACCATTTTCATTAGAATCATGAGGAAACTGAAGTGGAAGATTTGACGACTCTGGTTTGAAGCAGCTTAAAACTGAGAAAGAATCCCAATCTAAAATTAGAATCCAGAGACTGAACATGGAATAAAGTTCAGATTCCCATCTCCTCAAACCCACACTGGGAGCTCACATTCGGAACATCGACAGACTGAACCTGTGATTGAGAACATGATCTATTCAGATATTACCCCTGTTAACAGGTGACCCATTCACAGGCTTCTCTCATGGAGTAAATTAGCCATTGTCTTCATGCCTTTGTTTGTCTTTTATTTTTCAAACTGCTGGGAATGTATTCTCACTGTGAAATCAAGAGGGTGATGCAGTTCAACTTTTGGTGTCATGTTAGATTCTTACACAGAAATAAATCTGGGTCACTCATTGGCTATTTTTGGGGAGATAGTGGCGTCATGATAATATCACTCAACTAATAATACAGAGACCCAGGATAATGCTCTGGGAGCACATGTTCAAATCCCACCATTGCAGCTGGTGAACAAGCCAAGTGTATATATATATATATATATATTTTAATCGTGTTAATAAATAAAATGTTAATTTAGTTTAAAGTAAAATCTCGAGAACTGGTGGTCTGATTCCTGAATTTAGAGTCGCATCTGAAACATAACACTTAAATTATAGGATATGACAGCTGTTTAAAGTTTCCCTCTGGGATTTTTTAATAACTCCACATTAACAACTGCATCAGTCATAACACTACATTCATTTCCCTCACCCAAGTCATTAACATATATTGTAAATAACTGTGGTCCCAGCACTGATCCCTGTGGCACTCGGGTAGATGCAGGTTGCCATCCTGAAAATACCCCCACCAGCCTCATGAAGCTACAGCACAGGACAACTTGATTGGCAAACAGCATAAGCAACAAGTGATTTACAGAGCTAAGCGATTCCACAACCAACAGATCAAACCTAAGCTCTGCTGTCCTGCCACATCCAGTCATGAATGGTGGTGGACAATTAAATAACTCACTGGAGGAGGAGGCTCCACAAATATCCCCATCCTCAATGTTGGGGCGGGGGGGGGGGGGGGGGGGGGGGGGGGGGGGGGGCAGTACGTCAGTGCAAATGACAAGGCTGAAGACTTTGCAACAATCTTCAGTCAGAAGTACCGAGTGGATGATCCATCTCAGACTTCTCTGGATTCCCAAGCACCACAGATGTTGGTGTTCAACCAATTCAATTCACATCACCTGATATCACAAAATGGCAGAAAGTACTGGACACTCCAAAGGCAATGGGAGCTGACAATATTCTGGCAATAGTACTGAAGAATTGTGCTCCAGAACTTGCCACTCTCCTAGCCAAGCTGTTCCAGTAATGTTACAACACTGGCATCTACCCGGACATGTGGAAAATTGCCCAGACATGTCCCACACTCAAAAATCAGGGCCAATCCAGCCCGGGCAACTACAGTCCCATTAGTCCATTGTCAATCATCAGCAAAGTGGTGGAAGGGGTCATTAACAGGGTTACCAAGTGGGAAATTCTTAACAATAACCTACTCACTGATGCTCAGTTTGCTTTCCAGTAGTTTCACTCAGCTTCTGACTTCATTAGAGACTTTATTCAAACATGGACAAACAGCTGAATTCCCGAGGTGAGGTGAGAGACACTGCCCCTGAGATCAAGACAGCATTTGACTGAGTGTGGTCTCAAGGAACCCTAGCAAGGCAATGGGAATCAGGGGGAAATCGCTCCAATGGTTGGAGTCATACCTAGCAGAAATGAAAAATGTTGTGGTTGTTGGAGGTCTATCACCTGAGTTCCAGGACATCACTGCAGGAGTTCATCAGGATAGTGTCCTCGGCCCAGCCATTTTCAGCTGCTTCACCAATGACCTTCCTTCCATCGTGAGGTCAGAAGTGGGGTTGTTCCCTGATGATTGCACAATGTTACATATGAGCATCTGAACAAGGAGCAGGAGTAGGCCATTCAGCCCCTTGAGCCTGCTCTGCCATTCAAAAAAATCACAGCTGAGCTGACAAAACCTGAAACCTGCATCCTGTCTACTCCTGGTAACCTATCACCCCCTTGCTTATCAAGAAGCTATCCACATGAGCCTTAAAAATATTCAAAAACTGCCTGCTTCCACCGCCTTTTCAGGAAGAGAGTTCCAAAAACTCATGACCATCTGAAAGGAAAAACGTCACCTCAACTCCATTTTAAATGGATGACACTTTATTTTTAAATAGTGATGCTTATTCTAGATTCTCCCACAAGAGGAAAATTTATCTGCACATCCACCATGTTAAGGCCCCCCGGATCAAACATATTTCCATCAAGCTGTCTCTTACTCTTCTAAACTCCAGCGGAAACAAGCCCAGCCTGTCAAACCTTTCCTCATAACACAACTCACTCATTCTAGGTATTAGACTAGTAAACCTTCTCTGAACTGCTTTCAAAGCATTTATATCCTTCCATAAATACGGTGACCAAAACTGTACACAGTGCTCCAGTTGCGATCTCACTAGTGCATTAGTTAATTAAAGCATAACCTCTCAACTTTTGTGTTCAATTACCCTCACCAGGAATGATAACATTTTATTAGCTTTCCTTATTACTTGCTGTACCTGCATATTAAACTTTTGCAATTCATATATTAAGATGCCCAAATCCCTCTCCATCTCAGAGTTCTGAAATCTCTCACCATTTAGATAATGTGCTTCGCTTTTATTCTTCCTGCCAAAAATGGACAATTTCACATTTTCCCACATCATACTCCATTTGTCAGATCTTTACCTATTTACTCACTTAACCTATCTATAACTTATTGTAGCCTCCTGAGTTCCTCCCATTCTTCCATTTCCTGATTTATAGCTGCTTCTGGGATGTTACTTTTCTCCTCCATAGTGAAAACTGATGCAAAATACCTGTTTAATTCATCTGCCATTTCCTTATTTTCCATTATCAATTCTCCAGACTCACTTACAATAGGAAAAATGCTCATTTTGTTATCTCGTTTCTCTTTTCAAATATTTATAGGAAGGATTGCCATCGGCTCTCTATTTCAGGATAACTTTCTCTCATATTCTAAATTTTCCCTCCTCATTAATCTTTTAGACATCCTTTGCTGTTCCTTATATTCTGTCCAATCTTCTGGTCTTCCACCATTCTTTGTGCAATTATATACTTGTTCTTTAATTTTAATAATATTTTTAACCTTTCTGGTTAACCACTGATGACATGTCCATCCCTTGGACTTTTTCTTACTTGTTGGGATGGATCTATTCTGTGCATTCTGAAGTATCCCCTTAAATATTAGCCACTGTATCTCTATTGACCTAACTGTTAACCTAATCTGCCAATTCACTTTAGCCAGCTCTATTTTCATGTCCTCATAATTGCCCTTATTTAAGTTTAAGAACATCGTGTCAGACCTGCTCCACTCTCCCTAAAGCTCTAAGTAAAATTCAATCATATTATAGTCACTGCTATCCAGGGGAACCTTCGCTATGAGGTCGTTAATTAATCCCATCTCATTGCACAACACCAAGTGGAGTATTACCACCTCTCTGGTTGACTCCAGAACATGCTGTTCTAAGAAACTATCCCGGAAAAATTCTATGAACTCTTCATCTAAGTTATCTTTGCCCATCTGACTTTACCAGTGTATATGTAGATTAGAATCTCCCATGATTTCTGACAAGCTCCTATAATTTCTTCCTTTATGCTCCATCCTACCATGTGGTTACTATTAGGGGGCTTGTACTAGGCTCCCACTCATGACTTCTTGCCTTTACTGTTTTTCATCTCTACGAAAACCATTTCCTCATCCTGGTTTCCTGAACTTAGGTCAGCTCTCTTTATTGTGCTAATACCATAATTAACTATCAGAGGCACCCTTCCTCCTTTTCATCACATTCTGTCCTTCCTAAATGTTTTATATCCTTTAATATTCAGGTCCCAATCCATGGCCTCCTGCAGCTATGTCTCTGTAATGGCTTTCAAATCATATTTATTTATTTCTTTGTGCACTCTCAGTTCATCTGTTTTGTCTTGAAAGCTTCTTGCATCAGAAACAGAAACCTTAGTTTTATAATTTTATTCATTTTATAACCTCTTGTCTCATCTGTTGATTTACTGTTAGATTTCTGCTCTCAATCCCTTCCTGTAAATTCTGTTTTACATTTCCCGTGATAATACCTTTCTCTTTTGTCATGTCTCTACTCTTTGACTTACCACATCTTCCCAAATTTGCACCCTTGTCCGCATTACTTAAGTTAAACCCCTTAACATCATTCATTACTCTTCAGATACTGAAGCAGTCCCTGTTCAAATGCAGCAAGACCTGGACAACATCGAGTCTTGGGCTGGCAAGTGGCAAATAACATTCACACCTCAGGAGTGCCAGGTAATGACCATCACCAATAAGAGAGAATCTAACCAGCACCCCTTGACATTCAATGGCATTGCCATCGCTGAAACCTCCAATATAAACTTCCTGGTGGTGACCATTGTCCAGAAACTGAACTGGACGAGCCATATAAATACTGTGACAAAAAGAGCAGATCAGAAGCTTTGAATCCTGCACCAAGTATCTCACCTTCTGATTCCACAAAGCCTATCCAAAATCTACAAGGCATAAGTCAGGAATGTGATAGAATACTCCCCACTTGCCTGGGTGAGTACAGCTCCAACAACACTCTAGGAGCTTGACACCATCCAGGTCAAAGCAACCCGCTTCATTGGCACCACATCCACAAACACTCACTCCTGAAACCACAGACGCACAGCAGCAGCAGTGTGTACCATCTACAAGATGTACTGCAGGAATTCACCAAGACTCCTTGTACAGCACCTTCCAAACCCATGACAACTAACATCTGGAAGGACAAGGGCAGCAGATACATGGGAACATCACCACATGGAATTTTCCCTCCAAGCTATTCACCATCCTGACTTGGAAATATATCGCAGCTCCTCACTGTTGCTGGGTCAAAATCCTGGAACTCCTTTCCTACACCACATGGACTGCAGAGATTCAAGAAGACAGCTCATCAACACCTTCTCAAGGACACTGAGGTGTGGGGAATAAATGCTGAAAACTGAAACTGAAAAGCGCCAACAGATTCTGTAGAGTTGCGGCTGAGAAAGATTTAGATGGCCTGCAGGGGGCAGCAGAACCTTTGAGGTTTGCAGTGGCTGAGAGAAAGCAAACAGAATGAACCAGGGACAGGTTAGTGCCTTCTGTTCTGTCAGCCAATGTGCTATTTACCTTCTTAATGTGCAATCACCTTTCAGCGATGTAACTGTTGCTTTATTTTGTTTACATTAATTGATGTGTGGAGTCTGTCTCATGGTGGTAACAAGGAACATCAAGGTATAAGAAGGACCCAGACTGAAGATATGTAAAGGACTGTACTGAACTGCACTATGGGCTCAAAACACAAAAGATGATGGTTTATTTAGTCAAGAGAGAGCCTTGCTAGATTCAGCAAGTTCTGCAAAATGATTTAACCTGTAGAAGTGCTCGTACCAGTGAAGATAAACAGACTGAGCTTCATTAAGGGACAATAAAGATTCCACCTTCTCCCAGCTCTGGGGTTTGGTAACAGTGTTGGAGATAACAAAGAGAAGTCAAGCTGGTTATGGTCCCTCAAGTGTGACCTTCAAAGGGAGCCTAGCCAAGGGACATCTGGAGAAAGCATGAAGATGAACAGTGATGTTATGAATAACCAATTAAAAGGATGAAAAGCAGGCTTTACTTTTTATGGCACAGGAACACAGCAAAAAAGGTATAAAGACAGAGCTCCCCTAATGACCTGCACTACCTGCATTCCAGCCTTTTGTGATTCATGCACTAGAACACCCAGATCCCACTGAATCTCAGATCTCTGCAAACTCTCACAATTTAGATAATATGCTTCTTTCTTATTTTTGTTGCCAAAATGGAAAATTTCACATGTTCTCACGTTATACTCCATTTTCCAGATCTTTGCCCACTCGCTTAACCTATCTATGTCATTTTGTAGCGTCCTTATGTTCTCTTCACAGCTCACTTTCCTACCTATTTTTGCGTTGTCAGCAACTTTAGCAATCATATCAAATGTGCCTTCATCCAAGTCACTTATACGTTGAAAAAGTTGAGGTCCCAGCACTGATCCCTGTGGCCACCGCTCATCACATCTGGCAATCCGAAAAGGATTCAATAATGCCAAATCTCTGCTTCCTGTTAGCTAGCCAATCTTCTATCCATGCCAATATGTTCCCACCTACTCCACGAGCTTTTATTTTCCACAACAACCTCTGGTGTGGCAATTTATCAAATGCCTTCTGAAAATCTAAGTGCAGCACATCCATTGGTTCGCTTTTATCTACAACACATGTGACTTCCTCAAAGAACTCCAATACATGTTGGCTCTGCCTGATTGCCTTAAACATTTCTCAGTGTGCTACTACAACATCTTTAATAATAGCTTCGAACATTTTCCCTCTGGCAGATATTAGGCTAACTGGCCTGTCGGTTCATTTCTGTATCCCTCCCTTTTTGAATAAAGGAGTTACATTTGCTATTTTCCAATCTAATGGAACCTTCCCCGAATCTAAGGAATTTTGGAAAATTAAAACCAATGCATCAACTATCTCACTAGCCACTTCTTTCAAGACCTTAGGATGAAGTCCATCAAGCCCTGAAGATTTGTCAGCACACAGCTCCAACAATTGAGGGTGGCAAGGACACAGAATGTACTCTGGGTGGGGACTTCAATGTTCCTTAGCAAAACTGGCTTGGTAACACCACTACTGACCTAGCTGGCCGAGTCCGAAAGGACATAGCTGCTAAAATGAACCTGCGGCATGTGGTGAGGGAACCAAGAGGGAAAAATATATGTGATCTCATCCTTACCAACCTGCCTGCCACAGATGCATCTATCCATGACAGTATTGGTAGGAATGACCACGGCACATTTCTTGTGGAGACAAAATGCGTCTTCACATTGAAGGTACCCTCCACTGTGTTGTGTGGCACTACCACCGTTCTAAATGGGATAAATTTCAAACCATTCTAGCAGCTCAAGGCTGGGCATCCATGAGGTGCTATGGGCCATCAGTAGCAGCAGAACTGGACTTAATCATAATCTGTAATTTCATGGACCGACATATCCCCTACTCTACCATTACCATCAAGCTAGGGGATCAACCTGCTTCAATGAAGAGTGCAGGAGGGCATGCCAGGAGCAGTACCAGGCATACCTAAAAATGAGGTGTCAAACTGGTGAAGCTTTAACAGAGGAAAACTTGCACGTTAAACAGCATAAGCAATAAGCGATGAACTGAGCTAAGCAATTCTATAATCAACAGATCAGATTTAAGCTTTGCAGTCCTGCCACATCCAGTCATGAATGGTGGTAGACAATTATACAACTCTCTGGAGGTGGAGGTTCCACAAATATCTCCATCCTTAATGATGGGGGAGCCCAGTGCAACAGCGCAGAAGATAAGGATGAAGCATTTGCAACAATCTTCAGCCAGAAGTGCCGAGTGGGTGATCCATCTTAGCCTCTTCCAAGTTCCCAGCATCACAGATGTTGGTCTTCAGCCAATTCAATTCACTTCACATGATATCTTGAAATGGCTGAAGGCACTGGATACTGCAAAGGCTGTGGGCCCTGACAATATTCTGGGAATAATACTGAAGACTTGTGCTCCAGAACTTACCGTGCTCCCAGCCAAGCTGTTTCAGTACAGCTACAACACTGGCATCCACAAAATTATGTGGAAAGTTGCCCAGAAATGTCCTGTACACAAAAATTAGGTCTAATCCAACCCAGCCAATAGTCACCCCATCGGTCCACTGTTGTTCATCAGAAAAATGATGGAAGGGGTCATCAACAGTGCTATCAAGTTGGACTTGCTTCGCAATAACCTGCTCACTGACGCTCATTTTGGGTTCCACCTGGGTCACTCCACTCCGAACCTCACTGCAACCTTAGTTCAAACATGGAAAAAAGAGCTGAACTCCAGAGGTGAGGTGAGAGTGACTGCCTTTGACATCAAGTCAGCATTTGACCAAATGTGGCTTCAAGGAGCCCGAGCAAAACTGGAGTCCATGGGAATCAGGGGGAAACTCTCCACTAGCTGGAGTCATGCTTATAACAAAGGAAGGTGGTTGTGGTTGTTGGAGGTCAATCATCTAAGTTGCAGGTTATCACTGCGGGAGTTCCTGAGGATAGAGTGTTGGCACAAACATCTTCAGCTGCTTCATCAGTGACCTTCCTTCCATCATAAGGTCAGAAGTGGGGATGTTCACTGGTGATTGCATAATGTTACATACGAACATACGAACAAGCAGCAGGAGTTGGCCATTCAACCCTTTGAATCTGCTCTGCCATTTAAAAAGATCATGGCTGAGCTGATAGTAACCTGAAACCTACATCCTGCCTACCCCTGGTAACCTATCACTGCCTTTCTTACCAAGAATCCGTCCAACTGAGTCTTAAAAATATTCAAAGACTCTGCTTCCACCACCTTTTCAGGAAGAGAGTTCCAAAAAATACCACCCACTAAAAGGAAAAAATTCACCTCATCTCCATCTTAAATGGATGGCCCTTATTTTTGAACAGTGACACTAACAGTGAATCTATTCTAGATTCTCCCACAAGAGGAAACATCCTCTCCACATCCACCCTGTCAAGACCCCTCAGGGTCTAATATGATTCAGTGAAGTCATCTCTTACTCTTCTAAACTCCAGCGGATACAAGCTGAGTCTGTGCAACCTTTCTTCATACGACAACCTACCCATTCCAGATGTTAGCCTGGTAAACTGTCTCTGAGCTGCTTCCAATGGCATTTACATTCTTCCTTAAATATGGGGAACAAAACTGTAAACAGTTCTCCAGATGTGGGCTCACTGGTGCTCTGTGGAACTGAAGCATAACCCCTCTACTTTTGTATTTAATTCCCCTCGCAATAAATGATAACATTTCATTAGCTTTCCTAATTACTTGGTGTAGCTGTATCCTAATCTTTTGCAATCCATACAGTAAGACACTCTGCATCTTTGAGCTCTGTAATCTCTCACCATTTAGATAATATGCTTCTCTTTTATTCTTCATGTCAAAATGGACAATTACACATTTTCACACATTATACTCCAATTGCCAGATCTTTGCCCACTCACTTAACCAATCTATACATTTTGGAGCCTCCTTATGTCCTCTTAACAACTTACTTTCTTACCTATCTTTGTGTAATCAGCAAATTTAGCAACGATCCCATTCATCCCTTCATCCAAGTCATTTATTGTAACAGTAGAGATTCCAGCACTGATCCCTGTAGCACACCATTCTGCCAACCTGAAACAGACCCACTTATACCTAAGTTCTGCTTCCTATAAGATAGCCACTCTTCCATGTGCCAATATGTTACCCCTGTACCATGAGCTTTTACTTTCTGCATTAACCTTTCATGTAGCACTTTATCAATGTCTTCTGGAAATTTAAGTACCGTAGATCCACTGGTTCCCCTTTATCCGCAGCATATGTTACTTCCCCAAAGAACTATAATAAGTTGGTTAAACATGGTTTCCCTTTCACAAAACTATGTTGATTCTGCCTGATTAGCTTGAAGTTATCCAACTGCCCTGCTATAGCTTCTTTAATAATAACCTCTAACATTTTCCCTATGACAGATGTTAAGCAACCTGGCTGATAGTTTCCTGCTTTCTGTCTCCTTCCCTTTTTGAATAATGCTGTTACATTTGCAATATTCCAATCTAATGGGACCTTTCCCGAATATAGGGAGTTTCGGAAAATCAAAACCAATGCATCAACTATCTAACTAGACACTTCTTTTAAGACCCGAAGATGAAGCCCTTCAGGACCCGGACATTTGTCATTCCACAGCTCCAACAATTTATTCAGTGCCACTTCTCTGGTGATTTTAATTTTCCTGAGTCCCTCCCTCGCTTCCATTTCCTTGTTTATTGCTGCTACTGGGACGTTACTTGCATCCTCTACAGTGAAGGCTGATGCAAAATAGCTGTTCAAATCCTCTGCTATTTCCTTGTTTTCCATTATCAGTTCTCCAGACTCATTTTCTATAGGACCAACGCTCATGTTGTTAACTATTTTAGTTTTAAAATATTTATAGAAACTCTTCCCTTCTCTTTTTATATTTCCGGCTAGCCTTCTCTCGTACTCTAATATTCCCTCATTATTAATCTTTTAGTCATACAATGCTGTCCCTTATATGCTGTCCAATCTACCTTTGCCCATCTGACTTTCCCAGTCTATATGTAGATTAAAATCTCTTGTGATTATCGCTGTGCCTTTCTGACAAGCTCCTATTATTTCTTCCTTTATGCTCCATCCTACCTTGTAGTTACTATTAGGGGGCTTGTACATGACTCCCAAAAGAGAATTCTTGCCTTTACCATCTCTCATCTCTACCAAAACTATTTCCACACCCTGCTTTCTGGAACTTCTCTCCTTATTGTGCTAATAACATAATTAACTAACAGAACCACCCTTCCACCTTTCCCTCACTTCCTCTCCTCCCTAAATATCTTATACCCTTTAATGTTCAGCTCCCAATCCTTGTCCTCCTGCAGCTATGTCTCTGTAATGACTATCAATTCATATTTATTTATTTCTATGTGCGCTCTCAGTTCATCTTTTTAGTTTCAAATGCTTCCTGCATTCAGATACAGAGCCTTTAGATTCATCCTTTAATTCTTTTTATAAACTCTAGTCTCACATGTTGATTTATTGTTAGATTTGTACTCCTAATCCTTTTCTCTCATAATGTACTTTTCATTTCCTGTAACAATGGCCAGGACTTTCCCCTCGGCGATTTGGGGGCGGGGCCCGCTCGCCGAGGGGAAAATGACGTGGGATGACATTGGGAGGAATCCCTGAAGACATTCCGGTCCCTTTAAATTTTTAGGAAGGCGGGTGGACAGCGAAATCAGCTGTACGCCCTCCGACCCGTCAATAGCCAACTGAAGCCATTGACAGGCTAGTTCAGATAATTAAAGACCTGCCCATCCAAGCTTAAGGGCGGCGGGCAGGCCAGGAGCCCCAGCGGGCTCCACATTATTCATGAAACTTCATCCACTGGCGGGATGAAGTTTCATGTCCGTTTTATAAACATGTAATAAATTTTATGTGTTTATTATTAACATGTCCCATCTCGTGAGACATCTCAGGGGACATGTTAATAATTTCAATATTTATCTATTTTTAGACTTTACTTACCTGTCACTAGTCTCCCTGAGACAGGACTTTGTCTCAGGGAGCAGCGCAATTTGACAGATGGGGATTCCCTCCCCCCTGCGCACAGGAAGCACCTAGTGTTTCCTGTCGGGCAGGCCGCTGGGCAGGCCGCTTAACTAGCCCGCCCACTCAAAATGGCGGTGGGCCCCGTTTCGGAGGCGGGGGTCGATGTCCGCCCGCTGCAGAGCCGGTGGGGCCCACCCACCATCCAAGGGCAAAATTCTACCCACCATGTTTTGGTCTCAACTACTCACTAGAAGTAGGGAGCTTGTGCTTCAGTTGTGCAGGGCACTTGTGAGACCACATCTGGAGCACTGTGTAGGGTATTTGTCTCCTTATTTAAGGAAAGATATAAATGCATTAGAAGCAGTTCAGAGGAGGTTTACTCGGCTAATACCAGGAATGGGCGGGTTGTCTTATGAGGAAAGATTAGACAGGTTGTTCTTGTATCCACTGGAGTTCAGAAGAGTAAGAGGTGACTTGATCAAAGTTTTTAAGATCCTGGGGGGCCTGGACCAGGTGGATGTGGAGAGTATGTTTCTTCTTGAGAGAGAATCTAGAACTAAGTCAGAGACAAGGAGAATTTTTTTCTCTCAGAGGATGGTGAGTCTTTGGAGATATGTTCCCCTAAAGGCAGTCAAAGCAGATTCTTTGAATACTGTTAAAGCAGAGCTAGATAGATTCTTGGTTAACAAGGGGGTGAAAGGTTATCAGGGGTAGACAGGAATGTGGGGTTAAGGTTATAATCAGATCAGCAGTGATATTATTGAATGGCGGTGCATGCTTGAGGGGCCAAGTAGCCTACTCCTGTTCCTAATTCATATGTTCAGCTGCTACTCTTCCTGCCAACCCTTAACTCAATTAATTCAGCCCAGATTTGTTCTGACCCTATTGAAGTTGGATGTCCCCCAGTCATTTATTCTTATCCAGGTTTGTTCTTTGTCCTTTTCCACAATCAGCCAAAACCTTGTGATATAATGATCACTGTCCCCTAAATATTCTCCTATTGGCTCTTGATCCACTTGGTCCACCTTATTCCCTAGAACTGGATCCAGCAGTTCCCCCTTTCTCATTGGACTGGAAACATAGTGTTGTAGAAATTGTTCCCGAACACACTCCAGGAACTCTTTCCCCTCTCTACTACTACACTACCACTATCGCAGTCTGCTCTATAATTTTTGCACCTCTCTGTAATTTTCTTTCAAATTTATTCCTCCACATCCTTCCCAATAGTTGGTGGCCTATGGACTACACTGAGCAAAGTAAATGCACCTTATTTTTCCTTACTGCCAGCCAAATTGATTCTGTCCTTTGCTTCTCTGGGATATCTTCCAGCCCTGCAATGCTCTCCTCAATCAATATTTTCACCCCTGCCCCTATTCTTCCTTTCCTATCTCATGTGTTGCTGAAAAAAGAGACATGCTGTCAAAACTTTTAGTACTACATGCATAGGACAGATGCAAGAATTCCAAATTTCAAAGGAAACAAAAATTTATGCTGCATGAGGAGAGGTTGCTGACTGGAGTCTGACTAGTGGAGGCATGTCCATAGAGAACGCACCATAGAGAGAAGGGAACAGTTAACTACCAAACTTCTGTTTAAATTCAAACCAGGCAAATCAACTCTGGTCAGGTGTTGCAATGGGAATGAACCAGAGAATGACTGTCCCTCAAGCTTTTGCTTAGTTGAAAAAAGTGCAATGCATGGACATGTTTATTATTGTTTGAAAAGGAAAGGACCCTGTCTGTGAATATATATAGCTTCTAGCTTATGCAAGTGAACCACACTGTAAGCCTAAATGATAATCTTAAATTGGATGTTATTATAACTCTTATCACAATCGTGATTGTTTATTAAGTGTTGTCCAATTGCAGAATCACACCGGAATCAAGTTTTTATTTTCACAGAACAGGAGGAGAGACACACACCATTTTTTTTTTACCCAGTGAGTTATATTCTGGAATACATTGTCTGAAAGGATGGTGGAAGCAGCTTTTATATACTAATGCGATTCAGACATGCACTGAAAAGATAAAGATTGCAGGGATACAGGGAAAGCCAAGGTGAGTGGAAATAATTGGATTGTACTTTCCAAGAGCTGGCACAGACACAATGGGTCAAGTGGCCTCCATCAGTGCAGTATGATTCTCTGAAATAGGAAACTGCTTGCATTGGTGGCATGGTTGGGTACCAGCCCACAAATTTTGAAGATAATTTACAAAAAGCTAGAGGGGTGTGATAATTGTGGCTTTATCTAATGTGTAATATACAGTTAAGAAGAATTTTTGTTCGGAAGAACATATGATCTTTAATACCCAGTAGGAGACTAGCACGGGTTTCCTCTATAGTTAGTAGTTAGTCGTGTAGAGGGAGAGTTTGAAGTGAAAGCACACGCATAGTTGCTGCTGAATACCTTTGTAAATAAACTAGAAGTTTGATCACCTAAGGAGTGTCTGCTGATCAATTCTATCATAGTACAAACTCGACCAACTCTCACAACAAGGGGAGATAAAGAAAACTATGGGCATTATCTTCCACCGTGCGCTCCCTGTGTGGGCGGTGGCTGGGGGGGGGTGGTGGGGGGGGATTCCCTCAGCCGGGAGTGCACTCTTTTGCGCTTGTGCACAAATGAGCGTACAGATCTCCCTGAGGCTAAGTGCTGCCTCAGGGTGTTCAGCCCTGATTCAAAATTTGAAATTAAGGTAATCAAATAAATTCCCTGCCAGGCATACTGTCACATGAGTTGGGACATGTCCATAACTTTTATTTAAACATTGGATAACATTTTAAAAACCTGCCTGTGGATGAGGTTTCCTGCTTTTTCCAAGGCCCACCTGGGCTCTCAGCCTGCCCGCCAAGCTTACGGTTGGACAGGAAGGTCCATCAATCAGGTTAATTACTTTTTAATGGCCTCAATAGGCCTTTGACAGTTCGGCGGGCAAGCAGCTGATTCCGCTGCACACCCGCCAAACTGAAAATCTAAATGACACGGGGTGACGTCGGGACACACACTTGATGTCACCCCACGTAACTTTAAATGGCAAAGCAGTCTCAAGGGGCTGAATGGCCTACTCCTACTCCTTGTTCGTATGTTTGTGTATATATATTGGAACTACACAGTAGGATATTTAGATTTGTTGGATTCACTCCAGCATCTCTCAAGGTGAAGGTATGCTGCTATAGTGTAGTGATGATAGTTCACCCCTTAACTTATTAGACTTTGTAGTTTTCTGCTAGGGGATTTAAGGTAAATATTATTAATTAATGTGAAGAGAATGCTGACTGGTTGGCAAGTGGACTCTGATTGGTAGAGGCATTGCCACAGAGAATGCACTAGCAATTGTGACTGACAGTTAACTGCCAAGCATTGTTTGAAATTTAAATCAGGCAGCTTGACCCTGATTCATCAAGGCATTGCCTTGAAGAATGAGTCAGCGAATAGTGACACTTATCTGGTTTAGCTGGAACAGGCACAATTTGTTTTTTAAATTCATTCAGTGGGTGTGGGCTTCACTGGCTGAGCCAGCATTTATTGCCCATCCTTAGTTGCCATAGAGAAGGTGGTGCTGAGCTCCCTTCCTGAACTGCTGCATTCCCTGTGGTGTAGGTACACCCACAGTGCTGTTAAGAAGGGAGTTCCAGGATTTTGACCCAGCAACAGCGAAGGAACGGCGATATTCCTCCAAGTCAGGGTGGTGTGTGATATGGAGGGGAATGTCCAGCTAGTGGTGTTCCCATCTACCTGCTGCCCTTTGTCCTTGCCGATGGTAGTGGTTGTGAATTAGGATGGTGATGTCTAAGGAGCCTTGGTGAATTCCTGCAATACATCTTGTAAATGGTACGCACTGCTGCAACTGTGCATGTTTGTGGATGTGATGCCAATCATGTGGGTTGCTTTGACCTTGACAATGTCAAGCTTCCTCAGTGTTGTGGGTGCTGCACTCATCCAGTCAAGTGGGGAGTATTCCATCACATTCCTGACTTGTGCCTTGTAGATGGTGGACAGGCTTTGAGGAATCAGGCGGTGAGTTACTCATCACAGGATTCCTAGCCTCTGACCTACTCTTGTTGGCACTGTATTTACATGGCTAGTTCAGTTCAGTTTCTGGTCAATGGTTGTTGATAGTGGGACATTCAGTGATGATAATGCCATTAAAGGTCAAGGGGCGATGGTTAGATTCTCTCCTGTTGGCGATGGTCATTGCCTGGCACTTGTGTGGTACGAATGTTACTTACCTTAAACTGAATAGAGTCACGGAGGGTTCTGGAGAGGGGATTCATAGGCTTACAAAGCAAAAGGTTATGGCAGCATTGTAGGAGAGATATTGAGGTAATGATACCCAGCGTGTGAAAGGAAGGGACAGAGTGTGCAAACATTTTTTTAAAAAGCAGCAAATATGTTCAAAAGGGGAAAAAATGGTAATAAGGCAAACTTAATGACACTTTACTTAAATGCACATGGTATTCGGAACAAAATAAATGAATTACGGCACAAATAGAGCTTAATAATTATGATCTTATAGCCATTACAGAGACATGGTTACAAGGAGATCAAAGCTGTGAACTTGTGGGTATGTGATTTTCGAAAGGACAGGTAGCAAGGAAAGGGTGTTGGGGTAACTTTGTTAGTATGAGATGGAATAAGTACGATAGCAAGGAAGGATCTTGGATTGAAAGATGTAGAATCCATATGGGTGGAGGTAAGAAATAACAAGGAGATGAAGACACTGGTGGGAGTAGTCTATAGGCCCCCTACAGTAGCTATACTGTAGGACAGACATCTATATCGTAGGGATGTCACTGCACAGTTGCAGGGCATCCTGAAGGGAGTGTGATAAGGCAGAGGTCATGCTACACGTTGGTACCAATGACAGAGGTAGAAAGAGGGATGAGGTCTTGCATCAAGAATTCAGGGAGTTAGGCAGTAGACGAAAAAGCAGGACCACTCATGTTGTAATCTCTGAATTACTCCCAGTGCCATGTGCTAGCGAGCTCAGAAATAGGAGAGTAGCACAGATGAATATGTGGCTTAACAGTTGGTGCAGAAGGGGGGGTGGGTTTAAATTCCTGGATCACTGGGATCATTTCTGGGGAAGTTCAGACCTGTACATCTAAACCAGAGTGGGACTTACATCCTTGCGAGTGGGTTTGCAAGTGCTGTTGGGAGGCGTTTAAATCAATTCAGCAGGGGGAGGGGACACAGAAATTTAGCAGAATAGGGACACAGCACAATACAGTAAAACAATCAAGTCAGAGGGAGTACAGCTGTATTAATTTTCAGGTGAGTAAGGCAAGGCTGGATGGCCTCTACTTTAATACCAGGAGTATTACAGATAAAACAGATGAGTTAAGGGTGGGGATTGACATGTGGAATTGTGATATAGTAGCCATCATAGAGATGTGGTTGAGGAAAGGGCAGGATTGGCAGCTCAACATTCCAGGATATAGAATCTTCAGGCGAGACAGGGGAGGGGGTAAAAGAGGAGGAGGCATTGCATTATTAGTTAAGGAGTCTATTACTGCAGAAAGGAGCGATTATATCTTGGAGGGGGCATCAAATTAAGCTTTGTCGGTAGAGCTTAGGAATAAAAAAAGGGCAGCTGCATTGTTAGGTGTTTACTAAAGACCCCCAGTTAGTCAGCAGGAAATTGAGGAGCAAATATGTGCACAATTTGCGGAGGTGTGTAAAAACAATAACAACAGGGTAATTATATTAGGTGATTTCAACTTTCCCAAAATTAATTCGGAAAAACATAGTGTTAAGGGCTTGGATGGAGTGGATTTCTTGAAATGTGTACAGGAGAACTTTTTAGGTCAATATGTGGAGGGTCCAACAAGGGACGGCGCATTGCTGGACCTAATTCTGGGGAATGAAGCTAGACAGGTGGCTGAGGTGGTGGTGGGCGAGTATTTTAGTGATAGCAACCACAACATGGTACAGTTTAAAATAAAACAAGGATTTCCAGCATCCGCAGTTTTTTGTTTTTATCAATGGTATAGTTTAGGCTTGTTATGGACAAAGAAGTAGACAAGTTGCAAAAAATATGTTTTGGATTGAGGGAGAGTGGATTTTAGTAAAATAAGGCAGGATCTGGCCAAGGTAGACTGGGAACAGCTACTTGTGGGGAAATCTACAGAGGAGCAGTTGGGGGGGGGGGGGGGGGGGTCGCGGGGTGAGGTGAGGGGGACATTGAAAAAGGAAATGGGGAGGATTCAGGCTCAAAATGTTCCCACTAAGGTGGTAGGAAGGAGTAACTAGCCCAGAGTACCATGGGTGACCAGAGATATTCAGGATACAATGAGAAAGACAAGAGAGGCATTTAGCAGGGACAAGGGGAGCAAATCAGTGGAGGCATTAGTGGAGTACAGAAAGTGCAGGATGGGACTTAAGAAAGCAATTAGGAGAGCAAAGAGGGGATATGAGAAAGCTCTGGCTGGTAAAAGTAGGGAAAATCCCAAGATATTCTTTAAGTATATTAATGGGAAGAGGCTAACCAGGGAAAGAGGAGGGCCCATTCGGGACCAAGGGAGCAATCTATGGGTGGAGCCAGAGGGCATCAGTAGTGTGTTGAATGAATACTTCACATCTGTCTTCACCCAGGAGAATGAGGATGAAGGTATGGAACTCAGGGAGAGAGACTGTGAGGTTCTTGAGCAAGTTGATATAGGGAGTGACAAGGTATTGGAGGTGTTGTCAGGCGTAAAAGTGGACAGATCTCTCGGTCCAGATGATTTGTGTCCCAGACTGCTGAGGGAGGCAAGGGAGGTGATCGCAGGGGCCCTGACCCAAATTTTTAGTTCCTCTCTGGCCACGGGGGAGGTGCCAGAGGACTGGAGAACAGTTAATGTGGTTCCTGCTATTTAAGAAGAGTTGTAGAGATAAACCAGGAACTACAGACCAGTGAGTCTCATGTCAGTGGTAGGGAAACTATTGGAGAAAATTCTGAAGGAGAGAATCTATCTCCACTTGGAGAGGCAAGGTTTGATCAGGGATAGTCAGCATGGCTTTGTCAGAGGAAGGTCATTCCTAACAAATTTGATTGAATTTTTTGAGGAGGTGACCAGGTGTGTAGGTGAGGGTAGTACAGTTGATGTAGTTTATATGGATTTCAGCAAAGCCTTTGACAAGGTCCCACATGGGAGACTTATAAAGTAGGCAAATGCACATAGGATACAGGGTAATTTGATAAGGTAGATTCAAAATTGGCTTAGTTGTAGGAGACAGAGAGTGATGACAGAAGGATGCTTTAGTGACTGGAAGCCAATGTCCAGTGGCGTACCACAGGGATCTGTGCTGGGTCCCCTATTATTTGTCATTTATATGAACGACATAGATGACTATGTGGGGGGTAGGATTAGTAAGTTTGCGGATGACACAATGATTGGCCGGGTGGTTAACAGTGAGGTTGAATGTCTTGGGTTACAGGAAGATATAGACGGGATGGTTAAATGGAGAGATAAGTGGCAGATGGAATTTAACCCTGAAAAGTGTGAGATGATACACTTTGGAAGGAGTAATTTGACAAGGAAGTATTCAATGAACGGCATGACACTATGAAGTTCTGAGGAACAAAGGGACCTTGGCATGTGTGTCCATAGATCTCTGAAGGCGGAGGGGCATGTTAGTGGGAGAGGTGAAAAAGGCATATGGGACACTTGCCTTTATCAAACGAGGTATAGATTACAAAAGTCAGGGGGTCATGTTGGAGTTGTATAGAACCTTGGTGAGGCCACAGCTGGAGTACTGTGTACAGTTCTGGTGGCCACCTTATAGGAAGGATGTGATTGCACTGGAGGGGGTGCAGAGGAGATTCACCAAGATGTTGCCTGGGATGAAACATTTAAGTTATGAAGAGAGGTTGGAGAGACTTGGGTTGTTTTCATTGGAGCAGAGAAGACTGAGGGATGACCTGATCAAGTTGTACAAGATTATGAGGGACATGGACAGGGTGGATGGGGATCAGCTGTTCCCCTTAGTTGAAGTGTCAGTCACGAGGGGGCATAAGCTCAAGGTGAGGGGCAGGAGGTTTAGGAGGGATGTAAGGAAAAACATTTTTACCCAGAGGGTGGTGACGGTCTGGAATGCACTGCCTGGGAGGGTGGTGGAGGCGGGTTGCCTCACATCCTTTAAAATGTACCAGGGTGAGCACTTGGCACATCATAACATTCAGGGCTATGGGCCAAGTGCTGGTAAATGGGATTAGGTAGGTAGGTCAGGTTTTTCTCACACGTCAGTGCAGACTCGATGGGCCAAAGGGCCTCTTCTGCACTGTGTGATCCTGTGATTCTGTGATTCTGGGACTAATAATGGAGGGATTCTTTGTCAGTCTGTCAGTCTACACACCAAATTTCAAGTAAGACAGATCAAAGATTGAAGGGCTATTTTCTCTTCTGTTGTTACTTTGAAGGAACATCTGATTTAACTGCAGCACGTGAACAATTGAAAAGTCTGTCCAGGCCAGTCTCTATTGCACTATTCATATCCATTCCACAAACCACTGTTGCAACCCACTGGAGTTGTCTTCATAATTGTAAGACAAGAAGCGGAGAATGTATTACCAAAGGACACAATTGGACTACCAATGAAATGCATCAGTGTTGAGAGGACATCCTGGTTTCCCAGGTGTGGTAGCAGCATTCATGTCCTGGATGGGCTGGGATTGAAAGAGAGTTAGGGGCTTTGATGGAATTCTTGGTATTAACACTTCCTGGTTCATTTTTCTTTCTCTTTCACTCTTTCAACTTTAGTGTTGTCCTGCACTATTGGCCTTGCTCCTCCCCTTGGGTTTTCAGTAAAAAAAATAGAGAGTGTTATTGAAAGCCTTTTACACTGAGTCACGTCCCTCTGAGTATTTTTTGGGTCATGGAGAGAAATCATGAGCCCTCTTGCTTCTCCCTTTTCCGGAACCCTTAATCCCACCCCCATTTCCCCCCAACCCTCCTCCCTCAGTCATGCATGGTAATTTATCCACATTCGACATTCATCAATCAATTCACCAAACAATCACAGAAAGTTCCTAGTGAAATGATAACGCACATTGTTGGCATCTGGCTGCAAATATCGCCTGATATTTATGCAGATGGCTCACTAATATTAAGAGCTACAATGATATAATGCAGTGTTAGTTCGTGTGCACCCGAAAGGTGATCCCACCATGACCATTAAACAGACCAGAGATTATAAATTTTACTTTAACAGCATCATGCAATATATCCCATGAGTTATTTATAACTCTGCTGACAATAACACCGATTTTGTTCACTGCCTCAGCCCTCATTAACATATTCTGCACATTGTACCTTATGGAAGCAGTGACTGTAAATTAATATTTGGGGGAAATATTCAAAACTTGTAACGCAGATAAAGTGCACAAGATCTTTTCCATTCTGAGACACCTACCAGCAGCTCAGAAAAAATGTAGAGAGAATCGTTGTTCTGAATTTTTCAGAGTAGAATGATACATGGTACAAACATTCAGTACGGCAATCACTCAAGAACTGGATTGATTCCCCTGCCCCCAGAAGCTGTCGTACAAATTGTGTTGAGCACTGAATTTACAGCCTATCCACAGGTTCAATGTGATGTTGCATTTCATTTCTGCTAAATAAATGTGCAAATAGTATTTTTTAAAATCGCTTTTGAGCTGTGACAGAAACAGGCAAATTAAGTGGAAAATGTAATTAATAAATGAACGATGCCAAAAGGAAAAAAATAGTGACAGCAATTTTCAGTGAGACCTCGCAGTGTGAAGTGCAACCTCAATGCAGTACAAAACCTTTAATCTCTTTCTAAAAGTCTAATATTGTTTATGTTTAGCATTTAATATTTAACTGCCAGTACTGTTTAAATTCTAAATCTCATCCAGGGGCCCAACCAAGCAGAGAACAGCTATCCACTGGGGAGCAGCTGTAGATAGTTAGTTAAGGAAACTAGCTTGATCTAGTTTTTCTGTATCTGGGCTGAGGTGAAAAAGCTAGAAAAAACAGAGGAGCATCTCCCTCCCCTCCTCACCGAACTGCCAGAGAAACACTGTCAGACATTTAAGGGATATTTCAGAATACTCAGAATAAGTATATCCTTACTATAAGGAAAAATTCTGGAGGAAACACTGTGATTGATCAGAATATACAGAATGGCAGAGAATGACTAAAAGTTTAATAAGGGGAAATAAAATAGAGCAAAAACAAAAATACCTGGAAAAACACAGCAGTCTGACAGCATCTATGGAGAAGGATACAGTTGATGTTTTAAGTCCGTATGACCCTTCATCAGGGCTAAGACATATAGAAATGAGATGAAATATAAAGCTGGTAAAAGGGGGTGGGACAGGAGAGCTCGATAGGGGGCCAGTGATAGGTGGAGGCCAAGAAGACATTGCCAAAGATGTCATAGACAAAAGTCCAAAGGGATGTTGATGGTAGTGATATTATCTAAGAAATGTACTAATGGGAACATTAAAGATAGCAAGCAGGACAAGCTAGTGGCAGGTGGCTCTAGTTGGGGTGGGGTGGGGGGAAGGAATCAAAATGGGCAAAAAGGTGGAGATGAAAAAATAGATCGAAATAAATTTAAAAATAGGAGGGAAAATAAAAAAATATATAGTTGTAAAAAAGTTATAAATTATTGGAAAAAGGGGAATCGGAAAGAGGGTGGGGATGGAGAAGAGAATTCATGATCCAAAATTGTTGAACTCAGTATTAAGTCCAGAAGGCTGTAAAATGCCGAGTCAGAAGATGAGGTGTTGTTCCTCCAGTTTGCATTGTGTTTCGCTGGAGCAATGCAGCAGGCCAAGGACAGACATGTGGGCATGAGAGCAGGGTGGAGTGTTGAAATGGCAAGCGACAGGGAGGTCTGGGTCATGCTTGCGGACAGACTGAAGGTGTTCTGCAAAGCAGTCACTCAGTCTGCGTTTGGTCTCTCCAATGTAGAGGAAACCGCGTTGGGAGCAGCGAATGCAGTAGACCAAATTGAGCAAAGTGCAAGTGAAATGCCGCTTCACTTGAAAGCAGTGTTTGGGCCCTTGGACGGTGAGGAGAGGGGAAGTAAAGGGGCAGGTGTTGCACCTTATGCGTTTGCATGGGAAGGTGCCGTGGGAGGGGGTTGAGGTGATGGAGGAGTGAACCAGGGTGTCCCAGAGGCCGATTGCCACCGCTGAAACAGGCCGCGCCGCTTTTTGAGCTGGCAGGCCAATTAAGGCCCGCCCAGCGGGTTAGCGACTCCCGTGGAGAGCAGGAAAATCGTCGCGGGGCCGGGCGGCCTCAGACTGCTGGTTCCAATGGGGAATGGGCAGCCTGGATAAAGAGTGACCAGGCAGCCTGCTTGAGGCAGAGCACCATGGCCACTCGGGGAGCGAGGGAGGGAGCTGTGGTTTCACAGGAGCATGAGGGGGGCAGGCTGCAGGAGAGGCCAGCGCGGGGGCCAGTGTGCCCCCAGATTTTCAGATGCAAGCCTTGCTGTCCTCCTCCAAGAGGTTTCCAGCCATCGGGATGTATTTTATCCGGAGGGTGGGAGGAGGAGGGCCCCCCACATCACCAGGCAGGCGTGGGAGGAGGTTAGTGAGGCAACTTGTGCCTGCACCTGTCCTCCCAAAGGTGGCTCCCCTGGAGGCTGATTGTCCACTCCTGGCCTCCTCCTTATTCTATTCCTCCCTTCCTCCTCAGAGGAGATGCCTCCAGTGGAGATGTCAGAACCCACACCCCCAGGCTAAATGGAGGCCTCCAGAAAGCTGCAGGCCCGAGAAAGATTACTGTCTGCAGACTGGTTTCAAAGTACACAAAAAGCACTTTGAAATCGATGTGAACTGCTAACAATCACACAGGCAACTTTAAAACACTTTCTGCAATTAAAACTTGGTGGAAAACATGAACAACCCCTCTGAGTTCACATATCTCATCAGTGCATGAGTTTTATTAAAAAATCTCCTACCCGCCTGCCCATTGGGCCTGTACACCGAGCCGAAGTTTGCACGGGCCCTTCAAAATCCTGGACAATTGGCAAGTTAAGGGCCTTAACAAGGCCTTTAATTAATGGCGGGAGCGCGTCCCGCTGCTGTGTGTGCCCACTGACTGAAATTTCGCGATGCCGCACGCTGACGTCGGGACACTCGCGACATTTTAAGCGCTGACGTGTGGGTTCAGCTACCCACACATCAGCCGGAAAATTCTGCCCAGTGTGTTTATAGTGTAGCCTCTGACAGGGTCAAAACTGGATCAGGATGAAGTGTATTATAATCCCGATCCCTCTTTGGGGCTATTCCGGATCAGACGCACTCCTCGGATGATCACTCTCACTTCAGGTTGGGAAAAACAGGCCTCACAGATACTTAAATGAAGAACTGATCTAATTCTCCCTGAAGGAAAGGAATTAACAGAGATTATTACCGTGTTCCAGATAGACTTTTTAACAAGTTTAAGCTAGATTGTAACAACCTGGATATTATTGCAGTCCAGGGATCTCTCCTCCATAATATACCTCCCCACTAAAGACTGTACGGAGAGGGGTTTTTGAGTTTGGATACAGAAGACTTTATGAGACAATATACTTTTGAAATGATATAAAAGTTTATCCAGGAACTGAACATGTAATTCACTTTTCACAGTATCACAGTATCTTTACAGTGCAAAAGGAGGCCACACCTAGTCCCACTCCCTGTCTTATCCCCGTAACCTTGCACATTATTTCTTTTCTGGTAGCAAGCCAATTCTCTTTTTAATACCTCGATCGAACCTACCTCCACCAACTTTTCAGGAATTTTGTTCCAGACTCCAACAATCCTCTGGGTGAAAAATGTTTCCTCACATCACATTTACTCCTTTTACCAATTATTTTTAATCAGTGCCCTCTAGTACTTGATGTTCTCTTGAGTGGGAACAGTTTCTCACTATTTACCCTGTCCATACCCCTCAGGATCTTGAATACATCCATCAAGTCTCCTCTCAGCCTTCCTTTCTCCAAGGAAGACAGTCCCAACCTATCCAATCTTTCCTCATAGCTACATTCTTCATCCCAGGAATCAATCTTGTGAATCTCCTCTGTCTTCTCTCCAATGCCTTCAAATCCTTCCTCAGGTTTGGCACCCAGAGCTGGGCACAGTACTCCAGATGAGGCCTAACTAGTGTCTTACACATGATCAACATGACCTCCTTACTCTTGTACTCAATGCCCCTATTAATAAAGCCTAAGATATGATATGCCTTATTAAATGCTCTCTCAACATGCCCTGCTATCTTCAGTGGCCTATGTATGTATACACCAAGGTCCCTCTGTTCCTGACAAATCAATCACAACATTGACAATTCTAGGAAAAGTAAGTATAATCTTATATCTAATAGACAATCCAGGTCTCATTAATTTTATAAAGAGATATTTAAGATATCAATTAATATTTATAGTCGTTTGGTAGTACAGAAATTGAGTATTGTTGAAAAAAGAGACGTCAAAGCTTTTTGTATTTCACTCATCAGGACACTTCTCAAGAATACCAATATAAGGGGAAACCAACTATTTATACTGTATGTGAGGAGAGGGCTGATTGGTTGACAAGTGGACTCTGATTGGTAGAGGCATTGCTGTTACAAGAATCAATATTCATTGAACTTATGAACCTGGCAACTCGCACAGTTGAGTTCTGTTTTAATGACGCCATGTATGCCTAAATAGATGGTGTTGCCATAGGATCCCTTCTAGGCCCAACTCTCACAAACATCTTTGTGGGTTCTATGAGAAACATACTTTTGATGGAATCACACCCAACCTCCTACCACTGGCATATTTCCGATACGTGGATGATGCATTTGCTATATTTAAATCTGCAGCCGCATGTAACAATTTCCTAACATGTCTTAATGGGCTCCATCCTCTGCTCAAGTTCACCTTTGAAATGGAGCAGTCAAATTCACTCCCCTTCGTTGATGAACTAGTTGAGAAATTTGCAGGGGCATCTCCACCAAGGTCTACTGCAAGCCTACCTTCACTGGTCAATATATGCGTTGGAATTCTTACATTTCCACATACCACATGATTGGTCTTATCAGCAACCTTGTAAATAGGGCCTGAGCCATTTGCTCTGCAAGCAAGCTCGGTGCTGAAATAAGACATCCTGCAGAATAATGGCTACACTGGCCAGATCATTTCACGCTGTACATCATGAAAACTCATGAACGGGCCTAAGGCTGTCACTTACGGCCCCGAAATTTGCCCAGTCTACCTCTGATTACCCTGGACGGGCAAGATACCCCAATAATTTGTGCAGCAGCAATGAGAGTGGTATTCGCTAGTAGCAGGATGCTGCCATCAAACCAATAGGTCATTCTGCCTATCACACAAATGAGTGATGTGGTATATGATTTCTCGTGCCAGTGTGATGCTAGGTATGTAGGCCGGACGTGCCAAACACAGGGGATCACATCAAACAGCATGTCCCAGCCGCTGTTCACAACGGGCAGGGTACAGGCCGTATCCAATCAGCCCTTTCTTGCAAAAATCAAAACACAGTGTCCAACATTAGATGTGATTGGGTGAATGGACAACATTTGCTAATTAATCCTCAGTGTGCTAAGAATGACGCTGACAACCAATTGAAGATTGTCAGTTGAGCTCGCAGTGTGGCACTTTTACATGAACTGGAAGCTACACATGTTAATACACAGGGCCCTGCTCATTGCAGATAGAAAGAACATGTACACACATTGTGCCTGTTTCAGCTAAACAAGATAAGTGACAACCATTTGCTGATTCATTCCTCAGGGCAATGCCTTGGCCAATCAGGGTCAAGCTGCCTGGTTTAAATTTCAAACGATGCTTGGCAGTTAACTGTCAGTTACCATCACTTGTGCGTGCTCTATGGCAATGTCTCTACCAATCAGAGTCCACTTGCCAACCAATCAACACTCTCTTAGCATTCGTTAACACTTACAGTAATATTTACCTTAAATCCCCAGGTAGAAAAGTACCAAGTCTAGCAAAATGCCTCTATCCAAGGGATGAATTATCATCATTACCCTACAGCCGCATACCTTCAACCTGAGAGATGCTGGAGTGAACCCAACAAATCTAAATATACGACTGTATAGTTCCAACATTTATACCGTGGAAGAACTAAACCAGCAGGAAGCCAGTTGAATGCTCATGCTGGACAACATCCTTCGCTTTTCGTCAACATCCTTAACTCAAACATGATACTGAGATTTAGTTTCATACCCTTACGCCCTCATCTCAGTGAATTTCGGGCTCGGCACGATGCTGAACTCTTCTTCCACCACCTTCATCTCCGGGCTCACTTCTTTGGGCAGGAGTCCTCGCCCCGTTCAACGGATCCTTTTACCCACCTCCAATATTCTCCCTCCACCTGGACCCCTCCCTCTGGATTCTTACCTTCTCTTGATCTTTTCATTGAGAACTGTCAGCGTGACATTAGTCGTCTCAATTTCTCTGCTCCTCTCACCCACTCTAACCTGTCTCTCTCTGAAATTACTGCACCCCGTTCTCTCAGGTCCAACCCTGACATTGTTATCAAACCCGCTGACAAAGGGGGTGCTGTTGTTGTCTGGCACGCTGACCTCTACCTCGCAGAGGCTGAGCGCCAACTCACAGACACTTCCTCCTACCTCCCCCGGACCATGACCCCACCGCTGAACATCAAGCCATTGTTTCCAGGACTGTTACTGACCTACAACTCCTCTGGAGATCTTCCTTCCACAGCTTCCAACCTGATAGTCTCCCAACCTCGGACGGGCCGCTTCTACCTCCTACCCAAAATCTACAAACAGGACTGTCCCAACAGACCAATCATGTCAACCTGTTCCTGCCCCACGGAACTCATTTCTTGCTATCTTGACTCCATTCTCTCTCCCCTCATCCAGTCCCTTCCCACTTACATCTGTGATTTCTCTGACACCCTACATCATATCAACAATTTCCAGTTCCCTGGCCCTAACCGCCTCCTCTTCACCATGGACATCCAATCCGTCTACACTTCCATTCGCCACCAGGATGGTCTGATGGCTCTCCGCTTCTTCCTCAAACAGAGGCCCGAACGATCCCCATCCACCACTACTCTCCTCCGTCTGGCTGAACTTGTTCTCACACTGAACAATTTCTCCTTAAACTCCTCTCACTTCCTCCAAATAAAAGGTGTGGCTATGGGCACCCACATGGGCCCCAGTTATGCCTGTCTCTTTATGGGCTATGTGCAACATTCCTTGTTCCAGTCCTACTCTGGCCCCCTCCCACAACTCTTTCTCCAGTACATTGAGGATTGCTTCGGTGCTGCTTCGTGCTCTCGTCGGGACTTGGAAAAATTTATTAATTTTGCTTCTAATTTCCACCCCTACATCATTTTCACATAGTCCATCTCTGACACCTCCCTTCCCTTCCTTGATCTCTCTGTCTCAATTTCTAGTGATAGACTGTCCACCAATATTCATTACAAGCCTACCGACTCCCACAGCTATCTCGACTACAGCTCCTCACACCCCGCTTCCTGTAAGGACTCCATCCCATTCTTTCAGTTCCTTCACTTCCGTCGCATTTGTTCTGATGATGCCACTTTCAAAAACAGTTCCTCTGACATGTCTTCCTTCTTCCTTAACCGAGGTTTTCCACGCACGGTGGTTGACAGGGTCCTCAACAGTGTCCAGCCCATCGCCCATGCATCCGCCCTCACACCTTCCTCTCCCTCCCAGAACCAAGATAGGGTCCCCCTTGTCCTCACTTATCACCCCACCAGCCTCCGCATTCAAAGGATCATCCTCTGCCATTTCCGCCAACTCCAGCATGATGCCACCACCAAACACATCTTCCCTTCACCCCCCACCCAGCGGCATTCTGCAGGGATCGTTCCTTCTGGGACACCTTGGTCCACTCCTCCATCATCCCCTACACCTCAATCCCCTCCCACGGCACCTTCCCATGCAACCACAGAAGGTGCAGCACCTGCCCCTTTACTTCCCCTCTCCACACCATCCAAGGGCCCAAACACTCCTTTCAAGTGAAGCAGCATTTCACTTGCACTTCCCCCAACTTAGTCTACTGCGTTCGTTGCTCCCAATGCGGTTTCCTCTACATTGGAGAGACCAAACGCAGACTGGGTGACCGCTTTGCAGAACACCTTTGGTCTGTCCGTAAGCATGACCCAGACCTCCCTGTCGCTTGCCATTTCAACAGTCCACCCTGCTCTCATGCCCACATGTCCATCCTTGGACTGCTGCATTGTTCCAGTGAAGCTCAATGTAAACTGGAGGAACAGCACCTCATCTTCCAACTAGGCACTTTACAGCCTTCTGGACTGAATATTGAGTTCAACAATTTTAGATCATGAACTCTCTCCTCCATCCCCACCCCCTTTTCCGATCCTTCCCTTTTTTTTCCAATAATTTATATAGATTTTTCTTTTCCCACCTATTTCCATTATTTTTAAATGTATTTCCATCCATTGTTTTATCTCTACCTTTTAGCCTATTTCGATCCCTTCCCTTCACCCCACCCCACCCCAGCTTGGGCTATCTGTACCTTGCTTGTCCTGCTTTCTACCCTTAATTAGCACATTCCTTAGATAATATCACCACCTTCTACACCTCTTTGTCCTTTTGTCTGTTACATCTTTTGGTTATCTCCACCTATCACTGGCCCTCTATCCAGCTCTACCCACCCCCCCCCCATTTAAACCAGCTTATACTTCAGCCCTTTTCTATTTTTACTTAGTTCTGTTGAAGAATCATACAGACTTGAAACGTTAACTGTGTTCCTCTCCGCAGATGCTGCCAGACCTGCTGAGTTTTTCCAGGTATTTTTATTTTTGTTTTGGATTTCCAGCATCCACAGTTTTTTTGCTTTTATGACACTGAGAAATGCAGACAGTGGTCTCTTCCTTGCAAAACTGAGTTTCCAGGATTCAGTTAACAAGTTATTTAGAGTAATCCTTAACGTTATCCATTGTTAGATTGTAATATCTTACAACTTACCAAGGCCTTGCTGAGGTAATGTAATGGCCAGTTCCTGTTTTTTTTAGAAGTGTCATCTGATTGAGGATATATTTCCAAGTATGGATGTTGAGTAACTTGGAGAGGAACTTCGAAGTGGTGGTGTTCCAATTTATCTGCTGCCTTTGTCCTTCTAGGTGGCAGTGTCATGGGTTTGGAAGGTGCTGTCTAAGGAGCCTTGGTGAATTCCTGCAGTGCATCTTGTAGAAGGTACACACTGCTGCCACTGTGCGTCGGTGGTGAGGGAGTGAATGTTTGTGGATGTGGTGCCAATCAAGAGGACTGCTTTGTATTGGACGGTATCCAGTTCTTGAGTGTTGTGGGAGTTGCACTCATCCAGGCAAGTGGGGAATATTCCATCACACTCCTGACTTGTGCCTTGTAGATGGTGGACAGGCTTTGGGGAGACAGGAGGCGAGTTACTCATCACACGATTCCTAGCCCCTGACCTGCCCTTGGAGCTATGGTATTTATATGGCTAGTCCAGGACAGTTCCTGGTCAATGGTAACCTCTAGGATGTTGATAGTGGGGGAATTCAGTGATGATAATGCTATTGAACATCAAGGGGCAATGGTTGGATTCTCTCTTGCTGGAGATGGTTATTGCCTGACACATGTGTGGCGTGAATGTTACTTGCCACTTGTCAGCCCAAGCCTGGATATTGTCCAGGCCTTGCCGCATTTGGACATGGACTGCTTCAATATCTCAGGAGTTGCAAATGGTGCTGAACATTGTGCAATCATCAGCGAATATTCCCACTTCTGACCTTATGATGGAAGGAAGGTCATTGATGAAGCAGCTTGGGCTGAGGACACTACCCTGAGGAACTCCTGCAGTGATGTCCTGGAGCTGAGATGACTGACATCCAACAACGACAACCATCTTCCTTTGTGCTAGGTGTGACTCCAATCAGTGGAGAGTTTTCCCCCTGATTCCCATTGACTCCAGTTTTGTCGGATTGGATTTATCCTGCTTTTTGTGTACAGGACATAGCTGGGCAATTTTCTATATAGCCAGGTAGATTCCATTGTTGTAGCTGCACTAGAACAGCTTGGCTAGGGGTGCAGCAAGTTCTGGAGCACAGGTCTTCAGTACTATTGCTGGAATATTGTCAGGGCCCATAGCCTTTGCAGTATCCAGTGCCTTCAGCTGTTTCTTGATATCACATGGAGGGAATCGAATTGGCTGAAGACTGGCATCTGTGATGCTGGGGACCTCTGGAGGAGGCTGAGCTGGATCATCCATTCAGCACTTCTGGCGGATGATTGTTGCGAATGCTTCAGCCTTACCTTTGCACTGATGTGCTGGGGTCCTCTGTGATTGAGGATGGGGAGATTTGTGGAGCCTCCTCCTCCAGTGAGTTGTTTAATTGTCCACCACCATTCACGACAGGCTGTGGCAGGTCTGCAGAGCTTAGATCTGATCTGTTTGTTGTGGGATCGCTTAGCCCTGTCTATCACTTGCTGCTTATGCTATTTGGGCATGCAAGTCCTGTTTTATAGCTTCACCAGGTTGACACCTCATTTTTAGGTATACCTGGTGCTGCTCCTGGCATCCCCTTCTGCACCCTTCATTGAACCAGAGTTGATTCCCTTGCGTGGTTGGGTGGGGGATACGCTGGGCCATGAGGTTAGAGATTGTGTTTGAGTACAATTCTGCTGCTGCTGATGGCCCACAGCGCCTCATGGATGCCCAGTCTTGAGCTGCTAGATCTGTTCGAAATCTAACACATTTAGCATGGTAGCAGTGCCACACAACACAATGGAGGGTATCCTCAATGTGAAGGTGGGTTTTCGTCTCCACAATGACTGTGCGGTGGCCATTCCTAACGATACTGTCATGGACTGATGCATCTGTGGCAGGCTGGTTGGTGAGGGTGAGGTCAAGCATGTTTTACCCTCTTGTTGGTTCCCTCACCACCTGCTGCAGACCCAGTCTAGCAGTTATGTCCTTTAGGACTCGGCCAGCTCAGTCAATAGTGTTGCTCCAAGCCACTCTTGGTGATGGACATTGAAGTCCACTACCCAGAGTACATTCTGTGTCCTTGCCACCCTCAGTGCTTCCTCCAAGTGGTGTTCAACATGGAGGAGCACTGATTCATCAACTGAGGGAGGGCGGTACATGGTAATCAGCAGGAGGTTTCCTTACCTATGTTTGACCTGATGCCCTGAGACTTCATGGGACCCAGAGCTGATGTTGAGGACTCCCAGGGCAGCTCCCTCCCAACTGTATACCATTGTGCTACCACCTCTGCTGGGTCTGTCCTACCGGTGGGACAGGACAAAACCAGGGATGGTGATGGTAGTGCCTGGGACATTATCTGTAAGATGTGATTCCATGAGGTTGACTATGTGACTATGTCAAGCTGTTGCTTGACTAGCCTGTGAGACAGCTCTCCCAATTTTGGCACTAGCCCCCAGATGTTAGTAAGGGGGATTTTGCAGGGTCGACAGGGCTGAGATTGCTGTTTCCGGTGCCTAGGTCGATCTCGATGCCAAGTGGCCCATTTGGTTTCACTCCTTTTTTGTGTCTTTGTAGTGGTCCCTTAAAACTGAGTGGCTTGCTGGGCCATTTAAGAGTTAACCACATTTAAGAGGGCCTGGAGTCACATGTAGGCCAGACCAGGTAGGGACGACAGATTTCCTTCCCTAAAAGACATTAGTGAACCAGGTGGGATTTGACAACAATGGTTTCATGGGCATCATTGCTATTTTAATTCCAGATTTTTATTGGATTCAAATTCCACCATCTGCACTGGCAGGATTCAAACCTGGGTTCACCAGAGCATTACCCTGGCTCTCTGGATTACTAGTCCAGCGACAATACCACTACGCCATCGCCTCCCATTCTTCTTGAATGTCATGTACCCTTCAGTATTAAGGACTGAATCTTTGTTGTCCTGCAGCCACGTCTCCGTAATTGCTATCAGATCATATTTATTTACTTCAGTGTGGGCCATCAATTCATTTACGTTGTTATGAATGCTACGTGCATTCAGATAGAGAGCCTTCAGTTTTGTCTTTTTGTTACCTTTGTAACATCTAGTTTTGACTGTTGGTGTATTCTTAGGTTTTTACTCTCTGTCCTGCCATTCTCTGTCCCTCATTTCTCTCATTCCTCTTATCATTATTGTACTCTCCTGTCTTGACTTTAAACCCTGAATTGCTACCTCTACCCAAGCTTGATCTCCTCACTCCTCTTGTTTAGTTTAAAGTCCTCTCTACTTCCCTAGTTTGTGAGGACACTTGTCCCAGCATGGTTCAGGTGTAATCCATCCCAACAGTGCAGCCCCCACTTTCCTCAATACTGATGCCAGTTTCCCACAAACCAGAACCCACTTCTCCCACACCTGTCTTTGACCCATGCATTTGTCTCTCTATTCTTATTTGCCCTATGCCAATTTGCATGTGGTTCAGGTAATAATCCAGAGATTATTACGTTTGAGTTTCTGCTTCTTAATTTGGTACCTAGCTCCTCATTCTGACTTTGCAGAACCTCTTTCCTAGTTCTACCTATGTCATTGGTACCTACATGGACCACAATAACTGAATCCACCCCCACCCACTCCCCCCTCCCACTGCAAGTTCCTCTCCAGCCCTGAGCAGATGTCCCAAACCCTGGTTTGGAGCAGACAACACAGCCTCCTGGACTCTCATTCTTTGCTGCAGAGAACAGTGTCAATCCTCCTCACTATACTGTCCCCTAATATTACTACATTCCTTTTTGCTTGAACAGCTTCCTGTACCAGAGTGCCATGGCCAGTCAGCTCATCCACCTTGCAGACTTCACTTTCATCCATACAGTTTGTGAGCACCTTAAACCTGTCTGACAATTGCAAAGCCTGAGGCTCCTCCCCTACTATCTGCTCGGTCCCATTATCTGCCTCACTGACAGTCACAACCTCCTGTCTCTCACTGCTGACCAAAACAGATGACCTTCTTCTCAGAGGTGTGACTGTCTTCTGGAACAAAGTTTCCAGGTATTTCTCCCCCTCCCTTATGGTGTGCAGTGTCTGCATTTCGGCTTCCAGGTCAATAATCCTGATCAGGAATTCATCAAGCTGCTGACACTTCCTGCAGACGTGTTTGTCATGGATCACCTTCGCGTCCAAAAGGTCCCACATCTCACAGCTGCAACATAACACCTGTCCTGCCATTCTAACTTATGTTATTTAGTTAATTTACTTTAATTACTTTCTTTCTGTGTGTGCTACAATTTACTGTGTATATTGAATGCTAGTACCACTGACAACTTAAAGGTTATATGCTTCTTTACTACAAGGTATGTGTTTTAGATGTTTGTTTAAATTCCTTTATTTTTATTCTTTTCTTTTTTTAGTGTTTTATTTTAATTTTAACGTTTTCAAATTTTGGTTCATTATTTTAAAGTTTTAGTTATTTTTATTTATGGATCTACCTGAACTCACCTGTCCTAAACTGTCCCTTCAACTGAACACTTACTGGCCAATCAACTCACTAGCTTCCTGTGATGTCACAGTTGATTCTTTCCCCCACCCCCCTCCCCTCCCCCCACCACCGCTGCCCCACAGCAGCTGAAACAGTGAAACAGTGAAACAGTGCGCTCCTCAGCTCCCGAATGTCTCCCGTAGGTCCGCTCCGACTCCCAGAATGCCCTGAAGAACCCCACGGTCAGCCCGTCCAGCTCGAAGACTTGCCCCTGGAGAGGCTGTTGTCGGTGCACATCCCAAATGGTCTGGATGCAGAAACATAGAAACATAGAAACTAGGAGCAGGAGTAGGCCATTTGGCCCTTCAAGCCTGCTCCGCCATTCATTATGATCGTGGCTGATCATTCACCTCAATAGCCTGCTCCCGCTTTCTCCCCATACCCTTTGATCCCTTTCGCTCCAACAGCTATATCTAACTCCTTCTTGAAAACGTACAATGTTTTGGTCTCAACTACTTTCTGTGGTAGTGAATTCCACAGGCTCACCTCTCTCTGGGTGAAGAAATTTCTCCTCATCTCAGTCCTAGATGGTCTATCCCATAACCTCAGACTGTGACCCCTGGTTCTGGACTCCCCCACCATCGGGAACATCCTTCCTGCATCTACCATGTCTAGTCCTGTTAGAATTTTATAAGTTTCTGTGAGATCCCCCCTCATTCTTCTGAACTCCAGCGAATATAATCCTAATCGACTCAATCCCTCCTCATATGTCAGTCCCACCATCCCAGATATCAGTCAGGTAAACCTTCGCTGCACTCCCTCTATAGCAAGTACATCCTTCCTCAGATAAGGAGACGAAAACTGCACACAATATTCCATGTGTGGTCTCACCAACGCCCTGTATAATTGCAGCAAGACATCCTTGCTCCTGCACTCGAATCCTCTGGCTATGAAGGCCAACATACCATTTGCCTTCTTTACCGCCTGCTGCACCTGCATGCTTACCTTCAGCGACTGGTGTACGAGGACACCCAGGTCTCCTTGCACATTCCCTTCTCTCAATTTGTAGCCATTCAGATAATAATCTGCCTTCCTGTTCTTGCTACCAAAATGGATAACCTCACATTTATCCACATTATACTGCATCTGCCATACATTTGCCCACCCAATCAGCTTGTTCAAATCACACTCAAGTATCTCTGCTCATAGCTCACCCTCCCACCCAGCTTTGTGTCATCTGCAAATTTGGAGAGATTACATTTAATTCCCTCATCTAAATCATTAATATATATTGTGAATAACTGGGGTCCCAGCACCGATCCTTGCGGTACCCCACTAGTCACTGCCTGTCATTCGGAAAAAGACCCGTTTATTCCTACTCTTTGTTTCCTGTCTGCCAATCAGTTTTCTATCCATCTCAATACACTACCCCCAATCCCATGCGTTTTAATTTTACATGCCAATCTCTTATGTGGGACTTTGGCGAAAGCCTTCTGAAAGTCCAAATAAACCACATCCACTGGCTCCCCCTCATCAACGCTACTAGTTACATCCTCGAAAATTTCCAGTAGATTTGTCAAGCATGATTTCCCTTTCATAAATCCATGCTGACTCTGTCCAATTCTGCCACTGTTTTCCAAGTGCTCAGTTATTAAATCTTTTATAATGGACTCTAGAATTTTCCCCACTACCAACGTCAGGCTGACTGGTCTATAATTTTCTGTTTTCTCTCTACCTCCCTTTTTAAATAGTGGGGTTACATTAGCTACCCTCCAATCTGTAGGAACTGTTCCAGAGTCTATAGAGTCTCAGAAGATGACCACCAATGTATCCACTATTTCTAGGGCCACTTCCTTAAGTATTCTGGGATGTAGATTATTAGGCCCTGGGGATTTATCGGCCTTCAATCCCATAAATTTCCCCAATGCTGATTACTAATACCGATTTCTTTCAGTTCCTCCCTCTCACTAAACCCTGTGCCCCCCAACATTTCTGGTTTGTTACTTGTGTCCTCCTTTGTGAAGACAGAACCAAAGTATGTATTTAGTTGGTCAGCCATTTCTTTGTTCCCCATTACAAATTCCCCTGTTTCTGACTGTAAGGGGCCTACGTTTGTTTTCACCAATCTTTTTCTCTTCACGTACCTATAGAAACTTTTATAGTCAGTTTTTGTGTTCCCCGCAAGCTTACTGTCATACTCTATTTTCCCTTCTTAATCAATCCCTTGGTCCTCCTTTGCTGAATTCTAAACTGCTCCCAATCCTCAGGTCTGTTGTTTTTTTCTGGCCAATTTGTATGCCTCTTCCTTGCATCTAATACGATCTCTAATTTCCCTTGTAAACCATGGTTTCCTGTTTTACTTTTGCGCCAGACAGGAATAAAAATGGGCCCCAGCTATGCCTGTCTCTTTATGGGGTATGTGGAACATTCCTTGTTGCAGTCCTACTCCGGCCCCCTTCCACAACTCTTTCTCCGGTACATCAATGATTACTTCCGTGCCGCTTCATGCTCTCGTCAGGACTTGGAAAAATTTATTAATTTTGCTTCCAATCTCCACCCCTCCATCATTTTCACGTGGTCCATCTCTGACACTTCCCTTCCCTTCCTTGACCTCTTTGTCTCAATCTCTGGTGATAGACTGTCCACCAATATCCATTACAAACCCACTGACTCCCACAGCTATCTCGACTACAGCTCCTCACACCCTGCTTCCTGTAAGGACTCCATCCCATTCTCTCAATTCCTTCGCCTCCGTCGCATCTGTTCCGATGATGCTACATTCAAAAACAGTTCCTCTGACATGTCCTCCTTCTTCCTTAACCGAGGTTTTCCACCCACGGTCGTTGACAGGGCCCTCAACCGTGTCCGGCCCATCCCCCGCGCATCCGCCCTCACGCCTTCTCCTCCCTCCCAGAAACATGATAGGGTCCCCCTTGTCCTCACTTATCACCCCACCAGCCTCCGCATTCAAAGGATCATCCTCCGCCATTTCCGCCAACTCCAGCATGATGCCACCACCAAACACATCTTCCCTTCACCCCCCTTATCGGCATTCCGTAGGGATCGCTCCCTCCGGGACACCCTGGTCCACTCCTCCATCACCCCCTACTCCTCAACCCCCTCCTATGGCACCACCCCATGCCCACGCAAAAAATGCAATACCTGCCCCTTCACTTCCTCTCTCCTCACCGTCCAAGGACCCAAACACTCCTTTCAAGTGAAGCAGCATTTCACTTGCATTTCCCCCAACTTAGTCTACTGCATCCGTTGCTCCCAATGTGGTCTCCTCTACATTGGAGAGACCAAACGTAAACTGGGCGATCGCTTTGCAGAACACCTGCGGTCTGTCCGCAAGAGTGACCCAAACCTCCCTGTCGCTTGCCATTTCAACACTCCACCCTGCTCTCTTGCCCACATGTCTGTCCTTGGCTTGCAGCATTGTTCCAGTGAAGCCCAACGCAAACTGGAGGAACAACACCTCATCTTCCGACTAGGGACTTTACAGCCTTCTGGACTGAATATTGAATTCAACAACTTTAGGTCGTGAGCTCCCTCCCCCATCCCCACCCCCTTTCTGTTTCCCCCTTCCCTTTTTTTTCCCAATAAATTATAAAGATTTTCCTTTTCCCACCTATTTCCATTATATATTAAAAAAAACCCACTAGAGCTATACCTTGAGTGCCCTACCATCCATTCTTAATTAGCACATTCGTTTAGATAATATCACCAACTTTAATTTTAACACCTATGTGTTCTATTGTACTATTGTCGTTGACATCTTTTGATGATCTGCTTCTATCACTGCTTGTTTGTCCCTACAACCACACACCCCCACCCCCCCCCTCCACCTCTTTGTCTGTCTATCTCTCCGCCCCCCACACACACACCTTAAACCAGCTTATATTTCAACTCTTTCTTGGACTCGAACGCAAGTTCTGTCGAAGGGTCATGAGGACTCGAAACGTTAATTCTTTTCTTCTCCGCCGATGCTGCCAGACCTGCTGAGTTTTTCCAGGTAATTCTGTTTTTGTTTTGGATTTCCAGCATCCGCAGTTTTTTTGTTCTTATAGGAATAAACAATTGTTGCAGTTCACCCATACACTCTTTGAATGTTTGCCATTGCCTATCCACCGTCATCCCTTTAAGTAACGTTTCCCAATCCATCATAGCCAACTCATGCCTCATACCATCGTAGTTTCCTTTATTAAGATTCAGGACTCTAGTCGCAGAATCAACTGTGTCACTCTCCATCTTGATGAAGAATTCTATCATTTTATGGTTGCTCATCCCTTGCACTAGATTGCCAATTATTCCTTTCTCATTTCATAATACCTAGTTGAGGATGGCCTGTTCTCTCATTGGTTCCTCAACGTATTGGTCCAGAAAAACATCCTGTATACACTCCAGGAATTCCTCCTCTATGGTATTGTTACTAATTTGATTGGCCCAATCTATATGCAGATTAAAGTCACCCATAATTACAGATGTTCCTTTATTACATGCGTCTCTAATTTCCTGTTTAATGCCATTCCCAACATCACCACTACAATTTGGGGGTCTATGTACAACCCCCACTAACAGGTTTTGCCTCTTAGTGTTTCTCAGCTCTACCCATACAGATTCCACATTGTCGAAGCTAATATCTTTCCTCACTATTGCGTTAGTTTCCTCTTTAACCAGCAATGCAACTCCACCGCCTTTTCCTTTTTGTCTGTCCTTCCTAAATACTGAATACCCCTGGATGTTCAGTTCCCATCCCTGGTCACCCTGCAGCCATGTCTCCATAATCCCGACTATATCATACCTGTTTACATCTATTTGTGTGGTTAATTCATCCACTTTATTGTGAATGCTCGTCACGTTAAGGAAAAAAGCCTTAAGGCTTGTCTTTTTCATATTATTTGTCCCGTTCCTACTATTTTTCACTGAAGTCCTGTTTGCTTCTTGCCCTTGATTTCTCTGACTATCATTTTTCTTATTCTGCTTTCTGTCTTTTGTTCTTGTCCTTGATTCCCCTTCCTCTGACTCCTTGCATAGGTTCCCATTCCCCTGCCATTTTAGTTTAAACCCTCCCCAACCACTCTAGCAAATATTCTCCCTAGGACATCAGTCCCAGTCCTGCCCAGGTGTAACCTGTCCAGTTTGTACTTGTCCCACCACCCCCAGAACCAGTCCCAATGTCCCAGGAATCTGAAACCCTCCCCCTCACACCATCTCTTCAGCCACATATTCATCTGATATATCCTGATATTTCTACTCTGACTGGCACGTGGCAGTGATATTAATCCTGAGATCACTACCTTTGAGGTCCTACTTTTGAACCTACTTCTTAACTCCCTATATTCTGCTTTTAGGACCTCCTCCCTTTTATCACCTATGTTGTTTGTACCAATGTGTACCACGGCCACTGGCTGTTCACTCTCCCCCTTCAGAATGTCCTCTAGCCGCTCTGAGACATCCTTGACCCTAGCACCAGGGAGGCAACATACCATCTTGGAGTCTCGTTTGCGGCCCCAGAAATGCCCATCTATTCCTCTTACAATTGAATCCCCAATAACTATTGCATTTCCATGCTTTTTACCCCTCCTCTGTGCAGCAGAGCCAACCGTGGTGCAACAAATTTGGCTGTTGCTGCTTTCCCCTGAGAGGCCATTCCCCCCAACAGTATTCATATGTATATGAAGCCAATTTGCCATCGTCAAATGCAACTACCGAGGAGATCCCCCACAGTTTCAGCATACACGGCCTAACAGAAATTGTCGTTTCAGATAATGGCACCGCTTTTACCAGCACAGAGTTTCAGAAATTTATGGGTCTGAATGGAATCTGAAATATTAAAGCAGCCCCTCATCGAATGGCCTAGCTAAGGGGGCAGTAGAAACGTTTAAGTCTGGTATGAAAAAGCTATCGGAAGGCACTCTGGATTCTCGACTTTCCCAGTTTCTTTTCAGTTATTGTACAACATCACATTTGACTACGGGTTCAACACCATCAGAGTTATTAATGAAATGCCATCTGCGTACACGTCTACATCTCATCTTTCCAAACTTAGAGGGGAAGGTGACGCAGAGCAGAGTAATCAGAAGTTTAACCGTGACATACACCGTAAAGCTTGCACTTTCAGCATACGTGACATGGTACACGTACAGAATTTCGACAGTGGACCCTATTCCTCTTCATATTCATACCAACAATCAACTGATCGACCTGTGATTAACATTGAACCATCAATTCCTGAGGTGTCTGATTGACCAAGAATAGACGTGCCAAATGTCTCTAAAAAGCTGCCAAATCCTGAACTGCCACATTCTGATCATGAGTCTCATACTGCAGTTCCAGACCCTGTCGATCCCGTTCAGTAACCTCCATTTGTAGAGCTACACTGCTCTAGCCACATAAGAAGAGCACCTCAGAGACTTGAATTATTATCACCTGGAATTGTATATACGTTTGTCGGATTGTTCAAATGTTTTCCTGTAAATAGAAATTGTAAAAAACTAAAGGGGAGGGGGGAATGTGGTAACCGGCTGTATATTCCCTCCCTTCTAGCAATCGGGGGTCATGTGATATACTGCGGGGGCTCCCACTAATGTGCTTTTAGCCTGGGCAATCCAGGGGGCGGGACTTCCTGATGAGAGTCCTGGTCGAGTGTGAAAGCACCTGTAGATCTCTCTAAAGAATTAAGAAATCAATTTTAACCGTTTCTTGATTAAACCTGTCTGCTCCATCGAGTCATCACACATTCAAAAGCATGAGGGGTCTGAACAGAGTAGATGGGGGGGGAACAATGTTCCCACTCGTGAAAGGATCGAGAATGAGAGGGCACAGATTTAAAGTAATTGGCAAAAGAAGCAAAAGCGATATGAGGAAAAACTTTTTCACACTGCCAGTGGTTAGGGTCTGGACTGCACTCCCTGACAGTGTGGTGGAGGCAGGTTCAATTGAGCCATTCAAGAGGGATTTAGACTGTTATCTGAAAAGGAAGAGTGTGCAGGGATACAGGGAGAAGGTGGGAGAAAGGTTCTAAGGGAATTGGTCATTCAGAGAGCTGGTGCAGGCATGGCAGGCCTGATGGCCTCCTTCTGAGCTGTGACTATTCTGTGATCCTGTGATTCTGTGAAAATATTTGCCAGGGATACTAACAAGGTGGACAAGAAACTCGAAGAAGAGAATATTACTATTACATATGTTGATAAATATTAATAAGCAAAGGTAAGAGGACTAGCAGACACTGAACGTAGGAGGTCCAGGAACTTGTGACCAGTTAGTTTAACGTCAATGGTGGGGAAAGGTCATGGAATCTCTACTCATAGGAGAGAAGCCTCCCTGAAGTGGCTGGTGGGATTTTGGCACAGTGGATCCTGTGGTAAAAGGCTAGTGACAGGCAAAGCTTATCGCCACTGGGTGAGCCATTACAACTTTATGCAGTTCATGCCCTCAGCACCACCCTCTGACCTCAGGGAAGTTTTTTTTACCACCTTTCAAGGATTGATCAAAAGGCACAGGGTATAAGGGAGGCAGATTAAATTTGGGCTCTTGAAAGTTACTCTAGAGAGGCTGGTTGTGAAGCACTTAATAAACAGAAACTTCCTCAATAAATGATGTATAATTATGCACCATGTGAATGATCTGTTGTAGTTTGGCATTGATAGCTCTCAAAATGAGCCAAGCTCTGAATACTGACCCCTGGTGGACATGGCTTGAAACCACTTGTTCACCACAGCTCCACTTTCTGATCCCTACCCAATTTTATCACCACACTGCTACTGTCCCTTTAACTCCATTCAATACTTCCAAACACAGATTCATCATCTAGAACACAATCAACTATCCAAAAGACATTATTGTGCCCAGTAAACATTAACCTATTTGCCATGACACATTCATCTACTCTCTGGGTATGTGGGGTGTTCACAAATACAAAGCTTGGAAAGTGGCAGAGAAACTTGATAAAGCTTTTAAAAATTCATACAAGATTCTTGGTTTTATAACTCATGGAATAATGTCGAAAAACAAGGATATCATGCTAAACCTTTCCAAACCATTATTTAGTCCTCTGCTAGATTATTGTGCACAAACCTGAGCATCACACTTTTGGAAGATATGTTAAGCTCTTCGAGCAGGTACAGTGGATGTTTAACTTGAATGGTTCCAGGGATGAAGGGTTTTAGTTATCTAACCTGGACTGGAGAAACTGAGACTACAGAAGAGAAGTTTCTGGGGAGATTTTGCAGAGGTCTTCAAAAGTACGAGGGGCTTTGATAGGGTAGATGGTAAGAAACTGTTTCCACTGACACAGGTTTCAAATAAAATTAGCAACAAATCCAGGAGAGAGATGAGGAAAATTGATTTTAACCCTGAGAGTTGTTATTATCTGTAATGCGCCGCCTGAAAGGGTGGTCGAAGCAGATTCAATGATTACATTCAAATTGGAAATTGGTTCTCAATTTAAAGAGGCAACATTTGCAGGGCTTACAGTCAATGTCTTAGACCTTTTTCACACAATCCCTAATTATGTCCTAGCCCAGAGGAAGCACAGTGGTAGTCAGTCAGAGGGAGTGGCCCTCCTGATCCTCGATGTTTTCTGGATTCCATGAAGTCTCAGGGCACCAGGCCAAAAGCGGGCAAGGAAACCTCCTGCTGATTACCACCTCCCTCATTCCCTCAGCTGATGAATCAATGCTCCTCCATGTTGAACCCCAGAAGACATATGGTAGCAAAAGCACAGAATGTCCTCTGGATGGGGAACTTCAATGACCATCACCAAGTTTGGCTCAGTAGTACCAGTGCTGACCGAATCCGCAAGACATAGCTACCAGGTTGGGCCTGCAGACCCCACACAACTATATTGACTACATGAAGTACGGGCTCTTATGACACACTGTCAGTTGACAGGGAAGGCCCAAGATGTCCATTTGACGCTGTCTCCTGAAATGTCTGCCAATTATAGAACAGACCAAGGCTGCCTTCCTTAGTGCCCACAAGTTAGACCCAGATGTATATCACTAGCAATTCCAGAATTCCAGTCAGAAACCCACACAGAACTATTTAAAGCTCAGAAGACTAAAGCAACTAGCTTTAACTGGTGGATCCCTGCTTTAGAAATAGAGCATACATACAACCGGTTAAGGGAACTGGGCTTGCAAGAGAAGTTTAAAAACTGCCTCCCCTACAATCTAAAAATGCACCTAGAGGAACAAAGAGTTACCTCAGTCAGGGCAGCAACAGTTTTGGCTGATGACTATGAACTGACTCACAAGCCTCTTAACCACAGCAGACCTGGATCAGGTAGTTCATTTCTGCAAGGGAGAGATAAAAGAGAGATGGAGGGAACAGAAGTAAATCACAAGGAAAAGGTGAGTAAAGGAGACAAGGCAAACTTTTAAATTCTCCAACTTTTAATGAAAGGGAGTCTAGAAAACAAAGCAGCTGGGCCACGCCCTGTCTGCTGTCCTTGAGACAAGCCAGGGCATATCAATGTGGTTGACACTTAAATGCCCTCTGAAATGGCCTAGCAAGTCACTCAGTAGTATTAAACTGCTAAAAATCAAAAATAAGGAATGAAACTGGACAGACCACATGGCATCGGCCTAGGCACCAGAAACGGCGACTGCAAACTCAAACCTGTCAGCCCTGCAAAGTTCTCCTTACTAGCATCTGGGTGCTTGTGCCAAAGAGCTGTCTTACAGGCTAGTCAAGTGTCAGGAAGATATAATAATATTATTGGAATTTATTGTAAAATCGTGGTATCTGTGTTTATATGTGTGTGTGCATGTGTGCATGTGAGGACTAATTGGATTAAAGGCAGCTGTTCTGAAGGCTTTGATGCAAACATGGTAAACATGGGGGAAGTTTAGAATGTAAGGCATAAAAGGACATTTGCATTTTCAAATAAGCCAGACTGGATTGTTTTCAAAGGAGGGGTGAAATGTGTCACCTAGCCAGGTGAAGTTTAGAAACAATGTGTTTATTTTTCCCAAAGATTACTAGTAAAACTTAGTGCTATGAGATATTTTTATTATCATAAAGATAAAGTCCAAAGACATAGTGAAACAATGGGAATTTGCATTCAAAGGGGAAAATATGTATAGAGAAGCGAAGGCTGTGTGTAAGGGTAGGTAGGCATTTTAAGATCTAACAAGTATGAAAAGCCTTCGGCATCTATGCCTCAGGCTGCTGTTTTCAAAGAGTTGAAGTTAAAAAAATTCACTCTGAATTCAATAGGTTCAGGGTATTGTGTGTCACTTTGCCTGGGTCTTTCAAAATCTATGTGTCAAACTGTTACCTTAACAAAAGTATAACTGGGAGTTCATTTAAGTAGGGGATTTAGGAGTTATCATAGTAGTAATTTGTAGACCTACGTATGTATTTAAAATCATTTCCCTTATTAATAAATGTTTAATCTAGTTTTGTAAAAACCCTTATGACTTGGTGGTCTTATTACTACTGAATCCAAGGTACGCATCTTGAGATTTATACAAATTGCAAAACAACTATGGCAGTTGTTTCAAGTTTCCCTTTGGGGTTTGACCATCTCAGCATTTACCATCGGCTGTGCCATAACATAGCTGGGGGCTCTTTGCGAAATATATTTGAAATTCTTTGATTGGGTTGGAGTTGGTGACTCTTAAGGTTACAAGTACGAGAAGCACTTTGAATTCAAGAGTTGGTGTGAGTTTTTTTTTAAGTGGTGAGACTGCAATATGGCTTTGTCATTGCTCAGACTTGTCTGGGAGTTGAAGTTATAACTTTAGCTGGTTTATAAAAGGTAACTAAAGTTAAATTAATGGAACTGACAGATAAATTACAGTTGGGGTTACCTGCAGGGGCAAAGAAAGCAGATATAATTGAAGGTATAGCACAGCATTTAAAGTTGGAAGTGATACCTGAGACTAGTGAGTCACAGCTGGAGGTAATGAGACTTCAATAACAAATGAAGGAGCTTAAATTTGAACAAGCAAAGGAAATGCAAAAGTTTGAGTTAGAGGCAGCAGAAAAGGAAAGAGCAGAAAAAGAAAGGACATTTCAAAGGGAGCAAGCGGAAAGGCAGGAGAAAGAAAGGAAGCTGGAACTGCAATTCCAGGCACAAGAGAAGGATAAAGAAAGAGAGGAAAGGGAAAGATAGAAGGGAAGAGAAAGGGCATACCCAGCTTAAAAGGCTGGAAAAAAGAGACACCAATAGATAAGCAAGGGTTTATTTCCAGATCAGAACCTAATGGGGAGATGTTTAAATCTGTACAAGCTCTTCCAAAGTTTGACAAAAGAGGCGTGGAAGCATTCTTTATTTCATTTGAGAAGATAACAAAACAAATGAAATGGCCACAGCAAAACTGCACTTTGTTGTTACAAATCAGGTTGGTAGGAAGAGCGCAAGAGGTTTATGCTTCAAAAGAAATGTCGATGATAAAAGAGACTATCTTGAATGCATATGAATTGGTTCCTGGGGCATATAAGCAGAAATTTATGAATACAAGAAAACAGCCTGGGCAAACTTATAATGAGTTTGAACAAGTAAAACAAAGTAATTTTGACTGATGGATATGGGCATTAAAGATCGAGATATGCAGCTCTTAGAGAAGTAATCCTTTTGGAAGAAGTTAAAAATTCAATTCCTTTATTAGTGAGAACTCATGTGGAGGAACAGAGGGTTCAAACAGTAAGACAAGCAACAGAGCTAGCTAATGATTATGGGCAGAAATTTGCCCTTGTTGGGCAGGCTCAGCGGGGTGGTCAGGAAGCTGCTCAGCGTTGCCTGTGCGGGCGGGTTGGGGGAGGAGGGCAAGTCGGGTGAGGCCTTTTCACCTGCCCGCCAACCATAAGGTTGGACGGGCAGCGATAAATTTAAGTTAATGGCCTTAACAGGCTTTTTAACTGTCAGCAGGCCATGCTGCCAACTCCGGCGCCAACTGAACAACTGCGCGTTGACATCGGGATGCTCGCCTGATTTCAACGCATGCATTTTATGCTTGAGTAGGTCGGATGTGTGCCTGCTCAACGAGTTAAATCTTTGTCTGATAAGTTTGTTCACGGAGCTAAGCCTTGTTTTCATCATCCTTTTAAATCAGAAAAGGATAGAAAGTGGGAAGATGAAAGGAAGGTGGGTAGCCCAGGAAGAGAAGGAGTAAGTGGAAATTCGCAGGTAACTTTTTCTCAGAATAAAAAGGAAGGTGCTGAGGTTAGATGTGACATTGAAGTGTTTTCATTGTAACATGTGAACGTGTGAAAATTGAGGTGTTTTTATTGTAATAAAGTTGGACATACAAAATCTGTGCGCTGGAAATTGCAGGAAAAATCTGTTGGAATTATAGGGGTGCAGAAAAGTTCAGGAAATAAAAGTACTGTGGTTTCTGAGGTTCAAGCACAGGAAAAACCAATGGTGCATGTACAGATAAAACAGGAAGAATCAGTGATGGGTAAAGAAGTGGGAATATTTTCAAAATTTACCCAAGAGAATTCAGAGGAGCAGGTTGCAGAAATGTTTAAAGATGCTGTATGTGAAGGAAAAGTATTTCCACGTATACAGGGTGTAGTAAGTAAAGATATTAAAAATTTTAAGAGACACAGGGACCAGTCAATCCTTAATGTTGTTGGATAGTGACATTTGTTGTTCAGAGGCAGTATTGCAGGACCAGGTGGTAATAAGTGGGGTTCATGGAGGTGCTAAACTTATTCCATTGTGGAAGGTAAATTTAAAGAGTAAGTGGAAAACAGGTTAGATGATTGTTGGAGTAGTGGAAAAATTGCCCATTGCTTGGGTTCAATTTGTTCTGGGTAATGATATAGCTGGATCACAAATGTGGGTGATGCCTATGGTAGCTGAGCAGCCTGTAGAAGTGTTTTCAACAGAAGGGTTGCAGAGAGAGCATCCTGGATTGTTTCCAGATTGTGTGATTACGATGTCACAGGCTCATAGCTTGGAAGAAGAAGTACAGAGAATTCAAAGACAGGGAGAAGGTGTAGAAATCTAATTAGCTGACACTGCATTTGATAAGGTTGTTCAGTTAGAAAGACCTGGAAGGCAATTCAGTTGAAATGTTTAACTCAAGGAAGTTAGTGGAGATATAGAATAAATATTTGCAAATAAAACATTTATATCAGGCAGCTTACTCAGAAACAGGGGCAAAGTGTATTCCAGGACGTTTCTACCTTAAGGATAATGTTTTACTGAGAAAATGGAGGCCTATCATGCTTCAGCAAATGAAAGATGGAGGGAGGTGCATCAAATTGTAATACCATTTGGATATAGAAATGAGATTCTGAGGATGGCTCATGAAATTCCAATGGGGGGACAGTTAGGAATTAGAAAGAAACAGGTGATGATACAAAAACATTTTTTTGGGCCTGGATTGAATAGGGATATAGTCAAATTCTGCAGGACATGTCACATGTGTCAGGTGATAGAGAAACCACAAGCAGTGATTAAGCCGGCATCTTCAACTCCCATTCCAGTATTTGAAGAACTTTTTACTAGGGTCATGATTGATTGTGTAGGACCCCTCTCTGAGACTAAAAGTGGAAATCGGTACTTACAATAATGTGGCTACTAGGTTTCCTGAAGCAGTACCTTTGAGAAATATTGCAACAGAGAAATGCGGGGGAGTTAACAAATTTTTTTACAAGGTATGGTTTACCTAAGGGAATACAATCAGATCAATGTTCAAGTTTCATGTCACATCTGTTTAAGGAAGCAATGAACAGTTTGGGGATAAAACAGTTGAAGTCAGCAGTTTACCATCCTGAGTCACAAGGGGCTTTGGAAAGATGGCATCAAATTATAAAAACTATGATGAGAGCAGATAGTCATGATTATCTACAGGGCTTGGGTAGGGGAATTACATTCTTGTTGTTTGTTATTAGGGATGCTCCTAATGCATCGACTGGTTTCAATCCTTTTGAACTAGTTCATGGTCATGAGGTAAGGGGACGACTGAAATTAATTCACGAGAAATTGGTGGGGTAATATTCAGAAACTACTCTCCTGGATTATATGTCAAATTTCAGAGAGAGATTGGCCAGCACATGTGAGTTAACTAGGGAACATTTAAAGATATCACAGCAAGTGACAAAAGTGAAAGCAGACAGGTAAGTTACATCTCGGAATTTTGTTGTTGGGAAGAAAGTGCTAGTTCTGTTACCAGTACTAGGTGACTCTTTAAAGGCAAGGTTTAGTGGGCTTTACAGGATTGAAAGGAAACTGAGTGAAGTAAATTATTTGATAAATACTCCAGATAGAAGAAAGAAGCAGAGGGTGTGTCATGTAAATTAAGAAGTACTTTGACAAGGAAGAGGACCAAAAGGAGGTGTTAGTGGTGGTAGATAATGAAAAAGAAGTAGAAGTACAGGATTCTGAAATTGATTTTCCTCTAATCAAATTGGATAATTAGGGGGTATTTGAAAATTTAAAAGTAATATTGAGTTACCTTCTAGGCAAGTGTCAAAGTCATTTGGAAAAGTTATTGCCGTCACACAAAGATATTTGTGAAAATAAGCAGGGAAGGACAAATAACGTGCCTGTAGAAGCTTCATCTTTGCTAAGGCAACACCCTTATTGATTAAATCTAGCAAAGTTACCACAAGCACAGAAAAAAATCAAATTCATGCTTCAAAATAATATCATTGAGTCTAGATGCAGTAACTGGAGTTTGCCTGTTGTACTGATACCGAAACCAGATAGAACACAAAGACTACTTGTGGACTATCAAAAGGTGAATATGGTGACAAAAGCGGATCCATATCCTATACCGCAGCTGTAAGATTGTATTGAGAAAGTGGGACAATCAAAATTTATCACAAAGATTGACTTGCTAAAAGGATATTGGCTAGTATCGTTATCGGAGAAAGCAAAGGCTTTAGCTTTTGCAATGCCAGGTGGACTATATCAGTTTACAGTCATGCCATTTGGTATGAAAATGCAACATTTCAAACACTGACAAAGTGATTTCAGCACTGAGCAATTGTGCCACTTATATTGACGACTTGATAGTTTTCAATCAGACATGGGAGGAGCATTTACAAAATCTGGAAGAATTATTTACTCGATTATAAGAGGCTAATTTGGTGATGGGCTTGGCTTAAAGTGAATCCGTAAAAGCACAAGTTACATATCTAGGCCATACCATTGGACCTGGTAAGGTGGCCCCAAGAGATGTGAAAGTCAAGGCATTCATGGATTTCTCTGTGCCCACAACAAAAGGAGAAGCTTTGAAATTTTTGGGCTTGAGTGGGTTTTTTCAGAAACTTGTAGCAGATTTTAGCAGTGTGGTTCTCCACTGACTGAATTATTAAAAAAGAACCAGATGTTTCAATGGACACAAAAGTGTCAGAAGTAACTTGACGGTTTGAAAACTGTATTAACTACAACACCAATTTTGGCAGTACCCAATTACAAAAAGCAATTCAAGTTGGCCATTGACATAAGTGATATTGGCATTGGGTCTGTACTGTTATAAGAAGATTACACTGGAATTGAAAAACTGATAGGCTACTTTTCACGGAAGTTGAATGTCCAACAAAGATACTCAATGATTGAAAAGGAGACTTTGGGTTTCATGTTAGCATTGCAGCTTTTGAGATTTATGTTGCAAATAATTCGACAGGAACAATTGTTTATACAGACCACAATCATTTAAAGTTTCTGGACAAATTCCAGGAAAGAAATGCAAGGTTATTTGGATGGAGCTTATTACTACAACCATTTAACCTACAGCTTATACATGTAACGGGACAAGAAAATCTGATTGCAGACGCATTATCAAGAGTTTGAAGCTTAAAGGGAAAACTAGACATTTAAAACTCTGGACACTGGACTAGAATGATCCTGTTGATACCAAGGATTAGAGCAAGGATTAATGCATTTGGCAATGTAATTGTGTAAGTGTATAGATAAGTATAAGAGATAGTATAAGATGGGTTAATAAGAATGAAGACATCTTTTTAAATTATGATGATTTTTTTTTTAATAAGAAGGAAGGTGTCAGGCAAATATAATAATGATACTGGAATTTATTGTAAAATAGTGGTATCTGTGTCTACATATCTCTGTGTGTACGTGTGAGGCTTAATTGGATGAAAGGCAGCTGGTCTGAAGGCTTTGATGTAAGCATGGTAAACATGGGAGAAGTTTAGAATGTAAGGTGTAAAAGGACATTTGCATTTTTCAATAAACAAGACTAGATTATTTTCAAAGAAGGGGTGAAATGTGTCATCCAGCCAGGCAAAATTTAGAAACAGAGTGTTTATTTTTCCCAAAGACTACTAGTGCAAGTTGTGGCAGTTGTTTCAGAGCTCATAGAGGCTCATAGGCATTTACAGCACAGAAGGAGGCCATTCAGCCTATCGTGTCCATGCTGGTCAACAAAGACCTGACTACACTAATTCTATTTCAAGTTTCCCTTTGGGAGTTGAACAACTCAGCATTTACCATCGGCTGTGCCATAACACAAGCAACAGCCTGACATAGTCATACTCACAGAATCATACTTCACTGATAATGTTCCAGACACCATCATCACCATCCCTGGGTATGTCGTGGCCCATTGGCAGGACAGACCCAGCAGAGGTGGTGGCACAGTGGTATACAGTCAGGAGGGAGTTGCCTCAACAGTGATTCCAGACCACATGAAGTCTCTAGGCATCAGGTTGCACATGGGCAAGGAAACATCTTGCTGATTACATTGTACTGCCACCCCTCAGCTGATGTACTCAGTAGTCCTACATACGAACATATGAACTAGGAGCAGGAGTAGGCCACTCAGCCCTTCAAGCCCGCTCCACCATTCAATAAGATCATGGCTGATCTGATTGTAACCTCCTGCCTACCCCCAACAACCTTTCACCCCCTGGTTAATCAAGACTCTATCTAGCTCTGCCTTAAAAATGTTCAAAGACCCTGCTTCCACTGCCTTTTGAGGAAGGAAGCTCCAAAGACTCATGACTCTTTGAGAGAAAAAATTTCTCATCTGTCTACCACCACTTTCTCAAGGGCAACTGGGGATAGACAATAAATGCTGGCCCAGCCAGCGAGGCCCACATCCCTTGAACAAATAAATAAAAAATGAGCACCCCTTATTTTTAAACAGTGACCCCTAGTTCTAGATTCTCCCACAAGAGGAAACATCCTCTCCACATCCATCCTGGCAAGATACTTCAGGATCTTAAGAATTTCGATCAAGTCACTTCGTCACTTCTTGTGCATTTAAACTCCAGTGGATACAAGCCTCACCTGTCCAGCCTTTCCTCATAAGAAAACTGACCCGTTCTTGATGTTAGCCTAGAAAACCTTCTCTGAACAGCTTCTAACATATTTACACCTTTCCTTAAATAAGGAGACCAATATTGTACATGGTACAACAGGTGTGGTCTCACCAGTACCCTGTATAAATGAAGAATAAAATTCTTACTTTTGTATTCAATTATAACAATTATATATAAATTATAACATTCTATTAGCTTTCCTAATTATCTGCTGTATCTGCATACTAGCCTTTTGTGACTCATGCACTAGGATGCCCAGGTCCCTCTGCATCTCAGAGCTCTGCAAACTCTCACCATTTAGATAAAATGCTTCTTTTTTTATTCTTCCTGCTAAAATGGAAAAATTTCACACTTGCCCAAATTATACTCCATTTTCCAGGTCTATGTCCATTAACTTAACCTATCTCTGTCACTTTGTAGCCTCCTTACATCCTCTTCACAAATAACTTTCCTACCAATCTTTGTGTCACCAGAAAATTTAGCAACCATACCACCTGTCCCGTCGTCCAAGTCCTTTATATTATAAGTGAAAAGCTGAGGCCCCACTGACCCCTGTGGCACACCACTTGTCATATCCTGCCAACCAGAAAAAGGCCCATTTATGCCAACTCTCTGCTTCCTATCAGCTAGCCAATCTTCTATCCATGCCAATATGTTAACTCTATACCATGAGCTTTCATGTTTCGCAATAACCTTTGATATGGCACCTTATCAAATGCCTTCTGGAAATCTAAGTATAGTACATCCACCGGTTCCCCTTTATCTACAGCCAATGTGACTCCTGCAAAGAGCTATAATAAATTGCTTAAACATGAGCTCCCTTTCGCGAAACCATATTGGCTCTGCCTGATTGCCTTGATTTTTTCTAAGTGTCCTGCTATAATATCTTTAATAATCACTTCTTATGTCCCTATGATAGATATTAAACTAACTGGCTGTAGTTTCCTGCTCTCTCTCACCCTCCCTTTTTGAATAAAGGAGTTACATTTACTATTTTCCAATCTAATGGAACCTTCCCTGAATCTAGAGAGTTTTGAAAAATTAAAACCAGTGCATCAACTATCTCACTAGCCACTCCTTTCAGAACCCTAAGGTGAAGTCCATCAGGACTTGGGGATTTGTCAGCCCGCAGCCCCAACAATTTACTCATTACCACTTCCCTGGTGATTGTAATTTTCCTGAGTTCTTCCCTCCCTTCCATTTCCTGATTTATAGCTATTTCCAGGATGTTACTCACAGCCTCTATAGTGAAAACCAAAGCAAAACACCTGTACAATTCATCTACTGTCTCCCTACTTTCCATTATTAATTTCCCAGACTCACTCTCTTGGACCAATGCTCACTTTGTTAACTCTTTTCTTATTTAAATGGCTATAGAAACTCTTCATATTTCCAGCTAACTTTCTGTCGTACTGTATTTTTCCCACCTTAGTAAACTTTTTGTCATTCTTTTCTGTTCTTTATATTCTTTCCAATCATCTGACCTGCTGCCTGTCTTTTTGCAACTGTATGCTTTTTTTGAGTTTGAAACTGTCTTTAACTTTTTTAGTTAACCATGGATGGCGAGTCCTCCCCCTGAAAGTTTTCTTTCAAATTGGAATGTATGAACATCGCTTGGATGAAGCACTGAGGGTGGCAAGGGCACAGAATGTATTCCGGGTAGGGGACTTCAATGTGCATCACCGAGAGTAACTCGATAGCACAACTACAGGCCGAGCTGGCAGAGTCCTAAAGGACATAGCTGCCAGATTGGCCTGCAGCAGGTGGTGAGGGAACCAACAAGAGGGAAAAACATATTTGACATCATTCTAAACAACCTGCCTGCCGCAGATGCCCCTGTCCCTGACATTATCGGCATTATTGTACTCAACCGCAATCTGCAACCTCATGGCCCAGCAAATCCCCCACTCTATCATTACTACCAAGCCAGGGGATCAACCCTGGTTCAGTGAAGAGTGCAGGAGGACATGCCAGGAGCAGCACCAGGCATATCAAAAGAAAAATGAGGTGTCGACCTGGTGAAGCTACAACGTAGGACAACTTGCAACCAAACAGCATAAGCGGCATGTATCTCAGCTCAAAGTCTTGAGCAAGTGGCTGTGATTGCGGCATATCTGCACTTCGTTAGATTTCAAAGTGAAAAAGCAATGGGTCGTTTACAGCAAGAGAGCGCTTGAGAAAATCAGTGGGGCCATTTACAGAGAGAGAGCTTGAGAAAAGCAGTGAGGACATTTAAGGCAAGAGAGTGTGTGAGGAGCAGCGGGGCTTTTAACAGTGAGGGAGTGAGAGGAGTGAGAGACCATTAAAGAATGCGAGATGGCAAAGTGAGCGGAGAGTAGGATTGGTGAGCATTTCTAGTTCTTAAAGTAAAACTAAGGTCTTTAGATTGTGCTTAGGTCTCGAGTACTTTTCTTTCTTTTTCTTACAGATAGCTTGTTAAGTATAAAATCGATACTGGTGTGTATAAAAAATAATTACAATAAAAAGTAAAGAGCAGGGATACTAGAGTAATTAATTAATAATTTGAATAAAACATGATATTGGTGGCAGGACGCGTGATGTGTTGCTGCTGCAGCATGTGGGAGCTGCTGGACACCAATGTGATCCAGAATAAGCACATCTGCACCAAGTGTTTGCAGCTCGAGGAACTTCAGATCCGAGTTGAGGAGCTTGAGTCCAAGCTGCAGATATTATGCCGCATCAGGGAGAGGGAAAGTTACCTGGACACTTTGCTCCAGGAGGTGGTCAAACCCCACAGATTAGTAATTCAAATTTGGTCTGTGATCAGACACAGGAGGGTGTGACTGCAGGTAAAGCAGGTTTGGGGGCCCAGGGGGTAGTGTTCGAGGAGCCTCGGTCCTTGCAACTGTCCAACAGTTACGAGGTTCTTGCCAGCTGTGTGGGCAAGAGGGGGATCTGCAGGGGGGATGAGCGAACTGACCACGGCACCATGGTACAGTGAGCCATGCAAGTGGGGGGAGGATATAGGAATGTAGTAGTGGTAGACAACAGTATAATTAGGGGGATAGACACTGTTCTCTGCAGCCATGAGAGTGACTCCCGAAGGCTGTGTTGCCTGCCCAGTGCCAGGGTTAAGGACATCTCCTCAGGGCTGGAGAGGAACTTGGAATGGGAAGGGAGGGATCCAGTTGTTGTCGTCCATGTTGGCACCAATGAGGTTGATAGGATTAGAAAGGAGGTTCTGCTGAAAGAATTTGAACAGTTAGGAGCTAAATTAAAAAGCAGAACCTCCAAGGTAATAATCTCGGGATTACTGACTGAGCCACGGGCAAACTGGCATAGGGTAAATAATGTCAATGAGTTAAATGCGTGGTGTGGGAGGAATAGGTTTCAGTTCATGGGGCACTTACATCAGTACTAGGATAAGGGAGTTGTTCCAGTGGGATGGGCTTCACTTGAACCGTACTGGGATCAGTGTCCTGGTGAATCGAATAACTAGGGCTGTAGAGGAGGCTTTAAACTTAACAGTTTTGGACTCCTTACCTAAGGAAAGATATACTGGCATTGGAGGCAGTCCAGAGAAGGTTCACTAGGTTGATTCCGGGTTAGGAGGAATTTTCTTATGAGGAAAGGTTGAGTAGGTTGGGCCTGTACTCATTTGAGTTTAGAAGAAGGAGAGGCGACCTTATTGAAACATACAAGATTCTTAGGGGGTTGGACAGGGCAAATGCTGAGAGGTTGTTTCCCCTTGTGGGAGAGTCTAGGACCAGAGAACATACTCTGAGAGTAAGGGAACGCCCATTTAAAACAGAGAGGAGGAGGAATTTCTTCTCTCAGAGGGTAATTAATCTGTGGATTTCTTTACTACAAAGAGCTGTGGGAGCTGGGTCTTAAGTATATTTAAGGCAGAGATAGATGGATTTTTCATCAGTCAGGGAATCAAGGGTTAGGGGGAGAAAGTGTAGTTGAGGATTATCAGATCAGCCATGATCTCATTGAATGGTGGAACAGACTTTAGGGACTGAATGGCCTACTTCTACACCTACGTCTTATGGTCTTATGGTCAAGAGATGAACAGAGCTAAGAGATTCCATTAGCAATAGATCAGATCCAAGCTTTGCAGTCCTGCTACATTCAGTCGTGAATGATTGTGAGCAATCACTGGAGGAGGAGGCTCCACAAATATCCCTATCGTCAATGATAGGTGTTAGGAAATAGAGATAGTTTAAGTAAGTCATGTGTATTTGGGTGTGGTAAGAATAAGGTGTATCTAAAGTTTAAGGTTAATTTTTATTTCTGTATTTGTGGGTTGAGAAATGAAGTTGAGTTTTAGTTTCACTTTAAAAGATGCCTACATTTTAATGAAGGTTTTACAACTCTTAAAACAAATACGTGTTTAAAAAAACTGTCCTCTCGCCTAGCAATAGGACACCCCATAGAGACAGAAAAGTAGTTTCAGTTCGGTTCAAAGCAGTTGCCAGCAGAAGCAGTAAGAGGGACAGGTAGGGACAGTTTAAAACTGAAGCTCAGTTAAAACCAGGATTCCAGAGATGCAGGACAGGAGAGGAAACTGCAGGAGCTAAAGAAGCAAGCCCCCAAATCCAGGGGAGTGGAACGGGAAAGATTCCAAGAGGACAGTCTAGTCAAAGGATAAGGACAGGAACCTGGTAAAGGTCCTGTTAAAAGAAGTTAAGAGTGAGGAGCAGAGAGGAAGGCTCCAAGCTTCAAGCTTAAAGAGAGGCAAGCTGCAGGAAGCAGACTTGAAGCAAAAACGGCTTGTGAGAAGCCAGGAGGTTCAAGGAGGCAGCTGAACGTCTGTAACTCTTTACTATAGGCATGTGAAGCAGTGGCGTTCTGTTGGCACGACTGAGCATTTGAGACTGAGTGTGTGCTAGAATGGTTGAATGCACGTGGCAATCCAGGAAAGAGAAATATCGGGAGGGGAGTTCAAAACCCTGGAGGTGGACCCTTGTGGAAGGCATCTGAGAGAAAGCGTCATTTGGGAGAAGATTCCAGTGCGAGTTCTTACAGAGTGATGATTGGAAACCCTCGTGTGAAGGACAGAGTTCAGTGAGGCCAGTTGGTTCATGGTGTGACAAGCATCTAGGGGGAGTTGAGGAGAGATCCATAGCATCTGTTTGGGTGGCATCTATCACTAGGTTTCAAAGTGTGGTGTGCCTGACCACAGCTCACCTATTGATTTACATGGTCTGTGTACTTACTGTGAACGTGAGAGTATAAGATAGTTTTTGTAACTTGTGTTATCCTTACAAATCTGTATATATCTGTAAAGGTACAGTTGTGGGTGAAGGTGTATTGTAATATGGTTAATCTTTTCTTGTTTAATAAATGTTTTATTCTTTTGTTAACAACTCATCAGCTGTCTCCTGTGACTGTTCAGTAGGCACTTTCCACGTACCTAGACAAAAAATAAAAATTAGGAGGCATTAAGCTGGGTTCCACCCTGAGATCTGGCTTGTCCAGTGGTAACATCAGCTGGGATCATAACTTGGGGGAGCCCAGCACATCAGTGCAAAAGATAAGGCTGAAGCATTTGCTACAATCTGCAGCCAGAAGTGCCCAGTGGATGATCTATCTCGGCCTTCTCTGGATTCCTCAGCATCACAGATGCCAGTCTTTAGCCAATTTGATTCACTCCACATGATATCAAGAAAAGGCTGAAGGCACTGGAAACTGCAAAAGCTATGGGCCCTGGCAATATTCCAGCAATAGACTTGTGCTCCAGAGCTTGCCATGCCCCTAGCCAGGCTGTTCGAATACAGCTACAATACTGGCATCTACCGGCAATGTGAAAAATTGCCCAGGTATGTCTTGTACACAAAAAGCAGGACAAGTTCAACCCAGCCAATTATCGCTCCATCAGTCTACTCTCCATCATCAGTAAAGTCGTGGAAGTGATCATCAACATTGCTGTCAAGCAACACTTGCTTAGCATTAACTTGCTCACTGGTGCTCAGCTTGGGTTCCGCCAGGGCCACTCAGCTCCTGACCTCATTACAGTTTTGGTTCAATATGGACAAAAGAGCTGAACTCCCGAGGTGATGGGAGAGTGACTGCCCTTGACATCAAGGCAGCATTTGACCGAGTGTGGCATCAAGGACCCCTAGCAAAACTGGATGTGCCTTGATGATTGCACAATGTTCAGCACCATTCGTGACTCCTCAGATACTGAAGCAGTCCTTGTCCAAGTGCAGCAAGACTTGGACAATATCCAGGCTTGGGCTGTAAAGTGGCAAGTAACATTCACATCACATAACTGCCAGGAAATGACAATCTCCAACAAGACAAATATAACCATCACCCCTTGATGTTCAACGGCATTATCATCACTGAATCCCTCACCCGTCAACATCCTGAGGGCTACGATTGACCAGAAACTGAACTGGACTAGCCATGTAAATACTGTGACTGCAGGAGCAGGTCAAAGCCTAGGAATCCTGCAACAAGTAACTCACCTCTGATTTCCCAAAGCCTGTCCACCTTCTACAGGGAAAAAGTCAGGAATAATGTGAAATACTCTTCACTTGCCTGGATGGGTGCAGCTTCTGCAACACTCAAGAAACTTGACACTATCCAGGACAAAGCAGCCCGCTTGACTGGCACCCCATTTACAAGCATTCACTTCCTCCACTATCAATGCACAATAGCAGCAGTGTGTACCATCTACAAAATGCACTGCAGGAATTCACCAAGCCTCCTCAGGCAGCACCTTCCAAACTCACAACCACTACCATCTAGAAGAATAAGGTCAGCAGACACATGGGAACACCACCAACTGGAAGTTCCCCTCCAGGCTACTCACCATCCTGACTTGGAAATATATCACCGTTCCTTCACTGTCACTGGGTCAAAATCCTTGAATCCCTCCCTAACAGCACTGTGGGTGTACCCACACCACGTGGATTGCAGCAGCTTAAGAAGACAGCTCACCACCACCTTCTCAAGGTCAATTAGGGATGGGCAATAGATGCCGGCCCAGCCAGCAAGGCCCACATCCTGTAAGTAAGAAAAATTATTATATTTCTGGGTTGCCCAGCAGTTGCTATTTTGCCATCCAACTGGCAAGTCATAAAGGAGCCGGCTCTGTCCAGACAGGACATTTGGCCCATCTAACGTGACTCCGCTGGAAGATTTTGTACTCTTGCCTATAGAACCGGCTCAATTTCTGTCTGCCTACTTCATCTTGAGATATCAACACCACCTGAAAAGCGAATCTTACAACACCAGTCTCCAATCAGCTGAACTCAAAATGTCTACATGAAAGAATTTCTCATTGGATGCTGATTTTGGGACTCTGGAGCTCAGGTGAACCAATATTCAGTTTTCCTATGGTCCTTTATTGTAAACCTCCTTTTCTCCCTCCCTCCGTTTACTGTGTGAATATGGAGTGGGACGTTGTGGACACTCCTCATTCACGGATTTTGAATGTGTGAAATAAACTAACCTTGTGAGTTAATCCCAATTTGAGTTTGCAGTGGATTATTAGTAAAATTGGATCACACACAAATCAATGGGTTGGGAAAAAATACATCACTGCTTATTCTTTAAAACAAACTAATTTGAAACACCTTCTGTTTACAGACAAGTGGTAAGAGGAAAATCAATGCAGTTTGAACTGACCCCGACTCTCTGTAACAATGTGTAATGATAATCATTATGCTGATAGACATCCCAGACCGAAGTCGTTGAGGCCAAAACACTGTATGTTTTCAAGAAGAAGTTAGATATAGCTCTTGGGGCGAAAAGGGATCAAAGGGTATGGGAAGAAACAGGAGCAGTTGGATGATCAGCCATGTTCATAATGAATGGCATAGCAGGCTTGAAGGTCTGAATTGCCTACTCCTGCTCCTATTTTCTGTGTTTCTATGTTGCACTGCTGGATCCTCACTTGGTAGAGCACTGTCAACCTCACCATCAGCACAGGAACGGTCCAGATCGTGGCCAGCCAGCTTGATGGCTCTGTTTTCAAAGTTTGCAAGGTCCTTGAATTTAGATATTCCACCACTGGTCTGTGACCTCTCCCTCTCTCTTGTTGTGTGCCAGCTTGTCCTGCCATGGATAGAGATGGAGAGAGTGTAAGATAGGACACCTGCCAGGCCAGATGACATATATGCCTGACCTGTGTAGGTGGTGATTGGTCCCAGGGGCAGGATGAGGACAATGCCAGTGGGTGTGAGAGAGTGAATGGTGATGTCCCTTGAACCAGCAGTGAGTATGGGCCCTGTGATGGGTTTGTGAGTGTGTGAGTTGAGTGATGAAATGGTGGAATGGAAGAGATCATTCATCCTCATGCAGCGCTGGGTGTTTGTCCTCTTTTGCAGGGTGTTGGCACTGCCTCCCAAGCCGGGTTAGTGCGGTCACTGCCCATCCTGTGGCCACAGCGGAGGTGGAGGACATCCCGGCTTGTCTGCACGGCATCCAAAAGTCGCTTGAGAGATGCGTCACTGAAACTGGGGGCTGCAATCTTCTTCAGTTTCAGGGCCATGTCTTCCGTGCAGCAGTGGTGAGCAGGAAGCACTGAGATGTGTGCTTGCAGCTGGACTTTAAACATGGTGCTCGGCATGACATTGTGGCGGACTGATGGTGGGTGGGTGAAGGAGATCCTCCCTGCCATGGAACTGGTGTGTTTCCTGGGAGTGCATAAATAACGTGGCAGGGTTGGGACGATACGGTGTGAAAACCTGCCATTGTGGGTAGGGGGGTAAAAAGCTGTTTTACCTGCCTGCTACCACACTTAAAGCAAATTTGGGAAAGTTCCATCCTGTATGTGATAAATGGTTTGTGATTGTTAGAATGATGACTGCAGAAGGAGAACACCAAGTGAACAAGAAGTGTCAGATAGACACTGCTGTGTGATGCAACATCATGACCATCATAGACCTGTGTGAATGATGATCCAAAAATGGAGCCCTTGAAAGTACGTTTGTGGCTATGTGATGGCACGATACACATAGCAAGAGGACAAATTAGTCTGAGAGCCCAATGTAATGGCAAGGATGAAGCATAGACCAGAGCATAGACAGTAAGCAAAAGCCACTCATCTCAAAATTGAAAGGAAAGGAGAGCCCAGGAGCGGCTATTAAAGTCTCCAGAACATAAAATAGGACAGAGTGGTTTGGAAGGGGCTAGGAATCTAACTTCAAGCACATCAGATAAAGGGAGGACAATGAGAAGGGGGACAGGAAATACAGGACTGAAGATGTTGTATCTGAATGCACGCTGTATACGAAATAAGGTAAATGAGCTTGTGGCGCAGATTGAAATTGGCAGGTATGATGTGGTGGGCATCACGGAGACATGGCTGCAAGGGGATCAGGACTGGGAGCTAAATATCCAAGGATATACATCCTATCGAAAAAATAGGCAGATTGGCAGAGGAGGTGGGGTTGCTTTGTTAGTAAGAAATGAAATTAAATCGACAGCAAGAAACGATGAAGGATCAGATGATGTAGAATCTGTGTGGGTAGAGTTGAGGAACCGCAAAGGTAAAAAAACCATAATGGGAGTTATATACAGGACTCTGAACAGTCGTCAGGATGTGGGGCACAAGATACACCAGGAGATAGAAAAGGCGTGTAAGAAAGGCAAGGTTACAGTGATCATGGGGTATTTAAATATGCAGGTAGACTGGGAAAATCAGGTTTGTAGTGGATCCCAAGAAAAGGAATTTGTGGAATGTCTACGAGATGGCTTTTTGGAGAAGCTTGTGGTGGAGCCCACTAGGGAACAGGCAATTCTAGATTTAGTGATGTGTAATGAGGCAGATTTGATAAGGGAGCTTAAGGTGAAGGAACCCTTAGGAGGAAGTGACCATAATATGATAGAATTTACCCTGCAATTTGAGAGGAAAAAGCTGGAATCAGATGTAACAGTATTACAGTTGAATAAAGGCAACTACAGAGGCATGAGGAAGCAGCTGGCCAGAATTGACTGGGAGATGAGCCTAGCAGGAAAGACAGTGGAACAGCAATGGCAGGAGTTTCTGGGAGTAATTTGGGAGACACAGCAAAAATTCATCCCTAGGAAGAAGAAGCACACTAAAGGGAGGACGCGGCAACCATGGCTGACAAGAGAAGTCAGGGATAGCATAAAAGCTAAAGAGAAAGCATACAATGCAGCGAGGAGCAGTGGGAAACCAGGGGATTAGGAAGACTACAAAGACCAACAGAGGACAACTAAAAAAGAAATAAGGAGGGAGAAGATTAAATATGAAGGTAAATTAGCCAGTAATATAAAAGAAGATTTCAAGAGATTTTTTGGATATATTAAGTGTAAGAGAGAGGCAAAAATGGACATTGGGCTGGTGGAAAATGACACTGGAGAAGTAGTAGTGGGAAACAAAGAAATGGTGGAGGAACTGAATAGGTACTTAGCGTCAGTCTTCACGGTGGAAGACACGAGTAACATCCCCAAAGTTCAAGAGAGTCGGGGGTCAGAGGCAGAGGAAAATCGCTAATGTAACCCTCCTGTTTAAGAAGGGAGTGAGGCAAAAGATGGGAAATAACAGGCTGACTAGCCTGACCTTGGTCGTTGGTAAGATTTGAGTCCATTATTAAGGATGAGATTTCAGAATACTTGGAAGTGCATGGTAAAATAGGGCAAAGTCAGCATGGTTTCATCAACGGGAGGTCATGCCTGATAATTCTGTTAGAATTCTTTGAGGAGGTAACGAGTAGGTTAGACAAAGGAGAGCCAATGGATGTTATCTACTTGGACTTCCAGAAGGCCTTTGACAAGGTGTCACACAGGAGGCTGCTCAGTGAGATAAGAGCCCATGGTGTTAGAGGTAAGGTACTAGCATGGATAGAAGATTGGCTGTCTGGTAGGAGGCAGAGAGTGGGGAAAAGGGGGTCCTTCTCAGGATGGCGGCCGATGACTAGTGGATTTCCGTAGGGGTCAGTGTTGGGACCACAACTTTTTACTTTATACATTAATGATCTAGATGAAGGAACTGAGGGCCTTCTGGTTAAGTTTGCAGATGATACAAAGATAGGTGGAGGGACAGGTAGTATTGAGGAGGTGGGGAGTCTGCAGAAGGATTTGGACAGGTTAGGAGAATGTGCAAAGAAGTGTCAGATGGAATACAACATGGGGAAATGTGAGGTCATGCACTTTGGTAGGAAGAATAGAGGCATAGAATATTTTCTAAATGGGGAGAGAATTCAGAAATCTGGAGTGCAAAGGGACTTGGGAGTCCTAGTCCAGGATTCTCTTAAGGTTAATTTGCAGGTTGAGTCGGTAGTTAGGAAGGCAAATGCAATGTTGGCATTTATTTCAAGAGGACCAGAATATAAAAGCAGGCATGTGCTGCTGAGGCTTTATAAGGCTCTGGTCAGCCCACAATTAGAATATTGTGAGCAATTTTGGGCCCTGTATCGCAGGAAGGATGTTCTGGCCCTGCAGAGGGTCCAGAGGAGGTTCACGAGAATGAATCCAGGAATGAAAGGCTTAACATATGAGGAACATTTGAGGACTCTGGGTCTATACTCGATGGAGTTTAGAAGGATGAGGTGGGATCTGATTGAAACTTACATAATACTGAAAGGCCTGGATAGAGTGGATGTGGGGAAGATGTTTCCATTAGTAGGAGAGACTAGAACCCGAGGACACAGCCTCAGAGTAAAGGGAAGACCTTTTAGAACAGGGATGAGGAGAAACTTCTTTAACCAGAGAGTGGTGAATCTATGGAATTCATTGCCACAGAAGGCTGTGGAGGCCAGGTCATTGAGTGCATTTGAGACCGAGATAGATAGGTTCTTGATTGGTAAGGGGATCAAAGGTTACGGGGAGAAGGCGGGAGAATGGGGTTGAGAAATTTATCAGCCATGATTGAATGGTGGAGCAGACTCGTGGGCCGAATACCCTAATTTCTGCTCCTATGTCTTATGGTCTTATAGTCTCAGGTGGAGCAAGTCTAAAGCTTCGACTGGTAACCCTAACGTGCCAAAACAGATTTATTAACATGTCACAGCACGCTAATCCATTGACTGCTAAACAGATCCTAGAGGAGTACAAAGATGTGTTTACAGGGTTTAGATGTCCTGGTGAATATCATCTAGAAGTAGCTGAGTGTGTAAGACCAACACAGCATATGCTGAGAAGAGTTGCAGCTGCCCTGAAGTCCAGCATAAAAGACAAGATAGATCTAGAAAAGAACAGAGTAATCAAGAAAGTGACAATCCCTACAGACTGGATAAACAGCATGGTAGCAATGAAAAAACTGGGAAAGCTGCAGTATGCCTAGACCCAAAGGACCTAAATAAAACGCTGAAGAGATCTTACTAGCCCATGCCAACCATCAAAGGAATTTTACCACAACTTGCAAAGGCAAAGATCTTTACTACCCTCGATGTGAAGGATGGATACTGGTAAGTGAAGCTGGATGAAAGCAGCAGCTTTCTAACAACACTCTGGATGTTGTTCGGGAGGTACGGATGGTTGCACATGTCGTTTGGCATTTCCACAGCTCTGGAAGAGTATCAACTCAAACAGCATGATAGTCAGTGATCTTCTCGAGTGGAAGCCACAGTGGATGATCTGCTAGTGTATGGATATGGAGACACAATGGAAGGAGCCATAGCTGACCATGATCAGAATTTAAGGTGACTGCTAAAGAGAGCTTGCTAGATGGACCTAAAGCTGAACAAGAAAAAATTGCAATTGAGGATGCCTGAAGTCAAGTACATAGGTCATGGACTAACAGTGAGATGTCTTTGCCCAGATCCTGACAAGGTTAGGGTTGTAGCAGCTATGCAACAACCAACAGGTATGAATGCAGTGCAACAATTTGTTGGATTCATGAACTATTTAGTGAAATTTTTGCTTAATTTGTATTTGGAGTGTGAATAATGACACCAACTTACCGCCAAGGATGTGCAGTGGCATTGGGGAACAAGAAGCATCGTTCACTAAAATCAAACAACTAGTGATGACAACAGCAGTGCTGAAGTACTATGACATCAATGAGGAAGTCATGTTGCAGTGTGACGTCAGTGAGACCGGTCTTGGAGCAACCCTCATGCAGCAGGGACAACCAATTGCATTTGCACCCAGGGCATTAACATAAACTGAACAACACTATGTTCAGATCGAGAAAGAGTGCCTGCCTATTTTCTTTGCTTGTGAGCATTTTCATCAATACCTGCTTGGGAGAGACAAAGTGACAATAGAGTCCGATCACAAACCACCTCAAAGCATTTTCCTCAAACTGCTACTATCTGCTCCAAAGCATCTACAGAGAATTTTTCTTCACTTACAGAGATATCATTTGGATGTGACATACAAGCAAGGGAAACAGATGTACATTACTGACATGCTGTCAAAAGCAGCACTCCCTATGAAGAACGTTGAAGATGCTGAAACAGAATGTGAAATCTCCCAGATTCAATGTGAAGCAGCTGTTCGACATGTTCTGGAACTCATTAACCCTGCAGAGACATTAAATCTGACAGACAATCATCTTGCTCAAATTAAGCAAACTACCCAACAGGTTGCACCTCTCCAACTGCTGCAAGAAGTCGTGATGAAAGGATGGTCTGAGAGCATCAAGGACACACCTGTGTTCACAAGACCATATTGAGTATACAGAGATGAATTGACAGCCCAAGTTGGAATCTTCTACAAAGGAAATAGAGTCAACATCCCTAAGGAGATGAAAGAAGAGAAGCTGAAGCGCATCTATACAAAGCATCAAGGAGTTGAGTCGAGCCTTAGGAAGACAGGAGGAGTGCTCTACTGGTCAAACATGAGCAACGAAATTAAGGACCACATCAGCCAGTGCAGTGTTTGTAACAATTACCAAACTAAGCAAGCTGGAGAATTATTGATGATGCATGACATCCCAGACACTCCATGGATGAAGCTGGGAGTAGAACTCTTCATGCTAGCAGGAATTGATTATCTTAGACTACTGGGAGGTAGACCAGCTGACTTCAATGACTACCGGTGAGATTGTAGAATGCCTGAACACGCATTTCAACCAGGACAGCATTCCAGACATTGTGATGAGCAACAATGGCCCTCAGCTCATGGGTGAAGAATTCAGTCACTTCACAAAGGATTGGGAAATTCAACACTGCACATCATCTTCACACTATCCCCAGTCGAACGACTGCTCCATTTCAAAAAAGATGTTGTAATTATTATGAGGTTGCAATTCACTGGCAGGCCTCTGGTAGAGTTGATATCTCGAACTGCTTATTCCAAAAGAGAAAGAAGGAGAGAACCCTTAGATTGTTTCCTCAGATGAAGGCTTTCTTGACACTGACTGTGTCACCTGCAATCTCTCTCTAGTGGCTGGGTAGCCTTGCCTTGAAATACTTCACCCATTTTGTATTTCCAAGAGATTTTGGGTGGGTCTGTTATGACAGTCATTGTTTCAATATCCAGCATTTTGCATTTTTAATGACTCTTTCTTAGATAGTGATGAGTTTTGATGGGTGTCTAGATTATAGGAAATGTCTCTCTCTTCACACAACTTTGATTTGTTTGTTTCTCACTTCCACCTTGGAACGTGACCTTACATTTTTAAGCAGTCTACTCTGTCAGTTCAAACTGCAAAAGTTCCAGTCAGTTGAAAGTTGAAAATTATACTTTCAGAAATAAAGGAGCATAGCCTCACAACACTGCAGAGCTCGAGAAGAACAGGATGGAACCTATAAAATTGAAAAGGCGAAGGGAAAACTCAGAGTTAAAAGAGGCCAGGTTAGTGGCTCCTGACCCGAAGGTGGCTAGGACAGAGCTTAAAATGGGAAAGGTAAAGGTTAAAGAAAATCGGCCTAAACTGGGACTTGAAGAACATTGCTTTATTTTTGCTCAGCAATTGTTTCTATTCTTAATGCCTCATCTATTTTCTGAAACATGGTTTAAAGTTGTGCCAAGCCTTATCTTTCTGAAATTTGCTTCTCGGCATTTGAATGAAAAAAATTGGAAATATGCCCTCCAACCCCCCCAACCCCCCCGGCCTCCCCACAAAATCAAAAAATTGGACAAGCCTGCGCAAAATAAATGCACAAGGATGGATCATTCATTATTTTTGTATTATTAATGTACTGCTGGATAACGTTGTTGTGTGAAGGTTATTGCTGTTGCCCTTTATTGAATGATGTGGGTTAAATGGACTTAATGTTGTGCATCTTAAAATTTTGTCCTGTTAGGGGATGGCGGGTCCATGCTAGAGATGGGGGAATTCCTTTTAACTGAAGCGAGGTCTCACTCGGCAGTTTCTCTTGCTCCATCCAGTTGCATGTGATCTCCTTCCACCTCCTGAGTGGCTTCCAGATTCCAGGGTATAGTGACTGGGCCTATATAATTGCAAGGTTGTGGAGGCTGCAGCATGCCACCACAGACATGAGACCCTCTCTGGTGTGTGCTGCAGCTTCCCATGCTCTGAGCAATCGAGGCAGCGAAATTCTGCCTTAGCAGACCAATGGCCTGCTCCACAGTGTTACAGGTGGCCCCATGGCTCTCATTGAAGGCGTCTGGCACTGAATGTTGGGATGATTAATCATGTGTGGCGGGCTTATCCCTTATTTCCACCATCATGCTGTTGTCTGTCTTGGAGGCCCAAAGATAGCAGACATTTACCAAGGTGAATTTCCTGGCGTGTGACATGCCAACTCTATGTTAAGTGAAAGGTAGCCCTTGTGGTTACAGCATCACTTCAATCAACACAGGAGGCCTGCAAAGCTGTGTGCATGCATGGTTAATGTCACTAGCTCCTGCTGGAAGAAATCAGCTGCAAAGAAGGAGAGAGATCCTTCTCCTCCCTCCTCATTGAGCTTCCCTTCTCTTGGCCTGTCCTGCTCATGTGGAAGAGCAAATGGCACTACATCTACTGCCATCATATTATGGAATGCAATGTTATTTTCTGCCTTCCTGTGGTCAGCAGAAACCTTCAAACTCCTCCAGCAACTCAGCACTGTGCTTCCACCAACTTTTCTAAGCCAGAAGCACCTCAAGATGTAATATGTTGAGTGGCCCATTAGATAGCCCCAGAGTGGAGTCCATTTTGTTTACTAATGCTTGTTCTTTCAGGAGTGAGTAAGGAAGGCGTTCCCTATAGACTTCCCTGCATATTATTTTCAGTAACCATTAAAAAAATTAAACTAGTTATCAAATGAGCTAATAAACAAGTCAACAGCCCCTTAAAGGGACACTGTAACAAAAAGACAAAGCTTTGAAGAAAACTTTTCAAATTAAATTGATGTGTAATTCTCGAGCCTGATGATGCACTCCAGCCGCTGCAGTACCCACTGGTCGTGGAATTGGCCAATTTTATATTTGTGCACGGCATCAGCCCATCATGCTCTCAACCTCTTCAGAAACATGTAAGGGCACAAATGCACGCACCATTCGTCATCTTACACCATGCAGGCCATGAGGGAGGCAGCCAGCAGTGGACCTTGGAGGCATGTCTGCGTATTACTACTAGAAGTGGTGGTACATTATTGAATTTCATGCCTACATTTTATTTTTAAAATACTGATAGAAACACAAGTTGTGTGAGTTCTCCCTCCCAGCACCATTGCAGTTCCAAAGGCCATTGCCAGCCTCCATTTGGTGCCCTACCTCCTTCCCGATTGCTCCCCCCACCTCCGCTCTTTCGCGCTCAGTCCCCTCCCTGTTAATTGTTTTCCCCTTTTCCACCCGAGCATATCCAACCCCTCTCCCAGCCAGCCCCTTCCTCACAATCAAAACAGACGGCCATGAGTTGAATTCCTCCTCCAATAGTGTGTGGTCACAATGTGGAATTCTCTATCACTGCAATTTTAATGCAAATTTCATTATTCTATTAAAACAGTATTAGTTGCTAGGGAAAATAGCAGGAGTGTAGGATAAAACTAGGGATGTGATTTTCACCCAAAGCATCAGTACAGAGGAACAGGAGTAGGCCACTTAGCCTCACAAGCCTATTCGGTCATTCAAGATCATGGCTGATCTGCGAACTAACTCTATATACCCACATTTGCCTTTTATTCCGATGTTCTGATGAAGAGTCATACGGACTCGAAACGTTAACTGTGTTCCTCTCCGCAGTTGCTGTCAGACATGCTGAGTTTTTCCAGCTATTTTTGTTTCAGATTTCCAGCATCCGCAGTATTTTGCTTTTGCCTTTTATTCCTTTGGTTAACAAAGCTCTATCGATCTCAGATTTAAAATTAACAGTCGATCAAGCATCAATTGTTATATGCAAAGAGTGTTCCAAACTTCCATCACCCTTTCCTTCCTCAAATATCTGTCTCTAACATTGATTCTAAATCCCTTGCCTTAAGCCTCCCAAGCAACAGAAAGTTTCTCATTCGCTGTTCTCCTCAATACTTTCAAAGCGTCAATCAATTCACCACTTACCCTTATAAATTCCAGGGAATGCAGCCCTAGTTTGGGTAATCTCTCCTCATAATTTAATCTTTAGAGTCCAGATATCATTCTATGGTAAATCTATGCTGCACTCCCTTCAAGACCAATATATCCTTCCTAAGGTGTAATGCCCAGAACATCTCACAGTATACCAGCTGTGGTCCATCCAGGGATTTCTATAGATGAAGAATGATCTCTACCCCACTATATTCTAGTCCTCTAGCCATAAAGGCCAGGGTTCCATTAGCCTCTTTGATTATTTCTGCACCTGTATATGACTTTTTAATGACCTGTGTCTCGTAGCACAGTGCTACCATCCCTACCGCTGGGTTCAAATCCCAATTCAGGATTGGATGGCCATAGAAGGTGTACATAGCATGCCCAAGCAAATCCTTCCAACGTGCCTGATGGTAGGCAGTGAAAGCATGAAATGCCTGGTTAGTCATACTGCAGAAGGCCAAGGCAGTACTTTTCCCAACCTCATCAAGGACCAAACAAATGGATGGGCATGGTCACCAATTCTCTCTTAGGGCTTGGTACCCTGAAGGAGGAGGAACGACCTATGTGCCTGGACCCCCAAATCTTTTTGAAGCTACACTTCTATCATTTAGGAAGTACTCGTTTCTATCATTTTCAGGTACAAAGTGGATGACCTCATATTTGCTTATATTGAAATCCATTTGCAACAGTTTTGCCCAATCATTTAACCTATCAGTAGCTCATTGTAAGCTTACACTTTCATCTACATTGCTTGCAATGCTGCCTATTTGTGTCATTGACTAATTGCATATGTGGCTTATATCCCATCATCTAAGTCGTGAATAAATATAGGGAATTGTTGATATCCCAATACAGATTCTTGCAAGACACTACTAATCACATCCTGTCAATGAGAGTGCTAGTTCATTATCCGTGCTCTGTTTCCTGCTCCTCAGCCTATTTCCCAACAAGGTCAATAATTTGCCCCCAATTCCATGGACTTCAACATTAGCTAACAGTCCCTTATTGTGGACTTTATCAAATAAGGCGGGGGGGGGGGGGGGGCGGGGGGGGGGAGAGGGGGGGTTGCAGTTGGGGTAGTGATATTGTTGCTGTACTGGTAATCCACAGACCCAGGGTAATGCTCTGGGGAACGAAGCTTGAATCCCACCACAGCAGATGGTTGTAGTTTGAATTGAATAAAAATCTGGAATTAAAAGTCTAATGATGACTATGAAACCATTGTTAATTGTTGTAAAAACCCATCTGGTTCATGAATGAAGTCATTGCATCAGGCCAAACATGGGCAAGGAAGCTTCCTGCTGAATACCATTTACTGCCCTTCATCAGCTGATGAATCAGTGCTCCTTCATGTTGAACACTACTTGGTGAGGGTGGTAAGGGTGCAGAATGTATAGCATAAGACATGGGAGCAGAAATTAGGTTATTTGGCCCATTGAGTCTGTTCTGCCACTCAATCATGACTGATAAGGTTCTCATCCCCATTCTCCTGCCTTCTCCCCGTAACCTTTGATCCCCTTACCAAACAAGAACCTATCTATCTCGGTCTTAAGTACACTCAATGACCTGGCCTCCACAGCCTTCTGTGGTAATGAATTCCATAGATTCACCACTCTCTGGCTAAAGAAATTTCTACTCATCTCTATTCTAAAAGGTCTTCCCTTTACTCTGAGGCTGTGCCCTTGGGTCCTAGTCTCTCCTACTAATGGAAACATCTTCCCCACGTCCACTCTATCCAGGCTTTTCAGTATTCTGTAAGTTTCAATCAGATCCCCCCTCATCCTTCTGAACTCCATCCAGTATAGACCCAACGTCTTCAAACATTCCTCATATGTTAAGCCTTTCATTCTTAGGATCATTCTTGTGAACCTCCTCTAGACCCCCTCCAGGGCCAGAACATCCTTCCTGAGATATGGGGCCCAAAATTGCTCACAATATTCTAAATGCGGTCTGACCAGAGGTTTTTAAAGCCTCAGCAGCACATCCCTACATTTATATTCTAGTCCTCTTGAAATAAATGCCAACATTGTATTTGCCTTCCTAACTACCAATTCAACCTGCAAGTTAACCTTAAGAGAATCCTGGACTAGGACTCCCAAGTGCCTTTGCACTCCAGATTTCTGAATTCTCTCCCCATTTAGAAAATATTCTATGTCTCTATTCTCCCGACCAAAGTGCACGACCTCACACTTCCCCACGTGTATTCCATCTGCCACTTCTTTGCCCATTCTCCTAACCTGTCTAAATCCTTCTGCAGCCTCTGTAATGTACTCTGGTTGGGAGATGTCCGCCACCAGAGTGGCTCAGTGGGACCACTACTGACTGAGTTAGGCAACATACTTCACCTCATCCTCACCAACCTGTATACTATTGATCATCAGTAATGGTCGGAGTCATCAACAGTGCTATCAAGCGGCACTTGTTTAGCAATAACCTGCTTACTGACATGGGTTCTGCCAGAGCCACTCAGCTCCTGACCTCATTATAGGGGGAGGCGGTGGCAGTGGTATTGTCACTGGACTAGTATTCCAGAGACCTAGGGTAATTCTCTGGAGAACTGGGTTCAAATCCCAACATGGCAGATGGTGAAATTTGGATCCAATAAAAGTCTGATGATGACCACAAAACCATTGCCAATGGTTGTAAGAACCCAACCGGTTCACTAATGTCTTTTAGGGAAGGAAATCCGTCGTCCTTACCTGGTCTGGCCGACATGTGACTCCAGACCACAGCAATGTGGTTGACTCTTAAAAAGAATGCCCTCTGAACAAGGGATGGGCAATAAAATGCTGGCCAAGTGAGGGTGCCCACATCCCATGAACGAATAAAAAAAATAACAGCCTTGGTTCAAACATGCAATAAAGAGCTTAACTCCTGAGGTGAGGTGAGAGTGACTATCCTTGACATCAAGGCTGCATTTGACTGAGTATGGCGCCAAAGAGACTTAGCAAACCTGAGGTCAACGGGAATCAGAGGGAAACCTCTCCACTGGCTGGAGTCATACCTAGCACAAAGGAAGATAGTTGTGGTTATTGGAGGTCAGTCATCTCAGTTCCAGGACATCACTGATGGAGTTCCTCAGAGTAGTGTCCTTGGCCCAATCATCTTCAGCTGCTTCATCAATGACCTTCCTTCCATCATAAGTTCACTGTGACTACTGTCTCGAAGGACAAGGACAGCACATATATGGGAATACCACCACCTGGAAGTTCCCCTCCAAGTCACTCACCATCCTGACTTGGAAATATATCGCTGTTCCTCCACTGTCACTGGGTCAAAATCCTGGAATTCCCTTCCTAACAGCACTGTGGGTGTAATTACTCCACATGTACTGCAGCGCTTCAAGAAGGCAGCTCACCAAACCTTCTCAACGCCAACTAGGGAAGGGAAATAAATGCTGACCCAGCCAGCAAAGCCCACATCCCATGAATGAATAAAAACAAATTTCCATCTGCTTCATCAATGACCTTCCCTCCACCATAAGGTCAGAAGTGGGGATGTTCGCTGATGATTGCACAATGTTCAGTACCATTTGTGACTCCTCAGATACTGCAGCAGTCCATGCCCAAATGTAGCAAGGCCTGGATTGGGCTGACAAGTGGCAAGTAACATTCTTGCCACACAAGTGCCAGGTAATGACCATCTCCAACAAGAGAAAATCTAACTGTCGCCCTCTGACATTCAATGTCATTATGATCGCTGAATCCAAGTGGCTTGGAGGGGAACTCCAGGTGGTCATGTTCCAATATGGTTGCCGCCCTTCTCCTTCTAGATGATAATGGTCATGTGTTGTGCTGTCTAAGGAGCCTTGGTGAATTCCTGCAGTGCATCTTGTAGATGGTACACACTGCTGCTACTGTGTATTGATGATGGAGGGAGTGAATGTTTGTGGATGTGGTGCCAATCAAGTGGGCTGCTTTGTCCTGGATGGTGTCAAACTTCTTGAGTGTTGTTGGAGCTGCATTCATCCAGGCAAGTGAGGAGTATTCCATCACACTCCTGATTTGTGCCTTGTAGATGGTGGACAGGCTTTGGGGAGTCAGGAGGTGATATACTCACCACAGAATTCCTAGCCTCTGACCTGCTCATATAGCCACAGTATTGATATGGCTAGTCCAGTTCAGTTTCTGGCCAATGGTAACCCCAGGATGCCAATAGTGGGAAATTCAGCAATGGTAATGCCATTGAATGTCAAGTGGTGATGGTTAGAAACTCTCTTGTTGGAGATGGACATTGCCTGAAACCTGAGTGGCGCGAACATTACTTAGCACTTGTCAACCCAAGCTTGGATATTGTCCAGGTCTTTCTGCATTTGGACATTGACTGCGAATGGTGCTGAATATTATGCAATAAACAGCAAACATCCCCACTTTATGATGGAAGGAAAGTCATTGATGAGCAGCTGAAGATGGTTGGGTCTAGGACACTATCCTGAGGAACTCCTGAAATGCAAAATATGTAAACATGGTTGAAATCTTAGAATGTAAAATGAGGAGAATTTCCATTTTTAGATAAATCAGGGCAGTTTGAATCTCAAAGAGATGGTAGGATGTTTACACCGAGCAAGAGAAGCTAGGCCAAGCAGTGTGTTTATTTTTTTTTCCCAAAGGTTACTGACAATTTAAGCACCATGAAATGATTTATATTATGAGAAGGATAAAATTGCAAAGACATATAGGAACAATGGAATTTACATTAAAAGGGAGAAACATGTATAAAGGAGAATGAGGCTGTGTGTCAGGGAAGGCATTGTAAGATCTAACAGAAGTGTGAGAGGCCTCCAGTATTTGTGCATTAAGCTTACTGTCTACTGAAACCGAAACTTGGAAAAGCCATTTTGGATTCTACAGCCCAAGGTATTGTTTGGATCTGTTTAAAATCTTTTTTTTTTACTGTTGCATTAACGGGGGTGTAACTGGAAGCCAAATTAATTAGAGGTTTTAGGAGTTACTATAGGACTAATTTGTAGACCTATGTTTATGCTTGAAATCTTGATCAAAATATTTAATTTAGTTTTCTAAAACATCTCTGCAGTCTTGATGGGCTTATTACTTCTGAATTCAGGGCACGCATCCCAAAATAAATACAAATTACAAAACTGTTATGATAGCGTGATCAAGTTTCCCTCGTGGATTTGACCTGCATAGCACACATCGTCAGATATGTCATAACAAGGGCATACCTGGATAATTTTCCACATTGCCAGGTAGATGCCTATGTTGTAGCTGTACTGGAACAATTTGGCTAGGGGCATAAAAGTTCTGGAGCACAGGTCTTCGATTCTATTACCAGAATGCTGTCAGGGCCCATAGTCTTTGCAGTATCCATTGCCTTCAGCCATTTCTTGATATCATAAGGAGTGAATTGAATTGGCTGAAGATGGGCACCTGTGATGCTGGGGAACTCTGGAGGAGGCAGAGATGGATCACCCACTTGGCACTTCTGGCTGAAGATTGTTGCAAATGATCTTTTGCACTGATGTGCTGAGCTCCTCCATCATTGAGGATGGGGATATTTTTAGATCCTCCTCCTCCAGAGAGTTATTTAATTGTCCACCACCATATACAATTGGATATGGCTGGACTGCAGAGTTGGTAGTGCAATCATTTAGCTCTGCCTATCACTTGCTGCTTATGCTGTTTGGCATGCAAGTAGCCCTGTGTTGTAGCTTCACCGGTTGACACCTCATTTTTAAGTATGCCTGATTTTGCACTCCTCATTGAACCAGGGTTGATCCCCTGGCTTGATGGTAATGGTAGAGTGGGGGATATGCCGGGCCATGTGGTTACAGATTATGTTTGAGTACAATTCTGCTGCTGCTGATGGCCCACAGCACCTCATGGTTTCCCATTCTTGAGTTGCTAGATCTGTTTGAAGTCTATTTCAATTAGCATGGCGGTAGTGCCACACAACAATGGAGGGTATCCTCGATGTGAAGACAGGACTTTGCCTCCACAAGGACTGTAGTGGTCACTCCTACCAGTACTGTCATGGACAAGTGCATCTGCGGTAGGCGGGTTGGTGAGGATGAGGTCAAGTATGTTTTTCCCTCTACGTCAAGCTGTTGCCTGACTAGTCTATGAGACAGCTCTCCCAATTTTGGCACAAGTGTCACTGATGTTAGTAAGGAGGACTTTGCAGGGTCGACAGAGCTGAGTTTGCTGTTGTCATTTCCGGTGTCTAGGTCCTTGCCAGATGGTCCATCCGGTTTCATTCCTTGACTTGTTCCTTCCTTGACATTCCTTCATTGACTTGTTTACACAGTGGTATGCTGTTAGCTAAATCTGGCTGCACACTCTTTACTAAATCTAATATGGCATGCCACCTTCTTGGCTCAAAATGAGAACGAAGTTAGCAGTGCATCCCCTCAGTAGACTGTGCAGTTTTGGGTTCGAGTCTCATTACAACAGAGTCAGCAAGCTTTGTGCTCAATATGTGATAACAGGTAGCTCATAGACCTGGAACAACCAAAACCCAGAGGCTCCAGCCAAGCAAGAGGTCAGTGATGAAATGAAAGGATGAGGGAGAAAATAGCCCAGGCCCTGGATTTTATATTTCAGGCTCTACTGAGTATGGATGAGTGCCGGGGACTCAAGATTGGACAATAAAGGCTCTACCTTTAAATAACCAAACATGAACCACAGTTTGTATCAACCATAGTCAGAAACAGGAATCTCTGATGTACAGCAAGTATATTCATTTCTTCACAATGCATCAGGTTAGAGTTCATGCCTGAGAAGTTTCATGGTGCTTTTCAATAGCAACACTAATAATAATAATTGTTATAGGCTTAAAAAGTGCGTGTTGTCATTTGGGCCTGCAAGCCTCAGTGATTTTACATTCTCAAACATGACAGGTTTGATGCTAAACATTGCTGTCAACTGGTCGGCTCACTCCTATAGCATGGTGAACTATTTAGCCAAAATACAATAAATTGGAGGATGTCACACTGCAACTTTTCTGTACTGTAACCACACCATACCTTAACATTATTTTTGTCACAAAGGCAACAAGGGAGCTTCTTAATCCCAGGATACACTATGTAAGGCTGGTCCCTGGGGACATGAGCTGAATTATGAGACAGGATGGCTTCCTTGCTGGAAAAGGAAGCACTTAGAAATATTGAAGATAGTGACTAGTAAAGAAAACATATGTCTGGAAAACTAAAGCAGGGCACGACAAGTTGGGGGCATGGGGTCACTGGGTTAAAGAGGCAAAGGGAAAATTAGCATTGAAGTCACGAAATTAGTCACACAAAGAGTGATCAACATTTGGGAAAGGACTTACAAGTGGGGTAGTTGGGGATAAAAATAGTAGTAATTATTTAATAAGCAGTTGGATGCTGTGATGGGTGGTCTGTAGGATTGGTTTCTGGATGGATGTGCTAAGATGGGTCATTGGTCTTTTTTCATTGTAGCTCTCTTGCGATACAAGTTGGTAGTTTCTGGCACTGTGTTTTTCTTGTTCATACAATGGCCAATCAAACAGTCTGACAGCAACTTCAAAATCAGTTTGCACACTCATGCCCTTGAGGAACAAACACAATCTTGTGAAAGAGCTCACTTCATCTTTGCTGAGGTGGATTGTTGGACAAGCTGAGGTTTTCTGGTGGATATGGTGCAACTTCTGTGGCTCAACTCATCTTCCTTGACTCACAAGACAATTGAAGCAGCATCACAGAACCGCAGAAGTGTTCCCATCACGTGCTAAAGTAAACATTTAAATATTGGAAAATCTTGGGTTAAATTAGCAGTTCTCACTGGGCAACAATGGATGAATGTGTGTACATTTGCTTTCTTGCCTCACAGATTAAGACTCCTGGGCACAGCGCGAGGGGCTTGTGGTTCACACTGATCTGTTGCCTGCCTGGCATCACCACTTTCAGGAGATGGGAGTTGGTCGGTGGGGGGAGGGGAGGAGGGTGAGTGGAGTGCAGTCCTTCTTTCTGATTATGAATATCACTCCAACATTTGGCCGATATTGGCAGCTTTGGGTCTGGGTCTGGTACAGGGACAACAGCCAACACAGTCAGTTATGCTTTTACTAATTACAATATAATTATAGTGGTTATCCTTTCCATGATTTACACCAATTGCTAATTAAAAGACATGAACATACAACCTGCTACAATAATGTTTTATCCCCCCCCCCCCCCCCCAGTTCTGTTTTTGGTCTTACTCTTTCCCTCCATGCATTTTTTCTTTTTGTTGCTGTTGTTCTGTAACTGCACATTTTCTACCCCTGGGGTTTCCAGGGTCAAAGTCTCAATCTTGCTGGAGAGACGGTGCTCAAGCAGTCTTCTTCATGACATGGATAAAATAGCATGGAGCACAATCTTGGCCGAGCTTGTGGGGTTTAAAGTCACCGTACAAGTTGTGCTGACATTTTCCTTGGAAAGCATTCTTCAGTAGCTCGGTGAAAGCTTCCACGCGGTGAGGATAGTAGGACAGGCGGAAGGTGCTGAGGGAGAGACAAAGGGATAAAAGATTTCATTGGGTTGCATTGCGATGAATCAATCATTAAAAAAGAATGCCAGCCTTTGTTGCTTATTAATGTAAATGGTGAAAGACTATGTTACGGGGTCCAAACCCAAAACACATAGCCTTGGGGATTAACACAAGTGATTTAGAAGTGCAAACACAACCAGAAGGATACTGGGGTGCAGTGCTGCAGTGTCATCACTGAGGCTTGGCTACAAGCTGAGCATGGCCAGCAGATAAATATTCCAGATTATAAGGTCTTTCAAAAGTACATGTAGATAAGAGAAGGACGAGCACCAATATGGATAAAGGGCACTTTTTCAGCATTATAAAGAGAGCATATCAACATATGTGAGCAGGCAGTACGAAATGTGAAAGTTAGGATTGATGAATTAATGCAAATCTTTGTGGATTTTGTTTACAGCAGTGATAAAGTTGCAGCTGCAGGATACATTAGCACAGAAATCAGAGAACCTTACTGCAAAAGCAGAGTAGTAAGAAAGACTTGCATTTATCTAGTGGTTCTCATGACCAAAGGCTGTCCGAGAGCACTTTACAGTCAATGATGTACTTTTCAAGTAGTCACTGTTGTAATGCAGGAAATACAACAACCAATTTGCACACAACAAACTCTCCCAACAGTACTGTGAAAATGACCAGGTAATTTAGATTTTTTGGTGATGTTGAAATGAGAGAGAAATATTGGCCAGGACATGGAGGTACCTCCTCTGTTCTTTTACAAAATAATGCCTTAGAATCAACCCAAAAAGGCAACCAGGGCCTTGGTTTAACACCTGATCTGGAAGATGGCACCCCTGACAGTACAGCACTCCCTCAATACTGCATTAGAGAGTCAGTCTTGATTTTTGTGCTCAAATCTTGGAGTGGGGTTTCAACACACAGAGCACGATTTTCACCAAGTTGGGTGACTCAGGGGCCCTTGAGAGTGTCAGCTGGGGCGCGATTCCAGAATGCCCAGCCCATTCATAGGGTTTCCAATTTTCAGGTGTGCCTTTTAAGGGTGCAGGCTGGTTCGGGTTAAAAGCTGACACTCCTGGCCTGGCCAGCTCCATAGTGAGGATAGACGTGTCCCAGTCCTCTGCAATTTTCATGGAGGCGGGCCAGGTTTTCAGTGAGTGGAGGTGCACAGCACTTCTGATGTGTTTCGAACCATAGTCTGCATGAGAGGATCTTTAAAAAGGTAAGTTCAAAAGGTCCACATCATGCCCCCCATGCCCCCATGCCAAGGTAAGATCCCTTCTAATCCCTACAGTCCCTCATGCCTCCATGCCAAAGTATGCCTCCCACCCATCTCCTATGGCCCCTCATTCCCCAATTCGAAGCTGTGCCCTTCCACCCACCCGCTATGGCCCCGATAGCCAATTGCCAAGGCATGTACCCCATCCACCCCACACAGTTCATGCCCCCTGTGCCAAACTGCGGGACATCCGTGTCCATTGACCCAGTATACACTGTATAGAAACAATGACCCCTGTAGTGATAATAGAATGTGTGAACAAAAACTTTAAAATAAAAGTCATTTATTCATAGCTTTACACTATGTTAAAAAAAGTCATTTTACTATAGTGCAATAAAAGTGGCAGTCATCCAGGCCCTTTAAAGTTTCAATAGCTGAAACTGCAAGCACTTGAAACCTCTTAACCTTGTGTGAATAAACATTGTGAAACTAACAGCAGAAATCAGAGAGCCAAAGCTGTCGATCAAGCCATGTTTTAATCTGGGGCTCAGGTGTTTTAGTATTCTAATGGATGTCTGAGCTCACAACCAAGAATATATAACAAGGCTTGGCTGAGAGCCCAGGAATTAATTAGTCTGTTGAAATTGAAGTTTGACATTTTTATTGCCCTGTTGTGAACAGACTTTATTTTAACAGAGTGGAAAGCTAGGAGTGAAAGACTTTTTAAAAGCTTTTTGTTATACATCCTATTGTCACTATAGGGTGCATTGGTTCTATAAAGTATATAGTGAGTCACTAGACAAGGAAGTGCCAGTTTGACATAGGGGGCATGGGGAGGCCATGTGTGGTGGGTGGAGGAGCATAGCTTGGCATGGGGGAATGAGCGGCCATAGTGGGTGGGGGGCTTGAGGTAGCATGAATGGGGCATGGGGTGCAAGTGGAAGTGGGGGGATTTGAGGGGTGAGGGCTGGAGGGTCTTTCAGTTTTTACTTTAACTGGGAAGAAGTTCCACAGAACCAAGGTGGGCCTTTTATACACCCTAACCTGCTACCAACTAACTTAAATTTCAGGGGTAGTTCAAGTCCCAAAGGCTCCAAATTTCATGAGCGTATGGGACACATTCCTGGAACAATAATTTCATAAAGTAATAAGCCAAAAAGTCATATTAGATTTTGTGATATGCAATGAGCTTCAACTGGACAGTGATCTAATGGTAAGTTAACAATTAACCAACAGTGACCATAATATATTAGAATTTCATCTTAGATTTGAGAAGGATAAGGGCGAGTCATGAACAAACGATTTAAACTTAGGCAAGGCTGGCTTTGGAGGGATAGTGGGAAACTGGCCACAGTAGCCTGGGCAGAACTACTAACTGACAAAACTGTGACTAAATATTTCCAAGAAATATTTGGTGGGTTACAAGACCTGTGCATACCCACAAAGGGCAAGAGCTATATTTGTGTAATTAAGCAACCTTGGTCAACAAACAAAGTGGAACATTGTATGAAAGTATAAGGGCTTATGCAAAAGCACTGGGAGAGATACGACATACAGCAAAGCGAGATGAAAGTAATTAGAACCACAAGAAGGGAGCATAAGATCATGAGAAATGGGAGTGGGAGTAGGTCTTTGGGCCTGCTCTGCAATTCAGTATAATCAGCCAAATGCATCCAAAAGTCTAATGATCTCTATCTTGAATACATTCAACAACTGAGTAGCCACAGTTCAAAATTCCAAAGATTCACAACTATTTGAACGAAGAAATCTCTCCTCATTTCAGTGTTAAATGGCTGACCCCTCTTATTCTGAGACTGTAACCTCTAGTTCCAGACTCCACAATGAGGGGAAACACCTACACAACATTTATCCTATCAAACTCCTTATGAATTTTATATGTTTCAATGACTCTCCTCTTATTCTTCTAGATCCTAGGGAATATAGATTCAGTATAATCCAAATAATCTTCTCATAGAATAATCTTCTCACCCCAAGTATCATTTTCTTGATTACTAATCCCCTGTGTGAGCCCTTATTGAAAGTTTTATGAAAATCCAAATGCCGGGATGGGGGACAGAGTGGCTGCCAGGGGGGCAGGGGACGGACTGGCTGCCGGGGAGGGAAGGGGACGCAGTGGCTGCCGGGGGTTGGGGGGAGACATACATATGAACATACGAATTCGGAGCATGAACAGGCTACCCGGCCCCTTGAGCCTGCTTCGCCATTCAATACGATCATGGCTGATCTGATTTTAACTTCATATTCCTACCTACCCCGGATAACATTTCACTCCCTTACTTATGAGGAATCTGTCTCCCTCTGCCTTAAAGTTATTCAAGGGCTCTGCCTCAACCACCATTTCAGCAAGAGAATTCCAAAGTCTCACAACCCTCGGAGAAAAAAAAAATGTCCTCATCCATGTCCTAAATGGATGACCCCTTATTTGGAAGCTGACCCCATTCTAGATCCTCCTACAAGAGGAACTATTAGAATCATCGAGGTCTCCAGCACAGAAAAAGCCCCTTCGGCCCATTGAGTCTGCAATGGTCAAGCAATTACCTAACTATTCTAATCCCATTTTCCAGCACTAGGCCCATAGCCTTGTATGCCCTGGCATTGCAAGTGCACATCCAAATACTTCTTAAATGTTATGAGGGTTTCTGCCTCTACCACCCTTTCAGGCAGTGAGTTCCAGATTCCCACCATTCTCTGAGTGAAAAATTTCTCCCTCACATCCCCTCTAAACCTCCTGCCCCTTACCTTAAATCTATGCCCCCTGGTTATTGATCACTCCATCAAGGGGAAAAGTTCATTCCTGTCTACCCTATCAATGCCCCTCATAATTTTATACACCTCAATCACGTCGCCCCTCAATCTCCTCTGCTCCAGGGAAAATAACCCCAGTCGATCAAATCTCTGCTCATAACTAAAACTCTCCAGCCCAGGCAACATCCTGGTAAATCTCCTCTGCACTCCCGTGCAATCACATCCTTCCTATAATGCCAATAGCAGAATCGTACGCAATACTCTAGCTGTGGCCTAACCAGCGTTTTATACAGTTCCAGCATAACCTCCCTCCTCTTATATTCTATGCCTCAGCTAATAAAGGCAATTATCCCATGTGCGTTCTTAACCACCTTATCTATCTGTCCTGCTACCTTAAGGGACCAGAGGACATGCGCACCAAGGTCCCTCCTTGGTACTTCCCAGGGTCGTAACACTCATCGTGTATTCCCGTGCCTTGTTTGTCCTGCCAAAGTGCATCACTTCACACTTATCCGTATTGAATTCCATTTGCCACTGATCAGCCAATCTAACCAGCCCATCTATATCCTCCTCACTATTTACCACCTCACCAATTTTGGTGTCATCTGCAAACTTACTGATCAACCCTCCTACATTCAAGTCTAAATCATTTAAACATACCACAAACAGCAAGGGACCCAACACTGATCCCTTTGGAACCCCACTGGACACAGGCATCCGGTCACAAAAACACCTCTCGACCATCACCCTCTGCATCCTGCAGCTCAGCCAATTCTGGATCCAATTTGCCAAGTTGCCTTGGATCCCATGGGCTCTTACCTTCATTATCAGTCTCCCATTCGGGACCTTACCAACAGCCTTGCTGAAATCCAAGTAGACTTCGTCAAATGCATTGCCCTCATCTACACACCTGGTCACCTCTTCGAAAAATTCAATCAAATTGGTCAGACATGACCTCCCCTTAACAAAACCATGCTGACTGTCCTTGATTAATCTCTGCCTCTCCAAGTGTAATTAATTCTGTCCCTCAGAATTGCTTCCAGTAGTTTCCCCACCGCTGAGATTAGACTGACTGGCCTGAAGTTCCCTGGTTTATCCCTTCCTCCTTTCTTGAATAACAGTACCACATTGGCTGTCCTCCAGTCCGCTGGCAACTCTCCTATGGCCAGAGAGGTATTGAAAATTATTGCCAGCACCTCTGCTATCTCCTCCCTTGCCTCACTCAACAGTCTGGGATACATTTCATCTGAGCCTGGAGGTTTATCTACTTTTAAGCCTGCCAGACCACTTAGAACCTCCTCCCTTTCTATGCTAATTTCTTTAATTATATCACAGTCCTTCTGCCTGATTTCCAGACCCACGTTGTCCCTCTCACTTATGAATACCGACACAAAGTATTCATTTAGAACCTTACCTACATCTTCCGGCTCCACACACAAATTACTACTAAGGTCCTCAATGGGCCATACTCTTTCCCTAGTTATCCTCTTACTCTTAATGTACTTGTAAAATAACTTTGGATTTTCCTTTATTTTACCAGCCAATGTTTTTTCATGCCCCCTTTTTGCTTTCCTAATTTCGTTTTTAAGCTCCCCCCTACACATTCTATACTCATCTAGGGCTTCTGCTGTTTTGAGCTCTCGGTATCTGCCATAAGCCTCCCTTTTTCTCTTTATCCAATCCTGTATATCCCTCGGGTTCCCTGGGTTTGTTGGTCCCACCCTTTGTCTTTACTGGAATATGTTGGCCCTGTACTCTCCCTTTTTCCTTCTTGAATGAGTCTCACTGTTCTGACACAGATTTACCTAAAAGTAGATGCTCCCAGTCCACGCGAGCTAAATCATATCTAATCTTATTAAAATTGGCCTTCCCCCAACTTAGAACTCTGATTTCTGGCCCATCCTTGTCCTTTTCCATAACAACCTTGAATTTAACAGAGTTATGATCACTATCTGCAAAATGCTCCCCCGCTGATACCTCCACCACTTGCCCAGCTTCATTCCCTAAAATTAAGTCTCTTATAGGACCTTCCACACACTGGCTTAAAAAGCTCTCCTGGATGCATTTCAAGAATTCTGCTCCCTCTAAACATATCACACTATGACTAACCCAGTTAATGTTGGGGAAGTTGAAATCCCCCACTATTACTACCCTATTATTTTTACACTTGTCTGAAATTTGCCTGTATATCTGCTCTTCTATTTCTTTCTGATTGTTTAGGGGCCTATAGTACACTCCCAGCAATGTGTTTGCTCCTTTTTTGGTTTTCAGTTCTACCCATATGGCTTTATTTGAGGAGCCTTCTAAGATACCATCCCTCCTTACTGCTGTAATTAATTCCTTGATCAATATTGCGATACCCCCACCTCTTTTATCTCCTTCCCTGTCTCGCCTGAAGACCCTATATCCTGGAATATTCAGTTGCCAATCCTGCCCCTCTCTCAACCATGTCTCTGTGACAGCAATGACATCATACTTCCATGTGTTAATTTGCACCCTCAACTCATCTGCCTTATTTGTCAGACTCTTTGCATTACAATAAATACCATCAAACTCCCTTGTGCCTTAACTGGCCTATAATTTCTATGCCTTCCAGACTCACTTGCTCTCACTTCTAATTTTGGCTGTGCATCTCCCCCTGCTGAACCTCCTTTCAGGATCCCATCCCCTTGCCATGTTAGTTTAAACCCTCCCCAACAGCACTAGCAAACCTTCCTGCAAGGATGTAGGTTCCATTCCAGTTCAGGTGCAACTCAGGCGCCTTGTACAGACAGGTCTCACCAACCCCAGAAACTGTCCGAATGTCCCAGAAATCTAAAGCCCTCCTTCCTGCACCATCTCTCCAGCTACACACTTATCTGGACTAACCTATTTCTATACTCACTAGCACAAGGCACCGGAGATTACTACCTTTGAGGTTCTATTTTTTAATCTGCATTCTAGCTCCCTAAATTCTGCTTGCAGGACTTCATCCCTCTTTCTACTTATGTCGTTGGTACCAATATATACCATGATCTATGTCTGTTTGCCCTCCCCCTTTAGAATGCCCTGCAGCCGTTCAGTGACATCCTTGACCCTCGCACCAGGGAAGCAACCTATCATCCTGGAGTCACGTCTACAACCGCAGAAATGCCTGTCTGTTCCCCTTACTATCGAAGCTCCTACCACTATTGCCCTTCCCCTCTTATTCCTCTCCTCCTGTACAGCTGAGCTACTCACAGCGCCATGAGTGTGGCTGCACTCACCAGAGGAACCGTCACTCTCACCGTTTTCCAACACAGAAAAACAGTTCTCGAGTGAGATGCACCCTGGGGTTTCCTGATTAACTGCCGGACACCTTCCTTCTGACCAAAGGGCACCCATTCCCTCTCTGAATGCACTTGTGTAAGCTGTGGGGTGATCACATCTAAAAATGTGCTATCCATGAAACTCTCAGCCTCATGGGTGCACCTCAGTGCCTCCAGCTGCTGCTCAAGCTCCGAAACCCAGAGCTCAAGTAGCTGCAGCTGGCGGCACATCCTGCACATGTGGTCAGTCAGAGCGCAAGGAGTGTCTAGGGCCTCCCACATGTTGCAGGCGGTGCATAACATGGGACTGAGCTGCCCTGCCATGCCTCTAGTTGAAAAAAGAAACTATTACTTTAAGTTAAATACAGTAAAAAAAACATCTTTTCACATTCACCCTGTCAAGTCTCCTCAGGATCTTATGGGTAAAGTTTTTAGCTCAGCAGGTGGGCACACGCCCGACCCAACCAAGTGTCGCGCAATGACGTTGGGCATGCATCCCGATGTCATCGCGCAGTTGCGCAATATTTCAGTCGCTGAATTCAGCAGCGTGCCCGCTGACAATTAAAAGGCCTATTAAGGCCATTAAAAAGTTAATTAATAGAAACTTTTTGCTGCCCATCCAACCTTATGGTTGATGGGCAGGCAAAAAGGTCAAGCAGCCTTTGCACCTTTTTGGAAGTCTAATCCATGGGCGAGGTGAGGTTTCCAATAGCAAATAAAAATCAAATAAAAGCTTTATTTTTTCATCAATAGCATGTTTCATTATATTTTTATGTTTTTAACCGTATTTTTTCACATATCTTCATCTCCCTGAGGCAGCGCTCTGCCTCAGGGAGATAATGAAGTGCACATGAGCGAAGTTCGCTCTCGGCTCGCTCGCCCTCTCCACTGCCTCCCCCTCCTTGCACAGGCAGCGCTCGGCGCTGCTGCTCACGTTTCACTCTGGGCGGACCTTAATTGGCCCACCCGCGTGAAACTGCCTTCCGGGCCCGATCGTGGGCGGTGGTCGGCTTCCCAAGCCCGCACATCAAGGGCAAAGTTTTGCCCTACATGTTTGTGGCTGCTGGTGGAGGGAGCAGAAACTGGCTGCTGGTGGGGGTGAATGAGTGAGTGCGTGCATGAGCCTGTGCATGCTGTGTGAGAAATGTGTGAGAAAGAGGCAGTGCACGTGTGTGTGAGCGAGTCTGACTCAGTCCTAATCTCAGGGTTCGCACTCACCTTGTCTCCACACACCAACACACTCACGCCAACGAACACGGTGGGTATGGGTGTGGGTGTGGGTGAAGGTGAGTGAATGAGTATCCTGAGACTGAGAGCGGGCCGGAAAAACACAGTTTGACCCTCTCACACTCTAATGGTCGTCTTTATTCATTACTCATTAGTTTAAATGGTCATTTTATTGCTTTGACATTGCTTTCTTTTTGCTCAGCAAGTTGTTTCTTTTCTTCACACCTCAACATTTTATTGAAATTCAGGTTTAGTATTGCGCCAAAACTTATCTTTTCCAATTTTGCTCATCAGAGCCCCATGAGTGAGAAAAAAATCAAATTGTGGCCCCTTGCATGAAAAGGTTGGACAATACTGCCCCCGACCATTCAGCTCCCAGCTTTGGTCACTCTGCAGCCACATTTCCATAGCGGCAATGACATCGTACCTGTTTACTTCCATTTGTGCCGTCAATTCATCTAACTTGTTGCGAATGCTGCATGCATTCAGATGGAGCACCTTTAATTCTGTCTTTATTATTATATTTGCAACCTCTAGCCTTATCTGCTGGTGCATTCTTTAGTTTGTATGCTCTGTCCCTTCCTGCCACACCCAGTTTATCAATTCTCTTATTGCTACCTTGCTCTCTTGCCTTGTTCTCTCTCTTTAATTTATTCATTCTTCCCTCACTTGATACCTCACCCCAACTATTCAGTTTGAGGTCCTCTCTACTGCGCTGGTTATACAACTCACCACAGCACCGTGCCCAGCACGGTTCAGGTGAAGACTGTCCTAATGGTACAGCTCCCATTTCCCCCAATGGTGCCAGCGCCCCATGAATCAAAACCCATTTCTCCCACACCAGTCTTTGAGGCACACATTCAACTCTCTAATCTTATTTACGCTATTCCAATTTGTTCATGGCTCAGGTAATAATCCAGAAATTATTACCTTATACTTGAGGGCACAAGTGGTCACTATATGTTTTAATGATTTGGATGAGGAATAGAGAGTTGTGTAGATATAAGTTTTCACACTACACTGTTATGAATTAGTGCAGATGGAAGCAGTGAGTTGCAAAGGGATAAGGATAGATTAAGTGAGTGGACAAAATCCAGGCAAAATCCATTCTCGGGCTCAGAAGTGCCAGGCAATGACCATTTCCAACAACACAGAATCCAACCACCTCCACTTGACATTCAATAGCTTAATCACTGCCCACTCCCCGCCTCTCCCCACAATATTAACATCCTGTATGGAGTGGTCACCTACGACCAGAAACTTAACTGGACCGGTCAACTTATTATTATGGCTGTAAGAGCAGGTCAGCAGCTGTGATTCTTCAGCAAGTAACCCAACTCTTGACTCCCCAAAGCCTGTCCACCATCTACAAGGCACAAATCAGGAGTGTGATGGAATACTGCCCACTTGCCTGGATGAGTGCAACTCCTACAACAGTCAAGTAAGCAAAACCATTCACAACAAACAGACCACTTTATTGGCACTTCATCCACCACCTTAACCTCCCTTCATCACCAACACAGGTGGCAACCATCCGCAAGGTGTACTGCAGAAACTCACTAAGGCTCCATCACCAGCACCTTCCAGTCTTGCAACCTCTACCACCTAGAAGAACAAGGGCAGCAGGCACATGAGGACAAAGCTACCAGCAAGTTCCCTTCCAAGTCACAAACCATCCTGATTTGGAACTATCTTGCTATTCTTTCACTGTCATTGGGTCAAAATCCTGGAACCCCCCTCCCATAGGGACTGAAGCGGTTCAAGAAGGCAGCTCTCCACCATCTTCTCGAGGTAAATTGGGGATGGATAATAAATCCTGGCTTTGTTAGTTACTTCCACATCTCATGTATGGATTAAAAAGTTTTAGCAGACGGAGTTCAGATGGGAGCAGATGGGAAAGGGTGAAGTCATCCAGCTTGGACCTAAGAACGACAGATCAGAGAATTTTCTAAATATTGAGAAGCTTGGAGAAAGAGAGATTTATGGGTCTGAGAGCAGAAATCACTTTAGGCAGTGACAAAAAATAATTTAAAGGCGCTCAGAATGTTGGGCTTTATCTCAAGGGGGTTGTAATTTAAAGAGGTCAAAGGGAAGAAATGTTGCCTTGCTTAGTGACATCTACATCTCATGAATGAATAAAACAAAAAGAGTTATGCTACAACTGTGCACAGCTATAGTTAGACCCCATCTGGTTCAGCTCTGCACACATACTGGGGTTGAAATGGTCAAATTATGACAAGTGGTTGCATAGACTTGGTCTGTAACCGTTTGAATTCAGATGAGTAAGGGTTAATCTAACTGAAGTGTTTAAGATGATTAACTGTTTTGCAAGTGTCGAGAGAGGACAAGAACTGTTGGCAGAGTTCAAAACAAGGACAAATAACATTAAAATCAGAGTGTTCAGCAGTTATGTCAGAAAGTACTTATTTCCACAGAGGGTAATGGAAACCTCAAACACTCTCCCTCAAAGAGCTGTTGAGGGTTTGGGCAAAACTGGGATTGCTAGACTTCTGTTGGGCAATGGTATTAACGGTTGGGGAACCAAGATATGTAGATGGAGTTAAGATCTAGATCAGCCATGATCGAATTGAATGACAGAACAGGCTCCAATGTGAGACAGGGAATCCAAACTGAGCAAACATTGTTCAAAAATGGTCACAAGCATGCTACTCTTCCTCATTCAAACCCTGAGCTATGAACATCAATCCCGAACAAAGAACAATAAAGTTGCCTATGGGTGGGGAGGTGAAGGTGTTTGGAGGGAACTTCACAACCTGAAGAGCCCAGCTCTAGAAACGGAGGAAGGAGCAGGCTATCGAGCAGGGGCAATAGTCACACGAATGGAAGTACATACAAATCAGAAATGAACAGGTGGGTGGGTGTCTGGGTGAGTGGCATTTACCCATGGGTGGGCCTGAAAAAATGACAGAGAGCGGCAATAAGTATAATGGGAAATGGAAAATAGCCAATGACTCCAAAGGTGTTTGTTATGTACTTGGTAATTATATATGAATATGTTTTTGAGACATGTGTTTGACTCTGTTGTTTGTCCTTTAGTGAACACCTGCCAAGGCAGAACTTTTAATTATAGAAACATTTCACAGAAAAGAACTACTGTAAAACTGCTGATGCTGTTCCATTAAGCTTATTTAAAATTTTTCCTTTTTTTCAAAATTAAATTTTGATTTTTCCTCCTCATGTTTCTATTGTCTACTCCTGTCCTTGGGCACAAGCCTACCTCACATCTGGATGTCCATCGTTGTCCTGGTTTGGGAGCTGAACAGTGTAATCCAATGTCACCATGTGAGGTTTGTTGTTGACATACAGCACAGAGGTGTTTATGTCTTTGGTAAGATCACTCTGGAAGACACAAGCCGCTGAACGTTTGTTCTGCTCAACTGATTTAGCTACTTGTGACTGTTCTTTGAATATGTAATAAAAACAGGACTAATTCTCCACCAAACATCTTGAAGTACATCTTCTCACTTGTAACGCTTAACAGAATACAAAAGGGAATAGCAAACATATTGAGACCTTTCCCCACTTGCAGCTTGGTCTGAACTAAGCCCAGGTCAGTGAGGTGAGAATCTTCTAAATTGTCATTCTCTGTCATAGAATTCACAAGGTTCATGCTGGTGAAGTGGGCACTATTGTTGTAGAACAGAGGGAGCTTTACTTTGTGACTGACTTTTCTATATCTGACTTGGAAATGTGTGGCTTTAACAATGGACACTTCCAATGACAGTGACAATTAAACTAAAGTATGACAATGTGCTGTGACCTGATGAGATATCATAAAATCATATGGTACAGGAGTCCATTTGGCCCATTGTGCTTGTGCCATCTCTTTGAAATTAGTCCTAATCCCTGCTCTCACCTCATAGCCCTGAAGATATTCCTTGTTGAGTATATCCTCAATTGCTGTCTGAGCGTTATTTTTGAATCTGCTTCCATCACCCTTTTAGGAAACGCATTACAGATCAAAGCAACTTGAAGTGTAAAAAAGTGTCTCCTTATCATTCCTTTGGTTCTCTGGCCAACTATATTTCAGAGTCCTATTGAGCGAGATTGTGTATTGGAGGACTGGTGAAGTCCCAGTGCTTTACTCACTGTGAAAAAGGGTGACAGTGAACTCAGGCCTGTTCATCTATTGCCTGTGTTAAGGCATCATTAACTAAAGATAAAATTACTATCTAGGTGAAGAAAAAATAATTAATCACAGTCTAATGCAACACAGATTTCAGAAAGAAAAATGGCACATAGTGATGGTTCTTTGAGGAGATGACAGATATGGTGAATGGGGAAAATGTTGTGTACATCGATGTTCAGAAAGCTTTTGATAAGGTACTTACAGGAAAACCACTGCAGGAGATTAGTGGGTATGGTTTTCGGGGGAAGAGTAGTAAATTGGATCAAAGGTTGGTTAGAAGGGGGTCATAAAGAATTAGGAGTTAAGGAATATTTCTTCAAACTTGAGATGAAATGGCTATCCTACATGAAGGATGCTGATGCAATAGAAAGGATACAGCTCAGATTCACGAGGTTGCTGCCTGGGAAGTGGAGATAAAAACACAAAGAAAGGCTTGAAAATTGGGAATGCTTTTACTAATACTGAGGAGATTGAGGGGTGATCTGAGTGGGGTGTTTAAAATTAGGAAGGGATGGCTCAGTTAAATAGAAACAAGGTTTCCAGGGATTGGAGAGGATACAGAACAGGGGGTATGTAGTTATATTAAATATATTTAGCATTATTTGGACGTCCTTATATACAAAACACTTAAAGCAAATGCAGAGCACCCTCAGACGGCTCCAGTTCTATTGAGGTGAATTACCTTGTAGTAAATATTTTTGCCTCTCGGCGCTTGGCCAGTTTCCAAGATAGCATCATAGTTCCGGTGGTCAATGATTAAAATCCCGCCTGGTTTCACCATGCTGGCAATGTTCCTCAGTGCCAGCTTCTGGTCACTCTGGTCGCCTGAAGTGGGGCAAAACTCAAGACAATTCCAACTGGCCATTCATGGTTTACAAAGGGGATAATTTTAACCCCAGATGGGAAGTCAATGCATTAAAAATCTAAAACGAGAACCCAACCCACTCTGAAACCCATTCATTTCCGGTTTTATCGCAGGTGAGAACCAATCTGATCCCAAGAGGCAGGATGAAACCTTTCAAAGCAGCAGCAGTCTCCATTTTAACAGTGTTTCTATTTTCACTCACAGTCGCCAGAAATTCCCAGGCCTTGACAAGTAAAAGGAGTGGAGAAGGAGCAGGTCCTAAGTGCTTTTGCAGCACAGCTTGTGTGGCAGGAGGAGCATGTTTCCCCAGGCTTAACAAGCTGATCTCGAAACTGTACCTCCTCCCCTCCACGATCTCTCTTGACATCCCCCTGACCACTGACACATCCTCCCTGGTTCTACCTGACTCTCCATCGATCTCTCTGATCTCTCCCCAGAAGCCCCCTTGCAACCAGCCCCCAGCCCTCCAATTCCACAAGCTTTAAATTTCCTTGCTGGCCTCACATGAGGATCTTTGTCACCGTTTTCTTTGCTCACAAAAGAATAAGAGGTTGGATAAAACTTTACCTCTGAGGTCTGGTAAATGTGCAAACGAATTTCCTAAACAAAGGACAGCATCAAATCCATCACCCGGCTTCTGAATGTCACGAGGCAACGTCAACCAGTTAGCTTCTTCGATCACTACAAAGCAAAGTGAGGTCGTTTACGGCTACAATGACAGAATCAACGAATGATAGTTATTTGAGCTAAATCACACCAGCGCACACTTGAAAAGGGCGCTTTGTGTTAGGCTTGCCAATTCATTCAAGCATTTAAAGAGTCATGGAGTCATAAAGCCACAGAAAGAGACTATTCGGTCCATTAAGTCTGAGCCAGCTTTCTGTAAAGGAATCCAATCATTCCCATTCCCATGCTCTAACCCCTGAGAGTTTTTTTCCCTTGAGTATCCATCCAATTTCTTTTTGAAATCATTCATTGTCTGCACTTCTACTGCCCTTGTGGACAGCGAGTTTCCGGTCATTATCACACACTGCATAAATAAGTTCTTCCTCATGTTCCCCTCAACACCACATATCTCTTGCCCAAAACCTTAAATCTGGGTCACTATCAGCTAAAGGGAACAGCTTGTCTTTGTCTATCTCACTTAAGCCTGACATATTCTTGGACACTTCTTTCAAATCTCCCATCAATCTCTAAGATAAAAGCAAAATACTGCGGATGCTGGAAATGTGAAGCAAAAACAAAAAACGCTGGAGAAACTCAGCAGGTCTGACAGCATGTGTGAAGAGAAAGACAGAGTTAACGCTTCGAGTCCATATGACTCTTCTTCAGAGGCCCATTAAGCCTGTGCCAGCTCGCTCTGAAGGAATCCGGTCATTCCCATTCCCATGCTCTAACCCCACAGCCCTGAGAGTTTATTTCCCTCAAGTATCCATCCAATTTCCTTTTGAAATCATTCATTATCTGCACGTTTACCACCCTCGTGGACAGCGAGTCTGAAGAAGAGTCATGCGGACTCGAAACATTAACTCTGTCTGTCCCGCCACTGGTGCTGTCAGACCTGCTGAGTTTTCCCAGCATTTTTTTTTTGTTTTTGCTCCCCTCAATCTCTTTTGCTCCATCTTTTCCAACCTAATCAGTGAATGGGACCTGCTGAGTGTAAGAGCATGGGGAGCGGTGTTTTACATGATCTCAAATACATGGAGGGTAGAATGCAGAAGGCCAGCCAGGGGTGCGCTGGAATACTCTAATCCGGAGCAAACAAGGACAGGGCTTCAGCAACAGATGAGCTGAGGCCAGGCAAAGTCAGCTGATGCTACGGAGGTGGAAAAAAGTGGTCTTAGTGATGAAGTGGATACATAGTCAGGCTCTATTATCGGACTCAAATATGACACCAAGGTTACGATGCGTCTGGTTCAGCCTCAAACCTTTGCCACAGAGAGGATGGAGTCGGTAGCTAGGGAAAAGAGTTTGTAATGGGGACCGAAGACAATGGTTTCAGTCGTCCTGGTGATTAATTGGAGGGAGGTTCTGCTCATCCTGTACTGGATAGCAGATAAGCTGTCTGATAGTTTAGAAACAGTGGAAGAGTTGAGCAAGGTGGTGATGAGGTAGAGCTGTGTGTCGTCAGCGGACATGTCAAAGCTAACATTTTGTTTTTGGATGCTGTCAGCAAGGGCAGAATGTAGGTGAGAAATAGAGGGGGGAGCCAAGGATAGGTCCTTGGGGAGCACCAGAGGTAATGGTGGGGGAGCAGGAAGAGATGCTATTTAAGTGATACTCTGACTATGATTAGATGGATAAAATGGAACCAGGCAAGTGCAGTCCCACCCAACCAGATGATAGTGAAGGGGTGTTGGAGGAAAATTGTGTCGTCAACTGTATCCAAGGCTGCAGATAGGTCGAGCAGGATGAGGAGGGATAACTTATCTTTGTCACAGTCACAGAGGATATAATTTTGTACCATGACAGGAGCGAAAACTTGATTGGAGGGATTCAATCATTGAGTTCCAACAAAGATGGGCACGGATTTGGGGGGCATGAGGGCACTAAGGCTTCATCCTGTATATTTTTATAAACATACATAGATATCCTCATTGCTATTTCGTAAGTTTTAAAACTGAATAAGATCCTTAAAATGGCTGAACTTATTTCTATCCATGACCTCTGAATAAAACTCACACCTCCTTATCTCTGAGGGGCCACTAAAGACCACCTGTGCATCGCACAACCCAACTTCAAAGTGAGCTATACAAAGGCCATCTACATTTAATAACCCAGACTGACAGAAAGGCACTGATGGTCTGCTAAGTCAGAAGATCCCACAACATTTCTTTCAATTTGTAATGGCTGAGGCATTTAGTCATCTTCGAAACCCAGCCGTGTTCCAAACGATGAATACACATCATTTTTGGAGGACAGGTGGAGAGGTGAAGGCCATGTGGCATGGGCCTCTGGTTTGTTGAACAAGTTAATATTGCCTTGCTGAGTTGAACAGTTCAGTCTGCTCTTTATCATCTGACTAGCAATCTCACAGACAAGGAGCTCTGCGCAGGTGGAACACCTGGCCCCATCTACACTGCCTCTACTGAAAATTCTGTACCATCACCTACAAGACTGATTCATCTCTGCATGTTTACCTCATTTTGTGAAATCAGCACCACCAGAAAAGTGAATTACACAGCACTGGTTTTCAACCCACTGACCTCTGTGAAGGAACACCACATTGGACTATAGAACCCACACGAAACAATATTTATTTTCTCTGTGGTCTTTGTGCTGTAAATAATTCTTCTCCCTATCCTTCTTTTAATGTATGAGTGCAAGGGGGTGACGTTGCAAACCTCCTTCCTGCATTTGGAGTGTGTGCAAATAAACAAACCCTTTGAGTTCATCCTACCTCAAGTATGCTGCGGGATTATTAATAGAAAATTGGATCACATCAAAAGTGAGGGGTTGGGAAATACACCATCACTTATAAAGAGGGAAACAAATGAGAAACACCTTTTGGTTTATGGGCAGGTGGTGATAGGAGAATTTAGTGCCGCTTAAATTAATCCCCCGCCCATGTCCGTAACAGAGGCAACAACACATTCAAGATCTAAGTAAAGGAAATGCAGGTTGGAAATGAGATGGTCTATTGCAAGGTCAGTGGGGTCAACAGGTTTTTTTTTTGAGGGGCGATGATGGTAGATTTAAAGGAGGGAGCGACACTACCTTCGGTGAGAACCGTTAACAATATAAACTCATATGGGGACCAGAAAGAGAAGATGGGTGGCCAGCAGTGGCTAAACCATGCGCAACGTACAAGGAAAAACTGTTCCCAGTGCCTGGAGTGTCAATAACCATTAGGCACAGATTTAAGCTGATTGGCAAAAGAGCCCAAGGTGACAATGAGAAAAACCTTTTTTTAACCAACAACTGCTTGATGGAATAGTAGGAACAGATTCAATAGTTGTTTTCAAAAGGGAAAGGATAAATACTTGAAATAGAAAAAAATTCAGGAACATGGGGAAAGACTATGAGAGGGGGACTAACCGAATTGCCTTTCGAAAAGCTGGAGCAGACTGAGTGGGCTGAATGGCCTCCTTCTCTGCAGAATGATCCCAGCCACAAGGTTGAGTCTGTGCTGAGGTCACTAATTTCCGTGAGGACACCAGGGTTAAATGCTGAAATCAGCATTGTTAGTATCTGAAAGAATTCACATTCCTGACTGCTAGTTAGTGACTTCTGATATACATCTGCATGGATGTGCGTGGCCATCAGAGTCTGAAAAATCAAACTGGATTGCGATTATTCCTACTGGGGGAATAATAGATCAGAGAAAATTACAAACCAAGAGAGGCCATTTAGGATGAATACATGTTGGCTGCCAGCATCAATGGCTAAAGTCAGGGCATTTCCTCGATTCCTGTCTGTGATCACTCCCATGTATCCATCACTCTACATATAAACCATCTGAACCCCACGAAGGTAAAACAATGAGATTTCAGAGTGGGACTGGTTAATACAGCGAGAGTTCAGGATGGGTCCAGTTAAACCAGACAGAGTTCAGATCGAGACCAAATAAAACAGAGAGACTTCAGATCGGGACCGGTTAAAAGAGAGAGTTCAGATCAGGGCCAGTTAAAACAGAGAGTTCAGATCGGGACTGGTTAAAATAGAGAGAGTTCAGATCAGGACCAGTTAAAACAGCAAAGGTTCAGATCAGGACCGGTTAAAACAGAGAGTTCAGATCGGGACCGGTTAAAACAGAGAGAGTTCAGATCGGGTCTGGTTAAAACAGAGAGAGTTCAGATCGGGACCAGTTAAAACAGCGAAGGTTCAGATCAGGACCAGTTAAAACAGAGAGAGTTCAGATCGGGTCCGTTTAAAACAGAGAGAGTTCAGATCGGGACCAGTTAAAACAGCGAAGGTTCAGATCGGGTCCAGTTAAAACAGAGAGAGCTCAGATCGGATCTGGTTAAAACAGAGAGAGTTCAGATCAGGACTGGTTAAAACAGAGAGAGTTCAGATCGGGACCAGTTAAAACAGAGAGACCTCAGATCGGGACCGGTTAAAACAGCGAGAGTTCAGATCGGGACCGGTTAAAACAGAGAGAGTTCAGATCGGGACCAGTTAAAACAGAGAGACTTCAGATCGGGACCGGTTAAAACAGCGAGAGTTCAGACTGGGACCGGTTAAAACAGCGAGAGTTCAGATCGGGACCGGTTAAAACAGAGAGAGTTCAGATCGGGTCTGGTTAAAACAGCGAGAGTTCAGATCGGGACCAGTTAAAACAGCGAAGGTTCAGATCGGGACGGTTTAAAAGAGAGAGTTCAGATCAGGACCAAATAAAACAGCGAGAGTTCAGATCGGGTCCGGTTAAAACAGAGAGAGTTCAGATCAGGACCAAATAAAACTGAGAGAGTTCAGATCGGGACCAGTTAAAACAGCGAAGGTTCAGATTGGGACCAGTTAAAACAGAGAGTTCAGATCGGGACCAGTTAAAACAGCGAGAGTTCAGATCGGGACCAAATAAAACAGAGAGAGTTCAGATCAGGACCAGTTAAAACAGGGAGAGTTCAGATTGGGACCGTTGAAACCAGAGAGAGTTCAGAACAGGACCGGTTAAAACAGAGAGAGTTCAGATCGGGACCGGTTAAAACAGAGAGAGTTCAGATTGGGTCTGGTTAAAACAGAGAGAGTTCAGATCAGGCCCAAATAAAACAGAGAGAGTTCAGATCAAGACCAGTTAAAACAGCGAGAGTTCAGATCGGGACCAAATAAAACAGAGAGAGTTCAGATCGGGACCAGTTAAAACAGGGAGAGTTCAGATTGGGACCGTTTAAACCAGAGAGAGTTCAGAACAGGACCGGTTAAAACAGAGAGAGTTCAGATCGGGACCAAATAAAACAGGGAGACTTCAGATCGGGACCAGTTAAAACAGCGAGAGTTCAGATTGGGACCAAATAAAACAGAGAGAGTTCAGATTGGGACCAGTTAAAACAGAGAGAGTTCAGATCGGGTCCGGTTAAAACAGAAAGAGTGCAGATCGGGACCAGTTAAAACAGGGAGAGTTCAGATTGGGACTGTTTAAACCAGAGAGAATTCAGAACAGGACCGGTTAAAACTGCAAGAGTTCGGATCGGGACCGATTAAAACAGAGAGTTCAGATCAGGACCGGTTAAAACAGCAAGAGTTCAGATCGGGACCAGCTAAAACAGAGAGAGCTCAGATCGGGACCGGTTAAACCAGAGATAGTTCAGATTGGGACCAGTTAAAACAGAGAGAGTTCAGATCGGGACCAGTTAAAACAGAGAGAGTTTAGATCAGGACCGGTTAAAACAGAGAGAGTTCAGATCGGGACCGGTTAAAACTGTGAGAGTTCAAATCGGGACCGCTTAGAACAGAGAGAGTTCAGATCGGGACCAGTTGAAACAGTGAGAGTTCAGATTGGGACCGGTTAAAACAGCAAGGGCTCAGATCGACACCTGTTAAAGGTCTCAGCGTGACTTTGAACAGAGTGCTGAGAGTTGGGTGTGTGAGCGAGTTATGTGAAGAGGGGAAGGATGTGCTCCATTGCTTTTTCTAACTTTTTCACTTACTCTATTACAGGGGAAAAAGCTTGCTGCTTGGTGAGTATGTGTTAAGTGGTTAGTGTCTATTCTATTCCTAAGGCTTAAAATAGTACAGGAGATGGTGGTATGATTATTAAAATACATAGAAAGGGAAAATAAATTATTGAATTAAATAAGCAGTTAATTAAAACACATTAAGGATGGGAGGTTAGGCGATGTATCATGCCTGCAGCATGTGGGAGCTCCTGGATACCAGTGATATCCAGGACAAGCATACCTGCAGTAAGTGTTTGCGGCTCAAGACGCTTTGGCTCAGAGTCATTGAGCTGGAGGCCGAGCTGCAAGCACTGCAACACATCAGGGAGGGGGAAAGTTACCTGGACACTTTGAACTAGGAAGTGGTCACATACCTTAGAATAGAGGCTTCTGGTTGTGTTAGTGGTCAGGGCTGGGGGGGTGTGACTGCAAGTGAGGCAGGGAAGGGGACCCAATCGGCCTGAACCTCCCTCAGCTTGTTTGAATGAGACCGGGGGCTGCAGGATGAATGAGTTGACTGATCATGGTACCATACTAAAGGTAGCCATCCAAGTAGGGGGATAAAAAAGGAATGTAGTGCAGTAGGGGGACAGTATAGTCAGGGGAATTGACACTTTTTTTTATTCATTCACAGAATGTGGACTTCACTGGCTACACCAACATTTATTGCCCATCCCTAGTTCCCCTTGAGAAGGTGGTGGTGAGCTGCCTTCTCGACCTGCTACAGTCCATGTGGTGTAGGTACACCCATAGTGCTGTTAGAGAGGGAGTTGCAGGATTTTGATCCAGCAACTGTGAAGGAACAGCGATACATTTCCAAATCAGGATGGTGAGTGACTTGGAGGGGAGTTTCCAGGTGGTGGTGTTCCCATCTAACTGCTGTTCTTGTCCATCTAGATGGTAGCGGTGGTGGGTTTGGAAGGTGCTGCTGAAGGATCCTTAGTGTGTTTCTGCAGTGCATCTTGTAGATGGTACACACTACTGCCTCTGTGCGTTGGTGGTGGAGGGAGTAAATGTTTGTGGAAGTGGTGTCAACATGCGGGCTGCTTTGTCCTGGATGGTGTCTTCTTGAGTGTTGTTGGAGCTGTACTCATCCAGACAAGTGGGGAGTATTCCATCTCACTCCTGGCATGTATCTTGTAGATGGTGGACAGGCTTTGGGGAGTCAGGAGGTGAGTTACTCATTACATAATCCCTAGCCTCTGAACTGCTCTTGTAGCCACAGTATTTATATGACTTGTCCAATTCAGTTTCTAGTCAATGATAACCACCAGGGTGTTGCTAGTAGGGAATTCAGTGATGGTAATGCTATTGAATGTCAAGGGCAATGGTAAGAATCTCTCTTGCTGGAGATGGCTATTGCCTAGCACTTGCATAGTGTGAATATTGCTTGCCACTTGTCAGCCCAAGCCTGGATATTGTCCAGGTCTTGCTGCATTTGGACATGTACTGCTTCAGTATCTGAGGAGTCACGGATGGTGCTGAACATCGTACAATCATCAGCAAACATCCCTTCCTTTGACCTTATAATGGAAGGAGGGTCATTGATAAAGCAGCTGAAGATAGTTGGGCCAAGGTCTTACCCTGAGGAACTCCTGCAGTGTTATTCTGGCGCTGAGATAACTGACCTCCAACAGCCACAACCATCTTTCTTTGTGTTAGGTATGGCTCCAATCAGTGGGGAATTTCCCCCCATGATTCCCATTGACTCCAGTTTTGCTAGGGCTCCTTGATGCCACAATCTGTCAAATGAGGACTTGATGTCAAGGGCAGTCGCTCTCACCCCACCTTGGGAGTTCAGCTTTTTTGTGCATGTTTGAACCAAGGCTGTAATGAGGTCAGGAGCTGAGTGGCCCTGGTGGAACCCAAACTGAGCATCAGTGAACAGGTTATTGCTAAGCAAGTATTGCTTGATAGAACTATTGATGACCCCTTCCATTACTTTACTGATGATTGAGGGTAGACTGATGGGATGATAATTGGCTGGGTTTTCCACACTTTTCCACATAGTCAGGTAGATGTCAGTTTTGTAGCTGTACTGGAACAGCTTGCTAGGGACGTGGCAAATTCTGGAGCACAAGTCTTCAGTGCTATTGCTGGAATATTGTCAGGGCCCACAGCCTTTGCAGTATCCAGTGCCTTCAGCAGTTTCTTGATACGATGTGGAGTGGATTGAATTAGCTGAAGACTGGCATCTGTGATGCTCGGGGCCTCTGGAGGAGGCAGAGATGTATCATTCACTTAGCACTTCTGGCTGAAGATTGTAGCAAATGCTTCAGCCTTATATTTTGCATTGATGTGCTAGGCTCCCACATCATTGAGGATGGGGATATTTGTGGAACCTCCTCCCACAGTGAGTTGTTTAATTGTCCATCACCATTCACGAATGGATGTAGCAGGATTGCAGAGCTTAGATCTGTTGGTTGTGGGATTGCTTAGTTCTGTCTATCACTTGCTGCTTATGCTGTTTATCACGGATGTAGTCCTGTGTTATAGCTTCACCAGGGTGACACCTCATTTTTAGGTATGCCTGGTGCTGCTCCTGGCATGCCCTCCTGCACTCTTCATTGAACCAGAGTTGATCCTTGGCTTGGTGGTAATGGTGGAGTGGGGAATATGCCAGGCGATGAGATTACAGATTGTGTTCGAGTACAGTTCTGCTGCTGCTGATGGCCCACAATGCCTCATGGATGCCCAGTCTTAAGCTGCTAGATCTGTTCAAAATCTAACCCATTTAGCATGGTAGTAGTGCCACACAACACGATGGAGGGTATCCTCAATGTGAAGGCAGGACTCCGTCTCCACGACTGTGCGATGGTCACTCCTACCGATACTGCCATGGACAGATGCATCTGTGGCAGGCAGGTTGGCGAGGATGAGGTCAAGTATTTTTTTCCATCTTGTTGGTTCCCTCAACATCTGCCGCAGACCTAGTCCAGCAGCTATGTCATTTCGGGCTCGGCCAACTTGGTCAGTATTGGTGCTACCGAGCCACTCTTGGTGATGGACATTGAAGTCCCCCACCCAGAGTTCATTCTACGCCCTTCATGACTGGATGTGGCAGGACTGCAGAGCTTAGATCTGATCTGTTGGTTGTGAGATTGCTTAGCCCTGTCTATCACTTGCTGCTTATGCTGTTTGGCACGCAACTAGCCTGTGTTATAGCTTCACCAAGTTGGCACCTCAGTGCTTCAGAGACTCTCCATCATGTTGTGTGGCACTACCACTGTGCTAAAATGGGAAAGATTTTGAACAGAAAAAGCAATTCAAGGCTGGAAATCCATGAGGCGCTATGGACGTAGCAGCAGAACTATACTCGAACAGAGGCCTCATGGCCCAGCCTACAACCCTGGTTCAATGGAGGGTGCAGGAGGGTATGCGAGCAGCAGACCCAGGCATTCGTAAAAATGAGGTGTCAACTTGGTGAAGCTATAACACAGACTAGTTGCATGCCAAACAGCATAAGCAGCAAGTGATAGACAGGGCTAAGCAATCTCACAACGGATCAGATCTAAGCTCTGCAGTCCTGCCACATCCAGTCGTGAATGGTGGCAGACAACTAAACAGCTCACTGGAGGAGGAGGCTCCACAAATATCCTCATCCTCAATGAGGGAGGAGCCCAGCACATCAGTGGAAAAGGCCGAAGCATTTGCTACAATCTTCAGCCAGAAGTGCCAAGTGGGTGATCCATTTCTGCCTCCTCCAGAGGTCCCCAGCATCAAAGATGCCAGTCTTCAGCCAATTTGATTCACTCCACATGATATCAAGAAACGGCTGAAGGCATTGGATACTGCAAAGGCTATGGGCCCTGACAATATTCCGGCATTAGTACTCAAGACGTGTGCTCCAGAACTTACCGTGCGCCCTAGCCAAGCTGTTCCAGTATAGCTACAACACTGACATCTACCCAGCTATGTGGAAAATTGCCCGGGTATGTCCTGTACACAAAAAGCAGGACAAATCCAACCCAAGCAATTACCGCCCCATCAGTTTACTCTCGATCATCAGTAAAGTAATGGAAGAGATTATCAACTGTGCTATCAAGTGGCATTTGCTTAGCAATAACCTGCTCACTGATGCCAGTTTGGTTTTCGCTCAGCTCCTGACCTCATTACAGCCTTGGTTCAAACATGGACAAATGAGCTGAACTCCAGAAATAAGGTGAAAGCGACTGCCCTTGACATCAAGGCAGCATTTGACTGAGTGTGGCATCAAGGAACCCTAGCAAAATGGAGTCAATGGGAATCGGAGGAAAACTCTCCGCTGGTTGGAGTCATACCCAGCACAAAGCAAGGTGGTTGTGATTATTGGATGTCAGTCATCTCAGCTCCAGGACATCACTGCAGGGGTTCCTCAGGGTAGTCTCCTCGGCCCAACCATCTTCAGCTGCTTCATCAATGACCTTCCTTCCATCATAAGGTCAGAAGTGGGGATATTCGCTGATGATTGCTCAATGTTCAGCAGCATTCGCGAACCTTCAGATACTGATGCAGTCCATGTCCAAATGCAACAAGACCTGGACAATATCCAGGCTTGGGCTGACAAGTGGCAAGTAACATTCCCGCCACACGAGTGTCAGGCAATGACCATCTACAACGAGAGAGAATCCAACCATCGCCCCTTGGTGTTCAATGGCATTGCCATCACTGAATCCCCCACTATCAACATCCTGGAGGTTACCATTGACCAGAAACTGAACTGGGCTAGCCATTTAAATATTGTGGCTAAAAGAGCAGGTCAGAGGCTAGGAATCGTGTGATCAATAACTCACCTCCCGACTCCCCAAAGCCTGTCCACCATCTACAAGGCACAAGTCAGGAGTGTGATGGAATATTCCCCACTTGCCTGGATGAGTACAGCTCCAACAATACTGTTTTCTCTTGTGACCTGATATTTACCCCATTTATCAAATGCTTCTTCTTTCCGTCGGTTCCATCTTTCTTTCAACGCATATTTCAGCATTTTGTCACTGGCATCTGCACTCACCACGGTGAAGCCTTCTTCCACCAACATTATGGAATCCACTCTGTCGAGGAAAGCAGACAGTGCTATTAGAGCAGGGCTGGCCAGCTGCAACAAAAGAGCTTCGAACGGAACAACATCACCCCTGACAAGGACCGACACGGTATTTGCAGGGTGGCTGTGGATGAGAAAGGCCCTTTTGCACCCAAGCTCATTTATCCACACAGAAGAAGCCTGCAGTCACCTCATCACAGCAAATAGGAAGAATGTGCATTTATATAGCAGCATAAACAACCTCAGGATGCCCTGGAGTAGCTTACAAGCGTAGTCATGCGTTGTAACTTAGGGAAAGGTGGCATAAAGCAAGATTCTAAAATCAACAGTGAAATAATGATTACATTTCTCTTCATGAAATTAACTGGACATCATCAGCTAATTGCAATTTCGGGACTAGTAAATTGTATGTAAGAATGCAATGGCTTATATGAGGAGGTTAGATGTGAGGGCAGATAAGTGACAGGTGCATTACAATACAAAAATATATAAGAACATAAGAAATAGGAGCTGGAATAGGCCATTCGGCCCCTCAAGCCTGCCCTGCCATTCAATAAGATCATGGTTGATCTGCCCCAGGCCTCAACTCCTCTTTCGTGCCAGCTCCTCAAAGCCCTCAACTCCCCAATATTTCAAAAATCTATCTACCTCCTCTTTAAATACTTTCAGTGATCTAGCCTTCACAGCTCTCTGGGGTCGAGAATTCCAGACATTCACTACCCTCTGAAAGAAGAAATGCTTTTGCATCTCAGTTTTAAATGAATGTCCCCTTATTCTGTAACAACGTCCCCTAGTTCGAGATTCTCCCACTAGCGCATCTTCTCAACATCTACCCTGTTGAGCCCCCTCAGAATCTTGTACGTTTCAAGAAGATCCCTCAATCCCTCATTCTTCTAAACTCTAATGAATAAAGGCCTAACCTGTTTAGCCATTCTTGATAAGTCAGCCCCTTCATCCCAGGAATTAGCCTAGTGAACCTATTTTGAATTGCCTCCAATGCCACTATATCCTTTCTTAATTACGGGGATCTGCTCACAGTACTCCAGGTGCAGCCTCACCAACACCCTGTACAGTTGTAACAAGACTTCCCTATTTTGAAACTCCAACCCCTTAGCAATACAGGCCAAAATTCCATTTGCCTTCTTAATCACTTGCTGCACCTGCATACTAACTTTTTGTGTTTCATGCACAAGAACACCCAGGTCCCCAGTGCTGTACTTTTTTGGAGTCTCCATTTAAATAATAGTCTACCTTTTGGTTTTTCCTACCAAAGTGCATGACCTCACACTTTCCTATATTAAACTCGATCTGCCAAGTTTTTGCCCATTCACTCAACCAGCAGGATTTTCTGCACCTGCCCACCATATCCCTTTGCAGATTCCTTATGTCCTCATCACAACATGCCCTCTCATCTATTTTTGTATCATCAGCAAATTGGGGACATTACACTCTGCCCCCTTCTCCAAGTCATTAATATAGATAGTAAATAATTGAGGACTGATCCTTGTGGCACTCCACTAGTTACGTTTTTCCAACCTGAAAAAGACCTATTAATCCTGACTCTCTTGTCTTCTGTGTGTTAACTAATTTTCAATCCATCCTAATACATTACCCCCAATACCATGAGCTCCTATCTTGCGCAATAACCTTTTATGTGGCACCTTATCGAACGCCTTCTGGAAATCCAAATACACTGTATCTACCGGTTCCCCTTTATCAACTCAGCTTGTTATATCCTCAAAGAACTCTAGCAAATTTGTCAAACATGATTTCCCTTTCACAAAAACATGTTGACTCTGTTTGATTGGGTTAAGCTTTTCTAAATGTCCTGCTATTTCTTCCTTAACAATGGACTCTAGCATTTTCCCAACGATAGATGTTAGGCTGACTGACCTATAGTTTCCTGCTTTTCATCTCCCTCCCTTCTTGAACAGGGGCCTCAGATTAGCAGTTTTCCAATCCACTGGGGCCCTCCCAGAATCCAGTGAGTTCTGGAATATTTCGACTAATGCCTCCACTATCTCTGCAGCCACTTCCTTTAAAACCCTTGGAAGCAGGCCATCCGGTCCTGGTGACTTGTCTGCCTTTAGTCCCATTAGTTTGTCAAATACTTTGTCACTCATGGTAGAGACTGTTATAAGATCTTTCCTCCCATTAGCTCCTTGCTTATCTGATATCTTTGGAATGTTTATAGTGTCATCCAATGTGAAGACCGATGCAAAATATTGGTTTAAATTATGTGCCATTTCCCTGTTCCTTGTTCTCCAGTTGCATCCTCCACGGGTCCCATGCTCACTTTAGCTACTCTCTTTTTTATATACCTATAGCTCTTGCTGATTGTTTTTATATTTCTTACCAATTTACTTTCATAATCAATATTTTCCCTCTTTATTAGCTTTTTAGTCATCCGTTGCTGGTTCCTAAAAAATTCCCAATCTTCTGGCCTATCACTAGTTTTTGCCACTTTGTATGCCTTAGTTTTTGATTGGATATTCTCCTTGACCACCTTTGTTAACCATGAATGGTTCATCCTTCTCATTGAGTCCTTCTTTTTGACTGGGATAATTTTTTGCTGAGCGTAATGAAATTTCTGCTTATATGTCTGCCTCTGCTCATCCACTGACCTTCCCTTTAGTCTATTTTCCCACCCTGCTTTCGACAACTCTTTCTTCATACCTCTGTAATTGCCCTTATTTAATTTGAGGACACTGGTTTGAGACCCGAGTTGCTTGCCGTCAAACTGAATTGGAAATTCTACAATGTTGTGATGGCTACCCCCTACAGGATCCTTAACTACAAGATCTCTTATTAATCCTACCTCATTACACACATGACTAGATCTAAAATAGCCTGTTCCTGGGTAGGTTCTGCAACGTATTGCTCAAAGAAACAATCCCTGATGCATCTACAAATTCATCTTCCATGTTACCTCTGCCAATCTGATATGTCCATTTTATAGGCAGATTAAAATCACCCATGACAATTATAGTGCCCTTCTTATACTTTGTCCTACAGCGAGGCAACTCTTCAGGAGCCTATAGATGACTCCTACCCGTGACTTCTTTCCCTTGCTATTCCTTATTTCTGCCCAAACTGATTCCACATCACGATCTATGGCATTTATACCACTACTCATCACCGGACCTTCCTTTATTAACAAAACTACCCCACTCTCTATTCCTTTTTGCCTATTTTTCCAGAACATCAAATACCCTTGAATATTGAGTTCCCAGTCTTATTCACCCAGCAACCACATCTCTACAATAGCTATCAAGTCATATCCATTTATTTCTATTTGTGCCGTTAACTCATCTATCTTGTTACAAATGCGGTGTGCATTCAGATAAAGAGCCTTAAGCTCTGACTTGTTATCATTATTATCCTTTCTGGTTCTAATTTCTGCTGCACCCTTCTGTTTATATTTTCTGTCCCTTCCTGTCACACTTTGATTATTGGTCGTCTTTTCACTACCCAGGGCCTCTGCTCTCTCATTTCTTTTTGATTTTTTAATCTTCCCTTCAATTGAACCCTCGCCACCAACACCCCCCCCACCCCGCCCCACCCCACCGCCCCCAACCCCACTAATTAGTTTAAAATCCTATCTACAACCCTGGTTATACAATTCGCCAGGACACTGGTCCCAGCATGGTTCAAATGAAGCCCGTCCCAACGGAAGAGCTCTCTCCTTCCCAGCGGAACAGCTCTCTCCTTCCCCAGTACTGGTGCTAGTGCCCCATGAATCAGAACCCATTTTTCCCACACCAATCTTTCAGCCATGCATTTACCTCTCTAATCTTAATTACCCTACAACAATTTGCACATAGCTTAGATAGTAATCCGGAGATTATTACCTTTGTGGTTCTGCTTTTTAATTTAGCCCCGAGCCGCTCATAGTCCCTCAGCAGAACCTCCTTCCTAGTGCTACCTATGTCGTTGGTACCCACATGGACCACGACAACTGGATCCTTCCCCTCCCATTCCAAGGTCCTCTCCAGCCCAGTAGAGATGTCCTTAACCTTGGCAGGTAGGCAACACAGCCTTCGGGACTCTGTCCTTGCTGCAGAGATCAGTATCTATTCCTCTAACTATGCTATCCCCTATTACTACTTCATTTCTCTTTTCTCCCCCAACTTGAATAGCACTCTGTACCATGGTGCTGTGGTCAGTTCGCTCATCCTCCTTGCAGTCTGTGCCCTCGTCCACACTGGGAGCAAGAACCTCATACCTATTGGACAAGGGCAGCAGCTGAGGCTCCTCCAAAGCTAAAATCTGAATCCCCATACCTGCCTCACTCACAGTCACATCCTCCTGTTCCTAACCATGAAGCAAATTTGATGTAATTAAGCTAAGGGGTGTGACTGTCTCCTGAAACAGTGTCCAGGTAACTCTCCCCCTCCCTGATGTGTTGCAGTGTCTGCAGCCCGGACTCCAGCTCATCAACTCTGAGCCAAAGTACCTCGAGCAGCCAATGCTTGCTGCAGATGTGGTCACCATGGATCACACCGGCGTCCACCAGCTCCCACATATAACAGCTGCAACACATCGCCTGCCCAGCCATCTCTATTCTATTTACAAAGAACAAAGAGAACGAAGAAAAGTACAGCATAGGAACAGGCCACTCAGCCCTCCAAGCCTGAGCCGATCATATTGCCTGTCGAACTAAAACGTTTTGCACTGCCATGGTCTGTATCCCTCTATTCCCATCCTATTCATGTATTTGTCAAGCTGCCTCTTAAACATCAATATCGTACCTGCTTCCACCACCACCTCTGGCAGCGAATTCCAGACACTCACCACCCTCTGTGTACAAAACGTGCCCCACACATCTCCTCTAATTTTTTCTCCTCTCACCTTAAATCTATGTCCCCTAGTAATTGACTCTTCCACCGTGGGAAAAAGCTTCTGGCTATCTAATCTGTCCATGCCACTCATAATTTTGTAAACTTCTATCAGGTCGCCCCTCAATCTCCATCGCTCTAGTAAGAACAATCCAAGTTTCTCCAGCCTCTCCTCATAGCTAATAACCTCTAGACCAGGCAGCATCCTGGTAAACCTCCTCTGCACCCTCTCCAATGCCTCCCTATCCTTCTTCTAATGTGGCGACCAGAATTGCACGTAATATTCCAATTGTGGCAGAACGAATGTTCTATACAGCTGCAGCATGACTTCCCAGCTTTTATACTCAATACCCCTGCCAATGAAGGCAAGCATGCCATATGCCTTCCTGACTACCTTATCCACCTGCGTTGCCACTTTCAGTGACCTGTGGACCTGTACACCCAGATCCCTCTGCCCATTGATGGACTTAAGGGTTCTGCCATTTACGGTATAATTCCTGCCTGTATTAGACCTTACAAAATTCATTACCTCGCATTTGTCCGGATTAAACTCCATCTGCCATTTCTCCACCCAAATCTCCAACCGATCTATATCCCGTTGTATCCTTTGACAATCCTCTTCACTATCTGCAACTCCTCCAACCTTAGTGTCATCTGCAAACTTACTAATTAGCCCAGTTACATTTTCCTCCAAATCATTTATGTATACTACAAACAGCAAAGGTACCAGCACTGATCCCTGCGAAACTCCACTAGTCACAGCTCTCCATTCAGAAAAGCACCCTTCCACTGCTACCCTCTGTCTTCTATGACCAAGCCAATTCTGTATCCATCTTGCCAGCTCACCTCTGATCCCATGCGACTTTACCTTATGTACCAGTCTGCCATGAGGGACCTTGTCAAAGGCCTTACTGAAATCCATGTAGATAACATCCACTACCCTTCCATCGTTGATCATCTTTGTCACTTCCTCGAAAAACTCGATCAAGTTAGTGAGACACGACCTCCCCTTCACAAAACCATGTTGCCTCTCACTAATACGCCCATTTGCTTCCAAATGGTAGTAAATCCTGTCATGAAGAATCTTCTCCAATAATTTCCCTACAACTGATCTGCTACTCTTCTTAAACAGTGGAACAACATTGGCCATTCTCCAGTCCTCTGGGACCTCACCCGTAGCCAGTGAGGATACAAAGATTTCTGTCAAGGCCCCAGCAATCTCCTCCCTTGCCTCCCTCAGTACTCTGGGGTAGATCCCATCTGGCCCGGGGGACTTATCTGCCTTAATATTCTTCAAGACGCCTAACACCTCTTTTTTGATCTCAACATGATCCAGGCTATCTACACATTCTTCTCTAGACAAATCAACCATTAAGTCCTTCTCTTTGGTGAATACTGATGAGAAGTACTTAATTTATTAATTTGGATGTTAAATATTTTAAAAGTTTGCAGTACATTTAGTATGAAAACCCATTGAAAGCTCTCCACAAATGGTTCCATCTGCAACAGTTCCTCATAGCTGATCAATGTCCCTCGCACTCTTCCCCTACAGCTGATCAATGTCCCTCTCACTCTTCCCCTACAGCTGATGAAGGCTTCACACTCTCTGTTCACCTGGTTGCATCTCTGCATTAGTTGGGCAGCATTTGCTGATTGTATTAGCACACCTAGATTGCTTTTCAACCTCATTCTTAGCTCATTCAATGCCTTCACGGAATTTACATGTCATGATTGTTTTCTTGCAGCACTTTAAATCCTTGTCTGCATTACAGTTCATTGTCTATTGTTCAGGCCACTTGCAAATCTTGGCCAACTCATTTTGCAATTTCTGAGCTGCCTGCTCTAATGTCAGTACTAATTTCATATTATTTGCAAATTTGGCCACTTCGCATTGAGCATCCAGGTTACTGATGTAAATTAGAAACATGCTGAGTCCTGAGGTAGCCAACCCATTACCTAGTCGCCCACGCTGACATAACTCCTCCAATGAGTACACCTTGTTTTGTACCTTCAGTTTCTTATCCATACTCAGGGTTTAAAATCACTGAGCCATATCATCATAAAGCACAGGAAGCCACCTTTGTGCCTCCATTCGCTTTCTGAAAGAGCTATTTAATTAATCCCATTCCTCTATTCCTTCTCTAAGCCTTGTATGTTTTTTTCCCTTTTCAAGTACATATCCAATTTCCTTTTGAAAGTTACTGTGGAATCTGCTTCCACCACCCTTTCTGGCAGCACACTCCAGACAATATGGAGAGATGATGGTGGTGTCATAGTAATGTCACTAGACGAGTAATCTGGCAGAATAGGTTAATGCTCTGGGGGCAAGGGTTCAAATCCCAGCTGGTGAAATTTAAACTCAATGAATAAAGCTGGTCTCAATCACAACATATTGTTGTAAAGACCCATCTGGTTAGTAATTTGCTTTAGGGAACGAAATCCTTAACTGCTCTGGCCCACGTGACTCCAGACCCACAGCAGTCATGTGGTTCACTCTTAACTTCCCTCTAAAATGGCCTAGCATATGGTCCAAGGGCAATTAGGGATGGGTGACAAATGATGGCCTTGCCAGCAATAACCACATCCTAGAAAGGGGAAAAAAAAAAGTTGCTGCTGAAAAAATATTTCTTCTCATCTCGCCTCTTTTGACAAATAGCTTAAATCTGAGTCCACTGATTAATTTTCAAATCTTCCCTTAACTTTCTCTGTGGTCAGGAAGAAAGATTCGCAGCTTCTCTCAGGCATCTGGATTCTAGGTAACCTCCTCTGTAGTCTCTCCAGGATCTTGACAACCTTTCTAAAGTGTGAACAGCACACCAGCACAGGCCTCACTCCTGATTCCTAATGGATTAACTACAACTTGCTTAAGATAAAAGCAAAAGCAAAAGCAAAACTATAACTTACTTGCTTGGCTGTTGAAACTTATTGGTATTGAAGGGTTTTAAGGAGGGGCAAGAGGGATTGATCTTTTTAGAGGTTTCCTGGAGGCAGTGAATACAGGGAAATTCTTTTGGAGGAAGTTCCAATAAGTGGGGGTGGGTGGAGGGGAGGGGCCGGTAGGTGTGCTCCTTGAGAGATGGCCTGCCAATGGAGTGGAGTGAGAGAGAAAGTGCCACAGTGATCTGAGATCAAGCTGACGGGGTGGGAGAGGCAGCTAGAGAAGATCCCCTGGGTTAAGTTACAGTGAGACCTGTGGCGTGGAACATTAGCACCCTAAGACATGGACAGAACAGGAACCAGAAAATGTAGGAGGAGGAATCTTCTCTCCACTTGCATTTACCTGAAGCAAAACCTGTGAATAACTTCAAAAGGATGCTTGCCAAGTCAGCAGCAAAATTATACCAGTTTCAGTTATGTTGAAGTTGGTGATAAGTGATGGAATGCGATGCATCTAGTGCCGGCAATATATATATATTACTCCCAAGCACAGATATCCTGCTGTATCAAATTACTTTAGGGACATAAATAATAAGTTGTTTATCTCCCTGGCTGAAATCAATCTTGAATTCTGTTGCGTTTGGTGGGTGGGGAGGAATGGCAAGTATCTGTTTAATTTAAAGTACAAGATCATTAGCAAGGCTTTTCTGCACTTCCAGCAATTCTGCAGTCATGCAGTGTGACTCCACAGCACCAGGATCTAACTTCAGGCGAGGTGATTCCTGAATATCTGAAGAGCGGATGGAACAATCGATCGCGACACCTGGAAGTTCCGCTCCAAGTCACTCACCATCCTGACTTGGAAATATATCGCCGTTCCTTCACTGTCACTGGGTCAAAGTCCTGGAACTCCCTCCCTAACAGCACTGTGGGTGTATCTACACCACATGGACTGCAGCGGTTAAGAAAGCAGCTCACCACCACCTTCTCAAGGGCAATTAGGGATGTGCAATAAATGCTGGCCCAGCCATCCCGTGAATGAATGAAAAAAAACTTGCTGATCGTGCACATTTATAAAATCTTGTTTACCTGCATTCTTGTCCATTTATTCTCTAGGTGGTTGAGTTGCTGATAAGACTGACATCACTTGCCCATCCAGAGCACAACTGAGTGGCTGTCTAGGCTGCTTTAGAGAGCAGTTTTAAGTCAGCCCCGTTGCTGTGGGACTGGAGTCACATGTCGGCCAGACTGGGTAAGGACGGGACGAGTTTCAATTGGGATTTTATGACAATTCAACAGCTTTATGGTCACTTTTATTGATACCAGCATTTTGTTCAGTTTTTTCTTTAAACTGATTTCAAGTTCTCAAATTGCCTTTGCACGATTTGAACTCTCCAGAGCTCTCTCGTTCTCCAGATTCTCATTCTTGCTTTCAAATATCTCTCTGCCACACCCTTCCCTATCTCTGTGAGCTGCTCCAGCCCCACAACCCACTCAGATGCCTGCACTCTAATTCTGGCCTCAAGAATGTCTCTGTTTTTAATCACTCTTAATGTGGCTCAGTGTCATATTTTGATTAAATACCTCTGTGAAGCACCTTGGGATGATTCGTGACATCAAGTCATTGTTGTCATTAATCCAGGCCTCTAGGATATTAGTCACAGTAACATAACTTACATACAAACATATGTACGTACAAACATATGAATTAAGAGGAGTAGGCCACTCGAGCCCGCTCAGCCATTCAACAAGATCTGAATGCATCCTCAATCCCACCTTCCTGCCTACCCTGACAACCTTTCAGCCCCTTGGGCAGAATTTTGCACTCGTCAGGCAGGCTCGGCGAGGGCAAATGGGGGCGGTTGTGAATGCGACCACTGCCCGTAATCGGGGCCCGACCAGGATTTCACACCAGAGCGCCAATTAAGGTCGGGAAGGACCAAGCAGGGGGCCTGGGGCCTGTCAGCTGCCAGATCCAGTGGCCTGTTTAAAAATGGCCCCAGCAGCCCCAGAAAGGCTGCCCGGGAAGGTCATCTGTCTGCCTCTGCAAGGCTGGATTCGAGGACGTCAACAAATGCCAGGCGGGAGGGCAGGTTAGGTGGGCAGTCAGACCCCCGTTTTTCCGACGAGTGCCTCGCTGCCTTCTTGGAGGAGGTGGCTGCCAGATGGGGCGCCCTTGTCCCCAGAGATGGGAGGAGGAGGCCACCGCACCTCACAAAGAGGGGCCTGGGGTGAGGTGGCAGCCCGGGTAAGTGGCCATGAGGTGGTGTAGCGCACCTGTGTTCAGTGCCAGAAGCACATCAATGGCCTGCTGTGCTCAAGAAGGGTGAGTGCCACGTTGGCATGGGTCAGTGTGTTCAATCGTTTTGGGCTGGCTGGCCCCCTTGGAGCTCAGGAGTGTTAGAGTCTGAGTGCCGGGGCCCGCCAAGTGGGTGAGCCCTGGCTGCTTGGGCTGAGTGCCTTGTGGCTCGAGGGCCATGACTCGGATGTGCCCTGCCAGCAGTTCCTCAGCTAGGGTTGGCCAGGCTACAATGGCGCTGTAGGTAGAGAGTGGGCTAATCAATGCTCGTCTGTCCTTTCAGGAGAAGGCATCCCATAACAATATTGAGCGGTCGTGCACTGGTGGAGGACTCCCATACCTCCTCATCCTCTCCTGGTATGAGCAGGAGGCCTTGGAGCTCGAGAAGGATCATGCACCTCAGTCAAGCAGCTGGGTTAAGCTGGGTGGCAGGCAAAGGTAAGAGTGCAGTGCACTGAGGTAAGAATTTCAGCTTGTGCAACCATATTAGTGTAGTCTCTTCATTGATGTGAGCCTCGAACCTGGGGATCCCATTGATAATCGAAAGGCGATTGCACCACGATGCATTTCTCCGTTGTCTCACCAGGTTGCTTGGCATGCACAGTGACAATGCAATGACTTTAACTAATGACGTGTCCTTCTTCTCCCATTTAGGTTCGCAGCAGATGTTTACAATCAGAGAACTACTGGGGACCAGATAATGCTCAGTCGATGGCTGATGATGGGCATCTGGAGTCCTCCATTGGGCAGCAGATGCTGGATGTCCAGCGGGGTATGTGGGAGGATCTGCGAAGATCCAAGAAGATATGTGTGCCATGTTCTTCATTGTGGAGGAGTCCCAACAGAGCGTGAGCACTGCGTTGACCCTCACGGCTGAGCACACAGCCTCTTTCATTGAGAGAGTGGCAACTCTCATCGAAAGGCTGCTCCAGGGACAGAATGAGGGTTTCCTGGGGTTGTGCTCGGACATGCAAGACCTCACACAGGCACTGACCTCAGCTGGTCAGGGCCCGTGTGTGAGATGGATTGGGCACCCAGTGTCCCAGCTAGGTGTCCGTCCATCAATGGTCAGCAGGGAGGTCCACAGCGACCTCACATTGGCGCACGAGCTGCTTGTCATTTTTATGGGCTCCTCTCACGGTGCTCTGTGTGACGGCAGCAGCTCCTCCGCCCCTCTGCCAATGCCTGTTGCATCTGATGAGGCTGCGATGACTGGGGAGATGCCAGCTGTGGGACTGGCCGCTCCCTCCCAGGTGGGGTCAGCACAGGCTCCACTGGCCAGAGGATGACTGCCAAGATCATGAAGGCCAACAGGACAGCAGGGTCAGCAGGATGTCTCCAATGCCGCCGCCAGCGAGGGGGAAGCAGTTAGATGTAGCACTTGTAAACGTAAGTTTAAAGCACCTTACGCACAAGAGGGATTGGTTAGGGGTGATCTTTTGTTCCCTCATTTTGTTTTTCTTTTTTTAATGGTGTGACTATCAACACCGTTTTTTTTCCGTTCAAGACTATGTGAGTTGGAATATAAAATTACATTTGCTTTTGTGTTATTGGCCTGAGTAAGCTCCATTTATTTTGTAGGTGCATGGTAGGCTAGTATATAATGCTGGACGTGGGTGCCTCAAAACATTATTGCACAGGCACTGAGTGTGTCTTGGGGGCCAAGGAAAGGGTCACTTGTGTGATCCAGGATGGAGGCAGCAGCCCTGGCATGAGGTGGTAGTTCTTATTTGGCAATCTAGCTGAAGGAGCATTGGATCAAGGTGCCCTTGGTGTCCCTGCCTCCCTGGAGGTTACCGAGGTCTGCCTCCACATCCTCAGCATTCTCCTCACCGTGCTCCTCTTCTGTCTCACTACTGGATTCATGCTCTGTGGCCTGTGGAGCTGCCTCAAGACCCTCTTCCTCCAGTGGGTCCCCCCTTGCCAGTGGCAGATTGGGGAGAGTGCAGCATGCAACCACTATCAGTACTCTGGGGGTATTGCAGTTCGCCCCTGAATAGTCCAGCCATCAGAAGCGCATCCTGAGAAGGCCTATGGTCCTCTCTATCACTGCCCTTGTGGAGGCATGACTCTTGTTGTACCACTGCTTTGCTTCTGTTCTTGGGTGGCGGAGAGGCATCAGGAGCCACCTCTTCCACGGATAGCCCTTGTCACTCAGCAGCCATCCATCCAGTGCACCCGGCTCACCCACTGGTGCCTTTATGGCCACATGTGTGCAGTCGATGGGGCCCTGGACATGGCGGAATCCAACAATCACTGCAAAGCCTCTGGCTTGCTCAGCCTGGCTGACCTCGTCCATACGGAAATGAAGGAAAGTCAATACCCACCTGAATAGAGCTCCTGTCACCAGCTTGATGCAACTATGGATAGCTGACTGGGGCACTCCACACAGATCCCCCACTGAGCCCTGGAAAGAGCCAGAGGCAGAGAAGTTGAGGGGCACTGTGACTTTCAGAGCCTCTGGCATGGGGTGTCCACCCACACAGTCAGAGCTGATCTCAAGGCTGATCATCTGGCAAATGGAGGTCACTGTCTCCCTTGAGAGATGGAGCCTCCTTCGACGTTGCACCTCAAGTATATTGAGGTGGCTGCATCGCCACCTGTAAACCCTGGCAGCAGGATAGTAGTGTCTTCTGCAACCCCTTCCACCTTGGGCTTTCTGCTGGCCCTGCACCCCTTGCGCCTGCGCCTCTCCTCCCACAGGTCCCTCCCCTGGAAGCTGCATTAGGATATGTGGCCTCATCTCCCTTCTGCCCCCCTCTTCCTCCTCAGAGGAGCTGCCTCCAGCGGAGGCCACAATCTCCATTACCAGGGTAAGGGAAGGCTGCCCAATACCTGGAGGGGTCCACACAGACCAAGTCCTGAGGGGGCCTGGAAGACACCAATGAGTCCAGAAATGCAGCCTGGAAATGTTGAGAATGAAGCCCCGATCACAGATGAAGCTGACAAGTACCAATAAGCCACCAGCAGCAAGTTATTTCCAAAACCCCTCACTACTCACATTGACAATGCTGCTGACCCTTCTTATCCTGCCCGTGGATGAGGTTTTGCCAAATTGGGGGCTGCCCCTCTGCCCGTTTTGAACGTGCGGTGAGCAAAAAAATTACATGGGCAACGTAGAATTGTCAATTGAGTTGTCAAGGGCCTTAACTGGAATCTTAATTAATGGCGGGCGCGGCTCTGGCTCCCATGCATGCCCGGCAAGCGAAATATCGCGCAAGTGCGCAATGATGTCGGGACCCTCACCCGACGTCATCGTGCGTCATTTTACGCTTAAGCGGGTCGCTCAGGTAAAAATTCTGCACCTTGCTAATCAAGAATCTATCTAGCTCTGCCTTAAAAACATTCAAAGGCTCTGTTTCCACCAACTTTCGAGGAAGAGAGTTCCAGACTTACAACCCTCAGAGAAAAAAATTCTCCTCTTCTCTGTCTTAAATGAGCAACCCCTTATTTTTAAACAGTGACCCCTGGTTTTAGATTCTCCAAGAGGAAACATACTCTACACATCCACCCTGTCACCTCAGGATCTTAAAGGTTTCAATTAAGTTGCCTCTTAATCTTATAATTTTTTTTTTATTCATTCGTGGGATGTGGGCTTCGTTGGCTGGGCCAACATTTATTGCCCATCCCTAGTTGCTCTTGAGAAGGTGGTGGTGAGCTGCCTTCTTGAAACCACTGCAGTCCATGTGGTGTAGGTACACCGACAGTGCTGTTACGGAGGGAGTTCCAGGATTTTGACCCAGCAACAGTGAAGGGATGGTCATATATTTCCAAGTCAAGATGGTGAGTGACTTGGAGGGGAACTCTCAGGTGATAGTGTTCCCATCTATCTGCTGCTCTTGTCCTTCTAGATGGTGGTGGTCATGGGTTTGGAAGCTGCTGTCTAAGGAGCCTTGGTGAATTCCTGCAGTGCATCTTGTAGATGGTACACACTGCTGCTACTGTGTGTCAGTGCTGGAGGGAGTGAATGTTTGTGGATGGTGTGCCAATTAACCTGGCTGCTTTCCCCTGGATACAAGTCTGACCGGTCCAGCCTTTCCTCATAAGACGACCCACATACTCCTGGTGTTAGTCCAGTAGTCTACTTCAGCACAGTAGCCATAGCCTGCACTGTATTTGCACCATGCCAGGCAAACTGTTTCGTGATTTCACCAGCGTGTGCCCCCACCGCTCACCGGGCATTGGGTCACTTGATATGATGTCTGACACAAAGGCAGTTGCCTCTGGGCCGTGACCTTTTATAGTGCCTTTGGAGCTGACCTCGAATCTCACTCTGCTTTCTGCAAGCGTTCATTTTAACACTTGACAGACATGTTTACACACAGCTCAGCAGCTGGGCTGGGTTCCAGTAATTCCCTGAATAGCACTGTTTGCCCAGACAGATTTGTAGCAACAAAACTAGACAAGCCTCAAGACATACCCAGATATAAAGAATCTCATCCTGTTTGAGGCCATTGTCAATCCCACAAACCAAGCAACATAATTAAAACTGATATCCCTTTAAATTCCCAAACTGGGCAAAATTACTCACAATTGTACGTTACCATGTTCATAAGAAAAAAAAGTCTTGCATTTTATGTAACACGTTTCATGACCTCACATGCTCCAAAGTGCTTTACAGCCTTTGAAGTGCAGTCACTGCTGTAATGTAGGAAAGAAATCAGTGTATTCAACTGGACATCAGGATTGAGAGATTAGAAGTGAAGCAAATGCGAGGAAACGCCTTGTGTGCATTAACACAATGTTACAGAGACTTGGCCGTGGTATGCAGGGGCTGCATGAATTTTAAATAAGTGGTGTTGGGAGGTGTGATACACTAGCATAGAAAAGCCCACATCGGGAAAGTGAAAACTGAGATCTTCAAAGAAGGACCAGGGCTCAGTCTAGCAGCTCATCTGAAAGATGCGGCAACTCGGAAGGTGCAGCTCTGGACTGTCAGCCCAGATTGTGTGTTCAAGTCTCTGTCATGGCACTTCAACCCGCAAGCTTGTTATGCAATTTAAGCCTGCTTCCATTGACGGTGCTGACAGAGAAATTCCTTGGGCAGAATTTTGCCTCAGCGGGCAGGGGGACGGGGCCCAACATCAGGGGGGCGAGGCCCGCGGAACTCCCAAAATCATCCCGGCGCATTTAAATTTTCAGGAAGACAGGCCACAGCAAAATCAGCAGTGGGCTTGCCAACCTGTCAATGGCCAATTGAGGCCATTGACAGGATTGATTATACAATTAAAGGACCTGCCCGTCCAACCTTAAGGTTGGCGGGTAGGCCAGGAGCCCCAGTGGGCAATAGAAAAAATATGAAATCTCATCCACCGGGGGGGGGGATTCATGTAGGGTTTTAAGAAGTTTAATAAACTTATTATGTAAATTATGAACATGTCCCATCTCATTGTCACATGAGGGGGCCATGTTAGGGAATTTTTTTTTCTCTATTTTTAATATTTTTCAAAGTGTAAGCAATCGCCCTGTGGCAGCACTTAGCCTCAGGGAGATGTCCGCATGCACGAAAGAGCGCACTCTCGCTTTTGGGGACTCCTCCCCTGCCCACACAGGAAGCGCATAGCGTTTCCCGCCGGACGTCACGCTGGGTGGGCCTTAATTGGCCCGTCCACGTAAAATGGCGGTGGGGCCCGCTTCTCCGGTGGGGATCGACTCCCCGCCCGCCGGAGATTGGGTCGGGCCCGCCCACCCGACAGGCAGAAAATTCTGCCCCATGAGTTCACTAAAAACACCACAAAGCAAATTCTTCCCTGATTATTTACAATGTCGCAAAATGCAGACAGGGAGATTGGAAGAGAAATGTTATCAGAGTTGTGGCTATATAGGGAAGGCTTTGAAAGATTGGCATAGAAGGAAGGGCGTGGTTAAAGATTCACTGTGGGGAGCTCCACTCTAAACCATACTGTAATACTTGTACATACTTGTACCTGGGCAAGGCAGTAACTAATGCTGAAAATTTTGAAGATTTAGCACTGACATCCCTCACCATGATGAGTATTGAAGTAAATATTTATAAAAAAAACAAACATTTTGAACCTCAATAATAAATATAGCCAATGCCCAAGTAGTACTGCCCTTTGAAGTACCATTCATCAAGTGGTGGGGGGGACGAAGAACGGCAGAAGTACATTTATCCTCAATCTATCTTCCATTTCATTAGAACTTGCTACAAGATGATTATAAGGCACCAGAGCATCAAATGCTTTGCTTCATTCACAGCTCTAGAAGGTTGCATGGACACCAACTGAGTCTTTGGCTATCCCCAGCCGAACCTGCCTGACAACTCACAAACCGCACATACAGCTCCATTCTCCTCCCTGAAATGTGCCATTACTAAGTGCAACCGAGTCTTAGAACATTAAACTAATTACAGGCAAATCAAGGGAGGGAGGTCTAATCATTTAATTGTCAGTTGACACCTGCTCGATTAGCAAATTCTACAATGTGGATTAGGTGACCCAAGGGCCAGGTAACTTAGAGTGAATTGGGCAATTTATGTAATTAGGCAGAACAGTGCAGATAAGATTTAAGCAATAATATTGAATGTGGGCAGGCTCAGGGTTCATTTGGGAGGTTAAGAGTTCACTGTTGGCTGCTTCACTGTAAACCAAACAGCCTTGGTTTAAATATGGACAAAAGAGCTGAGGTGAGGTGCGAGTGACTGCCCTTGACATCAAGACAGCATTTGACTGAGTGTGTCTTCCGGAGCCCTAGCAAAACTGGAGTCAACGGGAATCATGGGGAAAACTAGCACAACGGAAGATGGATGGGGTTGTTGGAGGTCAATAATCTTTGTTCGTCAGGGTGGTGTCCTGGGCCCAACCATCTTCAGCTGCTCCATCAGTGATCTTCCTTCCATCATAAAGTCAGAAGTGGGGGATATTCGCTGATGATTGCACAATATTCAGCACCATTCATGACTCCTCAGAGAGTGAAACAGTCCATGTCCAAATGCAGCCATACCTGGACAAGATCCAGGTTTAGTGGCATATGAACAAGGAGTAGTAGACCATTCAGCCCCTCAAGCCTGCTTTGCCATTTAATAAGATCATGGCTGATCTGACAGTAACCTGAAATCTGCATCCCACCTACAGCCAATAACCTATCACCCTCTTGATTACTAAGAATCTATTCACCTCTGCCTTAAAAATATTTAAAGAATCTGTCTCCACCACCTTTTCATGAAGAGAATTCCAGGGAGTCATGACCTTCTAAGTGAAAAACATTTCATTTCAACTCTGTTTTAAATTATTTTTAAACAGTGACCCTTAGTTCCAGATTCTCCCACAAGGGGGAACACCCTCTCCATATCCACCCTCTTAAGACCCATCAGGTCTTATGTTTCAATCAAGTTGCCTCTTAATCTTCTAAACTCCAGCGGATACAAGCCTAGTCTGTCCGACTTTTCCTCATAAGACAACCTGCCCATCCCAGGTATTAGTCTAGTACCATTCTTGTAACAAGTGGCAAGTAACATTCACACCACAACAGTGCCAGGCAATGACCATCTTCAACAAGAGAGGGTCTAACCATCTCCCCTTAACTTTCAATGACATTACCATCATTGAATTCTCCACTATCAACGTCCTGGGGGGTTACCATTGACCAGAAACTAAAATGGACTAGCCACATAAATACTGTGGCTACAAGAGTAGGTCAGAGGCTAGGAATCCTGCAGTGGGTAACTCACCTCCTGACTCCCCAAAATCTGTCCACCATCTACAAGGCATAGGGCCGGAGTATGATGGAAGACTCTCCACTTGCCTGGATGAGTGCAGCTCCAACAACACTCAAGAAGCTCAACACCATCCAGGACAAAGCTGCCTGCTTGATTGGCACACCATCCACAAACATTCACTCCCTCCACCACTGAAGCACAGTAGCAGCAGTGTGTACCATCTACAAGATGCACTGCAGGAATTCTCCAAGGCTCCTTAGGCAGCACCTTTCAAACCCACAACCACTACCATCTAGAAGGACAAGGACAGCAGACACATGGAAGCACCACCACCTGGAAGTTCCCTTCCAAGCCACTCACCATCCTGACTTGGAAATATATCGCCGTTTCTTCACTGTAGCTGGGTCAAAATCCTGGAACCCCCTCCCTAACAGCACTGTGCACTGCAGCAGTTCAAGAAGACAGCTCACCACCACCTACTCAAGGACAATTAGGGATGGAGTTTTCAAGGGCATTTTAGAAATCCTTTGCCCCTCAAAGTCCATTTCCATGGCAACATGAACCACATTAACCTTGTATCCAGGTAGAAATGCTGATTAAATAAAAACATTTTCTGTTTTTATCCCAGATTTCCAGCATCCGCAGAATTTTGCTTTTATTTTCGAGACGCATATTACCTATCCTAGAGAGCCCAACTTTCTTTCATGTTGGAACTCAATGGACAGTTTAAAGCACAACTATTTACAACCTGACATTCTGAACACTCTTCCAGGATTTTACAGAATCACAGTCTATCCACTGCTAGCACAAAGGCTGCTGCCATTGTCTCTAAGTGTAAACCTTCATCCCAGTAAAACAATGTAGGCCTTTTAATTTTAACAACCCATCACCACCAGCACCAACCCCTCCCCAGGGCACCCCACCCCCACCATCCTGTTGTCAGGCAGATTTCAGCACAGGTCACATGACCCCCTTCATTTTTACCCTAAATTTAAAGACACAGTTCCAATACATAATAATCTTATAAACCTTGTAATTGTAACACCTCCACCCTAAGAAATGAAAAGTGATAACCTTATAACACTCTATACATTTTAACTACTAATGTACTGCATACAGTAAAAGTAACTCTCTCTTCACGCTGTCCCAATTCCCCTTAAATTGGCCATCTTGGTAGCATTACGATATTAAACCTATATTAACCCAAATTCATGTAGCGTTAGGGTTTAAAGTCCTCTTCGTGGCAATTCTTAAATTTCTTCCTCTCATATGATTGAGAACTGGTTTCAAGCTTCATCTTCAAAGATGCACTGTAGCAAATCTCCTTTCTCATGGCAATTAAAGTTTACATTGTTTCCATGTTCTCGGTTGAAGGATGGCACAATTGATTCAGTCTAGGAAACTTTGTCAAGACTGTTACTTGCAGACATTCCTTGTGATTCTCGAATTCTATTAGGTGTAAGTGGTACACAGAGACAAAAATCCTCTATCACAACTCCTCGTATTATGTAATTTTAATATGTCCTTTTGTTTTTCATTAGATTCTTTAGAAACAGTCAATGAACCACAAGTTCCAACATTTGATCTCTATCTTCTTTCATTGCTACAAGTCTTTTAATGTCCAAATCATCAAAAAATGTCCCAGCTAGCAACCATCCAAGTGGTCTTTTTCCTGTTTAAACACAGGGTTATTGGTCTGCTTCACTGCTTTAGGATTTCATTGAGGTTATGCTGATGTTCCAATTAAAATTCCTCATTTGCATTCTTTTATATGTGTTCTATTCTTCATTGTCCCACTTAACATGAGCTTTGTCCAATTCCATAGAGCAAGAGCCATAGCTTCTTCATTTTGAGGCTGTATTTTATGCTCCAACACTTTAACCTAGCTTCATAATTCCACAATAGCAGCATCTGTTTGAGCTAAGTCATTTTGGTTTAAGGCACTGTCTCTCTTTATTTATCTAAAGGCCTGGTATTCTGCTGCTGCATTCTGCTTTGACACCTGTGACTTAGGATCTTCAGGCAAGTTTAACTGAGACAGGTCCAATTGGTTTGCAGGTCTTTTTTTGTCTGTCCATGGTCTCGAGGCTTTTTCACTCCTAGAAGTCTGAGCTTTTCATTCTTTGGACATATCTTCAGTCAAAGCAGTACTTTATACAGCAGCATTGCAAATAGCCCCTGATTTCTTTGGTATATTGTCAGTTTCAATGGACTTATTTACCAGACCTGAAGATGAGAGCACGTTATCTCCTGCCAGGTCATTTTCTAGTATAAAATCAACCAAAGTAATCAGCAATTTTGTCATGACTCCAACAATAACAGACCCATTGATAAAAGCACTGTTCAAATTCACTCTACACAAGGAAAGAGGTAAACAATTTAGATCGATGCCCTGTATCAATATGCTTTTAGTTAGCAAGTTCTTTGGAGAAAAATTAGTGTCTTTGCAAACATCAAACTTTGAGCCAACCCTGTATCACCAAGAACAATAATCTTTTTGGTCCCTTTATCAGACAAAAATGGAGTTACTTCACAGTCAAATATAAAACTCCCATAATCTTTAATATTATAATTTGTACCCACTGCAAATACATTAGATGGAATCAGTTTGTCACAAGCTTCACTCTCTGGTACAGTATTTTCTGGAGAAACACTAGACACACACAAAAGCTGCTGCCTTGGTTTTCAACTTCCAGCAATTAGCTTTCATGTGCCTCATGTTATGGCCAATGTAACATGTTGGTCTCCTTGAATCATATTTATATCCCACACAAAAACAAAAATACCTGGAAAAACTCAGCAGGTCTGGCAGCATCTGCGGAGAGGAACACAGTTAATGTTTTGAGTCCAAATGACCCTTCAACAGAACTAAGTAAAAATAGAAAAGAGGTGAAATATAAGTTGGGTTAAAGTGGGAGGGGGTGGGACAAGAAGAGCTGGATAGAGGGCCAGTGATAGGTGGAGATAACCAAAAGATGTCACGGCAAAAGGACAAAGAGGTGTTGAAGGTGGTGATATTATCTGAGGAATGTGCTAATTAAGGGTAGAAAGTAGGACAAGCAAGGTACAGATAGTCCTAGTGGGGGTGGGGTGGGGTGAAGGAATCGAAAAAGGCTAAAAGTTAGAGATAAAACAATAGATGGAAATACATTTTTAAATAATGGAAATAGGTGGGAAAAGAAAAATCTATATAAATTATTGGAAAAAAGGGGGGGATCGGAAAGGGGGTGGGGATGGAAGAGAGAGGTCATGATCTAAAATTGTTGAACTCAATTTTCAGTCCGGAAGGCTGTAAAGTGCTAGTCGGAAGATGAGGTGCTGTTCCTCCAGTTTGCGTTGAGCTTCACTGGAACAATGCAGCAAGCCAAGGATGGACATGTGGGCACGAGAGCAGGGTGGAGCGTTGAAATGGCAAGCGACAGGGAGGTCTGGGTAATGCTTGCGGACAGACCGAAGCTGTTCTGCAAAACAGTCACGAGCATTACCCAGACCTCCCTGTCACTTGCCATTTTAACACTCCACCCTGCTCTCATGCCCACATGTCCGTCCTTGGCTTGCTGCATTGTTCCAGTGAAGCTCAACGCAAACTGGAGGAACAGCACCTCATCTTCCAACTAGGCACTTTACAGTCTTACAGACTGAATATTGAGTTCAACAATTTTATATCATGAGCTCTCTCCTCCATTCCCATCCCCTTTCCGATTCCCCCCCCCCCCCCACACACTTTTTTTTCCAATAATTTATTTAGATTGTTCTTTTCCCACCTATTCCATTATTTTTAAATGTATTTCCATCCATTGTTTTATCTCTACCTTTTAGCCTATTTCGATTCCTTCACCCCACCCCACCCCCACTAGGGCTATCTGTATCTTGCTTGTCCTGCTTTCTACCCTTAATTAGCACATTCCTCAGATAATATCACCACCTTCAACACCTCTTTGTCCTTTTTGTCTGTGACATCTTTTGGTTATCTCCACCTATCACTGGCCCTCTATCCAGCTCTACCTCCTCCCCCCACCACCCCCTTAAACCAGCTTATATTTTACCTCTTTTCTATTTTTACTTAGTTCTGTTGAAGAGTCATATGGACTCGAAACGTTAACTGTGCTCCTCTCTACAGATGCTGCCAGACCTGTTGAGTTTTTCCAGGTATTTTTGTTTTTGTTTTGGATTTCCAGCATCCGCAGTTTTTTGCTTTTATATCCCACACTGTCTCTTTCACTTCTCTGAGAAGCATTTGTATTTTCATTTGTGCAACCCCCCTCTCATGGTAATTAGTGTTATTTTCATTATCAACTCGTTTATCGCTCCAACCTTTCTGTGGATTTGCAATCAAAGGTTTGCTGCCCCCGTGCATTTGTGGGATAGTTCATAACTACCAGTCAAAATGACAGCTTCTCTTATTTTAGAAACTTTACAGTCCTCTAGGTGGAACTTGAATTCTAAAGCAACACAGTTTTTAAAATTCTCAAATTTTCAAATTCTCAAACGCCCTTGCAAACTGGTGGTTTCCGCACTCATTAGGTTAGGTCTCTGGATTATTAACCTAGCAACATACCCACTACACTCGCATATACCTTAAACTACAGGTTTTAGAAAAGCCTAATTTCAACATGATTCCTTTACTGCTGGATAAATCCTAAACCAGAACATCATGATCAGCAGCTGCATGATGTTGAAGGATTTAAGTGCTATTGGTTGCTTTTGGGAATCTGTGCTTCCAGTATTGCTCTTCACCCACCAGGAACACATAGCAGAAATTCTGGAGGTCAGGATCTGCTGACTATCTTTCCTGAATCCCGATGTGCACCTCTGGCAGGCAAAGCTGCCTAAAGGGAGTATGGTTGTGTAAATTCAACACTTATATGTTGTCCCGGCCCCTCCAAAGGCTCCAGGCCTACATACCTAGATAGGACAAAATGCCCAGATGCCTGTTTGTGCATTGACTCAGAGAAGGGTGTCCCTATGAGATGTACTGGCCAAGGCATTTTGAGGTGTAGTTTTTGTTTTAATTTGTTTATGGAATTTGAGCATCACTGGCAAGGCCAATGACACATCCATAAGACATGCAACAGATCATAAACTGTTTAAATCAAACTTTACTTCCTGCTTATTTAAAAATGGACGTTGCTGGGCCAAACAGCATGGCTTCTACAGGTCACATGATTTGCAAGCTGGTGCAGTTCTGGAAACTTCCAACAATAATTACAGGACAAAGCTCAACCCTCATCCTTGTGGAATCTCACACTTACCATTCTATGGACCCATTACAATCAATAAAACAAGGGAGCAGCAGATGATCTGTCTCCCCAGCCTGAACTTGTAAGAAAGAAAGAGAGCCATTGAAACTCATTATACCTGTGAGGCGTGAATAGTCAGCATATATCCCCTAAGGTGAACAATGGATTTTGGCCAGAGGCATAGAAACTGAGGTGTTAACATGAAATAGGCCTAAGCTCCTTTGGCTTCTGGAAAATTTTAATGTTACGTTCCTGGACCCCCAGGGCAGCCTGCTGTTAACATCCAGCTTATCAACACAAAGCAGGACTTCAGACTGACAACAAAGCCTGCCCCAAGTTTAAACCTCCTCAAAGCCTGGTTCTCTGGAAGATTCCTGTCATCACCTGTAGAGCAGACCAAGTCTCTGTATTCAAATCTCATCTTGCTGCATCACCACCAACTTTGAAGTCTGGACTCTGACATTCATGTGAATTAACATTCCTATCATTGTCTTTTACTTTGTTTTAAGTTATCTCTAGTTGCAAAACTATTTTCTTTTCTATCCCCAATCTTGTGTGTTTGTGTGTAAGAATGTAGTTGCACGACCATCCCCCAGGTTTGAACATATGAATAAACAATACTTCTGATTTAAACTGAGAATTTGCTGCAAGTCAGTTTAAAATAGAATTCACAGAAGGTTTGGGGAAATGTGCCACAGTCTATTTCAAAAAGTAAGACACCTCTGCCTTAAAAATATTCAAAGACTCTGCTTCCACTGCCTTTTGAGGAAGAGAGTTCCAAAGACTCATGACGCCTCTTAGAGAAAACATCTCTTCTCATATCTGTCATAAATGGGCAACCCTTTATTTTTAAACACTGACCCCTAGTTCTAGATTCTCCCTCAAGAGGAAACATCCTCTCTACATCAACCTTGTCAAGACCCCTCAGGATCTTATATGTTTCAATCAAGTTGCCTTTTACTCTTCTCTACTCCAGCGGCTTATACAAGCAGCCTAGCTTGTATAATCTTTCCTCAAAAGACAACCCTCCCATTCCAGATATTAGTCTAGTAAACCTTCTCTGAACTGTTTCCAATGCATTTACATCCTTCCTTAAATTATGAGACCAATGCTGTATACAGTACTCCAGATGTGATCTCACCAATGCCTGTATAACTGAAGCATAACCTCCCTATTTTTGTATTCAATTTCCCTCACAATAAATGATCACATTCTTTTAGTTTTCCTTATTACTTACTGTATCTGCATGCTAGCCTTTTGCAATTCATGCACAAGGACACCCAGGTTTCTCCGCATCTCAGGGTTTTGCAATCTCTCACCATTTACTTTTATTTTTGTTGCCAAAATGGAAAATTTCACATTTTCCCACATTATACTCCATTTGCCTGGTCTTTGCCCACTCACTTAACCTATCTTTTTTTATTTGTTCATGGGACTTGGGTGTCGCTGACTAGGCCATCATTTATTGCCCTTTCCTAATTGCCCTTGAGAAGGTGGTGCTGAGCTGCCTTCTTGAACCGCTGCAGTCCATGTGGTGTCGGTACATCCACAGTGCTGTTAGGGAGCAAGTTACAAGGTTTTGACCCGGCGACAATTACAGAACTGCAATATATTTCCAAGTGAGGATGGTGAGTAGCTTGCAAGGAAAGTTGTAGGTGGGTGGTGGTCATGGGTTTAGAAGGTGCTGTCTAAGGAGCCTTGGTGAGTTCCTGCAGTGCATCATGTAGATGGTACATACTGCTGCTACTGTGCATCGGTGGTGGAGAGAGTGAATATTTGTGGATGGGGTGCCAGTTAAGCAGGCTGCTTTGTCCCAGATGGTGTGAAGCTTCTTGACTGTTGTTGGAGCTGCATTCATTCGGACAAGTGGAGTGTATTCCATTACACTCCTTACTTGTACCTTGTGGCTTTGGGGAGTCCAGGGTTGAGTTATTCAACACAGGATTCCGAACCTCTGGACTGCTTTTGTAGCCACAGTATTTATATGGCCATTCCAGTTCAGTTTTTGGTCAACAGTAACCACCAGGGTGTTGATAGTGGGGAATTCAGAGATGGTAATGGCATTGAGTGTCAAGGGGCAATGGTTAGATTCTCTTTTGTTGGAGAAGGTCATTACCTGGCACTTGTATGGCACGAATGTTACTTGCCACTTGTCAGCTCAAGCCAGGCTATTGTCCTGGTCTTGCTGCTTTTGGACATGGACTGCTTCAGTATCTGAGGAGTGGCAAATGGAGCTGAACATTGTGCAATTATCAGTGAACATCCCCAATTCTGGCCTTATGATAAAAGGAAGGTCATTGTGAAGCAGCTGAAGAAGGTTGGGCCTAAGACACTACCCTGAGGATATATATCTGTTTGCAACCTCCTTGTGTCCTCTTCACACCTTGCTATCCAACCTATCATTGTGTCATCAGCAAATTTAGCAACCATAACTTCGGTCCCTTCATCCAAGTCATTTATATAAATTGTAAAAATTGAGGCCTCATCACTGGTCCCTGTGGCATACCATTCATTACATCATGCAAACCAGAAAATGACCCATTTATGCCTACTCTCTGTTTCCTGTTAGCTAGCCAACCTTATATCCATGCTAATATGTTACCCCTGCACCATGGACTTTTATTTTTTTGCAATAATCTTTATGTGGCACCTTATCAAATGCCTTCTGGAAATCTAAGTACAGTATATCCACCAGGTCCCCTTTATCCACAGCATGTTACTTCTTCAACGAACTCCAATAAATATTGTTTGGTAGTACAGAACTTAAGTAATGCTGAAAAAAGAGACCTTTTTTATCGAAACTTTTTATCTTGCATTCATCAGGGCAATTCGCAAGAAAATACCAATTTCAGGGGGAAACACCATGTATGAGAAGAGATCATGTATGATCGGTTATCAAGTGGACTCTGATTGGTAGAGGCATTGAAATCTAGAATGCACAAGTTGACGGTGAGTGACAGTTAACTACCAAGCATTGTTTGAAATTTAAACTAGGCAGCTTTATTCTGATTGGTCAAGACATTTTCCTGGGGAATGAACCAGCGAATGGCTGTCATTTACTTTATTTTGCTGAGAGAGGTGCAATGTGTGTATATGTTCTTTCTGTCTGCAAAGAACAGGACCCTGTCCATTCATATATGTAGTTTACAGAACATGCAAATCCACCAAACTGCAAGCCCAGTTGACAATCTTAAACTGACTGTCAAGATAATTCTTAGCACACTGAGGATTATTTAGCAAATGTTGCACAATCGCGGAATTACATCTAATGTTGGACACTGTGTTTTGAGTTTTGCAAGCATGGGCTGGTTGAGTACGGTCCGCACCTCCCCCATGTGAACAGTGGAAGGGACATGCTGTTTGATATGATCCGCCTGTGTTTGGGGTGTATGACCTACATACCTCGCTTCACACTGACACTGAAATCCATACACCACGTTACTCATTCATGTGATAGGCAGAATGTCTTTTAGGCATAATGGCAGTATTCTGTTAGTAGTGAATACCACTCATGTTGCTACTGCATAATAGCAGTGTGAAACAATTAGCTTCATCTGTTGCTCAAATTTTTGAGATACCTTGCCCTTCCAGGGTAATCTGAGGCAGAGAGGGCACTTTTCAGGGCCGAATGTAATAGCCTTGGGCCCTTTCCTGAATCTGTGTGATATACAGTATGAAATGATCTGATCAGGGTAACCATTATCCCGAAGGATGCCCCCTATTTCAGCATCATGCCTGCATAGTGAGCAAATAGCTCAGACCCTATTTACGAGGTTGCCTATAAGGCCAGTCTTATAACGAATGGAACTGCAAGAGAGTCTTGAATATACTTAACGACTCAAACTCCACAGTCCTCTACAGTAGAGAATTCCACAGATTCACTAGCCTCTGAGAAAATATATTCCTCCTCATCTCTGTCTTAAATGGTCGACCCCTTACTCTGAGATTATGCCCTCTGGTCCTAGGGTCTCCCACAAGGGGAAACAACCTCTCAGCATCTACTCTGTTAAGCCCCTTAAGAATCTTATATGTTTCAATAAGGTCACCTCTCATTCTTCTAAATTCCAATGAGTACAGGCCCAACCTACTCGATCTCTCCTCATAAGAAAATCTCTCAATACCCAGAATCAACACGGTGAACCTTCTCTGGACTGCCTCCAATGCCAGTATATCGTTCCTTAGATACAGGACCACAACTGTTCACAGTATTCTAGGTGTGGTCGAAGTAGGGCCTTGTATAGTTTTAGCAAGATTTCCTTATTTTTATACTCCATTCCCTTTGAAATAAAGGCCAACATTCCATTTGCCTTCCTTATTACCTGCTGAAACTGTATGTTAGCTTTTTGGGATTCATGCACGAGGACCCCCAAATCCCTCTGTGCTGAAGCTTTCTGCAGTCTTTCTTCATTTAAATAATATTCAGCTCCTCTCTTCTTCCTGCAAAGTGCATAACATCACATTTTCCCACATTATATTCCATCTGCTACTCTTTTGTCCATTCACTTAACCTGTCTATATCCCTCTGTAGACTCTTAGTGTCATCTTCACCACTTTCCCTCCCAGCTATTTTTTGTCATACGCAAACATGGCGATAGTACATTCACTTCCATCTTCCAAGTCATGGATGAATATTGTAAATAATTGTGGCCCCAGCACTGATCCCTGCAGCGCTCCACTGGTTACAGATTGCCATCCTGAAAATGCCCCCCTTATCCCAACTCTCTGTCTTTTATCAGTTAGTCAATCCTCTATCCATGCTAATATGCTACCCCCAACACTAAGGGCTCTTACCTTATTAAGTAGCCTTATGTGCGGTACCTTATTGAATATTTTTTGGAAATCCAAATCATTCTCTAAGGGGTCTATGTTCACTTTGGCCTCTCTCTTCCTTAGTTAACTTTTCATTTTAAAAGATCTATAGAAAGTCTTACTGTCTTTATGTTTCTAGCTCGTTTACACCCGTACTCTAATTTTTCCTTCCTTATCAATCTTTTGTTATTCTTTGCTATTTTTTAATATTCTGTCCAATCTTCTAATCTGTCCCCCATCTTTGTGCAATTACATGCTTTTTCATTAAGTTTGATACTACCTTTAATCTTTTTAGTTGACCACGGATAGTGCATCCTCTCATGGAATTTTTATTTCTCATTGGAGAAAGCTATTACATTCTTCATGTTTACTGGTACATTATGACCCATCAAAAGAATTGGTATTAACAGGTGTCACCAACAGGATTCCTAATTTTTTTGATCCACTTTGCTCAAGGGATACTGGGGCAAATTGTAGTGCCCTCGCCTCTGTCCCAACTGGTATCAACTATTTATTATTTACCAGTAAGGCATTTTGGGGGCTGTCCTTCATTGGATTCCAAAATATCCCCTTAATTGTCTGCTACTGCATTACTATTGACCTATCCCTTAAACTAATTTACCAGTTCACTTTAGCTAGCTTTGCTTTCATGCTCTCATAAGTTGCCCTTATTTCATTTTAAAATATTAGTCTTAGATCCACTCTTCCCTCCCTCAAACTAAATGTAAAATTCAACCATATTATGATCACTGCTACCTAGGGGCACCTTCACCATAAGGTCATGAATTAATCCTATCTTGTTGCACAATACCAGGTTTTTTTTTTATTTGCTCATGGGATGTATGCATCGCTGGCTAGGCCAGCATTACTGCTCATCCCTAACAGCCCTTGTTTAAGAGTCAACCACATTGCTGTGGGTCTGGAGTGACGTGTAGGCCAGACCAGGTAAGGACGGCAGATTTCCTTTCCTAAAGGGCGTTAGGTTTTTGTGACAATCGACAATGGTTTCATTCTTATCATTACACTTCTTTTTAAGTCCAGATTTTTGAATTCAAATTCAACCATCTGCCATGGTGGGACTCAAACCCGGGTACCCAGAGCATTATACCACCAACCCCCCCTTATGTATAGTTACGTATAGCCTGCTCTCTGGTTGGCACTAGAGCATGCTGTTCTAAGAAGCTATCCTGAAAACATTCTATGAATCCCTCATCTAGGCTATCTTTGCCCATCAGATTTTTCCAAACTAAATGTAGATTAAAACTCCCCCATGATTATCGCCGTACCTTTCTGACATTCTCCCATTATTTCTTCCTTAATACCCCATCTTACTGGATGGTTACTATTAGGGGACCTGTACACCATTACTACAAGTAATTTTGTGCCTTTACCACTTCTCTTTTCTATCCAAACTACTTCAACATCCTGGTTTCCTGAACTTAGATCACCCCTCTTTGTTGTGCTAATCCCATCATTAATTAACAGAGCCCACCCCCCCACCTTCTCTTAGCTTCCTGCCCTTCCTAAATGTCATGTACCCTTCAATATCCAGGTCCCAATCTACATCCCCCTGCAGCCAAGTCTCTGTAATGGTTATCAGATTGTACTTATTTATTTCTATCTGTGGGCTATCAGTTCATTTGTTTTGTTTCAAATGCTTTGTGCATTCAGATACAGAGCCTTTAGTTTTGTCCTTTTATTATTTTTGTAACCTCTAGCCTTATCTGCTCTACTGTTTGTATTCTGTGCTCCTTCCTATCAGGGTCTGTTTATCTATTCCCCATATTAATACCTTTTTCTCTTGCCTTTTCTCTATGTTTTGATCTATAACATCTTAATAAATTTGAGCACTTGCCCCCACTATTTAGTTTCAAATCCTCTCTACTTCCCTAGTTATGTGGCTCGCTAAAACACCAGTCCCAGCACGGTTCAGGTGTAAGCAGTCCCAACAGTACAACCCCAAATTTCCCTAGTACTGGTGCCAGTGCCCTTCAAACCCGAACCCACTTCTCCCACACCAATCTTTGAGTCAAGCATTCACTTCTCATTTTATTTGCGCTATGCCAATTTGTACATGTTAGGGAATAGAGATAGTTTAAATAAGTTACATTGGTATTTGTGGGTGCTAGGAATGAGTTTTAGCTTTAAAGTTTAAGTTTGATCTGTACTTCTCTATTTGTGTGTTAAGAAAAGGTCAAGCTGAATTTTAGTTTCACTTTAAAAGGTGCCTGCATTTCAAATGAGTTTTACGACTGCTGGGGAAGTTAAGCAAACACAGAGTAGGGAAATCCTACTCGCAACAGGGGTCCAGAGAGGCAGATCCCTCCCACAGGCATACGCACAGAAGAAACTAGAAACAGTAGTTTGATTTGGAAGCTGTTTCAGTTCAGCTGGTTTTGAAGACAGCTGCCAAGCAGAAGCAGCCTAGAAGGGGAAGAGAGTCAGTTCCAAGCTAAATTTGGTTGAAAGTAGCTGCCAGGAGAGATGGGAGCAAAAGGGACAGATAGTACCTGGATGACAGACTAAAGGAAAAGACCCAGAAGCCAGGGGAGTGGAACAGGAGAAAATGCCCAGCAGATCTTCTAGTCAAAGAAGGACAGGAATATGGAAAAGGTCCTGTTAAGTGAAGTTAAAAGTGAGGGGAAAAGAAAGGCTCCAAGCTTCAAGTTTAAAGCTTCAAACTGCAGGAAGCAGAGTCAAAACAATATAAAGGCTTGTGAGGAGCCAGAAGGTCCAAAGAGATGGCTGAAGGTCTGTAACTCTTTGCTATGGACATGTGAAGCAGTAGTTTACTGTTGATGGCTGAGTCGGTAAGAGAAAGTGCCTGGAAGGCAGCTTGAATGCATGTGATGACCCAGGGAAGGGGAACATCTGAAGAAGAGTTCAAAATCCTGGAGGTGGAACATTGCAGAAAGCATCCAAGAGAAAGCATTGGGGGAAGATTCCAAGGTGAGTTCTTGGAAAGTGGAGATTGGAAACCCTCATGTGAAAGACAGAGTTTGGTGAGACTGGTTGGCTCATGGTGTGACAAGCATCTGGAGGGAATTGAGGAAAGATCCATAGCATCTGGGGTGGCATCTAACACTTGGTTTCAGAGTGCAGTGTGTCTGACCACAGGTTGCCAATTGGCTTACATGGACTGCACTTACTGTGAACATTAGAATATCAAATAGCTTTTGTAACTTGTGTTATCCTTACAAATCTGTATATAACTGTAAAGGTATAGTTGTGGGTGAAGGAGTGTTGTAATATAGTTTATCTTTTCTTTTGTAATAAATGTATTATGCTTTTGTTAAAAGTTCATTAGTTGACTCCGGTGACTGTTCAGTAGCCCCTCTCCAAGTTTCTAAACAAACAAGGACAGTTTAGGGGGGGACATGAGGAAAATATTTTTTATCCAGAGGGTGGTGACAGTCAGGAATGCATTGCCTGGGGGTTGATGGAGGCGGTTTGCCTCACGTTCGTTAAAAAGTACCTGGATGAGCACTTGGCACATCATAACATTCAAGGCCAAGGGCCAAGTGCTGGTAAATGGGATTAGGTAGGTAGGTCAGGTGTTTCTCATATGTCGGTGCAGACTCGATGGGTGAAGGGCCTCTTCTGCACTGTGTGATTCTGAGATTCTGTGAAAAGTTAGGATCTATCAAGCTGGTTTCCATCCTGGGATCAGGTTTGTCTAATGGTAACCTCAACTGGGGATCATAACACATGGCTCAAATAATAATCCAGAGATTATAACTTTTGAGGTTCTGCTTTTCAATTTAGTGCCTAGCTCCTCATACTCTCTATGCAGAACCTCTTTCCTATTTCTACCTATCATGTTGATGCCTACATGGATGACAACTGGATCTTCCCCCTTCCACAGCAAGCTCCTCTCCAGCCCTGAGCAGATGTCCTGAACCCTGGCACTGGGCAGACAACACAGCCGTTCAGACTCTCGCTCTTTGCTGCAGAGAGCAGTGTCAATCCCCCTCATTATACTGTCCCCCATTATCACTACATTCCTTTTTTGCTCTCCCCACTTGAATGGCTTCTTGTATCATGGCATCATAGTCAATTAGCTCATCCACACTGTAGCTCCCACACTCATCCAAACAAGCTGTGAGAACCTCAAACCTAATGGAAAACTGGAAAGGCTGAGTTCTCATGCACTTCTTCCCTCTAGCTCCCCTTCCCAGCCTCACTCACAGTTATACACTCCTGTCCCTGAACACTGACCAAATAAGAAGACTCAATCCTAAGTGGTGTGATCACCTAATAGTACAAAGCATCCAGGTAACTTCCTCTCTCCCTAATGTCATGCAATGTCTGCAGCTCGGCCTCCAGCTCAATGACGCTGAGCCTAAGTTCCTCAAGCCGTGCTTGAGCACGTCTGCAGTAAGATGCCCTGAATCACACTGGAATCCACAAGCTCTCACATGCTGCAGCCATGACACGCCATCTCTCCTGCTATCCTTAATGTGCTTTAATTAATTACTTAATTATATTATTCAATTACCTATTCAGCTTTTTAATATATTTCATTAAACTTACCACCAGCTCCTATACTATTTTAAACCTTAGGAATAGAATAGACCTTAACCACTCACCAGATACTCACCAAAACAGCTACCTACTTCCTCTGTAGTAGAGCAAGAACCAATTCCTACAAGGTGAAAAAGCAAAAGGATAGCAACATCTCTTTTCCCTCCTCACCTAACACCCACTCACCAAACTCCCAGGTATACACTCAGTTCCAAACTGCACTAATTTGCCACCACCATCATTCCACCACCGATGCACAGTGGCAGCAGTGTGTGCCGTTTACAGGGTACACTGCAGCAACTCACCAAGGATCAGTAGATCATTCCAAAGCCACAATCTTTAATAACTAGAAGGACAAGGATAGCAGTCGTATGGGAACACCACCACCTGCAACTTCCCCTCAAAGCCACATACCATCATGACTTGGAACTGTGGGTTGGATATACAGGGGTGAGGGAGAGGGGGTCGGGGGGGTCATATTGCTACCTGGTGATGGTAGAAAAGTCGGTCGCGAACACTTGGGAAAGAAAGTCCTGCCCTCGAGAGTTGCCAGCCAATCTGAGCAGTTCCAGCAGTGCCAGAAGCAAGCAGGACCACAAGGGAGTCCCCGAGGAGACGTGTCATGGATGCTGGACTAAAGTAAGTCAGGGCTTTTTGGGTGGGGAGGGATTGAGCACCTTGGGAGGAGGCATTTCTGGAGGCCAGGTGAAGTACAAAGCAGGGGTAATATCTTTGGGTGTGCCCTTGATGTGCACAGGGCACCCCCCCCCCAAGTGAGGTACCCCCGCTTTATTCCTGCCTTTTCCCCTCAGATGGTATTATGGCAGACGGAGGCAAAATTAGACCCTTGATTGGGCAGCTAAGGGCCTAGGACCAGTTAAGGACCTCAATAAGCCTCAGGGCAGGCAGGCTGGCTGATGCCTTACCTGCACACCATATTGTGGGGGAACAGCTAGGGGCTGGGTGGGGAAGGTGATGGGCTAGCCACCCATCCTATTTTATACACTCTATCCCCACTCAAAAGGCTGTAAAATCGACATATCTCCCCCACATATTGTTTGTTGTTCCTTCATTGTCGCTGGGTCAAAATCCTGGGACTCTCTCCCTTAATTTGTTGTTGACTCTAAAATGCCCTCTGAACAAGGGCAATTAGGGATGGGCAATAAATGCTGGCTTAGCCAGCGATGCCCACATCCCATGAACCAATAAAAAAATAACAGCACTGTGGGTGTTCCCACAACACTTTGAATGCTGAGGTCCAAGGCAGCGGCTCACCATCACCATCTCAAGGGTAATTAGGGATGGGCAACAAATGCTGGTCCAGCCAGTGATGCCCACATACTGTGTAAGAATTTTTTTTTTAAATGCACCCATTGTCTCAAATTGGTCTGGCAACCCAGCGGTGAGATGATAATGCTGTGGCTCTGGGTAAGACCCTCAGTAAAATCAGCTAACGAATCAAACCAGTTGCAACCTACAACAATCCCACTGTTTCGGCAGAGACTGAGTTGGTAAAGTTCCATCCCATAAATCAAATTCCGCTCTTTTGAAATCAGCTTCTCGGGTTTTTTTTTACCGTCCTTTTGGAGGTTGCATCTTATGATTCTGTACATCCTTCTGTCAAAATGGAAAAGCCCAGGACTTGCCTGTGGTATACAAAGGGGCAGCTGCTAGTCACCGTAATCACACAGATCATTGCTACTGAATGAAACAAATTCCATTTAGACCAGGGGATTTGGGGGATTGCATTCCACAATGCTACTCTTTTTGCCTTTTGAACGGACTTCGAGCCGTCAATTCACGTCCTAACCCGATATTCATCTGGGTCTCTGTCGGAGCTGTTAACTGATGGCAGTGGCTGAATTAGTTGGCTGCACAGGGGAATCATAAGATGAGCTTTAGTGAACCCAAGTTTGTTTCGTGAACAAACCAAAAGCTTCTAATTCGACAGACACCAAAAACAAAGTCACATGGCTTTTTTTGCAGCAACACTGAACTTATGCCTTTGTGTGTACAGAGAGTCAATGAGGTACTAAGTCATATTATAGTTGTGCAGACACTGGAAAGGATGGAATGCACTTGTTGCTGACCTGCGGAATGGAGGGAAAAAGAGATACAGAAAGGGAGAGAGTGAAAAGGGGGAAAGGGCCAGAGATTACAGCTTTTATTCCATGGCAGAAAGCCCCATTGACTCCCGGAAGATGATTAGATTATTTGTATGTCAAATGCAATGGAGAATTAGGATAACAAACTACTGTGGGACTTCACAAGGTGAGTTCACAGAGAAAACAGTGGAAAAAAAGCATGTGTCAGAAATCTGCAATTAAAACATCAAGTTTGTTTGCACAGCAGTCTGCCAACATCTGAAAAGAGAAAAGACAACAAGAGCAGCAACACAAGTCTATATTTATTTAACGCACTTTATGCAATAAAACATCCCAAGGCACTTCACAGGAGCATTGTATGCAAAATTTGACACCAAGCCACACGGCTTACCTTAGGGCAGATGGCTGAAAATTTCATCAAAGTTAGGTTTTAAGGAGCATCTTTGAAAGGACTATCACAGTGTCTTTACAGTGCAGAAGGAGGCCATTCAGCCCATCGAGTCTGCACTGGCTCTCTGAAACAGCATTCCGCCTAGTCCCACTCCCCTGCCTTATTCCCATAACCTTGCACATTATTTCTTTTCAGGTAGCAAGCCAATTCCTTTTTTAATACCTCGATCGAACCTGCCTCCACCAGCCTTTTAGGAAGTTTGGTCCAGACTCCAACCACCCTCTGGGTGAAAAAAAATTTCCTCACATCACATTTATTCCTTTTGCCAATCATTTTGAATCTGTGCCCTCTAGGTCTTGATGCTCTCTTGAACGGGAACAGTTTCTCATGTTTACCCTGTTCATACCCCTCAGGATCTTGACTACATCTATCAAGTCTCCTCTCAGCCTTCTTTTCTCCAAGGAAGAATCGCAACCTCTGCAATCTACCCTAATAGCTACAGTTCTTTATCCCTGGAATCATTCTTGTGAATCTCTCTCCAATGCCGTCACATCCTCCCTCAAGTATGGCACACAGAACTGGACGCAGTACTCCAGATGAGGCCTAACTAGTGTCTTATACAAGTTCAACATGACCTCCTTCTGTCGAAGGGTCATGAGGACTCGAAACGTCAACTCTTTTCTTCTCCGCCGATGCTGCCAGACCTGCTGAGTTTTTCCAGGTAATTCTGTTTTTGTTTTTTTTTTATGCCTCCTTACTCTTGTACTCAATACCCCTATTAATAAAGCCTAAAATACTAGTGCTTTATTAACTGCTCTCTCCACATGCCCTGCCATCTTCAATGACCCATGTACAGATACAGTGAGGGCCTTATGTTCCTATACCTCCTTTACAGCCTCCCCCTTTATTTTATACTGCCTCACCATATTCTTCCTGCCGAATGGATCACCTCATACTTCTCTGCATTGAGCTTCATCAGCCACTTATCTGCCCAATCACACCAACATGCCTATGTCCTTTTGAAGTTCAAAACCATCCTCATCAAGGGAATATACCTTGACAGCATTTCCAATCTTTGTAGCACCTGCAAATTTTGAAATCATGCCCTACATATCACAGTCTAGGTCATTAATATACATTAGAAAGAGCAAGGGTCCAACACTGACCCCTGAGGAACTCCACTACAAACCTTCTTCCAGTCTGAAAAATAACCATTTGTCACTACTCCCTGTTTCCTTTCACTCAGCCAATTTCTGATCCAAGTGGCCATTTTCCATTCTATTCTATCACCTAGAATTTTGCTCACAAGTCTGTTGTGTTTCACTGTATCAAATACCTTTTGAAAATCCATATACACCACATCAACAAGGTTTCCCTTATCAACCTTCTCTGTTACCTGCTCAAGTTAATTAAACATGATTTTCCCTTAATGAATCCATGCTGGCTTTCCTTAATTATCCTGCACTTGTCTAAGTAATTATTCATTTTATCCCGAACTATAGTTTCCAGAGGTTTCCCTGCCACTGAGGTCAAACTGATGGGTCTGTAGTTGCCAGCTTTATCAATGTGCCCCTTTTTGAACAAGGGTGTAACATTTGCAACTCTCCAGTCCTCTGGCAGCACTCCGCCCCCCACCGTGTCTAAGGAAGACTGGAAGATTATCACTAGGACCTCTGCAATTTCCACTCTCACTTCCCTTAGGTAAATTGGAGTTGAGGCCAAAATGAGATCAGCCATGATCGTATTGAATGGTGGGGCAGGCTCGAGGGGCTAATATGCCTACTCCTGCTCCTAGTTCTTATGTACCCTTGGATGCATCTCATCCGGTACACCTTACCTATTTTAATTACAGATAGCCCTTCTAAAACCTCCTCCTTCTCAATTTTAAACCCTTCCAGTGTACCAGTTACCTCCTCTCTTGTCTCGGCCTGTGTAGCATCTTCCTTTGTAAAGACTGATATAAAGTACTGGTTCAATACCTGCACCATTTCTCCATCCACCACATGCAAGTCCCCATTTTTGTCCCTAATCGACCCTGATCTTATTTCAACCACCGTTTTATTATTTACACGCTTATTGAAGACCTTGGGATTCCCTTTTATGTTCGCTGCCAGCTCCTTTTCATGCTCTCTCCTTGCTTTTCTCATTTGTTTCTTCACTTCCCCTCTGGTCCTTCTATATTCAGCCTGATTCCCCATTTTATTTTCCATCTGACATCTGTCGTACGCGCACTTCTTCATTTTCATCTTCACCTCAATCTCTCTCATCATCCAGGGTGCTCTGGATTTATATGTCCTACCTTTCCCCTTCAACGGAATATGCTTTGACATTGCCTGCAATACTTATTCTTTGAAGATGGCCCATTGTTAAGTCACCGTTCTTTCTGAGAACATTTAATTCCAACTCACTTGGCTCAGATGCTTTCTCATTCCATCGAAATTGGCTTTCCCCCAATTAATTATCCCTGCTCTGGATCGTGCCCTGTCCTTTCTCATGACCAACCTAAACTTTATGATACAATGATCACTGTCTCCTTGAGGCTCTCTCACTGATATTTGATCCACCTGGGCCAGCTCATTCCCTACAGCCGGGTCCAAAAATGCATATCCTCTTGTTGGGCTAGAAACATAGTGCTGCAGAAAATTATCTTGAACACATTCAAGAAACTGTCACCCCTCTTGTCCCTTTGTACTATTCTTATCCCTGTCCATTTCTGGATAATTGAAGTCCTCCATTATAATAACTCTATAATTTTTGCGCGTCTCTGTATTTTCTTTGCAAATTTGTTTCTCCATATCCCTTCCACTATATGATTGATATACCACATCAACCAATGTTATTGCACCATTTTCATTCCTTACCTCTAGCTACAGAGATTCCGTCCTTGATCCCTCTGTAACATCCTCTTTTTCCAGTGCTGTAATGCCATCTTTAATCAATATAGCCACTCCCCACCCCACGCCCCTTTTCTTCCTTTCCTGCCTCTCTTGAACATCTTGTAGCCAAGGATATTTAAATCCCAGTCCTGCCCTTCTTTGAGGTCTGTTATAGCAATAATAACATAACTCCATTTGTCAACCTGTGCTTGCAGTTCACTAATCTTATTAACCACACTCCGTGCATTCACAAATATGCACACTAATCCTGATTTAGGCTTTTTTACTTTCCCCTTTACTCTGACCCCATCTAATGACTTACTGTTGCCTACTCTAATTCTATTAAACTCTCCAAGTATTTCATCTACCACGATACAACTCTCTGATATATCCTCATTATTAGTTAATACTTCACTGCTTCCCACTGCCAGTATTTCTCCTCTCCACTCTGAATTCCCCTCAGGTTCCCATCCCCCTGCCAATCTAGTTTAAACCCTCCCCAACAATACTAGCAAACCTCCCCATGAGGACATTAGTCACAGTCCTGTTAAGGTGTAACCTGTCCTTCTTGTACAGGTTCCAACTGCCCCAGAACCAATCCCAATGTCTCAGAAATCTAAAACCCTTCCTCCTACTCCATTTCTTCAGCCACATGTTGAACTGTTCAATCTTCTTATTCTTAAACTCATTAGCACATGGCACTGGGAGCAATCCTGAGATTACTGCTCTTGACTTCCTGTTTTTTAATTCCCTTCCTAACTCCCTAAAATCTGCTTTCAGGAACTCATCGCCTAGGGAGCTCAGGGAGAAAATTCCACAGCTTAGGGTCCTAATTCTCACTTGAAGGCACGGTCACTATTCACAGTGTGATTAAATTCGGGGATACTCAAGAGACAGAGGTGCACAGATATCTCAGGGGTCGTGGGCCTGGAGGAGATGACGGAGGTAGGGAGATGTGAGGCGACGGATGGATTTGAAAACAAGGATGAGGGTTTTAAAATCAAGGCACTGCTTGACCAGAAGCCAATGTGATTCAAAGCCTCAGTTCCAATGAAGGATCTTGATCTAAACCATTATCCTGTCCTTGATACACAGATGCTGATGGAGGGCCTGCCATGAATTTACAGTGTGTCATGTTTTTTAGGCTTATTATCAGTGGCCATAATCCTCAGATAGGCAATCTGCAGGAACAGAGGAATCCTGAATTTTTTGAAATAGGCATGTAAAAGAAGGTTTCCAGCTGAAGAAAATGAAAATGGCAGCTAAAATACCATAGAAGCAGAGAATCATACAGCACAGAAGGTTACTGGACCTGTATCGGCTCTTTGAAAAAGCTTTCCAATTAGTTCCACTCCTCAGTTATTTTTCCAATATGTCTGCAGTTCCCTTGATTCTGGCCCAGTTCAACATCTATCCCTCTCGTTCCCATCAATGAGCCAGTCTGGCTAACATATAGCAAGAAATCAGAGGGAAAACTAGAATGGAGATCAGTGTACTCAAAGTTGGCCTTCCTAATTTTCTGGTGTTAATATCAGAAGCAGGCTCTGTGCTGCGTTCAAGGCCTCATAAAACTGGCCTTAAGAGGACAATGTGCTGCATTACTTTAGGGGCAAAAATAATTACGTTGTTAATGTAGATTATTTTATTGACTCTTAACTCTGCATATAGAAGAAGAATTTTTTTAAAGCATCGTTCACTACCTCAGGACATCCCAGGGCACCTTACAGCCAATAAAGTCCTTTCAAAGTGTTGTCACTTTTCTAATGCAGCAAACACAGCAGCAATTTGTGCACATCAAGCTCCAACAAACAGCAATGAGGTAAGTGACCCAACAATATCAGTTTAAGTCTCTGGAGTGGAACCTAAACATATAACCCTCTGATTCAGAAGTGAGAGGGTTACCAAGTGAACCACAGAATATGAACATAAATTCCTTCCCCCGAGGACCTGGCATATGTCATGACCATGAATCACAGCCCCGAATTATTTACGGACACATTGAACTTATAAGCAAGACGTGTCTTTTTTTCAAGGACCTACAAGCAAAAGCTGGCTGAGATTGTAAAGTAACTCTTTGCTGGAAAATTCCTATGTGGATTACACGTGACCAACTAGTCCAGAAAGATCGGAATGCTGCACCTATAAAGGTGTCCATGCATCCTTCAGACAGAGACACTTCAAAGGAAGAGATGCAATGCAAAAAATCTGATTATAATTGCAGCAGAAACCATCTCCCGTTGAGTTATATCCCAGACTGTGGACATAATTTGAGTTGAAAGAAAGCAGTTTCTGGATGAACGGCATATTTGTTTTTCCCTTCCAGGAATACACAAGACAAGGGGTTAAAAGCCAACTGCAAACTTGGTCTGTGTGTGCTAGTTTTAGTGTTCCAAGCTTGGTGCGATTGTATGCTGTGAAGGTCACAGCTGAAGAATATCAATGAGGCATCCCTGCAGTTGCAGGTAAAAAAAGTCTCTCTCACTGATTGCTGGAAGCAAGTCACAAGTCAGGAAAGCCACAGTTGAAAAGGAAACAGGATAACTCTTTTCGGCTAACCTGCAGAACCAAGAATCTCCAAAACAACTGCTCAACTGCCCAAAGTCAGCTCTACCAGAATCATTCAACTTAACGGCCGCAACGTTTCATTATCTACTCCTCACAGACCAGCTAAAGACTAATTTGTATATCTTTTTAATTGCTATTTTTGGGCTCACTTCTCATTTCTAATCTGTGTGTATGTGTGTTGTGTTTTTATTATTCTTTTCCTCGCGTTTTAGTAACTAATAAACTCATTCTTTCTTTGACTTAAGAAAGCCTGGTTAAACTGGCTCCTTTTAAAAAATAAATACATTTGGACTGGGAAAAGGGAAGGGATCCTTTTTAAATTAATCTTGTTGCGACAAACCAAGGGAGTTAAATACAGAAGGGGAGCCAGTTCATCCCTCCTCACCCTTGAGCATAACAATTTGGGGTACCTTGTCCAGGATCATAACAAATTGGGGACCTCACGCGAGACCCAGTCATAATAGCTCTCCATGATCGCACATCTGAGACTGTAAAGTCTACCATCTGTTTTGTCTCAGGTTCAGGGTCTAGATGGTGTTTCTTTAAGGTTTGCCTGGTACCCTCAGAATGCTGCCATAGACATATTTGTAAAAAACATTCTTGTTTACTTACAGATTTTTATACACATCTCAGTACTCTACACCAGGTTGTTCTGCTTCCCGCCAGATCCCAATCTCTTAGTCATGTGACATTGCATCACAGTTACATCAATAGTTACATTAGGTGCTCTTGATGTTAACCCTTTACTTTACATCTCCCCCAAAGTCTTTATCATAACTATAATCATCCTTCTACATCTTCCCCAAAGTACTTATCCTAACTATATACATCCTTCTACATATCCACCAAAGTACTTATACCAACTATAATCATCCTTCTACATCTCCTGCAAAGCTTTTATCCCAACTATATACATTATTCTATGTCTCTCCCAAAGTATTTATCCCAACTATAATCATCCTTCTACATCTCCCCCAAAGTCTTTATCCTAATTATGTAGATCCTTCTACTTCTCCCACAAAGTCTCAGACCTCACAGGGTTAGTCTCGGTGATGCCTTGACCAGTCTGCCTGATCTGGTCCTGATTTCACTTTGAGGTTGAGGATGAACTGCACTCTCTCTTTATTTGAAAGGAGTGTCTCCCACCTGGGTGGATGTCGAGTTTCTACTTGTTTCTGGTTCCTTTTCTCCATCCAGCCCTAAATGGTATGTCCATGGTTCCAACTGGTTTCCTTCCCAATGATATCAAGGCTCTTTGGTTCCTTCTGATATTTCCCTGGTCTGTCTCAAATCTAAAATATCTCAGTTGTGGGGCCCTTTCTATTACAACGCCTTCTTTCTGTTGATCTCATATCCACACACTCTTTCCAGGCTGTAGCACTTACAAGTCTCATGCCCTATGCCTGGAGTTGAAATTAGGAAGCTTTTTTGTTTCTCCTCACGCTTCCTAACTTTTTCATGATCATCTGAGGTAATGTTAGTTTGCAGTGTTAGTCATATTATGTTAGTTAGTTATAGTTGTGCTGACGGCCGTCTTCCCATCAATAGTTCTGATGGTGAGAACCTGTATTTTAGCAGGAGGTTCTGTAGTTAAGAAGGACTAAGTTATTATCATTGTTCTCTTTCATCAATTCCTTGATTATTTCAAGCTCCTCTTTTTGCATCTTCACCTGACTGAGGATATCTGGGTGAACTAGTCACATGCATGAAAACATATTCTTGTGCAGAGCTGTAGCAAACTAAGGTCCGTTGTCTGACAGCACAATGCCCAGGATACAATGTGGCACGAAAATTCTTCTTAATGATGTAATGGCTACCTCCACCGTGATGCTGTGCAGTCTACTCACTTCAGAGTAGGAATCAATGACGACGATGAAAACTTTGTCTTTGAACTCAAATGAATCCATTCCCTTGAAGAAAAAGCGGTGGGTACCAGTGGTTCGCTCTGCTGCTGGCTATTCACTGCACACATTCGGCAATTCATGATTAGCCCTTCAATAGAGTGAATGATGCCTGGCCACCAGACTGATTGGTGGGCTCTTGCCCTGCACTTCGCTATTCCCAAGTGACCTTGATGGATTTTCTGAAGAATGCTGAGTCCAGGTGTTTTTTCTATTCAGAGTATTGGCGAAGTACTGGGTTGTTAGGAGTATACTTGGGCCATCTGTCCTGCCATAGTCTTTCATTTTGATGTACTCATCATCCAGCTGTTGTGCTTGCTTAATCTCTTGTAATCTCTTCTCAGTGGCTGGTAAGTGTTTGGTAATGATTGAAGCATATGTTTCCACTTCCTCAATAAAATGTTAGTCTTCCATTTTGATTCCTTACTGTTCATTGTCCATTTTGGGGCTTAAAACAACACTGCAGCCAAGGCTGTAGTTGATGTGCCTCTGCTACAATTGCTAACAACTCTGGACTGTAGTGAGCTAGAATTTCTGGTGAACTTAGATTTTTGATCTTGACAGAAGCATTTAGCTGATCCACATTCCATCACCGCTTTTAACCTTGTCTCAACAGCTGTCAGAAAGGCTCACTGATTTCCAGCAAGTTCAGTTGGAAATTGCTAGCAGATTGACCATCCCAAGGAATCCTTGTAATTCTGTGAAGTTTTTAGGCCCTCTGAAATGGCCTAGCAAGCCACTCAGTTGTATCAAACCACTAAAAAGTCTCAAAGGAACGAAGCCGGATGGACCACCCGGCATCGACCTAGGCACCGGAAACAACAACGGCAATCACAGCCCTGTCAACCCTGCAAAGTCCTCCTTACGAACATCTGGGCTAGTGCCAAAATTGGGAGAGTTGTCTCATTGACTAGTCAAGCAACAACTTGACAAAGTCAGGAATAGAATCATATCTTAGAGATAATGTCCCTGACACCACCTTCACCATCCCTGGGTATGTCCTATCCCACCGGCAGGACAGACCCAGCAGAGGTAGCAGCACAGTGGTATACAGTGGGAAGGGAGATGCCCTGGGAGTCTTCAACATTGACTCCAGATCCCATGAAGTCTCATGGCATCAAGTCAAACATGGGGAAGGAAACCTCCTGCTGATTACCACATGCCACCTACCCACAGCTGATGAATCAGTGCTCCACCATGTTGAACACTACTTGCCGGAAGCACTGAGGCGGCAAGAGCACAGAATGTACCCTGGGTGGGGTCTTCAATGTCCATCAACGAGAGTAGCTTGGCGCCACCACGACTGACTAAGCTGGTTGAGTCCTAAAGGACATAGCTGCTAGACTGGGTCTGTAGTAGGTGGTGAGGGAATCAACACTTAACCTCATCCTCACCATGCTGCCTGCTGCAGATGTACCTGTCCATGACAGTATCGGTAGGAGTGACCACCCTACGGTACTTGTGATGATGATGAAGTCCCGTCTTCACATTGAGAATGTCCTCTATTGTGTTGTGTGGCACTACCACCGTGCTAAACAGGATAGATTTTGAACAGATGTAGCGACTCAAGACTGGGCAGCCTTGAGGTGTTGTAGGCCATCAGCAGCAGCAGAATTGTACTCCAATACAATCTGTAATCTCATGGCCTGGCATATCACCCGCTCTACCATTACAAACAAGCAAGGGGATTAACCCTGCTTCAATGAAGAGTGCAGGTGGACATGTGAGGAGCAGCACCAGACAGACCTAAAAATGAGGTGTCAACTTGGTGAAGCTATAGCACAGGACTACTTGTGCCAAACAGCATAGGCAGCAAGGGATAGACAGAGCTAAGCAATTCCACAACCAATGGATTAGATCCAAGCTCTCCAATCCTGCCACATCCAGTCACGATTGGTGGTGGACAGCTAAACAACTCGCTGGAGGAGGAGAATCCACAAATATCCCCATCCTCAATGATGGAGGAGCTCAGCACATCAGTGCAAAAGGTAAGGCTGAAGCATTTCCTACAATCTTCAGCTAGAAACGCCAAGTGGATGATCCATCTCAGCCTCCTCAAGGGGTCCCCAGTATCACAGATGCCAGTCTTCAGTCAATTCCATTAAATCCACATGATATCAAGAAACGGCTGAAGGCACTGGACACTGCAAAGACTATGGCCCTAAAATATCTGGCAATAGTACTGGAGACTTGTGTTCCAGAACTTACCGTGCCCCTAGCCAAGCTGTTCCAGTACAGCTATAACACTGGCATCTACCCAGCTATGTGCAAAATTGCCCAGGTATGTCCTGTACACAAAAAGCAGGACAAATCCAACCTGGCCAATTACCGCCCCATCAGTCTACTCTCAATCATCAGTAAAGTGATGAAAAGTATTATCAATAGTGCTATTAAGCGGCTCTTTCTGCTGCTACCACGTTTTGGATGGTGTGCATAAAGAGTTGACAGAAACCACCAGCTGCCACCATGTTTCGTGTCGTGTTCAGGGTCTAGATGGGGTTTCCTGTTATCCTAAGAATGCTACCACAGACTGTTATTCGTAAAAAAAATATTTATTTACAGATCTATAGATCCATCTCAGTACTCCACATGAGGTTATACTTCTGCTACCCACCAGATCTCATTCTCTTAGTCATGTGACATTGCATCACAGTTACATTTGTAGTTTTATCAGTATCAGGTGCTCCTGATGTTAACCCGTTAATCTACACCACCCACCAACTGCAGTGTATCTAAAATCTAACTTTCCAAATATATCAGTGGGGCTAACACAGTCATATGGAGTTAGGCATAGATCAGTCATGGCCTCATTAAATGGTAAAGCAGGCTGAAGGGGCTAAATACCCTACTCCTGTTCCAATGTTCCTACAATCAAACTACAGTACTAATAGATATAACCACAACAGCAATAACTTTTATTTATATAGCACCTTTAACACAATAACCTCCCAAGGCACTTCACAGGAGCATTACAAAACAAAATATGACACTGGAAACAGAGTTATTTGGTCAAAAAGGTAGGTTGGAGGGAATGCCTTAAAGGAGGAAAATGAGATCATGAGATGGAGAGATGTTGGTTAAGCATTCCGAAACATAAAGCCTAGGTAACTGAAGGCATAGCCAGCAATGGGGGAGAGATTAAAACCAGGGAAGCTCAAGAGGCCAGAATTAGAGGAGTGCAGATATCTCGGAAGGTCAAACTATGAGGGATCAGGGTCCATATTAATTCTTAGGGCTGGAGGTTGGATAATCCTGTTTTAAGGGGTGGAGGTAAGTTATACCCTAATAATCTGTTTGACACAACAACAAAGTCCACAAGGTGATACGACTCAAGCCAAGAAAAGGTAAGGTTTAGATTTAACTACATGGAGTGTGGAGAATTATGTGGAATGTCAAAGGAGACAATGGAGCTTGGTAGTGTCAGCAAATTCAAGATGGGGTTTGATTGAGGGATAAACTGGGAGGGTGGCATCAGAAAGAGAAAAAGCAACTTGTATGCATTTTTCAAACTTTGGCTCCAACAGACAGACCCCAATGGTCGCATATGGTCAGCTAGGCAACTGGAGGAACAAGCTCAAGTGAGGGGATAAAAGCAAAAAAGATAAAAGCAAAAAAACTGCGGATGCTGGAAATCGAAAACAAAAACAAAAATACCTGGAAAAGCTCAGCAGGTCTGGCAGCATCTGTGGAGAGTAGCACAGTTAATGTTTCGAGTCCGCATGACTCTTCAACAGAACCAAGGAAAAATAGAAAATGGGTGAAATATAAGCTGGTTTAAGTGGGGGGAGGGGTTTGGGACAAGAGAGCTGGATAGAGGGCCAGTGATAGGTGGAGATAGCCAAAAGATGTCACAGACAAAAGGACAAAGAGGTGTTGAAGGTGGTGATATTATCTAAAGGAATGTGCTAATTAAGGGTAGAAAGCAGGACAAGCAAGGTACAGATAGCCCTAGTGGGAGTGGGGTGAAGGAGTTGAAAAAGGCTAAAAGGTAGAGGTAAAACAATGGATGGAAATGCATTTAAAAATAATGGAAATAGGTGGGAAAAGAAAAATCTATATAAATTATTGGAAAAAATGGAGGGGGAAAAATCAGAAAGGGGATGGGGATGGAGGAGAGAGTTCATGATATAAAATTGTTGAACTCAATATTCTGTCTGAAAGGCTGTAAAGTACCAAGTCGGAAGATGAGGTGCTGTTCCTCCAGTTTGCATTGAGCTTCACTGGAACAATGCAGCAAGCCAAGGACGGACATGTGGGCATGAGAGCAGGGTGGAGTGTTGAAGCAGCTTTGCAGGACACCTTTATTCTGTCCGTAAGCATTACCCAGACCTCCCTGTCGCTTGCCATTTCAACACTCCACCCTACTCATCTCCGGACTAGGCACTTTACAGCCTTTTGGACTGAATATTGAGTTCAACAATTTTAGATCATGAACTCTCTCCTCCATCCCCACCCCCTTTCCGATTTTCCCCCTCCTTTCCGATTTTCCCCCTCTTTGTTTTTTCCAATAATTTATATAGATTTTTCTTTTCTCACCTATTTCCATTATGTTTAAATGTATTTACCATCCATTGTTTTATCTCTACCTTTTAGCCTTTTTCAACGCCTTCACCCCACCCCACCCCCACTAGGGCTATCTGTATCTTGCTTGTCCTGCTTTCTACCCTTAATTAGCACATTCCTTTAGATAATATCACCACCTTCTAAATCTCTTTGTCCTTTTGTCTGTGACATCTTTTGGTTATCTCCACCTATCACTGGCCCTCTATCCAGTTCTCTTGTCTCAACCCCAACCCACCGCCCCCACCCCCCTCTTAAACCAGCTTATATTTCACCCCTTTTCTATTTTTCCTTAGTTCTGTTGAAGAGTCATGCAGACTCGAAACGTTAACTGTGCTCCCTTCCTCAAGATGAGGGGAGTAGTCTTGGTTTGCCCCAATATAGACTCTTGTATGAGGCCCAATGTCAGCCTGCAGTTTTCAGCTGAATGTTGTTAATCATCTTTCTCAAGCAGCTTGGCTACAAAAAAGAACTAACTGCATGGAGAGATCACAGGGTTGAAATCATATCCTACCCCTCTACTGTGTTGAAGTCATTATACAACCTCGCCTCTCCCCATCAATCCAACCTCCTCCAGTCCTACTACACCCCTATCCAAACTTTCGATTCCTTGGATTCTGACCTCCCATGCATTCCTCCTCTTGGCCTTCCATTGGTCGCCGTGCCTTCATTTGTCTGGTCTGAAGGTCAGGAATTCTCTCTCTAAACTCTCCCCCTTTTCATCGCCTCATTTAAGACCCTTCTTGAAACTCACCTTTTTGACCAAGCTACTGGTCACCCTCTTAGGTGTCCCCTTCTTTGGCTCCATGTCCATTTGTGTCTTATTACTTGTCTCTGAAAGACCTTGGAACATTTCTCTATGATAAAGCTGCTATTTAACGGCAAGTTATTATCCTTCAGTGGAATCATGCACCACGAGATCTGTGATTATAAATGTTTTAACATTTCCACTAGCCTGTAACATGGCATGATTTGTTATTAAGGCAGAATGATGTTTTAGGGCAGTGCTTGGCACAGTCAGAAACTCGACTATGGGGCAGCTACTTTACAGATAGGATTCTGTGGAAGAAATTGCCAAGACAGGCAGTAGAAGCTGATAGTGATGTCAATTTCAAGAGGAGATTAATAAATAGATAGCAGGGAAACAGACTGAGAAGCATAAGTGGGAAGAAGAGTGTTATTTTTTAGTTAGCTTAATACTTGCAACTGGGAAATCAGGGAAAGAGATTGTGCAGAACTGAAGTGCCAATGCCAGAGGGAGATGGTCTCTTACATGCGTATTCACCCCAAAGTTCATAGAATTGCCTAACTCTCTCTCATTTGGAACCAAAATCTGGGAATTATTAGATGAAAAAATGACCGTTTAGTTGGCCTTCTACCATTATGGCAATTGCATCCAATGTAATATTGTATCCAATTCTGGTTACCATACTTTAGAGAATATGTGAAAGCCTTGGTAAGGGTGCAGTGGAACTTTAACAGAAATATACCAGAGATAAGGGACTTCAGTCATCCAGACAGACTAGGGAAGCTGGAATTGTTCTCCTTCAAGCAGAGAAGGTTAAGGAGGTAGTCAGGAGAGGTGTTCAAAATTTTGAGGGGTTTTCATAGAGTAAATGGGGCGAAACTTTTTCTGCAGATTGATGATATTTGACAAAATAAGCAAGGCTGAAATAAGAATTATTTTCTTTTTTACAGTGAGATTGTTAAAACATGGAACTCACTGCCTGAAAGAATGATGGAAGAAGATTCAATAGCAGCTTTAAAAAGGGAATTGGGTAAAGACCTGATGGAAATATTGCAGGACCATGGGGAAAAAAGAGGTGGAATGGGACTGGATTGGATAGCTTTTTCAAAGAGCTGGCACAGATCTGAAGGGCCGAATGACTTCCTTCTGGGCTGAATGATCTTAAGCCAGGATTTGCAGTAGCAGGCCATCTAATAGCACTTGCCTTTAGACTTGCACAAGTACCCTACAGCTCAAGGACATTTTTCCCATAAAATCACTGAAAGTGAGAGCTGATATGTCACAATGAGGGAAATGAGATATCTGGACCAAAGTGAACAGAGCAACAAACAGAGTAACTGTTTAACCACTTAAGGTTGTGAATTAAACTCAGAAAGGATTGTGAAGGAGGGTGCATTAGAGGGTGAATTCAATGTCAAGTCAGGAAAAGAGAAATAAGGAGAGAGAAATATTTGATTAAGGGAGAAAAAAAAAGAGACAGAGGGAATGTACAAAATAAAATTACATTTTAAAATGTTGGCATCTTATAAATCTCCATGAAAAATTCGAAACCTGAAAGAAGGGGCCTCCACACTGGTAACAGGTAATTTTGGGTGCCAGTGTGGTTAACTGGTAATGAGGAACATTTTTCAGGTTCTAGGCTCTTTTTTGAGCAATATTTTTTCAGGTTGCTAAAAGGCTATTTATTCATGTAATTGCACAATTTAACTTGATGCGGTGGGGTTAGTGGGCAATTAAAGGGCAAAAATAGCAAGTGCCAAAAAAAAAAGGCTAAGGATGAGGTGCCATTTTTGCAAAGGTAACAGGGCAGCAGCACAACACAGGGAGCAACCTTTGGATATTCATGTTCAAGCACCTCGCCTGCAGCCACTGTATCATTTACCCAGAAATAATGGCCCGGTCATTATTTTGACAGCAAATTCTTGCCCAATCATCTACGAAAACAATACCCTTTAACAATTCCCACCTCTTTAAATGCACTTCAATACAATGTTCTGCTCCTGCTGCCTGAGTGCACTTTGCACTCACCCAGGTCTGCACCCGGAGCAGTGACCAGTTAAGCTCTTGGACAGGTCCCTGAGACCTGAGTGCTACACAACACACTTCTGGTGAGAATAAGTACAGTTCTTAACTTTAAATGAGGACACAGCATGATGTGTCATCCTAAATCTCTGAAATTGATCTTGCTTTCATCTGTTAACTTCCTTGTTTCATCAGCACTTCAAAGCTTGAATAACTTGCCTCTTTTGGAAGAGGCACACTGGACACGGAAAGATAACTCTCTACAGATGCTGCCAGCTTGCTGAGTTTTTCTAGCACTTTGTTTTTATCTCACACTTGCAGCATCTGCAGTACTTTGCATTTATTAACTTGCTGCCAGTGTCAGTTGGGGGTGACCAGCTACCACAAAGAGTACTGCAGAATTACTACTCTCTCATTCATTCAGTGATAACACTGTTCTGAGGGTCACTTGGCGATCGTATGGGTACGCTTTGGCCCATCATGTCTGCGCCAGTCCTTTAAAAGAGCTAATTAGACCCCCAAACCCCCACTCCTAACTACCCTGTCTCCGTGCCCAAATGAACTGCAGGCTGAATTCTGAGAAAATCTTGCATTGTACCGGGACAAACTTTTAAAGGCAACTTTACCGCAGATCAATTGAGTGCAGGTCCCAACAATCAAAAACCAACCACGGCAGCTGCCCCACAAGTAAGGCTGCCAGCGTTTGTTTAAGGAAGGGGACACGTTGCACATATATCTATAATTGTGTGTGAACACAGAACGGCTCCTTTAAGGTACATTTTAATTTTCAATAATCAATTATCTATAAGTAGACCTTTGTTTCTTCCATACAGGCTGGTTTGCATCCCACACGAGCGACTGGGTAGCCACCACACAGTCAGGTTGCTAAATGGATGACCTTAGATAAAAGCAAAGAACTGCGGATGCTGGAAATCCGAAACAAAAACAAAAACAAAAATACCTGGAAAAACTCAGCAGGTCTGGCAGCATCGATGCAGAGGAGCACAGTTGACATTTTGAGTCCGCATGACTCTTCAAGACAACTAATTAAAAATAGAGAAGGGGTGAAATATAAGCTGGTTTAAGGGGGGGGGGGTGTTGGGACAAGAAGAGCTGGATAGAGGGCCAGTGATAGGTGGAGATAACTAAAAGATGTCACAGACAAAAGGACAAAGAGGTGTTGAAGATGGTGATATTATCTAAAGGAACGTGCTAATTAAGGGTAGAAAGCAGGACACGCAAGGTACAGATAGCCTTAGTGGGGGTGGGGTGAAGGAGTCGAAAAAGTCTAAAAGGTAGAGATAAAACAATGGATGGAAATACATTTAAAAATAATGGAAATCGGTGGGAAAAGAAAAAATCTATATAAATTATTGGAAAAAACAAAGAGGGGAAAATCGGAAAGTGGGTGGGGATGGAGGAGAGAGTTCATGATCTAAAGTTGTTGAACTCAATATTCAGTCCGTAAGGCTGTAGATGGCTGATTCCAGATGGCAACCAGGGTATTTATGTCTGGTTTAAGCACACTATTAAAAACATTAGCCTCACCTCAAGGGGAGGTGCAAATCAGTGCAAAGGTGTGAAACTTTCCCAGGCAAGTAGTCTTATGATTTGGATATCGTGGGGTTCGTGTCAAAGGTGCAGAATTCGCTCTAACGGTATCTGTGATCTGACATTTGGTGCAATGTTTGCATCATACACACTGTTCTTTAACAGGAAGGAGAGCAAAGGTAAGGCACAGTATTTATATATATATATATCGATTCAATGGAAAGAAAGTTGGCAGATGGTGGGTTTTATCCAACTCCCCCTACCCGGTGCCACACGCCACATCCAGGATCCGCTGACACTTGTGCTGGCGCAGCAGCTGCACCACGGAGCTCCTGTACTCCTCTGTCCTGCTCCTAGTGTCACCGATGTAGAGCTGCCAGACCTTTGCTGCTTTGCCGTCCGCGTACTGGTCAGGCAAGCCGACAGCCGCGACCCCGAGCGAACGGGTCCGGTACACGTTGTCCACCATCCCTGAGGTCGGGGGGTGAGGGAGAGGCTGAGAACTGGGACGCAGAGCGAGTCGTTACCGACCGGCCGCTTCCCACAAAACTTTCAGCCGTGACCAAAACTTTAGTGGAACGCCAACAAAACGCTCTCGGCCAATCAGCGGCCCCGCTTCCAGACACACACCCCCCTCGGTCACGCCCCCTTCCCACCCCTCCCCCTGGTGACCCCTCCCCTTTACGTCACAATGGGTAACTTCTCCCATTCAGGGACAAAGGGAAGATCCCTCCTGCTCTTTGAGCTGATTGGTTCCTCCCACTTTGACCCTGATTGGTTTACACTCACTGTCACCACCCCCCTCCCACCCCTCACAGGTGCATTTGCCCCCTTCTCCTTTGGGGGAAAGGGCAAGGTTAAGGAACAAGTGGAAAATAAGGTAACTTAGGTAAGGTTAAGGGAAGAAAAGAAACCTTACATTTATATAGCAAAATTCACAAACACAGGACACAGGAACACAGCAGCCAATTTGCACACAGCAAGCTCCCATAAACAGCAATGTGATAATGACCAGGTATGTGTTTTTTATACATTCGTGGGATGTGGGCTTTGCTGGCTGGGCCAACAATTATTGCCCATCCCTAGTTGCCATTCAGAAGGTGGTGGTGAGCTGCCTTCTTGATCCGCCGCAGTCCATGTGGTGTAGGTACACCCACAGTGTTGTTAGGAAGGGCGTGCCAGGATTTTGATCCAGCAACAATGAAGGAATGGTGATAGATTTCCAAGTCAAGATGGTGAGTGACTTGGAGGGGAAATTCCAGGTGATGGTTTTCCCATGTATCTGCTACCCTTGTCCTTCTAGATGATAGTGGTCATGGGTTTGGAAGGTGCTGTCTAAGGAACTTCGGTGAATTCCTGCAGTGCATCTTGTAGATGGTACACACTGCTGCCAATATGCGTCAGTGGTAGAAAGAGTGAATTTTTGTGGATGTGGTGCCAGTCAAGCGGGCTGCTTTGTCTTGGATGGTGTCAAACTTCTTGAGTGCTGTGGGAGCTTCACTCATCCAGGCAAGTGGGGTGTATTCTATCACACTCCTGACTTGTGCCTTGTAGATGGTGGACAGACTTTAGGGAGTCAGGAGGTGAGTTACTTGCTGCAGAATTCCCAGCCTCCGACCTGCTTTTGTGGCCACAGTATTTATATGGTGAGTCCAGTTCAGGTTCTGATCAATGGTAACCCCGGGATGTTGATAGTGGGAGTTTCAGCGATGGTAATGCCATTGAATGTAAAGGCAATGGTTAGATTCTCTCTTGTTGGAGATGGTCATTGTCTGGTGCTTGTGTGGCATGAATGTTATTTGCTGCTTGTCAACCCAAGCCTGGATATTGTCCAGGTCCTGCTGCATTTGGACAGGGACTGCTTCAGTATGATAAATTGCGAATGGTGCTGAACATTGTACAACCATCAGTGAACATCCCACCTTCTGACCTTATGCTGGAAGGAAGGCCATTGATGAAGTAGCTGAAGATGGTTGGGCTTAGGACACTACCCTGAAGAACTCCTGCAGTGATGTCCTGGAACTGAGATGACGGACCTCCAACAACCACAACCATGTTCCTTTGTGCTAGGCATGACTTCAACAAGCAGAGAGTTTTCTCCGTGATTCTCATTGACTCTAGTTTCACTAAGGCCCCTTGATGCCACGTTCGGTCAAATGCTGCTTTGATGTCAAGGGCAGTCACTCTCACCTGTGGAGTTCAACTATTTTGTCCATGTTTGAACCAAGGTTTCAATGAGGTCAAAAGCTGAGTGACCCTGGCAGAACCTAAACTGGGCATCAATGAGCAGGTTATTATTAAGCAAGTGCCACCTGATAGCACTGTTGATGACCCCTTCCAGCACTTGACTAATGATGAAGAGGTAATTGACCAGGTTGGATTTGTCCTGCTTTTTGTGTACAGAACATACCTGGGCAATTTTCCACATTGCTGGGTAGATGCCAGTGTTGTAGCTCCACTGGAACAGCTTGGCTAGGGGCGCAGCAAGCTCTGGAGCACAAATCTTCAGTACTATTGCCAGGGGCCATCATCTTTACAGTATCCAGCGCCTTCAGCCGTTTCTTGACATTACGTGGAATGAACCAAACTGGAATCTGTGATGATGGGGACCTCTGGAGTAGGCCGAGATAGATCATCTACTTGGCACTTCCGCCTGAAGACCGTAGCAAATGCTTCCAGTTTTTTCTTTTGCATTGCTTTGCAGCTCTCCCCCATCACTCTTTGTGAGGTTGGCTGATGGGTAAATATTTCCCAGAACACAAAAGTTAACTTCATTGCTTTTCTTTGAAATACCACCTTTTGCATATAATTGAAAGCCCTGCCTGCAGCATCTCACCTGAGAGACAGAATCTCTGACAATGTGCAAATTCTTCTGTTCTACCTTAAAGTGCCAGCCTTCATTTTTATGTTCAACTTTGAACTCTGTTTTGCTGCTGGTGGGATTTGAACCTGGTTTGGGTTTTGAACCTACAACTTTTTGACTAGAAGCAAGTGTACTATCAACTTGAGCCATGGCTGACACAACAAGAAAGGGCTTAAATAATAAGAACTTATATAAAGTCAAATTTAATAGCATAATTGACAGGCTGATTAGGAAAAGACTATTTTCCTTGGTTGGGGAACAAGTGGAGAGTTGTGAATTAAAAATTGCTGCTGAGTATTAGTGATTAAAGTTTCTGTATACAGAACATTCCTGGGATGTGGAACACTTTGCCATGAGAAGTGAATGAAGCAGAAGCCATAGGAAGGTTCAATTTTACAGTACAGGAAGGCTACTCTTTCTATTGGCAATCCAGAACTAATCCCATCACATCACTCATTACTCAAAAGACAAAGTGGAGGAGGATCCTCTGACTGTGTCCACGTTGCAACATGCAATGTATGGATGCACATTGATTGTTCACCAACAATGTAAGCACAACGGCTAAATGGATAAGTGTGGCTGGTTACTAAAAATGACCCCTATAGTCTCTTTGCAAAATATAACGATACCAATGACCTTGAGACAGCAGCTTCAGCTTCATTTGAGTGAAGCAAATAGCCGGTTAAGGGATAGTGCAGTTAGCTGTTGAAGGGCCAACAGATACAAATTTGTGTACAGCAGGCTGCATGCCTGAGATGCAGAAATTGGCAGGCCTCCTTTTCAAGGGCAAAGTTACAACATTATAGGCAGGATTTTACCGTCGGTGAGCAGGGACGGGGCATTGCGCCTCCCTGCGGACGTCGTGCTGGGCAGGCCTTAATTGGCCTGCCCACGTAAAATGACACCGTGCCTCCATTCAGAGGCACCGATCAGAAGCATGCCTCTATGCACCCACCCATCAACCTACCCCCAACGGGGGGAAAATTCTGCCTTATGTTTGCTGAATAATCACCTAGCTCTATACTGAAGACCATACAAGAGATGGGTGAATGAGTACTGCAGCCTGCCAGTGAGTAGTGAGCAGAATTTGTTGCAGCTGAAACAGAAGTCAAAGCAACACAAGCTATAGAGAAAGCAGTTGGAGCCTCCCTCACAGTTTGTCACTCAGACATATCATAGGGCCTAATGTGGAAATTGTCTCCAGCATTTCTGTTCATAGACAAGTTTTTTTTTTCTCTCAAAGGGTCATTACTTTGTGGAATTCTCTTCCTCAGAAAGCAGTTGAGGCTGGGTTAGTGATTTATTCAAGGCAGAGTTAGACATATTTTTGATAGACAAGGGAGTCAAAGGTTATGTGGGCAAGACAGGAAAGTGCAGTTGAGACCACAACCAAATCAGCCTTGATGTTATTGAATGATGGAGCAGGATCAAAGGGCTGAATGGCCTACTCCTGCTTCTATGTTCAATGTTTCCAGTTGAATGGCAGCAACATCGGTGCCAGTTCCAGTTATCATTTTGACTTCCACAAGTGGCTACAATTATTCTCATACAGTAGCGAGCCCCGCCCAAACATGCCGAGAGGATGATCGGAAGAGGATGATATACTTTGCTGAAAGGTAATATGAGGAGAAAGCAGAGAAGAGAATGGCATCACAAAACTGCAGCTGGCTCCTGCCCTCCTATTTCCCCAATTCCAATTCTCTCCCCAGAAACTCCAAAGCTTCCTCCTGACCGTCCTGCCATATGCTGCCAGCTTCTCCAAGTTGTTAATGTCTTGCTGTGTCCTTTTGTTAACTTATTCTTTCATGGGATTGCTGACAACATCAGCATTTGCTACCCAAGCCTAATTCAGCCCTTTGATCCAGCTCCATCATTCAATAACATCAAAGCTAATCTGGTTGTGGTCTCAACTACACTTTCCTGTCTGCCCCCCCCATAGCCTTTGACTCCCTTGTCTATCAAAGATTTGTCTAACTCTGCCTTGAATAAATCACTAACCCAGCCTCAACTTCTTTCTGAGGAAGAGAGTTTCACAAACTGATGACCCTTTGAGAAAAAAAAAACTTGTCTATGAAGAGAAATTGGAGACAATTTCCTCATGAGGCCCAATGATATGTCTGAGTGAGAAACTGTGAAAGAGGCTCCAACTGCTTTCTCTATAGCTTGTGTTGCTTTGACTACTGTGTCTTGCTAGGCTATTTCAGAGGGCAGTTAATAGTCAACCACATTGCTGTTGGTCTGTAGTCATATTCAGGCCAGACCAGGTAAGGATGGATAGCAGATATCCTTTCCTGAAGGACATTAGTGAACCAGATGGGTTTTTACAACAATCGACAATTATTTCATAGTCACAATTATTGTGATGAGCTTTCAATTCCCGATTTTATTAATTGAATTTAAATTCCACCAGCTGCCACGGTGGGATTTGAACCCACATCTCTGCCGCATTATCCTGAGCCTCTGGATTACTAGCCCAGTGACATTCCCACTATGCCACCATCTCCTGGAAAGAAGGTAAAAGACCTTCAGCGCCAGGTGCAGCTGATAGTGCTAAGCGGTCAATACAAGCAATCACTGGACTAACTCTTGATTTGGATTTCGCAGCAAGAAGAAACGATCACATGGAGGGCACTGCGGCCTCTCCTTAAACCTCTCTGCCTCTCCACTTATTTCCTCCTTTCAGACACTCCTTAGAGCCTAACTTTTTGATCAAGGTTTTAATGATCTGTCCTGTTGAAGCCCTCTGCCTATCACTTTCAAACAGTGCCTCACTCCTTTAGGAGCACGTCATCAACTCTTGTGAATTGGACAGAGTTCTGTGCTTCACAGGAGACTGATCAACAGAACCAAACTGTCTGGTTTACAGTAATAAAGTCATTTGGCAATGCACTGGCGCCATAAGCTCTTGCTGGAGTTTAAAGTGATTTAGTTTGAAGTAGCGCTTCAAATCTTACCTTTTCCTTCATCAACCTGGATGAGGAGATTTTTTTTTACGCAGCAAGTTATTGTGATCCAGAATGCAGCGCCTGATGGGGCGGTGGAAGCAGATTCAGTTGCAACATTCAAAGGCATGTGTACGTAAAAAGAAAAAAAAAATTCATGACTTTGGGGAAAGAGCAGGGGACTGAGACTAATTGAAAATGAAAGGAATTGGAGGCAACTAATTCACATGGATATGGAATTGGTTGCAAAGTAGGACTAATAGCGTTCCCTAGAGATCTGTACAGCAGCCTCAGCTTTTCACTATACTTATCAATGACCTAGATGAAGGAGTAGAGAGAACTGTATGTCAAAGTTTGCTGTTAACAGTAAGTGAGGTGGGACAGAAAGTAACACAGAGGGAGTACAAAGTTGCAAAGGTTACTCATAGGTGAAATGACTGAAAAGCTGGAGCTAGTAGAGCTTGAGGTTATTGGTGGTGGCATAATCATAATGTCACTTGACTAGCACTCGAGAGACCCAGGGTAATGCTCAGAGGTTCAAAGCCCACCGCAACAGCTAGTGAAATTTACGTTCAATTAATAAAAATTGGGGAATTAAAAGCTGGTCTTAGTAATAGTGAACATGAAACCATTGCTGATTGATATAAAAATCGATCTGGTTCACTAATGCCCTTTAGGGAAGGAAATTTGCTGTCCTTACCTGACCCATGTGTGACTGCAGACCCACAGCAATGTGGTTGACTCTTAAATGCCCCCTGAGATGGCCTAGAAAGTCACTCAGTTGTATCAAACTTCTACAAAGTCTAAATGGAACGAAACCGGACGGACCACCGAGCATCAACCTTGGCACCGGAAATGACAACACTTGCTGAATAATCCTCAATTGTGCTAAGAATTACACTGACAACCAATTTAAGATTGTCAGACAGGCTCACAGTATGGTGTATTTGTATGTACTGGAAGCTACACATATTAATACACAGGGCGCTGTTCATTGCAGACAGAAAGAACATGTACACGCATTGCTTTTGATAAAGTCCCTGAAGGCAGACCAGTCAAGAAAGAAAGAGCCCATGGGATCCAAGGCAAAGTGGCACATTAGATCCAAAATTGACTGAGGGGGAGGAAGCAGAGACCATAAGACATAAGACACAGGAGCAGAATTTAGGCCATTTGGCCCATCTAGTCTGCTCTGCCATTCAATCATGGCTGATAAGTTTCTCAACCCCATTCTCACGCCTTCTCCCTGTAACCTTTGATCCCCTTACCAATCAAGAACCTATCTATCTCGGTCTTAAATACACTCAATGACCTGCCCTCCACAGCCTTCTGTGGCAATGAATTCCATAGATTCACCACTCTGGCTAAAGAAGTTTCTCTTCATCTCTGTTCTAAAAGGTCTTCCCTTTACTCTGAGGCCGTGCCCTAGGGTCCTAGTCTCTCCTACTAATGGAAACATCTTCCCCACGTCCACTCTATCCAGACCTTTCAGTATTCTGTAAGTTTCAATCAGATCCCACCTCATCCTTCTAAACTCAATCAAGTATAGACCCAGAGTCCAAAACGTTCCTCATATGTTAAGCCTTTCATTCCTGGGATCATTCTCGTGAACCTCCTCTGGATCCTCTCCAGGGCCAGAACATCCTTCCTGAGATACGGGGCCCAAAATTGCTCACAATATTCTAAATATGGTCTAACCAGGGCCTTATAAAGCCTGAGCATCACATCCCTGCTTTTATATTCTAGTCCTCTCAAAGTAAATGCCAACATTGTATTTGCCTTCCTAACTACTGACTCAACCTGCAAGTTAACCTTAAGAGAATCCTGGACTAGGACACCCAAGTCCCTTTGCACTCCAGACTTCTGAATTCTCTTCCCATTTAGAAAATAGTCTATGCCTCTATTCTTCCTATTAAAGTGAATGACCTCACACTTCCCCACATTGTATTCCATCTGTCACTTCTTTGCCCATTCTCCTAACCTGTCTAAATCCTTGTGCAGCCTCCCCACCTCCTCAATACTACCTGTCCCTCCACCTATCTTTGTATCATCTGCAAACTTAGCCAGGATGCCCCCAGTTCCTTCATCTAGATCATTAATGTATAAAGTGAAAAGTTGTGGTCCCAACACTGACCCCTGTGGAAATCCACTAGTCATCAGCCGCCATCCTGAGAAGGACCCCCTTATCTCCACTCTCTGCCTCCTGCCAGACAGCCATTCTTCTATCCATGCTAGTAACTTGCCTCTAACACCATGGGCTCTTATCTTACTGAGCAGCATCCTGTGTGGCACCTTGTCAAAGGCCTTCTGGAAGTCCAAGTAGATAACACCCATTGGCTCTCCTTTGTCTAACCTGCTCGTTACCTCCTCAAACAGTTCTAACAGATTTGTCAGGCATGACTTCCCCTTTGATGAAACCATGCTGACTTTGCCCCATATTACCATGCACTTCCAAGTATTCTGAAATCTCATCCTTAATAATGGATTCTAAAATCTTACCAATGACCGAGGTCAGGCCAATCGGCCTGTAATTTCCCATCTTTTGCCTCACTCCCTTCTTAAACAGGAGGGTTACATTAGCGATTTTCCAGTTCTCTGGGACCCTCCCTGACTCCAGTGATTCCTGAAAGATCACCTCTAATGCCTCCACTATCTCTTCAGCTATCTCCTTCAGAACTCTGGGGTGTGATCCATCTGGTCCAGGTGATTGATCCATCTTCAGACCTTTCAGTTTTCCTAGCACCTTCTCCTTGGTAATGGCCACCATACTCATCTCTGACCCCCGACTCTCTTGAACTTTGAGGATGTTACTCATGTCTTCCACCGTGAAAACTGACGCAAAGTACCTATTCAGTTCCTCCGCCATTTCTTTGGTCCCCAAATGACTACTTCTCCAGCGTCATTTTCCAGCGGCCCAAGGTCCACTTTTGCCTCTCTCTTACCCTTTATATATCTAAAAAAAACTCTTGCAATCTTCTTTTATATTACTGGCTAGTTTACCCTCATATTTAATCTTCTCCCTCCTTATTTCTTTTTTAGTTGTCCTCTGATGTTCTTTGTAGGCTTCTCAATCCCCTGGTTTCCCACTGCTCTTCGCCGCATTGTACGCTTTCTCTTTAGCTTTTATGCTGTCCCTGACTTCCCTTGTAAGCCATGGTTGCCTCGTCCTCCCTTTAGTATGCTTCTTCTTCCTAGGGATGAATTTTTGCTGTGTCTCCCAAATTACTCCCAGAAACTCCTGCCATTGCTGTTCCACTGTCTTTCCTGCTAGGCTCATCGCCCAGTCAATTCTGACCAGCTCCTCCCTCATGCCTCTGTAGTTGCCTTTATTCAACTGTAATACCGTTACATCTGATTCCAGCTTTTTCCTCTCAAATTGCAGGGTAAATTATATCGTATAATTGTCACTTCCTCCTAAGGGTTCCTTCACCTTAAGCTCCCTTATCAAACCTGCCTCATTACACATCACTAAATCTAGAATTGTCTGTTCCCTAGTGGGCTCCACCACAAGCTGCTCCAAAAAGCCATCTCGTAGACATTCCACAAATTCCTTTTCTTGGGATCCACTACCAACCTGATTTTCCCAGTCTACCTGCATATTGAAATCCCCCATGACCACTGTAACCTTGTCTTTCTTACCCACCTTTTCTATCTCCTGGTGTATCTTATGCCCCACATCCTGACTACTGTTCGGAGTCCTGTACATAACTCCCATTATGGTTTTTTGTACCTTTGCGGTTCCTCAACTCTACCCGCATAGGTTCTACATCATCTGACCCTACGTTGTTTCTTGCTAACGATTTAATTTCATTTCTTACTAACAAAGCAACCCCACCCCCTCTGTCAACCTGCCTATCTTTTCAATAGGATGTATATCCTTGGATATTAACTCCCAGTCCTGATCCCCTTGCAGCCATGTCTCCGTGATGCCCACATCATACCTGCCAATTTCAATCTGCGCCACAAGCTCATTTACCTTATTTTGTATACTGCGTGCATTCAGATACAACAGCTTCAGTCCTCTATTTCCCGTCCCCTTTCTCATTGTCGTCCCTTTATCTGATGTGCTTGAAGTTAGATTCCGGGCCCTTTCCAAACATTGTCCTATTTTGTGTTCTGGAGACTTTAATAGCCTCTCCTGGGCTCTTCTTCCTTTTCCATTTTTTCATAATTTTCCATGAAGTTGAATCCACCCCCCCACACTCGCTAACCTGCTGCTTTGTTTCCCATTGGTCATACTTCTTGGACTTTTACCCTTCCCCTCCCCCCCCCATTTTCTAGTTTAAAGTCCTGATAACAACCCTATTTACCCTTTTCGCTAGAACATTGGTCCCAGATCAGTTCAGGTGGAGATCGTCCCAACGGTACTGATCCCTCCTGTTCCAATATTGATGCCATTGCCCCACGAAATGGAACCCCTCTTTCCCGCACCACTCCTTTAGCCATGCGTTTACTCCCATTATTCTCGCGTCCCTCTGCCAATTGCACATGGCTCGGGTAGTAATCCGGAGATTATAACTCTAGAGGACCTGTTCTTTAATTTAGTTCCTAGTTTCTAATAATCCCCAAACATGTCCTCTTCCCTAGTCTTACCTATATTATTTATCCCAATGTGGCCCACAACAACTGGATCCTCCCCCTCCCTCTCCAATATCCTTTCAAGCCGGTCAGAGATGTCCCTCACCCTGGCACTGGGCAGGCAACATACCATACGGGACTCTCAATCCTGCTTACAAAGGATGCTATCAATTCCCCTAATTATAGAAGGCCCTACAACTACCACTTGTCTTTTTGCTCCCCCCTCTTGAATGGCCTTCTGTGCCACGGTGCCGTGGTCAGCTGGCTCATCCTCCCTACAGCCCAGTACCTCATCCATACAGGGATCAAGTACCTCGTACCTGTTGCACAAGGTCAAGAGCTGAGGCTCCTCTGTTACTGAACACAAGATCCCTCTACCTGCCTCACTTGCAGTCACACCCTACTAACCTTGACCACTGATCAAATTTGAGGTACTTAATCTACCAGGTGTGACTGCCTCCTGTAACAAAGCATCCAGGTAACTTTCCCCCTCCTGGATGTGCCACAACGTCTGGAGCTCAGAGTCCAGCTCATCAATTCTGAGCCAGAGTTCCTCCAGCAACCAACACTTGCTGCAGATGTGCTCACTGCGGCTCGCAATGGAATCTGTCAGCTCCCATATCATACAGCTACAAAACATCACCTGCCCAGCCATCTCAACTTAGTTAATTAATTTATTAATTAGCTTTGCAGTGTTTTTTTTTCAAATTTGGTGCAGATTTCCTACCAGGTCACAGATTTCCCGTGATGTCACTTTTTCAGTTTTGGCTTCAGTTACTCTGTGCCCCGAGGTCACCGCTCCGGTGCTCCTCCCTCTGATTCTGCTCCCTGGAGACAAGGCCATGAATCCCGAGGTAACTAGATTTATACTCACCGCTCCAGTGCAGCTCCTTCTAAGTCTGCTCCCTGGAGACAAGGCCGCGAATCCCCGAGGTAAGTTAGGTTTATACTCACTGCTCCAGTGCTCCTCCCTCCAAGTAAGCTCCCAGGATTTACTCACCAATCAGCTGCTTTTTCTTTAAAATCCACTTTCAGAAGAGTATCCCTCACAGGTCTGGTGCGCTCTTGAAGGCACTGCCTCTTCCTCCCTCTCTTTTATTTTAGGTTTGAGGAGGAGGGAGGGATGGAAACACTACAGCAATGTAATGTTTGGGGCTATTCCGTTCTTTGACAGTGGGTCCTCCTCAGTTCCCTCCTGAGTCACTGTGTCTGCGGTGACTTCTCCCAGAATGCTTCAGTCACTTCTCATCAGCGCCCTCTGTTGGATGAGGGTGAGGGTAAAGTGATGGTTCTGTGACTGGAAGTCTGTTTCTGGTGGGGCTCCGCAGGGCTCGATGTTGGGGCCCTGGCAGTAATTTTTAAATCCTCTCTCACCACAAGACTGCTAACGTTGTCCCATTATTAAAAAAGGGAGGAAGGGATAGACCAATAAATTACAGACCAGTCAGTCTAACCTCAGTGGTGGGGAAGTTACTAGAAAGAATCCTGAGGGACAGGATATATCTGCACTTGGAGAGACAGGGATTAATCAGGGATAGTCAGCATGGATTTGTTAAGGAAAGGTCATGTATGACAAACTCGATCAAATTTTTTGAGGAAGTAACCAGGAGTGTTGATAAGGTTAATGCATTTGATGTGGTCGACAAAAGCGAGGCTTTTGATAAGGTCCCTCATGGAAGACTGGCTAAGAAAGTAAGAGCCCATGGGATTCAAGGCAAAGTGGCACGTTAGATCCAAAATTGGCTGAGAGACAGAAAGTAAAGGATGATGGGAGAGGGATGTTTCTGTGCCTGGAAGTCTGTTTCCAGTGGGGTTCCGCAGGGCTCTGTGCTGGGGCCCTTGCTGTTTGTGGTGTATATGAATGATTTGGACTTAAATGTAGGGAGTATGATCAAGAAGTTTGTATATGACATGAAAATTGGTAGGGTGGTAAATGTTGAGGAGGCTAGCCATAAACTGCAGGAGGATATCAATGGACTAATCAGATGGGCAGAGCAATGGCAAATGGAATTCACCCTGGAAAAGTGTGAGGTAATGCACTTGGGGAGGGGGTAACATGGCAAGGGATTACACTAAGAATGGTAGGACCCTGGAAAGTACTGGAGATCAGAGATCCCTGAAGGTAGCAGAGCAGGTGGATAAGGTGGTTAAGAAGTATATCGGATACTTGCCTTCATTAGCTGAGGCATAGAATACAAGAGCAGGGAGGTTATGCCGGAACTGTATAAAATACAGATCAGGCCACAACTGGAGTACTGAGTGCAGTTCTGGTCACCACATTATAGGAAGGGTGTGATCGCACTGGAGAGGGTGCAGAGGAGATTTACCAGGATGCTACCTGGGCTGGAGGGTCTGAGCTATGAGGAAAGATTGGATAGGCTGGGGTTGTTTTCCTTGGGGCAGCAACGATTCAGAGAGGATCTAATAGAGGTGTGTAAGATTATGAGGGACATAGATAGGGTGGATAGGAAGGTACTTTTTCCATTAGTAGAGATGTCAATAAACAAGGGGCATAGATTTAAGGTAAGAGGTAGAAGAATAGGAGCAGAGTTGAGGAGGAATGTTTTCACCCAGAGGGTGGCGGGAGTCTGGAGCTCACTGCCTGAAAGGCTGGTTGAGGCAGGGACTCTCGTAACATTTAAGAAGTATTTAGATATTCACTTGCATTGCCATAGCCTCCAGGGCTATGGGCCAAGTGCTGGAAAATGTGATTAGTGTCGTCCGATCTTTGTTGACCGGTGTGGACATGATGGGCCAGATGGCCTCCTTCTGTGCTGTAAACATCTGAGTCTATGAGTATATTGCACCTGTTTCAGATAAACAAAATAAGTTATAGTCATTTGTTTGTTCATTCCTTAGGGCAACGACCTGACCAATCAGAGTTAAACCGCCTGGTTAACATTTCAAACAATGGCTTGTAAGTTAACTGTCAGCCACAATCAACTATGCATTCTCCATGGCAATGCCTCTACCTATCAGTGTCCACTTGCCAGCCAATCAGCACTCTCGTCTAATACAGTATATGTTATTTCCCCTGACCTTGTGAATCGCCTTGTGTATTTTCTTGTGAATTGTCCTGATGTGTGCAAGATGAAAAGCTTTGATAAAAAAAGTCTCTTTTTCCAGTAATAGAGGAATGTGTTAATAGCAGAATGCCATTCAATACGATCATGGCTGATCTCAATTTGGCCTCAACTCCAATTTCCCTGAGGGAAGTGAGAGTGGAAATTGCAGAGGCACTAGTGATCATCTTCCAGTCTTCCTTAGACATGGTGGAGGCGGCAGGGGCGGTGTGGGGGGGTTGCCAGAGGACTGAAGAGTTGCAAATGTTATACCCTTATTCAAAAAGGGGCGCAATGATAAAGCTGGCAACTACAGACCCATCAGTTTGACCTCAATGGCAGGGAAATCTCTGGAAACTATAGTTCGGGATAAAATGAATAATTACTTAGACAAGTGCAGGATAATTAAGGAAAGCCAGCATGGATTCATTAAGGGAAAATCATGTTTAATTAACCTAAGCAGGTAACAGAGAAGGTTGATAAGGGAAACCTTGTTGATGTGGTGTATATGGATTTTCAAAAGGTATTTGATACAGTGAAACACAACAGACTTGTGAGCAAAATTCTAGGTGATAGAATAGAATGGAAAATGGGCACTTGGATCAGAAATTGGCTGAGTGAAAGGAAACAGGGAGTAGGGATAAATGGTTGTTTTTCAGGTTGGAAGAAGGTTTGTAGTGGAGTTCCTCAGGGGTCAGTGTTGGACCCTTGCTCTTTCTGATGTATATTAATAACCTAGACTGTGGTGTGTAGGGCATGATTTCAAAATTTGCAGGTGCTACAAAGATTGGAAATGCTGTCAAGGTATATTCCCTTGATGAGGATAGTTTTGAACTTCAAAAGGACATAGGCATGTTGGTGTGATTGGGCAGATAAGTGGCTGATGAAGCTCAACGCAGAGAAGTATGAGGTGATCCATTCGACAGGAAGAATATGGTGAGACAGTATAAAATAAAGGGGCATGCTGTAAAGGAGGTGCAGGAACATAAGGCCCTCAATGTATCTGTACATGGGTCATTAAAGATGGCAGGGCATGTGGAGAGAGCAGTTAATAAAGCATTAGTATTTTAGGCTTTATTAATAGGGGCATTGAGTACAAGCGTAAGGAGGTCATGTTGAACTTGTATAAGACACTAGTTAGGCCTCATCTGGAGTACTGCATCCAGTTTTGGGTGCCATACTTGAGGGAGGATGTGAAGGCATTGGAGAGAGTACAAAGGAGATTCACAAGCATGATTCCAGGGATAAAGAACTGTAGCTATTAGGGTAGATTGCAGAGGTTGCGACTCTTCCTTGGAGAAAAGAAGGCTGAGAGGAGACTTGATAGATGTGGTCAAGATCCTGAGGGGTATGAACAGGGTAAACATGAGAAACTGTTCCCATTCAAGGGAGCATCAAGACCTAGAGGGCACAGATTCAAAATGATTGGCAAAAGGAATAACTGTGATTTGCGGAAATTTTTTTTCACCCAGAGGGTGGTTGGAGTCTGGACCAAACTTCCTAAAAGGCTGGTGGAGACAGGTTCGATTGAGGTATTAAAAAAGGAATTGGCTTGCTACCTGAAAAGAAATAATGTGCAAGGTTATGGGAATAAGGCAGGGGAGTGGGACTAGGCGGAATGCTGTTTCAGAGAGCCAGTGCAGACTCGATGGGCTGAATGGCCTCCTTCTGCACTGTAAAGACACTGTGAACAAGGGTTAGCGCTGTATGAAAGAAAAACATAAGAAGTTACAAATGGCCTTTTGGAGGTTGGGGGTTGAGATAAAAAATTTAAATTTCAAAATGGAGGACAAAGTTCATGGTCTGAAAATGTTGAACTCAATGTCAAGTCCGGAAGGCTGTAGAGTGCCTAATCGGAAGATGAGGTGAAGTTCCTCCAGTTTGCATTGGAAATATTGCAGCAGGCCAAGGACGGACATGTGGGCCTGAGAGCAAGACAGTGTATCGAAATGGCAAGCGACAGGAAGGTCAGGGTCATTCTTCCAGACTGAGGGAAAGTGTTCCTCAAAGCGGTCACTCAGTCTGCGTTTAGTCTCTCCAATGTAGAAGAGACCACATTGGGAGCAGCGACTGCAGTAGTCTAAATTGAATGAGGTGCAAATGAATCACTGCTTCCCCTGAAAGGAGTGTTTGGGACCTTGGACAGTGAGGAGGGCAGAGGTAAAGGAGGCAGGTGTTACACCTTCTGCGATTGCATGGGAAGGTGCCATGGGAAGGGGATGAGGTATTGGGGATGATGGAGGAGTGGATCAGGGCATCACTGAGGGACAGTCCCTAGGTGGCATAAATGATCCCAAATCCTGAAAATAGTTCACTGATGATTATTTTAAAACTTAGTTTTGTGCAGTTTTATTCCTGACAAAAATCTGTTTTGGTTTTCACCTGCAGAGTTTATACTGCTGACATGGTAGATTAAATCTTTATATATAATATATATTAACCTTCAAGTGAAAGTTCTGTGCAAACGATGAAAAATATGTGGTAAGTTTTGCAATGAAAACAGATGCGATTATGTGCCCTTGAACTTTAAAGGGATCAGATCAGCCAATGGGTCAAAGTCAATATTTTTGCGTGGAAAATATTTACAGTATTAATCATTTGACCAATTCTGTCCTATAGCAACACTTGACTCTCGTTTCAAAAAACATTCCCCATGCCCCATTGTCGACCTCCTACACCATCCATTCCTGAGCTTCCGTGCGAGTTCACCAATTTCCATCTGTGTTACATCACCCAAATCTACCACAATTGGCACCACTGCCAATCTGCTGCTGAACCTCTCATTTATGCCACAAGGCTTGACTATTCTGATGCACTCCTGGCCAGCCTTCCATTTTCTAGCCCCCCCCCCCCACCCCCCCCCCACCCCCCCCCGCCCCCCCCATAAACTTGAGGCCAAATTCTAACATGCAACAATTTTCCTTCATCCATCACCCCTATGCTCGCTGACCTACTTTGGCTCCTGGTTAAGCAACAGGTCGATTTTAAAATTCTCATCCTTGCTTTCAAATCCGTCCATGGTCCTGCCCCCTTCCTGCCTCAGTAATCTCTTCCAGTCCCACAACCTACCAAGACATCCATGCTCTTTGAATTCTGGCCTCTTCGGCATCCCCGGTTTTAATTGCTGCCAAGGCCCTAAGCCCTGGAATTCTGTCCCTAAGCCTGCCTTTCTCGCCCATTTTCCTCCTTAAGGTTCCCCCGTACCATCCATCTCTTTCACCTGCCTGAATATCTCCTTATGTAACTCAATGTTAATTTCAGTTTGATAACTTTCCTTTGAAGGGCTTTGGGGAATGTTAAAGGTGCTATATAAATACAGGTTGCTGTTGCTGCTGTTGCTGCTGTTGTTGTAAGGTTCAAATTAATGGCTAGTTAGTTTGCTTCATGGACCCATGCTTATTGGGCACTTAGGGCAGAATGTAATGGCAGGAATGCGGCTGCTGGCACTAAGACCGGATGTGGGCGCCATTTCCTCTCACATGTTGGCAGCTGCAACGCATGCAAATACGATGTAAGTTGTAAATGGTGGGCACGTGCAACAGATGGCTCCACCTCTGATGAAGATCTACAGCACCCACAGAATTTACCACCATTTGCCTCGCCCTCATCCTCCATCTGCACAGTTACACTCACCCAGGTTTCCATGGGTTCTTGTGTAGAGTTGGGGGCGCATGCTGGTGATCACTTCACAGACAACCCATCAGATGAAGATGTCATCCAAAGTCCCTGACAATGGTCATGCTGAGCCCCAGGCTGATGAAGAGCCTCTCATCTTGGCCTTAGTGAGCCTGCTGGAGATGCAGAGACAGGCAGGGGAAAATCTGGCGGAGGTGTCAGAGACTGTGCAGAACTTTGCACGGATGATGGAAGAGTCCATCCAAGCCTTGAGTTCTGCCATGGGTCCGGCATGTGAGCGCAATGCTTCCTCCGTGGAAAGGTTGGCAACAGCCATGAAGAGCCAGGTCTATCACATGACCCATATGTGCGAAGACCTGCACTCTGTCACCCTGGCCATGGACTCATTACAACAATGGTAGGCGGTGGCCTGGTGGTATTGTCACTGGACTGGCAATCCAGAGACCCAGGGTAATGCTGTGGGGACCTGGGTTCAAATCCCACCACAGCAGATGGTGGAATTTGAATTCAATAAATATCTGGAATTAAAAGTCTAATGCTAACCATGAAACCATTGTCGATTGTCATAAAAACCCACCTGGTTCACTAAGAAAATCTGCTGTGCTTACCTGGTCCGGCCAACATGTGACTCCAGACCCACAGCAATGTGGCTGACTCTTAAAAATACCCTCTGACCAAGGACAATTAGGATGGACAATAAGTGCTGCTCTAGCCACAATCCTATGAATAAATGAAAAAAAGAGGGGAACAAGGTGCCTGGACCTCACTCCAGGTGCTCTTTCTCCTCAGGGACATAGGGAGATCTGTTGTGTACTGTCAGGGAGGAGGACCGTGAGCCAGACACCCCAAGGGTGTGCTCTCAGGGTGAGTGGTTGCTTCTCACCCGCTCTGCCAGTGACCCTAGAGCCTTCAGTAAGCGAGGCCGAGGAGGGTGCTCCTGCACCCATGCAGAAACCCCCAGTAGGCAGAGACCCTCAGGACCTTGGACCACCAAAGGATGTCTGCCAAGTCTATTGCATGCAACACGGTATCACTTTCACCAGCCTGCCTCCTCATCAGCTGCTGGTGTCGGGGTCTTAGGAAGGTGAAGTAGGTGTAAGCAAAAAATTAAGACATTATGAGGGCACAGAGGTATCATGACTGTTGATTTATGTACAGTATAAATATATATATTGTTCACTTCATTATTGTATGCATCAGGTACATTTTTGGCACGCCCACATTCAGAAGGCATACTGCACTGTCATGCTTCTTGCTTGAATTGTTGCTGAATGACGGGTGATTTGCGACATCTCACTTGTGTAGGCGACAATGTGGCAGTGAGTTAAAGGGCGGTCTTTATTGGATGGTAAAAACAAAAAACTGCGGATGCTGGAAATCCAAAACAAAAACAGAAATACCTGGAAAAACTCAGCAGGTCTGGCAGCATCGGCGGAGAAGAACAAAGTTGACGTTTCGAGTCCTCATGACCCTTCAACAGAAATATAAGCTGGTTTAAGGTGGGGGGGGGGTGCTGGGGTGGGGGGAGGTTGTAGGGACAAGCAAGCAGTGATAGGAGCAGATAACCAAAAGATGTCACAGACAAAAGAACAAAGAGGTGTTGAAGGTGGTGATATTATCTAAAAGAATGTGCTAATTAAGAATGGATAGCAGGACACGCAAGGTACAGATAGCTCCAGTGGGGGTGGGGTGAAATAAGACTAAAAGGGCATAAAAGGTATAGATTTAAAAATAATGGAAATAGGTGGGAAAAGTAAAATCTATATAAATTATTGGAACTGAAAATTGTTGATGTGACGTAAGGTGTCAGAGGAATCACGGATGTAGGTGGGAATGGACTGGACAAGGGGAGAGAGAAGGGAGTCAAGATAATGAGAAATGAGTTCCGTGGGGCAGGAACAGGCTGACATGATCTGTCTGCCGGGACTGTCCTGTTTGTGGACTTTGGGTAGGAGGTAGAAGTGGGCCGTCCGAGGTTGGGCGACTATCAGGTTGGAAGCTGTGGGAGGAAGAACCCCAGAGGAGGTGAGGTCAGTGACAGTCCTGGAAAGAATGGCTTGATGTTCAGTGGTGGGGTCATGGTCCAGGGAGAAGTAGGAGGATGTATCTGCGAGTTGACGCTCAGCCTCCGCGAGGTAGAGGTCAGTGCGCCAGACAACAACAGCACCACCCTTGTCAGCGGGTTTGATGACAATGTCAGGGTTGGACCTGAGAGAATGGAGTGCACTAAGTTCAGAGAGAGACAGGTTAGAATGGGTCCAGTCCCTTTCCACCCACATCCGTGATTCCTCTGACACCTTACGTCACATCAACAATTTCCAGTTCCCTGGCCCCAACCACCTCCTCTTCACCATGGACATCCAATCCCTCTACACCTCCATCCCCCACCAGGATGGTCTGAGGGCTCTCAGTTTCTTCCTCGAACAGAGGCCCGAACAATCCCCATCCACCACTACTCTCCTCCGTCTGGCTGAACTTGTTCTCACGCTGAACAATTTCTCCTTTAAATCCTCTCACTTCCTCCAAATAAAAGGTGTGGCTACGGGTACCCGCATGGGCCCCAGCTATGCCTGAATCTTTATGGGGTATGTGGAACATTCCTTGTTCCAGTCCTACTCCTGCCCCCTCCCACAACTCTTTCTCCAGTACATCGATGATTACTTCGGTGCTGCTTCATGATCTCATCAGGACCTGGAAAAATGTATTAATTTTGCTTCCAATCTCCACCCCTCCATCATTTTCACATGGTCTATCTGTGACACTTCCCTTCCCTTCCTTGACCTCTCTGTCTCAATTTCTGGTGATGGACTGTCCACCAATATCCATTAAAAGCCTACCGACTCCCACAGCTACCTCGACTACAGCTCCTCACACCCCGGTTCCTGTAAGGACTCCATCCCATTCTTTCAGTTCCTTCACCTCCGTCCCTGATGAGGCTACTTTCAAAAACAGTTCCTCTGACATGTCCTCCTTGTTCCTTAACTGAGGTTTTCCACCCATGGTAGTTGACAGGGCCCTCAACCGTGTCCGGCCCATCTCCCGCACATCCGCCCTCATGCCTCCTCCTCCCTCCTAGAAACATGATAGGGTCCCCCTTGTCCTCACTTATCACCCTACCAGCCTCCGCATTCAAAGGATCATCCTCCGCCATTTCTGCCAACTCCAGCATGATGCCACCACCAAACACATCTTCCCTTCACCTCCACCCCACCCCGCACCCCCCCCCCACCCCCGGCGGCATTCTGTAGGGATCGTTCCCTCCGGGACACCCTAGTCCATCAACCCCTACTCCTCAAAACCCACCTACACCACCTCCCCATGCATACGCAAACTATGCAACACCTGCCCCTTCACTTCCTCTCTCCTCACCGTCCAAGGGCCCAAACACTCCTTTCAAGTGAAGCAGCATTTCACCTACATTTCCCCCAACTTAGTCCACTGCATTCGTTGCTCCCAATGCGGTTTCCTCTACATTGGAGAGACCAAACGCAGACTGGGTGACTGCTTTGCAGAACACCTTCTATCTGTCCGCAGGCATGACCCAGACCTCCCTGTCGCTTGCCATTTTAACACTCCACCCTGCTCTCTTGACCACATGTCTGTCCTTGGCCTGCTGCATTGTTCCAGTGAAGCCCAACGCAAACTGGAGGAACAGCACCTCATCTTCCAGCTAGGCACTTTACAGCCTTCCGGAATGAATATTGAGTTCAACAACTTTAGATCTTGAACTCCCTCCTCCATCCCTACCCCCTTTCCGTTTCTTCCCCTTCCCTTTTGTTTTTTTTCCAATAATTTATATAGATTTTTCTTTTCCCACCTATTTCCATTATTTTTAAATCTATACCTTTTATGCCCTTTTGGTCTTATTTCACCCCACCCCCACTGGAGCTATCTGTACCTTGCGTGTCCTGCTATCCATTCTTAATTAGCACATTCTTTTAGATAATATCACCACCTTCAACACCTCTTTGTTCTTTTGTCTGTGACATCTTTTGGTTATCTGCTCCTATCACTGCTTGCTTGTCCCTACAACCTCCCCCCACCCCAGCACCCCCCTCCCCCCCACCTTAAACCCACTTATATTTCACCTCTCTCCTATTTTTGCTTAGTTCTGTTAAAGGGTCATAAGGGCTCGAAATGTCAACTTTGTTCTTCTCCGCCGATGCTGCCAGACCTGCTGAGTTTTTCCAGGTATTTCTGTTTTTGTTTTTTATTGGATGGTATTGTGTTGCTTTAATGTACCCTCAAGGCAATGTTACATGGCTGAACTTATGCCACCTGCTGGGTGTCCCATAAATGACGTGCCAAAAAAATTGGCTGAGGTTACTTCCGGGTGTGAGAAGTGATGTGCGGCATGTGCGCTCCTGGCCCTGTCAGCCTTGGTTATGGGGCAGAAAGATGGCTTATAATAGCTTCAGTGACTTAGTGCCAGTGCAATCATCTTGTGTGGTAAAGGTCTGCTGCCCTTGCCTGCTAGAAGGTAGAGGAATTGGGCAGTGAGGTGGGTCCGGATACAAGTTGCAGAGGCTGGCTGGACTGGCACATATTCAGAGCAGGCAAAGGTTTGCAGGTGATGCACTGATGGTTTTGTAGGTACCCCATTCCTGAGCAAAACAATTGAAGATGAGGTTGTCTCTGGCAGGTCTCTCCAGGGCCCTGGCATCTTGCAAAATTATTGCAATATTTCTGTCCTCTTCCTCATATTCCTCTCCATCATCATCAACGTCAACTGAGGAGGTGAGCAACTGATCCATGCCCTCATATGGCAATTCTTCTCCCCTTTGCAATGCAAAGTTGTTCAATGCAAAGTAGACCACAAGAATTCTGGATATCCTGTGTGGGATGGATTGCAATGTTCCGCTAGAGCGGGCAAGGCATTGGAATTGCATTTTCACCAATCCTGTGGTCTGTTCTACGATTGCACTGGTTGATCTGAGTGCTGCATTGCAATACTCCCCCGCAGGGTTGTGGGGATGGCACACTGGTGTCACGAGCCACATCCCCACACCATAGCCCGTGACACCCAAGATCCACTTGGGGAAGGGCCTCAAAGAGCGGTACCAGCATGAGAGCTCCCTGGGAAATGAGGACAGGCCTGCACCATTTTTTCTCAGTGGTCGCAGACTAGTTGAACATTAATGGAGTAAAACCTCTTTTGATTTACAAATGCAACTGGCTGTTCCCAGGGAGCTCTAATGGTCCCATGAACGCAGCCTTTATTTGTGTGAATTGCATGATGGCCTTGATGGATGTGCAAGATGGCTCTTGCAACCTGGTAAGTATCATCAGTTGTCAACCGAATGAATTTGTTGGCCCTTCCGAACAGGGCATTGGTCAACTCTCATATGCATCTATGTGTTGCAGCCTGGAAGATGCCATACGTGTCCCCTGTGGAGCCGTGAATGGCATAGAAATTTAAGGCCACAGTTGACTTGAGGGCAGCTGGTATGGGGTTCCCTCTCAATCCACAGGAACACAAGGCTTGAAGGAACATACACAGGTTAGCGACCGTCTCCTTGGAAGGCCTTAGCTGTCACTGGCATTGCGCCTCAGACATCTAGAGATAGTTGATGCACATTCTGAACATGCAATGATGTGTCAATTCTCTTCAGTCAAGAAAACGCTCCTGGTTGCCTTCCTCCTGACCTCTTGCCCCCTCAGCTGATTGTCTTGTAGCCCATGTTGTTGTGTGATCATGACCCTCTCCTGGTGAACCCTCTCCTCTGTCATGTTATTATAATGATACCAATCGCTCATAAGGGATTTGGTAAACACATTTTGGGTTCATTTATTAAGACTAGGCACATGAGAACAGTTTTACATGGATATAAAGCTTTAGACATCAGAGCTATGTATGTATGTGTACCCTGCTCAAAGCAAAACTAAAACTAAGACTGGATCACATGACACATTTCTCTTCCAGTGATGTCATGCTGATATCTCATAAAGGCATGATACAACATCCACCATGACCTGAGGTTGCAAAAATATTGGCTGTATGAGACCCATTGCAAATCCACAAAGTGATCTGTGTGAAGAAGGCAGGCAATGATATGAATACACTCTGTTTACATGGCCTTCATTCTTAAAGCAACTGGACTTGATGAATGGGAATGCTTGAACCTCCCATGGGCCACACACAGAACTCCTCCCATCTCGCAATGGCCTCCTTCCATAAGAACCTGATTTCCTGTGACTTACAACTTTCTCGGTAGGCATGCTGATGGACATGCACAGTGTGACCCTGCATCTGGAGTCTATCCACCTCCATCATCCCTCTGTCACTCATGCACTTTCCTTCCATCTCCCCTGAAACTCACAACATGACCCTGCTCCTTCTGCCATCCATTCTGGAGCCTCTAATCATTACCCTTGACCCACAACTAATGACCTTCAACTTTCTATCTCGCACCCCTTGACCTAATCCCCCCTCACCACTGACCCTCCTGCCATCTTCCTTGAGTCTCCCCCCATCATTCTTGACAGAAGGACTTAATTTGGTGAAGTTCCCATTTGTTGAGTATTCATGTGTGCAAATGCTTGGTAAATGGGTTCCCACTTCTGGGCTACAAGATGGTCACTCCGCTGCTGACACATCACCCTGAATTTCTCACACTCAATCCAATGTCGGAAAACTGAGATTTCAGCTCCTACCCAATTAAGTCCCCCCACCTGCCTTGTTTCCCACTCTGGGAGTGGAGACAGCTGGACCTCCAGGGGACACCTCTACGCCAGCAGCAGATAAACAGAGGGTGAGGCTCGGGGCCTTCACTCATCTTGCGGGAGCAGACACAGCTAGAACTGCGAGGGATAACTCTACAGGGCAGCGGGCTGAGTTTGAAAAAGATCCAGGAGTGACATCACAGGATAAATGGAAGTTCATTGGTTTGTGAGAAGCTGCTGTTTGGGAGTGTGTTTAAATACCTTTAAATTGGAGAAATGAATCATTAATAAAGAAGTAGCTGCTTGGATTTCAATAAGGAATGCTAGAAATAGGGAAGTAAAGTTAAATAAAGTCACAGTGAAATAAAGTAATAAAGTAAACCAAAGTAAGATAAAGTTAACATAAGTGTAATAAGGTTGTTACTAGTAATTTATTCTATTCGTTCTACTTACTCTAAGTGTAATAAATAGTTTTTAGAGTTACGGGATGGGAGGTCAGCTCGGCCAAGAGGAGTGTTCATCCTACAGTATGTATGATGTCATGGACTCACCATGACAAACACATCTGTTGGAAGTGTCACCAGCTGCACAAGCTTGAGCTCCAGGTTTCGGAACTTGAGCGGCGGCTGGAGTCACCGCTGTGCATCCGTGAGGCAGTGGACTACGTGGATAGCACCGTTTAGGGAGGTGGTCACACTGCAGGTCAGAAGCGTACAGCCAGAGAGGGAATGGGTGACTGCCAGGCAGTCTAAGAGAACCAGACAGGTAATGCAGGAGTCCCCTGAGTCGATCCTGCTTGCATGTCGGTTTCCCATTTTGGATGCTGATGAGGGTAATGGTTCCTCAGGGGAGTGCTGCCAGGGCCAAGCCTGCGGCATCATGGGTGGCTCAGCTGTACATGGGTGGGAGGAAGAAGAATGGAAGGGCAATAGTGATAAGGGATTCCACAGTCAGGGATCAGTCATGTGTTTCTGCAGCATTAAATGCGACTCCAGGATGCTGAGTTGCCTCCGTGGTGCCAGGGTCAAGAATCTCATGGAGCAGCTGCAGGACATCCTTCGGGGGAAGGGGGATCAGCCAGAAGCCGTGGTCCACATTGGTACCAACGGCATAGGTAGGGAGAGGGATGAGGTCCTGAAAGCAGATTTCAGGGACTTAGGAAGGAAATTAACAAGCTGAGGCAACTTCGCTGGCTTGGGGACATTCGCAGAATCGAGGACGGACACATACCTAAGGATTTTCTGTTGGAAAGGTAGCCAGAGCCAGGTTACCAGTAGGACAACCAAAGTTGCGGAGACTTGATAAATTAAAAAAGTATGCATTTAAATGTGGCACATTTTTACAGCCTGAGATTGTACTAAAGTACTTCACAGCAAATGAAATACTTAATTGAAGTATAATTTCTGCTGTAATCATAGAATCGTGCAACAGAGAAGGGGGGCATTTGGTTTGTCATGAAGACACTAATAGCATGCCAGAAATACTAAATAATCATGGGGCATAAGGAGGGGGTGCGAAATAAATACGATAACTATCACTAGGGAAAAAGTACTAGGGAAACTACTGGGGCTAAAGGCCTATATGTCACCTGGACCTGATGGGTTGTATCCTGGGATATTAAAGGAAATAGCTGCAGAGATAGTAGATGCACTGGTAGTAATCTTCCAAGAACCTTTAGATTCTGGATAAGTCTCAGAGGATTAGAAAACTGCCAACACTCTTGTTCAAAAAGGGAGGGAGACAAAAAACAGGTAAGTATAGGCCAGTTAGCTTAACATCTGTCATTGGGAAAATGTTAGAGTCAATTATAAAGGATGTAATAGCAGAACATTTAGAAATGCACAATCCAATCAAGCAGAGTCAGCATGGCTTCACGAAGGGGAAATCATGCTTGACAAATTTATTAGAATTCTTTGAGGAGGTAACAAGCAGGATAGATAAAGGGGAACCAGTAGATGTAATATATTTGGACTTCCAAAAGGCTTTCGATAAGGTCCCACAAATAGGGCTGAATTTTCCCCTCATCGGTGGGAAAGTTGATGGGCAGGCGTGTTTCCGATCGGCGCCCCCGATCAGAGGCACAGCGCCATTTTACGATGTCACATGAGGTGGGACATGTCCATAATTTCCCGAAAAACTCTATTAAACTTTTTTAAAAGCTACATGAAACTTCATTCCCCCCCCCCCCCACCCCCCACCATGGATCAGGATTTATGCTTTTTCCAGTTCACGCCAGAGCTCCTGGCCTGCCTGCCAACATTAAGGTTAGACGGGCAGGTCCTTTAATTACATAATTGACTCTGTCAATGGCCTCAATTAGCCATTGACAGGTCGGCGGGTGCACAGCTGATTCTGCTGAGCCCCGCCTTCCTGAAAATTTAAATGGAGCACGGTGACATCAGGAGTTCCACCCGATGTCACCGCGCATCATTTTACGCATCAGCAAGCGGGCCCCCCCCACCCCCCCCCACCCCCCCCACTCGCCAACACGTAAAATCCTGCCCATAAATCTAATTAATAAGATAAGAGCAAATGGTGTTGGGGGTAGTATATTAGCATGGATAGAGAGCTGGCTAACTAAAAGAAGACAGAGAGTTGGGATACGGGGGAGGTGGGGGGGGGGTGGTGATTTTCAGGATGGCAACCTGTAACTAGTGAAGTGCCACAGGAATTAGTGCAGGAATGACTTGGATGAAGGAAATTGATGTACTATCACCAAGTTTGCGAATGATACAAAAATAGGTGGGAAGGAAAGTGGTGAGGATGACACAAAGAGTCTATAGAGGGATATAGACAGGCTAAGTGAGTGGACAAAACATGGCAGATGGAATATAATGTGAGAAAATGTGACGTTATGTACTTTGGCAGGGAGAATAGAGGAGCTGAATATTACTTAAATAGAGAAAGACTGAAGAAAACTGCAGCACAGAGAGATTTGGGAGTCCTCGTGCATGAATCCCAAAAAGCTAACACACAAGTTCAGTAGGTAATAGGTAAGACAAATGGAATGTTGGCCTTTATTTCAAAGGGAATGGAGTATAAAAATAGGGAAGTCTTGCTAAAACTATACAAGGCACTTGTTAGACCACACTGAGAATACTGTGAACAGTTTTCGTCTGCTTATCTAAGGAAACTTATACTGGCACTGGAAGCAGTCCAGGGAAAGTTCACTAGGTTGATTCAGGGTAAGGAGGGATTTTCTTATGAAGAGAGGTTGAGTAGGTTGGGCCTGTACTTATTGGAGTTTAGAAGAATTGGAGGCGACCTTATTGAAACATATAAGATTCTTAGGGAGGTTGACAGGGTAGATGCTGAGAGGTTGTTTCCCCTTGTGGAAGAGTCTAAGTAGTCTCAGAGTAAGGGGAGCGCCCACTGAAACACAGATGGGGAGGAATTTCTTCTCTCAGAGGGTAGTGAATCTGTGGAATTCTTTACTGCAGGGAGCTGTAGAGGCTGGGTCATTAAGTATATTCAAGCTAAGATAGAAAGATTTTTAATCAGTAAGGGAATCAAGGGTTATGGGGAAAAGGCAGTAAAGTGGAGTTGAGGATAATCAGATCAGTCATGATCTAATTGAATGGCACAGCAGACTCGATGGGCCAAATGGCCTACTTCTGCTCCTACGTCTTATGTTCTTTATGTTTGTAAGAGCTCTTTGAAAGAGCTAGGCAAATAGTCACACTGCCCTGTTCTATTCCTGCACTTTTTAAAAATTTGAACCTGCTTCCACCATCCTTGCAGATTTTAAAAACTCTTCAAGTTAAAAAAACCTCATGTAGGAAATACAGCAGGTAACTCAAGCAAAAACTGCAATTTGATAATGACCTGTGTGTTATGCTTAAAGGTGCTATGTCCTTTTATACCATTTATTTTGACTAAGCAAAACAAACCGAGAGTTCTCCACATATTTCAGTGACCTTTTTGTTGTGAAAATACATAAAGCTTCCAAAACACTCATTTTTTATATCTGAACAATGAGCTTTGCATGCAATGGCTGTTTCATCAGATACACTTTTCAGTTCATGGCTAACTGTGCCTCTTCTGTGCTCCTCAATGACACATCAAAAATGCATTTCTGAGTAAAAGAGTGGAAAAGCAGTTAAATAAATAATAGGGTAAAAAAACAATCACTTCATCCCGGGGTCACTTCAAAGTCAAACTGTTAACCAGTTTGGCCCTATACTCTGGGTATTGGCAATGTAACTGGTCCTGTATTGTCAAATAAAGTATAATTATTTTGTGACCCTTATAGATACTGAGAGTATCCATAAATAAAAACAGAACAGAGTTGGCATTTGAGGTCAAGAGCTGAAACGTTAACTCTCTGTTTCCCTCTCTACAGATGCTGTCTGGCATGCTGAGTGTTTCCAGCATTTTCTGCCTCTGTTTTAGCTTTCCAGCATCCACAAAGTTTATATAGGAATGCTTTCTTTTAAAAAATGCTAAATTCAAATTCACAAACTGCCTTGGTGGGTTTTGAATTCGCATGTTGTGTAGGCAAGGCCTCTTGAGTTTCAGTCCAGTAACATCATGACAATAAAGGAAGTAACCAGCCAATATACGACACCAGCTCCAGATTTGGAAGAAGTCCAATTTCTCAGCCTGTGGCTGTAAAAGTAACTATTTCTTTTGCTATTAGGTCTGTGCTGGGCATCAGGTGGAGATTGTCAACTTTTGCTCAAGACACCACCAGCTGTATGGGAAGGTGGCTAATGGACTGTTCTAGAAGGCTAGGGAGGTTCATTTATCCAAGGATGCCAACAGTTGGTCACACACAACAATAGATCTTATATAATATTCCTTCACACCAGCCAAGTCTGTTGAAGGGTCATGAGGACTCGAAACGTCAACTTTTTTCTTCTCCACCGATGCTGCCAGACCTGCTGAGTTTTTCCAGGTAATTCTGTTTTTGTTTTGGATTTCCAGCATCTGCAGTTTTTTGTTTTTAAGACCTTAAACATTCCTTCCAGACCAAACAATGACCTATTTGTCCTTCTTTCAATTGTGTTTACTGTATTCGCTGTTCAAAGGCAGTCTTGTGGCGCATCATGAAGCTATTAATGTATATAATATTTTAGAAAATATTTTTTCTTTTAAAATAGAGGTTTAGTCTGCAGGTATGTCTTAATTGGATTGAAGCCAACTAGCCTAGGTGGTTTGATGTACTTGTTTGAGATGTAAACAGAGAGATAGCATGAATTGGCATTTTTTGAATAAAGCATTCAAGAAGTGGGGTAAAAACATGCCATCTTTCTGGCAGCTACCAAGCAATATTTTATATTACTAATAAATTTGGTACAATGAATGGGGTTTCATTGTTAAAAGGTACAGTTTAAAGAGACTGGTGAGACAATGAGAATTTGAAATTAATCAGTGGTGGTAGGTATAACTTCAGTAGTTTTCGGGTGTGCAGAGCAGAGGCAATGTAAGATCAAAAGGCAGCTGCAAGCACAGTGAAAAGAGCCTCATTTTGAATTCATAAGGTGAAAATGCTTTGCCTGGTGTTTAAGTCTATGGGTTGCTGTTGCCTTAATAGAGATTAGTTAGGGAATTTGTTAAAAGTTATGATAGTAGTAATTTGTAGCCATGTGTATATATATATATATATATATAAACCAGTGTAAATTAATAAAATGTTTCAATTAATGTAATGTAAAACCTCGAGAACTGGTGGTCTGATTCCTGAATTCAGAGTCACATCTCAATCGTAACACTTAAAATTATACGTTATGACAGTTGTTTAAAGTTGCCCTCTGGGAATTTTAAGTAACTCTGCTTTACCAACTGCATCAGTCAGAACATTGCACAGTGGGTAGTGTCCCTGCCTCCGAAGGCCGGTGTGGATCAGATTGATGCCAGCAGCATGGGATTTGATCCCTGTTCCTGTTGGGATGGATTTGGAACCTGTCTCCTTGCCCTACCTGTAGTGGAGATTGTGGTGCTATAGGTTGGACCTGCCTCTGAGCAGAGGACTGAAGAAGAAAATTCACTGCTCAGAATATGGTCTCCTCTGCATCAGGAAGATAAAAGGCAGATTGCTTTGCAGAACCCCTCCATCCCCAGCTTTCAGTCTCACCTGTCATTTGAATTCTCCACCTTGCTACAACTCTGATCTTCCTGCCCTGGGACAGCTGCAGCAACCCAATGAAGCTCAACACAAGCTTGAGGAACACTACCTCATCTTTTGACACACTTCTAAACTCAACATTGAGTTCAACAATTTTAGGTCATAATCTCTCCCCTATTTCATTCCTTCTCTTTCTTGGTTTGGCATTTTTGTTTCTCTCTTATTTCCTTTGCTTTGTCTTCACATGGACGTTATTCAGGATCCTGCCATTCATGCCTCTTCTAGACACAAGTTTTGTTTCTTTACTTGTCCCATTGCCACTCCCTTTGACCCCAAAACATGAAACTTTTTTATCATGTAATCTTTCCTGGCTGCCACCCTAACACAGACCTTCACTTTTGTTCTTCTTCCCACACACCCTCTCCTCCGTCCCCCACAATTTTCACTCACTAAAAACCCACTACATTTCTAATTTGTTCTAATTCTGATGACTGGCCACAGAACATAAGAACATAAGAAATAGGAACAGGAGGAGACCATTTGGCACCTTGAGTTTGCTCCATCATTCAAAAATCATGGCTGATCTTCTTGTGTTTTGATTTCCATGTTCCCACCTAACTCCGATAACCTTTGATTCCCTTGCCTAACAAGAATCTACTGAAGATAAAAGCATCAAAGAATCTATCTACCTCTGCCTTAAAAATATTCAGTGGCCCGCCTCCACCACCTTCTGAGGCAGAGAGTTCCAAAGTTACACAACCCTCTGAGAGAAAAAAATTCTCCTCACATCTGTCCTAAAAGGACAACCCCTAATTTTAAAACAGTTACCCCTAGTTCTTGACTCACACACAAGAGGAAACATGCTTTCAACACCTACCTGTCAAGGCTGTTCAGGATCTTGTATACTTCATCAAGTCACCCCTCGCTCTTCTAAACTCCATTGGAAACAAGCCCAGCCTGTCCAGCCTTTCCTCATAAGACAACACACTCATTCCCAGTATCAATCTAATAAACCTCCTTTGGACCGCCTCCAACACATTAACATCCTTCCTTAAATAAGGAGACCAAAACTGCACACAGTATTTCAGGTGCGATCTCACCAATGCCTTACATCCTTACTTTTATGTTCAATCCCTCTCCGAGTAAAGGGTAGCATTCCATTAGTCTCCTTAATTACTTGTTGTACCTGCATATTAACTTTTTGTGACTCATGTACTAGAACACCCAGATCCCTCTGTGCCTCAGAATTATGCAGCCATTCTCCATTTAAGTAATACTCTGCTTTTGTGTCCTTCCTGTCAAAGTGAACAACTTCACATTTTCCCATATTAAACTCCATTTGCCAGATGTTTTCCCACTCACTCAACTATTTATATCCATCTAAAACCTCCTCATGCCCTCTTCACAACATACTTTCCTACCTATCTTTGTGTCATCTTCAAATTTAACTACCATGTCTTCACTCCCCTCATCTAAGTCATTGATATAAATCGTAAACAGTTGAGGCCCCAGTACAGACGCCTGTGGGACTCCACTCGTCACATCCTGCCAATCAGAAAAAGACCCATTTATGCATACTGTCTGCTTTCTGCCAGCCAGCTGATCTTCTATCCATGCTAATGTGTTACCCCCTACACCATGCGCTTTTCTTTTCCGTATTAATCTTTAATGTGGCACCCTATCAAATGTCTTCTGGAAATCCAAGTACAGTATGTCTACAGACTTCCCTTTATCCACTGTGCATGTTTCTCCTTCAAAGAACTCCAAAAAAATTGGTTAAATATGATCTTCCTTTCACAAAACCATGTTGACTCTGCCCAATTGCCTTGAGCTCTTCTAAGTGCCCAGCTATAACCTCCTTAATGATCGATTCTAATAACTTCCCCACGACAGTTAAGCTAACTGGTCTATAGTTTCCTGTTTTCTGCCTCTCTCCCTTCTTGAACAGAGTGGTTATATTTGCCACTTTCCAAACTGATGAAACCTTTCCAGAATCTAGTGAGTTTTGACAAATTAACACCAGCTCATCCACTATCACTAGCCACCTCTTCTAAGACCCTAGAATGTAGTCCATTGGGACGCAGAGACTTGCCAGGCTGCAGTTCCATCAATTTGCTCAGTACCATTTCCCTAGTGATTTCAATTTCACCAAGTTCCTTTCTCCTGTTCACCTGATTTGCGGCTATTACTGGAATGTTTATTGTATCCTTTATAGTAAATACAGAAACAAAACATTTGTTCTTTTCTTCCGCCATTTCCTTATTATCTACTATTAACTCCCCATTGTCACTCTCTAGAGGACCAACATTCACTTTACTTACTCTTTTCCTTTTTAAGTACCTGTAGAAATTCTTGCTATCTATTTTTTCATTTCTAGCTGGTTTCCTTTCATACTCTAATTTATTTCTCCTGATTAACCTTTTAGCCATTATCTGCCATTCTTCATATTCTGTCCAATCACCTGTCCTGCCACTCATCTTTGCAGAGTTGACTGCTTTTTCCTTAAGTGTGATGCTTTCCTTAACTTCTTTAGTTAACACGGATGGTGGGTCCTCCCCTTAGAATGTTTCTTTACAGTAGGAATATACTTATTCTGAATACCCTGAAATATCCCCTTAAATGTTTGACACTGCTTCTACTATTGATCTATCTTCTAGCCTAGTTTCCCAGTTCACTTCAGCTAGCTCAGCTTTCATCCCCACATAGTTGCCCTTATTTAAGTTTAAGATTTAAGTCTTAGACCCACACTTCTCCCTTTCAAACTGGACGTAAAATTTAATCATATTGTGGCCACTGCTACCTAGGGGTGCCTTTACTCTGAGGTCATTAATTAATCCTCTCATGTTCCACAATACCAAGTCTAATATAACCTGCTCTTTGGTTGGTTCCAGAACATGCTGCTCTAAGAAACTATCTCAAAAGCATTCTAAGAACTCCTCAACCAGGCTACCACAGCCAATATGATTTTTCAAATTTATGTATAGATTAAATGCACCCACGATTGTCGCCATCCCTTTATCACAAGCACAGCTTCACCTGCTCCACCCCCACCCACCCCCCACCCCCTTAAGCAGCATAAATTTCATTACATTTTTATTTCTCTTTAGCTCTGAAGAAGAGTCATAAGGACTCAAAACATTAACTCCACTTTTTTTCTCTCCACAGATGCTGTTAGACCTGCTGAGTTTTTCCAGCATTTTCTGTTTTTGTTTCAGATTTCCAACATCCGCAGTATTTTGCTTTTAAGTTATGCTGAACCTGTAATAAGATTAGATCAGGTCACAACTGGTTATGTCTGGTTCTGGTCACCACACTTTAGGATGAATGTGAGGACCCTTGAGCGGATGCAGAGGAAATTTACCAGAATGGTTCAAGGGATGAGGAATTTTAGCTACAAGGTTGGGTTGGAGAAGCTGATGTTGTTTTCCTTGGAATAAAGGAGATTGAGGGAAGATTTGATAGATGTGCACAATATTATGACAGACTTAGGTAAAGTAGACATAGCTGTTCCCATTAGTTGATGGTAAAAGGACCAATGGACACTGGTTTAAGGCTTTGGGCAAGAATTGCAGACAAGGTATGAGGAAGAACACTTATACACAGTGGGTGGTAATGACCTAGAGCTCACTGCCTATGAGGCTGATGGAAGTGGAGACAATGAACAATTTCAAAAGGAAATTGGATGGGAACTTGAGGGAAATAAGCATGCAGTACTATGGGGATGGAGAGGGGATGAGATGGATAGGATTGCTCTACAGTGAGCCAGTATGGACTCGATGAGCTGAATTTCCTCCTTCCAAGCCGTAATGGTTCAATGATTTTATGACCTGCAATAATATTTCCATTCGCCCGACAGTCAAGGATTCCAGGCCAACACATCACTGCTTCATCCTGCAACCTGCTTGCCTGCCTAATTTAATGTGAGGAAAATAACTGATTGCTTTCAGGCAGGGGAAGCAATCATATCTTATCCTGAAGATGATTGCTTTTGATATCTCTAGAATACCTGAGGTGCTAACAGAACACTAATTCAACAACACAGACTAATCTCCCCACTTGACAGCATCCCCCAAAGTCGTGATCTACATCACATAGGACAAGGGCAGCAGGTGGATGGGAACACCAACAGCTCTAAGTTTCCCTCCAAGTCATAGACCAATCCTTCATCTTCACTGGATCACAATCGTGGAACTCACGACCTAACAACACTGTGGGAGCATAGTTCAAGAAGATGGCTCTTCACCACCTTCTCAAGTCAAACAGGGATAAGCATTAAATAGCTGCCTTGTCAGCAATGCCCATGTCTTGAGGATTAATTTTTATAAAGACTCGAATATAGAGCAAGCTTTTCTGGACTTATGAAGCTGCAATCTGCTATCTTGATTGGCCTGGTCGACTCTGAGTGAAATGAATGCAGAAAACACTCGAAATTTGGAAACTAAACAATGTGCTGCTTATTGAACAACTCAGTTTACAGAACAGAACATTTTCGTATCAGAGAATATCAGATCTATAATCAAAGTGGAGCAACTGCAACAGCCTATGGATCATACAAAAATTCTATGCCATTTAAGTAAAATACCTTTTGTCATGAATGTGTAGTTGTGATATTACAGATTCTGTAAATCAGCTAATCTTTTAATTTTTTTTATTCATTCATTGGGTGTGGGTGTTAGTGGCCAGGTCAGCATTTATTGCACATCCCTAATTGAGAAGGTGGTAGTGAGCTGCCTTTTTGTACCGCTGCAGTCCATGTGGTGTAGGAAAACCCACAGTGCTGAACACAATGGACACAAGAAGCCTTAAAGATGGCTTCCACGTGTCAACTGACCTTTTCAGCTGCAATGTCTTCCAGCTTCCAGAAAGCTACAAGTGGATTTCAGATAACATAGAAACATAGAAAATAGGAGCAGGAGTAGGCCATTTAGCCCTTTGAGTCTGCTTCGCCATTCATTATGATCATGGCTGATCATCCAACTCAATAGCCTGCTCCCGCTTTCTCCCCATATCCTTTGATCCCTTTCACCCCAAGAGCTATATCTAACTCATTCGTGAAAACGTACAACGTTCTGGCCTCAACTACTTCCACAGGCTCACCACTCTCTGGGTGAAGACATTTCTCCTCATCTCAGCCCTAAATGGTCTACCCCCTATCCTCAGACTGTGACCCTTGGTTCTGGACTCCCCCACCATCGGGAACATCCTTCTGCATCTACCCTGTCTAGTCCTGTTAGAATTTTATAGTTTACTATGAGATTCCCCCTCATTCTTCTGAACTCCACCGAATATAATCCTAAACGAATCAATCTCTCCTCATATGTCAGTCCTGCCATCCCAAGAATCAGTCTGGTAAACCTTCACTGCACTCCCTTTATAGCAAGAACATCCTTCCTCAGATAAGGAGACCAAAACTGCACACAATATTCCAAGTGTGGTTTCACCAAAGCCCTGTATAATTGCAGCAAGACATCCCTGCTCCTGTACTCGAATCCTCTCGCTATGAAGGCCAACATACCATTTGCCTTCTTTACCACTTGCTGCCCTTGCATGCTTACCTTCAGTGATTGGTGTATGAGGACACCCAGGTCTCGTTTTACATTCCCCTCTCTCAATTGATAGCCATTAAGATAATAATCTGCCTTCCTGTTTTTGCTACCAAAGTGGATAACCTCACATTTATCCACATTATACTGCATCTGCCATACATTTGCCCACTCACTCAGCTTGTCCAAATCACACTGAAGCGTTGCTGCGTCCTCCTCAAGCTCACTCTCCCACCCAGCTTTGTGTCATCTGCAAATATGGAGATATTACATTTAGTTCCCTCATTTAATCAGTAATATATATTGTGAATAGCTGGGATCCCAGCACTGATCCCTATAGTACCTCACTAGTCCTTGCCTGCCATTCGGATAAAGACCCATTTATTCCTACTCTTTGTTGCCTGTCTGCCAACCAGTTTTCTATCCAAATCAATACACTACCCTCAATTCCATGTGCTTTAATTTTACACGCTAATCTCTTATGTGGGACTTTGTCAAAAGCCTTCTAAAAGCCCAAATAAACCACATCCACTGGCTCCCTCTCATCAACTCGACGAGTTACATCCTCGAAAAATTCCAGTAGATTTTTCAAGCATGATTTCCTTTTCATAAATCCATGCTGACTCTGTCCAATTCTGCCACTGTTTTCCAAGTGCTCATCTATTAAATCTTTTATAATGGACTCAAGAATTTTCCCCACTACTGACGTCAGGGTGATGAGTCTATAATTCCGTGTTTTCTCTTTACCTCCCTTTTTAAATAGTGAGGTTACATTAGCTACCCTCCAATCTGTAGGAACTGTCCAGAGTCTATAGAATCTCGGAAGGTGACCACCAATGCATCCACTATTTCTAGGGCCTGTAGGGGGTGGTGTGTGTGTGTCAGCTTCACTTCTGACTTCTGAGTGGTCCAAATCGCTCCCACTCCCTGGGTTCTAGACCTTGGACTTATTTGGGGGTTGTGACAAAGTGCAGCAGACAAATGGTTTTGGTGCAAGAAAAAAAAACTGAGTTTATTGAAGTCACAAATGAACGTATAACATTAGAATTACACTGAGATTATACAGACCTACAAAGTACACTTAGTTAAGAATGGGGAACACACGACATAACGAGGGAAAATCACGCTACTAATCCCCTTACCCTGGTCCCACCCCCAAAATCTAACTAATTTGATCCAGGAGAGGTCAGGGATCATGCTCACCAACCAGGGTCCCTTGACAGTTCGAAATCCAGCCAGGTAAGCCGATTGCAGTTTTGGGGTACGCTCTTTGTGTCCTCTGGGGCCTGCCGTCCCCACGTGGTCCTGGTCTGTGGAATCTGTGAAGGTTCTTCAGTTGGGTGGAGGGCGCGGTTGTGGGTGGTCGATCTTCGTGGAGGGCTGTGGTTGCGGCCTTGTTGTCTTCGGTTGAGCCTGCCACCCTGTGCCCCTCGCCGTGATGTTGCCTCCAGGCCTGCAAACCTATAGATCTCCTCCCTCCACTTGGCTCAGCTCCCTGCTTAAACTCTGCTTCAACCACTCCCAACTGCCCACTGCCCAAAAACTGCTCACTTCAGATCTGCTGGCCCAGTTATACTGTTTTTTTTTTAATTTCTTATCTCAATCCAAATCAAGGTTAGTCCTTTGTTTGATTTTGGTGGGCTTCCCGAGGTGATTGTTGTCTCATTATTTTTAATGGGCTCGCATGATGTTTATCATTGTCTTCCTGCCCCTGTAACTACTCTTGAACTGAAAGCCATTGTATATGTGAAGTATTGATGGGTTTGCATAATTGCATTTATTGTTGTCTTCCTGTCTTAGTAGTGAGTAGGGATTATTTATGCAAGATTTTGATGGGCTTTAGTTTCGTGTAAGATGAAGTCTTTCTTCGGGTTGATTGTTTTAAAGGGAAGAATGCGTATTCTGTCTCCTCTCGTTGTCTGGTTTCAGGTTCAAAAGTCATATCCTTGTTGATGATATGAAAAATGTGGGAATTTTGAGAACCCTTCAGGCCATTTTCTTAAGTATTCCTGAGCGTAGTCGTCCAGAAAACCATCCCATATACACTCCAGGAATTTCTCCTCTACTATATTGTTACTAATTTGATTTGCCCAATCTATATGCATATTAAAGTCACCCATAATTACAGATAAAAGCAAAAAACTGCGGATGCAGGAAATTCAAAACAAAAACAAAAATACCTGGCAAAACTCATCAGGTCTGGCCACATCTGTGGAGAGGAGCATAGTTAACATTTCGAGTCCACATGACTCTTCAACAGAACTAAGGAAAAATAGAAAAGGGGTGAAATATAAGCTGATTTAAGGGGGGGTGGTGGGACAAGAAGAGCTGGATAGAGGGCCAGTGATAGGTGGAGATAACCAAAAGATATCACAGACAAAAGGACAAAGAGGTGTTGAAGGTGGTGATATTATCTAAAGGAATGAGCTATTAAGGGTAGAAATCAGGATGAGCAAGGTACAGATAGCCCTATTTCTATAATTACAGATGTTCTTTTGTTGCATGCATCTCTAATTTCTTGTTTAGTGCGATTCCCAACATCACCACTACAGTTTGGGGGTCTATATACAACCTCCATTAATGTTTTTTGCCCCTTAATGTTTCTCAGCTCTAGCCAAACAGACTCCACATCATTGGAGCTAATATCTTTCCTCACTATTGCGTTAATTTCCTCTTTAACAAGCAATGCAACTCCACTGCCTTTTCCTTTTTGTCTGTCCTTCCTAAATGTTCAGTTCCCATCCCTGGTCACCCTGTAGCCATGTCTCCGTAATGTCGACTATATCATACTTGTTTACATCTATTTGCGTGGTTAATTCATCTACTTTATTGTGAAAGCTCCTCGCATTAAGGCACAAAGCCTTAAGGCTTGTCTTTTTAACATTACTTGTCCTGTTCCCACTATTTCCCACTGAGGCCCTGTTTGATTCTTGCCCTTGATTTCTCTGCCTATCACTTTTCTTATTCCCCTTTCTGTCGTTTGGTCTTGTCCTTGATTCCCCCTCTTCTGACTCCTTGCATAGGTTCCCATCGCCCTGCCATTTTAGTTTAAACCCTTCCCAACCACTTTAGCAAATATTCCCCCTAGGACATCAGTCCCAGTCCTGCCCAGGTGTAACCCGTCCAGTTTGTACTGGTCCCACCTCCCTCAGAACCAGTCCCAATGTCCCAGGAATCTGAAACCCTACCCCTCACACCATCTCTTCAGCCACGTATTTGTCCGACATATCCTATTTCTACTCTGACTAGCATGTGGCACTGGTAGTAATCCTGAGATCATTACCTTTGAGGTCCTACTTTTCAACTTACTTCCTAACTCTCTATATTCTGCTTTTAGTACCTCATCCCTTTTTTTACCTCTGTCGTTTGTGCCAATGTGTACCACGACCACTGGCTGTTCACCCTCCCCCTTCAGAATGTCCTCTAGCCGCTCTGAGACATCCTTGACCCTAGCAGCAGGGAGGCAACGTACCATTCTGGTTTTTCGTTTGCGGCCACAGGAACGCCTATCTATTCCCCTTACAATTGAATCCGCTATAACTATTGCATTCCCACACTTTTTACCCCTCCCCTGTGCAGCAGAGCCAACCGTGGTGCAACAAATTTGGCTGTTGCTGCTTTCCCCTGAGAGGCCATTCCCCTCAACAGTATCCAAAGCGGTATATCTGTTTTTCAAGGGAATAGCCACAGGGGATTCCTGCCCTGCCTGCCTAGTCCTCTTGCTCTGCCTGGTGGTCACTCATCTGCTTCCTGCCTGTGGACTCTTAGCCTGCCATCTGACCATCTGTCTATAGGTTCTTTCCATGCTATTCTCCGCCACATGGACGTTCCACAGTTTCCCCAGCAACCGCTCCAGCTCTGAAACCTGGGCTTTCAGGAGCTGCAGCTGGAGACACTTCCTATGCACATGCTGGCGCCGGGCACTAGAAATGTTCCCAGCTTCCCACATAAAGCAGAAGGAACACACCGCAGCTTTAAGCTCTCCTGCCATGACTTACCCCTTTAAATTAAACTTTTTGGAAGATGCTAAATATCAAATAATATCAATTACTCTAGGGCCCTTCTTCCCTGCTCCTCGTTGCTACAGAATATAGCCCTTATAAATGATGAACCACAAAATAAGACCTTAAAAACTATAAGCGATAAAAGTAGTAAATACTTACCCAACATACTCGTGGTACTCAAAGGATCACCTCATTCCCTCCTCACCAAACTCCCTCAGTCACCAAACTCCAACTTAAGCACTCTACTGTAGCCCAAAGCAGCTCTCCAGTTTAGACAAAGTCAGCACTGTGAGATGGCCTCTTTTTATACTCTCTGAATCTAGCCTCTGAAAACTTGTTTAAGCCAGTTATCTAATTAACTAGTTGTAGCTATAAGCAGTTGTATAAACCCTGTTTTAAAGCTGGCCTAAAACTCACCTTCTTCCGCTCCATGAACGTGCAGATAGTGTGTGATCACAGGATGCAGATTCTACAAGTCTGTTCAAGATGCCCTGGGAGCTCCCATGATGCTTATATCCTGAGACACTCCCAGGTGCCGAGGCTCTTCAGTGCTCCAGCCTGAATGGATGGATGGCTGCTGGGTGACAATGGCTATCTCTTGAAAAGGTGGCTTATGACGCCTCTCCGCCTCCCAAGAACAGAGGCAGAGCAGTGTTATAATAGGAGCCATGCCTCCACGAGGGCAGTGATAGAGAGGAACAATAGGTTTTCTCAAGGTGCACTTCCCATGCCTGAGCCATTCAGGGGAAGCACTACAATACTGCCCCCCCCACCAAGACCGGGTGTCACTGATAGTAGTTATATACTGTGCTCTCCACAATCTGGCACTGGCAAGGGGGGACCCATTGTAGGAAAAGGATCTTGAGGCAGCTCCACAGGCCACAGAGAATGAATCCAGTATTGGGTCAGAAGAGGAGCACGGTGAGGAGAACACCGAGGGTGTGGAGGTAGACCTCTGTATCTTTCAGATAGGCAGAGATAGCAGGGATGCCTTGATCCAACGCTTCTCCAGCTAGGCTGCCAAAGATCTGCTTCTACCTCTTGCCCAGGGTGTCGCCTCCATCCCGGATGTCTGAAATGACCTTTTCATTTGAATCCAAAGTCCACTCAGTGCTTTCTCAATAAAGTTTCGAGCCACTCACATTCAGCATTACATACTGGCGTACCCTGCACCAAAAAAAAATACACAGGTGAAACATACTCAAGGCCAGTACAACAAAAACAATATTTAAAAGCAAAATGCTGTGGAAGCTGGAAAACTGAAACAAAAACAGAAAGTGCTGGAAAAACTCAACAGGTCTGGCAGCATCAGTGGAGAGAGAAACAGAGTTAATATTATGAGTCCGTATGATCCTTCTTCAGGGCAAAATGTATCTCATTTTAACAATCCAAAAAAATTAACATAACCTCCTCTGCTCTTCATTCTCAGACCAATAAACATAAACAAAACATTACAGGACAGAAGATTACCCGTGACCAGTCTTTCTTGTGCTCATGGTGCCTTAAACTTACGTTTGCGAGTGCTACATCTTGATGCCCCACCTCACTGGCACCAGCATTGGAGGCAGCCTGCTGACTCTGCTATCTTAAACAAAAACAAAAATTGCTGGAAAAACTCAGCAGGTCTGACAGCATCTGTGGAGAGAAAGACAGAGTTAACATTTCAAGTCCATATGACTCTTCTTCAGAACTCTGCTCTGCTGTCTTGTTGGCCTTGATGACCTTGGCGGTTGTCCTCTGGCCAGTGGAGCCTGTGCTGGCCCCGCCTGCGAGGGAGCAGCCAGTGCCACACCTGGCTTCACCCCAGTTGCCACAGCCTCATCAGATGACACGGTTACTGGCAGAGGGGTGGAGGAGCTGCTGCCGTCATCCAGAGCGCCCTGAGAGGAGCCCGCAAAGACAAGCAGCTCTTGCGCCAACTTGAGATTGCTCTGGACCTCCCTGCTCGCCATTGATAGACGGGAAATTAGCTGGGATACTGGGTGCCTCATCCATCTCCCACACTGACACTGACCATCTGAGGTGATTGCCTGTGTGAGGGCTTGCAGGTCCGAGCGCAACCCCAGGAACACCTGATTCTGTCCCTGGAGCTGCCTCTCCATGAGAGTCGTGGCCCACTCCATGGAGGAGGCAGGATGCTCAGCCGCATGCACACCCTCATGGATCTCCACCAGATCCTCCCACACACCCTGCTGGACATCCAGCATCTGCCGTCTAAAGGACAACTCCAGAGGCCGATCATCTACCTTTGACTCAGCATCGTCCTGGTCTGCAGCAGCCCTCCGACTGTCAGTGCCCTGGGAGCTCTCTGACTCTACCTGCTCCTCAGGTGAGTGTGAAGTGCCCTTACCTCTGTGTTCCGACATTCTAGCCAAGGATCCAATGCCCACCGAGGTGCTGGTATCTGCACTAGTGCCTTGTTCAGCGAGTGGGTGTGACACAGGTACAGCTGAAGACCGGTGGTCCTCTGGCATCAGGGTGGCTCTTCGGGGTCCGGGAAATGAACACCTGCTGGTGAATCTAAGGGAGAACAATGACGTGTCATTAGTTAAAGTCATCACACTGTCACTGTGCATGCCAGGCACCCTGGTGATACACTGGAGATCTGCATCATGGTGTCATCTTCCTTCAATGATCAATGGGGACTCCAGTTTTGAAGCCCCATCAAGGATGAGACTACACAAGAATGTTTGCACCATCCGAAACTCTCACCTCAGAGCATTGCACTCTTACCTTCATGTGACACCCCAGCCTCTCAGCAACCGGTTGACCGAGGTGTGTGGTGCCTCTCCAGCTCCAAGGTATCCTGCTCGAATCTGGATAGGATTAGGAGGTTTGGGACCCTCCGCCTGTCTTGCAACCTTTCAATATTGTTATGGGTTGTCTTCCCCTGAAAGGACAGAGGAGCATGGATGAGTCCACTCTGTACCTGCATTGCCATGGTCAACCCCACCTAAGGAACATCTGGCAGGGCACATCCGAGTCGTGACCCTCGAGCCACAAGTCACTCAGTCCAAGCAGCCAGGGCTCACCCCCTTGGTCAGCTCCTGCATCATTGAGAGTTGGCACTCAGGGTCTAACACCCCTGACGGCCAGACCTAAACACTTCACCACACTGATCCATGCCAACATGATACTTACCCTTCCAGAGTACAGCAGGTTGTTAAACGTTTTGCGGCACTGGACCCATGTGCGCCGCACAACGTCATGTCTGCTGACCAGCACTGCCACCTCCTCACAATCTCTTTTTGTCAGGTGCAGTGGCCTCCTCCTTCCATCTCTGGGAATGAGGATGTCCCTCCTGGCAGCCACCTCCTCCAGGAGGACCGTGAGGCACTTATCCGAAAACCGGGATGCCAAATGCCCACCCAACTTGCCCTCCAGCCTGGCGTCTCCAGCCGTACTTGAGGCCATAACCTCGGTGTTCAGAACGCTGCAAATATGTTCTTCCCTGGCAGCCTTCAAGGAGCAGCCTGTGTTGTTTGGCTGACAGGCCCCAGCCCCTGCTCACCCCTTCCTGACCACTGGGAAGAGGCACTTCACGCTGGGCTGGCCTGAATTGGCCAGCCAGCATGAAATCACAGTTCGGGGGCCAATTGCAGACTGATCGGTCCCACCCGCCAAGTGTAAAATTCAGGCCTCTGTGTCTGCTTGGCTTGCAGCATACAAAGCCAGAGCAGAGTAAGAGGGGAAGAAAGGCAAAGGATGAATTGGCAGCGATACCAGAGATACAACAAACAAGATGGATGCTTCAGATACTAAGTGTAGAGGAAAAGCAACAATTATTACATCTGCCAAGTAATAATGCCCAAGCCACTAGCCCTTCATTCCCTACTCCATTCTTCAGATACTGTTCACTGGCCTCCTCAAACAATCTCTGCTTGGTCCCATCCCAACAGTGCTACAAATTTTCAGCATTCCTTCCTGCTCTGTGAAGTGCCTTTGAAAACTTCTTGTTTTAAAGGCATAAGTTGATCGCAAGTTGGCGCTAAAGAAACATGGTGATAGAACATCAGGGGAGGGAGTGAATTACATCAAGACGCCTTCATTTGATCACAGTCCAGCCGGTGGAAAACACCTTGGTGCTACACTCCTACTGAAATGACAGTGGCACATTGGGAAAAGACATCAGTAGGGCCACATAGAAGTGGTCATATTCTAAGTTAGTGTCCTTGTATGGAGTCTTGCCCAGTGGTCGTGCATTTCAGCAAATTACGGATCCGCTGTCACTGATTCTCAGTCCGTTAATCCAGGTTAAGGCCCCCAGAATTTCCCATTATGTGTGAATGGCAGACAACTCCACACCCATAGCCCAACTCATAAATAAAAACAAAAAATGCTGGAAAAACTCAGCAGGTCTGGCAGCATCTGTGGAGAGAGAAACAGTGTTATTGTTTCGAATCCAATATGACTCTTCTTAAGGAACCGAAGAGAAGCAGGAAAGTTCGAAGGCCCAAAGAAGAGTCATACAAACTCGAAACATCATCTCTGTTTCTCTCCCTACAGATGCTGCCAGACCTGCTGAGCGTTTCCAGCATTTTCTGTTTTTATTTCAGCATCCACAGTACTTGGCCTTTGTTTTGGCCAAACTCATAAAATTGGCCCTGCAGCATCCTGTGTCTAGGTATCAACACCATGCTCAGGAGAATCCATAGACACGTCAAAAATGGAGGCAGAAATACACCAGGAACTATTTCACCCACATGACAAGCAGTACCAGAGACTAAAGATTCCTAAATATAATTTTGGCACTTAAATGCTTTAAGCATTCATGTGACTGTTAATTTAAAAGGGTCAGCACCTCTGTTTAACTAGAGATCAAGAGTGCCTTCATAAGATCATAGCTACTCTGATCGCGGTCCTAACTCCATTTTCCTGCCTGCCCTTATAACTCTTGATAACCGCGTCGATCAACAATCAGGCTAACTCAGCCTTACATATATTCAATGACCCAGTCTCCATTGCTCTCTGGGGAAGAGAATTCCAAAGACTAACAACCCTCTGACAGAATAAATTCCTCCTCATCTCCTTCTTAAATGGGAGACCCCTTATTTTTAAACAGTGACCTCTAATTCTAGATTCCCCCACCGGGTAGGGGAACATCCTCCCAACATCTACCCTGTCTAGCACCACCCCCCCACCCCCACCTTCCCCCCAGAATCTTATATGTTTCAATAAGATCACACCTCATTCTTCTAAACTCCAATGAGGATGGCCCAACATACTCAACCTTTCTGCACAGGACAACCCCTTTCATCCCAGGAATCAGCCTAGTGAACCTTCTCTGAACTGTATCCCTAGGCTGCTACCATAAGCCGTATCTTCTACAAGAACAACTTGCATTTATATAGAACTGTTAACATACTAAAGTGTCTCAGGATTATAATTCGAGGAAAATTGACACCAAGCCAATGGAGGAGACAGTAGAATGTGTGACTAAAAGCTTTGTCAAAGAGATAGGTTTTAAGCAGTGGCTTAAAGTGTGAGAAAGAGGTGGAAAGGTTTCTGGAGGGAATTGCAGAAGGTAGGCCTGGGGGGGGGGGGGGGGTGTGAAAGGGCACAGCTGTCGATGGTGAGGTGAAGCTGGGGTTGCACAAGAGGTCAGAGTTGGAGTTCACAGGGAGTTTCAGGGATGGAGGAGACTACAGATATATGGAGGGATAGAGACTTAGATCAGAGACTATAAAAACGTTTAATCAATGTATCAGACCAACAGTAACTGAGCTTATCATTTATAATTAACTCATGGCCTTGCATCACCCCAATCACCTCCAGCCCAAGGTTCCAGCCTGTGTTTCTCAGTCCTAAACTGTATAGAAAATGGATTCAATCTCATGTAATTATAAAGGATTAAGACTAATCACAAGACCAATACAGCTCACCTTAAATTCATTCCTAGCACACGTTATGCAAGTGTTTGCTATATATTTTCCACCTCCTTTCCTATCCGTTTCCAGAACACAGTAACTTGGTCCATGCAACACTGGGCACACTTTATGATGGGCTTCTACGTAGGCTTTTCCGTTCATTCTGGGAACGCGGCCTGACTTAATCTGATGTGAAATCCTTCAGGGGCAGCACTTTGCCTTGGGTAGTTTTATGTGAATGGGCAGAAAGAATCCTGCAAAGTCTGCAGGAATCTGCTCTTTTTGTCACCTCGCTCGGACAATGTCCTGGCCTAATTTTGTATCTCTTCCACCTCTATTGAACACGCTCTACATGGAAGCTAGAATTCAGCTGGTCAGATCAGCTTCAGTAAATCTGCCACTGAAACCTCTTTACTCAAGTAATTAGTTTACCCAATGATTTGCCTGGATTATCTGACTTAAGTGAAAAATAAATTGCAGAAGAACACAGCGTTTCAGCAAGGTTAGGTGTACTATTAATAAAAACAGAAAGTGCTGGAAAACCCATCTGGCAGCGTCTGTGAAGAGAAATAGAGTTAATGTTTCAAGCCCAGTATGACTCTTCTTTGGAACTCAGTTAGTGCGGTTTACTTTTATTTTTGGTGTCCTGTTAAGATTGGAAACTCTGCTATAAGGAGTCAGAAAGAGGGTGCACACGTTTTATGTGGAAGTACATAGGCCGGGATTTTCCGGTCCCACCCGAAATTCCTGCTGAAAGTCAAGGGACATTTTGTTGGGTCGCCAAATTTTCTGTCCCGCCTATGACGGGTCCTGCCACAAGCACCGCCACAGAATTTACAGCACAGGCTCAACAAGTCTGTGCCGGTGTGTTTGCTCCACACAAGCCTCCTCCTCATTTACATCATCAAGCTCTATCAGCATAACCTTCTATCCTTTTCTGCCTGACGCACTTACCTAGCTTCCTGTTAAATACGTCTATGCTAGTTGCTTGAGGTAGCCAGTTCCACAACATCACTTTCTGGATGAAGAGGTAAAGTGCCTCAATATTCTCTCTCCCCAACCATGCCGGGGCCATCTGTTTGTGGCAGAAAGCAAGTAAGCTGCCTTCCTGGGCAAGGCTGATTCATTTATAGACCTCTTACAATGCACAGCCAAAAGTCAACCAGGGCTGCCAGAATCGTCTAGCAGTCTGCCCGTGAAACTCTGTAGCCCTCTAGTACACCCATTCCAGGCAAGGACTAGAAATATAGGAAAGAATCTTCTTCCCTCTCTGGTGGTGAGCTTGGAGGTGTGGGGGAAGGGCATTTACTTAGGTTGGGTGGTGGTGTAATTTTCCTGTGAAATGAGTTCCCAGACTGGTGGTTTGGAGTCACTGAACATTCACCCTAAAGTGAGACGTTCTCTTCAGGAACAATGTTGGTCATAAGTTTAATTCCTGATATTAAAAACAAAAAATGCGAGAAACGCTCAACAGGTTCAGGCAGCATCCATGGAGAGAGAAACAGAGTTAGCAGGCAAAATTTACCGATTGAGGTGTAGGCCCATTGAAGAGCCAGTGGCAACCCCATAGCAGCCATTTCCGGGAGCCCTGTCAAGATTAAATCTGTGCTCCCTCATCCCCTGACTAAAAAAGTTGGTCAAGCCCCCACTCATGATAAAGCCGGCTGCCCAGCAGCCATTTTACGCTCAGCAGGGAATTAATTGGCTCAGGGTGAGACTTCCTACCCCATCTGACAGACCCCAGAGAGGCGGGGGTGGGAACGAGCCAGGTTTGAGAGGCCAGGGGAGAGGGTTAAAGGTTGCTGGGGTTGGGCGGGAGGAGGGGGGCTGGTGGTGGGGTGGTGGTGGTGGGGGGTGGTATGATGTGGGGGGTGGGGGGGGGTGGTGGGGTAAGATGCTTCTGTTAGGTAGAGGAATCCTCAGAAAGGAGGTTCCCCCACATCTTGCCCAACACCAGCTTGCCTGGTAAAAGCTGTTAAGCTACCCACTTGTTGTAGTCTGAGGTGTAATACACCTTTAAGAAAATGTGAGCAGATTGACTGTGTGACTGTAAGACCCAATAGCTGTGTAGCGCAGGTTATCATGTTAATGTTAGAATAGAGTCTGGTTGGAGAAGAACACATCATGTTAGCACTCTGTTGTTTGTGTAAATAAATAGTATGTGCTTTATTTAATATTTGTCTCTGTGTCTGCTGTGTATTGTAATCGACTCACCTGCCAACAGATAAGCGTCAACTGGTTCACGAGCAAAGTGGCCCCACAGTGAAACATAACGACTGGCCGCGAGGCAAAACACAACACACCAAGGAAAGCTGCGAAAACTCAACTGTAGTGAATCAGCCATGCTTGCAGGCTGATTGTAAGTACATTACAATTGTAAGCCCATAGTCGGTGAAGTTAACGCCCTCCAGTGTGCCACAATTTGCCGCATCGAACCATTTGATCAAACCACCGATGACCGGTCACATTATATTGAATGCCTTGAGTTTTTCTTTTTGGCCAATGACATATCGTGGGAGGAGAAGAAGCGAGCGATCCTTTTATCGCCATGTGGCAGTAAAACATACAGCATAATTCATAGTTTAATGGCACCCACCGGCCCAGATTCCAAGAGTTGGTGGATCTAGTGAAAAGCCACTTCCAGCCAAAACCCTCGGTAAGAACGCAGTGTTGTAAATTCAATTTGGGGTGTTGCACCCCTGGATAGACAGGCGCTTGCTACATAGCAGCCTTAAAACAATTGACAGAACATTGTGAGTTCAGGATGTCAATTAATGACATGTTAAGAGACTGATTAGTATGTGGGATTAATGAAAAGGTCATTCAAAAAAGGTTGTTGTCGGAAACAAATTTAGGCTTTAGCAAGGCTGTGGAGTTGGCACTTGCAATGGAAAGCGCAGTCAGGGACTCAGAAGAAATCAAGGCAGCAAAAAATGGAAAAAATGGCACCGTTCTTCTTGTTGGGAGGGAGGTACCGGTGAGAACAAACGCGGAAGTGCAGGGCTCCATGGAAAGGTGGGAAACAGCCACCACCAACAGAGAGCAAAAAGCAATGGCTTAACAGATAGAAACCACATTAATAATAGCAGAGTTTGAACTGGACAGCCTACAAATGAACGACAATTTAAAGAAATAAAAACAGAAAATGCTGGAAAAACTCAGCAGGTCTAACAGCATCTGTGGAGAGAAAAACAGAATTAGCTTTTCGAGTCTGTATTATTCTTCTTCAGACTCTCCTTCTTCACTCTTGTTCAATTTAAAATAACTCAGTGTTTCTACTGCCATTGCAATGGGCACATTATGCAATACTGTAAAGAAAGACTGAAGCCAAATTTCAAACAAAAAGGCAGAAGTTGTGAAATTTATATGATGGAAGAACCAGAAGAAACAGCGTCAGATATTTACTCGCTGCACAACTTAAAAACGGGTAAAACAGGGCCAATCTACGTGACAGTAGAAGTCAACAGAAAACCCATTCGAATGGAGGTGAACAGAGGCGGATCCATGACAGTCATAGGGTAACACACATTTAGATATCTAAATGGAGGAGGCCACTCACTAAAGCCAGAAAACTCAGATGCCAGGCTAAAAACATACACTGGCAAAAACATGTGAGTAAAGGGTATATGCAAGATTCCAGTATAATATGGAAGCCAGTCTGCTAACCTACCTCTGATAGGGGTAGGGAGGGTGGAGAGGGGGTGTCCAACTCTATTTGGTCAGGACTAGCTTAAGGGAATAAAATTGGAGTGGACCAAGGTTTCTCAACTCAGAATGAAAGATCTGCAATAATGATGACAGAAATATGCCCCTGTGTTCAGGGAAGAGCTCGGGAAGCTTCAGGGGCTGCAAGCTAAAATCCACATGGATCCTGGAGCAACCCCCAGGTATTTGCAGGCGAGGCCTGTCTCCTGTGCATTCGGAGAAAATGTAGATATTGGATTGGAAGGGTTGGGAGTCTAACAACCTGTACAATTTTCCAAATGGACTCTGCCCGTAGTTCCAGTACTGAAGCCTGACCAGAGTGTGCGAATATGCAGGGACTACAAGTTGACTGTTAACAAAGTAGCCACACTTGACAGGCATCCTATACCAAAAATTGATGAATTGTACTCCAAGCTGGCAGGGGGATCCACATATACGAAACTCAACATGAGCCACACTTAACAGCAAGTCGAGCTAGAAAAGGCCTCTCGGGATTTTGTGACTATCAACACACATGGGGGTTATACCAGTTTACCTGGTTACCCTTCAGAGTCTCATAGGCTTGTGCCATTTTCCAACGGACTATGGAAAATTTACTCCAAGGTCTACCCCATGTGGTGGTTTATCTGGATGATGTCCTAGTAACAGGACTAGCTGATGAAGAACACCTGGCTAACTTGGAAGAGGGATTGAAGCATTTCTCACAAGCCAGAGTACGTTTGAAAAGAGGAAAATGTATCTTCCAAGCAAAATAAGTGGTTAACCCGGGTCATAGGGTTGACTCACAGGACCTTCACCCAGTAGAAAAAATGGTGAGTTATTAGCGAGGTGCCAGCACTGAAAAATACCACAGAACTCAAGTCCTTCTTGAGAATGGTTAATGATTATGGTCGTTTTCTCCCACATTTGTCAACAGTACTAACTCCATTATACAGGTTACTCAAGAAAAACTACAAGCCCCACATCAACAGGCTTTTACGACAGCAAAGCAGTTATTAAATTCATCGACCCTGTTGGTACATTCAACCCAAAGAAAGAATTAATTGTAACCTGCAGTGCCTCCCCTTACAGAGTGGGGGCAGTACTCTCCCACCAGATGATGGATGGCTCCGAATGGCCCATTGGCTAGGTCCCAAAAGCAATCAGTATGGCAGAATGAAGATACTCACAAATAGAGAAAGAAGGCTTATCCATTGTATTTGGCATTAAGAAATTCCACCAATGCATCCTTGGTCACCACTTCACTATCGTATCCAACCACAGGCCACTACTAGGCTTGTTTGGGGAAGATAAGGCAATTCTCCCAATTGCCTCAGCATGCATCGAAAGGTGGGCACTTACCCTAGTTGCTTATGAGTATACTTTTATCCACCAGCTGGGAAGCCAGATTGCCAATGCTGATGCACTGAGCCGATTACCCCTGGAGGACAGCAATGAGAACATCCCCATTCCTCAAGGTCTTGTCTAGTTATAAAACTTGCTGGATTTATCATCAGTGAATACCAAACAGATCAGAGAATGGACAGACCGCAATCCAGTTTTGTCTCATGTCAGGGAACAAGCCTTACAGGGGTGGTCTAAAGAGCCAAAGTCGAACCACATGAAGCCTTATTTTAACAGGAGATACGAGCTCACCTGCTAGGATGGTATCTTACTGTGGGGAGCGAGAGTCATTGTGCCTCCCAGAGGAAGACAGCCATTATTAATAGAACTGCATAGCGCTCAACCCCAGCATTTCCAGAATGAAGATGTTGATGTGCAGCTAGTTATAGTGGTCAGGGATGGACACTGAGATCGAAAACACGGTCATGAGCTGCATGCAGTGCCAACAGGTGCAGAAATTGTCTCCTTCTGCTCCACTGTATCCTTGGGAATGGCTAGGATGACCATGGGTCCACCTCCACATTGAGTACGTGGGGTCTTTTTTGAGCACAATTTTCCTCTTACTTATCCACACTCACTCCAAATGGATGGATGTATATGAGGTGCGATCACCCACATCTGCTGCCACCATAGACAGATTGCATCAAGAGTTTTGCGATACACGGGTTACCAGAGACAATAATGTCTGATAATGGAACGGCATTCAGTAGCGGGGAGTTCCAAAGATTTACAACTCTCAATGGCATAACACATGTCAAGACCTCGCCACACCACCCTACATCTAATGGGGTGGCTGAGCAGGTAGTCCAGCCCTTTAAAGTCGGAATGAAAAGACTAGAGGGGGACTCCATAGCAAATCAGGCTTCCTGCTCAGCTATAGGACTATGCCACATAAGACCACTGGTATTGCCCCCGCAGAGTCATTAATGAAGAGACATCTCAGGGCACGGTTAAGCCTCATAAGGCCAAATTTAAGGGGGAGGGTAGGGAGAAGTCAGGAGGCCCAGAATAATTAATACGATTACCATGGTCATGAAAGAAACTTCACTGTAGGAGAAGCAGTTTTTGCAAAGAACTTTTGAGATGGGTCCAGATGGCTGTCAAGTGAAGTCAGTGCAGTGATAAGACCCCTGCCCTGGCATATATCGGTTTAATGTCGGATTATCAGAGACATGTAGAGCACTCAGGAAACAGGAAACGGATCCACAAGAAAAGGTGCACCAAACATCCCCTTTGGAGCCTATACCACAGGTAGAAAGAACTCCTCTGGCTTTGGGAGTACCTGCAGGACCTGTTGAGCCTGAGAGAGTTGAAGAGGCAAACTTAGAGGTTCCTACTGGGGAGCCTAGTGGACAGATAACTCCTGAGAGGGAAGCCTCAGATAAACCATCCGAAGTTACAGAACAACGACGGTCAATGTGTTTGAAAAATCCTCTTGAGAGACTGAACTTGTAAATAGTTTATTATGTAAATATATTGTAAAATGTACTTTCAAGTAAAGGGGGAGGGATGTGGTAATCTGAGCTGTAGTACACCTTTAAGAGACTGTGAGCGGATTGATTGTAAGACCCAATAGCTATGTAGTGTGGAGCACCATGTTACTGTTAGTGTAGAGCAGGAGAAGCACACATCATGTTAGCGCTCTGTTGTTTGTGTAAATAAATACTATGTGCTTCATTTCATATTGGTCTCTGCACCTGCAGTGTATTGTAGTCGACTCGCCTGCCGACAGATAAGCGTCAACCGGTTCACGAGCAAAGTGGCCCCACAGTGAAACACAACACCACTTGGCCTGGGCCTCCCCAGTGCCACAGGCAAAATAGTGGAAAAGAAGGGATAAGGCACTTATGGGACCACTTAAGGACTTCAATAGGCCCAGGAGCAAGCGGGCCGGTCAACACCTCCACCATGCTCTGTAAAATGGGAGACAGGTCGGGGATAGGCGGGAAGGCGACAGGCAGGACACATGCTGCACTTTACGAGCCGCGCACCCCCCTCCCCACCACCCACCACTCCACCCCACCCCCAGTCTTCAAACGTGCTGGTGGAGGGCTGTAAAATCCATCCCTATGAGTTTGATTTCCCAAAGAATTTCAAAAATAGGTAAAGCATAAATCTTGGAATATTTTTGAGGTAGGGTGTGATAGGAAAACTATTCGTAAAACATCTTTTATAACCTCAGGGCTTCCCAAAGTGATTTACAGCCGACTAAATACTTTTGAGGCATTGCCATGGCACAAACAGCAGTCCAGATGCTGAGAGTCTGAAGGTGCAAACTGACACCGTAAACAGTATGTGCTTCATTTCATATTGGTCTCTGAGTCTGCAGTATATTATGATTGATTCGCCTGCCAACAGATAAGTGTGCATCCTCTTTGCAAGCAAACTGGCCCCATAGTGGCCCTCATAGGGAGAAGTTTCAGAGTGGAACAAGATCCGTGAAGGAGATCTGTATCACAAGACATTTCAAAGTATTTCACAAGGGGGCAGCGAGCTTGTAAATTTGGGTAATGGCTGAGTTGACAGCTGAGTGTGACTTTGCAGAGAATGGCAGGCCATAGGTTCTGGACCATGATGCTTAGTACAGAACAACAAAGGAGTGAACTTGATCTTGGGTGGCACCACAGAAGAGATGGTAGCCAACCAGCAACTTGCTTTGAACCCCACTTGATCTTATTTCCAATTGACTTCAAAGCCAGGAAAGAAATGGGAAAATAAATCAATTATGTCAGGGCACCAACAATGTCAAAGTATTACTCATACTGAAGGGACCAGGTCCCCCAATACTAGTATCATGAACTGTAAAAATAAAATGGAGAAAGCTCAAGCTGTAAGTGTAAACAAAGCTCTGCTCTACTCAGTTAAAATTCTTTATTTTGATGCACGTCTAATAAAATCTCACTTAAACCTTAGGACAATCTCAGTGTGCAGTGATTTTTTTTTTGTGTGACTTAGAAACTCCTGAACTCTTTATTTTAGTGAACGCTATCACCATGGATTTAACACATTGTTAAATCATGCAAAGAGCACAGTTACATAAGGACACTAACTTGGTTACCACTTGGTTCCAAAGCATCTACTTCACCCTTCATGCCCCCAATACTCTGTTCTTCTCATCACCCTGGAACATTTGGGGTTCCTTCATTTCCTTTAATTTCTTGCAAGCTAAACAGTTCCCTTCTTTTATAAAAGCAAAATACTGCGGGTGCTGGAAATCTGAAACAAAAGCAAAAAATGCTGGAAAAACTCAGCAGGTCTGGCAGCATCTGTAGAGAGAGAAACAGAGTTAACGCTTCAAGTCTGAATGATCCTTCTTCAGAGCTGAGTTCCCTTCCTTAGTTTTGTTTCTCTGACCCAAAGGGAGAATGAGACATATTCATGAAACACAAGGGATTCCTTTTTTTTGTCTGTCTTCTGTTGACCTTCTTAACCCTATTATAGAGTTCTTCCTATAGCCGGTTAAGGGTCCAGCCGAAGTCTCCTAGGACCTCTCAGGCTGGGAAGCAGTGTTTGGTGCACAGAAGGACTTCAGGATGAATAAAATAATAATATGATGGTGGGACAAAAAAAACCTGCAAAATAATAATCCCACATCAACAGAAACTGTTCAAATATTTACCATCTACCTGACGCAGCTTTGTAATCAAATGTCAATAGTGACTGTGTACCAGAACGGTCAGTGATGTGGTGTAACCTTGAAGTGCACATGCCTCACATTTATTGCCTAATGGCCTACTCGTTTCTCGCAAGCAAGCGAGATTTTCTTATTTCCTGTATTAAATTGCACAAATAAGAGGTGGTTCCTGCAAAGAGAATGGAGAACAGACCCATCCCCAGCTGGCCTCAGTGAAGCAATCCGTTTGTTAGTGCCCCTGCCACTGAATGCAATGTCCACCTCCTTTGGCATACTGTGGCTGCAACGTGTACCATCCACCAGATGCACCACAGCAACTCACTGATTTCGACAGTACATCCCAGCCACACCGCCATCTCTATACTCTTGTCTAAATCAAACCCCACCCCGACTTGGACACATGTTGCTGCTCCTTCATCGTCACTGGGTCAAGATCCTGGAATTACCAACTTGATGCCAACACCACCAGGGCTGCTGTTGCTAATGGAGAAAACCCAGTGGGACAGACGCAGTCACAGAACAGAGGGGGCTGAGCAATAAATATAACCTTGTTGGCATCGGGCGTCATGGCGGACACGAGCGGACAATATGGCAAGAAGGCCAAAAATCGGTTTCATGCTGTGGTGAAACCAGTTTGCGATCATCAGCTCCACCTGTCAATGGGGGGTCGAGTTTCCCAATGCAGCACTTCAGGAACATTATTTTAGTTTATTTGCATCTAATTATAAGCCTACTCACTGGAATCATACCCCCATGTCAAATTTACCACCCACATCGGAGGGAAAGCATGCCAGCCCGGAACACGTCTTGACAAGTGTGACATGCAGAAGTCAGGACCTACAGTTAGGACATTGCTCACATCATGGACAACCAACAAGCTGGAGCCCTACAGCTATTGGACTCTGGGGGTGGGGGTTGTAGGTGTGAGTTTGGGAGGGGGAGAACAAAGGTGTCGGCGAGGGCGGTATGAGTTTGGGAGGGAGGGAAACAAAGGTGTTGGAGGGGTGAGGTTTGGGATGGAGGTAGTGTGGGTGGAGTACAGGGGGAGGAGGGTGTAACAGGGAGAATGCTGAAACTAGGAGGATAGAGGTAAGTGGGGGACAAAGGTGTAAGGGAAGGAGTTCGGAGAGGGTAAGGATTTTGGGGGAGGAAGCAGTTCATGGGAAGGAAGGAGTTTTGGGGGGGGCAAGATTTCATGGGGAGGAAGGAGCTTGAAGGGGTTTAGGTCTTCATGGGGAGGAAGGAGATTGGGGCGAGGAAGGAGTAAGAGTGGAGGAGCGAGCAAGGGGTAGATTTCCAGATGAATGTGAAAGGGAAGGGTCTGTGGAATCAATGACTGCCTCCTGGGGAGTAAACTGAGGATGTGCATGTTATAAGGGAATGTTGAGTAAGAGGAGGCAGAGTGAACCAGAAGGGTGGAAGGATGAGAGTGAGATGGTAGCAGTAGAAAGGACAGCGAGGCTGATTGGTGGGGACTCGGAGGCAGACACGAATCCTGGGGGTGAGGAGGAGGAGGTCAGGGAGGGAGAAGACAGCCTCTGAGATTTCTGAGTGGCTGACCCAGGGGTGCTGCTCTTCCTCCCTATGGATGCCTGAGGGTCCCAGCCTGACTCCTTGAGAGGAAGGAGCACCTGAAGGGACGTCAAGGTGCCCCGTTTCCTCTCACGTTGACACTGCAGAAACTCACCCACTGTTACCACAGTGGATTTCAGGTCTGTATGCATCTCAGCATTCTACTGGGCCAAGGTCTCTATGGCGTCTGCCATTCTCCCCATGGTGACCTCAGTATACGTACATTTGGGTACCACTTCATCAGAGATCAGGTGGACGCACTCCTCCAACTCGCACGCCACTCTGTTGAAGGCTTCCAACATTTCTGCATGATGTTCCCCCGCCTTCTGCTGACTCTCCACAATGAATTGGAAGGCCGAATCCAGAGGCTCGTCATCTGACTCAGACCTCACAGATGCCTCTTCCTCAACAGTCATTCAAGTCCTGGGGAGCTCGGCAGAACCTGCCTCCTCCTGCTGCAGACACATGTCCGTGCAGTGGCCACCAGATCGTGAACCCGAGTCTCCTCTAGATCTATGTCCCACCAAGGTGTGTGTCTCTGCGCTGGTGCAGGGTGTGGGTAAGCACTGTGGTGGGTCTTCCAAGCTGCTTATTTCCAGTTGTTCAGTGGAGGGATTGTTCTGGAGGGAGCTGAGGGTTTGGCTGGCTGAGCGTGTCGGTCGCTTGGCAGGAATCCCTGTGAACTAAAGTAGAGATAACTACTGCATGGCAGCAGAGTCAAAAACAGTAGAGAGAACACTCACAGTTGAGTTGAGAGAGGGATGATGTGTTGCACAATCCTCAAATGGGTGTTTGCCACTGACCTCACCGTTGTCGCAGACACAGTACATGTCCTTACCAGTCAGCACAATGGCACAGTCCTCAAAGTGAGTGAGGGGTCTAATGTGGGCCACTCCACCCATGGTCTGGGACCTCTCCCTGCTGCTGTGAACCAGCTTCTCCTGCATGAAAACAGTCAGAGAGTGTGAGCAGGGCACATGGCGCTGCGTGGACTTGTGTGGTGAGCAGAACCATGGATGGGATGAGGACCCGTGCTCCAGAGGATATGGGCCTGATGGAGATGTGAAGATGTGTGTGAGATTTAGTGGTGCTGTCTCTTGAGGTATGAGATCCCTGTGGAAGTGTTTGGAGTGATTGAGTGAGTTGAGAGTGATGAGGTGGTTGACTTACCTTGGTGGTATGGATGAGATCATTCATCCTCTTCCTGCGTTGGGTGGCTGCCCTCTTTTTCAGGGTGTTGGCTCTAACCACCACTGCCACCACCTCCCATGGTGGATTGGTGACCTTGCTTGCTGATCTTCCCCCAGGGCGGGAGTAGAAGAGTTTGTGGAGGGCATCCACTGCATCCAGTAAGTGCTCAAGGGAGGCATTCCTAAGTTTGGGGCAGCAGGTTTCCTCCCTTTTGCAGCCATCAGTTCTCACCAGCTTCCCATCTTTTGAAAAGTCCTAGCGATGTATGGGGACAGCTTTAAACATGGCGCCCATTTACTGAAGGCATGAGGTGACGTAGGGGCAGGCGAATCAGAGGCTGTCCCACCAGCAACCTAGGGTGTTTCCCAGGAATGCATTATTAATGAGGTGGCACGTGCTGGAAATGGGACCATCCAGCACGAAAAGCCGCCATTGCAACCAGCAGGTAAAACGTCCTGTTTCCTGTCTGCTACTGCACCTGGTGAAAATCAGGGATGTTTCCACTCAATACCTTACAACACTGTAGTCATAAAATTGGCCCACTAATGCCAGTAAAAAATATTTCAGCAACTACGTCAGGTTGGCAATTTGTTTTTGCTTCATGCAACGTTTGCATAGAAGAGCTTATTGTGTGTTATGTCAACATTGACAGGAACTGAATGGAGTATGGCCCATTTTTCTAATTCATTAGAGGGGATTACACATGGCCTATAGAAGGACTAGGCATGGTCCCTCTACAAGCTTACTAAATTTTACCTCCACCTCTCCTACAGGCCACTTGTAAGAACATAAAAATAAGACCCAGAATAGGCCATTCAGCCCTTCAAGCCTGCTCAAAAAGATCATGATTTATTTTCTACCTCAATTCCATCTTCTCGTACTATCTCCGTATCCCTTAATTCCCTCTGTCCTGAATAGACTCAATGATTGAGGATCCACAGCTCTCTGGATTACAGGATTCCAAGGATTCACAAATCTTTTAGTCAAGAAATTTTTCCTCATCTCAGTCCTAAGTGTCTGACTCCGTATTCTGAGATTCCCAGTTCCAGTCAGGTGAAACAAAAACAGAAACAGAAATACCTGGAAAAACTTAGCAGGTCTGGCAGCATCGGTGGAGAAGAGCACAGTTGACATTTTGAGTCCTCAAGACCCTTCAACAGAACTAAGTAAAATAGGAAAGGGGGTGAAATATAAGCTGGTTTAAGGGGGAGGGGGGAGTTTTGTTGGGACAAGCAGCCAGTGATAGGTGGAGATAACCAAAAGCTGTCACAGACAAAACAACAAAGAGGTGTTGAAGGTGGTGATATTATTTAAAGGAATGTGCTAATTAAGAGTAGAAGACAGGACAGATAAAGTACAGATAGCTCTAGTGGGGGTGGCGGAATACTGAAAGGTAGAAATAAACAATGAGTGGAAATACATTTAAAAATAATGAAAATAGGTGGGAAAAGAAAAATCTATATAAATTATTGGAAAAAACAAAAAGGAGGGGGAAGAAATGGGAAGATGGTGGGGATGGAGGAGGGAGTTCATGATCTAAAATTGTAAAGCTCAATATTCAGTCCGGAAGGCTGTAAAGTGCCTAGTCGGAAGATGAGATGCTGTTCCTCCAGTTTGCGTTGAGCTTCACTGGAACAATACAGCAAGCCAAGGACAGACATGTGGGCATGAGAGGAGGTTGGAGTGTTGAAATGGCAAGCGACAGGGAGGTCTGGGTAATGCTTGCGGACAGACCGAAGGTGTTCTGCAAAGCGGTCACCCAGTCTGCATTTGGTCTCTCCAATGTAGAAGAAACCACATTGGGAGCAACGAATGCAGTAGACTAAGTTGAGGGAAGTGCAAGTGAAATGCTGCTTCACTTGAAAGGAGTGTTTGGGCCTTGGATGGTGAGGAGAGAGGAAGTGAAGGGGCAGGTGTTGCATCTTCTGCAGTTGCATGGGGACGTGCCGTGGGAGGGGGTTGAGGAGTAGGGGGTGATGGAGGAGTAGACCAGGATGTCACGAAGGGAATGATCCCAACGCAATGCCGCCGGGGGGGGGTGGTGAAGGGAAGATGTGTTTGGTGGTGGCATCATGCTGGAGTTGGCGGAAATGGCAAAAGATGATCCTTTGAATGCGGAGGCTGGTGGGGTGATAAGTGAGGACAAGGGGGACCGTATCATGTTTCTAGGAGGGAGGAGAAGGCGTGAGGGTGGATGTGTGGGAGATGGGCTGGACACGGTTGAGGGCCCTGTCAACTACCGTGGGTGGAAAACCTCGGTTAAGGAGGAAGGAGGACATGTCAGAGGAACTGTTTTTGAAAGTAGCATCATCAAAACAGATGCGACGGAGGTGAAAGAACTGAGAGAATGGGATTGACTCCTTACAGGAAGCGGGGTGTGAGGAGCTGTAGTCGAGGTAACTGTGGGAGTCGGTAGGCTTATAATGGATATTGGTGGACAGTCTATCACCAGAAATTGAGACAGAGAGGTCAAGGAAGGGAAGGGAAGTGCCAGAGACCATGTGAAAATGCTGAAGGGGTGGACATTGGAAGCAAAATTAATAAATTTTTCCAGGTCCCGACGATTATCTAAAGGAATGTATTAATTAAGAGTAGAAGACAGGACGTTATCTAAAGGAATATGCTAATTAAGAGTATTAGCTAAAGGAATGTGCTAATTAAGAGGGTAATGAGGCTAATTAATTTATCACCACCTTCAACACCTCTTTGTTCTTTTGTCTATGACAGCTTTTAATTATCTCCACCTATCACTGGCTGCTTGTCCCAACAAAACCTCCCACCCCCACCTTAAACCAGCTTATATTTCACCCCTTTCCTATTTTTACTTAGTTCTGTTGAAGGGTCATGTGGATTCGAAACGTCAACTGTGCTCTTCTCTGCTGATGCTGCCAGACCTGATGAGTTTTTCCAGGTATTTCTGTTCCCGTTTTTGTTTTGGATTTCCTGCATCCACAGTTTTTTGTTTTATTACTAGTCAGGAGAAACATCCACTGAGAATTTACCTTGACAAGCCCCTTAAGAATTTTATATGTTTCAATAAGATCTGCCCTAATTCTTTTAAACATTGCGGAACATAGCCCTAGTCTACTAAGGGGTGATGATGGCATAGTGGTTTTGTCACTGGGCTAGTATTCCAGAAACTCAGGGTAATTTTTCTGGGAACCTGGGATTGAATCCCACCACAGAAAATACAATAAATATCAGGAATTAAAAGTCTAATGAAGACCACGAAACCATTGTTGATTGATTGTCAGTAAAAATTCACCTGGTACCCTAATATCCTTATTGCTCATGAAAGCAAATTGGCTGCATGTTTACTTTCTATAATTCATCTCAGTAATCATCTCAGGACCAGGATCAAGGTAATGTAGTGTAGTGTCCTAGGCCCGACCATCTTCAGCTGCTTCATGAATGACCTTCCTTCCATCATAAGGTCAGAAGTGGGGATGTTCGCTGATGATTGTACAACATTCAGCACCATTCATGATTTTTTCTTAACTGGTTCATGGGATGTGGACATCACTGCTATTCTCTAATTGTCCTTGTTCAGAGGATATTTAAGATTCAACCACATTGCTGTGGGTCTGGAATCAGCTATGGTTAGCAAATTTCCTTTTGTAAACCAGATGAATTTTTCCAATAATCGACAGTGGTTTCTTGGTCATCACTGGACTTTTTAATTCCAAATTTTTATTAAATTCAAATTCCACCATCCGGCATGCTGGGATTCAAACCCAGGTCCCCAGAGCATTACCCTGGGTCTCTGGATTACTAGTCTAGCAATAATGCCACGACACCATCTTCAGGCTCCCCAGATAATGAGATAGTCCATGTCCAAATTCAACAAGACCAGGACAACATTCAGGCTTGGGCTGATAAACGTCAAATAACATTCACACCACATAAGTGCCAGGCAATGACCATCTCTAACAAGAGAGAATCCAACTATCTCCCCTTGACATTCAATGGCATTACCATTGCTGAATCCCCCACTATCAGCATCATGGGATCCTGGGGGTTACCACTGGCCAGAAACTTAAATGAGCCATCTATATAAACACTGTGGCTACAAGAGCAGGTCAGAGGCTGGGAATTCTGTGGCGAGTAACTCTGTTCCTGGCTCTCCAAAGTCTGTCCACCATTTACAAGGCACAAGTCAGGAGTGTGATGGGATACTCTCCACTTGACTGGATAAGTGCAGCTCCAACAACACTCAAGAAGCTCGCCACCATCCAGAACAAAGCAGCCCACTTGATTGGCATCCCACCCACAACCTTCAACATGTACTCCTTCCACCAACGTTGCACAGTAGCACAGTGTGTACCATCTACCATGTTCACTGCTGCAACTCACCAAGGTTCCTCCAACAGCACCTTCCAAACCCATGACCTCTATCACCTAGAAGGACAAGGCAGCAGATAGGTGAGAACACCATCACCTGGAAGTTCCCCTCCTAGTCACTAGTCATACACTATCCTGACTTGGAAATATATTGCCATTTTCTCACTGTTGCTGCGTCAAACTCCTGGATCTCCCTCCCTAACAGAGTGGGTATACCTACAGAACATGGTCTATAGCAGTTTAAGAAGGTAGCTCACCACCACCTTCTCAAGGGCAATTAGGGAACGGCAATAAAAGTGCTAGTCTAGCCAGTGATGCCCACATCCCATGAAAGAATTGTTTAAAAATGTACAAGGACACCCAGATCCCTCCGAATACAGCGCAAATTTCTCAGTCTCTCACCATCTAAAACATGGTTTGCCTTTTTATTCTTCATATCAGAGAGAATAACTTCACATTTCTCCATATTATATTCACTTGGCCACTTTTCCACAAATTTAACCTGGAAAAATACCAGGGGTAGAATTTTATGTCCCATGGGCAGGCGCGCGCCTGACCCGATCAGATGTAAAATGTGGGGTGAGTGTCCAGACATCATCCCGCGCTCACGAGATATTGTGCTCAGGAGGCGTGTGCAGAAGTCAGAAGTGTGCCTGCCCACAATTAAGAGGGCAATTAAGCCCATTAACAGTGCAATTGTCACTGATTTTTCGTGGTCCATCCAAACTTATAGTTAGCGGACGGGTGAATCGGCCAGGCGGACTTTGCAATTTTCATTAACCTCATCCAAGGGCAGGATGAGGTTTTCATTGTTAAATAAAATAAAACTAAAAATCTGTGGACAGCATTTTTATCATCTGTATGCTCGGATGCCAGATTGTGATGCTTGGACATTTCTTTCCTGATTTTCAAAACTTTATTTCATGGTTTTTGGGCCTCTGCATCCAGGGAGCTTTCTCTCAGCGCTTGCGCGCAGAAACATCATCGCTCACCCTCCTCCCGCCCCGTCCCCGGCAGTGCTGAGCATTTCAATACACATTTCACGCCGGCTGGCCGTTAATTGGCCAACCAGCACAAAATCGCAGTCAGGGGCCAATCACGGTTGGTGATCCTTTTCCCAACCGCACCCAGCCCCACCAATTGTGCCCGCCCACCGAGCTGAAAATTCAGGCCTAGATTTACTATTAGTGAACTGGAAGTTGAGAAAATCAGAATATGATTGGACAGAGGCAATATTGATTTATGAAAGGGAAATCGTCTTTGGCAAAACTGTTGGAGTTTATTTAAGGTTACAAATAGCGGGATAGATAAAGGTGAACAAGTGAATATAGCGTATTTGGATTTTCAAAAAAGCATTTAATAAGATGTGTTACAGCCACGTGAGGAAGGGTAAAATGACTCCCCTATTCCACCACTCCAGGTCTGACCATAACCAGATATTTTTTTGTGAATTTATAAGGATGAAGGTATTAATTCAATGCTTGTCTTAACCATTTATGTGCGGATTGCAAAGATGGCAGTATGCCAGGCATTATTGAGTTAAAAACAAAAAGGAGTTAGTTTTTTTTATTGAGCTAAAAACCTACTCAGGGAAAGATGTAAAGATAGATAAAAAGGTAAACCCATGTCCTGGCATCCGTGGCTGAAGCAGAATTTTCCCAATGTGATCTCAAAACTTCAGTGGAGTTGAAGCCCATGTAATTTGCAATTTCTGGAGACAGTCTCTTTTTAAACGGAATCGGTCTTTTCCAAAAGTGCACTTAATGTTCCTTTCGATTGAATTCTCCATCTTTGTGTTGGATTTCAAAATGTAATAGAGATACGATCTTGAACTTGGAAGAGAGCAGAGACAGATCATTACTGCTCCTTTTATGGCCTACTTTCAGACTTCTGCTTAGCAGCTTGGGGTGTTGTAATAATACATTACAAATTTGTTATTCTAGTTAAATGACCTCTCTCCCCATAATGATTTCAGAAGGTATTTCATTGGCTCATGTCTGGACAAACCATAGTTACTGATTTATGGCCTAGGCGATTAAATTCTGTAATGTCCCAGCAATTAACTCCTGAATGATCCCTCCTTCATCTTGATGATACTTTCTATATTGCTATTGAATTTCTGTCTCTGCTTGAAAGGTAGCTTTATACAAATGCAAATGGTGAGGTCTGGTACATTTTCAGTAAATCTTTTGAAGTAGTTCTTAACATCAGCAGGAGTGAAATTTCATTGGAAGTTGTCTTAATGTGGCTTAATTGTAATTCACATTGGAACCTTCCAGAAACTGGTCAACTTGTAATATCAGGTGTCAAGTGACTTGTGGCAGCCATCTTAAGTCAGTGTCTTTGCTTGCTTTTAATGTCCTTTTTAAAGCAGTTCAATATATGTTTGATCAGCCAATAATAATATTACACATCACATCATTGTGATAGGTGTCACACAAAAGGTTATTACTCATTTAACCTGTATATAACCCTTTGTCACCTCTTTGCGTCTTCCTCACAGCCTACTTTCTCACCACAATCTTGTATTGTCAGCAAAATTGAATAGTTTACACTCAGTCCCCTCACATAAGTTAATGATATAGATTTTAATTAGCAAAGGCTCAAACATTGATCCTTGCAGTACTCCACTAACTACAGCCAAAAATTACCCTTTTATTCCTACTCTTTTTATGCCCATTAACCAATCCTCAATCTGTGTTTATATATTACCCATAATCCCATAAGGCTTAATTTTAAGCACTAACCTTTTGTGTGGAAAGTTATCTTAGTTTTTTGAAAATTCAAATATGCTGGCTATCACTTATCAGTCCTGCTATTTATAACCTCAAAACCTACAATAGATTTGTCAACACATTTTCCTTTTCACAATCCATGTTAACTCTGCCAGTGATAGTATGATTTTCTCAGTGCCCTTTTTTCTAATAATAGGTTTTAGTTTTTTCCCTACCACTGATGTCAAGCTAACTGGCCTGTAGTTCCCCGTTTTCTCTTTCCCTCCTCTCTGGAGGAGCAAGGATACATTTTCCACCTTCCAAATCCTGGGATCATGCTAAAATCCAGGGAATCCTGAAAGATCAAAACCAAGAGTGTATCTTCCACTGGTTTATGAACATGGTTGGCAAGAGAACCTTCAATAATTTGTCCCCATACCTTGGAACTCTCTCACGAATCCCTTCCTACAATTCTTCAAACCTTCAAAACGTTCTTTCCACCAACACCACCACGATCCCACCTACCCCTGTCCCACCCCCCTCGAGTTATACAATCCAGCTCGAGAGGCCACTTTGGATATTCCGCTATGTTAAAATATATCAGTAAATAGAAATTACAGAATGGCAGCAGCAGCCAGCGAGAAGAAACACATCCTCACCCTATCCACAACGAACCTTGAAGAAGCAGAAGACCATTTAGCCACCAGGCCTGCACCATGAAGGAGGGGCTGGTGGCATAATGATAATGGTATAGTTATAATGTCAATGCACTAGTAATCCAGGGGCCCAGGTTAATGCTCTGGAGACATGGGTTCAAATCCATTATGGCAGCTGGTGGAATTTGAATTCAATCAATAAATCTGGAATATAAAGCTGTTCTAAGTGATGGTGACTATGACAATTATCATTAAGCCTTACCCGGTCTGGCATACATGTGACTCCAGACACACTGCAATGTGGTTGACTCTTAACTGCCCTCTGAAATGGCAGAGCAAGTGATTCGGTTCAAGAGCAGTAGGGATGGGCAACAGGTGCTGGATTTGCCAGTGATCCCCTCGTCCCATGAAAGAATAAAAGGGAAACAAAAAAAGATTACTCCACTTCATCTAATGTCACTAATGTCCATTAGGGTGGGAAATCTGCCCTCCGTACCCAGTCTGGACTATGTGTGACTCTAGATCCACAGCAATGTGACCTCTGGAATGACCTAGCAAGCCATTCAGTTGTATCAAACGGTGGGTGCACCTACACCACATGGGTTGCAGCAGTTCAAGAAGGCAGCTCACTACCAGCTTGTATCAGAGTATCTTTACAGTGAAGAAAGAGGCCATTTGGCCTATCAAGTCTGCACTGGCTCTCTGAAACAGAATTCCACCTAGTTCCACTCTCCTGCCTTATCCACGTAACCTTGCACATTCTTTTCAGGTAGCAAGTGAATTCCCTTTTGATACCTCAATCCAACCTGCCTCCACCACCCTTTCAGGAAGTTTTTTCCAGGCTCCAACCACCCTTTGGGTGAAAACATTTTTCCACATATCACATTTACTTTTTTTGCCAATTATTTTGAATCTGTGCCCTCTAGTTCTTGATGTTCTCTTGAATGGGAACGGTTTCTCACTATTTATCCTGTCCATACCCCTCAGGATCTTGAATACCTCTATCAAGTCTCCTCTCAGCCTTCTTTTCCCCAAGGAAAAAAGTCCTAATCTCTCCAGTCTATCCTCATAGCTACAGTTCTTTATCCCTGGAATCATTCTTGTGAATCTCCTCTGTACTCTCTCCAATGCCTTCACATCCTCCCTCAAGTATGGCACCTAGAACTGGACACAATACCCCAGATGAGGCCTAACTAGTGTCTTATACAAGTTCAACATGACCTCCTTACTCTTGTACTCAATGCCCCATTAATCAAGCCTAAGATACTATATGCTTTATTAACTGCTCTTTCAACATGCCCTGCCATCTTCAATGACCTATGCACATACACACTGAGATCCCTGTGTTCCTGCACCTCCTTTAGAGGCTGTCTTTTTATTTTATACTATCTCACCATATCTTTCCAACCAAAACGAATCATCTCACACTTCTCTGCACTAAACTTTGCCTGCCACTTGTCTGCCCAATCCACCAATATGTCTGTCCTTTTGTCAAGGGCAATCATGGATAAATGGATAAAAAAGTTACTCTTATTCCCCAGCTCTCTCCATATACTCTTTTTCCCTCCTTCAGTCCTTTCATAATGCAATGGAAGGGCCACATAGTGTTTGCTAGTTCCATGATTTCTTAAGCTATTATTACATTTTTTTTTTATGCACTTGTTTATGGGATGTAGGTGTTGTTGGCAAGGTGAGCAATTATTGCCCATACCTAACTGCTCTTGGAACATGGTGATGAGCTGCCTTCTAGAACCTTGCGTTCATTTACAGCGAATTCCTTGGAGAATTGGGGAATGGGAACAGAGCTATTTTGAAATGTATTTTAAAGAAAAAACTTGCATTTCTAGAGCAACTTGGATCACATTGCTGAGTAATTCACAGGAAAAAAGTGCCTCTTAGAAATGTAGTCGCTGATATAGATACGAAATTGGCTGAAACATACGAAGCAGAGAGTAAGGTTAATGGATATTTTTCGGGCTGGAGGAAGGTTTGTAGTGGAGTTTCCCAGTATTGGGATCCTTGCTTTTGCTGATATATATTAATGATCTAGATCTTGGTGTGGAGGGGACAATTTCAAAGTTTGCAGATGATACAAAGCTTCGGAGTGTTGTAAACTGTGAGGAGGAAATGTAAATCTTCAAAAGGACATAGAAAAGTTGGTGCAGTGGGCAAATAAGTGGCAGATGAAGTTCAATGTGGAGAAGTGTGAGGTGCTGCCTTTTGGTAGGGAGAACATGGACAGACAATGTAAAATAAAGGGCGAAATTTTGAAGGGGTGTAGGAGCAGAAAGACCTGGGTGTATGTGTGCATAGATAATTGAAGGTGGCAGAACAGATGGACAGAGCAGTTAATAAAGCATATAGTATCCTGGTTTAATTAATAGGGGTATAGAGTACAAGAGCAAGGAAGTTATGCTGAATTTATATAAGGCACTTGGTCGACCTCAGCTGGAGTATTGTATACAGTTCTGGGTGCCACATTATAGGAATGTGAACACATTGGAGAGAGCGCAGAAGAGGTTTACAAGAATGGTTCCAGGGATGAGAAACTTCAGTTACAAAGATAGATTGGAGAAGTTGGGATTGTTCTCCTTGGAGAGAAGAAGGCTAAGAGGAGATTTGATAGAGATGTTCAAGATCATGAGGGCTCTGGACAGTGTAGATAGGGAGAAGCTGTTCCCGCTTGTAAAAGTATCAAGAACAAAAGGGCACAGATTTAAAGTGATTTCAAAACAAGCAAATGTGACGTGAGAACATTTTTTTTCACAGAACAAGTGGTTCGGGTTTGGAATGCACGGCTTGGAGGTGTGGTGGAGGCAGGTTCAATCGAGGCATTCAAGAGGGCATTAGATGATTACTTGAATAGAAACAATGTGCAAATGTACGGAGGAAAGGCAGAGCAATGGCACGAGGTCAGAATGCTCATTTGGGGAGCTGGTGCAGACATGATGGGCCGAATGGCTTCCTCCTGTGCCATTAAAATTCTGTGATTCTGTGATTCAGTGGTATGTAATGTAAGGAATGCGGCAGCTAATATGTGCACAGCCAGCTGCTCCCACAAACAGCAATGTGAACAATGACAAGCTAATCTGTTCTGGTGGTTTTGATGGAAGGATAGCTATTGGCCAGGAAACTGAGGGGAGCTCCTCTGCTCTTCTTTGAACATACTGTTATGGGATCTTTAAAATCTAGCTGAACGGGGAGAAGGAGTTACCTTGCTGGAACAGAATGTGAGCTGCCGTCAAAGCTGAGATGCAGGATTGGAAATCTTCCTTTCGGGCTTTCCAAACCACTGCATAACTTTATTATGGTGAGATATAAGTGCACTGTGTCACTCTCACTTCAGTTAGCAGCACTCTTGTCTCTAAGCCCAAATGACATAGGTTGAAGCCTCACTTCACAGGCCCACAAACAGAATCAAGGCTGACACTCAAGCGCAGCAGTAAGGGGGAGCTGCACAGTTGGGGAAGCTGTTCCTTTGGATATGTTAAGTCAAGGCCTGGTCTGCTCTCTCAACTGGATGTAAATGATTCAATGTCACTATTTTGAAGAAGAGCAGGCGAGTTCTTCCCAATATCCTGGTCAATACTTATCCCTCAACTAACGTCTCTAAAGCAGATTGCCTGGTCATTGATCTCATTGTTGCTTCTGAGAGTTTGTGGTGCCGAAATTGGCCACCATTTTTCATAACAAAACAGTGGCTACATTTCAGGAGGACCTCATTGGATGTGAAGTGCCTTGGGATGTCATGAAATTGAATATATAAATGTATGCTCACACTTTCTCAGTATTGCAAATATGAATGCAAGTAGCATGATTCTCTCATCCCAGTGTGCTGGACACCATTGAAGATTAATAAATCAAATATCTAATTTAGTTGGTTTGCAGGATTGAGGGACTAAAAGTGAAACGAATGAGGGGAATCAGATTGTGCGCAGTAATGTTACGGAAACAAGATGATGGTGCACAGGGACACACAGCTGCATGTGTGTGAAGCCAGTGGCATTGGAAGGTGTGATGGAGTCAATCCACGTTGGAAAAGTGAAAGCTGAGACAGTGGGATTATGTAAGAGGAGACCTTCAAAGAAAAATCAGAAGAACGGAAATGTCAATCACAAAGGTGGTGATGGTATCAGATAAACTCTCCTTTTAGAGTGAAAGATGATTTGACAAGATACAACAGATTCATAATAGAGAGCAGAAGCTATGGAGTGCACAATCAGAGTTAATGACTGAAGCAGAGACCTTGTCAACATTTAAGATTAGGGGCAGAATCGTCCCAGATTTGCAGTAAGTGCGGCAGGGGACAATTAAAACAATAGCGATTTTTCACACTGTATCATCCCAAACCCGCCGCATTAATCATCCATTCCTGGGAAACACATTGTTTCAATGGCGGGCAGGCTCTCGTCTCCTCACCGTTTCATGATGCTGGGCATCATACTTAAAGTGCAGCTCTGCGCACACCTCTCAGTGTTTCCAGCCCATGACTGCTGCACAGGAGACATGGCCCCAAAAGGCAAAGAGGCTTCAACCACCAGGTTTAATGGGGCATTCCTCGAGTGCCTATTGGATGCCGTGGAGGCCCACCGCGATGTCCTCTACCCCCTTCTCTGGCTGCACGATGGGCAGCAACATCACCAATACAGCTTGGGAGGTGGTGGTCAGCGCCAACACTATGCAAGAGAGTGCCGCAAAACGATAAATGATCTCCTCCGTTCCGCCAGGGTAAGTCACTGTTCTCATCACTCTCAACTCACACACTCACAAACCCATCACACATCCTGTGATGAAAGTATAATAATTTTCATAATATTTTTTGGTTTAGTGTAAAGTTGGTTTATGGAGGGTTGTGTGTTTTTGTGTGTGTGTGTGAGAGAGAGATTTAATTACATCCTGTAACCAAGCAGACTGCAGGTTGAAGTTACCAAAAGAGGTAAGGTGTGGAAGTGTCTTTAAAACGTTAATGAGCAAACAAGGTTGGAGTCTTAGCATGTAAGATTTAAAGGGAATTTGCATTATTACATAGAAAAGGAGATTTGGTTTTCAAAGGGATTTCAGTCTGTTTACAAACAGCCAGGCAAGCAAGCTAAGGAACGTGTTTATTTTTCTCAAGGACTATTGACAATATAGTGACAACATGAAAAGAATTATGTTATGAGGAAGGTAAAGTTCTAAAGACATATGGACAATGGAATTCACACATTAAAGGGAGAACCATGTATAAAGGAGAATGAGGCTATGTGTCAGGAGGAAGGCATTGTAAGATCTAACAGAAGTTTAAGAAGCCTCCAGTACTTGCGCATTAAGCTTGCTGTCTACAGAAACCTAGGCTCGAAAAAGTCACTTTGAATTCTACTGTCCAGGCTATTGCGTTAACTGGCTGGATCTGTTTAAAATCCAATTTTTTACCATTGCCTTAATGAGGGTGTAACTGGAAGCCAGATTAATTAGGGAGTTTATGAGTTATTATAGTGGTAATTTGTAGGCCTATGTATGTGATTGAAATCTTTTCTTTTGTTAATAAATGTTTAATATAGGTTTTTTAAAAAAATCTCTGAAGTCTTGATGCATTTACTAGAACCATAGAAAAGTTACAGCACAGAAGGAGGCCATTGAGCCCATCTTGTCCATGCCGGTCCGAGGACACCCAGGTGCCCTTTCTAATCCCATCTTCCTGCACCTGACCAATAGCCCTGCAGTTTACAGCACTTTAGGTGCAGATCCAGGTACTTTTTAAAAGAGTTTAAAGTTTCTGCCTCTATTACCAACTTGGGAAGTGAATTCCAGACACCCACTACCCTCTGCATAAAAAATGTCTTCCTCATGTCCCCCCTACACCTTCTGCCACTTATCATGAATCTATGTCCCCTGGTTCTAGATTCTCCATCAAGGGAAACAATTTTATCCTATCCACTCTATCTATTCCCCTCATAATTTTGTATACATCAATCAAGTCACCTCTCAGCCTTCTTTGTTCCAGGGAAAATAACCCCAACCTATCCAATCTCTCCTTGTAGCTACACTTTTCTAATCCTGGCAACATTCTTGTAAACCTCCTCTGCACTCTATCCAGAGCTATTACATCCTTCCTGTAATGTGATGACCAGAACTGCACACAATACTCCAGTTGTGGCCTCTCCAGGGTTTTATACAATTCCAAAATTATATCCTTACTTTTATATTCTATACCTCTGCCATTGAAGGAGAGCATTCCATATGCCTTCTTTACAACCTTGCCTACTTGAACTGCTGCCTTCAGGGACCTGTGTACTTGTACGCCAAGATCTGTCACTTCATCTACCCCTCTTAGTATATTCACATTTATTTTGTACTCCCTGTAACTGTTTGACCTCCCTAAATGTATGATCTCACACTTCTCTATGTTAAAATCCATCTGCCACTTTACCACCCACTCCACCAACACATCTATCTTGTTTTGGAGATTTTGGCTATCCTCTACACTATCCACTATTCGGCCAATCTTTGTGTCATCTGCAAATTTCCCAATCGTACCCCCCACGTTCACGTCCAAATCGTTAATATATAACACAAACAGCAAGGGTCTCAACACCGAGCCCTGTAGAACACCACTTGAGACAACTTTCCATTCGCAAGGGCATCCATCGACCTTCACCCTTTGTTTCCTGTTACAAAGCCAACCTTTTATCCAGTTTGCCACATTACCCTGAATCCCATGGGCTTTTACTTTCCTAATCAATCTACCATGTGGAACCTTGTCAAATGCCTTACTAAAATCCATGTACACAACATCCACTGCACTACCTTCTTGTCACTTCCTCAAAGAACTCAACCAAATTTGTGAGGCAAGACCTTCCTTTAACAAATCCATACTGACCATCCCTGACTAGTCCATGCCTTTCCACATGACAGTTAATCCTATTTCTCAGGATTGATTCTACTAATTTGCTCACCACCGATATAACACTAACTGGCCTTTAATTGTTTGGCATTTCCTTTGATCCCTTTTTAAACAGTGGAACTACGTTTGCATTTCTCCAGTCCTCCGGTACCTCCCCTGTATCTGGTGAAGATACAGAGTATCTGCCATCTCCTCCCTGACTTCCTTCAGCAGCCTCGGAAACAATCCATCTGGCCCTGGTGACTTATTAACTTCCATGGATTTCAACCGTTCGAGTACTTCCTCTCTCTTTATGACTATCCCATCCAATACCTCACAGTGTTCCTCCTGGACTACTATATCTACATCCTCCCTTTCCTTTGTAAACACTGAGGCAAAATATTCATTCAAAACCCTTCCCACAGCCTCTGCATCTACACACAAGTTTCCATCTTCATCTCTGATAGGTCCCACTTTTTCCTTAACTAACCTTTTAGCATTAATGTATTGGTAAAATATCCTTGGGTTATCTTTAACTTTACTTGCTAATCTTTTTTCATGCCCTCTCTTTGATTTCCTTATTTCCTTTTTTACTTCGTACCTGCACTTCCTATATTTGTCTACGCTATCTGCAGCACTTAGTTCTTTGTGCCTATCGCACGCTTTATTTTTCTGTTTGATCTTCCCCTGTTTTCCTCTGGACAACCAGGGGGGGTCTAGATTTGGCAGGACCACTCCTATTTTTGCAGGGGACATGTCTACTTTGCACAATTAGGATCTCGTTTTTTAGCACTTCCCACTGGTTTTCCACTGTTTTATCCTCCAGCAGTGCTGTCCAGTCCACCTCAGCCAACTCCTTTCTCATTTCTGCAAAATTTGCCTTCCTCCAGTTCAAGACTTTTACTCCTGCCTTATCCCTGTCTTTCTCCATGGTAATGCTAAATCTGACTGAATTGTGATCACTGTTCCCAATATGTTCGCCAAATGTCACTTCACCCACTTGCCCTTCTTTGTTCCCCAAGACTAGATCTAGAATTGCACCTCCTCTCGTTAAGTTTGTCACTAATTGGTGGAAAAAATTTTCCTAGACAACTGCATGTATTTTTCTCCCTGAGTGCCCATTATCTTGTTTGAATCCCAGTTTATATTAGGATAGTTGAAGTCTCCTACTATTATTGCCCCCTTGTTCTTACTGCCAGCAGTGTGACTGCCCCTTTTTTATTTCTAAGCTCAGTCCATAAAGCCTCATTTGTTCACCCATTTAGTATATCATCCCTTCTCACAACTGGAATTGATTCTTTAACCATTAGTACTACCCCCCCTCCTTTTTTATCTCCTTCTCTATTGTGGCTGAAGACTCTATAACCAGAGATATCTAGCTGCCAGTTTTGTCCCTCCTTTAGCCAGGTCTCCATTATAGCAATGACATCCTGCTGCCATGTGTCTACCTGTGCCCTTAACTCATCTACCTTGTTTGTAATACTCATTGCATTGAAGTATAAACAGTTTAGCCCTGTCAATTTCCCTTGCTGGACACTTTGTAAACTTTGCTTCTCCTGTAACTCAATGTCTATCACAATATCCCAAACTAATGTTCTACCTCCATTTTTCTGATCTGAATCTGACCCATCTGATCCTATTCCTGGGATCCCATCCCCCTGCCACACTAGTTTAAATACTCCCCAACAGAACTAGAAAAAGCCCCCGCAAGGACACTGGTCCCAGCTCTGCCTGAGTGCAGCCCGTCCAGTTTGTACAGGTCCCACCTTCCCCAGAACTGGTCCCAGTGCCTCAAGAAACTGAATCCCTCCCGGCTACATCATCTCTCCAGCCACGTGTTCATTTGACCTATACTCTTATTACTGCTCTCGCTAGCACGTGGAACTGGGAGTAATCCTGAGATTGCTACATTTGAGGTCCTACATTTTAATTTATCTCCTAGCTCCCTGTACTAAGCTTGCAGGTCCTCATCGCTTAGTTTACCTATGTTGTTGGTACCAATGTGTACCACGACCACTGGCTGCTTACCTTCCCTCCCCAGAATGTCCTGCAGCCGTTCCGTGACATCCTGGACCCTGGCATCAGGGAGGCAACATACCATCCTTGATTCACATTTGTGGCCATAGAAGCGTCTGTCTGTGCCCCTAACTATTGAACCCCCTATCACTATAGCCCTGCCACATGTTTTCCTCCCACCCCTCTGAGCAGCAGAGCCACCCATGATGCCATGAACTTGGCCGCTGCTGCTTTCCCCTGAGAGGCCATCCCCCCCAATAGTGTCCAAAGCGTATATCTGTTAGAGAGGGGGATGACCACAGGGGTCTCCTGCACTACCTTCCTGAGTCTTTTACTGTTCCTGATGGTCACCCATTCCCTTTCTGCCTGTGTAATCTTCACCTGTGGTGTGACCACCTCGCTAAACGTGCTATCCACGACTTGCTCAGCAATGCATATGCTCCACAATGAGTCCACCCGCAGCTCCAGCTTCGAAATCCAGCTAGAAGCTGCTTTTTGACACACCTTCCGCACACATGGTCACCAGGGACGCTGGAAGTGTCCTTCATTTCCCACATCCTGCAGGAGGAGCATATCATGGGCCTGAGTTCTCCTGCCATGACGTTCCTCTCGATTAAGCAAGTTACTCCCTTAAAAAATACTCCAGCTCAGGGCCTTATTTATGTTAACTTGGAACTTTGTTTCTTGACTAATTATACTTGTACAGTACAAATCTATACTTTTTTTTAGCTTCTACCTCAGTATTAAGCAATGAATAACTTTAATAGATTGAAAAAAAACTTACCAGGATTTATTCACCAATCAGCTGCTTTTTAAAAAAATCCACTTTCAGAAGGGTGGCCCTTCCAGGTCTGGTGCACTCCTGAAGGTATTGCCTTTCCCTCTTTTTTTTTGGTTTGAGGAGGAGAGAGGGATGGAAACACTACAGCAATTTAATGTTAGGGCTATTCTGTTCTTTGACAGTGGATCCTCCTCAATCCCCTTCTGAGTCACGGTGTCTGCGGTGACCTCTCCCAGAATGCTTCAGTCACTTCTCACTACCGCCCTCTGTTGGATGCTCTTGCTCCTGTTGAGTGCAAGAGCCTTCTCCTCAATCCCCTTCTGAGTCACGGTGTCTGCGGTAACTTCTCCCAGAATGGTTCAGTCACTTTTCACTACCGCCCTCTGTTGGAATACTTCTGAATTCAGGGTATGCATCTCAAAATAAATACAAATTGCAAAACCGTTGTGACTGCATGATCAAGTTTTGCTCGTGGATTTGATCCACTTGGTACACATCATCTGCCGCATCATAACACATCCGCAGGGCCCTCACTTGCTGCTAGTTCAAGGGACATCAGCATGCACAGACATCATGATTTACTCTCTCACCCAGGCATTCATTGTCCTCATTGTCTATTGAACCACTCACCACCCACACATGCCAGGCATACATCATCTGGCCTGGCAGGCAACCTGCTTACATTCCCTCCATCTCTATTCATGCAGGAAAAGCTGGCACACAACAAGAGGAAGGGGTTACAGGCTGGTGGAGGAACGCCTGAAATCAAGATCCTCACGGGCTTTCTACATAGAGCCATCCAGCTGGCCAGTGAGGATCTGGACTGTCCTGTGCTGACAGTGAGGTCAGCGGAGCTCAACCAAGTGAGTCCAGAGTGCAATATCCATCAGGCAATCATTCTGTGAATGATGTGTCCGGTTTCATAGGGCACTGACAAGCACAAATTATCTCTCCTTGCTTTTGCAGGCACATCTGGGAAACAGCCGACAGAAGCCACAGCCAACGTCCTCAACTCAAGCTCCGAAGAAACCTCTGAGAGGAATCTGAAGGCACCCTCCTTGAAGTCCCATCACAGCATTCATCCATACTCTCCAGCAGCACATGAGATACATACCTCAGTGGGACCTGGCTTCAGAGTAGCCTGGGGATCACAATCTGGGGAGCACATCACACTTTCCTTATATTTTATTCATTCACAGGATGTGGGTTTTGCTGGCTAGGCCCATTCCTAATTTCCCTTGAGAAGGTGGTGGTGAGCTGCCTTCTTGAACCGCTGCAGTCCATGTGGTGTAGGTACACCCACAGTGCTGTTAGGAAGGGAGTTCCAGGATTATGACCCTGCAACAGTGAAGGATGGTGATATATTTCCAAATCAGGATGGTGAGTGACTTGGAGGGGAACTTCCAGGTGGTTGTGTTCCCATGTGTCTGCTGCCCTTGTCCTTCTAGATGGTAGTGGGTTTGGAAGGTGTTATCTAAGGAGCCTTGGTGAATTCCTACAGTGCATCTTGTAGGTGACACACTGCTGCTGCTGTGTGTCGATGGTGGAGAGAGTGAATGTTTGTGGATGTGGTGCCAATCAAGCGGGCTGCTTGGTCCTGGATGGTGTCAAGCTTCTTGAGTGTTGTGGGAGCTGCACTCATCCAGACAAGTGGGGAGTGTTCTATCACACTCCTGACTGTGCCTTGTAGATGGTGGGCAGGCTTTGGGGAGTCAGTAAGTGAGTTACTCATTGCAGGATTCCTAGCCTCTGACATGCTCTTGTAGCCACATTATTTAAATGGCTAGTCCAGTTGAGTTTCTGGTCAATGGTAATCCCCAGGATGTTGACAGTGCAGGATTCACTGATGGTAATGCCATTGAACGTCAAGGGGAGATGATTTGATTCTCTTTGGTTGGAGATGGTCATTGCACTTGAGTGGTGTGAATGTTATTTGCCACTTGTCAGCCCAAGTCTGGGTTTTGTCCATGTCTTGCTGCATTTGGACATGGACTGCTTCAGTATCTGAGGAATCGCAAATGGTGCTGAACCTTGTGCAGTTATCAGCGAATATTCCCACTTCTGACCTTATGATAGAAGGAAGGTCATTGATGAAGCAGCTGAAGATGGTTGGGCCGAGGACACTACCCTGAGGAACTCCTGCAGAGTTATCCTGGAACTGAGATGACTGACCTCCAAAAGCCACAACCAACTTCCTTTTTGCTAGGTATGACTCCAACCAGAGGAGACTTTTCCCTCTGATTCCCATTGACCCTAGTTTTTCTAGGGCTCCTTGATGCCACACTCAGTCAAATGAGGCCTTGATGCCAAGGGCAGTCACTCTCACCTCACCTGTGGGGTTCAGCTCTTTTGTCCATGTTTGAACCAAGGCTGTAATGAGGTCAGGAACTGTGTGGCCCTGGCAGAACCCAAACTGGGCATCAATGAGCAGGTTATTGCGAAGCAAGTGCTGCTTGATATCACTGTTAATGACCCCTTCCAGTACTTTACTGATTATCAAGAGTAGACTAATGGAGCGGTAATTAGCCGAGTTGGATTTGTCCTGCTTTTTGTGCACAGGACATACCTGGGCAATTTTCCACATAGCCAAGTAGACGCCAGTGTTGTAGCTGAACTGGAACAGCTTGGCTAGGGGCACAGCAAGTTCTGGAGCGCAAGTCTTCAATGCTATTGCCAGAATATTGTCAGGGCCCATAACCTTTGCAGTATCCAGTGCCTTCAACCATTTCTTGATATCACGTGGAGTGAATTGAATTGGCTGAAGACTGAAGACTGTGATGCTGGGGACCTCCGGAGGAGGCCGAGATGGATCATCCACTCGACGCTTCTGATGGAAAATTGGAGCAAATGCTTCAGCCTTGTCTTTTGCACTGATGTGCTGGGCTCACCCATCGTTGAGGATGGGGATATTTGTGGACCCTCCTCCTCCAGTGTTTAATTGTCCATTCACAACTGGATGTGGCAGGACTGCAGAGCTTAGATCTGAACGGTTGGCCGTGGGATCGCTTCATTCTGTCTATCACTTGCTGTTGATGCTGTTTGGCACGCAAGTAGTCCTGTGTTATAGCTTCACCAGGTTGACACCTCATTTTTAAGTATGCCTGGTGCTGCTTCTGGCATGCCCTCCTGCAGTCTTCATTGAACCAGTGTTGATCCCC